>NC_134087.1:0-1200000 GCF_000715075.1 Nicotiana tabacum | reverse complement strand
TTCCGTTCTACTCACAAGGGTTGTTTTGCTATATTATATGGAGACATGAGGTGATGAGGAGACTTCGATTTTTTATCGTATTAATTTGCAGCTGAATATGCTAAATTGCCATTGATTCCACTGTATTTTCAAATTGGCAAAGCAACATTTTGTTCATGGGGTAAACTTTGCATCTATGTTGCGCGGACTCTACAAAATGTAGCCGCACCCGTGTCGGATCCTTCAAAAATGCACTACTATTGGAGGATCCGACACGTATCCTGCCACATTTTCGAAGAGTCCGAGCAACATAGCTTTGCATCAGCCGGTTCTGGCGTTTCGAATGAAACCAATCGTCGCTTTTTAAGTAAGATTTCCTTTGACCTATGTGTATTTCTTGTTTGAATTTGATAGTTAAATCAATATAGGTTGGAAGTTCTTGCTTGTTTATGTATCTTAAAATAATGATTCCATATCAAGAGATTTTCAGTTGTGGAGGCAAGAGGCAGGTAAAACAGTACGAGTTATGTGAAAATGTGAAAGATTACTTGTTTTTCGACTCTTATCATCCCACTGAGCTGACCTACCAATATTACGCTGAATTACTGTGGAATGGAAATCCAGATGTCGTAGCCCCTTATAACTTAAAATCCTTTTTTGAACTTTCAACATAACGTGATGGTGTCACCGGAGGAATCACGTTGTTAATGCCTACTAAAGGAAAGAAGAATAAAATGTAAAACATTTATGTTAAAGAGCTTAATGTCTACTATTTTTACTGTTCTTTTTTTGTTCAATTTATGAAGAATGTCAATCTTTAGTTTTGATGAAATGACTTCAGACCTCAGTCTTTCATTACTAAACTAAAAATCAGAAATTAGTTGGAATCATAATATCTACTTTTCATTTGTATATGCAATTGGAGAAGGATATATGAAAGAATGTCCTTTTGATTAGGGAAAGTTATTGTAAGATACATAAAACTTCCCCTCTTTGTCTGTTCTTTTACTTTGTTCTTATGTAGTCAGCTTTGTTTCTCTGTAGTCAGCCATTGCACCATTATTGGACCTTGAAAAGCTGAATGTATCTGGAGATAGCAAGCATAGTCAGTACTTTTGCATCAGGGATGGGGGGGGGGGGAGGTAGGGACCAAAATAATTCAGACTTATTCCCTTCTTGCTTTGTTTAAGTTAGGGAGAGGGCATTGTACTAATTCAGACTCATAAAGTCGATGTATATTTTTAAATAAGGATCCCTATTTATTACAAAGTCAGATCATTAAATTGAAGAAAGTGAATGAGTCATCTCTATTGTTTTTGTTCCTTTGGTCTCCCATGGGGTGGATTTGAACCGATGACTTACTCTAAATTCTATCACCTCCTCCATCTTCCTTTTGTTTCTTACTAATATCTGGCTGCTGCCACACTTTACTTTACAATGGAAAATGTTGAAAGAAATGGTCTGGGAAATGCCTCACGCAAACATTTATTAAATGAAAATGGAACTGTTCGTAACTCAATAATATTCATTAAAAAAATGAGTTTTATGACATCGACTTCAGCCAGCCAACACTCTTTCTATAGAAAGTAGTCTTACACAAAGTGGTACCAAACTAGTATATATTTAGAATGTATTTCCATTTCAATGCAATTATAAACCAAACTCATCTCCAAGCTATTGGTCGTTCAGAAACTTGTTCAAGTACTCTAATGGCTTTGAGCTCAAGCTTGTTTCACTACTGCGGGCTCTGCATCTTTGTTTTGATTGCTTGTTTTACTAGCCCAATTGTCTCTATTGGCAGTCATGAAAAATCTCAAGCTGCCCTCTTCGTGTTTGGTGATTCAGTGTTCGATCCTGGGAATAATAACTACATCAATACCATTACTGACTTCCAAGCAAATTTTCGGCCATATGGAGAATCATTCTTCAAGCACCCTACTGGAAGGTTCTCTGATGGACGTCTCATTCCTGATTTTATCGGTAAATTTATGTCGTTAGTTTGGTCAATTGCTATATGAATCATTGTACCTATTCCATTTCACTTAAATTCTTTAATTGATGCACCCCCTGCTCTCTAAGGATCGTTAATGGTTCATGTACTTATCTTATGTATCCCTAGTTTTTAGAGGATTTATGATCATTATATTGACAAGAGAGAGTTGTTCAAGTGGTAAGCACCCCCACCTCCAACCCTGAGGTTGTGGGAGCAAAATATACTACTTTTATGCTGACAGCTCTCAACTTGCACGGCTATTATCTTTTATCTGGTTTTGTGAGAAGAAGTTAAGTAACTTTCCGCAAATTACAAAAGGGAGATCCACTACTTAGATGGATTGTACAGTCATCTTACAAAATTTGATTGCAATGCACCTGCAAGAATTATTTTGCTATGGAGATAAGTGGTAATTAGACTTTGATTTTTGGTCATATTTTCAGCTGAATATGCTAAATTGCCATTGATTCCATCATATTTCCAAATTGGCAAGCAACATTTTGTTCATGGGGTAAACTTTGCATCAGGCGGTTCTGGTGTTTTGGTCGAAACCCTACGTGGCTTTGTAAGTGACATTTCCTTTGACTAATTACTTCCATGTAATTCTTGTTTGACGGTAAGCTGGGTTGCTCTGATGGTAAGCAACCCCCACTTCCAACCGAGAGGTTGTGAGTTCGAGTCTCCCCAAGAGCAAGGTGGGAAGTTCTTGGAGGGAAGGATGTCGGGGGTCTATTTGGAAACAGTCTCTCTACCCTAGGGTAGGGGTAAGGTCTGCGTACACACTACCCTCCCCAGACCCCACTAAGTGGGATTATACTGGGTTGTTGTTGTTGTTGTTGTTGTTGTGTAATTCTTGTTTGAATAGTTATATCAATATATGTGTACGATAGATGTTTTTTTATATGATTGGTTTCCTATAAGCTCTCACTAAATTTAGAGTAGGAAAATCTTTCAAAGCTTTTGAAAAGTGTTTATGATATATTTCTCCCAGCCTATTCTCATTTGACCATGCTTATAATAAATAAATAAATTTTAACCTTAAATAGCATGCCGAATTATTTTCACTTAAAGTCGTGTAAGATTTCAAAATTCTATACTTCGCATTCATCAAACTAGCTCAAAGTCTAACTTTAGTTCCTTCTATTTCGTATGTGCAAGTCGCTTGTAATTAGCAAAATAAATTAGTATTACTAAGACTTGTCTATATATCTCTGAAACATAATATTGAGTCGGTTTGACAGGTAATAGATCTTAAAACACAGTTGAAACATTTTAAAAAAGTGGCAAAATTGTTGAAGAAGAAGGTCGGGGCAACAGAGTCCAAACGAATCATCTCCAGTGCTGTATATATACTTAGCACTGGCAATAATGATTTTTTGATTCCTGTTTTAGCAAATTCGCCTATTCCATATCCTGAGAGGGAATATCTACAGATGATTATGGGCAATTTGACATCTGTTTTGAAGGTATTGAACTCATAGATTCAACCTAATCTTTTTGGTATTAGATTTAATTTTATTTTTGGGAGAGTTGGAGTATTCCCTTTACATTGATTTTCTATACTCATGGCTAGAGAGCAGCTAGAATAATTCTTTGTACTTTCTTTAACTTAATGCTATAGGGAATTTACAAGAAAGGAGGGAGAAAATTTGTCATGTTTACTGCGGCTCCCTTAGGTTGTGTCCCTATAATTAGGGCGCTTAATGTTCAAAAGGGAGTTAAGAATGGCAATTGCATAGAGGAGGAGATCACAAACTCGGCGAAAATGTATAATTCAGCTCTCCCAAAAATGCTCAAACAACTGGAGAAGCAATTGCCTGGATTTAAGTTTACAATATTCAACTTCTTCAATGTATTTGCTGAAAGCATTGATAATCCGACAAAATATGGTATGTTCTATCTCATCAAAATCAAGTACATTTGTGTTCGATTATATATTCTGCACTGTTGATTTATATAAGAATAACAACCTATAACAAGAAGTATCATAGGTTGTTTCTTTATCCGTCTTTTCCATTCGGTGTTTGCACTGTCAGAAATTTCATGGCTTTGCTCACAAAATAGAATGTGATTCTTGAAACTTAATAGTTTGAATGACACGTTGGTATAATGCTCGTAACAAAATGCAATTACACAAACTATATAGAGAAAATGCAAAGTAAAATGTTAGATTATTACCAAAGAATGTTTCCTTAATCTTAATATACTTGCTATTTTTTATTGTGATTAGGTTTTAAGACATCAAAGACGGCTTGTTGTGGGTCGGGTCCATTTCGAGGGATTTTTAGTTGTGGAGGCAAGAGGCACGTAAAAGAGTACGAGTTATGTAAGAACGTGAAAGATTACTTGTTTTTCGATTCTGTTCACCCGACTGAGCTGGCCTACGAACAATACGCTGAATTACTGTGGAACGGAACAACAGATGTCGTTGCACCTTACAATCTAAAATCCTTTTTTGAACTTTCAACATAACGTGATGGTGGCAAGATGACTTCATATCTCAGTCCTTCGTACTTGAACAAAGTTGAGAAATTAGTTGAAAGTTACTTTAGTCATTTATGTATTAAATTTTATATAAAAAATTATATTTTAACTCATATTAGATTATGTTGAATTATGTCAAATTTCCATCCCACATCGGTGGGTTAAGGAGTTGGTGGGAAACTTTTCCCCTATAAAAGAAGGCTTAATGTTTAGGATTTAAATACACCTCTCATTTGCCTTCTCATCTGTTTAAGGCATTTGTATCTTCTCTCTTTAGTATTATTTCACTTGTATTTTTGGAGTGAAATAAAATATTGGTTGTGTCCGAGGAGTAGGCAAAATTAGCCGAACCTCGTAAATTCTGGTGTTCCCTTTATTGTTGTTTTATTGTCTTATTTATTATTTGGTGGCTGTCATAATTTTTGGTATAGTAGTTGTGACTTATTCACACTATATACATTTGGCTTCCGCAACAATTGGTATCAGAGCCAAGGTACTGTCTAAGTATGCTCTGTGGTTGCAGCATAGTCTGATCTTCCACATTAGAAAAGATTTATCTTGGTAACTGAGTCAAGGTTCTGTCTGAGTATGCTCTGTAGTTGCAGCTTAGTCTGATCTTCTACATCAGAAAGGAAATAATCTTGATTTGTGTCGTCAGTTATTAAATAATATTTGTGTCAAATATGGGAGACAATAAACAAGAAGAATCTACATCAAGTGTCAACAATACGTCATCATTGGCATCTTCGCTTATGACAAGAATTGTGTCAAATGCGAAATTTGCGGTAGAAATTTTTGACGGGTCCGGACATTTTGGGATGTGGCAAGGCGAGGTTCTAGATGTCCTTTTTCAACAAGGGCTAGATCTGGCCATTGAAGAAAAGAAACCAGATGTTATTGGAGAAGAAGATTGGAGAATTATCAACCGTGTTGCTTTCGGTACCATTCGATCCTACCTTGCTAGAGAGCAGAAATATCCATACACAAAGGAAACTTCTGCAAGTAAATTATGGAAAGCACTGGAGGATAAATTTTTGAAGAAAAATAGTCAAAATAAATTGTACATGAAGAAGAGACTGTTTCACTTCACCTATGTTCCTGGTACCACGATGAATGAACATATCACCAGTTTCAATAAGTTGGTCACAGATTTGCAAAATATGGATACAACTTATGATGATGGTGACTTGGCCTTGATGTTGTTGGCGTCACTTCCTGATGAGTACGAGCACCTTGAAACTACTCTACTCCATGGAAATGACGAAGTTTCTCTTAGAGAAGTTTGTTCGGCTTTGTACAGCTATGAACAAAGAAAGCGAGAAAAACAGAAGGGCAGAGAAGGAGAAGCACTATTTGTGAGGGGTCGTCCTCAAAGTCAAACGAGGACAAAGAAGGGAAGATCCAAGTCAAGATCCAGACCCAGCAAAGATGAATGTGCCTTTTGTCGAGAAAAAGGGCACTGGAAGAAAGACTGTCCGAAGTTGAAGAATAAGGCCAAACATAACAATGGAAAGGCCATTATGGATTCAAATGTAGCTGATTGTGATGATTCAGATTTCTCATTAGTTACAACAGAGTCATCAACATCATCAGACATATGGTTGATGGACTCGGCTTGTAGCTATCATATGTGTCCCAACAGGGACTGGTTCGTGGAATTTCAAGAAGGAGAATATGGAGTCGTCCACACAGCGGATAACAGCCCTCTTACCTCATATGGAATTGGTTCAGTACGATTAAGGAACCATGATGGAATGATCAGAACATTAACAGATGTTCGATATGTACCAGATTTGAAGAAGAATCTCATCTCTGTGGGAGCCCTGGAATCAAAAGGGTTTAAAATCATTGCAGAAAATGGAGTGATGAGAGTATGTTCCGGTGCACTAGTGGTAATGAAGGCTAATCGGAAGAATAATAATATGTACCGCTATCGTGGCAGTACAGTTATTGGGATAGCGACAGTAACATCCAGTGACGACAAAGAGGCAGAAGCAACCAAGCTATGGCACATGCGCTTGGGACATGCTGGAGAAAAATCCTTGAAAACTCTATCAGATCAAGGATTGTTAAAAGGAGTCAAGGCTTGCAACTTGGAGTTTTGTGAGCATTGTGTTAAAGGGAAACAGACAAGGGTTAAATTTGGTACAGCGATCCATAATACTAAAGGCATTTTGGATTATGTACACTCTGATGTTTGGGGTCCTTCCAAAACACCTTCATTGGGTGGGAAACACTATTTTGTAACCTTTGTTGATGATTTTTCCCGAAGAGTATGGGTGTATACAATGAAGAGCAAAGATGAAGTGTTGGGAATTTTTCTCAAATGGAAGACGATGGTGGAGAATCAGACAGGCAGGAGAATCAAGTGTATTCGCACAGACAATGGAGGTGAATACAAAAATGATCATTTCAATAAGGTCTGTGAAAATGATGGCATCGTCCGACACTTCACTGTTAGACATACACCACAACAGAATGGAGTGGCAGAACGTATGAACCGGACCTTGCTGGAGAAGGTACGGTGTATGTTGTCCAATGCTGGCTTGGGCAAAGAATTTTGGGCTGAGGCAATTACATATGCATGCCACCTCATTAATCGTCTACCATCTGCTGCTATTGATGGCAAGACACCATTTGAAAAATGGTACGGAAAACCTGCTGTAGATTATAACTCTTTGCACGTGTTTGGCTCAACTGCATATTATCATGTGACGGAGTCAAAATTGGATCCAAGGGCAAAGAAGGCTATTTTTATGGGAATTACTTCTGGAGTCAAAGGATATCGTTTATGGTGTCCTATGACAAAGAAAGTAATATTCAGCAGAGATGTTACCTTTAATGAATCTGCTATGGTAAATAAGGTAACAAAAGACACCAAACAAAATAAAGGTGCTTCTAAGCAGGTGGAGTTTGAGGGAAAATTTATTTTTCCTACACAAGAAGCAGATGAGGAAACAAATGAAGATTACCCTCTGGAAGGAGAGCCAGTAGAGGAGATTCCAACTCAGGAACCTCAACAACAACTTGAATCAATAGCAACCAGCAGGCCAAAAAGAACAATAACGAAACCTGTTCGTCTCATAGAGACGATTGCTTGTGCAACCTCAATTGTAGCTGATGATGTTCCTACTACTTATAAAGACGCTGTCCAAAGTTCAGAAGAAGATAAGTGGAGGATTGCCATGAATGATGAAATACAGTCCCTTCATCAGAATCATACATGGAGATTGGCCAATCTCCCGAAGGGAAAGAAAGCAATTGGGTGCAAATGAGTATTTGCAAAGAAGGAAGGATTTCCTAACCAAGTAGATGTTCGCTACAAAGCAAGATTGGTGGCCAAAGGATATGCTCAAAAGGAGGGAATTGATTACAATGAAGTGTTTTCTCCAGTTGTAAAACATTCCTCTATTAGAATTATGTTGGCTTTGGTAGCACAATTGGATTTGGAACTAGTTCATATGGATGTAAAAACTGCGTTTTTACATGGAAACTTGGAGGAGAAAATCTACATGACTCAGCCAGAAGGATTCAAAGTTGCTGGAAAAGAAAATATGGTGTGCAAACTTGAAAAATCGTTGTACGGATTGAAACAATCTTCTAGACAATGGTACAAGCGATTTGACGAGTTTATGTTGCGGCAAGGGTACAAGAGAAGCAAATACGATCATTGTGTGTATTTGCACAAGCTTAAAGATGGTTCCTTTGTATATCTTCTCCTATATATTGATGATATATTGATAGCTTCCAAGAATTTGGAAGAAATTGATAAGTTGAAGATTCAACTGAAGAAGGAGTTCGAGATGAAGGATTTGGGTGAGGCAAAGAAAATTCTTGGCATGGAGATAATTAGAGATAGACGTTCAAAGAAACTCTGTTTATCTCAAAAGGAATATTTGAAGAGAGTACTTCAACGTTTTGGCATAGATGACAAGACTAAGCCAGTTAGTACTCCACTTGCTTCCCATTTTAAGCTAAGTACTACTATGTCGCCAATGGATGAAGTTGAACGAAAGTATATGTCAAAGGTACCATACGCAAATGTTGTTGGTAGCTTGATGTATGCAATGGTTTGCACAAGGCCTGACATTTCACAAGTTGTTGGAGTTATTAGCAGATATATGCACAATCCAGGGAAGGAGCATTGGCAAGCTGTGAAGTGGATTCTACGGTATATTCATAATACTGTAGATGTCGGGTTAGTTTTTGAGCAGGAAGACAATCAGTCTGTAGTTGGATATTGTGACTCAGATTTTGCGGGTGATCTGGACAAACGAAGATCAACTACTGGTTATGTGTTTACTTTTGCAAAGGCACCAGTTAGTTGGAAGTCTACTTTGCAGTCAACAGTTGCTTTGTCTACAACAGAGGCAGAGTACATGGCTATTACAGAGGCTGTGAAGGAGGCAATTTGGCTTCAAGGATTGCTAAAGGAGCTTGGTGTTGAACAAAAAGGTATCACAATTTTTTATGATAGTCAAAGTGCTATTCAATTAGCGAAGAACCAAGTTTATCATGCAAGGACGAAGCACATTGATGTTCGGTATCATTTTGTACGAGAAATCATAGAAGAAGGTGGAGTCACGATGAAGAAAATTCATACTACGGAGAATCATGCTGATATGCTGACAAAGGTGGTGACTGCGGTCAAGTTTCAACATTGTTTGGATTTGATCAACATTGTTGAACACTGAAGATTGAAGATGAAGACACAACCAAAATTTGTTACCGAGAGAAAATTGAAGATGTGGAATTTTGCCAAGGTGGAGATTTGTTGAATTATGTCAAATTTCCATCCCACATCGGTGGGTTAAGGAGTTGGTGGGAAACTTTTCCCCTATAAAAGAAGGCTTAATGTTTAGGATTTAAATACACCTCTCATTTGCCTTCTCATCTGTTTAAGGCATTTGTATCTTCTCTCTTTAGTATTATTTCACTTGTATTTTTGGAGTGAAATAAAATATTGGTTGTGTCCGAGGAGTAGGCAAAATTAGCCGAACCTCGTAAATTCTGGTGTTCCTTTTATTGTTGTTTTATTGTCTTATTTATTATTTGATAGCTGTCATAATTTTTGGTATAGTAGTTGTCACTTATTCACACTATATACATTTGGCTTCCGCAACATTTATTTGGGAAGTCATATTGTGATTAATAAAGCTTCCCGTCTTTGTCTGTAGTATTTTTGCATCAAACATCATCAGATGTGATGTGCTAAAAACCGAAGTTCAAAAAAAGCTGAACAAAAGAGAACATGAACAAAAACAAGCCTTTTTTGGCTTCATTTACATTTAAAGAAAACAAAAAATATCTTTGGTGATTGATTTTTAAAAGCCTGATTACTATGATTTCGCACAACGAATGCACTTTCAGTTCAATATCACTGTCTGTAAAGACATTCGGTGTTTGGATTAGTATCTGCTTGTCTCTGAAAATTTTAGACGGGAATGAGCATAGCTTGAGATCTTTGATTTCTTGTTTCTTAGAAATCTTTGGTGATAGATTTTCAAGAACATGCTCTTCTTGTAAATCAGATCAGAAACAGGATAGCCCTCTCATCGATCTGAAGTCGAGTTGTTTCACTTGAAAAAATCAGACACGATGAGAGATTATTATGTTTCAGAAAACAGACTGTTGTTATGAGGTGATATATGAATAGACTGATAGATAGCAATTAGCTTCAGTATTCATTTCCATGGTCGATTTAAAGCATAAGTCAAAGTTGTAAGTTCAGAGCATTTCTATACTCATGGTGGATATACAGTCAGTTGTGGTCTGCGCAGCGATCTAGATATTAAAGATAGGTTCATAAACAATTTATCTCAGCATTTCTTAGTGTTGGTCTAAGTATTAGGTGTGTGGTAAGAAAAACACTGGCGTTAAATTGAAGATGAGGAGATGGTATTGAGCTCCATAAAGGCCTACTGCTGGTATCTTTTGAAACTTCAGTCAGCCTCTTCGATAAAGCTGTTAGTAATCTGTGTTCGCAAAATAATTTCTGCAAAAATAAAAACAGTGTTGGTGTAAGTGCATTTTAATATTAAAATTATAATATTAAAGTGCATTATTTCTTGTGAGATAGTGGTTATAAATTGGCAAGAAAGTGGTCATTACTTTGGTGTAACTCATGAAACCCCTAATGTCATGATCTACCATTTATTACCCACTAAAGCTTATATTTTGTAATAACCAACCCATGTTCTACTATTTTAATATTCAACTACTTTGTTATTTATTCTATGGAAGAAATTTTATACCTATAAATAGTGGTGTTTCTTCCTTGTGCTGTAGATGGAAAAAATATGGTAGTGTGTATGGAAAAAGTGAAGTTGGTTTATTGAAAAAGAGAGTTACGAGAAGGAGAAAATCTAACTCTCCAACTTATTCCCTACAAAAGAGAATATTATTTTTTTTGTTGAAGGAAGGTGTTTATTTTGGTGGAGCTTAAGACTCAACAATTTGTCCCGAGTTTGTTCGAGTCATACGACGTTATCGGGCTGTTGTATCCTGGAGGGGACAAGTCAAGAGTATTACTGCTGGACCGGTGAAGATGCTACCGCAGTGGGCTTGAATCTCCTTAAAGAGAGCGAGATATTCGTGCCTCAGCCTGAAGAATGTCTATTTATTTTTCTACATCTTATTTTTCAATTGTAATTACTTGTAATTTCACCAACAAACAGTAACAGAAAAATTAAAAGTTCTGTATGTTTCCTATTGCTAAGATACAACGACGACGGCGCGAGACATCACTTCTTATCAATTCTTTTAAGAGCTAGAAGATATGCTTCTCTATATAAGCATAATTTTTTTTTTTCATTTTCCGATGAGGGACAAAGTGGCTTAGTAAACTTTTTGTTTCCCTCCAAATCTTCTCCCTCCATTTCCCATTCACACATCTTTATTAAAATAGGAATTTATAGAAACTACTATTGTTTAGTGGCTATTAACTTCTTATAGCTACCATATACATAATTACTTCCTATAGCTACTTTTCAGTTGTTATGGTAGTGTATTCACTGTATTCGCGTTGTTGTATTCATGAATACAGCAGCAAAAAACGTCTAAAATCAGGGCAGTTCAGTTGTACGCGTATGTATTCACATTTATTCGTGCCATGTATTCATGACTACAGTAAGGGCAATCACCTTAAAAATAGGTATGTCCAGCTGTCTAGTAATGGAAATAATGTTAATTAGCGTGATACAATCCTAATATAACTCAACAAAATCAATTCTAACATGCCTCATTATCAACCCAATTATAATTCACTATTTTATATTTAGTGTATTCAAATGTATTTGTATAACTGTATTTTAGTTACTCCTAATATATGTTATTACTGTTGTATTCAGTATATTTCATTGGTTGTATTCACTATATTTCTATTTGTATTCAGTATACTTCACTGTATTTTAAAATTAAATGTATTTATTCTATATATTTTGTTCTATTTTAATGTTTGTATTCAGTGTATTTTAATGTTTATATCATGTATTCATGCATACCGAAATGTACAATATGCATGAATACATGTGTATTCAGCTGTATTAAAAAAATAAAGATCTTCGAAATACATAAAATACAGGCAAAAATTGTATTTATATATGTGTTTGAGTGAATTTGTACAGAATACAATGTATTTGTATCATTGTATATGACTAACAGCCTGTTTGGATAGTTGTTACCTATTGTATCGTACTGTATTGTTATCCCAAAACAATATTTGTTTTGATTGTTTTATTAAAATTGGTTGTATTGTATTATTAAATTCATTGTTCTAGAACAACGAAAAGTCCCATTTTTTGAAACAACCGATTTGGTGTGGTTGTTTTCTATTTTTCTTTCCAATTATGCCCTAACTTATTATTCCATAATTCTATTTTATCCTTTATCTTTTTTTTTTTTTAATTTTAACTCCAAATCTCTAACCTATAACCTACTTTTGTCTTCATCCTTTTTTTCTAGAACTTCGGCCGCTTCCAACTCCAACGTAAAAGGTATATGTTTTGCTTCTTTTTTATTTCGTTTTTTCTCCTAATGTGATTTTAACTCCAATTCTTTGTTCGTTTTTCTGCCAATTCTGGTTCCTTTCTTTATAAGACATATTTGGTGATGAATTAGTAGAAAAGGGGTTTTCTGAAATTATTTTTATGCGTAATTCTTGATAAATTTAATTTTTAAACAATCAAGGGTATTTTAATAAACTTATCAATTACAATACAGTACGATACAGTCTAACCAAATAGCAAAACAATAACCAGTACAATCTATTCAAATGTTGTATTCATAAAACGATACAATACATTATATAACGATGGGTAACAACCATCCAAACAAGATGTAAATAGCAAAGAAGAGAAGAAAGCTCATTGGAGAAGGGGTTTTCCGGCCAAGAAGAGAAGAAAGTTCGTCGGATCCGTACAATAAATTTATGATAAGAGCTCATTACATTGCTCCTTTCCGTTCGAAAAAATCACTATTTTCTATTTCCTCATTGCCTTCTACTCTATTCTAATGTCTCGTCGGCCATCAATACTAGGGTGTCTATCTTGAATTGCTTGAAGAGATAGAGATTCTTCTTTCTCGTCGGCCATCAATCCTAGGGCTTGAGTTGGAGAAGAGAGAGAAGGAAGAGAGATAGAAAGAAGAAAAAATCTGAGAGAGGGTCTTCTGTTAATTGAAAGAAAGAGAGAGGAAAAACATAAATAGCGTATTTCATGCCTCAATGATAGTATATACCATAAATACCTATTTTGCTATAAAATATAAAAGGTAGCTATAGAAAATAATAATTTAAAATAACTTTTGATTTATAATAAATAGGGTGTATACCTTTGCTATAAGTGGTAAAATTTCCTATAGCAAAGTATTACATCCTATTTATTATAACCAAAATTATTTTAAAATATTATTATCTATAGTTACCTTTTATATTTTATAACAAAATAGGTATTTATTGTATACACTACCATATAGGCATGAAATACGCTATTTATATATTTTTTTCTCTCTCTTTGTTTCAGTTAACACGTTCTCTCAAATCACAACAAGATTTTTCTTCTTTCTCTCTCCACTCTCTCTCTCTCTCTCTCTCTCTCTCTCTCTCTCTCTCGTAGGAACAAATTTCTCAGAATTGATCCTCAACGTTTTTGCTCCAAAAGCTCGTGGTAATTGGTAAAGGTTTTGGCCGGTTCACGCCAAATTACTCTACCATTCTTCTTTTTATCTTCACTCTTTTTTCAAAATTTTCGCCATTGTTAGGTTTTGAGGAAGAAACTTCAAATTTCATCTTCAATGGGTGATTCAACAACTCCGAAGAGGGTTACACGAGGTATACTCACTAAAGCACTCAATTTTGATCATCGGCGTCAGAATCCACTATTGGCTCATCATCTTAGGCGAACAGATCTGGCCATGGCTGCGCCAGAGAAGATTTGAGGGCCGGTTTTTGTTCGTCTCTATTTTAGTTTTAATACAATGCATACAGTATTTTGCTTGGCCGAAAAAAGCCATTTCCAGTGACTTTTCATCTCTTCTTTACTATTTTAGTCACATACAATGATACAAATACATTGTATTTTGTATAAATAAACTCAAATACATTGTATTTTTGTATAAATACATTATTGTTTTGCCTGTATTTATGTATTCCAAAGTCTGTTGTCACGCCCCGTACCTGGGCCTGAACGTAACACGGCATCCGGTGCCTGACTACTTGTGACCGAGCGAACCAACTAGCTGGTTGAATCAATATGTGATATCAAAACATATTGAATGCGGAAGATAAACTTACGCATATTGATATAATGAAAGTCTAAATGATATAAATCAAAGTGCGGAAATACTAATACAATTCTGAAACATATTTGTAGCCAACATAGCTTAACATGAAAAGCCTACGACTTTGTCTAACTGTTACTCTAGTTTATGAAGCCTCTAATGAAGTACTGAAAACACTGACTATCTGTAAATACTGAAAGGCTGTAAAGTAATGATAATGCCCCGTAAGAATTGGGGCTCACCAAATAGCTGGTACAAGAATTCTAACACTCTGAATCGTCAACCTGTAAATCATTACTTGCATCATAAGATGCAGGCCCCGGGCAAAAGGGATGTCAGTACATTTGAATTGCACTAGTATGTAAAGCAACTGAAAGAAAGAAATATAAATGCTGAAACTGATACTAAGCTGATAACTGAGAATTGATAATTAATAACTGAAATGATAACTATTGAAACTGAAACTGAAATGATAACTGAAAACTGAACTAAACAAAGGAAGTAAGGATATCAATACTCCTTTTTCTAAATGATGAACAACTTGTTTATCTGAATAAACTACGGCCCCGGGCCCAATATATATGTGCACAAGCTATGGCCTCAGGACCAAGTATACGTATACATAACTACGGCCTCAGGCCCAAAATGCATAAAGCATAAACTATGGCCTCAGGTCCAAACATGCATAAAGCATAAATTACGGCCTCAGGTCCAAATATGCATAAAACATATAAACTACAGCCTCAAGACCAATTACATGTGTTCAACATTCAGGGATTTAAATTCAGGAACTGAGAATCATACTGCAATATGTGATGCTGAAATACTGAATCATATTGAGTTACATGATACTGGAATACTGAATAGGACTAGACTGAGACATGTATTCTTGAACTGATTATGAAAACTTAAACTTCAATTGTTTATGACATGCTGAGTAATCACGACTGAGACTCATGGGCATCAAACCCACATCTATATTGATTACACATTGAGCTCACAACGTTTAGAATGAAAGTCATGAACGAGTTATGAACCTAGATAATAGAAGTTCTGCAACAATTCAAGGAACTAGGCTTAACTGTATTTCTGAGGCAAGTAGTAACATCGTAAAAGAAATGTAGTATAGGGAGAATTATTAACATTCCCAAACATAGAGAGTTATCCTCACATACTTTAACTTCCTGCTCTTGAGCGTAATACAACATTCACCAACCCTTTCAACTTTAATCTATATCAATACAAGTCAAAGGGATTCCATATTAGCAATAATACTCATGTTTTGGCCACTTAGGCATTTTATCAAATATCTTATGGGTGTAAAGCCTCAGAGCCCTTATTAATGGTGTTTTTACACCCAACAACCCATTCTCTTGCTCCTAGATAAATTCTAAAATCTCAAATTTCTTATAATCAATATCATTCTTCATCACCCATAAGATAAACAATACCCTTAACCAATAATCAATAATTAAAAAACCCAAACCTATAATTGTTCATGCTTTTCTATCAAACCCATCAACTCGTATCTCATGAACTTAGAGTTCTTAATCATTAATCCAATACTATAATCAAGTAGAGGATGAAGATATTACCTTTTTGATGTTCAATCCTCTTGAATTCGAGTTCTAGGGTTTCGTCTTTCAAAACTGATATCCCAATCAAATATCTAATGATTTGAAGGGTTTACCCATGTTAATAAGGTGTTGGAGAATTGGAATTAACTTAGAATCACCATTAGGAATTACCTTGGATGGTGGAGCGACCTATAAGGAGTTAGGTTCTTGAGAGCTTCCCTTTCTAGAGAAAGTTTTTATGTTTTGGGGATGGAGTAGGGCAGCATGGCAGTAGCACTGCCACAAGTGCACATCCGCGCACGAGACCATCTGGGCGTGCACCTGGGCATGCATACTGCGCATTGTCCAGTAAGACACACCTAACCTTTTTCTTAGAAATCCTTTCGTGCTCCAAAATATATCATTGGAAAGATATTTCAAAGGGATACAACATTCATGTTTTATGTTTTACTAAATTCTCAACAGATTTTCATGAATTCCTATTAGAAGACAGACCTTCCATAAACTTAGACGATTTTATCGAATCTTATGCACCTCACTCTCCGTCTTGATTCCAAAATAACTATTTCCACTCATACTCTTCCCGATAGGATTTCATATGTCTAAGATGTCTTATTAATACTCATTTAATATGTCCACACCCAGCCTGAATTTACGGAGTGTTACATCTGTATTTTTTTAATACAACCAAATATCACTGTGTTTTGTGATTTTTTGTTGTTTGAATACAGTCGAATTGAATATAATGTATAATAGTGAATAATGAATATATGTGCAGTAAATACAATGTATACAGTCGAATTGAATAGAACGGTATACATCTTATTTCTTGATTACTCATTGTATTTATAAATACAATCGCACGAATACATGAAATACAACACAGTAGCAGCGAAATTTATATAGAATTGATTTTGTTGAGTTAAATTAGGAGTGATACACGCTAATTGATCCTCTTTCCGTTATTAAACAGTTGGATTCACCTATTTTTAGGTGATTTTTGCTAGCGTATTCATGAATACAGTAGCGCGAATACAGCGAATACAGTCGCACAACTGAACTCCCCTATTACTGTATTCATAAATACAGTAGCATAAATACGACAATACAGTCGTGTAGCAGCGAAATTTATGTAGAATTAATTTTGTTGAGTTAAATTAGGAGTGATACATGCTAGTTGATTCTCTTTCCATTATTAAACAGTTGGACTCCCCTATTTTTAGACGAATTTCTCTATTGTATTCATAAATACAGTAGTGCGAATACATCAAATAAAGTTTTTGTGTTTTGGGGTATGGGGGAGAAGTAGGGAAGAAGGGCAGTAGCACTACCACAAGTGTGCGACCGTGCACGAGACCATCTGGGCGCGCACCTAGGCACGTATATTGTGCATTGTCTAGTAAAATACACATAACCTTTTTCTCAGAAATTCGTTTGGGCTCCAAAATATATTGTCGGAAAGATATTTTAAAGGGCTACAACTTTCATGTTTTATGTTTTCCTAAATTCCTAACATATTTTCATGAATTTCCTGTTAGAAGACAGACCTTCCATAAAATTAGTCGATTTTATCGAATCTTATGCACCTCGCTTTCCATCTTGATTCCAAAACAACTATTTTCACCTATACTCATCCTGATATGATTTCATATGTCTAAGATGTCACATTAATACTCATTTAATATGTCCACACCCCGCTTGAATTTACGAAGTGTTACATCTGTATTTTTTGAATACACCCGAATATCATTATGTTTTGTGATTTTTTGTTGGTTGAATACAGTCGAATTGAATACGGTTAATTGAATACAATGTATAATAGTGAATATGAATATATGTGCATTAAATACAATGTATATAGTCAAATTGAATAAAACGGTATACACTTTATTTCTTGATTACTCATTGTATTACAATGTATAATAGTGAATATGAATATATGTGCATTAAATACAATGTATATAGTCAAATTGAATAAAACGATATACACCTTATTTCTTGATTACTTATTGTATTTATAAATACAACCACGCGAATATGGAATACAGCGTAGTAGCAGCGAAATTTATATAGAATTGACTTTGTTGAGTTAAATTAGAAGTGATACACGCTAATTGATCCTCTTTCTGTTATTAAAAATCTAGACTCACCTATTTTTTAGGCGAATTTCGCTACTATATTCATGAATACAGTAGCGTGAATATAGCGAATACAGTCGCACAACTGAACTCCCCTATTATTGTTGATACCCAATTTTTCCCTATATATTTTTAATATGCATAAATACTTTCAAAATAGCATATATATGCATATATAAGCATGCACAAGGTTTTTATAATTTTCCTATAATTTTAAAGATTTTTAAATTAATTTATTTCCTTCCCTTTTACTCATAAATTCTCCAATAATTATCCCTCAAATGATTGTTGTAGTGATTTAGTTATTTAAATTCTATATTTATTCCAAAATATTGCTTAAATATTTATTGTGCATTTTTTATAATTGCATTTATATTTTAAGCCAATTTGCATATAATTACAATATTAGTCTTATTAATGTACAGTTATATTTTATATGCATAAAATGATATTCTATATTTTTAAAATGTTAAATATCTATTTTAAATCATTTTAGTACATGAAATTATTTTTTAGAAATCATCTATTATTTATTATAAATTATATGGGATTAAATTGGCTATTTAAAATATAGCCAGATTGCATTTCGATTTTAGCCTTAACTGAACCCAATACCCAGCCCAATTCCTAATCAAATTACCCGACCTAGGCCCTAAATGAAATTACCCGACCAAGACCCGTCAAATCCTGGCCGTTGATCTAAAAGATCAACGGCCCTCGTTCGTTCCATCCTTTTTTAACTCTAAACGACCCCTAACCCTAACCATTTTTCATAGACCGCCGCCACAGTATTCTCTCCTCTCTCAGTAACTCAACCAAACCCTAGCCCTTCAAACCGCCGACCTCTCTTCTTCGATCTTCTCCGGTGATCTCTCATTGACTCCTAAGCCTCCAATGGCTTCTCTAATGACATGCTTGCCTTATCTAAGGTCTTCAAGGGCCTCGGGTCATGCCAACTTGCATCTAGGGTTCGTTATTTTCTATTCTCGGCTACTCCAGTGTGATTTCGAGCAAAATCATGCCATATTTGTTATGATCCTTGGGATTCTAGACAGGTTCTTTCATCTCTATTTCGGTTTCTTTTGAAACCCTAATTTCTGCCTACATCTCCTAGATCTGTACAAATTTAAAATGATTTGAGTTTGTTTCTTTGATGTTTTACACTGTCCTTGGAACTCTCTACGAGAATCATGTGATTTCTAGTGTTTTCACCTTCTTCTAAAAATTTAGGGTTTCAGAACTTCTTTAAGACTTTGTTTAAACTGATTCTTTATGTTTAAACTTCTATTTCTTGCATATTTCGACTGATTCTATGATTTACTACCTTTTCAACTCGCCTATGTTGAAAGCCCTAATTTTCTAGATTTCTTCGTTTGGTTCTGTGTATTAGCATGATTGCTCGTTTCTTGTTTGAGTTTCTGTGACTATCTTGCCTCGAATATGTTCTTACTGAGTTTTTAGCCTAACTTATATCACCTCTATGTGCTTGTGTTCGTCTTGACTATTCAAGGCTCGCTTCTTTCTTTCAGTGCTGTTTAACTTGCATGTTTGCTATGTCTGTTTATTCTTATCTTACTCTATTTATATGCTGAATACTGAATCATGACTCTCTCTTTGATTGACTCTAAGCTCCCTGTTTCTTGGCTTGATTCGAAAACTTCCATTTTTAAACTTGGTTTATTTGCTTATTTATGGGAACCCAAGATACTCTCCTTAAATCAGTAATTTCGATTCCTTGATTCACTAATTTACTATATGCTGATTTTCGATTATTTCCATATTCTGCAACTTTATTTTGTTTTCTTACCTTATTTGGTTAACCGAGTATTTTACTAATTCTGCACTAGCTGTTTTTTAATTAAACTCTTATGTACTTACCCCTAATTGTCTATTTTGTACCTGATACCCTACTTGATTTCTTTCCTTAAACATTTCCTGCCCATTGCTGTTGGTTAATTACCCCTTAATTAAAAGAGTCCTTGCATTGATTTGATACTGATTAGTACTTGGTTCCATAATTACTATACTACTGTAATTCTTGCCTTATTTTCCCTAATTTCGAACTACTATATATACACACTCTCTCATTAACACAAACACACGAACACATTGGTTCAAAACTCTCTCTCACACAAAAAACTCTCTTCTGCTCTCTTTTCTCTGGTTACTTGCTATTGTTTTAAGTCAGCCGGCTGCAAGCCAAGGCTGATTACTCTACTCTCTTTCTCCTCACTTTGTGTTTACTACCTTCTTTACTAGTATGTTCTGACTTCAATTCAAGTTCCAAAAACAATATGGTCCTTTTATTACTTCAATTCATCATATTTCTAGTCTGCTTTTACTTATGGTTTTGCTGTGAAACCTGTAGTTGATATGTTTACATTATTAGCATGTTATGTACTCCCCTTCCTTAGGATCAGTATGAACATGTTACCCCCTCTATGTAGTCTGTCTCCATGTGATCTTGCTCTATCTGGTTTATGGTAGGAATCTCCTTGTAAAGTAGTCTGCACTCCTAAACTTGTATGATTCTGGGATTGATTTTGAATCATGTTGATCCTATACTAAACCCCTTAAGCATTGCTGATTATGTGACTATGTCTGATCAGTGTTTCTAAGCATATCTATACTAATTCCAAAGACTTCTGTCTGCTATGTGTTTACCATTATATGCTTCACCTATCCCCAATTCCCATTAACCCCTGTGTGAAGGCTTGTGGTACTAAACCTGTCTTGGTTCTTTGTTCTGTGTGTGATGTTGAACCTGTTTTGGTCTTGAGGTTGGTTTGTTGTTTGTTGATTGCCCTACTCTTTTCAAAACTGTCTCATTGAATAACTCCTCTGTTGTTTTATTAAACTATTTCAAGCAAACTTCTTTTTAATAGTGTTTTCCCACTAAAACCTTCCAAACTGTGTCAAGCACTCTCAC
Organism: Nicotiana tabacum; assembly: GCF_000715075.1. Classification (NCBI taxonomy): domain Eukaryota; kingdom Viridiplantae; phylum Streptophyta; class Magnoliopsida; order Solanales; family Solanaceae; genus Nicotiana; species Nicotiana tabacum. The sequence continues at coordinate 1,179,123 of NC_134087.1, read as the reverse complement.
TCTACTCCTAAGTCATTAGGTTCTGCCTCTCCAGTGTGTGTACTGCCTTGGGATCCTCTTGAGAACCCTCTAAACTCTGGCGCACTGAGGCTGGCCCTTCCACACTGCACTTGCTCAATTTGGTTACAAAGTCTAGGTGTGAGCACTGCCCGGGATCCTTGAGATCCTTAGGAAACTCTGACGCACCTAGACAATGACACTATCTATGGAATTTGGGCATTTGAGGCTGTTGGAGGCTTTGGAAATATGGGCCTATTTGTAGGATCCCTATAAAATAACTTCTTATTTTTCTTATGTACTTATGTAATTCATTCATATGGTCTATAATAATTTGTAAACGAATATTGGGGTGAGTAGTGAAAAAGGGTGGGTAGTTACATGTTTGTGGGGTAATACGGGTAGAAACCATACCTATAGGACTTTATATTTTGCTATGATTGTCTTACCAAGTAGAAACCATGCCTATAGGACTTTATATTTTGCTATGTTTTCCTTACCAAGTAGAAGTCATGCCTATAGGAATTTATATTTTGCTATGTTAGAATCATGCCTATAGGTCTCAAGTGGTTCCAATAATAGAAATCATGTAATAGGTCCTAAATTAACTTCACAAGTAGATACCAGGCCTATAGAATATGATCTAGTCCAACTTCTGTTACAATGGATATTTACATGTATTTTCATTTGTTATCATGCCTACTAGTTTCTAACATCAGTTTTCAAACAATTAGATATCATGCCTATATGGAACAACACCAGAAACTCTGCCTAGATCTAAAATCAGTTTAGTTTAAAATAAGTCAATCCACTTCTTGAGTATTTTGCTTTGAAACTAGTCTAATTAATGGTTTGTTTTCCTGAAATGAATTCTCTCCAATACTGCTTTAATTCTCTATTAGAAAGCATGCCTATAGGGACTTAAGAGTCAGTCTTAAAATCTGTCCCTGTTTTATAAAATGTAGTTATCATTATTCCGCGTGTAGGCAAGACTATAGGGCATTTTCAAATCCTGCAACTCTGAACGGTTTCTGTTACTTAATGGCTTTCTGATTTTAGCAGGCTTTAAAAATTAGTAGGCAATTGATAGGGTCATTACTTCTGAATTTATAAAATAAACTGCCTATCTTCTGTGTCTTGATATTCACTTAGACATCATGCCTTAGGATACTGTTTAACAAAAGGCCCTTATTTATGCTTGAGTCGTGCTGCTTATGTGTATTGTTTGAGGAAGTAAACTTGAGCCTCTAATTGCTCCCTTTTATCTTATGTGTTAAGGTCCTAATTGTTCCTGCATGTCGCCTTAGTATTTTCACCTTTAAAACCTTAGGGGTCTGTCTAGAACTACCTATAGTAGATGGCCTAAAATTCCTCCAGGACCATTAAGAAGGACAAGTAACAACACACAATAGAGATCACTGATCAACACTCGCTTTTATGACCACTAAGGGGGTGGGAAGGGTAGATATGAGATATGATGATACGCGCTAATGTCACGTGTAGCCCCTCATTGAGGAGTGTTTACCGGACATTGTGTGGGGTGATCCTATAAGCTAACCAACCTAGGACTCCCCCTTTTTAAAAATTCCTTTTGTTTAAACTTTGTTTTATAATACAACTTGTTCAAAACCTTTGTCTTACTATTTGAGTTATACAACAAGCTTTACTTGCAAATTATTTGATTCAACTATTTATTTGTTAATGGACCAATTCGTAAATGTAAGTTCGGCCGAGACCCACAGTTGTGGACCAAGAGGAGTGCCTAACACCTTCCCCTCGGGTCATTTCGAGCCCTTACCCTAATCTCTGGTAATGCAAACCAATCCAAGAGTTAATCGCTCTAGGTGCCCTAACGCACCATAATCCGTTAGGTGGCGACTCTTCCAATACCCAATTCCCAAAAGAAAACGAGTTATTACCCCCATGAATGTCGAAATCCGGACTCTCCCCGAAAAGGGAAAAAAGGGGGCACGACAATTACTGTATTCATAAATATAGCGAATAAAGTCGCGTAGCAATGAAATTTATGTAGAATTAATTTTGTTGAGTTAAATTAGGAGTGATACATGCCAGTTGATTCTCTTTATGTTATTAAACAACTAGACTCCCTTATTTTTTAGGCGAATTCCGCTTCTGTATTCATAAATATAGTAGCGCGAATACAGCGAATACAGGTACACAACTGGACTCCCCTATTTTTAGGCGAACTGAACACAGTAGTGTGAATACAACTAATACACGTGTAACAACCAAATAATAACTATATGAAGTAATTATGTATATGATAACTATAGAAAATTAATAGCCATTAAATAATAGTGGTTTCTGAAAATTCATCCGCAAACAAAAAAAAAGTAATGGAGCTTGTCAAATTGGTCAATTTTAAGGGGGAATGTTTATTTCTGGACACATGGATTTCGGTTAGAACTTAGAAATAGGGTATATTTGACAACTAAAATATAAACAAGAGTAAAGGTAAACTATTTTGTAGACTAAAGGGGTAAATCTATCCCCTTTTCCTTATTCTTTGTGTTTTCAAAGAGCCCTCATGAAAGCAAAATTAATAATATTGGACTCCCTCTTTCTTTAACGAAGAGAGTAATTTGTTTTCTTTCTCGTGATTTTTTAAATCTTCTTCTTTTTGGGTTTCTTTTTGTCTCCAAGTGGATGGATTTGGCTCTGGCTTCTGCTATCTCCTTTGAAAAATGTATAAAGATATGACAGTCCTCAACTCAATCATTTTCAGAATTAAAAAAATGAATTTTTATGCCAATAATTCACCTCAGCCAACAGTTTTGAATTAACAGTGTAATTCATTCTGCACCCCACTAATATCTTCAAGTGGTTTACTTGTTTATGTACTCCAATGGCTTTAATTTCAGGCTTGTTTTACTTGTGCATATTTGTTTTGGTTGCATGTTTTACTTGCCCAATTGTGTGTATTAGCAGACCTCAAGCTGCCCTCTTCGTGTTCGGCGATTCACTGTTTGATCCTGGGAATAATAACTACATCAATACCACCACTGAATTCCAAGCAAATTGGCGGCCATATGGAGAATCATACTTCAAATACCCTACCGGCAGGTTCTGCGATGGACGCCTTATCCCTGATTTTATCGGTAATTTCATATTTTTATATGGCGTTTTGGTCAATTATTTGATAAAGTCTTCTGTGATTGTAAAGTATTGTAAAGTCTTCTGTGATTGTTCTAATCGAAAGTAATTTTCAGCCAGTTACGGGAAACAACCTAACTTCCACAAAGTGCTAATTGGTTAAATTAATTAATTTAATTTGGATTGAATAACCTAATTTCCACAAAGGGCTAGTTAATCAATTATGTTTTAATCCTAAAATAGTTGGCGTAAACATATGGATCTTTAATGATCTCGATAAGAACTAAAAAGATTAAACAACTAATTTGCAAAATGAGAGAATTTTTGGGACAATTTTCTGTTTATATTAATGAAAAGAAGTTGAACTACAAAACAACTGACAATAACTATCTTCTAAATTGGAACTCCATAGCGAGAAAATGACCTGATGATTGCTGCCTTCCTCTTTCCATTGAAGGTGGTTATAACAACCTAAGCTGACGTGGCTCCATCCTGGCCCTTGCAGCTCATTAACTCTAATTTAATCTCAGCTGTTCGTTTGAATTTCTGTTATTCCCTTTCATAATTTCTGTTACTGCTGATCTTCAGCTTCTTCACTTCGAACCCGGCTAGCAACATTGATTTTGTAGTGATTAATGGATCATTACATACTCCACCTCTTCAAAGAATTGGAGTCGAAGTTTGGAAACATAGCTTTGATGAACTGATAATCCTCCCATGTGGCATCTTCTGGAGGTAGATTTGACCATTGCACCAATACTCTAACCACAACAGCATTGTTTCTCTTTATTAGCTGCCTTTGCAAAATCGCCACTGGCTTTAATAAGAATTGACCATCTTCACCGGTGATAGGCAGAGTGGTCTGCACTACCACTATATTACCCACCTTCCTCTTGAGTAGAGAGACATGGAACACATGGTGGACTTTAGATTCAAGAGGAAGGTCTAATTTGTAAGCCACCATACCAACTCTAGCAAGAACCTTATAGGGTCCATAATACTTAGAGCTCAGTTTCAGGTTCTTTCTCAATGCAAGGGAGGTTTGCCTATAAGGTTGCAGTTTCAAATAGACCATATAACCCACTTGGAACTTCCTATCGGATCTTCTCTTGTCAGCATAGTATTTCATTCTCTCCTGAGCCTTAGTGAGGTTGTCTTTTAACAGTTGTTGCATCTATTGCCTTCTCATCACTGTATCTTCAGCCGCTTGTACCACTGTCTCCAATAAGGGTCCTAGGAATAGTCGAGGGGGGGTGTAACCATACAAAGTCTCAAAGGGGGTGCATTGCAGGCTGGTGTGGAAGTTGGTGTTGTACCACCATTCTGCAGCAGTCAGCCATTGCTTCCATTGTGTTGGTCAATAGCAGTCATGCACCTGAGATAATTCTCTAAACATCTATTGACTCTTTCAGTTTAGCCATCACTTTGAGGGTGGTAAGCAGTGTTGTGGTGTAGCTGAGTCCCCAATAGCTTGAATAAGGATTGCCAAAAGTTGCTTAGGAATACTTTATCTCTCTGTCAGTTACTATGAACTCAGGAGTGCCATGTAAGCAATGTATCCTCTTCCAGAACACATCAGCTACTGTTGCTGCTGTATAAGGGTGAGCAAGGGCTATGAAATGTGCATACTTGGTCATTCGATCAACTACTACAAGGATCACTTCTTTGTTCTGGGACTTGGGTAAACCTTCTATGAAGTCCATACTAATGTGGCTCCAAGCTTGGTTAGCAATGGGTAGAGGCTGCAATAGTCCCGGATAGGCCATGTTGTCATCCTTGCTCTTGAGGCAAATATCACAGCTGGCCACATAGTCAATGGCCATCTGTTTCATCCTAGGCCAATAGAACACCTGTGATAACCTTTTTAGAGTCCCAAGCTGTCCTGAATGTCCACCTATAGGAGAATCATGGAATGTGGAGATCAGCTGAGTTCTGAGATCACCATTAATACCAATATAGATCTTTCCCTTTCTTCTGAGTATGCTGGAAGTGTAATGCCAGATGCTAGGTCTTTGTAGAGTCACTGTTGTCTGACTGATCACTTCTGTAGCTTTAGAGTCTCCTTCATAACTGTGTGCTATCTCCTGCATCCAAGAAGGAACTGAGACACCGATTGCCTGTAATGTTCCTTGAGATTGGCCTATGTGACATTCTGAGTCTTCCTGTTGCCTAGAAAGGGCATCAGTTACCCTATTTTCAACCTCTTTCTTGTACTGTACTTCATAATCCAGCCCAAGTAACTTGGTCAGTCCCTTCTATTGTATAGCAGAAGTAACTCTTTGTTCCAGAAGATATTGTAAATAGTGCCTCCACTTGTCAACTGCATTCAACAAGGCTATATACTCCTTCTCATAGATTGACTTACCCCTGTGCCTTTGAGCCAAAACCTTGCTAAAATAGGCTATTGGTCTACCTTCTTGCATAAGCACAGCTCCAATGCCACTTTGACTAGCATCCGTCTCAACTATGAAATCCTTAGTGTAGTCAGGTAAGGCTAACACTGGTGTAGAAGACATAGCTTTCTTGAGGGTTGTAAAAGCCAGGTCAGCTTCATCATTCCATTTAAAAGCATCCTTTTTGAGTAAGTCCGTTAAGGGTCTACAAATGATTTCATAATTAGCAACATACTTTGTATAGTATCCAGTCAATCCCAAGAATCCCCTAAGTGCCCTCAATGAGTTTGGTCTGGGCCAGTCGACCATAGCTTGTATTTTAGATGGATCAGTAGACACTCCTTCTGCATGTATGATATGTCCTAAGTACTCAACTTTAGATTGACCAAATGAGCATTTAGACTTTTTTGCAAATAAGGAATGTTTCCTCGGGGTATCAAAGACAGCAATTAGATGAGTCACATGATCTCTTTCAGCTAAATTGTAAATAAGGATGTCATCAAAAAAGACCAATACAAACTTTCGAAGGAAAGGTTGAAAAACCTAGTTCATCAAAGCTTGAAAGGTAGCTGGTGCATTTGTTAATCCAAATGGCATCACCTTGAACTCATAATGGCCCAAATGAGTTCTGAATGTTGTCTTATACACATCTTCTAGCCTCATTCTGATCTGATGATAACCAACCCTCAAATCTACCTTGGAAAAGATCATAGATCCACTTAGTTCATCTAAAAGGTCATCCACAATAGGTATAGGATACTTGTCCTTTACTGGGATATCATTCAGCCCTCTATAATCTACCCAGAACCTCCAAGTCCCATCCTTCTTTTTGACAAGCAATGCTGGTGATGAGAAGGGTGATTGACTATGCTGTATTATGCCATTAGTGAGCATCTCCTTAACCTGTCTTTCCAACTCATCCTTCTAATAGTAGTTGTACCGGTAAGGCCTTAGGCTGATTGGCATGGCTCTAGGTTTCAGAGGAATGGTGTGATCTAAGGTCCTGACATAGGGTAAGACGGGTTCTGCAAACACATCAGGGTATTGATGCAACACCTCCTTAATGGCCTCTCCTACTGGTTCCTAATCTTCTGTCCCCAAGGAATTCATCATGAACAGATGAGCTATCAGAGCTTGCCCTTTCTTCAACATCTTTCCCATTGTTCCACTGGAAATCATATTCAACTTACCTTCCTCAGAAATACCTTGCATTACTAGTTTGTTGCCCTTCTTGCCAAATGGTGACACACATCTTCTCATGGTCAAATTTAGTGGGATTATGCTTCTTCATCCAATCATTGCCCATCACCATGTCACAGCCTCCATGTGGAATGATTAGTAAGTTTTCCCGGTAGGGTCTACCTTGCATTTTCCACTGATATCCTGTGCAAATGGAAGTGCACATGACATAATTCCTATCAGGCATTGTTACTCTCACGGGTGGACAATGCCTACCTTGGTAGCCTGTCTCTTTGACTGTGGTAATATCAATGAAACTATGAGTGCTGCCAGAATCAATTAGCACTGTTAGTTTCCTATTTCCTATGGTACCTCGAACCAATATGGTATTGACCCCCCTGTTGTTACCTGACAGAGCATTCATGCACACAGCTTCCATGACTTCCTGCGCCATCTCTCCTTCAATAATCAAGTCTGCACATGGTTGTTTCTCTTCTATCGCAATACCCTCAGGAAGGGTTTCTGTTGCTCCTATCATGCAGTTCAGTTGCTTCTTCTTACACTGATGGCCTTACTTCTCACCACACTTATAACATAAGTTGTTGCTTTTACGGTATTCATAAACTTCAGGACTAAGCCTGAAGGAGTTTGGTTTAACTGCAGCTGCAACAGGTACCCTTGTACTAGCAGAATTGCCAGCCACAAAGGAGGGCTTGGATATGACTTTATTTCTTTTGTGAGCAGCTTCTATTGCCTTCTCCTGCAGTCTAGCTTGTTCTACAGCAAACCGCAGAGTTGTAGGCTTAAACAACTTCACCCCAAACCTAATCTCTTCCTTTAGAGCTCCAATGAAACTGGAGATGAAGTGTGATTCATCCAAGTGAGGATTCCTTATCAACATTTGAGCCTTCAAGTCTTCAAACTTGCCTAGGAATTCATCAACCGACCCTACTTGACTCTACTTGTTAAACTATTCCACTATGTCTCTCATTAGTTCCTCCACAAATCGAATAACCAACTCCTCTTTGAATTCAGTCCAGCTTACTTTACCCCTACGTAGCACTAATGAGTTGTACCAAGTATCAGCTAATCCATTCAGATAGAGTGCAACAGCTTTTACCTTCAGATTATCTAGGGTTCTATACAGATTAAAGTACCTTTCACACTTTTGAACCCATACCTTAGGTCCATGACCTTCAAAGTAAGGCCATTCCCACTTAGGAGAAGGGGCCTGCATAGCTTGAGGCCTGTGTTGTCTCAATTCCTGACCTGGTATGGGTAAGAGCCCATCTCCTTGAGGTCTGTCACCTTGAGCTCGTTGGGGAACTCTTTCCAAATTTGTCAACCTCTCTAAGATTAGCTCTAAGGTACCCTGTATCCCATTTTGAGTGTTGCGTAATTCCTCTTGAGTGGTCAGAACTTCATTCAAAATCTCATCGTATCTTACCAGCTTATCACCCATAACTCTCAGCCTCGTTCCTTCAACCATCACCACCTTCACAGTCGCAGGATTGAGGCTCTGATACCAATTGTAATGATCTCGATAAGAGCTAAACAACAACAACAACAAACCCAGTTTGATCCCAACATGTGGGGTCTGGGGAGGGTAGTCTGTACGCAGACCTTACCCCTACCTAATGCAAGTAGAGAGGTTGTTTCCAATAGACCCTCGGCTCAAGAAGGGCAAGAAGAGGAAGAGGGAAGCAAGGAAGGAAGAAAGGTGGAAGAGAAAAAGGGAGAGATAAAGGATAAGTAGTATCAAATAGCAACAGGGAATACAATACCTGAGGCGAACAAAATCACATATCGTAATAAAAATCTAAGAATATGAAGGGACATGCACGCTATTAAGCCTATCGGTAAACACTATAAACTATCTACTAACCTTCTACCTTAATCCTCGACCTCCACACCCTCCTATCAAGGGTCATGTCCTCAGTGAGCTGAAGCAGCGCCATGTTCTGCCTAAGCACTTCTCCCCAGTACTTCTTAGGCCTACCTCGACCCCTTCTCAAACTCTCCATGGCCAACCTCTCACACCTCCTGACAGGGGCATCAATGCTTCTTCTCCTAACATGTCCGAACCATCTCAGCCGCGACTCCCGCATCTTGTCCTCCACGGAGGCTACTCCCACTCTGTCCCGGATAACTTCATTCTTAATCCTATCTCGCTTGGTACACCAGCACATCCATCTCAACATCCTCATCTCTGCTACTCTCATCTTCTGCACGTGGGAGTTCTTGACTGGCCAACACTCAGCCCCATACAGCATAGCGGGTCGAACCACCACTCGATAAAACTTACCCTTAAGTCTTAACGGCATATTCCTATCACATAGGACACCAGAAGTGAGCCTCCACTTCATCCATCCCGCTCCGATGCGATGTGTGACATCTTCGTCAATCTCCCCGTTACCCTGGATAATAGACCCGAGATACTTAAAACTCGCTCTCTTGGGGATAACTTGACCATCAAGCTTAACCTCTACGTCTGCATCATGGGTCTCACTGAATTTGCAGTCCAAGTATTCTGTTTTGGTTCTACTTGGTTTGAAACCTTTAGACTACAAGGTCTGTCTCCAAACCTCCAACCTCGCGTTAACTCCGCTACGCGTCTCATCAATCAACACTATATCATCGGCAAATAGCATGCACCAAGGCACCTCCCCTTGAATGTGACGCGACAGTACATCCATCGCCAAGGCAAACAAAAATGGGCTAAGAGCCGATCCCTGGTGCAACCCCATCACCACAGGGAAATGCTCCGAGTCACCACCCACAATCCTCACACGAGTCTTAGCATCATCGTACGTATCCTTAATCACCCTAATGTACGCTACCGGGACGCCGCTAACCTCCAAACACCTCCACAGGACCTCTCTCGGAACTTTATCGTATGCCTTCTCAAGGTCAATAAACACCATATGCAAATCCTTCTTCCTCTCCCTGTACTGCTCCACTAATCTCCTTACCAGATGAATCGCTTCCGTAGTCGAACGTCCCGGCATGATTCCAAATTGATTCTAGGAAATAAACACGCACCTCCTTACCCTGGCCTCCAGCACCCTCTCCCAAACCTTCATAGTGTGACTCAATAACTTGATACCCCTATAATTGTTACAATTTTGGATATCACCCTTGTTCTTGTAAAGCGGAACCATCGTACTCCACCTCCATTCTTTGGGCATCTTCTTTGTCTTAAAAACAACATTAAACAAACCAGTGAGCCACTCCAAACCTGCCCGCCCCGCGCTCTTCCAGAATTCCACCGGGATTTCGTCTGGCCCTGTTGCTCTGCCCCTACACATCTTACGCATCGCCCCTTCCACCTCCTCTACCGTAATCCGTCTACAGTACCCAAAATCTGCCAACTCTCGGAGTGCTCCAACTCACCCAACACAATGTGTCTATCCCCATCCTCATTCAACAGTTTATGGAAGTATGTCTGCCACCTTCTCCTAATGAGTGCCTCGTCCATCAACACTTTGCTATCCTCGTCCTTGATGCACTTGACTTGGTCTAAGTCACGGGCTTTCCTCTCCCTCACCTTGGCCAACCGGTACAACCTCTTGTCCCCGCCTTTGCCCTCGAGCTCCTCGTACAAACGAGCAAACGCTGCGTTCTTAGCTGTCGTAACTGCTAACTTTGCCTCTTTCTTCGCCTTTATGTAACACTCCCGATAAGTCTGTTTTTCCTCCTCGTTTGTACTCTACTAGCTTCAAATAAGCAGTTTTCTTAGCTTCCACTTTACCTTGAACCTCTCCATTCCACCACTAGTCCCCTTTATGTCCCCCGGGAGAACCCTTCATTACCCCTAAGACCTCTCCAGCAGCTACTCTAATGCAATCCACAGTCATGGACCACATACTAGACGCGTCTCCGATACTCGTCCAGGCCCTCATAGCCAACAACTTCTCCCCTAACTCTTGAGCTTTGTCCTTGGTCAAGTTACCCCACTTGATCTTAGGTTGCCTGCACCCCGCCCTCTTCCTCCTACTTCTCTTGATCTCCAGGTCCATAACGAGGAGCCTATGTAGGGTCGTGAGGTGCTCACTCGGGATGACCTTGCAATCAGTGCACTAACCTTTGTCGCTTTTCCTGCAGAGAAGATAATCAATCTGAGTCTTGCCCATTAAATTTCGAAAAGTGACCCGGTGCTCTTCCCTCTTCGGGAAACTCGAGTTAGCTATAACCAAATCAAAAGCTCTAGCAAACTCGAACAATGAATTACCTCCCTCATTCCTATCCCCAACTACTTTTCAAAATTGAGAGAATTTTTTGGACAATTTTCTGTTTTTATTAATGAAAAGAAGAAGTTGAACTACAAAACAACTGAAAATAACTATCTTCTAAATTGGAACTCCATAGCTGGTGAGATCTGCAGAATGAAGGAGGGAGAAGAAGAGGTTAGAAGGGAATCGAGAGAGAGAGAAGAGATCGAGTGAAGAAAGAGAGAAGAGAGAAAATGACCTGATAATTGTTGCCGTCCTCTTTCCGTTGAAGGTGGTTATAACAAGTTAACAACCTCAAGCTGACGTGGCTCCATCCTGGCCCAGCTTATTAACTCTAATTTAATCTCAGCTGTTTGTTTGAATTTCTGTTATTCCCTTTCATAATTTCTGTTACTGTTGATCTTCAGCTTCTTCACTTCGAACCCGGCTAGCAATATTGATTTTGTGGTGATTAATGGATCATTACAGGATCATGCGTATCCATTCACTTTGTATTTCTGTTTAAACTGCTGTGATTTTGCTTTCCTTGAGTCGAGGGTCTAATGGAAACAACCTCTCTGCCCCTCAAGGTAGGGGTAAGGTCTGCGTACATGCTACCCTCCCATACCCCACATGTAGGATTACACTAGGTATGTTGTTGTTATTGTTGTGTATAAATTCAGTTCTCACATTGGTACAGGAAATGAGTTGCTATTTTCTTATCAGGTTTGTGACCGACTATGTTATGTGAAAGGAAGTTAAGTGACTTTTCACAATAAACGGGAGATCCACTCTTTAGATAGATATTCTATAGTCATCTTAAAAACTTTGATTGCAATGTGCCTACAAGAATTATTTTGCTACGGACACATGAGGTGATGAAACTTTGATTTTTGGTTGTATTTGCAGCTGAACATGCTAATTTGCCATCGATTCCATCGTATTTTCAAATTGGCAAGCAACACTTTGTTCATGGGGTAAACTTTGCATCAGGCGGTGCTGGTTGCTTGGCCGAAACCCATCGTGGCTTTGTAAGTGGCATTTCCTTTTTGCTTTGTTTTTGTTTTTAACTGATGTTTCCTTTGAATTAGTTCTAACTTCTAAGTAATTCATGTTTGATTTTGATAATTAAATCAATATAGGGTAGCAGTCTTTGATATAATTGGTTCCATATAAACTCTTATTAAAGTAAGAGAAAGAAAATCTTCCAAGGTTTTTGAGAAGTGTTTTCCATATTGTTCCTACCTATTCCTGTTGGACCATGCAGAGTTTATTGAAGAATTTTGCACAGTTTTCCGAAAGGATTATTTGGTTAAGTATTTTTGAGAATCTTTAGATTGGTGTATTTTGTTGAAAGTGCCTTCTAAAAGAGACTTCTTGAGTAACCTTATATATACTCACAGAACATTGGAATTACAAACTTCCAAACTCGTCTTTGCAACTTTTTCTCACGAATACATCCACAGAAAACTTCTCCCAAATGGTGCAAACACAATAATAATACAATCTTTTTACCTTCCAAAAGTGTCTGTCATGTGTCGAAATATTACAAATGGACTTGTAATGGGATAAGTTTCTCTACTGTTAAACGAGTAAAAGTTCCTTGCTAGTCTGATCTACTAAGAGGTTCAAGTTTAAGTTTTGTCTTTCTCAATCGCACATATGGATACTTTAACTGCTTGATGGCGAAAAAGAGTTTATTCTGATTTATAAAATTAACATTCTTAGTTAATGCTTTATAAGAATTAAATTTTAATTTTCAATCACATGCCGGATTATTTCTAGTTAAAGTTTGTGTAACATTTCAAAGGTTTATACTTTGCATCATCTAACAGGCTCAAGTCTATTTGTATAATACTCTACATGCTATTTTATGTTCAGGATAAGATTCTTACATAACTTATTTGATAAGAAGATTGTTAAATAACCATAATCCTTCTATGTCAAATTCTGCAAGTTACTTAGTATTACCAGGATTTTTTTTCTCTAAAGTATTGATTCCATTTGACAGGTTATAGATCTCAACACACAGTTGAAATATTTCAAAAATGTGGTAGAAATATTGAAGAAGAAGGTGGGAGCGACGGAATCCAAACAGATCCTCTCCAATGCTGTATATATTTTTAGCGCTGGTGGTAATGATTACTTGGCTCCTTTCTCAACAAATTCGACTATTCCATATCCTGAAAGAGAATATCTACAAATGATTATGGGCAATTTGACATCTGTTTTGAAGGTAATGGATTCATCCTAAATTTTTTGTCTTTCTTTGGAGTTAGTTTTTACATTTTTATCTATTTGAGACTTGGAAGTATTTGCTTAGTGATGAGTGTTTTCATTTTGTCGTCCATTTTAGAAAAGTGTATATGATACAAATGACTTTGACCAAAGCAAATCAAAATTTGTAATTTATTTGGGATGAAATCAGATATTGTTACTTTCTTTTTCTGTGAAATAATGACAAATTAAAACTTCTGTGTGTAAATTCTTTTGTTTGTCAAATTTGAGTTTTTTTTTTCCATGTCCTAAGTTGAGTATTGGCTAGAGAGTAGCTAGACTAATTCTTTATACTTTCTTAAATTAATGCAACAGGGAATTTACAGGGAAGGAGGGAGAAAATTTGCCATGCTTAATATGGTTCCCATAGGTTCTCTTCCTAATATTAGGGCTCTTAATGCTCAAAAAGGAGTTAAGAATGGTGATTTCATAGAGGAGGTCACAAACTTGGTGAAAATGCATAATTCGGCTCTCCCAAAAATTCTCAAGCAATTGGAGAAGCAATTACCTGGATTTAAGTATACATTATTCAACTTGTTCAAAGTATTTGCCGAAAGCATTGATAATCCAACAAAATATGGTATGTTTATCTCATCGAACCCAAAATCCGTCTCTTTATGTTCGTTTCTGTTTTCAGTGTTTATTTTGTGTTAACACAGCTAATATGGTAATAAGTACTATAGGTTTTTCTTTATCTGTCTTTTCCATCCCATGTCTGCACAGTGCCAGAAATTTTATTGCCCTGCTTATAGAATAGAACGTGGGTCTTAAATCTTAATCGGTTAAATCACATGTTGAGGCAATGCTCAACATAAAGGAAATACAAAGTATAATGTTTAATTATCATCTAAAGAATGTTTCCTTAGTTTACTTACAATTTTGCTTTTGTTTAGGTTTTAAGACATCAAAGACTGCTTGTTGTGGGACTGGTGCATTTCGAGGGATTTATAGTTGTGGAGGTAAGAGGCAGGTAAAAAAGTACGAGCTGTGTAAAAACGTGAAAGATTACTTGTTTTTCGACTCGTTTCATCCCACTGAGCTAGCCTACCAACAATACGCCGAATTACTGTGGAATGGAACTGCAGATGTTGTTGCACCTTACAATCTAAAATCCTTTTTTGAACTTTCAACATAACCTGATGGTGGTATTGCTGAGATTGTTTCGTCATATTAAAAGATAGAAGCAAAAAGAATGTGAAATTTGATGCTAAAAGAGCTAGATCTCTACTTTGTTCAATTTACGAAGAGTCAATCTTTAGATTTGATGAGATGACTTCATATCTCAGTCTACATGATTGAACAAAGCTGAGAAATTAGTTGGAATCATGTAATGTACATTTCAATTGTATATGCATGGATAAGGATTTGTAAAAGGATGTCCATTTTATTTGGGAAGTGATTGGAATTAATAAAACTTCCCCTTTTTGTCTGTGTCTCTTACCTTGTTCTTCTCCAGTCACGTTTGTTTCTCAGTTATCTGGCATTGCATCATTATTGGACCTTGAAACGATGAATGTGTCTACAGATGGCAAGCATAATCAGTACTTTTACATCAGGCATCATCTAATATCCTCTGCCAAAAGCAAAGCTCCAAAAAGAGTTGAAGAAAAGAACATGAACAAGAACAACCCTTTCCTGTCTTCCTTTACATTTAAAGAAAACAAAAAGCATGTTTGGTGATGGTTTGATTTTTTAAAACCTGAGACTGTTTTCACAAATGCAGCTTCAGGGTAATTCCGTTGGCATTTGAATTAGTATCTGCAAACAACCCTTTTAAACAGGAAATGAGCATAGCTTGAGATCTTTGTATTTTTTTTTTTTGGGGGGGGGGGGGGGGGGTTTGCACCTTGTCTGGTACCCGCATTAGGGCCCGGACTAATCCACATTCGCACCGAGTAAGGCCTATTAAAGGGGAAACACTCCCTACAGGATGTCTTGTATCTCAAAACTCTGTCAGTGGTTTAGATGTTAGAAAGCATGCTGCTCTTGTAATTATAAATGGGATAGCCTGCTCATTGTTCTGAAGTACTGCCCCATCGAGTTGTTTCACTTGAAAAGTCAAGACACAAGTTTCCAAGATATTCAATAGGAAAAATGATGTTTCAGAGAACAGACTGCTGTTATGAGGTGACTTGTGAATTGACTGATGGCTAGAACTTGGCTTTAGCGTACCACTGTAAAGCATCAGCCAAGTAGTAAGTCCTGAACATTTCTATTCTCATGGTGGATATACTTTCAGTGGTGGTCTGTGCAACGATCTACTAAAGGTATGCGTATAAACACATTATCTATTTCTTATGATTGGTCTAAGTATAGGTATGGTGCCAAGAATGCCGGCGTTGAGTTAGTAACGAGAATATGGCATTGACCTTTATCAAGGCCAACTGCTGGGATATTTTGAAGCTTCAGTAAACCTCCTTGATGAAGTTTCAATTGATAATTTCGTTTCCTAAAGCAGAACGGGAGATTCTTGCACCAGTTAGACCAGACAGATTCAGAGAGTTTCTGAAATCAGGTCCTGGTATGCACTTGATGGACAAATGCTTGGCCTAAGTAACTCTTCGAGAGTTATGTCATTCACCTATTACGAGTTTCCACCAGAGTTACAGATACTCGAAATATCTCCCTCCTATCTACGCAGGGGCTTACATGCAAGGTTTTCCTATCATGCAGTGTTTTCTTAGTCTTGACTTATAACATAGTCAGTGTTCTCATTCTCCTCTTTGAATTGCCTTAGTGAGTACCAACCATATGTACTGAGGATGCACTTCATAACAAGTATGTAAATGCTCAACTAGTTCATACACCAACAGTAACTAATTTGCAAGCACACAAGAGCAGCTTAAGACCTGCTATGGTAGAAGCAAAGAAAACACTAAGAAGCTGCTGCAAGAGGAAAAAGAGGCAAGCTGATTCAGGAGCGGCTGCAAGCCATATGACAAGATCAGACCAGTGATTGATTCACTGAGAAAGCAGATATATGCTACTTGGGCTTCTTTGGCAACTGTAAAGTCAACTCATGAATTCGCAGAGTAAATAGCTCTAGACATGGTTGTTGCCCCACGGTTGTATAGAATCTAAGGAATAAGAGGGATATATATATGGCATAACCACTCTCTTGGTTGGAGGCTGTGTGCCTGCCTTTCCATCAAACACAGTTGAGGAAGTCTTCACAAACTTCCATTAGTGCATAGCGGTCCCTCTATCGGTCCCGTGCATAGCGGGAGCTCAGTACATCGTGTTTTTCTTTTTAAGAGATGTTTTTATTCTAATGAAGCAATATCTTACTGAAATTTAAGTTGGATTTTCCATTAGTGCATTTTACTATTATAAGTAGTTTCAAAGTTGCAATTTGTGTACAATTAATTCAAACACCGAAGAACTTCCATGTTATGACAAGTTGTAAAATCTTAAAAAGAAATATCTAAAATTGCTCTTGTTCATGTGTTTCAGCGTTAAGTTATTTTAAGAGAAGAGTTTTCTGAAATTACAATCACAGAGCATAAAACATGTGCTTATCACCACTTAGTTTTTGTAAATCTTGAACAATTATATGATGATCAACAAACAATTGCATAATCCTATCTAACGAACTTACAATCCAAGTCTCACCATACCGAACACCTAAAATATACAACAATATTAACACAAGCACCTCAGACTGCAGCTTATGTATATCTAAGCTTTCTACAGTCACAAGGTGCTTTGACAAGAATATCACTACAGCACAGAGAAGACCTTTATATTGTGCACCCTTGACTTCTACATCTTAGAGAGAACTTGACTTATTGTATATATAAGATCTTGAAAAATACAAGTATGCAGTGAATGCCATAGTACTAAGTACAGCAAGAACCCAATAGAAGTAATCCAGATGTGCCCGATTCAAGTTGTCCGAAAACCAACTGCTCTGACCATCTTTACCAGTGATGTTCTCAATAACAGAGATGAGGAAACTGCTTAAGAAGCTCCCTATGCCAAATATGCTGAGGTAGAGAGAAAGGCCTATACTTTTCAACTCGACTGGCACCTGATCGTAGAAGAACTCCTGCAGACCAACCATGGTAAATACATCGGAAATACCAAATAGTAGGTACTGAGGTATTAACCAACAAATGCTCATGGGAATTGTTGCCTTTGGCATGTCAACCAGCCCGTATTGTATAGCAGTTTCGAGACGTTTCTTCTCGACTATAGCTGCAATCACCATGGAAAGTATAGACAAGAAAATCCCAGTTCCAATTCTTTGGAGTACAGTGATACCTGACGGTTTCCTAGTTATAGCTCTTGCAACGGGAACCAAAATACGGTCATATATAGGAATAAAAACAACAACAGAGAGGCTGATGAAAGATTGTAATGAGGCAGCTGGTACTTCAAAATTTGAACCAAGAGATCTGTCCAAAGTTGCACCTTGTTTGGTGAATAAAGTGGATGACTGTGAAAACACAATAGCATATACCAAACACGTTATCCATATTGGAATCAACCTAAGAATAGCCTTAGCCTCTTCAACCTCGCTGATACTACAAATTTTCCCATTTTCCTTGGAACCATCGGGGGCAAGCAACGCTTTGTTGAGGAACCTGTGTTCAGTACAAATTTATACCAATAAAATGAGATGTCTTTTAATACAGTTGATAGAAAAACTACTTTTTTATGCATAAATATTTCATTGATTGGCTAATACTATCCTACAATAAATTGGAGTGTCCACACATGCAATGGGCTTTTAACATTCAATAGCAAGCTTAAGACTATGCAGTCTTTAACTCTTTAAAGCAAGTCCCTAGATCCTTTGAACTCTTAACAAATCAAACCCGAGAAGAGCAGCCATTCCGCAATTATTTCTACCATCCTAATATATTGCAGAACTGTATGTATTTTTCCTATAAATTATCCGAAGATCAGCAGATGACTGAAAAATCAACAACTTTTATTCATCCAATTATAAAAGAAATTGCAAAACTACACTCACTTGAATTGTTCAGAACCTTCATGAGGAAGAATACCCTGAACTTCTTGTTCCACTGATATAGCTGAAGCGGTTGTTTGCCAATTCCTAACTGCATTAATAAACACATTACCAATTCTAAGAAATGGGTTCTTTTCATCACTGCTCTGGCGAAACCGATAAGTGAAGCTTCCAAGCAAGAACACAATAAGAGCAAGACCCATGACAATACAGGGAATTCCAAATCCCAGACCCCAGCTAAGGTTGTCTTGAATGTAGTTCAATATCCAGAGGGTCATCAACAGACCACCACACATTCCAAAATACCACCAATTGAAGAATGAGCTTTTAGCTTTACTTTCTTCTGGGTCTTGAGCATCAAATTGGTCCGCTCCAAAAGCTTGTACACAAGGCTTGTGCCCTCCCTGTCCAAAAGCTACTAGATACAAAGCAAAGAAGAAGAAAATAATTTGGAGCTTGGGAGGAGAACATGTTGCAGTATCTTGGCAGTCAGAATAATTGAGAGGGAGGACAGTTGAAAGCGTCAAGAAGCCAAGTCCCTGTACATCAACAAATGAAAACCGTCTTACTTGCTAATTCTTTCTTTGCTAAAGCAGAAAGAAGGCAGTAGTTTCAGTCAACTATGAGAGGCATACTTGTTCATATTGTACCATAAGTAACCCAAAAAAGAAGAAGAGTACAATTGTGCCAAAACAAAAGCCTGAACTGGGTACTAACCAGGATGTAGAGTAGAGAGGAGATGATAATGGTCCGATACCGACCCAGGTATGAATCAGCGATAAATGCGCCCAAAAGCGGAAGAAGCGATGCTGTTCCGCTCCAAGCATTTACATTCACCGCTGCTGTTGCAACCGATTGGCCTAGTGGGCCCGTTAGGTAGCTTATTAGGTTCGAACTTATCCCATAATATGCAAATCTCTCTGCAACCTCCACGCCTAAAACCAGAAGAAAATAATCAAGTTTCAAACCAAGCTGCTAAAACTGTGATAGATTTTGAAAGTTGGTGAATTTGAAATAAGATCAACTTTTAAGACAATCCAGCTGCCAAAATTAGAGAAAGATTTGAAAATCAGCCACAATTGGTGAAAAATCATTTTTAAGACAGCCCGATGGCAAAAATTGGAGATGAAATTTGATATCAGCGACAATACGACTACAACAATAACAACAACTCAATCCCCAATTAGTTGAGGGCAATTATATGCATTCTTAATATCAATCTCACTCCATTTCAACATGTTTCATTTTCATTTGGTGGGGAAACAATTTTTATGATAACTCAACAGGTAAAATAGCTGGTTGAAAATTGGTGACAATTGGTCCGGAAGAGATCAAATTCTAATACCACCCAAATTGGAAATAAATTAAAAAATAGTGAAAAATATCAGCTGTTAAGACAACCCAAATGCTAAAACTGCAGATAGACGAGAAATTTGGCAATTACAATGCTACTACTGATATACTTTAGCGCCAAACTAGTTAGAGTCGGCTAATATCACCATTTTGAACGCATTCATTCCACTTGGTGGCAAAAGATCAATTTTAATTTTTTAATACATCCCAGCTGCTGAAGTTGCAGAAAGATTTGAATATCAATGTCGATCATTTTCTTAAGAAAATAGATGCTAAAATTGTTTTTGAGAAAGAAGACTTGAATATCACTGGAAATAGTGTAAAAATCAATTTCGGAAGACGATCTAGCAGCTAAAATTGCAGAAAGAATTGAAAATCCATAAAAACAGTGATAGAAAAAAAATCATTTGTTAAGACAACAAGCAGCTAAAATTGCAGAACCATTTGAAAAATCAATAATAATTGAGGAAAAAGAATGAAAATTTGAGACAATCCTGCAGCTAAAATTGCAGAAAAGATTTGAACATAATAACAATAGTGGTAAAAAAACAAAAATTTAAAACAACCCAGCAGCCAAAATTGCAAAAAAGTTCAATATACATTTATGACAATACTGGAAAAAAATACATTTTTTAAATAACCCAGCAGCAAAAATTGCATTAAGATTGAACATCAATGATTATTACTGGACAAAATTCAAAATTAAGTGAACCAGATGATAAAATTGCATATATATTCCAAAATTAGTGGCAATTGCATATGGGTATTTAGTTATCACCTATGATGAAGGAAGCGGATCTCCAGCCACCGGATTTGGATCGGGTCACAGGACGACCCTTGAAGTCAACTGAACCTTCAACGACGTCGCCGAGAAAGGGGGTTTCGGCGTCGGAGATGTTGACTCCGGTGGCCATAGAGATGACCAACCCAAGAATCTACACCAATGATTGAATTCAAGTTGTTGTGTGGTTCCATGAGAAATATGAATGGGTAGTCCATATGATGTTTTACTTTTTGGCGGTTTCTGTAAAAGAATCATTTTCCTGACCAGAAAAAAAAAAGGAAATATTTTAAGAAAATGACTTAGGGTGTTTGGCAAGCTAACCTCCACTTCCAAGGTTGCTCTGACGGCAAGCAACCTCCACTTCCAACCAAGAGGCTGTGAGTTCGAGTCTTCCAAGAGTAAGGTGGTAAGTTCTTAGGGAAGTATGTCGGGGTCTATTTGGAAACAGCCTCTCTACCTCAGGGTAGGGGTCTAGACCCCACTAAGTGGGATTATACTGGGTTGTTGTTGTTGACTTATGGTGTTTGGAGTTATCTTAGGTAAAAAAAATAGAAAATATTAATAGACGATAATAATTTTAGTAACTCGGACACTATTTTGGTGAAATTGTTAGGACTAAATATTGTTAACGGTATGTAAAACGTAGTAATATAAAAAATAAATTTGAAATTAGTTAGAAAATGAAAAAGGGAAGAAAAATATTCACTCCATTCTAATTTATTTAACACGGGATTCGAAACGAAATTTAAGAAATAAGTGAAAACTTTCAAAGCTTGTAGCTTTGAATATGCTAATTTGGTGTATATAATACTTCTGAAATTTATGTTCTTAAACTTATCATAATATTATTTGCACATATAAAAGTTTTTGAACGAATTAATAAGAAAATAGTATCAAACAAATTAGAAAAGATGGATTAATTATTTTTCTAAAAAAAACATTCAAACTAATATTCTCCGTCATATCATAAACTCTTTATATATTACCGGTCGGATACATTATTACTTTTTCTAGGCAGTATCATACATTGACACGATTATAGTTTTAGGATATGCGTGTTGCCCGTGTATTTTAGCTTGAACAAATTGTTTCTAAAAGCCATATAAAATCTTATTTTAAATTGTATTTGAGTTATAAACTTAAAGTATAATTAAATAAATAGAATTAAAAACTTTTGGTCAGGTAGAGCACGCAAGAGGTTGCATCCTATCTTATAACTTCTAAAAGATAATAAAGTTGTAACTCAAGCGAAAATGATGAATGTTGATCTCATTTAGCTAACTTAATACAAGAAGTACTGATCCTATCTTATGCGAAAATATTGATCGCTTTTTTTAACCGTAAAAATAGCATATATAACCCACATCAATGAGTACACCAATTTTAAAATTCACATAAATATTATTAAATAATATTTCCGAGTATAAAATGAAATTAAATAAAAAAAGGTTCCTAAAAATAATAAATATTAGCTTTATAAAGACTGAAATTCTGGCATGAAAAGTCCTATGATGTCTTATTGTGATTTTGAGGGCTTCTATGAGAATATTTTTCTAAAATTATTATTATTTCTTTGACCTAATACTAAAAACAAATAAGTTACACACAAAACAAATTCTTTACCACGATATAATGCGTAATTTGAATAGTATATACTCATTTGGTCTTTTAGATATTTGGGAATAAAGAGGGAGTAATTTAAATTTGAATTAGCCCATTTTATGTTATAAATATCATTTAGTAATATGAAAGAAATTACAACTATGTTATATTGTTAAAATAAAAATATATATATATAAGATAATTAAAAGTTTAATTAATTTTAAAATACAATATATTAAGACTTTCTATATAGTTTAAATAAGAAATTATAAGTTAAATATAATTAACTAGTTCCAAAGGGTAATCGTTAGTGCAACTCTGTAAATTAGGATTTTGCCTATACTTTCTTTAAGGTGTGGAATCTAAATGGCAAGCATAGAATTAAAAGAATCCGATAAGAAACTTAATTCTTGTGATATATGAAAAGGCACTCATTCCTACTGAAAAGAGAAGTATTAAACTCTTTTTTTCGAACCACATTACAACTACTAGAGTTTTTAGTTAAAAAAAATATATCAGGAATTTTTATATAGTTTAGATGAGGAAAGATCTAGTAACCAAAAATTTCTTAAAAAAAAAATTCAAACTAATATTCTCCGTCATATCATAAACGCTTTATATACTACCGGTCGGATACACTATTACTTTTTCTAGAAGGTAACACACACACACACACACACACACACACACACACATATATATATATATATATATATATATATATATATATATATATATATATTAGTCTCTACGTTCCTGCAATGCACGAATATCTTATGTCAAATGTTATCAAACACTTTTCAAAAGTAATAAACATTCTAAAATGACATAAATATGCAATTGAAGTTGTAAATCGCTTAAAGAATACAACAATACTTAATATTATTTTTTTGATTGAATGATTCACTTTAATTTAGTTAAGCCTTAAGGATCCATGTACAAAAAAGTCATATTTTTTTTAAATTAAGATACATTAATAACGAATAATACAAAGATAAAAAGTTATTAGTTAATAATTCAATTTCAAGATTTAACCCCAACCGTGATTAATTAAACTCCAATCATGTGTCTCTTCCATAAGCGTAAATGCTCATGCATGAAATAGTTTAGTATATCCAAATATCGATTATCACTCATGTATCTATATATACATGTTTTTATTTTTTTCCCTCAAAATAATCAATGTGGTTGTTCATTATTTGCATTATATTTGAACAATTATTTTATATTGGTAAACTATTTTATTATATCAGTATTGAGTTGTGATTTTTTGGTTCAACTCCGTAGTGGCTAAAGCTTTATATATTATGATCCATCTAACAAAAGGCATTATTCTCTGGAAGAATATATAATTTAACTTTTAAAAGGTATAAAAATAAGTTTACATAACATATGACATAAAGTGCTACTTTTTTTTCATCTACCATTTTTTATTTATTTTCGGGCCTAAATAATTCGTTTTTTTTTCCTCTTCAAAATTTTGGAATTAATATTGAGCATATATTTTTCTTTGCCATGTAAATCTAGAGGAGATCACTTAACCCAAAATCGCAAAAAAAAAAAAAAAGAAGGAAGAGTGATTAAACGAAAATTTATTAATTGTTAAATTTTCTTAATTTTAAGAAAGTTAAAAAAAGATCATAAAGTTAGTTAGTTGTGTACTTTAGCAAGTTGTATGAACAAAAAATTTTTAAGTTTTTTCCATGCAAATCTATTGTACGAATCACCCATTATTTATTTAAGAATAATATAAAAAATATAGTAAGCAGAGGCAAATATGTAAAAAAGTAAATTCGAAAATAAGCATATTCATGTTTGAGAAATGTCTAAAAAAGGTGTTTTAAACATATAACTAAATAAAAACTTAAAAAATTAAAATCTAATATATTAATATTCAAAACACTGCGTACTATCCAAATAAAGCTAACCATTTAAAATATTGTCCAATACTCTCGGAAGTTAGAACCAAGTTACTCAATAAAGAAAAAAGGAAAAAAGATTTTAAAAACTATTACTACATTATTTTTGAAATACCAGAAACAATCACAAGTCTTATTTTCTAGTCCTACTTGAAAAGTTATAGAAAACTTAGAGCCCGTTTGGACATAAGAATTTTTTTTCTTTTTTTCAAAATCAGCGTTTGTTCGTAAAATTTTTAATTTTCACTTGAATATGCATTTTGAAAATATTTGAAAATTTGAAAAACTTCAAAAAGTTGTTTTTCAAAATTTTCACTCAAATCACTCACAAAACTTCAAAAACAACCCCAAATTATATTCATGTCCAAACACAACTCTAAATTTCAAATACCATTTTTCACTTGAAAATATTTTTTACTGTATTTTGGAATTTTACAATTCTTATGTCCAAACGCCCACTTATTCTTTTTTCCCTTACATAATAAACCCAATTCTTTTACTGTTGCAATTGATTATTAATAATAAAACATGTGGACTGACATTTGTATAATTGAACGCAACTTTTTTGTTGAAATTAATTGCCTTGTATATATTCTATAATTAATTGTATTAGAAAGTCCGAAAGTAGTTATAACAATAGGATTCTAGGATTCCTAAAGCTATATCATATAGGATTCCTAACATGTAGTATGTTACGCGGCGTCTTCCTGAGATTCCTTGGAAGGGCGACGTAAGGCTAAGCAACTGATGTCAGTACAGTTGTTGTCCGCCAACTGAGGTCCCCTCCGTACGCTAGACTAGATTGTCAGTGTCGTACGGGAAAACCAATGCCAAGAGCAATTGAGAGAACATGAATGAGAATTGAGAATGAAAGAAAGTTTGATTGCATTAATGAAAGCTATTACAGAAAGGCAACGCGGTGTCGAGGGGGAGAGACACCAGTACAGAGAATTGTTTGTTTGCTAGAAAGTTTGATTACTTGATCCCCCCTAATAATGCTTAAAAATAATAATCCAAAGCTACAAGACTAGACTTGAATAAGCTAGAGAAACATAATGGAAGTACATGGAATAAAACTACTCTATATTTACAATGAAAAAGACTTAGTTTGCTATAAGGCAGAAACAGGTCCGTTGTCAGCAGCATAGTCTTTGGCATCAGGGTCTGCGCGCGCGACGTTGTTGGTATCTGCCTGCGGTTGGGCGCTGGCGAGGGATATCGGTGGGGCGATAGAGGCACATGCGCGCTTGTCACTTGGCGCGGCCAAGACCACGGGGCCGTCCATGGCGCTAGGCATTGGAAGGCTTGCTAGGATGCCACGGGGCGCGCCCAAGGGGTCATGGGGCACGGCTGAAAAGCCGCCCATGACATTCTCCCCCACCTGAGTTGGCGACGTCCTCGGCGCCTTACTTGCAAGATAATCTTCAATTAGGCTCTTATAGGCTTTGAGGTTTGTTCCCCTCTCCCAAGTGTTCTCCTCTGCATCACAGCCCTGCCATTTCACCAAGAACTCTTGGTGATCTTTCCTTGAGGCATGAATCACTCTATCATCAAGGATAGCTTCAACACGCCTTTTCCCGGCTGAATTGGGCCCTCGAATACTGGGTATTGTGAGCTGGCTCCTTGAAGGATCCTCCGTGTCTTCACGAAAAGGTTTCAGGAGGCTGACATGGAAGACAGGATGAATTTTCCACCAAGCTGGGGTATCCACCCGGTATGCAACTTTCCCAATGCGCCTTTCAATGGACAAGGGTCCAATGTATTTTTGCAATAGGCGGGGGTCATGGACCCCCGCAAATAAGTAACGCTTTGGAATTTTGACCATCACTTTGTCTCCTACTTGGTATTCAAGAAAGCGACGATTTTGATCAGCATGCCTCTTCATCCGCTTTTGAACCTTGACAAGATAGCTCTGCACTATCTCCAAATTTTGCTTCCACTCTTTAGAGAAGCTAGCAGCTCAAGGAGATTTAGACATATTTGGTGCATTGACTGTGTGTGGGAGTAGCGGTTGTTGTCCGGTAACAATTTCAAAAGCATTTTTGTTTGTACTAGAGCTCTTTTGTGAATTGAAACACAGTTGAGCAACATCCAGAAGCTTCACCCAATTCTTCTGCGATCCGGTTACAAAATGACGGAGATATTCCTCTAACATACCATTGAACCGCTCCTTCTGGCCATTAGATTGTGGATGAAAACTTGAGCTGTGACTCAGCTTCGACCCAAGGCACTTAAAAAGTTGGGTCCAAAAGTTACTAGTAAAGCGTGAGTCACGATCACTAACAATGTCTTTGGGCAGGCCCTAATATTTGACGACATGAGAGAAGAAGAGTCGAGCTGTACCTTCTGCTGATATATATTGTGGGGCAGCAATAAAGGTAGCATACTTGAAAAACCGATCTACCACAACCAAGATAGTTGTTAGATCTCCGACCTTGGGCAATCCGGTGATGAAATCCAGGGAAACACTTTTCCAAGGTCTCTTTGGGACAGCTAGTGGTTCCAAGAGTCTCGTCTGTGTTAAGCAGTCTGACTTGTCCTTCTGGCATACTAGACAAGTCTTCACATACTGAGCAACGTCATCAGCCATTTGAGGCCAATAATATGCACGGCGAAGTAACGCCATGGTGCGTTCTTCACCAGGATGGCCGGCCCACGGAGTATCATGACATTCCACCAGAAGAGTCCTTCGTAGATCTCCTCCTTTAGGAACATAAAGTCGGTTCCCTTCCACTTTCAGAAAACCATCTTCCATGTAGAACTGGCGAGTCTTGCCCTATCCTACCAAATCAACCAAATACTGTGCAGTAGGATCTTTGATGAGTAAATCCTGTATCTGGTCCTTGATGGAGGTGGCTACTTCGCTCCCCCTTAGGGTGGCGAGTTGGCACACCGATGCTAGATCAGCTCTCCGACTGAGCGCATCAGCAACATGATTGGTCTTCCCACTTCGGTACTCTAGGTTGAAGTGGAATTCAGCTAGGAGTTCCTGCCATCTGGCCTATCGAACATTCAACTTCGGCTGGGTCATGAAATGGCTAACAGCTGTGTTGTCTGTCTTGACCATGAACAGGGTCCCCAGCAGATAGTGCCTCCAGAGGCGCAAACAGTGGACGACAACTAATAATTCTTTCTCATGGGCGGCATAGCGCCGCTCTGCATCTTTCAGCTTCCGACTCTCGTACGCTACAAGATGCCCTTCTTGTAGCAAGACTCCATCGAGGGCATAGTCATATGCATCTGTTTGTACTTCGAATGGCTTGGCCAGATCAGGAAGGGCCAAGACGGGGCTACTAGACATAGCCGCTTTCAATGCGATGAAGGCTTCTGCTCGCTTGGGTCCCCATTCCCAAGGCGTGACTTTCTTGAGGAGTTCTGTCAATGGCACTGCAATGAGGGAGTAGTTTTTCACAAATCGTCGATAGAAATTGCATAGACCAAGGAACGCCCTCAAGGCATGGATATCCTTAGGCGGCGGCCAATCTGTGATTGCCTGAATCTTCTGCTGGTCCATCTTGATCCGCCTTTCGTCGATGACATGTCCAAGGAAGTCAATTTGCTTTTGAGCAAAGGAGCACTTAGATAGCTTCGCATATAGTTCATGCTCCCGCAATCGAGCTAGGACCTTCCGCAAGTGCATAAGGTGTTCCTCCAATGTTTGGCTATATACCACAATGTCATCCAAGTAAACCACCATGAATTCATCAATGTACTCTCGGAAGACTTGGTTCATCAAAGTGCAAAATGTAGCTGGGGCGTCAGTCAAGCCGAATGGAATAACCAGGAAATCGTACGACCCATATCTTGCCATACAGGTCGTCTTGTGCTCATCACCCTCTGCAATCCGAACTTGCCAATAACCTGTCTTCAGGTCTATTTTGGTGAACACCGTCGCACCACCCAGTCTATCGAACAAGTCTGCCATTAGTAGAATAGGGTACTTGTTCTTCACAGTAATTTTGTTTAGAGCTCGATAGTCCACATAGAGTCGTAAACTACCATCATATTTCTTTTGGAATAGCACATGGGACCCGTATGGGGATTTGGAGGGCGCGATAATTCCCGTGTCTAGCATTTCCGTCAATTGTCTCCGAAGCTCGGTGAGTTTGGGTTGTGACATTATGTAAGGCGCCCGGGCGGGTGGCTTCGCGCCCGGCACCAGCTCAATTTCATGGTCCACAGTGCGCCTAGGCGGTAGTCGCTTTGGCATGTCTTGTGGCATGACATCTTCAAACTCTAGTAGTAGCTCCTTCATGGGTTCAGGAATGGGACCCGATGAGCGTTCTACATCTTCATGGGCATGCACGGGATAATGCAGGGCTTGGTCTTGTTTGCTCCCATCATCAGTAACATGTCAGCATACGGTACAGGCATAATGTTGGTTTGCCTCAGGAATTCCAATCCAACTATCAACTCGAAGTCATCTATGATCACCACGCGCAGGTTGAATTTTCCTTCGTAAGGGCCAAGCTTCACCGGTACTTCTTTGGCTATTCCACCCACTGGCTGGGGAGGTGAGTTGATAGCCTTGACACGGCCTCTACCTTTCCCTACAACTAGACCAAGGCGCTCCACCTGAGTCGAGGCTAAGTAGTTGTGGGTAGAACCCGTGTCTACCATGTCCCGAATGGGCTTGCCATTCACATTCATCTCAACGAACATTAAGGTCCTCTCATGCTTAAGAGGAGTCTCATCATCCGCCTTCTTTTTCCCTTTCTTGGTGACGGGACATAGGTCCTTTTTCTTACGGATACCAGCACTAGTCTCTGCTAATGCCTCAGAAATAGAGCCAACAATTGCATTGAAGGCACCTACTGGTTCAGTCTGATCCGCATCATCTGAGTCGTCATCAGTCACATCATCAAAAGTCTGATGGGCATTCATCTGTGCATGTGGGCACTCATTGTTCTAATGTGGTCCTCCGCAATGACGGCATCCTGAAGGAGGCTTCCTCCCCCGATCATTGTTGTTAGACGCAGCACTGTTGCTGCCTGTGGAGGGAGCCTTAGGTTTGGTTGAGCCCCGATCTCCCCCACTTCTGCTAGGGCCACCATTGCTAGACTGGCCCCCTTTGAATCCCGCTCGGGCAGGCGGCTGAGGCCTATCCTTCCGAGCTTCCATTTGATAGTCCCCAAGGCATTCAGCTGCTTGGATTGCCTTGGGTAGGGTATCTACCCGTTGTCTTTATAGCTCCATACGGGCATAAGGTTTCAGCCCTTCTAGGAAAGTGAAGAGCTTGTCTTTGTCCCCCATGTCGCGTATGTTTAGCATGAGCGCGGAGAATTCCCACATGTAGTCCCGCACGGATTTGGTCTGGCGGATCTCCCGTAGCTTTCTCCTTGAATTGTATTCAACATTTTCGGGGAAGAACTGTAGGCGTATGGCTGCCTTCAGTTCTGCCCATGTTTTGAGAGCATCTTCACCGGCCTTGATGGCTTCGTATTTCACCTGCCACCAGAGTTTAGCATCACCCTGAAGATACATGGCAACAGTTGCTACCTTCTTAGCTTCTTCCAGGCCCCCAACAACATCGAAATATTGTTCGACATCAAAGATGAAGTTCTCCACTTCCTTGGCATTCCTAGATCCACTGTATGGCTTTGGCTCAAGAATTTTCAGTTTTTGTGTCGCGGAAGTGGGTTTGCATCCCCCCCGATCTGGTTTCCACCGCCTCGCACCAGGCACTGTAAAGCAGCATTGACGACATTGAGCTTGTCTGTCAAGTCGTAAATAGTTTGTTGCATGGCAGTCACCCTGTCTGCCTCTTGTGCCCTGTAAGCTAAATCCTCGGCACGCTCCTGTTGGAGTCCCTCGAATTTGCCAAAATTTCGGCTGCCTCTGTGGCTGCCGTTTGCCGGTCTCCCTCGGAGTCACGATTGATGTTTTCTATGTCAACTTCGGCCTGGAGCACCCTGCGGTCCAGGTCGTCCAACCTTTGCCCTAGGCTGGTTCTTAGTTCAGGCACCGTATCCATGATGGGCAGTAATCCATCAACCGTCTGTTCAAGGACCGCAATGCGGTCCCCATGATTCACCATGGTCAGAAATGGTGGTAATGGCAATGCGTTCCCTCGTCCGATGTCGAGTCTAGCCTCTGATACCAACTGTTACGCGGCACCTTCCTGAGATTCCTTGGAAGGGCGACGTAAGGCTAAGCAACTGATGTCAGTACAGTTGTTGTCCGCCAACTGAGGTCCCCTCCGTACGCTAGACTAGATTGTTAGTGCTGTACGGAAAAACCAATGCCAAGAGCAATTGAGAAAACATGAATGAGAATTGAGAATGAAAGAAATCTTGATTGCATTAATGAAAGCTATTACAGAAAGGCAACGCGGTGTCGAGAGGGAGAGACACCAGTACGGAGAATTGTTTGCTTGCTAGAAAGTTTGATTACTTGATCCCCCCTAATAATGCTTAAAAAAATAATCCAAAGCTGCAAGACTAGACTTGATTAAGCTAGAGAAACATAATGGAAGTACATGGAATAAAACTACTCTATATTTACAATGAAAAAGACTTAGTTTGCTATAAGGCAGAAACAGGTCCATTGTCAGCAACATAGTCTTTGGCATTAGGGTCTGCGCGCGCGGCGTTGTTGGCATCTGCCTGCGGTTGGGCGCTGGCGAGGGATATCGGTGGGGCGACAGAGGCACATGCGCGCTTGTCACTTGGCGCGGCCAAGACCACGGTGTTGTCCGTGGCGTTAGGCATTGGAAGGCTTGATAGGACGCCACGGGGCGCGCCCAAGGGGTCATCATGTAGGATTCCTAACGTGTAGTATTATGTCCTAAAACTAATAGGATTATAAGGCTAATATCTAGAATTCCGGTTATGTCCTTTTATTATGAGTTATTATGCTTAATATTATAAGGTTATTTTTGTAAACCGACATTGTATTCATGCTTTTATAATAATATAGATATAGATATAGATTTTTAAAAAAGAGTACATATGAAAATATTTTTAGTTCTTATTTAGTGGTATAAAATTAAGATCATTAGATGATGAGAATTTTTCCCTTTTGAACTACCGCCACGAAGCCTACAGAGAATTCTTAATACATATATCCCTTCCTATGCCATTACCCTTTACTTGGTTGCCGGGACTCTCACACCACATGGGAAGTCCACCACTAAATCTAAATCGCTCTACCATCATTTACTCTCCACACCCACTACATTCTCCTTCACTTGGATTTGGACCTCATCTCCCTCCAAAAATTAAACATTTTCTCTCGTTGTCTAGCCACAATCGCCTACCCACTATGACATACTATCACCACACATCCTCAATACGGTAGCAAAATATTACTATGTAGCCACTCCCCCACATTTTAAACATATTCACATTCCTATGCAAATTGAATGCACCCTCCTAGTGTTGCCTCTTTTAAACTAAATACAGATGGTTCACTAGGATCCATACTAATCAGGGAGGAATTGGTGGAGTCATACGTGACTCATTGGGTAACTGACTTCTGGGCTATGCGGGCCACCATATCGCTCATGGGAGCGTCGAAGCTGAGCTACTTGCACTCTATCAATGTCTACACTTGGTTTTACTCATGGCTACACATCACTTGAAGTCAATTTAGATGCTCAAACAATTATTACTATCTTACAACCCTCGAATCCATATTATGCTAACATTATACATGATTGTAGGTTTTTGATCGTCGCGCTGGATAATCCTGTTATATTCTATACGTACAAGGAACAAAATAAAGTGACATATTCACTAGCTAAATATGGTTGCCAAATAAATAGCTCCGCAGACATCACTATTTTTGCACAACCCCACCCTTTGTCCAAACGGCCTTAGTAGACGATCACTCCGGAACACTTTTTGTTAGAAAGGTGGCACCCAACTGGCTGCCAAGTACAACTGACAACCCTTTTGTATTTTTTCGGATACTAGGTTTTCCCCTGGATTCCGCTTTTGTCACGACCCATCACGAAGTCACTTCGCTAGGGCACTGCTTATGCCTTCCTTTGCTCCTTGTACCAGTCAACTTTAGTGGGCTTTTGGACATAAGAATTGTAAAATTTCCAAAATAAAGGTAACAAAAATTTTAAGTGAAAATGAAATTTGAAATTTAGAGTTGTGTTTGGACATGAATATGATTTTGGGTTATTTTTGAAGTTTTGTGAGTGACAAGAGGGGTTGCTCTGATGGTAAGCAACCCCCACTTCCAACCGAGAGGTTGTGAGTTCGAGTCTCCCCAAGAGCAAGAGTTCGAGTCTCCCCAAGAGCAAGGTGGGAAGTTCTTGGAGGGAAGGATGCCGGGGGTCAATTTGGAAACAGTCTCTCTACCCTAGGGTAAGGGTAAGGTCTGCGTACACATTACCCTTCCCAGACCCCACTAAGTGGGATTATACTGGGTTGTTGTTGTTGTTGTGAGTGATTTGAGTGAAAATTTTGAAAAATAGCTTTTTGGAGTTTTTCTTCAAGTGAAAATTAAATTTTTTTTAATAAACACTTATTTCGAAAAAAGGTAAAAAAAATTTGAAAAAAGGAAAAAATTTCTTATGTCCAACTCTTAATATAATATAATTAGTCATCTTTTGAACACACCCCCTCCAAAAAAAAAAAAAGAAGAAGAAAGATTATTGGAAAAAAGCCGTCACAAATTTGTTTCTTTTTCAAGACTAGCGGCTTCCTATGAAGTCGCTGAGCACTCAAAAGTCAAAGTCAGTCGTCAGAAAAATTCAGATCATTCACTAAAAAATAGGAGAATGGACAATGGAAAAGAGTTCTCACTTTCTCAAAGCAAACAGACACTTTCTTCTTTCAGACACTAAAGAAAACACAACACAGTACCCCTTCCTGTTAACTAACTAACGACGTCTCTCGTTCTTGTCAAATTAAGACACTGTTCAGCTCTGAGCAATGCTCTCCACCGTTCCATCCCTCCTTATTTTCATTATCTGCTCTTGTTTCCTCGCATACCCGACTCTTGCCAAGGTACAGTCTTGAAACTCTTTTTGAAGTAGAATGAACAATTGGAATTGCATTAGCTTTTCAAAAAGATAAATTTATTGACTATTTGACTAAAATGGGTCCAAATTAATTATATAGTCAACCAGTAACCAACCAGTCTAGAGACTTCTGTTTGAAGCTTTTTAACTCTCTCCTTTCTCTTCTCCCCTTAATTTCTGCTTACTTTATTCTAGCACTTTTTATTAGAACAAAGATGATATTTTAAGTGTGCGAATTATAGTGGTACATATATTTATAGGATGAAACTTTGGAAATGTTGGATATAGCATATTATACTTACACACACCACAATAGTGGCACCCAACCAATTTGAATTTATGTCAAGGTCGATTTACAATACTCCCTCCGTTTCAATTTATGTGAATCTATTTGACTGAGCATGAAACTTAAGAAAAGAGAAGACTTTTGAACTTGAGTCACATATATTTTATGTGGCTATTAGTCATTGCATAAAGGTCAATTATTTCCAAATATGAAAAGAGGTTATTCTTTTTGGCATGGACTAAAAAGAAAATAGGTTCACATAAATTGAAACTGATGGGGTAGATAATATATAGTTGCTAAAAGATTGATAAAGATTTATAGGGAAAGGAAGAGTGATCTTTAGATGGAGTATTATTCATTGACCCAAAAAATGCATATTGTAGAGTGTTAAAGAAAGCCCTTTTGTTGGTGTTGGAGAGAAAGGAATTCATACCAAATACATAAATGCAGTAAAAGATATGTAAGAAGCACCTATCACAAGTTTGAGACAGTGTTACGAGATATAGAGGAGTTCGCCTAACCATTATTTGTTTGAGGATCTTCCTTGAGCGTATAGTTTTTTGTCATAGTTATGGGCGAGCTTACCAATTGTATACAAGATGAGGTTCTATTGCGCATGCTATTTGCATATGACATTGTTTTAATTGATTAAACTAATCAAGGAATCAACCAAGATTTTGAACCATACATCTTGTTTCACCACTTCCAACACTCATCATGATGAATCTTGGTGTAATGTCTAGAACCTAATGAGTCACTCTTAAGTAAGTCTAAACACCATATTAATTGTGCATTTAACACTTGCAAGAATCTGGTTTATGAATTGCTTAATGGATGGATGTCTTGCTGTTGTTTGCTGCAGTATCAAGAAGATGATTCTGTCACTTTATGGGTAAACAAGGCTGCACCATATAACAATCCACAAGAGACCTACAGTTATTATAGCCTCCCATTTTGTCGCCCTGCTGATGGTGATCACAAGCGGGGTGGCCTTGGCGAGGTTCTCGGAGGAAATGATCTTATTGATAGCCGAATTGACATAATGTTTAAAAGTCTGTTGTTCAAAATTTTACGCTGGAGCTTTATGCTTTGAAACACTTCCTTTTACAATTAGCCTTTTTTCTTTCAACAGGAAATGTGGAAAAAAGCTCAATTTGTGCACTTCAATTGGATGCATCAAAAGTGGCACAGTTTGAATATGCAATTGACAATTTATATTGGTTTGAATTTTTTATGGGTACTAACATTCCTCCATGATACTGTCAATTCTTTTCAACAGTTATATGCATGCCTGAAATGTACTAATTCTAATTTCTAAACTTCTCTCCTTTTGTAACGTCTGTTTTGGGTTATGACTTGTGACTTCCTGCCTTCAGATGATTTGCCAATATGGGGTATGTTCTTAGCTAGTTTATCTCTAATGTTTCTGATTACCGTGGACAGTTATATAACATAAATAAACACTCACTTGGTATCAGGTTTCGTGGGCGAGGTGCATTCTGACAGAAATCAAGATATCAAGCATGTAATCTATACACACACGAATCTTCTTATTAAGTACAATGGAGACCAGGTAGGTACTTTGTTATTAGTTCTTAATGCCTTGTGGCAATGATCTACAATTTAATGTTGATAATCTAACTCTAATCGAAGTCCTTTAGATCATTTTTGTCCAACTGTATCAAGAGAGCCCAAAGCCATTGGAGGAAGGAAGGGTCTTGGACATGACATATTCTGTTAAATGGGTCCCGACAAACGTTACTTATGCACGACGTTTCGATGTTTACCTGAATTTCACCTTTTTTGAGAACCAGGTACATGCCAATCCTCTAGCCTATTTTGTTGGGTACTTAAGTGAAGCTTTATTGATCAGAAATCGATGAAGATGTTATGCTTTAGCAACATTTAATTCTTTCTTGGAATTGTTTGTTGATGATATGCTAGTATGTGATACCTTAGATATCAGTACCGAGCACTTGCTGACTTCCATAATGGTCTTTTCATGGAAGAATTTGAAAAGCAACAAAATAACTGCTGCACCAATTACTGCAGTTTTATGCTTTATCGACTTGTGTAGCCAATGGAGGTCTGGACCACAAGAAGTAGCTATTTTGTGAACTGAAAATCTATCCAGTGGGGAAATCCACATTCCATTCTATTAGTTTTCTTAAAACATGTTTGGAGAGACTGAGGCGTGGTATTTCTGCATATAAATATCACACACCTACTTCCTTTTTGGCTTCCAACGTGGCAAATGGGTTTTTCTCAAAACTTAGTAATCTTTCAGGTTCTCATTGAATCAAAACACTAAGGAGAAAGCAGATAAAAAGCTTAGGCAGTTAGTCCCCATTAACTCCGTATAGCTCTTCGTGTTCTCAGCTCCTAAAACGTCTTGTTCCTTTGGCAGATTCATTGGTTCTCTGTTTTCAATTCCATCATGATGGTTGTTTTCCTCACTGGGTTGGTGTCTATGATTTTGATGCGCACTCTTCGCAATGATTACGCAAAATATGCTCGTGAAAATGATGACATGGAGACCCTGGTAAAGCTTTTTTTTCTTCTCATTAATCACGTAATTGCGTGAACTTATGTCTCCAATGGCATATCCTTACTTGAAAATTACTAATTTTTGGTGTTTGATTGGTTGACTTCTTATATAGGATAAGGATGTACATGAAGAGTCTGGTTGGAAACTCGTCCACGGTGATGTCTTCCGACCTCCAGAAAATTTGGCTCTGCTTTCAGCAGTTGTCGGGACTGGTGCTCAGCTTTCAACACTTGTTCTCCTTGTCATTATATCTGCCATGATTGGAAATTTGTACATAGGGTATGTTTGCAACCTGTGTTACTCATCGTACAAACCAGATCTGAAAATTTTGGTTCTAGACAGTAGAGACTGCATTTCTTCTGTTTTTTTAACCGTTAGGTTTTTTGACACTCAGTAACCAAATGATCTTCATCCCCTTATCTGAATCAGTCCAACTATGTGTTCTTTGTAATCAAATTATG
This sequence comes from Nicotiana tabacum, assembly GCF_000715075.1. Lineage (NCBI taxonomy): Eukaryota > Viridiplantae > Streptophyta > Magnoliopsida > Solanales > Solanaceae > Nicotiana > Nicotiana tabacum. The sequence continues at coordinate 1,143,047 of NC_134087.1, read as the reverse complement.
TCGATCATCTTCTATTTGAATACTAACTACTACTCCATATGGATTTCCAAGTGAGTTAAAATAGCCAGGTGTGTCCTATATTTTGACTATATGATCAGCACTGCTGCATTTATAATGCTTCTTATTTATTTCTTATGATCTTAGGAGAGGAGCAATTATTACAACATTTATTGTATGTTATGCTCTTACATCATTCATCTCAGGATATGTGAGTGGTGGCCTGTACTCTCGTAATGCCGGTATGTGCTCTCCTGCCTGATGTGTATAAGTTGTTTCCTTGCGTAGGAGAGATTAACATAATCAAATTTGTGTGTTTAACATATGGATCATTTATCAATTGAAGGGTTTTCTTCTTTGAATCTTTTCAGGTGAAAATTGGATAAAGTCAATGGTCCTTACAGCATCACTTTTCCCTTTTGTGTGCTTTGGGATTGGGTTCATCCTAAACATAATTGCCATATTTTATGGATCCTTACTTGCTATTCCCTTTGGCACAATTGTAGTTGTTTTTGTTATTTGGGCTTTTATTTCGTTTCCCCTGACTCTCCTTGGTACGGTTGTTGGAAGAAACTGGAGTGGTGCGCCAAACAATCCATGCCGTGTTAAGACTATCCCTCGTCCTATCCCTGAGAAGAAATGGTACCTTAAACCATCTGTAATTTCTATGGTGGGAGGTCTTCTTCCCTTTGGAAGCATTTTTATTGAGATGTACTTCATCTTCTCTTCCTTCTGGACCTACATGGTAATTATTCTTTTTGGTATCTAGAGAAACCTGTCGTGAGATACTTCTCGCGTGCTGCTTGTTCCTGGTATCTTTTTAGCAATATTTAGACTTGTTTGTTTTACTACTCGAACCTTCAAATTTCGGAATCTCCAAGTAACAGGATGTTATAAAATATTCATTTATTGAGAACCTTCTTTTTGGCATGAACAATACATGCTTATAATTCTGGCCAAGGTGTTACCATTTGGGGTATGCATATAATATTGAAGAGCTTATTGTTCTAAAACCTGTCATAGTTGATACATCTTCGTTCATATTTGTAATTGATGGAATCTTTTGAAGGATGTCAATCTTCTGTGAGTAGTTTTCTGAGCCATCTCTCTTTATCTCATTTTGTTCATAGAAGTAACAGTATACGTGTAAGTAGTTAATCTTTTCTCGACGTTGCTGGAGATTCTGAAGCATTCATCTACTTATATTTCTGTGGTATAGCTATATTTTAGTTGAAATGTCTTTTCGATTTTTAATTCCACTTACCACCTTGATGATATTCTTGACAGGTGTACTACCATGTGTATGGGTTTATGCTCCTCGTTTTCATTATTCTGATCATCGTCACTGTTTGTGTGACAATTGTGGCAACATATTTCTTGCTGAACGCGGAGAACTATCATTGGCAGTGGACTTCATTCTTCTCTGCTGCTTCAACTGCTTTTTATGTGTACCTCTATTCCATATATTACTATTATGCAAAGACTAGGATGTTTGGTCTTTTCCAGACCAGCGTTTACTTTGGCTACACTCTTATGTTTTGCCTTGGTCTCGGCACGCTATGTGGTAAGCTCTCTTAGTATCATTCAATTGGTCTGTTCTTGTGATAGATATGCATACTGCGGGCATACATGCATATGTAGATCTCCAGTTATTTCCTTCCAAAGAACTTTTTTTCCTGTCACTAACTCGAGTTCTTGGCTCAATTGTTTCTTGCTTGATGTTTTGGAAACTACAGGTGCTGTAGGGTATATCGGCTCTAATTTGTTCGTCAGGAGGATTTTCAGCAATATCAAATGTGATTGAGTGCCTAATACTGCACAAGAGAGGTTACTATTTATAGAGTTTTCCGCGTTGAGTTCTGCCTATCTCTTGAGAGAGTAGTTGTATGGTCAATGATTTCCAGCTGAGCTCATGGCAATATTGATCACAATTAGATGAAGCTATACATTACATTGACCAGAACTAGCATTTTGTATCTTTCAAGACATTGAGAATCCAATTTAATGAAGCAAAATATTACATGGATAAATTTAAAGAGTACCCTTTGCAGATTTTATTTACATTGTGTAGTGTATAAGCTCTGTACAAATTTCCTACTAAACATTTTACCATATTGAACAGACTATTTGATGGTACCTTCCTTTGGAAAAGACCGTCACTTTGTCTCTAAGCTTTTGATTTTGCTCTTTCCTTTTCAGTTTTTTTCCTCTTGGGAACTAGACTCTGCTTATATGAGCCTAGCAAAACATAGTCAATAAGTGTTTTCCTTTTTAATCAAAGTTTACAAAGTTTTAGTAACACCAGAGTTGAATGATTGTAGATGGTGCAAAGTGACTAATGTGTACTTCGATTAATTCCACAGAATACACATGAAAAGAATCACCTGGTATTTTTTGGTCTATCGAACTTGAGAGGATGAGACCTCATGATAATCGAAGACTATATGGTTCTAATTCACTTTATTAGTCATTAGACCATACCCTTACCTGCAGATTTTTGGAAAGAGAACCATATCTTGATCTATCTATACAATACTCTAAATAAGTGAGAGTGTGTAAAGAGAAAAGAAAAGAAAACAGACATTTTAATCAACTTGTGATATTTTATTGACAAACGTATATTTTTAGCCGCTTCCAAAAATAATACCAGATAAATATATATATATTTGTGTATAGATATAATATACATATTTTATACACTTTTGGCTAGGGAATGCAATTTGTGTTTTGCCGTATTTTATTCCTATTTGTTCTTGTTAATTAGGTTTATCAACCAGATCAATGTCACTAGAGAAGAGAAGATCAACAATGGGAAATTGTTGCAAATGGCTGAAGCTTCTGGTAAAGGGGAAAAAAGAGAGAGACAACGCGAGATGCAAAACATGGAATTTGAGGTCTACGATAAATGGATTCTACAACCATTGAATAGCAAAATTAAAAAGGATGGAGATAACCTTCAATTCATAATTTCTCTGGGGGAAAAAACCTATAGAATCCCCCAAATTTCTTCCATTAAATCCCTAACTCGAAAATTATCCAAATCTTCTTGATTATATATAAATCCGTCTTTAATTCGGTTTATTTTCATGAATTTAAGGTAAAGCTCCATTCTTTAATGCTTTTACCCCCGTTCGGGAAGATTGTATTCTAACTTTTGGTTAATAAATTTTCGTCAGATTTCATTGACATTTTCCTGCTTTCGAGCAGCTACATCTATTTGGAGATTCGTGTTGTTCCTCCGCCTCTTATCGACGAGTCCTACTGATCATCTTTCTTTTTTGCTCTTCCTCACTATGCTTTCAGGTACTCTTCGATCTTCCTTACCCTTCATATATGATTATCACTATCTGTATATATGTTTATAACTATGCTTCTGCTGAATTCTAAGTTGGCTGGCATTTATGGTTCACAATTTTTTTTTTTTTTTGACTAGGGTCAGTTTTTTGGGTGATTTGCTCATCCTTTTAGATGTTTGGCTTGAATTGTTGTTTGCCGTTATGAGTGGACTCATCATCTGCTAAGTCGAACGAACCTTATAAGAAGTTTATTGGTATGATTACTAATAAGTATCTTTTCCAGCTACTGTGTTTTCGCTGATAAAGAAGTAATTCAATGTCATAAGGGTTCTGCATAATTCACCATAGATATGATATCAAGCTGATACTCTTAAGTCTCATGGTAATACTTCCCATTTACAAAATAAAACAACTTTGATTTCTTGCACATGATCAGAAAGCCAGTTAAGGAGATGAAACTTTATTAAAATACAATCAAATACCCCTTTTAAGTTTTGTAGGGATGATGTTGTTTCTCTTTCATCAAGTTTAAAAAAACAAGGAAAATAGTAGTGTTTTATCTAGTTCTATCTATCTTACTAGTAATGGTTCCCACACGGGGGCCTTGGTAGCAAACTCTAGCTTCGTAACTATGATGCCTCTTATGCATCTTCTTAACTGGTTTCTTGTACATGTTTGATTATCTATAATATAACGACATCTTTCCGACCAAAAAAAAAACAATAATAAAATTTGAGTTCCTTAACTTTGAATCTGGTGAACTATGGGTAGGCGCCATCACAGAAAGTGCAGGTATATATTGACGAAGTCTCTCGGTCATTGAATTCTCTTGAGACACTAGTAGCCAAATAAAGTAACAAAGCAGTTTAGTCCAAGCACTTCTGTTAGATATTTACTAGACCAGACCATATTTTTATATAGAAACAAAAACATAATTTTCTTAACCCAATGGCAAAAGCTAAAATTTTGATTCTGTATTCAGAATTATGTTCAATCTCACTCATTTCGTAACGCTCCGAATTCTGAGTATTCTGGGAGTATCCATGGTATCGAGGAACAAAACAAGATCAAAGCATTTCGTAAAAAAAGGTAAATAATATTCCATTAGTAATGAAGAAAATGAATGGAGGGTTATCCATATATGTTTTTCAGATCCATTAGAAGATGCAAAATAGCTAGAACTGAAGGTGGAGAAGTTTTTTTTTCTAAGGAAAGGACTCTTTTTAGTTTTATCCCCTTCTAATTTATACATAATTGTTTACACTATAGTTGTTGATCACTTCTTGGTGTGACCTCATGTGAGTAGTCTTGAACGATCATACTATTGTCGCTTATCTATTTCAGTCACTCTCATTTAATTTAGTCGATCTTGAGTCCAACTACAACAAGTGTCTTAATCTGAAGATTCTCCTAGTTGATAGGATCCACATCAAAAATAGAAGAAGAAAGTAGAATGGAAAATTTGTCAATAATCTATAATATATTAAAAGCATGAACCCTTTAGTTAAAAAGTTAAATTACTTTATTACCCCTCTTATCTTAACATCCTATTTACGGTAATTTTTAAAAAAAAAAAAACAAAACATACAAGAGTCCAAAGCTAACAGTCACAACCATTCTCTACGAGACAACAATCACTAAACGTTACACTCTCTTTTCTTTGCCTTTTCCTTTCCATTTGTCTGTTCATCTTATTTTAAATAGATTTTCTTTGTCATTTCTCCACAAAATCCAAATGTCATCAAACTTTAAATTGCAAATTCTCTTTAATCAAGCAATTTGTCTTCAGATTTATATTTGGAGCGTGTCATGGGATTTATATTTAGTCTTCTGAATCGGAGTTTATCATATAAAACCAACCAATGGCTACTACAACTTGAGTTTCTCTCGAATTTTGCTATGCATATTCCTCAATTTAGTTGCTTTATTTGTTGATTGAATTGTAAATTAGCAGTGTTCGATGCTTAAAAGAAATTAAAAAAGTTAGGGTACATATATGGCACTTATTAATAATCTAACTACTTAAAAAAAGAGGATCCTACAAATTAAAGAGTCCTAGATCGAACAGTCACAACCATTCCGTTTTCTATATGGCAATAGTCCCTTATAACGTATCCACAGTACATTCTCCACGAGACAATTGACAGAAGACACAAAAATAACAGAAAGTGTTCATGCAAATTAAGGAAGCACATTAAGGTGATGAGTCTGGTCTTATAATCTCATAAAACTATTTTGGTTTCCTATGTCTCCATGTAAGTTTGATCAGTCTGTCGATTCATAAGAGAGAAAAAGACAATGACTTTATCGCACATTAACTGTTGCTTCTATTAAGAAGTCTAACAGTGATCCTTCTACTTTGTCTCATTGTCATAATATACCATTTAAGTGGATTATCTTTAGTATCGCCAGTTCTTGTATGGTTTATTTTGTACTTGTTTATCTCTTCTAAATGGCAACCAAAGAAATGTAAAGGGAAGTCTTACAGAAAATTGAGAAATGTTCTGAACTTCATATTCAAAGTTTGATATTCATGAAAGATTAAGAGTAATTAACCGTGAAATTCATGAGATATATGGATTTTGAATTCTTCTTATGTAGCATCAAAGGGTTCACTTGGCTATCTATTTCTCACTAGACATTGGATAAGATTCATCCACATATATGAAATGATAGTTATTAGTCGTCATTTTTTATGAAAAAAAAAAAAATGCAATTGGGCTATTTGTAAAATAAAAGTTTTTTTGTCATGGTTTTCTCAAACAAAATACATTTTAATGTTATATTTGTTTTCTCTAATTGTTGAAGGAATCCACGAGAGATTGACACTCTTGTTCCTTGTCCAAGAAGTGAGTACAACTTTTGAAGGTAGAGAAAATATCAAAGCCGTGAGTCAAGAAGAAAGTCATGAAATCGAGTTCTGTTTTTTTTTTAATTTCACATATTATTTATCATTTATTTATACATTTAGTATTGTCCTATATGATTTTTTATGATGCCATCGATGAATAACAGGGTAGACATTTCACAAAGAGCGATGATCTACAAATTATCATATTGTGCATGCTAATTATGATAAAAATTAATATATGTTTAAAGGTTGTTGTTGTTACTTCTTTGTCAAAATGCAAGTTAGTTGTCTTACATATATGCTTCATTCATGATGTCAAGTGAAGTTAAATTTTTAAGCAGTTGAATGATATGATGTGATATATTATTTGGAAGGATCATACGCCAGGTATAGAGTCTATCGAGAAGTAGGTGAGATATGCTTCATAAAATTAAAATTAAAAAAATATTCGTAAATTAAATTAAATTTTTAGTTGTTTTTTTTAGATTCATACGATAATTACTTTGACCTTGATAAACAAATTATTATGCAATGTTTACATTGGTCATTCGCAGAACCTTGTATTTTATTCTTTCGTGTATAGTAAAGTTTCATTCTTTGTTCTGTAGGCGATCAACCTATCACTTAATCACAGACTGCTTTATCATTATTAATTTTTTGTTGCTTGATCACATTCAAATTTATGTATCTACTTATTATATTTTACCCCTACTTGGTAGTTTTGTAGCAAGTTATTTCAGACATTTTATAGGAAAAGAAGAAATCACGATAATAACCACTACGTGCATTTCGATCGAAGAGCTTTATATTAATATTATTTTGCAAAGCAGTGTAATACATGACACGGCATACACGTGCAATGCACGTGCCGAGAAACTAGTAAAATACAAAAGTATAGTAAAACGGAGCACTCTTAGAAAAATTTGAATATGGAAGTCCCTCTTGAATTCAAGAAGAAGGAAATGATGAACGTGAATAAGATGAAATGAATGTGTTTTTCTAACTCTGCCTTCCCCCGACAGTATTTGGTAAAATAATTGGGCTGCTTGCTTTGGCCAAAATTGCATTTTTTTTCATTTGCTTCCGAACATGGCGTCACAAGGATTATTTTGCTGAGTTTGGTTTAGCTCGATTTAGAAATGGGCAAAAGTGTTGTGTTTGAGCTAAATGGAGATGGATAGATACGCACAACCCTCTTTGTAATAATGTTTTATATCATTGAAACTTTTTTCACTCTCACTGGCCTATTTCTCCTCTTCTAATGATTTCCTATATCGGTAAAGGTTCAAATATGTATGCGAAATTGAACGGATTTGCTTGTCATTAATACGTTGGTACAAATATGCCCATGTCGTTCATATTTGCTCAAATATACTTTTATTTGAAACGCCCCACATAAATGGCATATTTGGTCTCATGCGTATACTTTGTTTTTGGTAGCAATATGAATATTACCATTGGTAACATCAAATGATTACACTTATAGAGCACCTAAATTTGACCACAGACTTTTAGGCCTCCAACAAAACAGAAAATCAACTAATTACAGATAATTTGTCTAACTAAACTCTTACATTTTTGTGCTTTCTTAGATTGTTGAAGTAACTCTAACCTTTCTATAACTTCCCTCTCTATTAACAGTTCTTCCTTGAATTTTTTGTGTGTTTCTAGCTCTTCAGGTATAGTATATCACTGCTATATGAGTTGCAGCTATCACTTCCTTTTTGAATTTCTTCCAATGCTTTCTTTTGATCATTTCCAGCATTTACTTGATTCCTGCAACCTGTACTGCCCGCCCTAACCGCATGTTTATATCTTGTCTTACTGCATTGATCCAGCTGCATTCAACAAACAGGTGGTCTTTTGTTTCCAATTTATCCTCATTACACAAATTACAGTTTATATTATCAACCTGTAATTGCATCCCAATCAGCCTGTCTTAGTTAGCAGCTTCTCAAGTGTTGAAAGTCAACCAATAAACCTGTGTTTAGGCTGTGCTACAGCTGTCCAGATTAAATCTGCAACCGTTAGTTTCTACTGTCGACCAATTATATCAAGATAACTTTTAGTGGTTGAGTATCTCCCTTCTGAAGTTAAAACATATCTGCCATGGGAGTACTATTCCTTCATCATTTCTTTGATTGAGTTTATCTTCCTCCAATACTAGCTACTATCTATAGGAGGTGTATGAGCTCTTATGTCATGATCAACTTTCATGTATACACTATGAACCCACCTTACCCATAAGGATTCCTTATTCTCTGCCAGCTGCCATATTAGTTTACCTACTGAGGCTATATTCCATTCTTTACACCCTTTGATATTTAAACCCCTCAAGTTCTTTGGACAACACACATTTTCCCATGCAGCCAAAGCCACTTTCTTTTGTCCCTCATTTTTACCCCGCAAATACTCCCTACATAGCATGTCTACTCCTTTTACCACATTTTGTGGTAAAATGAAGACATTCCCCCATAAACTATGTATAGAGAAGAGCACAACATTTACTATTTGAAGTCTTCTTGCATATGATAATTGCTTAGAGTAGGTAACATTGATTCTGTGAGTGATCTTCCCAATCAACATTTGACAATCCATCTTGTTCCATTTCCTTGGAGATAAAGGCAGTCCCAAGTATCTGATAGGAAATAATCCAGAAGTAAATCCTGTTCTTTCCAACAGTTGGTCCTTGATACCTTCTTCAACCCCAGCTACAAAGATGCTAGATTTCTCCATATTGGCAATCAAACCAGACACTTTATTGAAGTGATCTAGGGCTTCCATTACTCTATTTACTGAGCTGATATTACCTTTGCAGAATATCATCAAATCATTAGCAAATATGAGACGTGTTAGCTTAATCTCTTTGCACATTGGATGGAATCTGAAGTCAGGTAATCGACTAAATGTCTTTAATGTTCTAGAAAGGTATTCCATTACTAGAACAAATAGCAGTGGAGAAATAGGATCTCCCTGCCTCAATCCTCTCTTTCCAGCAAAGTAAACATGGCCCTCTCCGGTAAATTTGACTGTGAACATAGTAGTAGACACACATACTATGATCCAATGTATGAATTTATCAAGAAATCCATATCCTCTTGAAGCTTCTGCCAAAAACTCCCAGCTTATCATGTCATATGCCTTCCTAAGGCCTATTTTCATTAAGCATCTAGGAGTTGTCTTCCTATTGTAGTGCCTTATTAAGTCATGGCATATCAAAACATTGTGCATCATGGACCTTCCTTGTACAAATGCTGACTGGTTATCTACTACTATATGATTGACTGCTGGCTTCAATCTTGTACAGATCATTTTAGATATACACTTGTATAGAACATTACAGCAGGAAACAGGCCTATATTGAACTGCATTTTCTGGAACTTCCAATTTAGGTATCAAGGCAATGTTAGTGGCATTTATTTGCCTGAGCATGTTCCCATTCTGAAAGAATTCTAGAACTGCTGCAGTGATGTCTCTTCCCACAATTGACCAGGCTGTTTTGTAAAATCCACTTCCAAAACCATCAGGGCCAGGACTTTTGTTACTGTCAATCTGTCAATCTGAAAAATAGCCTGCTTTACTTCTCTTTCCATAAAAGGTTGTGTTATCTCTTGTTGCTGAGCTTCTGATAGACTATTCCCATTTTCTTTTATTATACTACTAAAATCTTGCACCCTTTCTGTTGCTTTTTTCCCTAGTAGATTTCCATAATAGTCAACAAACATACCAACAATTGTATCAGGATCTGTTTGCCAAATACCAGAGCTGTCTTTGAGCTGAGTAATAGCCTGCTTCGGTTTCCTGTGCTTGATTACTGAGTGGAAGTATTTGGTGTTGTCATCTCCCAGTCTAATCCATGTTGTTTTACTTCTTTGCTATAAATACACTTAAGCTAAATAAGATGATTGCCTGAACTTTTGATAAGCACTGACTTCAGCTTGTTGATATTCTAAACTAGTGGGACATCTCTGCAGTTGAACTTGGACCTGTTTGAGTGTGTTCCTGTCCTCATTAGCTTCAGCCACTATGTTATGAAATGCCTATTTATTTAAAGCTTTCAATCCCCTCTTTAACATTTTTTATCTTTTCACTACTGTAAACATTTTGCACCCTTCAACAGTCTAGTTCCAACCCTCTTTGACTGTGCTTATGAATTGTGGATGTTGAGTCCATACATTATAAAATTGAAAGGATCTCTTACTTTTCAGCCTCTCATTCACAAAGGTCACCTTTACAGGATAGTGATCACTAATCCCCTCTATAAAAAAATCTTGAATTGCATTCTGGCATAGTATCAAAACATTGCTCAATAATAAAAATCCAATCAATTTTTAAAAAACTTTTGTGCTCATCATGTTTATCAGTCAAAGTGGATCTATTTCCTTGTGCGGGTAGTTCCATCAATCCACACTCCACTATACAATTATAGAAATCTACCACTTCAGCTTATGTCACTTCATTTCCTCCTATTATATCCTCTACATTCAGTATAGAGTGAAAATATCCTAGTATCATCCATGGTTCACTACATCCTCTACTGTGAGTAATTAAATCTTCTTACAGTTCCTTCCTTTTATCTTCTATATTAAAAGCATATACATAGATTACCTCAAAAAATAGTTGAAGAGGAACATACAATACTTCACATGTTATTAGTTGAGCAGTCTTTATCCTAGGTATAATCTGGCCTCCAGGTGATCCAAATTCTACCATTGTAATGACAATCAAAGTTTGTTACAAACTTCCACCCAACAAACATCTTATCTGCTACTTAACCCATCCTTTCTTTTTTAACTTTTGTTTCCAGCAGGCCTATCAAACCTACTCTTTCCTCATTGCAAAGGAGTTTAATCTCCTTTTGTTTATTAGGAGCATTAAGCCCCCTAATGTTCCAACTTAGTAGACTAACCATCCCCATTAAGAGGGATAATTAGACCACCTACACTAATTCCTTCTCCCTCTCCTTAGATAGGTTGAAGCCTTCCTGCTTATTGAGTATCTGGAATGAATTGGATTTCTCTATTTGTTCCTTCTGCCTTTCCATAGTCTTGCCATATTTATTAGGTGTTTGCCAACCTTGTTCTATATTTCTTTCCTTTGTTACCACCTGTTCCTTTGCTACATATTGTTGTGTTCTTCCTAGAGTTCCTTGTCCTTTAGTAATTCTTATGGCATTTGAATTAGTTTTCTGAGCTTCATGGTTCTTCTCACTTTGCATTTGACCTTGCTTCTCCGTCTGAGTATTTGTTGTCTGTTCTTTGTTCCTTTGTTCATTCTTAGGAGCTTTATTCTTTAGTCTGCATACGCCTTCTTCATGCCCATACTTTAAGCAATGGGTACAAAGAGTTGGCTTCCAATCATAGCTAACCCTTTGCTCTATTAGTTTTCCCTTCTCATTCCTAAACATCACCACATCAGGTAGTTTAGCATATATTTCAACCTCCACTAGCAGTCGAGCAAATTTCAAACCAACACTTTTTTCTGTGTTCTTGTCAATCATTAGTGGTTTACCAATCAGACTCCCTATCTTTCTTAGCCCTTTTGGACTCTAATATTTGAAGTCCAATTCTAGAAATTTGATCCAAATTAGGGTTGGGCATATATCGGGTAAAACCGATAACCCTAATCGTTAATTATTTATTGAGTTATCGGTATTGGGTTATTGGGTTAACGATTCGGTAACGGGTTAAAATATTTTTTTATTGGGTTATCAGTTCGGGCTCGGTTTGGCAATTATGTTATTGGGTAAAATCGATAATCCAATAAGGATTAGCGAATTTACTAGTTTACCCTTAAGTATATGCATACTAGGGTTTCATAGTTCAGTGGCTCGCTCGTAGTCCTGAACTTGGAAAACAAACTAAGAACGCAAAGCTATCTCACATGTTTGGAGTCACTATGAAAGGATTGAAGAAGGTGACGATGGATGGTGGAAAGTAAGATGTAGTCATTCTCATCTTGTTTTACGTTAAAATGCACGAGAAACTGGTACTAAGTCCTTAATGAGGCATGTTGAGCATTATTTGGAGTGCAATTTGGTGAAGCCTATAAGGATTGAGTAGTTGTTGTGTTGTTTACTTGAATTTGAACTATTAGTACTATGTTTGGACTTTGGACTTGTTAATCTTAAGGTTGCTACTGCTTTGTATTGTTATTAATGTGTTTGAACTATTACTTTGGATTGTTTGTAGTGTTGAACTATTAGTTGAAGTGTTGAACTTTGTTCTATTGTTGCAGATTTAGTTCTATTGTTCTATTGTTAGCAGAACTATTAGTTCTATGTTTAGCAGAACTATTAGTTCTATTGTTTCTACTGTTGCAACTTTTGTTAACTGTTTCTATTGTTTTATGTTGCAGAATTTTTTTCAGAATGAGAATTGTTCTATTTGCAGAACTGTTCTCAATTTTTTTAGAACTGTTTTATATAACTGTTCTATTTGCTGAACTGTTCTCACTTCTTAACTACAAAAAAGCTGTTTTATAAAACTGTTTTAGCCTGCGAAACTGTTTTAGTTCGATACATTGCAAAATTGTTTTAGCTCGATACATTGCAAAACAGTTTTATACATTGCGAAACTATTTTAGTTGTTTTATATTATCGGGTAAACCGATAACCGAACTGATAATGATCGATAACCGATAACCAATATCTTATCGGTTTATCATATTTGTAAACCAATAATCGATAGGCAAAACCGATAATATTCATAACCGAACCGAACCGACCGATGCCCACCGCTAATCCAAATTGGTACCGTAAGAAGCTCCTCACGAGTGAACTCCAAATCAGGTGTCCAAGCTTTGACAATGAGAGCTTTGTTGTCAAAGTGATAGATGCCACCCTCAATTACCTCCTGTTTTCCTATTGCAGTATCAAATCGTACAACAATTACACTATTTTTTAACATTGCTATCCTATCTATACCATGTTTACCCCATAACCTCTGTATGTAGCCTTGAATTACAACAAACGGTGAATGACATAGCAGATCAGAGCATTTCCCAATAATAAATTTCTATGCTAATGTCGTCCAGTTCAATTTCAACAAAAGTAGACTCACCTGTAGCTTTAGGTTGAACATACTCTAATTTGTACCCATCATTTGAAATTTTTGTGATATCGAAGTTGTCCCACACTGAGCTCTTCATCCCCTACATTTCAGTCGCCTCATTGGCCTCATCTGCCTATGATTTCCTTCCATTACTCACATGCACCATTGGATTGCTGCTTGTTGATGCTTGCTGGACCTCATTCCATACTTGAATTGCTTCAATTTGCTTGAGTTTCTCATTTTTCGGTATTTTTGGTACTGTTTCATTAAGATTAGGGCTCGATTGTTTACTTCCAGAATTTTCAGTTGTTGTTATCCTTCCTTTAGTTCCTCGTTGAGCATTACTCTGTAAAGCAGCTTCCCCCTTCGCCATTAATGCTTTCTGAGATGGAATTCGAGCTCTCTTACCCATGTTGTCACGTGTATACTTTGAGAGCATAATTTGGACATTAAAGTTCTTAAACTTTTATGTTATTGAGTTATTTTGTTTAGTTCATGGAAATATAATGGAAGTTTGCAATGATAACATTCCCCCACATCGATTACTTTCCTTCAATAAGTATACCCTTAAAGTATGTGTGTGGGATCAAATATGCCATCCATATGGAGCCGTTCAAATAAAGGCATATTTGAGCAAGTATTGGATGGCAGGAGCATTTTTCTACCAAAATATTAACGACATATAATTCATCCCAATTTCACATAACTCAAGTGCATATATGGACCTTTCGTTCCTATATTAACAAGAAATTTATACATATATAATCCTAATGTACTATATTTATTTCAATTTTTATTACATTCTTCTCATTTCAGACATTCTAATATATGTGACGTCTGTATAGGGTAAAATATGTTATGCCATGTGGCCATCCAAAAAAGGGACACATGGAACCTAAGACGGGGGATGTCCAAGACCGAAGGAAACTGTTCCGTCTATCACCGATAAGAATAACTCTAATAAGAATGTAATAAATACTCTTCGCTTGGTCACATTTAATAGGGAATGTTTCATGACATTAAGTACGATTGTCCGTTACAAGAAATTTGGCATTTATGCTCACCATTACATCTTCATCAATGGCCCTCATAATTGACACTAAAAGGGGCACGATCCTAAGACCTCCTTCCTAAGCGTAGCTATAAATAGTGAGCTCAGCTATCATTGCAAATCACACATGATTTTTCTAGCAAACTTATGATATACTCTATCCAAAGCTTAATACAATTTTATCTTCTTACTTTTTGATTTCATTTTTGTTGTGCTCAGAACCACTGTTTCTACTATTTCGTCTCCATATCAAGGCGTATTGCATATTTCTTCAATTATCTTATTATTTTAGGATCAAATTAATTCACTTGTCTAGAAACTACGTATAAATTCAACTATACCATTTTATGCATAAATAGTTTGGCGCCTACCGTGGGACGTAGAGAGCTATGTAATTAAATTGATACTTGCATTTTCTACTAACGTGTTTTGATTATTTTGTCTTAGAAAAAATCATAAGAAATGGCAGATAACGTTGTTAAAAACATGCACAATCCCGAGATTCGAGGGGATCAGCCTCATTTCGAGGACTCAATCGGTGACTCCCACGATGAGGGGAATGACGCCACACCGGTGCATGACATGCAATATCCTCGATATGTTCGGGAGACAACTCCCGATGATGCCGAGGAGGAACATGCATTGATACGGTAAAGGTCTTGCAAGAGCAATAGGCGATCATTCTAGGTCACCTCACGCGACAGGATAAAGTTATGATGGAGTTGAAGCAGGCGCTTTCGGGGGTTCAAATAATACGAACAGATGAGAGCTGGTTCCTCCTGGCCCTCCTGCGAATCAAACAATGTAGAGGGTCGAAAATAACACCTAGAGGGGCCAAGTTGGCTCCAATGGAGCTGGGGGAGTAGATCCGTCCCCAATAATGAAAACGATCCCTTCAAGAATGAACTCTTACGGTTCATGAGGGAAGTGAATGTCCGCATGGACCGAATCCTAGGCGCACCACTAGTGTTGAAAGGACCGAACTCAAAGAAATATACTCAGTTGCCATACAAACCAACCTCATCACCAGAACTAATCTCGAAGCAGTTTAAAATGCTCGACGTGCCAAAGTACGATGGAACTTCAGACCCTCAAGAGCATACTACCACCTATACAAAATTGAATATGTATAGGTGAATGGAAATGATTTAGCTCCTCACAAAATTGAATCTGTTTTGCTAAAGAAATTCAGAGAGACTCTCACGAGGAGAGCCTTGACATGGTATTCATTGGTACCCGAGCATTCCATAGACTCCTTTGAGATTCTCGCGGATTCTTTAATCAAGGCTAATGTTGGGGCCATAAAGTACAGGCCCGAAAGGCCGACATTTTCAGGATTGCACAAAGAGAATCCGAGTTGCTACGAGAGTTCGTCACCCGATTTTAGAATGAGAGAATGTTGCTCCCGGTCATCTCGGATGAATGGGCGAATGAAGCATTCACCAAGGGACTGAATCCGAGAAGTTCAGATGCTTCACGAAAACTGAAGGAAAGCCTGATTGAGTTTCAAGCAACGACTTTGGTGGATGTCTACAACCGGTACAAATCAAAGATAAGGATCAAAGATGATTAGGTTGGCTTTCCAGCATCGACCAATGGACGGGAGAAGAATAGAGAAAAATCAAAAGACGATTTTGACATGGACATATGACCTTCGAGGGGCTGGTTTTTGCCCTACGAATGAATCGAAGGTCGCGGTAGAGGCTTTTAGATAGCGGACAGGTTCGCTATCGACAGAAGGACTGATTGCCGTTGGAACAATAGATCACTGCAGGATAAAGAAATGTCAAGGTCATGGGATCCTTCCTACCCCAAGCTATCATAATACAATTTCAATGTCAGTGTAGTAGAGTTGGTGTCATCCATGAAAAACATCAAAAAAAAAAGCACAGTTCCCGAAACCAATGAGATCTAATCCCAGCCAGAGGGATCCCAACTTGCGGTGCGAATACCACGGGATGAATGGCCACTAGACTGGAGACTGCCGACATCTTAGGGAAGAAGTGGAAACATTGTTAAAGAATGGTCATCTTAGAGAATTCTTAAGTGACCGAGCTAAGAACAATTATGGTCGTAACCGGGACAATGCAGAACCCTAGAAAGCAGGAGAAGATCCCCCATGCCAAATGATTAACATGATCTTCCGAGGGAACGAAATCAATGGAGTCCCCTTCTCGGCAGCAAAAAAGATGAAAGTATCAACAACCCATAGAAAGAGGCTCCGGGAAGTCGCCGAAGACAATATCACTTTCACGGAGGAGGACGCAGACGGATTGCTGCTACCACATAACGATGCACTGTTAATTTCTTTAAATATGCTAGATTTTAAAATTAAACGTGTTCTAGTGGATCCAAGAAGTTCGGCTAATATCATACAATGGAGAGTATTTGAGCAAGCTAAACTCACCGGAAGCATTATTCCGACCACAAAACTCCTCACCAGATTCAACCTCGCGAGCGTGACAACCTGAGAAGAGATTTTGCTTTCCACAAACGCTGGAGGGGTAATGAAAATAACTATTTTCGAAGTGGTAGACAGTGATATGGGATATAACCTTATTCTAGGGAGAAGCTATACCATCAACATATCATCAATTGCTGAAGTTTCCAATGAGGGGGTTAAACAGATAAGGGGTGACCAACCGGCGGCAAGGGAGATGAATGTAATTTCAGTCTCCAGTAGAAAAGGAAAGGGAAATGCGGCATAGTAACTACAGGAATCGGTGCCTTCTCCCGAACTAGATGAAGTTAGCTCGGGCAGAAACGTCAGAACATTATCAGATACCGAGGTATTTCCAAGTTCTAAAAAAGATGGATGCAACGAAATCTACAACGGAAGAGCTTGAGCAAGTTGCATTGTTCAAAGAATTCCTAGAAAGGAAATTTCACTTTAGGATAGGACTGCACCCCGAACTCAGGTCTGGCTTTATTAAATTTCTTAAATCGAATGCTGATTGTTTTTCATGGTCACATGAGGATATCACAGATATCTCGACGGAGGTAGCCGTACACAAGTTAAGTATGGACCCCAACATACCTCCGGTAAGAGAAAAGAAATGCCTTATTGCGGAAGTCGGGAATAAATTCATCAAAGAGGAGTTAACTCACTTACTTAACATCGTGTCAATCCGAGAGGTAAAGTATCTCTATTGGCTAGATAATGTAGTCATAGTTCCTAAGAAGAAGAACAAATTTTGCATATATGTAGATTGTAAGGACTTGAATAAGGCATGCCCGAAAGACTCGTTCCCGCTGCCAAACATCAATCAATGATCGACACAACGGCCGGGAACGAGTTAATGAGTTTCCTTGATGCGTATTCCGAGTACAACCAAATTAAGATGAACCTGGAGGATTAGGAAAAGACCTCGTTTATAACAAATTTTGGCACATATTGCTATAATGTGATGCCCTTTAGGGTTGAAGAACGCCGAAGCCACTTATTAGCGGCTCGTGAACATGATGTTTGAAAAATAAATAGGAAAAACTATGGAAGTTTATATAGACGATATGCTCGTTAAGTCTTTGAATACATGAGATCACCTTAAGCATCTGCAAGAGACTTTTGATATCCTAAGGAAGCATAACGTGAAGCTTAATCCCGAAGAATGCACGTTCAGGGTCAACTTCGGCAAGTTCCTGGGATTTTTGGTATCGCAAAGGGGCATTGAGGTAAACCTCGACAAGATCAAAGCCATTGAAGATACCCCGGACCAACTGGCGAACAATGTGAAAGAAGTTCAAAGGCTCATGGGAAGATTGGCAGCCTTGAGCAGGTTCATTTCCTGGTCATCAAAAAAATGTCACCGTTTCTTTGCACTGCTCAAAAAGAAAAACAACTTCGAATGGACCGTAGAATGCTAGCAGGCTTTGAGAGTTTTAAAAAGGTACTTGTCAAACCCTCGGCTACTTTCTAAATCGAAGGAAGGTGAAGCACTATTAATCTACCTTGTGGTCTCGGAAGTCACAGTAAGTGCAGTTATTGTCCCTGAGGACGAAGGTACGCAGTATCCCATTTATTATGTTAGCAAAATTATAACGGGAGCAGAAATGCGCTACCCATATTTGGAGAAATTGGACTTAGCTCCCGTAGTCGTCGCTCGGAAGCTGAGGCCCTACTTCCAATGTCACCCGATAGTTGTGGTGACCACTTTCCCTTTGCAAAAAATCCTTCACAAACTCGAGCTCTCGGGTAGATTGGCGAAATGGGCCGTTGAATGAGTGAGTTCAACATAGAATATAAACCAAGGACTCGAATTAAGTCATAAGTCTTGGCTGACTTTATAGCCAATTTTAGTCCGGGACTGCTGCCTTTGGCAACCAAAGAGGCAATAATAGTGTCAGAATCGACATCAGGGGTTTGGACCTTATTTACAGACGAAGCTTCTAACATAAAAGAGTCCAGACTTGGTATAGTATTAATCACGCCTTCGGGGGAAACCCTCAGGCAGGCCATCATAACGGTTCCATTAACTAACAATAAAGCAGAGTATGAATCTTTGATTGTAGGGCTCAAACTGGCCCTGGGACTTGATTCTGAGGTCACCAAAATCAAATGTGACTCACAGCTGGTGGTAAATCAAGTCTACGGGATCTTCGAAACTAAAAAGGAGCGCATGCAACAATACGTAGTAAAGGTCCAGGCTCTTTTGGTGAGATTTCGGGAATGGTCGATTACTCATATCCTGAGGGAAGGTGACGTAGAAACAGACACATTGGTTAACCTCGGATCATCAATGGAAATAAAGGGATGGGAATCCGGGAATGTAGTACAACTAATGAACTCAGTCCTGGATACAGATGGTTACTATGAGGTAAATTCGACTAATTTGGTCTGGGACTGGAGGAATGAAATCATCGACTATCTCGAGCACGGGAAACTACCCAAAGACCTTAAAGCATCCCAGGCATTACGCGCCAAAGCAGCGCGATATAGCTTCAAAAGAGGCCAATTGTATAGAAAATTTTTTCAAGGCCCGTTGGGCCGATGCTTAGGGGCATCCGAAGCTAACTACATCATGCGAGAGTTCCACGAAGGGATATACGACAACCATTCGGGCGCAGATTCCTTAGTATTAAAGCTGGTAAGGGCGGGATATTATTGGCCATGCATGGAACAAGATGCCAAAGACTTCGTACGAAAATGTGATATGTGCCAGCGATACGCACCACTGGTGCATCAACCGGTAGAACTATTACATTCGGTTATGTCCCCATGGCCGTTCATGAAGTGGGGGATGGACATCGTCGAACCATTGCCACCGGCTCCCGGAAAGGTAATATTTCTTTTAATTTTGACTGACTATTTTTTAAGTTGGTGGATGCATGTCCTTATCAAAAGATCAGCGAGCGCGAAGTGGTGGATTTCTTGTGGGAAAATATAATTTTCAGGTTCGGAATACCAAAAGAGATAGCATGCGATAATGGGCCACAATTTATTGGTACAAAAGTCACAAATTTCCTCGAAGATTTAAAAATAAAGAGGATCACATCTTTACCCTATCATCCGAGCGCAAATGGTCAAGCGGAGTCAACGAACAAAGTGATTATACAAAACCTCAAAAAAAGGTTGGAAGCGGCTAATGGTAATTGGCCTGAGGAGTTACCTAGAGTTTTATGGGCATACCAGACAACGGCCAAATCGAGCACATGAGTAACTCCCTTTTTCCTTATGTACGGTGCAGAAGCTTTAATCCCGGTGGAAGTAGGGGAACTCACCTTGGGATATTTTACAACAGATGAAGAATCAAACAATGAAGCAATGTTAGGCCTCATTTGTTTTTTTTAAGATTAAGACGTCTGAATCTGAATACACATCTGAATATCAAAATGCGTATTAAGATTAAGACATCTAAATCTGAATACACATATGAATATTAAGATGTGTATTAAGACCTCAATACTAAATGATTAAGACTGTTTGATTTTTAATATTTAGATGTATAAAATTTATCTTTATTTAAAAATTAATAAACATAAAATTCAAATGAAATACTAATTAATCTAATATTCTATCAATAATATATATATATATATATATATATATATATATATATATATATATATATTATTTAAAATAATTTAATTGATGGTGGTGATGGCTAACATTGGTGCTTGTGAATCCCCACTAGAGGCGGTAGTTAGTGGTAGGTTTGGTTGATGGTGGTGGTTCAGGGTAGTAGCTAGTGGTGATTAGTAGTGGTAGCGATTATGATTGAGGATGGTGGTGGTAAGTGGTGATAGTTAATAATGGCGGGTGGTGGTAGTAGTTGTGATTAAGGAAGGTGGTGGTAGGTGCTGGTAGTATGAGTAGTGCCGGTTATGATTGTTGATGATGATAGGGTGGTTAGTTGTGGTAATTGAGGTGGGTGAGTGTTTGTGGTTGAGAATAATAATGGTGGGAGTGGTGCGGATGACGGGTGGTGGTAGTCGATTATGGTGGCAGCTATGATTGAGAATGATGGTGGTGATGGAGGTTGAGTATGGTGGTAGTGGCGGTGGCATGGTGGTAGTTAATAATGGTAGGTGGTGGCGACAATTAATAATGAATATGGATGATAGCTTTAATGAAATTAGGTCTCTATTACGGATCTTAATCATACAGACCCATTAAATAGTTATGAAGTAAAAAAATACTTAATGATTAAGATCTGAATAATTAAGATTCAAACTTTAAAAACAAACGTACTTAATGTCCGAGATCTGAATGATTAACATTCAGACCGCCATTAAGTATAAATAAATGAGGCCTTAGTCAACTTGGAGCTACTCGATGAGCAGAGGGACTTGGAGGATGTAAGAATGGCAGCCCAAAAGCAGAGAATGAAGAATTATTATAATCGAATAGCCAACCTCCGTTATTTCAAAGTAGGAGACTTGGTCCTAAGGAAAGTAACTCAAAACACCCGGGAGCATAACGCAGGTAAACTAGGTCTAATATGGAAAGGCCCCTACCGGATTTCAGCTGTCACCGGGAAAGGTTCATATGAATTGGAGAATCAAAATGGAGAAAAGTTGCCCAGCAATTGGAATGTGGCACACCTCAAAATATATTATTGCTAATGAACATCATCTGAACTGAAAGTATGTGCTGCACTCTTTTTCCCTTCGTCTAGTTTTTGTCCCAATTGGGTTTTTCTGGTAAGGTTTTTAACGAGGCAGAAACAAAAAACATACTTTGAAGACAGCAACAGTAAGACCTTTAATAACAAGGCACACAAGCAAAGGTCCACTCTGGGACGGTTAGATAATCTTTTGCTCTATATCAAATTCCCACTGGGGAGTTAAGTTTTCTATTGAGCAAAGGTTACCCGACTGTTCACGAGCACAAACCACTAGACGGTTGTTAGATAGTCCTTCGCTCGATAGCATAAGTTCCTGAGGGGAAGTAAAGTATGTTACCAAGGTAAGGATTATCTAGCAATTCATTAGTGGAATCTTCGGAGATACAAGACTTCAAGTGTTCCAATTCGCATTCTTCGCATTCGAACGCTAGGGGGATGATATGAGGATAAGGAAATAATGACTACGACGTCGACCGGAGAATGAAAACCGAAAACATAGTTGTATCATCGGGATCAGAAATTGCACGGCCAGCCCTGTAGAAACAAGTTGTACAAATTAGCCACAAGTAATGGCCGTTTCTTTTCAGCATAGCAAATGCTTATGTACTTTTCATTTTGAAAAGAGAAGGAATAAAATGAAATATTTTTTTTATCTTGTTTGTTGTCCTAACGATGAATTAACTTTGTTATTTGAAAGTTAAACAAGTACTTCAAATGCTACTGCCATAATGAACACGAGACGTCCTCTTCAAGAATACCATAAACTTAAAAGGGCCCTCTCTTCTAAAAATCCTCATGTTAAAGGGTTGGTTTCGAAAGAATTTATGCCCGGAATCAAAATGACTTCAGAAAAAAAATACACCCAAAGCCTTGCAAAAAAGGCGCAAAAAGCAAACTTGTGCAAATACTTAACCCTCACGATAAAGGTTTGATTTATGATGAGTTTGTGACCGTAATACAAATGCTTTTGGGGAAAAGAACACACCAAAGGTCTAGCATAATCAGATGCAAACAGGAAAACTTGTGCAAAATTCTTAAGCAAAAAAAAGATAATGCAAAGAACTTGCATAAATAATCAAACGAAAGAAATAATCAACAATACTTGAGAAAAAAGACGCTTTATTTACAGTCACATGCCAAAAGGGCATATATACAAGAATTGGAAAAAGAAAAAGAAAAGATATACTGCAGTATCTCCGGAACGCGGAGGAAGAGAAGTGCCCGCACCCCCGAAAAAAGTATATGTATTTGTCGATGGCTCAATATTTTGGTCTTCACCAGTTTGGCCTTCAACATCATCATCCTCCGATTCTTCTTCAGTTCCCGAGAACTCGAAATCGAAACCAGAAGAACCAGGAGCATCAGGCCCGTCCAGGAGACCACTTTTAGCTGCTAACTCAAGCTCATGAGCCTTAGCAATTTCCGCATCAAAGTCAATGATACCAGCTTTGTCCTCTTCCAAGGTTTTTCTCCTCATGTTGTACATAGCGTAAGTTTTCTCAACAATGAGGGAAGCCTCTCGCCGCTTTAGTTCTTCTTTGAGTCAGGTTACCTCGGCAGAAAGGCTTTCCCGGGCGGATCGAAAAAATTTGAGGCTAGCATCGAGGTCGCGGACAATAGAGCTGAAAATTCTATTATGCTCAGTCTTATGCTTCTCCTCCAACTGGGCATATTTCACCCCCCGCAGCAGCAAACTCTTCAGATTTGGAACTCAAGGCTGCCTCCAAATTATTCAGTCTTTCAGCGGAGGCAACATTATGATCGGATGTAGCAAGAACAACATTATAGAATTCAACCCATTTAGCTTTAGCTTTTTGAAATTGAACCCTTAACGGGCGATCTCTTGGCTAAGGATTTCCACCTCTTGCTCGCTTTGATGCAAACGAGCCTCCAACACAACGGCCTCAGTGGCCTTGGCTTCCAGTTCCGAAAGGCGAGCGACACTTTGCTCCCGCTCTACCAAAAGCTGATCCCGTGCGGATGTAATTTCTTACTTCTCACAAATCAAGCTCCGAAGGCCCTCAGAAGCAAGAAAGTTAGCCTACAAAGCAAGAAATGCAAGATTCGGGATATGATTAGGCAAAAATAGAAGAAACAACAAAAGAGGTAAAGAATATACCGCTGCAGTGTTGTGCATGGCGTTGTTCAACAAGCACTCTCCCGAGAGAGCCTGAATCTTTTCCCAATCTTTCTCTGTAGCCAAAGGCTTTAGTTAATTAGCAATCTCCACCGACCGGATAGCAACTTGCATCAGGTGAAGACCGAGAGAGTAACATTCCTCCCCCCTGTGGATCTTCAAAGGGGGAAGCATAATTTTGCCCTAAATTCCCTTGAACCGGGGACTAGGGAAGAGGAATATCTCCTTCATGATCAAGTGCGGCCAGTGGAGATGATGTAGTAGTTGTTGGTGGAAGATATGGGGAAGATGGAGATGAATCTAATGGCGGTGAATGAGAAGCAGCTGCAATAAATGCAGTGCTGGTTGTTAGATGCTCGTCAACCAAAAAGGCAGGGACTCGGTACTCAACCACGCAGTACCAAGCACAACAATTGGGGCCCAAAAACGGGAGTTGGCATTTTTACGAAATCAAACTCCCCCCAAAGTGCCGAGATGTCCTCTTCGATTGGTGTAACTAACTCAACAGATTGAGCATTCTGTTGAGTTGATGATGATCGTCGTCTTCTATGCAGAGAAGTTCTATCATCACTAGCTTCTATATCATCGTCGATCATCATAGTGTATATGATAGGCCCAGGAGGAGGGCTAGTGATCACAACTTCCGGAGATGACTCGGGGGAAATAGTCTTCACCTTCTTATTCTTTTCCCCGGCCACGGAAGAACGCCATCTTTTTGGCTGCTTGATCTTCGGCCGGGGA
This sequence comes from Nicotiana tabacum, assembly GCF_000715075.1. Classification (NCBI taxonomy): domain Eukaryota; kingdom Viridiplantae; phylum Streptophyta; class Magnoliopsida; order Solanales; family Solanaceae; genus Nicotiana; species Nicotiana tabacum. The sequence continues at coordinate 1,118,858 of NC_134087.1, read as the reverse complement.
CTTCGTAGTGAAACACTTGCGCCCGAAGCAGGCCCGGAGATACCTCTTCGAGTGAGCGCCGCTTGAAGCAGCCTCGCCGCTTCAGTAGGATCAGCCAAAACATCCTCCTCGGGAATATCAACTGAGCCCGCGAGTAGACCTGATTTCAAGCAACAGATAGAAAGGATCAATCAATTTCCTCACATAAAAAGCTGAAACAAGGTTAGTCTGAATTATCATAATTTTTGGCCTTCCGCCGTATTTGATGGACATTTCTTTCCACGTACGGGTCTCGGGAGTAGTGATGTCTAAGATCTTTTGGACCCACAGGCCCAAGCCTTCAACCATAGGCGGAACCCATCGAATTGCTGAAACGAGTGTAGAATGGAGAATCAATATAGATATGGAAGAATCCCTAATCAACTAAATATTAAATAAAAATCTTGCAAGTGTGGTTCCACACCTCCAGAAAGGATGAAGCCGTTGCCGGAATGATATCATTGGTAGCAACTGCAACAAACCGCTCTATCCACCCACGGTCGCTGTCATCATCCATGCTAGATAACAGGGCATGATGGCCGCGTTTGCTGAAATTTATCATTCCCCCACGGATGATTTTGGGGGAATAAAGATTCATCACATGAGCTAAAGATAGCTCCTCTCCGTTTCCTAGCACAGATGCCAAAGACAAGCAATCGTCCTCCACACAAAAGGACTTACTTGCTTCAACCATACTTGATAGCTGAGGCAGAACTCCGCAAAATTCATGGCCATGATTACCTCGATAACCAGCAAAAGTTATGCTGAATCGTGGGATGACACATGTTCGGGGCATTAAATACGGAGAAACGTGCATCTAATCAACCATCAGAAACCTTAAAAAATGATATCAATTCCTGCCAAAAGAATGTTTCTACCAACTTCCTAGTGACACAAAATTATATCACCGGAAAGCAGAGGGACTTTCTGTATAGGGTAAAATATGCTATGCCACGTGGCTGTCCAAAAAAGGAACACGTGGATCCTAAGATGGGGGGATGTCCAAGACCGAAGGCAACTGTTCTGTCTGTCACCCAGAAGAATAATGCTCATAAGGATGCAATAAATACTCTTCGCCCAGTAGCATTAATAGGAAATATTCCATGGCATTAAGTACGATTGCCTGTTAGAAGAAATTTGACATTTATGTTCACCGTTATATCTTTATCAATGGCCCTCATAATTGACATTAAAGAGGGGCACGATCCTAGGACCTCCTTCCCTAGTCGTAGCTATAAATAGTGAGCTCAACTATCATTGCAAAGAACACATAATTTTTCTGGCAAACTTACATTATACTCTATCCAAAGCTTAATACAATTTTATCTTCTTGCTTTTAATTTCATTATTGTTGTGCCCGGAACCACTGTTTCTGCTATTTCGTCTCCATCTCAAAGCTAATTATTACATATTTCTTTAATTATTTTGTTATTTTAGGATCAAATTAATTCACTTGTCTAGAAACCACGTATAAATTAAACTGTACCGTTTTACGGATAAACAATGTCGTTTTAATTATTCACAACTTCACAATTATTAAGAAATTTAAATTAATAAATTATTCATAATTTAAATTTGATGTAATATTTTTCTCTTTTCAGCCACTAATTTTGAATTTCATTCCATTATTATTGATATTAGTCAAATTAACATCTTAAATTTCGTATTATATTAAAACTACAATAACTTAAAGTGATCCCAAAAAATGAAGAACAACATGAAAAGATCGAGCAAAACGCTCACGTCCACAAAACCTTTTCTTCTTATTACAGTAAGGCTAAGCTGCAATTTTTTTCCTTATAATTTGTGGACAGGGTGAACTCCCTTCCTCTCATTGAATTTTGGCCACCAATTTCTATGAGGTACAGCTGGAAATCGATAAAGAAAAAGGTTTAGTATTTTGCCGAAAATCTCCCACGCTCTTTATCCACGCGATTCCCATTAATTTGGAACATCTACTCTTCCTTTGCCACAAAATTAGATAAGCCTTTTCTTAGTTCTATTGTGTCATCGACTCATCGTCGTGATAATGATTGGTAGAGAAAAAAGAAGGTATTTTGTAAATATTACAAGTTACAAGTGAGTAAAAAACATTAATTATGTGATATCTTACTGTAAACCTAGTTTAGAAATAAATTCTCGGACATATTTAGATTTAATGTAAATTATTGGTAGAATTAAGTTATTCTTTTGTATCAATTCAAGTCGTATAAGTTTTATTTACTTGTGTCGACAAAATCTTTAGAAAATTTTAATATTTTTTTAAGTATTGCCTTTATCTACTTCACGAAATAAATTCATTAACGATAGTGTGATAATTTTTTTTAGTAAATTAAAATTTCTACCCAATCAAATCCTGTCATCATAATGAAAAGCAAAAGTGTATTTTAAATTTTAGTTTAACATTTCATTTAAATATTACAAGGTATTTTTTATATTCGAGACATTCTTATATGATTGAAATTTGTGTGTCAAATGTTTTTTTTTTGTTTGAGAAAGAAAAGTACTTAACTTAGGAAGTGTATAAGTTGAATCATGTAATTCTTACTACTATTTATCATGAGGCATTTTTTACTTTTAGTTATTCCAAATGATTTTAAATCTAAAATGCATTTAAAAGTTTTGGTCTTAGCATGGTAAAAGAGGTTTTCTTTTTAAGTTTAAATTTTATAGCGTAGAAGGTAAGGTTAAAGCAAAGGCACTCTGTTTGGTTGGCCACACTTTCACGCGTATCGTTGCGTTTCGGATTTGTTGGTTGCAAGGCGTAGACCTCAGATGACGTTTCACCGCCGCAAATCGTCAAATCATACGCGTATTTTTGTAAATAATCCTGTATGTGTATATACATCAAACTACGGTCGTGTTTGGTATAGTGCTAATTGGATGCGCTTTACCTAACTTGGAGGAACTGATTGTACAAAAAACAGAACAGCAAAAAAAAAAAAAGGAAAAAGATTTTAAGAAAAGCACAACAACAACTGACCTAGTAAAATCCTATAAGTCGGATTGGGGGAGCGTAAAATATACATAGACTTTACCTCTATCTTATGAAGGTGGAGAAGTTATTTCTGATAAACCCTCGGCTCAAATACAGTAAAAGGAACCAATAACCAATTAATAGCAACAACAAGGTAAAAGGCAACTGAAGCAAATGCCAAAACAAGTAATAACCAAGGTCAAGGAACACAACAATACAAGACTAGTGACAACTACCGGTTAATAGTGGCGCACTGTGTAACAACAAGGAACAAGGAATGGAAAAATACAAGATTAGTACTAATATTACTAGTAAGACAAGGAGAAACTCTCGACTACCTATTAACCCATTAAATTCTAAACCTTCACACTTTTTTGTCGAGGGTCATGTCCTCGGTAAGCTGATGTAGTGTCATATCATGTCTAATTACCTCTCCCTAGTACTTCTTAAGCCTTCCTCTACCCCCTCATTTGACCCGCCATTGTCAACTTCTCACACTGCCTGACCGGGGCATCGGGGCCTTGATGGTAGGCTTGAAACCTGTATTTTAGCCATAGCATTTCACTCTAATTACTACATTTTACGTGTGTTTGAGTTTAAAAAAAATAGTGAATTACACTTATTACGTATTTTATGCCTTGCAGGAAGTGATTAATTTGGAGCTAAATTGAACAAGTTGGAGATTTGAAGTCTGAGTAGAAGCCCAAAAATAAGTCGGGATCATGTTCGGGGATCGAGGACCAAATCCGGACGTCAAAAAGTGGACGAAAAAAATTACTCTGAGAAAATAACACTGCTGGGCCGCATGGCCCGCTGCATGGCGCGACACGGTTGTGTAAAAGTTGTTGCATGTCAGAAAGTTCACTCTCTGAATATCCTCACAAGCACCCCGCATGGCACGACGCGAGCGCCTGTACAAATTTCTCGGAGTTATTTCCTGTTTTGGCTAGGAAAAGGTAGTTTCGTCCGGGCCCGTTCCTATAAGGTATAAATACACCAAAAAATATTTTTGAAGGGATTTTGACCTACGAAAGATTGGTGAAGCAACTAAGGCAAGAAGATACAAGAATTCATCAAGTTTCAACCAACGATCGGTGCAATACGAGAGTTTTTATCGCATCATTAGCATTGATGTTTTCTATGTTTTTAAACTTACTGAGATGACTTTTTCCATTACTATGGAGTAATTTCCATTAGGGTGTTGACATATATGGTATTTTGATAACTTGATTAGGAATTCGATTCTTGATAATTGTTGGAATTAATTGATGAAGTTTTAATTCGTATTGTGGAGTTATTTATTATTTTGCTTAATCGAAAGAGGAGCTTGATATTGAGTTTCTTTACATCTTATGCCCTAGTTTAAATTCATGATTCAAATAGGTAATTGAAAGGGCCTCTTGAATTTTTAATTGAACCAGAAAATAAGGAAACATTCTTGAGAAATGAGAAGTTACCCTTTAGACCATAACCATCATTTTATTCGTTGCAATTGTTCGACGTGCTTCAATTGGATTAATTATTGAAATTAACGTTTAATCGAAATAGGAACATTAAATTCAAGTGTAATCTAATTATCTGTTGAATTCGTGAGAATCAACAGTATTATAGAGTGAACTAACTCAAGAATTGGATCCTTAGTCAATTATCTTGCACATGTCTAGTCAATTACCCTTATTTCTCTCATTGATAGTTCTCCGTTGCTCATCTTCTATCTTTTGTGAGCAATTTTTAACTGCTTAATTTTTAGTAGTTAATCGTAGTTGATAATCATCAAATCAAGTGTTAATTTTCCTGGATAGTAATTAACTGAAGATTATTCGAACACTGTTTAAATCCAATCCATGTGAAGACGATAATTAGACTATCTTTGACTTGCGAGCAATAATTTTGTGTTATGTTTTGTGCTTGTTAGGCCTCTCCTCTTTACATGCCCGAACCACTCAACCTCGATTTTTGCAACTTATCTTCATAAGAGCCACATCCACCTTGTTCCTAATAACTTTATTCATGTTCTTGTCTTTCCTGGTATGCCCATATATCTATCTTAACATCCTCATTTCTGTTACTCTCATCTTTTGAACGTGAAATTTCTTGACTGGCCAACACTCGGCTCCATATAATATAGTCGGTCTAACTACCATTCTGTATAACTTATCCTTAAGTCTAGGTGGCCCATTCCTATCACACAAGATAGCAGATGCGAACATCTATTTCATCCACCCCACTTCAATACGATGAGTAACATCCTCGTCAATCTCCCTGTTACCTTGAATTATGGGCCAAAGATATTTGAAACTATCCTTCTTGGGGATGGCTTGTGTATCAAGCTTCACGTCCACTTAAAAAAGGTACCTAATGTATTGGTGGTGAAAAAGAGCTACACATAGAATATTAGACTGTTGACATGACATAACGCGTGGAATAATAATACAACAATACGTGGCAATCTTATTTGATGGAAAAAGAAAAAGCACGGGGAGAAATACCCACGAGACAACACCAGGCCTAACAGCTAGCAAAAAATGAATAAATAGTAGAAAGAAGGAAAGATACATGGACCGGAAAGAACTAAGGAAGGGAAATCGTAACAGATATAAGGCATTTATAACAATAAATGCATCAGTTATGAGAATCTAAGATAATGGGAAATCAATATCATTAATGCCCATAATTAGCCCAAATTACGGGGGAAAACCGTTACTATTGTATATTCCTATATAAGGGCGCAAAATTCTATTTTTAAGGACACATCTGAGACAATATTGAAATATACACTTTGCTTTTCTGCTTTCTCGAAATTCTCTACCTTGACTTTGAAATTAATTATTTCCTTAGCTATTCTTGTTATTTTCCTTTGATATCATTGAGAAAGTGAAGCAAAACTTGGTTATCAGAAGCCCGTTTTCTTCTAAAATTAGACTTTGATTAAAAGATATATTTGTGGTTAAACAAATTTGTTTCGCTGCCGGGGATCTGATAATCTTTTCACTTTCCAAATTCACTTTTCTGTCAAATAATCATGTCAACTGCCAACGACAACAACCAACAGAACCAACAGGAGGGAGGAACTCCAATCCCTTCACCTCAAAATTCTCCGCCGACAGTCTCGGGAGGGGACACCTCAAAGATCAACATCACATACGAATGATCAACAAGGGGACGAGCAAACTGCCGAGGACGCATTACAATAACTAATTGTGGAACACCTCAACAATGCTCTTCAAGCTTTTGTCAGTGGATTGTCAACTGCGCCACCAACTCCACCTCTAAACAACATTGCAATTATAGAAAACCCACGTTCGGGACTTGCTAATTCGGGAAGCGTAGGAAATCCCAATAAATCTCACGATGGAAGGTCAGGTACACCAATTAATTCTTATTTACAAAGTTTAGTACTAACTTTTCAGAAGCAGCTCAAGGAGCAGAACGATTGCATAGAACAAATGCCTGGTGTGCCACCCATTATTAAAGGAGTGAATATTGACAAATATTCACAACAACCCTGGAAGCCAAGTGCAGCTCCCTTGCCAATACCAAAGAAGTTTAAAATTTCAGATATTCCGAAGTATGATGGAATAACCGACCCACGAGATCATGTAACTGCGTTTACAACTGGTGTGAAAGGCAATGATTTAACCAAGCAAGAAATTGAGTCGGTGCTGGTAAAAAATTTGGCTAAACACTCACGAAATGAGCACTAACATGGTATTCTCTTTTACCAGAAAATTATATTGATTCTTTTGCTAAGCTTGCAGATTCATTTATAAAATCACATTCGAGAGCTCAAAAAGTTAGAGAAGAGGATGAAAGACATCTTCAAATAAAACAAGGAGATACGGAGGTACTCGGGGAATTTGTGGATAGATTTCAACGTGAAAGAATGATGTTACCGCGGGTACCTGATAATTGGGCGGCCACGACATTTGCAAGTAACTTAAATGAAAAAAGCTCAGAAGCCACGAGAAAACTCAAGGAAAGTTTACGAGAATTCCCTGCTATAACTTGGAATGATGTTTACAACAGGTATAGTACGAAGTTGCGGATAGAGGAAGACACTATCACTCAATCACGGGGTGATGAAAGAACAAGTTTGAGCTAACCAAAAACTGAAAAAAGGTCCGGTAAGAATAGGTACGAACCTTACATGGGACTAGCAGGATGGGATTCACGTTTTAAACGAGAAAATCCAAGGTATGGTTCTAGATCAAGACACAGATACGTGGAATCATCATCTAAGTTCGGGAAAGAGCGAGATGCGCAGGACAACAATGTTAATACAAAGGCAAAGTTTGGTAGTTATAGCTTCAATATTAGCACTTCTGAGTTGGTAGCTGTTTTAAGAAGTATGGGAGATAAGGTGCAGTGGCCAAAAGAAATGAGATCAAACCCTAGCAGGAGAAATCTAGATTTCTGGTGGGAATTTCATAACGACCACGGTCATAAAACAATAGATTGCAGATTGCTACAAGGTGAAATAGAGCATTTGTTAAAACAAGGTTATCTAACTGATTTGTTCAGTGAGAAGGGTAAGAAAACGTATATGAAGAATAGACAAGAGCCACCAAAACCTCCATCACTAAAAAGGATGGTTAATGTGATAAGCGGAGGAGATGAGGTCAACGGTGTGACATATACAGCTGCAAAAAAGACATCAAAAGTCACGGTTACCCACGGAAAATGAGTTCGCCAAGTTTTGGAAGAAGATAGTATAACGGTTGATGATGCAGATGCAGATGGCGTGATGATTCCTCACAATGATGCACTGGTAATATCTTTACTTATACATTATACTAATGTGAAACGAGTTTTGATTGATCCATGTATCTCCGTAAATATCATTCTTTTGAGAGTGGTAAACGAGATGCAAGATGATGACAAAATGGTGCCCAAAGCACGTACCTTATTTGGATTCGACAATTCAAGCGTTGTTACAAAAGGAGAAATAATGCTTACCATATTTGCAAAAGGAGTTGCCAAAGATACGAAATTCCAAGTGATAGATACAGACATGGCGTATAATATGATTCTGGGTAGGCCTTGGATTTATGACATGGATGATGTTCCATCTACTTTGTATCAAGTTATTAAATTTCCTTCACAATGGGGGATTAGACAAATCCGTAGAGATCAACATGCTTCTAGAAGTATCAATTCAGTGGCGGATTCGAGAATAGAGAATGATGGTGCAGATGAAAAATAGCAATTACAGAATTCAATTTAGGACAAAGCAGCACAAACCTCAACTGAAGGTGGACAAACAAACGTAGGTTCAAGGCCTGATGTCATTTAAGAGCCAGAAGAGAATGAAAATATCAAAACAACAATAGAAGAACTCGAGGCTATCACGCTTTCCGAGTAGTGGCCAGATAGAAAAGTTTATGTTGGAATGAAGCTAAACCCAGAAATGAAAGGTAAAGTTGTCAAATTTTTACAAGCTAACGCATATTGCTTTACTTGGTCGCATTCAGATATGACAGGTATACCACCGGAGGTGATGACCCACAAGATAAATGAAGATCCATCTTATCCACCTGTCAAACAGAGGAAAATGAAGCAAGAATCTTTCAAAAATCAGGTGATCCAGAATGAGGTACAAAAACTTTTAAAAATTGGATCCATCCGAGAGGTAAAATATCCTAACTGGCTAGCTAATACTGTAATAGTACCAAAAAAGAATGGTAAATGGCGAGTTTGTGTAGACTATACTGACTTGAATAAAGCTTGCCCTAAAGATTATTTTCTTTTGCCGCACATAGATCAACTAATTGATGTTACTGCAGGACATGAATTGTTGAGTTTTTTAGATGCATATTTATGATATAATCAGATAAAAATGGATCCTTTAAATGAGGAAAAACCTTCCTTTATCACAGACAAAGGGACAGTAAAGTCATGCATTTCGGATTAAAGAATGCTGGGGCCACGTACCAAAGATTGGTAACAAAAATATTCCAAGAACACCTGGGAAAAACTATGGAAGTCTACATCGATGACATGCTGGTCAAGTCAGCATAGGTGGGGGATCATATCCAACATTTATCATATACTTTTCAGATTCTCCGCAAGTTCAATATGAAGTTAAATCCCGAAAAATGTGCCTTTGCCGTGGCTTCAGGTAAGTTTTTAGGTTTCCTTGTTTCTAACCGAGGTATTGAACTAAACCCTACACATATCAAAGCCATTGAAGAAATACCAAACATACTCACGAGCAAAAAGGAGGTGCAGAGGCTGACATGCAGGATAACAACTTTGGGAAGGTTTATTTCTAAGTCTTCGGAGAAAAGTTTTAAGTTATTTTCAGTGTTGAAAAAGTAGAAACAATTCGAGTGGACTGATGAATGTCAACAAGCAATCAAAAATCTAAAAGCATACTTGTCAAACCCATCGTTATTGGCTAAACCCAAGGATGAAGAAAGGCTACCCATCTATCTCGCTGTATCAGAAATAGCGGTAAGTGCAGTATTAGTACGTGAAGACAAAGGTAAACAATATCCAATCTATTATGTTAGCAAATCTTTATTGGATGCTGAAACTCGATATCCTCACTTAGAAAAACTTGCTTTAGCACTAATTATGACATCTAGAAAGTTGAGGCCTTATTTTCAATGTTACCCTATCTCTTTAGTGACCGCTTACCCCTTAAAGAATATATTGCATAAGCAGGAACTGTCAGGTAGGTTAGCTAAATCGGCTATAGAACTCAGTGAATATGATATCATGTACCAACCTAGAACTGCGATAAAATCACAGGTTTTAGCAGATTTTGTGGCAGACTTCAGCCCAGGGATAGTTCCTGAAGCAGAAAGGGAACTACATGTATTCACCGGATCTATTCCTGGTACTTGGACCCTATTTATTGATGGCTCCTCGAATGATAAAGGAGCGAGTTTAGGCATTGTTCTAATCCTACCTTCAGGAGAAACCATAAGGCAGGCTATAAAATGCCATCACATTACTAATAATGAAGCAGAATATGAAGTTGTAATTGCAGGTCTGGCATTGGCACGAGAACTCAGAATAGAGTAGATTATAATCAAAAGTGACTCGCAGCTTGTAGTCAATCAAATACAGGGGACTTATATAGCTAGAGAGGCGAGAATGCAACAATATTTGGAAAAGACACGGGAATTAATCAGATAATTCCAATTGTGGAAAATCGTGCAAATACCAAGGAGAAAAATACGGAAGCAGACATGTTGGCTAGTTTCGCATCTGTTGCAGAAGTAACAAATGAAGAAACTGCTACCGTAATACATTTGTTTCATTCGGCATTCGATCAGGATAAAAATGAGGTAAATTTCAATAATTTAACTTGGGATTGGAGAAACGAGTTCGTTAATTTCTTGCAGTACGGGATTTTACCTGAAGATAAGAAAAAGGCTCAGTCACTTCGACGAAAAGCTGCCCATTATTGTTTGGTTCGTGGCAACCTGTATCGAAAGATGTTCGAAGGGCCTTTAGCAAGATGTCTCGGACCTTCTCAAATGAAATATGTGATGAGAGAAGTACATGAGAGACACTGTGGAAATCATGCAGAAGGAAGATCCTTGGTAAAACCTCTAATTAGAGTAGGGTATTATTGGCCAAAAATGGAAGAAGATGCGGAAAGTTTTGTGGCCAAGTGTGACAAATGCCAATGATATGGCAACAACATGCATCGCCTAGCGGAGCTATTACATTCGGTTATTTCACCATGGCCTTTTATGAAATGGGGAATGGATATTGTGGGTCCACTACCACAAGCCAAAGGAAAGGTACGATTTTTATTAGTATTAACAGATTATTTTACCAAATGGGTAGAAGTAGGTGCCTTCAAACAGGTGTGGAAAAAAGAAGTCAGGGGCTTTATTTGGTGAAAAATCATATGCCGGTTCAGAGTTCCAAAAGAAATTGTATGTGATAATGGCCCGCAATTCATAGGTGCGAAAATCACAGAATTCTTTTAGAGTTGGCAGATTAAAAGGATAACTTCAACACCTAACCATCATGTGGCTAATGGACAAGTCGAATTGACAAAAAAAGTTATTATTAGTAACTTGAAGAAAATATTAGAGGAGTCAAAAGGTAAGTGGCCAGAAGTGTTACCAGGAGTCTTATGGGCTTATCGAACGACAACAAAAATAGGTACGGGAGAGACTCCATTCTCACTTATGTATGGTGTTGAAGCCTTAATCCCAGTTGAAATAAGTGAACTAAGTACAAGATATACTCAAGCAACTGAAGAATCAAATGAGGAAGAGATGCGAATAAATCTAGATTTGCTTGAAGAAAGGAGAGAAGCGACCCTAATAAGGATGACAGCGCAAAAACAAATTATTGAGCGATACTACAATCAGAAAGCTCATCTTAGATACTTCAAGATTGGGGACTTCATCCTCAAAAAGGTTTTTCAATTGAAAAAAGTGGCCAATGCAGGAAATTTGAGTCCAAATTGGGAAGGACCCTACAGAATTCGAGGCATTGCTGGAAATGGTGCGTATGAGGTAGAAATAATGGAGGGCAAAGTACTCCCATAATATTTGGAATACTGTTCATTTAAAGAAGTATTACTTCTAAGCAAAGGAAAATCCCCTAGTTAGGTATCATTCGTGTATGGTTTAGTTTTGTTCTTTTTTAATTATACTAACCATTTTAGATGATATGCACAAAGCTAGCCCATACCAAATGATGATATTAGGCCTGAAAGACATGCATGATACAAAATTATTCCCCGTCTAGCTTACAACCTTTAAATAAAATGGGTTAAGCAGTCATCATCTAAAAATATACCGCCTAGTCCCGTATGTATTTTCCTTTTCAGGAAATGTATCAAATGGAAAGAATAATCAAGTGCTCGAGATTTCATACTTCAAAGCTCTAACATTTGGCAGACTATAGATATGAAGGCAAAGAAGACTAAAAGTCAGAATTCAAGTCTGGATCAACTCAAGAATCAAAAGTCAAGAGCCATCAGAATTCAAGTCTGGATCAACCTAAGAATCAAAAGTCAAGAGCCAATCAAGAGTAAAAAACAAGCCTGATTCAAAAACCTTTGTAATAAGCTTTGATAAAGTGTAAACTCGCGGACATAAATTATAATATCCTGCGGTACTTAGGTTAAGGGCAATGATTAGTCATGGGTTGCAAGATATACCCTAGAATTTTTGAAACCTGTTATAAGAAAAACAGTTATGAAAGAGTTATAGATGTCGTACAAAGAGTTAATTGAATACTTGTAAAGTGTTATGTAATTTGAAAGTTCAAAACATGAAACTTCCTCAAATTATTCATGAAACTTCTTTAAAATATGCATTTTCCTACTTCTCTCATATACATATACCAATATGAAGTTGAGACGTCTTCTTCTTTAGTGTCGTTTATAAAAGGTCCCTCTTTTATAAAATTTGTGTCTATGCCAAAATTACGAAATATTAAAGCATTTTTAAATGCAAATCAAAGAGTTTAAACAAAAACTCAAATTAAACAAAAGATCATATATTAAACTTGGCTAAAACTAAGTATATACTTAGTTAAAACCAAAATGTTTGTTTGGTAAACAAACCCCAAAACGAACCAGGGGTAAAAACTAACCAACCATTCCAAAAAGTAAAAAAAAAAAATTCCCATCAAAAGTTCAAAAACAAACTAAGTTCTGAAAGAACATTAAGGGGCAGAGTCCAATATGGCATTTTCAGCAACAGGAGAGGCAGAATCTAATATGGCATCATCAACAGCGGGAGAAGATTTAACTTGAGCAGAAGAAGCTTGAATACCAACTTCACCAGGAGTAAGTTCATCACGTTCGGGAACTCCGACCTCAGGTGAGGAAAAGCTCTGACTTTGCTGAGTTTTTTCAATTTTTTCCTTAGCCTTGGCGATCTCGGCATTCAAGTCAAAGACTTCCTGGCTAGCCTCCATCAAAGTCTCGATGCTGGTATTCAAAAAAGCCCAACTTACATCAAGTGTCAATTTATCTTCAAGAGCTTCATAATCTTTCTCCACTGGTCAATTTCAGCCTTCATCTCTTCTTTCTCAATCAAAGAAGCATCATAAGAAACCTTCAAAAGGGTGAGGGAACTCTCCAAGAACTGGATCTTATCAGAAGAGACACAGAGGTCTTCTTGAACCTGAGTGAGTGTTTGAACTAGCTGCCCATCATAAGTCTCCTTCTGATTAAGGAGTTTTTTCAAACCCCTTATTTCCTTGGTAGCTTTAGAAAGTTGCTCTGCAAATGAAGACTCAAGGATGTCTTTGTCTTTGCCAACTTGACTTGAAGAGGCTTTTTCAATTGCCAATTTCGCTGCCATCATCCTTGCTTGCTGTTCCAAAGCACACTTCTCTTCAGCTAAAACTTCTTTCTCCAATTGAAGACCCTTGTATTGTTCCTTCCAGTTATCTGCTTCAGTATGATAATCATTGACTAGATGCTTATGTGAACAATTCTCTTCATAAGCTCCGTGCCTATCAAGTTGATCTATAAAAGAAAAGAAAGAAGTGATTGTCAAACAAAAGTAAATAACCACGAGAAAAAGAAAGGAAAAAGCTAAGACTTGAACCTTCAGAGATGAATGAACAATATCATTCATCCATGTCAAGGAGCTGTGGCTTTCCAACTTTGACTTCTTAACTGGGCCAAGTAGAGGTTTCAACCATATGTCGACTTGACCAGACTTTTTCAACAAATTACCACCTTCAGGGACTTCTATGGTAACTTTTTTCATCACTCTATTGCTATTAGAAGTACCAATTTCAACATGAGAAGTAGTAGAAACAAGGACAGTTGAGGAGGTGAAAGTAGCCACGGGAGGAGCTGTAGCAGCAGCCAAAGGAACGACTGATTGAGAACGAATGGGGACTGGCGATGGAAGAGGAGCAAGAGTTAATTCTTCAGAAACGGGGCCAAAATCTTTACTATTAAAACCATAGAAAAATAGTTGATCAGTAAAGTCACGAGGGAGAGCATTCATCTCTTCATCAGAACTTACTAAAGTAGCACTTGCAGGCTCATTTAAAGGAACTGAACTTGGAGGAGGGGTGACTTCATCATCTGAAATAACGCGCCTCCTAACTCGAGGTCTACGAACTAAAGAACCTTCCTCTAGTTCTTCTTCTCCCTCCGAGCCACGGGCTCCATCAACCTTCCTCTTGGAACTCAGAATTCTTTCTTGAGCAAGGCTCACAGTAAGTCTTACAGATGAAACAGAAGCGGGACTAACACCATGAATGAGAAATCCTAAAGAAAAGAGTCATGGTAAGAAACTCTTAAGTTAGCAAAAGAGAAAAAGAAGAAGACTAAGCAGGAAAAAGTACCATGTGTTTTAATTTTCCACCCAAATATCTGAGAGAGATACTTCCAAGATCTTCTCTCCATAGGGGCAACATATAGCAACTTTCCTACCCAAGCACGAAAGTTGGGGATTTCAAACTTCCATAGTTGCTGAAAAAGTAGGGGTGGGAATACATGAGGTGATTATATTCGAAAACGGCAGCAGAGAATTTTCGCCATATATAAAAAGCTTTCCACTTCCCTGAATATTTAATAGAGAATATTCAAGAAAGTGGGGGAGGGGGACTATCTGTATTGGTGGTGAAAAAGAGCTACACGTGGAATATTAGACTGCTGACATGACATAACGCGTGGAACAATAATACAACGACACGTGGCAATCTTATTTGATGGAAAAAGAAAATGCACGGGGAGAAATACCACGAGACGACACCATGCCTAACAGCTGGCAAAGAAGGAAAGCTACATGGACCAGAAAGAAATAAGGAAGGGGAATCGTAACAGATGTAATGCATTTATAGCAATAAATGCATCGGTTATGAGAATCTAAGATAGTGAACAATCAATATTATTAATGCCCATAATTAGCCCAAATTATAGGAAAAAACCACTACTATTGTATATTCCTATATAAGGGCACAAAATTCTATTTGTAAGGACACATCGGAGACAATATTGAAATATACACTTTACTTTTTTGCTTTCTAGAAATTCTCTACCTTGACTTTACAATCAATTATTTCCTTAGTTATTCTTGTTATTTTCCTTTGATATCAGTGAGAAAGTGAAGCAAAACTTGGTTATCAGAAGCCCGTTTTCTTTTAAAAAAATTAAACTTTGATTAAAAGATATATTTTTGGTTAAACACCTAACAACAATAACAATGAAAGATAAAAGAAATTTGGTCCCGATTATTTAGTGGTTTTTGGCAAACAGAGAGTTTAAGAAATCTTTAATATCAAATTGCTCATTTTATAACTATAGAGACCATTACTTTGGTTCCTACTTTTAGCATGTAATTCTCTTTTCGCGAAGTTAATTAAGTTATTAACGTATAAGTTAAATGAAGGATTGCTTTTCAGCTTCTTATGTTCCTTTTTATTTTGACATTTTCTTTTCCACCTCTTTGACCTTAAAACATTATATAAGTTGTAATACATGTTGTTTATATAGTTGTGATAGTGAAATGCAATTAAAATTTGATACTGTTGGATGACACCTGAGAAGAAGATAAAGCAATTGAAGTTATATAAAAATATTATGAATGATCCAGTTCCCTTTTTAGCAATTTTTTTGAGAAAATCATAAGCACTGTCACCATTTTATTTATTTCATATCAACTTCTGATAAATCCAATATTTTCTCTTTTTAAAACCAGATATCAATGTAGCCATTAGAATAATTTTAAATTTTACAAAATAAGCTTTTTCAAATACATTATAGTTACCAAAGATTATGTAGTGCGAGGTTAAGTTTAATTTCTATGTTCCTAAAAAGAATGATATAAATCCTTAAATATTCTCAATAGTTGCATAAATATTTGAAAAATAAATAAATAAAGTTCATTAATCATGCTATTTTTAGATTAAAAAGTAGTTGAATAGCAATCAAGAAAATTATTGACTTCCCAAACAATAATATAGTACTACGTGGGCGTTTGGACATAAGATAGGTAAAATTCCGGAAAAAAGTGATTTTTTTTTAAGTGAAAATGGTATATGGAAATTAAAGTTGTGTTTGGACATGAATAAAATTTAGAGTTATTTTTGAATTTTTGTGAGTGATTTGAAGTTAAAATTTTGAAAAATAATTTTTTGGAGTTTTTCAAATATTTGAAAAATTTCGAAATAAATTTGAAAATTTTATGAACAAACACTGATTCCAAAAAAAGTTTGAAATTTTTTCGGAAAAAATTAAAATTTTTCTTTGGGCCAAACGGGCCCGTCTTGCTTGGAGGGAGAGCATTTTTCATACCATTTGTGTACCTACGCTATACTACTACCGTATGTAGAGATAAATATACGAGTATAACGAAGGTATGTAGAAAGTATTGAAGCTTATTGCTACTCTATCTTCTTTTTTAGCTCACTGAAACAAAAACTCTCAAAAGAAAAGAACAACAAAAAATTCACCTGAAGAGAAAAAGAAACGAAAAGAAACGAAAAACCAATTGCCGTAGAGATCACCGGAAGAAGTTCAGCGATGCAACGTGGAAGTGGCGGTGCCGGTGGCGTAGGTGGTGGATTATCCCGATACCGTTCAGCTCCGGCAACATGGTTAGAGGCACTTCTCGAATCCGATACTGAAAACGAAGTGGTTCTTAACCCTTCTTCTCCCATTTTACACTCCCCCAACAAACCACCACCCCACCCATCAACTACTCAGCAGCAGCTTCCGGAGCTTGTTAAACCGGAAACTAGGTTCACCGGCGATCCGGGTCTGTTTGAATCCGGCGGTAGTAGTAATTTTCTCCGGCAGCAGAGTTCGCCGGCGGAGTTTCTTTCACATATTAACTCAGATGGTTACTTCTCAAGCTATGGAATTCCCTCCAGTTTGAGCTATATTTCTCAGCCCATTAAGCGGCCCAGAGAAGATGATTCCGAAAGTTCGCCCAGAAAATTATCTAACCACTTGGTTAGTATAAACTTTACCACCTCATCTGAAGTTTAAATTTTTATTATCCCTAAATTCGGGTTAATATTTTTCTTGAGGCAAGCATGTGGATATTTCAACCTTGGAAAGTATTGATTTTACTTGTTAATGTTTGTAAATTTAACATGGTCTTGAATATTCATCTGATTACATGACTTGACTTTCCATTAAAAAAGTTTGTCTACCCTTTGTATTGTTTTTTATGGCTACACGAATGAGATTGTTGAAAGCATACTTTCCGTGTGGAAGTAACATATTTATCTTCTTCTATATGTTTCTTTTCTTGTTATTCCCTTCGTCCCAATATATGTGGCACCATTTGACTTTGGATACAGAGTTTAAGAAGAAATCAAGAATGACTTTTGTACCTTGTGGTCTAAAACAAGCCTTAGACATTTGTATGTGGCTATAAATCATCTCATTAAGGTAATATGGATATTCTAAAGTTAAATTGTTTCTAAATATAGAAAGGTGATGGGATGGTGTCCCACTGCCACATAAATTGGGACAGAGGAAGTATTATTTCTATATGGATTGAACTTTAAGTCTTCTTGTTGTTGTCCAAATATAAGCAATGGCGAAAGGTCAGTATACGAGGACAATACAATTGGTTCCTTAAAATTAGTAATAACAAATTATTAGTTAATAACACTACCAACCAATAGTCGTTGGAGACTGTTGTGCATAAACTTTGAAGCAATTCTGTCTAATGTGTGTGTGATCTGACTTTTGTTTTTTGGGGTCTCCTGAAGCACTATTCTTTCTATTAATATTTACGTACTTACAGCTGTTTGTGTTTGGGAGGTGTAGAAGGGAGAGCCAAGTGGACAGTTACATGGTTCTGGTGGATCACTAGATGCTGAAATGGAGAAGCTCATGGACGATTTGGTGCCTTGTAAGGTTCGAGCAAAGCGTGGTTGTGCTACCCATCCTCGCAGCATAGCCGAGCGAGTAAAGCATTTTCCTTTTTTTCCCCTTTTACTTGTGTTTATAGGCAATTTAAATCAACCAGTCATTAATCTAACTAGGTTATGCTTGTACTTCTCTTGTGCAAGGTTCGTCGAACGCGCATAAGTGACAGAATAAGGAAGCTTCAGGAACTGGTGCCAAATATGGACAAGGTAAATTATTTATGGGAGCTCCTTGTACATCTTTCAAAGAGCTGCATAAATAGCAATTTCATGAAGGCTTTGACTTATGCTAATTAAAGGGATTTGGCGCCTGTTATTTTCACCCTTTTATCATGTCTCCCTCAACAGGAAAATGATGAACAAGACAACCACCTTTAATCTTGAAGTGATAATCAATTTATTTATGACATCAATGATCCTAATGGGTGAGTCCACCAAATGAATGGAGAAAAGTAGTTATGAAGATTAAAGTATGCATCTTGTGGAAATTGATTCCAGACTTACTGACAACTGATTCTATATAACATTATTCAATCTTAAAGATGATTTTACACAAATCTAATAACTAATTGTTCAAGTTTTAGCCATAGTTAAATGGCAAATGCTTTCTAAATAATACCACTGAGTCCCTGCTAAATGGTTTACCATTTTCTACAGGGTTGATTATGGTCAATGTAACACTCACCAGAGATAAGCTCTCACCTATTCACCAAAGACCAGTAATCATTAGAGTCGGTCCTAATCTTTAGAAATTGTAAGAAGTACGACAAATTTCATTTCTCCTTGTTGGATATGTTTCATCTGCTTATGCCAAGCCTTCCATGATGAACTCACAATAGCCAATCAACATCAAACCCTGAGCTTTTCCCCTGCATAGGGGACTAAACGGACCTCTAATCTTGATTGTCAAAACTCAACCCTCTTGTTGCTAGTTGAAGTAAAGGCCAGATCTTGCCCATATTCTAGAGATTTTCTCGACAGTCGAAGCATTTTGAACAAATTCTCAGTGACGTCCTAATAGCATGTGCTAGCGTTACATGGATGATTTGGTTGTTTTTCAAACAGCAATTGTCGACCACCTCAAATATTTGCAATATTAAATTCCTCATAAATGACAATTCTCCCAAACAGAGTGCCCCATTAGATGAAGATTATTCTCCATGTGATGAAGATCGACTTGGGGTAGATAGTAGTATGACATAAATATCACTGCACAGGTGGCATTCTTTAGTTCGGAACTTATCAGTAAAAATATATGAGCCTTTTTCTGCTAGGAAGCCAGGGTAAGCACAATAGACATCCTTTTGATAGGCAAAGCCTTAAGCTTTTGTAGAACCATACCGCCTAAAAAAGCTTACAAGGACTATATATGATCTTACATGTAAAGTTCAAGGTGGATGATCCTAACATTGGTTGGGACCCAAATTTGTTCCTGGATTGGTTAGACGCAGATTTAGGATTGAAGCATAATTGATTGATTGATTTGGTTATATATTTTAGAAGATTACTCTCAGTTGTTTGATATGCTAGATATTTTATTTTGCTAGGATGAACATGTTGGGAGTGCCAGGAAGTACGGTTAAAGTGTCGTTTCTGAGATAGTATTTTGGTCAATCATCAGTTATTATGTGTGTTAAAAATGAAAGAAAAATTTAATTAATGATGCATTCCCAAACTTCCGAAAATCCAACCAATAGATCAAATGCTTAAGCTTAGCAATGAACGCTAATATTACCAAGTACGTCTTGATTCCATGATCTTTAATTTAAGTTTGAGTTAAAGAATCCAGGTATGTTACTGTTTCTAGGTGTATAATTGAGTCTTTGCCTTTATTTACAAAAAAAAAAAGAGTTTTTATCTTATAGCATGAGCAAAGTACTCTCATTGTCCTGTCTTTTAAAGATTGCACACCAAAATGTCTTTCTTCAGCTGAATGCATACCAAAATATCTTAAGAGTTTGAGAAGCACTTTAAAATCTCCTTCCATTGACAGACATTTAAGATTGGAGAGTACGATAGCTTTGATTTGGCCTCTCAAAATATCTTGGAGTTTTGAGTGTAAAACCTCTTTATTATCTCCATCTCTCTTAGTCTTCTCTCTTTCTGTCTTTTGCTCTCTCATTCTCTCTCTCATATCTCTATTTCACCTTTTTGGTGCCATAGCATTTATCAAGCCCGTTGCACCCTTGAACTTCTCTTAGACCTCAATATGTGGCTGATGTCCTGGTTTATCCATATTTCTTATTTCATGTCTACGTGATCCTTAGTGTTTTGACTTCACTAAGAAACAGTGCCTTGCTCATTTTGGATCATTTTTGTTTGTGGTTCATGAGGATCAACAGTTGAAGCCCAAACTATGTGATTGAATAAATCCTCCTGCGGGTCAAGGGCTCCTTCTCCCTCCCCTTCTTCAAACTCTATTTTACAATAATGTGACATTATGGGTGTAAAGTTTGAATTTTTATTAAGAATGAACAAGTAAACCTAAGGTTTAAATATAAAAGATATATAATTCTCAGCAGATTTGGGGGGAAGTGCTGTTCTTATTGTAGTTCATGCAATTCATGATTAACACTGACTTTTGCTATCCACAGCAAACCAACACCGCTGACATGTTGGAAGAAGCAGTCGAATATGTCAAGTTTCTGCAGAAACAGATTCAGGTAAGTCATGAATTCACTCAAGTACTGAATATCCCGAAACTCACACAGAAAAGGTAGTGAGTTAGACAATAAGAAAAGTAACTTGGACAAAAAAAAAAAAGAAGAAGTCATTTGGACTAAAAAGAAATGAAGTGTACGATAACCTCAGACCAACAACGACCAGTTGGCTCCTCGCTGCTGCACATTAGCATAGAAAAGTGAGTGAATTGCCAGCCGTATGCGATTTCTTAACCCGTCTTGTTTCATATTTCTGCAACAAGAAATTACTTCCAGCTTCTGATTAAATACATTTAGTTATTAATTTGTGAGATCTTTTAATATAGTTATGTCACATAATTTAATTAATCATTAGTGGTAGTTACTGACGTAATGAAGTGCGTAGTTAAAAGAGGAAGCACTGGATTCTCACAATTAGACCCAAGGAAGGGTTTAATTTTAGAAAATCTAATGCTGCAGGAGCTTATGGAGCATCAGAAGAAATGCACGTGTTCAGAGAAAGATCAATAATTTGAAGAAGAGAGTTCCACTAGAGTATATAGGCAATAGTCTGCTCAGATGCATGCGCTTTAGACATGGTAATTTTATCCTCAACATCCTATTCTTCTTCATATGTAGATATTAATGGCAATTCACAAGAGCTTGGCCACTGCAGAATCCAAAATCAGCTTCTCTTTTAATATTAAATCTAGGTCGTACTCTGTTTTTTGGCGTAGTTGTATCATGTTGTATAAGGTAGTGTCAATTTGCTTAATATCAAATTTCTTCAGCTGAAAGACTTCTCTTTTCTGAAGATGTAGTCAGAATTGGTAGACCTGTCATGTTGAAAGCAAAATCAAATCAATAAATATTGTTGTAAATGTGAGACATGGCACATCATAACTTTCTTTTACATATCAAATTTGACTCTATAGGTAAATCATTTGTCCATGTACGAGCATATGTTTTTGAAGCAACTGGCCTGTGTAGATAGGAAAGAAGTTCATTGCAGGTCTGCTGATTAGAGTATTTGGATAGGGGAGCAATCTTTCTAATATGAGTTGCATATGTAAAAGTAAATTAGTAGGTTAACGGATATCTGCTGGAAACAGCAGCTCTGCATACATCAAGTTTTCTTGGGAAGCTACGAATAGCTGAAGAAATTATGATGTTGTAATATGTATATTATCCTTCTGTGCTGTGGAGAGAAGGCAACATCAACATATAGATGCTCATATTACGTAAGTTACAAATAGTGTATTGCAGGGACCAATTGCCAGCTATATTCGCTCCTTGCCCCGGTGAGCAACCTTCTTTTCCTGTTTAAAAAACAGAATAAAACTAGTACAAAATTGATTTTAGATGCTCTTGCTAGATTTAAATCAGAATATGTAGTTTATAACTAGCATCGAGAAGCCAGTGGTGATGCACGCCTTTTTAAGGAAAACTGATACAGTATTACTCGTATGCATTGATGGCGTAAATTATTTACACTATCAAGTCATTTAAGAGCTTACAAGTAACATTACACAGCATTTGTAGATTAGTCGCCTACAAAATATGGTATATGACCTATTGCACCCGGTAATACTGACTTGGTAGTGTAAAAACTTACACCATTAGTGCATATAAGTTAAACTTTGATGTTAGGCTAAAATATCATTCTCTGGTTTATGAGTTGAAATGCTGAAATGCAGCTTATATTTAATTATACGTTCTGCTCTCGCTCTTTGGATTACAATTCTTTTTGGTTCATTTGCGTGCTTCATTCTTTAGATTTTGTATCAACGCGTATCATGCGAAACTACATTGATTGTGTGCTTGGGAGCTTTTGCAAGAACAGAGGCTTAACTTGTGGGTACATTTTGATGAAAATATCGAATATGTAGCCAACTTCTGCATTCTAGACTTTTATCTTCCTTATAGGTGAACATATATTGACGCAGACTGGTTTAAAGCTGCTGTTGAAGTCAGAAATAGAGTCGACGACTAATGTTATTATGACTTCGTAAAATATGCTTCAGTGTACACGATTGGATCTTAGCCAGTGCAAGGTGCACGGCCACACTGCTTTCAGCTTGGAAGTTGTATACCTATATGTGAAAAGTTCAAAAAATGTGTGTATGCGCACGCAAGCTCTTAAAAAAAGACTGCATTTTTCTAATTTCCGAATTGAGAGGTTTTCATGAAAATTGGTATGTAAACATGAAATCCAAGTGCGTTAAGATGCAGAATAATATGAAATGACAACAACATATGCAGTATATTCCCACAGTATGGGGCTTGGGGAGGGTAATGTGTACGTAAGTCTTACCCCTACTTTGTGGAGGTAGAGAAAGCAATTTTTGATAGACATTGAAGAAATGCAATTCGCAATCCAGAATAATATCAATAGCCAACAAATGGGTGCAGAGTGCGCTGAGAGTTCATTAGTTGATAGGCGGAGTGTATGTCATTCATATAGCTTTTATCCGCAAATAATTACAATAAGTTATCACTGTTTATGTAGGAAAATCTTTAATATATGTCAATTTCGGGCAATATCAAGACGACGTAGCTGTATGGGTCAAAATATGTCATTAGAGTATTTATGCCAAGATAATACTAAGGGAAGAGTTCCCAAGTCGTCTTTGGACGAGATGGCCCAAGAAGCAACGAAGTCTAAGGTCGAAAAGTCTACGAGAGTCGTAGTCGAGATGTCAGCAAGGGTCGAGGTCGGATATCGTTGAGAGAGCTGTATCGGTTAGTTTTCAAGATAGGATATTAAAGAGAATATTCTAGTGGATATTTTCTGCATTTGTACTATTAGAGCTTCTTAGGAATATGTCCCATAAAAAGAGACAATGATAGGGCATGTGATATTCATGGTAAAAAAGACACTTTGACTAAAAGATTTGGCTCTCATTTACTAGCATACGAACATCACCTTTTTCTCTAAGATTCTGGTCGAGATGATTCCATCAAATTCGAGATAACTCGAATATTCGAGAATCTGTCTATCATTTGCTGTCTGGAGAAAGATCCACTTATTCCATCATTTATTGGTTGAATCATTTCTCTTATTTACTTGAATGTCATTTGTCGTTGTTCATTATTATTGAATCTATATTGTTGCTACTGATTTCTAGAACATTTATTACACGATATTATCACCGTTCGACTAGATCTGCAGTAGTCATTGTTTCTTTCAAGATCTCATCTAAGGATATTATTGTTAACTAAGATTAACCCTTATTCACATAAATTTAATTATTTGAACCAAGATTTATACTTTTTGGTCAAATAGCAGTATAAAGTGGTTGTGTGGTGGTTATAATTAGTAAAAACTAGATTTTCTTATTTGAATTTTTTAAATTTCTATGTCTTAAATTTTTTGCGACTTTTATAGTGTCACGACCCCTAACTGGACCCGGTCGTGATGGTGCCTCTCGTGAGGACAAGGCCAGCCGACACAATTCCCAAATCAACCATTTTCCATTAAAAGTTGTTTTTATACCATTTATAAATCAATAGTCTCATAATGAACATTTAAAAGAAAAATGCGGAATAATTACACAAGCCCGACATCGGGGTGTCACTAGTCATGATCATCTACCAAGGTCTGAATACAACAAGAGTCTAAAAATGTACTAAATACAATAGTAAAACGAGAGGAAGGGAGCAATGTTGCGAACGTCGTGCAACCACCTTGCTAACTCTGATGACTCCACGTCTGAGCAATCAACACCCACTACCGGGTTCCGAAATACCTGAATCTGCACACGAGGTGCAGGGAGTAATGTGAGTACTCCAACCCAGTAAGTAATAAGAGTAAATAAGGAATGAGTAGTAGGAAACGATGAGTCCACATTTTTGATAAACTCAATAGGCACAACAGGCTTTCAAATCGGAAATACGAGTCAAACGTCTCATTTAAAATTCAGCTTTTGGTAAAAATCATTTAAAAAGCTTTCCAACAGTTTTCAGTAGGGGTTTGACACCATTTATAATAAAAGAGATGAAAACCATAATCGGCCCCTCGGGCTAAACATAGTTCGCATACAGCCCCTCGAGCAAAGCAAATATTTCACAAACCTTTTCATAACTTAAAAACTTCAGTTTAAATGAAAGATTATTTAAAACGTTTGTTCAACATTTTCAATGGAGGCTCGGTTTAAAGATGAGTGAAAGCAGTAATCAAATCAACATGTTCAATAGAAACTCGCTTAAAGAGGAGTGAAAACAGTAAGTTCATAAACCAGCCCCTCAGGCAAAGCATCACTCATGTACATGTATATCTATGTAGCCTCTCGGGCAAGCCTCTCAGTCATTCGTGACTCAACTCTTACCAGTCAGCGCTCACACTTAGCACTCACACTCAATAGGTACCATATAGTAACAGCTGCGACGTGCATCCCGATCCATATATCGCTGCGGTGTGCAGCCTGATCCATATATATAGTCGACTACGCTCACTGGGGGTGTGCAGACTCCGGATGGGCTCCTACATGCCAAGCACTATATCGCTGCGGCGTGCAGCCCGATCCAACATATCGCCGCGGCGTGCAACCCGATCCATATATATATATATATATATATATATTGCTGCGGCGTGCAGCCCGATCCATAGATATATAATTCTCACAACCAGGCCCTCGGCCTCTCTCAGTCATTAACCTCACAATCAGACTCTCGGTCTATCTCAGTCATCAACCTCACAATCAGACCCTCGGTCTATCTCTGTCCTCAACCTCACGATCACTCGGACCATCAGTAAAATAGGGAACTCAGCCCAACCAGTTTTCACATTTTAAGAAAAAAAGGAGATAAAACTAGATTCAAACAATAAACAGGTAAAACATGACTGAGGATATGCTTTTAAAACAAATAGAGTGAGGGAAAATAGTAAAAAATTCCCCTAAGGATCTCAATAGGTTGGCACAAGGCCCCAAACATGGCATACCGCCCAAATATAATATCAATCTCTAAAACATGGAATATCATACGATTTTCAAATCAAATACGCGACTTAGCAGTTGTACAGGACGGACCAAGTAACAATCCCCAATAGTGCACGGCACCACGCTCGTCATCTAGCGTGTGCGTCACCTCAAGTAGCACAACAATGTGAAATCCGGGGTTTCAAACCCTCAGAACAACATTTACAATCATTACTTACCTCGATCCGGTCCAAACTCTAGCCTACGATGCCTTTACCCTCACGAATCGACCTCCAGATGCTCCAAATCTAGCCATAATCAGTACATAACCATTAAAATATGCTAAGGGAACAAAGCCTACTCAAAAATATCCAATTTACATCAAAGATCCCCAAATTGCTCAAATCCGGCCCCTCGGCCCACGTCTCGGAATCCGACAAAATTAACATCAATAGAATCCTCATCCTCTCACGAGTCTATACATATTAAGAACATCAAAATCGAATCTCAAATGGCCTCTTAAATCCCTAATTTACACTCTTCAAATTCAAGCCCTAACTCCTCAATTTCAGGCTTAATTTCCATGATTAATAAGGTGGAATTCACACAATAATCGAGTATTGAGTTCAAAAATCTTACCTCCAGGTGTTATCTCTTGAATCCCTCTTCAAATCCTCTAAAAAAGCTCCAAAATTTCCCAACAATGGTGAAAATTAGCCTCAAAATCGTGGACAATGGCTATTTAAACATTCTGCCCAGGCATCAAAAACCTTCTTCACGAACGCGGTCCAAGCCTCGCGTTCGCGAAGCACAAAATCTTTAGACCAAACATTCCCTTATGCGAACACGGCCTCCAGCTCGCGAACGCGAAGCGTCCGCTTTCCAAACCATCACGAACGCGAACCCCTTACGCGAACGCGAAGCACAAAAAGGCCGGGACCCCATCTGATCCACTTACTCTATGCGAACGCGACACAGGCCTCGCGAATGCGGAGAATCAAAAATCAGAACATCGCAAACGCGACACAAGAAACGCGAACGCGAAGGCAAAAATCCGCGCCTCGGAAGAACACCCTTCACGAACGCGGGCCCCTGACTGCAAACGCGATGAACAAATTGTCTGCAATACTTCAGCTGGTTTTCTGCAATTTCAAACAACACAAAATGGTCTGATTGACCACCGAAACTCACCCGAGGCTCTCGGGGCCTCAACCAAACATGCCAACATATCCCATAACCTCATTCAAACTTGTTCTAACCTTTGGAACACTCAAAACAATATCCAAACACCAAAATCACATCAAATTCAAGCGTAAGAATTTCAAGAACTTCCAAATTACGCTTTTGATAAAAAACTCAATCAAACCACGTCCGAATAATCTGAAATTTTGCACACACATCCCAAATGACACGACGGGACTACCGCAACTCTCGGAATTCAATTCCGACCCCTATATCAAAATCTCACCTATCCACCGGAAAATGCCGAAATCTCAGTTTCGCCAATTCAAGCCTAAACCTTCCACTGACTTCCAAATCACATTCCGATCACGCTCCCAAGTCCCAAATCACCTAGCGGAGCTAACCAAATTATAAAAATTCCGATCCGACATCATATACTAACAAGTCAAATCTTGGTCAAACTTTTTAAATTTCAAGCTTCAAACTGAGAACTATTCTTCCAAATCCATTCCGATTACCCTGAAACCAAAACCAACGATTTACTTAAGTCATAACACATCACACGGGGCAAGTCATGCCCGAGAACTGGCGA
Organism: Nicotiana tabacum; assembly: GCF_000715075.1. NCBI lineage: Eukaryota > Viridiplantae > Streptophyta > Magnoliopsida > Solanales > Solanaceae > Nicotiana > Nicotiana tabacum. The sequence continues at coordinate 1,091,699 of NC_134087.1, read as the reverse complement.
GAAAAGTGTAAAAACTCAAAACAACCGGTCGGGTCGTTACATCAATTTCTCCAATTCAAGCCCAAACCTTCCACGGACTTCCAAAACGCATTCCGATCACACTCCCAAGTCCCAAATCACTTAGCGGAGCTAACCAAATCATAAAAAATTCCGATCCGAGATCATATACCAACAAGTCAAATCTTGGTCAAATTTTTCAAATTTCATATTTCAAGCTTCAAACTGAGAACTGTTCTTCCAAATTCATTCCGATTACCCTGAAACCAAAACCAACGATTTACTTAAGTCATAACACATCACACGGAGCAAGTCATGCCCGAGAACTGGCGAGCAAAGTGCAAAAACTCAAAACGACCGATGAGGTCGTTACATATAGAATCTAAATTGGTATTTGCACTATTAACATTCATTTTAAAATTGTATTCACACCGCGAAAGGACTGTGAGTTGATTCTTTATCAATGTCTTGACCTCCCAATTCCTTTTAGTCGATTTAAAAAATCGGAGCAATTGTAACATGTCAAGAAAAAAAATTATAAAGTAGCTTTAAAAAAATAGCAAAGATCACAAATGATCTATATAACTAGGTAATACTCTAATCATACCTCACTCCATTCACCTATGAATAGGGTTAGACTTGGATGTGAAATTTGCATTACTAATATGGACGAGGTGAGGAATATCCTTTCAGCTATGGCCGTCGCGGATGAAGAACTAAGGAAGTTTAGGGCTGAGAAGAGGAAGAAGGACATAGAATTGCTCCTATATGCATGCATGGTGGATCCAAAAAAGGTTATTGACAGGAACGATATAGTGAATTTTTATAATTTTTTAGACATGAAAATCAAAGAGGTTAATAAGGAAATTGCTAAAAGAATTGCTCAAGATCCAACAATTGGAGCTGAAAGTAGCAACAAACTGATGCTTAAGAGAAGTTCTATAGTACATTTCTTTGAGACGGAATATCTATGTTATTTTCGTGTATTGCCCTTTTCTATTAGTAATAACCAAATTATCTTTATTTAAAGTCAACAACGTCCTCCCTAATTCTCATTTAACTTTCTTTTGATGTAGTCCTCACTTTCTCTAGAATTAGAATATTAAAACATACATAAATATCAATTTCAGGGGTGTCAAACCAACACCGCCGACAACTAGAATATTAAAACATACAGAAATAATAGGCGGTAAAATATTTTGTTGTTGTATATATATGCATTATATATATGCACACATAGGGGTGTCATTGTCACACCTCCTTTTTACTGCCCACACCCCCGGAAGAAGGGCGTAAAGGAGTTTTTCCAATTAAAGGACAGTCGGAACGGGATTTAATTATTAATATTCAGAGTCGCCACTTGAGAGATTAATGGTGTCCCAAGTCACCGGTTGAATCCCGAACCGAGGAAATTTATGACTCTGTTAACAGTCCGCGTACTAGAAATCCGAGTAAGGAATTCTGGTAACCCGGGAGAAGGTGTTAGACATTCCCGGGTTCCGTGGTTTTAGCACGGTCGCTTAACTGTCGTATTTGATTTTATCTAATTTCAATACATGCTAGCTTATGTGCCTTTTATTTGTAAACCGCTTTTATCGTTATTTATTTTAGCAGAATTGCGACGTTGTGAAAACACGTTTCCAACCACGTCGCAATCAATGCACCCATAGTTATCAACACATTTCGACTTCGTCGAGATTTGGATTTGAGTCGCATCAATGCGCACCCGAATTTTAAGAAGGTTATTTAATTAAATCGTACCTAAAGATGCTAACGTAGTGTTACTTTGGGGAAAAACCGTGAAGTTCGCTAAACAGCCATCCCAAATTCTAATTATTTCGATAATTACTTACTAAGGGCCCCACATTTATTTATTTTTGTGCGGTGAGGCTCGTCTCAATTTGTAAACCTCTTTCTATCATTATTTACTTTTAAGAATTACGATGTCGCGACAACGCGTTTCGAACCACGTCGCAATCAATTCACCCGCGGTTGTCGACACATCTTGGCTTCATCAAGATTTGGATTTGGGTCGCATCAATGCGCACCCGAGTTTAAGAAGGTAACTTTATTAAGAGCGTGCTTAAAGATTCTAACGTATTGTTATTTTGGGAAATGCAGTGAAATTCGCTAAACACCCTTTCCTAGCCTACGCAATAGAATAATTGTGCCGTTAACTACTTGAGGATTCTAATTGATTAGGCTTACCACTCGTTGAGTTTGAAGTCGAATATCTGGGCAGAAAGGCCGAGTAAATGGGCCCTGGGCTCACGAAGCCCCATCTGGCCATTGCACAGGCTGTGGGCGCAGGCCCTTAGTGCATTTTTGCGTCGGGCCTAAAGCAAGCACAAAATTTGGCTTGCACTCGTGCGGCCCAGAGATCAAATCCTTGGGCTCCCTTTAATTTTTAACCTTTTGGACTAACTACTAAAATGCCTGGCCCTAAAACTGGCCCAAACTGAGGCTGTTTAAAGATATGATTCAGACTAACCCAAATTTAAAATCAACCATGCGTATAGACTCCAAATTAACTGCAACTTTTGCAGATTTCATTTCAGCATACCATGAAACTTAAGCAAATAGAAAATGACAATGGTATAAACATGAAATGCTTAATTTCAACGAACCCCACCCTGGACTATACACAAGAATCTGAATACCCCAAATGTCCACTCACTAATTGAAATAATCAAAATCATGCTGGACAATTCTCAATTATACAACTCAATTATTGGCTCGAATTAACACCAACTAAATCTAGTAGTAATAGCCAGACAATTTAAACAAATTAAACTATGAAGAGTAATTAACAGACAATGTTTTCTGAGACAACAGAATTCAACAGCATTTTCATTGTTCTCCACTTCCAACTTGGATTCACATAGAGGAGTGTCAAAGAAATGTACCTGGGAACTGTAGTGAAAAAGAGAAAAAAGGAAAGGAATCAGCTATTTTCAGCAGCAACAGACAACAAACCCAACAATGTTGCACCACAGCAATACAGGCAGCTTGTTTTGAAACCAGAAATATAAGCAAATTCTAACAGATTAGCCTAACAGATTTTTAACATTTCCCTGGCCCCTCTCAGCTGGAACCCAGGTTTAGTAATGAACTGTGAAACTGTTTCAGATCTCCATATTTTGGTATTTTTATTTCTGATTAACCTCAGAATTGAAATGCTAGCTAAAATAAAAAGGAATGAATGCTCAAATTAAGACTTAGGGCTCAAGGTAGAAAATCTGAGAGCCGACCCCTTCCCCAATGCATCTAATGCCTTTTTATAGGCAACCCCAAAGAGAATAAACTAAGTTCTGATTTTCTAATTAGTCCCTCTCTATTTTCACTTTGGTCCCTCTATTCTTATCTTGCTAAACAAGTAACTGCAGTGTACTTATTAAGATTTACACTTGAAACCCATTCTAGAAGGTCCTAAAGCATTCCTCTACCCATACAATACCCATACTGCCCTTCCCTATACCTTGATATTACTATTCCTATCAGAACTACCCTTTTCCATACCCAGATTACCCCTGAAAGCCTTTCAGAATTACTGACCCTACCCTTATCCTTAATAACTAAACCCAATACCCTAACCCAGTCTGAAACTAACTAAAATCAAATAGCTAACAATCAGAAACCAGCTAAGATTAATCAACTAACAAACAGAAACCAACTAACCAGACTGACTGCACCAATCACGTTCAATTAACCAACTCAATCAAACTAAAAAAAAATGAAATTAAACTGAACTTAAGCCACCACGATTAACATTAAAAGAACTTAAACTAATTCCTAAACCAAAACTTATACTCATTCAGCCAATTAACAATCTCAGAATTAACAGTAATTAACAGAACTTAACTATCACAATTAAACCATAAACAATTAACAGGACAATAATAAAACAATGACTGCCAATAATATTTTAATCATGCAAGTAAAAGAAGCAGTAAAAACAAGAACAGAAAAACTCACAAATGCAGAAAGGAGGTCCGACCAGTCATAACATCTGAATCCTTTCAGATTTTTGACGCGTAACACCCCTAACCATGTGTTCTTACACAAGAACACATGGTTAAGGGTACTACGGTTCAAAATCAAAAGGATTTGTTTTTAGGGTTTGGTCCGCAATTCTTAGATCTAAAATTTGGGTCGTTTCAGGGTGATTTGAAAGAGAACAACCACAGATTGGTGTTGAGGAAGGGCTGGGGGTTGTAGGGTGTGAATTTGGGCTGAGTTGGACAAACTATCATCTGGCCGGAAAATTTCAAATCAAGATTCGAAGAGTTCCGGCCTTATTCAAGGCAAACCATCGGGTGTAGTAGCAAGAGGAGGGTGAGGGGAACCCATGATGTTAATTTCAGGGTGAACGGCGTAGTTCACGTTCACCGCCGGCAAGGATTTTTAGGGCGACTCGGATTAGGGTTTGGGGAGAAGGGGTGGGGTGAGGAAGACGATGTAAATGGGGGGGGGGGGTCTGGTTTGTACACTTAAATACCTGAAACCTCATTAGTTCCGGACCGTTGGATTGATGAGATCCAACGGTCTTGATCCAAGGGCCCTGAAACGACGCCGTTTCATTTTAAAGGGGGGCGGACCGGGTATGGACTTGGGCTGGACTTACTTTTCAAAGCAAATGCGTTTGGGCCGGGAGTATTTTGTGTATTTGGCCCAAAATTTCCGGATTTCACACAAGCTCAACTCCATTATATATTTTTCATTTTTTTTTGCAGTCTTGTATTTTGTATTTATTTTTCTGCTTTTCCTTTTTTTTTTCAAAGATGTGAAGTTAAACTAATAATTAAGCTAAAACCAATTAATGCCTAAAATTAACTTAATAACTATTTGCGACTGTTTCTCAATTAAAATAATAAAACGCTAAAGTAAACTATTTTTGTCATTTTCTTCACATCCTATTCCAAAACAAGTTAATGCCTAATTAATACTAAAGTATAAAATTAAATCCTAAATGCAAAAATAAATACGTATTTTTTGTATTTTGTAGAAAAATAACACGCACAAGATAACAATGCAACAATTATCGGAAGATGACACCAAAACGCACAAAAATGGCAAAAATAAAGAAAAATTATTTTGTTTGGGATTTTGGGAATTATTCATAAATAGGGCAAAAATCACGTGCTCACAGCTGCCCCTCTTTACTTGGAAACACGAAAGGTTTCCGGGCAAAGACAAGTGAGCAAATACGAGCGATTTTTGCCCGTTCGAAAATTCCGTGTGAAGCATTTTGAAAAGCTTGACCGCATCCTGCTTCGGAGGTTGCCTATATATCCTGGGCTAAACAGAAATTAGGTCAGTGTAGTTCAGGAGTGTCTGGTAGCTGGGACTACCAGGAACTGTGACTGCACTGTGCTTGTTGCTGTTACTGCTGCTGACCTCCCTTATTACATCGTGTCAAAGATAAAGAAGCTAAACTAACTATGCTCTATGAATTAAAAATCCTTTCTAAATTCGAATGGGTTCAAATTACAACTTTTGGAATCCAACTTTCATAACAATCACAATTTCTGCCCCAGTTTCTTTCTTTCCTTTTCTTTCGTTTTTTTTTCGTTCTTCTTCTTCTTTTATTTTTTATTTTTTTCCCTCTTCTTTTCCTTCTTTTCTCTCCTTTCCTTTCTTCTCTTTATTTTCCTTTTGTTTTTCTCTTCTTTCCTTTATGTTTGGCACCTGTGTTCTCTGATAGTGCCGCTGATTCCGAAAGAGGGGTATGAAAAAATATGTAAGGCTCGAAGGGGGATAACAAGGGATAAGAGTGTTTGCATAGCAGGACAAAATGCCTTCATCATTTCAATCGTTAAGATATGCCAAATACAAACAGACGCGTTCAGAAAAATAAAGAAATCATACATAATATCTTTTGACCGCATCGGAATTGATGGCCATTTTTACACATTTTCCTTCCACATCGGTCAAATACAATGCTCCGTTAGACAACACTCTGGTTACTACAAATGGTCCCTTCCAGTTTGGGGAAAATTTTCCTTTTGCCTCCGCCCAATGAGGCAAGATCCGCCTCAGTACTAATTGCCCGACTTCAAATTTCCTTGGACGTACTTTCTTGTTGTATGCTCTTGCCATTCTTCGTTGGTACAATTGGCCATGGCATACTGATGCCAACTTTTCTTGTCGATCAAACTCAACTGCTCAAGACGGCTTTTCACCCATTCATCATCATCGATCTCATCCTCTGCAATGATTCACAGAGATGGGATTTCCACTTCTGCGGGTATTACTGCCTCGGTACCGTATACCAATGAGTAGGGAGTCGCCCCCACCGAGGTATGCACGGTGGTGCGATATCCTAACAATGCAAAAGGAAATTTCTCGTGCCATTGTCTATATCCTTCAACCATCTTCCGGACTATTTTCTTTATGTTCTTATTAGCCGCTTCAACCGCACCATTTGCCTTGGGACGATACGGAGTAGAATGCCTGTGAGCAATCTTAAACTGCTCACATGTCTCCTTCATCAAATGACTATTAAGATTAGCCCCATTATCTGTGATGATTACCTTCGGGATCCCAAACCGACAGATGATATTTGAATGCACGAAGTCGACTACAGCCTTCTTAGTCACAGACTTGAATGTCTTGGCTTCCACCCATTTGGTAAAATAATCTATAGCTACCAAGATAAACCTGTGCCCATTTGATGCTGCTGGATCAATTTGCCCAATAACATCCATGCCCCACGCAACAAAAGGCCATGGTGCGGATATCGTATGTAATTCTGAGGGCGAAGAATGAATCAAATCTCCATGTACTTGGCATTGATGACACTTACGCACAAAACTGATACAATCTCGCTCCATCGTGAGCCAATAATAACCTGCTCAGAGAATCTTCTTTGCTAGAACATATCCACTCATATGCGGTCCACAAACTCCGGAATGCACCTCCGTCATGATAGTTGTGGCCTGCCGTGCATCTATACATCTCAACAAACCGAGATCTGGCGTTCTTTTGTACAGTACTCCTCCACTAAGGAAAAACCCACTTGCCAACCGTCGAATTGTTATTTTCTGATCAACGGTGGCCTGCATTGGATATACTCCCGCTTTAATGTACTCTTTGATATCATGGAACCACGGTTCTCCATCGATTTCCTCTTCTATCACATTACAGTAAGTATGCTGATCACGGACCTAAATCTGCAATGGATCAACATAAGCCTTATCTGGATGGTGCAACATTGAAGCCAAAGTCGCCAAAGCGTCGGCAACCTCATTATGAATCCTTGGAATGTGCCTGAATTCTATGGCCTGAAAACGCTGGCAAAGCTCATGCAGACACTGTCGATACGGTATAAGCTTCAAGTCCCGTGTTTCCCATTCCCCTTGAATCTGGTGTACCAGTAGGTCCGAGTCACCCATGAACAAGACTTCCCGTACACCCATATCCACATATAATCTCAATCCCAATATACACGCCTCATATTCTGCCATGTTGTTTGTACAGTAGAAACGAAGCCGAGCTGTAACGGGGTAATGCTGACCTGTTTCCGAAATAAGTACTGCTCCTATTCCCACGCCCTTCATATTTGCAGCCCCATCAAAGAAAAGTTTCCATCCCGACTTCTCAGCTTGTTCCAATTCATCAATGTGCATCACCTCTTCATCAGGGAAATAGGTTTTCAAAGGCTCATAATCTTCATCGACGGGGTTCTCATCCAAATAATCGGCTAATGCCTGTGCTTTCATGGCAGTCCGTGTCACATATATAATGTCAAATTCTATAAGTAAGATCTGCCACTTAGCAAGCCTTCCTGTGGGCATGGGTTTTTGAAAAATATACTTCAGCGGGTCCAGGCGAGATATAAGGTAAGTGGTGTAGGATGACAAGTAATGTTTCAATTTCTGTGCTACCCAAGTTAGGGCATAACATGTCCTTTCCAGATGAGTATACTTGACCTCGTAAGATGTGAACTTCTTACTGAGATAGTAGATAGCCTGCTCCTTTCTGCCCGTAACATCATGCTTGCCCCAGTACACAGCCGAATGAACTGTCCACAACTGTCAGATATAATATCAAAGGCCTCCCTGGTTCTGGCGGAACCAACACGGGTGGGTTTGACAAATACCCCTTTATCTTATCAAAATCCTCCTGACATTCATCCGTCCATTTGACCGCGACATCTTTTTTCAGCAACTTGAAAATTGGTTCGCAAGTTGCCGTGAGTTGAGCGATGAACCTGCTGATATAGTTCAATCGTCCCAACAAACTCATCACCTCGATTTTGTTTCTTGGAGGTGGCAACTCCTGAATAGCTTTAATCTTTGACGGGTCTAATTCAATACCACGGCTGACTATAAATCCTAACAACTTCCCAGATGGCACCCCGAAAGCACATTTCGCAGGATTGAGCTTAAGATTGTACCTGCGAAGCCTTTGAAAGAATTTTCTCAAATCTCTGACATGGTCGGATTGCTGTCTAGACTTCACGATCACATCATCCACGTATACCTCGATTTCCTTATGTATCATATCATGGAAGATGGTTGTCATGGCCCTCATATAAGTTGCCCCAGCGTTTTTCAAACCAAAGGGCATGACTCGATAACAATATGTTCCCCACTGTGTGATGAATGCCGTTTTTTCTGCATCTTCCTCGTCCATTAGAATCTGATGATAACCCGCATAACAATCCACAAAAGACCCAATATCATGTTTGACACAATTGTCGATTAGTATATGGATGTTGGGCAATGGGAAATTATCTTTTGGACTTGCCTTGTTAAGGTCTCGATAATCGACGCACACCCTGGTCTTGCCATCTTTCTTTGGCACAGGCACGACATTAGCTAACCAAGTGGGGTACCGTGTCACCTGAATGACTTTTGCCTCAAACTGCTTGGTAATCTCTTCTTTGATTTTCACACTTATGTCTGTTTTGAAATTTCTCAACTTCTGCTTGACAGGGAGGAGTGCTGGATCAGTGGGCAATTTATGAACCACCAAATCGGTGCTTAGACCCGGCATATCATTATAAGACCATGCAAAAACGTCTTTGTACTCATGCAATACTTCAATTATCTCTTCCTTGAGTTGTGGCTCCAAATGAACACTTATTTTAGTTTCCCGTACATTGTCTTGGTCCCCTAGATTAACCGCTTCTGTGTCATTTAGGTTAGGTTTGGGTTTTTCTTCAAAATGACTTAATTCTTTACTAATTTCCTCGTAAGCTTCATCATTGTTACAATCCACCCTATCATCACACCCAATCTCTTGTATTATTACTTCTGAACTAGATTGGCTTTTAAAACTGGGCCGAAGATTCCTCATGCATGTCATGTCATTGATGTCATCATAAAAAGAACTGTACAAAGAAAGAAAAGAAAAGAAAATGGAAAGAGAATTAGGGACGAAGAAAATTGCATTTCATTAAACATAAAGACAACAAGGTTTTAACTCATCCAAACGGACGAAACATAGCAACTGGATTAAAAACCCTGGAATAATCCAGCTGACAAAAGGAAAACAAAATGCACTACCACGACTCCCTCCGAACTGGAAGAGGAGTAGCTTCCCAATTGTTGATGTTAGCACGTGGTCCGATGTACTATATGTCTGCTCTGCTTGACCCTTCCTCGGCCTCAACCATGTTTACTTCATCAAAGACTTTCTCGAACACCTTATCCAAATTCCCCTCCGCCTCTATTAACGAGCCCGATATCGTTGCCAATGACTGTTTCTTGATACTCAGCCTGACGAAGGACCTGGACAATCGAGGAATTGGTTTAGGGAGCACCCAAGCTTTCTTCTTCAACTTACGGGCCTTTCTGACATCTGCCGCTGTTGGTTTGAACCCTAACCCAAAGGTGTCCAGATTTTTGGGCAAAGACACAGGTTGAGTAATGCCCTGCAGTTCAACCCCCAAACCCTTCCCGGGCACGAACCCGTTATTCAACATTTCTGACACTACCATGACGGTCGCAGCTGACACCCTAGGACATGGCATGCTTTTACCCTCAGGCACCCTGCTCACCGGAACCGTGTCGAGGATCTGATACACCCATGGACCCTTATCATCTTCGGTTTCTATAAAGGGTACAATGGCATCATTCATGGCGCACGGGGGATCTTCCCCATGTAACACAATTTCTTGTCGGTCCCACTCAAATTTGACCACTTGGTGCATCGTGGAGGGCACGGCTTTGGCTGCATGAATCCATGGTCGACCCAACAGAAGATTATAGGATACTGCAGCATCCAACACCTGAAATTCCATCGTGAACTCGACTGTACCAATAGTCAATTCGAGTATAATATCCCCTATCGTGTTTGTTCCCCCTCCGTCGAACCCTCGAACACAAATGCTATTTTTGCGGATTCTATCCTCATCAATCTTTAACTTGTTCAATGTGGATAACGTGCAAATATTAGCGCTTGACCCATTATCGATTAGTGCCCGAGTAACCATTGAACCTTCACATTTGACCGTCAAATAGAGAGCCTTGTTGTGTTCTGTGCCTTCCATAGGCAATTCATCATCAGAAAATGTTACCCTATTCACTTCAAAGATCTTGTTGGCAATTGTCTCCAAATGGTTCACTGAAATTTTGTCAGGCACATGAGCCTCATTCAATATCTTTATTAAAGCTCGACAGTGCTCCTCAGAGTGAATTAATAACGACAACAGTGAGATTTGGGCCGGTGTTTTTCTCAGTTGTTCAACAATGGAATAATCTTGTCCTTTCATCTTTTTCAGAAACTCTTCTGCCTCTTCTTCCGTTACAGCCTTTTTAACTGGCACTGGATTATCTTTTGCACCCTTAGCCTTTCTTAACTCCTCGGGAGCGAAACAACGTCCCGACCGGGTTAGTCCTTGTGCTTCACAACTTTCTTCCCCAATTTCCTTTCCTTTGTATGTCACCACTACATTGTCATATTTCCACGGTACGACTTTGCTATCAACCATGGGCAGCTGGACTACCGGTTTTATGACAACCGGTTCTACATAAGCTCCCTTCACGACTACCACGAGCGCTGATACTAACCCTGGTACCGCTATCTTGACTGGCTCCTGCTTTTTCTCGAACACAAATGGTCCCTTCCCCATTACTAACACTGGCTTGTCTTTTATTGCTTTTAACTGAACCACTGGCCTTGCACTCACTGTCTTTTCTTTGGCTTCCGTAGAACGAATCACCATAACCACCTGCGAAGGTTTCTTAGGCTCTGCCCCCTTATATATCAGTTCAATCATGTTGGCCTCATAATGCGCTGGTAACGGATTTTGATTAATGTTTGGGGCCTCTGGAGCCTGTACCTCAATACGACGATTATCAATGAGCTCTTGGATTGCGTTTTTCAATTTCCAACACTTTTCAGTATTGTGCCCCGGCATCCTGAGTAATACTCGCAACTAACAGAGTGGTCCAGGTTTCTGGGAGGAGGGTTTGGTGCTTTGGATTCAACTGGGGTCAGCATCCCCAACTGTTTCAATCTGTGGAAGAGAGAAGTGTAAGATTCTCCCAGCGGAGCAAATGTTTTTATGTTTGGGGCCTTCTCATTTCTAAAAGCTTGGTTTGGGCGGATGTTGGTTCCTGGTCTGTTAGCCCTGGGAGGTGGATAGGTGTTTTGTGGGGGTGGATGTGTGTTTTGGGGGTTCGGTGCACGCCATTGTGAGTGCACTGGGGGCTGAGTGTAGGTCTGGGCGTGGTGAATAGAAAAGTATGGTTCTGGTGGTGGATAATAGTGTTGCGGTGGGCCATATGGGGTATATTGATAGTTTGGGTGGTGGGGTCTGGGTTGGTTGTAGTAAGGTGGAGGGTTATTGTGCCTGGACCAAACATTAGCTTCAACTGCAGCAACTTCTTCTTTCTTCTTCTTCCCCAGCACACCACCAGTGCCGCTTTGGATGGCCTGGGTGGTTGCTTTCAACGCCGAGTAGCTCAAGATTTTGTTAGATTTCAACCCTTCTTCAATCATGGCTCCCATCTTTACCGCTTCATTAAACGACTTTCCGACAGATGTCACTAGATGACCAAAATAGGTAGGTTCCAATGTTTGCAAGAAATAATCTACCATCTCACTCTCCCTCATGGGAGGATTAACCCTTGCAGCTTGTTCCCTCCAGCGGAAACCAAACTCTCTAAAACTTTCCCCGGGCTTCTTTTCCAATTTCAACAATGACAAATGATCGGGTACTATCTCGAGGTTATATTGAAAATGGCCAATGAATGCCTGGGCCAAATCATCCCATGTATACCATCGACCGGGGTCTTGCCTCGTGTACAATTCTAGTGCTGATCCGCTCAGGCTTTGACCGAAATATGCTATCAACAACTCATCCTTTCCCCTGGCACCTCTCATTTTGCTACAGAACCCACGCAGATGGGCTATTGGATCACCGTTCCCCTCATACAAGTCAAACTTCGGCATTTTAAATCCCGTAGGCAACTGTACATCAGGAAAAGGGCACAAATCTTTGTATGCGACACTAACTTGGTTTCCTAAACCATGCATGTTCCTGAAGGATTGCTCCTGGCTTTTGACTTTACGAATCACCTCCTCTTGTTCTGCATTCTTAACTGGTTTCTCAATTTCTCCCGGGATTTTAAAATGGGGAGAGTAGGTATACGGCTCCGGCTCTTTGAAGGTGGGTTCGGGAGGGTAATATTGGGTGTCGTGAGCTTGGAATAGCAACTCACTGGATGATCTATGTAGTGGAGCTGGGGGAGGTGCCACAAAGACGGGAACTATGGGTGGTGGAGGATTTTGTTTAGAGGATGGAGCTGGGGGAGCGTATGATGTAGTACCATAACCCTGGGCCTGATAAGGGAAAGCTGAAGATGCGTGGGGAGTGGTAGGCTCCTGAGCTTGAGCCAGAGGTGGGATGTAAGATGGGTTGGCAGGATATAGTGGTGCTGGGTGTCCCTGCGACCATGCCCGATGCATTTCAGCCATTTGTGCCTTTAATTTCCTCATCTCTTCTTTCATAGCACCCACATCTGTTACCTCAACCTCATTCGAAGGGTCTACGATGCTGATTTCCGAATCCTGCCCTGTCATTTTTACTTGATCTTTCGACCGGGTGTTGTATGGATGAGTTGCCAGAATTGCCAATCAACTAACCACCTGCCTGAACTCACACATTTAGACAACCACTTTGTTAGCGATTAGGTCTTAACAGATTTAATAACCACACGTTGGCATGAATGCACTTATACAGTTATTCCTTTCTATTATGCGTTTGCCCGATTGCATGCGTCATCCCGACATTTCATTCCTTGTTTCGTTTTTCTTCTTTTCACCTTATCCCTCTCTTGTGCTTTTTCTTTTCTCTCTCTTGTTTTTCTGCTCTTTTTCCTTCTCCTTTTGTTTTTCCATTCTTTCTTTCTCTCTCTCTTTTTGGTTTTCCTTCTATCTTTTGTTTTTCTTTTTGGTTATGGTCGAATCCTATGGAGATTGCCTACGTATCGTGACCCCGCACGAATCAGACCAAGCGTAGTTCGTGTAAATAAATGTAAAGACAAGGGTGGAAATAAAATGCTCGATTTCATTAATAAACAGACTCTTACAAACTCGACATTTTTTGTTTTGGGAAAGAAACTAACAAACGTAATCTGACATCAAACCAAAAAACTCTCAACCTGCAAACATACTCAACTCAGAGAGGTAACGGACGTACAAAAGACTGACTCGAAATGGTAAACACTTACAGACACGGACTATGCATATTCTAGTGCTTCAAACTTAGGTATCCGCGGGGCGTAGTTTGGCCTCGCCGCGGGTCTAGGATCCAAATCCCTTTCAAGCTGCTCTAACTTATTCATGGTTCGCTTCACATAGATCATAACTGCTGAGATAAAAGTGGTACGGGTTATGTCTTCACAAACCCGGCATCTCCTGACAATAGCATGAGCAATGGCTCTAATCCTGTCTTTTGTTTGCTTCTTTTCTATGAGCAGACGTCTTATTTGATCGCTGCATGTCTTTAAAGCTCGGGAGTCTTGTAAGTGCTGGTCTTGCAGCTGTTGCACTTCTGCCTCCATTTGGCCCAACAAGTTGTAACAATGTCCGCTTTCAGTTTCGAAGTCTCTATCCTGCCTAACCGCTTTACCCTCAAGGGCAACCACTTTTTTCTTTAAATTGGCAACAATTTTCTCATGGTCCCTTTTCAACTGATTCAAGTATTGGCGATGCTCCTCGGTTCTTGTCGCCCACTGGGCCTTAAGTTCTGCCATGGCCTTTTCAGATTTCCCTAACTCATCCCGCCGTTATCTGACTTCGCTTTCCAATCTTTTTACCAATTGTTCATCGGACCGGCTCCTGAGTTGCTTATCAATGGTTATCTTCAACTGTCGGATCTGGGCCCTAAGTGCTTCATTTTCTTTGGCTAGTCTATTCTTTTCACCTTGATCCGCGACAACCTGTACACTGTTCTCGAATTTCAGACTCTCGACTTGTTGCTTTAATTTACCAATCTCCACTCGATAGCATTCTTCCTTTGCTAACCAATCCCACTGCTCTTGGGATGACTTAGCGAAATCTTCGAGATGAGGTCTTTTAGCCGGTCTCCCATATGCCACGTCACCTCTGAACCATTCGTGATACCCTGGAGCAATTTCCCCTTTGACCCTATCAGACACACAAGTGTTTGCCATCAAATATTGACACTCACTCCAAATTTGACGAACCTCTTCCTCGGGGAATCGACCGTCAGGACTAATTTCTACCACTTGGGTACTCAAATCTTCATCTCTCAGTATTACTTGATATCTACCGAGTTGCCTCAGAACCCGATATGGTGCATAAGGTTGTATGCTTTTGAGTCCCATTAGCAAAATATGCGGTCGGGCTGCTGGCATATATATGACTTCCTCGACAGACAGCCATCCAAGCACCCACTGTATCTAGCTAGCCTTGAGGTTCCGAAATAATAATGCCCAAGCCGTGACTCCTTCAGGTAGACTAGCCCCTTTAATTCTCGTACGAAATTTCCCTATACAAGTTTTCTCAGTCGAACCATAACTCAATAACTGAGAGCGTGTGCACAAATGCTCAATCATCCACATCTGTAACAGTAAGTTACATCCCTCAAAAAATTTCCCCCCAGCTTTGCATGCAGTGAGAGCTCTGAAGATATCAGCCACAATCATAGGTGCTAAAGTGTTTTTCCCCATGGTTTGCAAAGTACTGACGATGCCTGCTATTTTCAAATCAATATTGCCATCTTTCCTTGGGAATATTACGAGATCCAAAAAAGCTATCATAAATGCCACTCGTCTGTGGTCCTCCCATTTTTGTCGGCTATTTTTGCTGCACAGCTTAAAGTCTGGATTATTGAACCCGCCCACATGGCCATATCTATCATACATGAAGCGGAAACTGCAGAAACCCTTTGCGAAATCTGGATGATGAACTGTTCGGGGTATTTTCAAGGAATCCAGGAATCGGTGTATGGTAATGGCCCTAGGAGCAATCAGGTATTTGAATCTCAATGGAGCTTGGTCACTTCCAATGTACCCCGCTATTTCTTCCAACGTTGGGGTGAGTTCGAAGTCTGAAAAATGAAACACATTATGTGCCGCATCCCAATGAGCGACCAATGCCCTGATGATATCCCCCCGAGGCTGAATGTTTAATAAATCAGGAAGGTCTTTCAAATATTTTCTCACTTCGTCTTGCCCTTCGTTACCCAGATCATTCCACCACAATTGCAGCTCAAAAGGGATTTTGGTCATTATTGAAAAAGGCTCGTTTATCATCGTGCTCATCCTGCACATTTATTAAAGTGTTTAAGCAAACAAAAGGAAAACTTTTATTTAACTCCAAGAAATAACTACCTATATTATTGACTCAAAATTACCCCTATACTTCACATGAAGAACTCAATTCTCAATTCTTTTTTATTTTATTTTTTTTTTAGATAAAAGACCCGATATTGTGACACGGCCTTTCAATGCCTCGAGGGCGAAAATTTTAAGGCTGTGAAGGTCAAAAATCAAAAATACAACCAAAGGTGGCTGTTTATGCAAAGTCAGCCTTCCTGCGTCCCGTTTGGGAGCATTTGGCTATTTTGACAAAAACGACATCACCTGGTTTATTTGTGACAAAGATTAAAATTTCGATATTTTTTGGTTATTTTTTGCAAAGGGGAAGTTGGACCCGATGAGGGTTGCCTACGTATCTCACGCCCTGTGAGAATCAAACCATGCGTAGTTCGGGCAAATTAACCGAACTATTTTAAAACATGACTCTTTTTGATTTTTCATTTTTGGCATTTCATAAACGAATAAAAACTATTTTAGAAACAAGACTTTTTTTCCCTTTTCTTTTCAACAAATAAAGCAGCCTATTCTTCCAAAAAAAATAACAGACTCTTTTTTCATTTACCACAGACAATAAAACAACCTATTTTTCCAAATTAAAATAAAAAGACTCTTTTTCCTTTCCTTTTCAACAACCAACTTTCCAAAAAAGACTTTTTTTCTATTTTCTTTGCTTTTTTTTAATAAAATAAAACATTTTCCTTTTTCCTCAAAATTTTGGCAGAGTTTCGCCAGTAATTGGTCATTGATTTTCCTAAAATAATCAATTAACTCCCTAACTGATATTTTATTTCTCCTTTTTTTTCTCTCTCTTTTTTCCCCTTCAATTTTCCAACATTCCCGAGATTCAGAAATTGGTCAGCATGCAAGTTCGAAACCAATATATGTATAGAGCAAGTAGAATGCATCAGAATGGTCTTTTCATTTCAGGTTACTAGTCCTAGACGGACCCAACCCCTGTGTTGAGTCCCCTAAGTCAAATGCAACATGATGCAAATAAGCGTTCCTACTAGGGATCCGGCATGAAGTCACGTCATTCTATATTCAAAACCTGGGTCAGTGTACTAGACTGTGTACCTGAGCGGACAACTCGAGTCAAGGAGGGGCAATTTACCGGTAACCAAAAGGCCATGCGGCTTCGTAACTTATCCAGCCTCTTTCTTATTTCACGGTATGACACTAACAGAATAGGGAGACTCAACCAGTAAGCACATCCCCGAAGGTGGAGAGAGAAGGGTGTCAGCACAGTTTATATACGGTTCAGATAATATCAAAACGGTAACATTTAGCACATTCAGCACAAAACATGTTGGAAAATCAGATACAATTAAATACAAAAATTTTTCTAAGCTCGAATTCTGAACCCCGAACCAGAGATTCTAGGTTCGGTCCCCAGCAGAGTCGCCAGAGCTGTCACACCTCCTTTTTACTGCCTACACCCCCGGAAGAAGGGCGTAAAGGAGTTTTTCCAATTAAAGGACAGTCGGAACGGAATTTAATTATTAATATTCAGAGTCGCCACTTGAGAGATTAATGGTGTCCCAAGTCACCGGTTGAATCCCGAACCGAGGAAATTTATGACTCTGTTAACAGTTCGCGTACTAGAAATCCGAGTAAGGAATTCTGGTAACCCGGGAGAAGGTGTTAGGCATTCCCGGGTTCCGTGGTTTTAGCACGGTCGCTTAACTGTCGTATTTGATTTTATCTAATTTCAATACATGCTAGCTTATGTGCCTTTTATTTGTAAACCGCTTTTATCGTTATTTATTTTAGCAGAATTGCGACGTTGTGAAAACATGTTTCGAACCACGTCGCAATCAATGCACCCGTAGTTATCAACACATTTTGACTTCGTCGAGATTTGGATTTGAGTCGCATCAATGCGCACCCAAATTTTAAGAAGGTTATTTAATTAAATCATACCTAAAGATGCTAACGTAGTGTTACTTTGGGGAAAAACCGTGAAGTTCGCTAAACAGCCATCCCAAATTCTAATTATTTCGATAATTACTTACTAAGGGCCCCACATTTATTTATTTTTTTGCGGTGAGGCTCGTCTTAATTTGTAAACCTCTTTCTATCATTATTTACTTTCAAGAATTACGATGTCGCAACAACGCGTTTCGAACCACGTCGCAATCAATGCACCTGCGGTTGTCAACACATCTTGGCTTCATCGAGATTTGGATTTGGGTCGCATCAATGCGCACCCGAGTTTAAGAAGGTAGCTTTATTAAGAGCGTGCTTAAAGATTCTAACATATTGTTATTTTGGGAAATGCGGTGAAATTCGCTAAACACCCTTTCCTAGCCTACGCAATAGAATAATTGTGCCGTTAACTACTTGAGGATTCTAATTTATTAGGCTTACCACTCGTTGAGTTTGAACTCGAATATTTGGGTAGAAAGGCCGAGTAAATGGGCCCTGGGCTCACGAAGCCCCATCTGGCCATTGCACAGGCTGTGGGCGCAGGCCCTTAGTGCATTTTTGCGTCGGGCCTAAAGCAAGCACAAAATTTGGCTTGCACTCGTGCGGCCCAGAGATCGAATCCTTGGGCTCCCTTTAATTTTTAACCTTTTGGACTAACTACTAAAATGCCTGGCCCTAAAACTGGCCCAAACTGAGGCTGTTTAAAGATATGATTCAGACTAACCCAAATTTAAAATCAACCATGCGTATAGACTCCAAATAAACTGCAACTTTTGCAGATTTCATTTCAGCATACCATGAAACTTAAGCAAATAGAAAATGACAATGGTATAAACATGAAATGCTTAATTTCAACGAATCCCACCCTAGACTATACACAAGAATCTGAATACCCCAAATGTCCACTCACTAATTGAAATAATCAAAATCATGTTGGACAATTCTCAATTATACAACTCAATTATTGGCTCAAATTAACACCAACTAAATCTAGTAGTAATAGCCAGACAATTTAAACAAATTAAACTATGAAGAGTAATTAACAGACAATGTTTTCTGAGACAACAGAATTCAACAGCATTTTCATTGTTCTCCACTTCCAACTTGGATTCACATAGATGAGTGTCAAAGAAATGTACCTGGGAACTGTAGTGAAAAAGAGAAAAAAGGAAAGGAATCAGCTATTTTCAGCAGCAACAGACAACAAACCCAGCAATGTTGCACCACAGCAATACAGGCAGCTTGTTTTGAAACCAGAAATATAAGCAAATTCTCACAGATTAGCGTAACAGATTTTTAACATTTCCCTGGCCCCTCTCAGCTGGAACCCAGGTTTAGTAATGAACTGTGAAACTGTTTCAGATCTCCATATTTTGGTATTTTTATTTCTGAATAACCTCAGAATTGAAATGCTAGCTAAAATAAAAAGGAATGAATGCTCAAATTAAGACTTAGGGCTCAAGGTAGAAAATCTGAGAGCCGACCCCTTCCCCAATGCATCTAATGCCTTTTTATAGGCAACCCTAAAGAGAATAAACTAAGTTCTGATTTTCTAATTAGTCCCTCTATATTTTCACTTTGGTCCCTCTATTCTTATCTTGCTAAACAAGTAACTGCAGTGTACTTATTAAGATTTACACTTGAAACCCATTCTAGAAGGTCCTAAAGCATTCCTCTACCCATACAATACCCATACTGCCCTTCCCTATACCTTAATATTACTATTCCTATCAGAACTACCCTTTTTCATACCCAGATTACCCCTGAAAGCCTTTCAGAATTACTGACCCTACCCTTATCCTTAATAACTAAACCCAATACCCTAACCCAGTCTGAAACTAACTAAAATCAAAAAGCTAAAAATCAGAAACTAGCTAAGATTAATCAACTAACAAACAGAAACCAACTAACCAGACTGACTGCCCCAATCACATTCAATTAACCAACTCAATCAAACTAAAAAAAAAATATGAAATTAACAAACTCAGAATCAACAGTAATTAACAGAACTTAACTATCACAATTAAACCATAAAAAATTAACAGGACAATAATAAAACAATGACTGCCAATAATATTTTAATCATGCAAGTAAAAGAAGCAGTAAAAACAAGAACAGAAAAACTCACAAATGCAGAAAGGAGGTCCGACCAGTCATAACATCTGAATCCTTTCAGATTTTTGACGCGTAACACCCCTAACCATGTGTTCTTACACAAGAACACATGGTTAAGGGTACTACGGTTCAGAATCAAAAGGATTTGTTTTTAGGGTTTGGTCCGCAATTCTTAGATCTAAAATTTGGGTCGTTTCAGGGTGATTTGAAAGAGAACAACCACAGATTGGTGTTGAGGAAGGGTTGGGGGTTGTAGGGTGTGAATTTGGGCTGAGTTGGACAAACTATCATCTGGCCGGAAAATTTCAAATCAAGATTCGAAGAGTTCCGGCCTTATTCGAGGCAAACCATCGGGTGTAGTAGCAAGAGGAGGGTGAGGGGAACCCATGATGTTAATTTCAGGGTGAACGGCGTAGTTCACGTTCACCGCCGGCAAGGATTTTTAGGGCGACTCGGATTAGGGTTTGGGGAGAAGGGGTGGGGTGAGGAAGACGATGTAAATGGGGGTAGGGGGGTCTGGTTTGGACACTTAAATACCTGAAACCTCGTTAGTTCCGGACCATTGGATTGATGAGATCCAACGGTCCTGATCCAAGGGCCCTAAAACGACGCCGTTTCATTTTAAAGGGGGGGCGGACCGGGTATGGACTTGGGCTGGACTTACTTTTCAAAGCAAATGCGTTTGGGCCGGGAGTATTTTGTGTATTTGGCCCAAATTTCCGGATTTCACACAAGCTCAACTCCATTATATATTTTTCATTTTTTTTTGCAGTCTTGTATTTTGTATTTATTTTTCTGCTTTTCCTTTTTTTTTTTCAAAGATGTGAAGTTAAACTAATAATTAAGCTAAAACCAATCAATGCCTAAAATTAACTTAATAACTATTTGCGACTGTTTCTCAATTAAAATAATAAAACGCTAAAGTAAACTATTTTTGTCATTTTCTTCACATCCTATTCTAAAACAAGTTAATGCCTAATTAATACTAAAGTATAAAATTAAATCCTAAATGCAAAAATAAATACGTATTTTTTGTATTTTGTAGAAAAATAACACGCACAAGATAACAATGCAACAATTATCGGAAGATGACACCAAAACGCACAAAAATGGCAAAAATAAAGAAAAATTATTTTGTTTGGGATTTTGGGAATTATTCATATATAGGGCAAAAATCACGTGCTCACAGTCATGAATCAGGTTGGTTCGATTTTTGTCAAAATTAAACCCATTATATCGGTTTGGATTGGTTCGATTTTATCGAATTTTCGGGGTTTTGTTTGTTATCTAAATATTGTTTCAATCTTACTTTATTAAAGTTATATAAAATTTTGATAAGTGAATATATGTTTAGTAAAAATTAATAAATTAATAAATATATGATCTATTAAAATATTATTATGAGAGTTTTTTTTAGTAATACATGATATTTATTTTCTTAATCGTTTAACAATAAGTTTTCAATGATATACGCTTTCAAGGTTAATAAAATTTAATAATTAAACATAAAAATCAATATGATACCTAAATAATAATATGTTCTATTTAATTTTAAATTATCGAAATACCATTTCAAATTCGAAAAAGATATAAGAAATCTTGACAAGTGCTGAAGGTCTATCGGAAACAGCCTCTCCACCTTTATAGAGTACGGGTAAGTCTGCATACACACTACCCTCCCCATATCCCATGTATGGGATTAAGTTGTTTTTTTATTGTTGTTGTATAATAAATCTTGACATATGAATATGGAAGAACAAAGAGATGATTGGCGCATTTCAATAACACTTGATAAGAAAGTGATACAACCCATTATTTAACGTAAATAAAAATGAATGCATTTTATAGTTCTATTAAATATTATATCCCATGAGAGGATCTCAAATATTTTCAGATATTTTAAAAAAAAAGTTCTATATAAAGTCTTAAAAATATATATAAAAACTATTACATCCCATGAGAGGATCTCAAATATTGTCAGATATTTTAAAAAGAATTCTATATAAAGTCTTTAGAGTATATATAATAATTATACTGTATATTTATATGTCAGTTTGGTTCGGGCTTTACCCAATACCAAATCAAATCAAATCAAACCTAATCAGATTTTTTAATCGGCATGGTTTGATTTTTCGGTTTGGTGCGATTTTCTTATTCGGTTTGAACACCCCAGCACACACACATATACATATATTATATTTTTTTGCTAGAGAATGCAATAAGTACTGGCCAATCGGATAATTTCATATTTTACCCTTAAAAAAATTTACTGGGCGTATGGGTCAAAATCAGACCAGATAAGAGTCGGCGTGAGAAGGTACAGAGAAAAGTTACCTGAGCCTGTCGTATTCATACCACGCTGTAACGATACGCACCTCGGCCTCGTCCGAAGTCATGTATTCAGAATGCTTGAAAGGCGTATTGAATATTACGGTATTTCAAGAGGTCAACCCGTAATATAGTCAAATGACTTAAGAACTATGGTTAATGACCATTGGGTAAAGGAGAAGACCTAGTATATTAAGTGGGAAGAAGAAGCAAACAGGCAGAAGAAATCTAGAGAGAAACATGTTCCTGAAAGGAAAAGAAATCTTTATCTCTCTCTCCACCACGAAGAGGAAAGAAGCAAGGAAGCTCAGATCCTCAATATATGTTGTTTGTCTAATCATATCAAATGTATGAGGTTTTACCTTGCTAACGATCGATGACCTTCACATTTACGTTTTCATAATTGTTGTTTGATATTATGAAAATTACCATCCTCTTCTTGTATGATGAGATTCATTCACTGTTATAGTTAAATCTTATGTGTGCCTTGTTTTCTTACTCTCATCTTCTATCTTGGATCTAGAGTAAATTATTATTGGTTAAGATTTGCCTAAAGTCCTCTTATTTAATTAGTTTAACAAAAAGCTCAACACTTTTTGGTCAAACAACTTGGCGCTATCTATGGGGATTTCTTAGCCAAAATTTTAGTTTCCTTTAGATCTAGAGCTAGCCAAAGTATCGCTTCCCGGTTGTCATAACCTCACCATCTCAGTATAAACACCAACTTGAAAAAGTGGTAGACAAGATTTTGAAATAACCAAACCAATTAGGGTTAGATCTTTGCATGAAATCGAAATTATGTTTGAAATCTATACAAAATCTGAGTTTCGCTGTAGCGATGGGTTTGGTACGTCGTACGAGTACTCAAAGCGGGATTACGCCCACTACGCACTTAGCATGTTCGCAATCCTATTCACTGTATTAGCATTATATATCAATCTATACTTCCACCTCTTAGAGAAGGACGATAGCCTACTGTGTGATTCTTTGAAATAATCGGCTCATCCTGCCTTATTTTTTTTACTCATATGCACAGTGAGTAATTTGTGCACGGAGTATAACTTGTGTTTTCCTAAATTTTGTGCACATTGGCCGGGATCGGACCGGGACCTGAGCTCGAGATCCCGACGGATAAAGTACGTTCAGCCTATAAGAAGCCTAGACGCGACTAAAGTCGAAGCCAGACACGAGGCTATCAAATCAGAAACCACCATTCGATTACAGGATAAAACAGGTCATCCTACAGTGCCTTTCTCCCTCCGCCGACCTATCAGGTCAAGGTAATAGGCAATTTCGTTTGGGCTTAACTTATTGTTTATTCTTTTTTGGATCAAGATAGGAACACGAGAATTCACATAGGTGCACGAACAAGGAACAAACGCCACCCAATGCATCAGGACAATGTTTCGCATCATACCACCCCGCAGGCAATGGTCGAGCAACACCCTCCACACCGTACCTAATTACAAATAACGAACAAACGGTTCAGAATGAGCCGACATTATTAAGAAAATCTCCATGACCTGGGACTCGGCGATGAGTCCATGGAACAGTCTCTCCAACACAAAAAGAGCGTAAGCACAAAAAGCTTGCAAGGCTGCTCGCCATGGAAATCCTATGCCGGTTCAGCCGACTAGATATTACGAATCACGCCCAAGCTTCGTTCGAAATTGATCAAGTCCCAGGGTGTCCAGAAGCACAAGCGACAAAATTCATCGCCCATTCTGCCAAAGAAGGGACTAGATAGACTGGGACTCACCCCAACGCACAGTACTCTCCAATAAAAGCTAAATTAAACAAACCGATACTCATCCCGATGCACAGTACTCTCCAATGAAAGCAAAATTAAACAAACTGGGACTCACCCCGATGCACGCATAAACAATGCAGCAACGAGTAATGTTCTCCAATATAAGTAATGCAACAGGCAAATCTCACCATCCCACCAAACCCGCACATTGCCAAGTGAAAGGAAAGTTCAACTTCGCTCGAACTCACAACGAGTTACAATTCCAACCTCGCTCAAATTGACACCCTTACGGCCATCGGCCATCACCAAGTGAAAGGAAAGTTTGACTTCACTCGAACTCACAATGGGTTGCAATTCTGACCTCGCTCAAATTTACACCCTTACGACTATCGGCCAACGCCAAGTGAAAGGAAAGTTTGACTTCGCTTGATCTCACAACGAGTTACAATTCTGACCTCACTCGAATTAACACCCTTACGACCATCGGACATCGCTAAGTGAAAGGAAAGTTCAACTTCGCTCGAACTCACAACGGGTTACAATTTTGACCTCGTCCGAATTTACACCACTACGGCCCCTGGCCATTGCCAAACAGAAGTCTGAATTCTACCTTTCTCGAATATACAAGTCAAAACTAACTTCGCCCAAGTTGGTAAGTCTAAATTCGACCTCGCTCGAATATATAAGTCAAAACTGATTTCGCCTAAATTGGCAAAGTGAAAGTCAACCTCGCTCGAATTTGAAGATCAAAAGTGACTTCATTCAAACTTATAAAACGAGATCCGATCTTGCTCGGATCAAGCGAACTAAATTTGACCTCATTCGAATTCCCAATTAAAAATTAGGGACTCATTACGGGGAAGTCCAAAGATTTTTTTCACAAAAAAAGGGAGAAAGAAAGTCAAAAGATATGTAACCAAAGGCAAATCGAATATTTTATTCAGAAGATGTACATGCGCAACAGTTGCGCCTTACAAAGGGCTAAAAGCAGGCCCCCAAGAAAAGATGAAAACAAACAACAAAAGAAAAAAAACTAGGTACAAAAGCTGCAAATTTGTTTCCCTCGGCGTCATCTACACCAACATTCTCCCCAGCATCATCATCATCCGAAGGAAGCAAATCTTCAATTTCAGAACCCTCACCGGCCTCCGGTGTCGCAGGGTCATAGCCACAGGCAAGACGAGCCTCGCATGCCTTCACCCGAACATCTTTAAAAGCGACCTCAGGAACGCTCCCTGCCTCCCACAAACCCTTGTATATATCTCGTTGGGCCTCAGCATGGACCCATAGATCATACAAACGGCGGGGGACAGTAGTAGAGGCAGATTCTTGAGGGGGGCGCCTGAGCCAACAGCTGTGCCTTCTCGGTCTCCCAACTCGAAGTCTCCCAATCAAGTTCACCAATCCGCTCCTCGAGCCGCGCCTCCTTCACTATGGCCGTCACCCTCTCAAATTTCTTCTCAGACCTGAGGATGCGGATAGTGTCTTCTAACACCGGTGCCCTCGCCAAAGCTGACACTCGATCCCCCTCGGCTCTCTCCAACTCAGCCACCTTCTTTTATAGCTCGGCCACCTTCTCCGTATATTCTGAACTTAAATAGATGACTCTAATAGCATTTTGCTCAAGCTCAGCTCGTAAAGACAACACCTTCGCCTGGAGATCTTCACACTTCGCCGCAACCCCTTTGCCTACTTTGAGCTCCTCGTCTTTGGCCTTGAGTAACTCCTCGAGCTCACTGCATCTGCGGATAGACCATATCAGTTCCTCGTACCTTTTCTCCAACTCCTCCCTAACAGATTGAGTATTACCGCCCACCCTAAGCTGCGCGTGCATCTCACATCACTTGGTTGTGGTTCGATTTTGAACAGGTCAACTTTTAAGTTATTAGGTTCTGAAGTAATATTTTATACATATCCAATGAATTATTTACGCAAATATAAGATTTAAACCAAAATTATTCTACCTCCACCACTGAGCATACTATAATTTGTCAGTATTTTCACTGGAAGAAGAGCTAAGTGATGACACTTTGTTTTCACAGGAAATCTATTAAGAATATGGAAATCACATGTACCATATTTCCCGCACGACCAATTTTGTATTTTACCTTTAAGTAGTAGGCAAAAGATTTCAACTTAGCCGCCGAAGAGGGATAAAATTAGTGTATATGGTGGAAATCAATGGCTCGATTTCATGGCGTCTCGAGGGTTTCCAGTAATCGACTCCGAGAATTCTCAACAATTCCGCTTCGAGACAAACCGGACAAATTGAGTTGTCGTGACGATACCTTTCAACATCGGAAAAGACTTCTCTTCATCACGAGACTGATCGGATCTGCCGTAGACACCCGAGAGATCTTCACAAGGCAGGCTAAAATAAAAGACTAAGAGGCGCTGCAAGCGAGCAAAGAGTTATGCTTTCATTTCTTTGTTGAGATTGAAATCAAGTTAAAAGGTTAGGTATAATGCACGCAGGCCAAGTCAAGTGATCGGCCCCGAAACAATGAAATTAACGGTCTCGATGGATCAAGGTGAAGTTCCCAAGACACGTACATACAACTGGCTAGGTCAAGTGGTCTAGTCGGAAAAGCGAATCAAGGCATTAAATGGCCGTACCAGCCCATATCTTTGTAATTAATGTATTTGTACTATGTTGGAATTTTCCCTCCTATATAAAGGGGATCCTTGTCATTTTGTAAGGCTTTGTTGCTCTGTACTAAATATACAAGAACATTTTCTTTACTCTCTAACATATTCTACTGATCTTGTTACTTCATTTATTGCCCGCATTTATTGTGATTCTATTCATTGTTCATCATTTATTGCTTATTATTGGCCGTAAAGATCCACCCTTGATCTATTTATAACCGTTATTCACCATCGACTGCCCTCGATAGCTCCCAGTCGAGCTCTATACTCGACCTCGAGGCCCTCGAATAGGTAAGCTCGAGGCCCCGATTGACAGCGATTTGGTTCGATTAACACCTCCTTCTTAAGCTCTTATTTCGTTTCTAAGTCTCTCATATAGCATCAACTACCTTACAACTAGCATAAAAATAGATCACGTATTTTTAGAACCACTTAATCAAATTTAATTGTTATTACCATTTTCACGGTAAACAGTTTGGCGCCCACTGTGGGGCTAAAAATAATAATGATTATTTCCTTGCTGGTTTAACTACATAATGCAAGGTATCTTTCATGCCTTTTCTTGTCCAAGATCTTTGATTTCAGGTAAAAATGTCCGACTCAGTGAACAACATTCTTGAGAACCACGGAGAAAATGGAGTAGACATTCCAGGTGCCGGTGTACTCCGTAAAACCCTGAGAACGCGCCAGAACCAATCCCCGTGGATGCGGTCTCACGCGATGCTTAACACGTCGATGTAAGCTCCCACACTAACAGGAGCGTGCACCAATGAGACCAACAAGAAGCCCAGAAAACCCCGGCTAGGGAAGAACGAGAGGTGAGCCTTCACATTATTTTTGAAATATTGCAGGCACAACAATTAGCAATTGCTCAGCTGCAAAGTCACCAAAAAACTCCCAGCACGGTAGCTCCGGGGACGGCTCCCCTAGTCGAGCAGGTACCAAGGAGGTCAAACAACAATGGGTCGGTAGCCGACCCCGCTATCGTAAAGATTCTCGAGGATCTTACAAAGAGGATCGAATCGGGCGAGAAGAAGATAGAAGCTAACGACAAAAAGGTTGAGACCTACAACTCCAGGGTCGACCAAATTCGGGGTGCACCCCTGATCATGAAAGGTGTGGATTCGAAGAAGTTCATACAAAGGTCGTTCCCAGAGGAAGCGGCTCCAAAACCCATTACAAAGAAGTTCAGAATTCCAGACCTCCTAAAATACAATGGGACCTCAGACCTCAATGAGCACATTACTGCTTACACTTGCGCAGTGAAGGGCAACGACATAAAGGACGACGAGATCCAGTCTGTCTTATTAATGAAGTTCGAGGAAACACTCTCGAAGGGGGCCATGATGTGGTATCACAACCTAGCTCCTACCTCCATAGACTCAATTTCCATACTGACAGATTCTTTCATAAAGGCACATGCTGATGCCATCAAAGTAGCTACAAGGAAATCTGACGTCTTCAAGATCAAGCAGAGGGAGCATAAAATGCTGCGAGAGTTCATACCTCACTTTCAGATGGAACGGACGGAACTACCGCCAGTCTCTGACAACTGGGCAGTAAAGGCCTTCACTCAAGGTCTAAATAAGCGAAGCTCGGTGGCTTCGAAGCAACTGAAATAGAACCTGGTCGAATATCTCACCGGACTTGGTCGAATGTTCACAACCGATATCAATCAAAAATCAGGGCCGAAGATGACCAACTAGGGGTCCTCTTGGGCTCGGTATACCCAAGCAGGCTTTTGGCGAAGGAGCCAAAACCAAACAAGGAAAGGTACCAGCCATACACAAACGACAAGAGGAACACCCCAAGGCACAACATACCCCGTAACGATTGAAGGATGGACCGAGGTCAGAATCCTTGGGGACTTATCAACAGAGCTGGCTTTGACATGTACACAGGGCCGACGGAGGCACCTCGCTTGTCAGAATACAACTTCAACATCGATGTATCGGACATTGTGTTCGCCATTAGTAAAATCAGAGACACCAGATAGCCAAGGCCCATACAATCAGATCCTTCACAAAGGAACCATAACTTAGTGTGGTAATTCCACAACACGCATGGTCACAGGATCGAAGATTGCCGACAACTCCGGGAGGAGGTAGCCTGACTATTTGACAAAGGTCACCTCCGAGAATTCCTTAGTGATTGAGCCAAAAATTAGTTCTGGGAAAGAGAGGAAACCAAAAAGATCGAAGCAAATAAGCCGAAACATGTCACCCATACAATATTTTAAGGTGTTGGTGCCCTGCAGGAACCCACAGTCAAGAGAATGAAAACATCCCTCGCCAGGAAGAGGCAAACTCGTGGCTCTACCTCGGCCCCATAATGATGCACTGGTAACTTCTTTTCTTATGGATACATTTCAAATTAAACCTATGCTTATGGTTCCAGGTAGCTCGGTCAATATTATCAGGTCAAACACAATAAAGCAGTTTGGACTACTCGACCAAACTATGCCCGCCCCTCGAACCCTCAACGAATTTAACATGGCATTCGCAAGGCATGTTCTCGGCTATTTCCGAATGAACAAATAAAGGGCCATACCGCGCCCTTCGAGCAGATAGTTGAAGGCCTACCGAGGTTCAAAGCGTCGTCGCCACAAAGATACAACCATCTCCCTTTTTAACTTACATCCCGCTGACCCAAGTGCAGGTACCTGATCGAAACGGCCAAAGCACTCTCCAACTCGAAGGTATTAGGTTTCAAAAGCATGCGTTGCACTCTTTTCCTTCGACCGGATTTTTTCCTGAAAAGGGTTTTAACGGCAAGGTTTTTAACGAGGCAACATCCATATGCTACCTAAGGAAGACTCAACAAGTATTCAAGGCTTCCTTTGCAATCAACCTCGAATACTGGGAGGCATCTCCCCGGGGAGGTCACCTACACGGAGAAAGCTGAAACACATCAAGTGGGGTCTTGATAGAAAGATAATGTACCGGACCAAACGGTCGAAAGAACCGTGTCCGTGTAGAACAACTGAGCCCTTAAACGGTAAATATATGTATACTTACACTAAGTAATCAAAGAATACTTCATGAAAGCATTTTTGCGTGTCAAGAAAGCTCGACAACTTTTGCAAAAAATGGCTCCAAAGCCAAAAGACGACCCGAACACTCGGGGACTGGCATTAACACTCACAACAATGCGACCCCCGGGTCGGAGCTTAGAGCTTGTAAGCCCTCAATGAGGCAACAACAAGATCAAAAAACGGCTCCAAAGCCAAAAGATGACCCGAACACTCAGGGACTGGCATCAGAAACTCAAATGACCTCTGCGTCAGAAATTCCGAAATTGTAAGCCCTCAATGAGGCAATACCAAGTTTACAAGTAACGACTCAGGGACTGCCATCAAGCACCACCTCCATCAACTTATCAAAATCTGAGGCCATAAGACCACATGCGGGCAACCTCGATCTCGTAAGACCTACATAAGGTAACAACAACATATGTAAGACCTCAAGCAAGGCATGAACAATACTTGTACCAAGTATCCAAAACTGTAAGACCTTAAAGGCATGAAAAACTTGTAAGACCTTACTAAAGGCATAAACCCGATCTTAAATCTTCGTCTATATATCGAACTTGTAAGACCCCTAAAAAGGCATACCCTCGATATAGATGCCGAAACTACTTCACTCAGGACTTAAAGGCTGGCCAAACACAAATGACTCAGGTCACAAGGCTGTACCAGCCAAACTAATGTGACTCGGGGACACCAGCCATCACTAATGTGACAGGCCTTTAATTACTCCGAATATACTTCGAAAAGAACCGGTTAAACAGGCTGCCCTTGATACAGGCAAAAGAGCTTCGACATTGTCAGCTCCTAAACACCGACTTCGAGATACTCAACCTCCTAGCCAAACCTCCCTAGGTGCTCGATCATTGCCATATAACAACTTATAATCGAGGTTTTTTATTAAGCCGTTGAAGAGTCAAGCAAACACTATTTCAAAAAATCCTTTTCCAGGGAAAAATAAAGCCTACATAAAAGGTTGCATCGACCCAAGGCGTAAGAGCCACTGTCGCCAGCCCACATATATAAAAGGTCGTACCGACCCAAAGAGTAAGAGTCACTGTCGCCAGCTTAAAATTCAAAAACTTGAGGGTTGAATGAGCTCGAGTCGTAACCCGATTCGGAGACTGAACCCAAAATAGTTAACTAAATATGCCTAAGGGCAAAGGCGTAAGAGCCATTGTCTCCAGCCCACATACACTAAAAGGTCGCATCGACCAAAACCATAAGAGCCATTATCGCCAGCTTAAAATTCAAAAACTTGAGGGTCGAATGAGCTCGAGACGTAACTCAATTCGGATACTGAACTCAAAATGGTTAACTAAATATGCCTAAGATCAAAAGCGCGTAAGAGCCTATGGGCCGACCCAATGAGCCTCAAGGCCATACCGTGAATCTAAGGATTCCACTCAGCTCAAAGACCAGTTCACCTGGCTAAAGTCAAGGCGAAATGAAATGCAGGAGAAACAAAACTGCGAGGTTTCCCTCTTTATACATACACGAGAAAAAATACAAGCTCCATATACAACATACTTCGAAAGTACTATGTACAGAATCAGAAAAGTAAATCTATATCCCCCTTGGGGGCTATGGCTCATCGGCCTCATCCTCGCTATCCTCGGCATCGGACAGAAGGAATTTAGCATCGTGTTCTTTCACCTTGGCTTGCTCGATCTCTTCCAAGAGGTCGAAGCCCCTGGCATGAATTTCCTCGAGGGTCTCCCTCTGAGATTTACACTTCACATACTCTTTACTATTGTTCTCACGATCGAGAGCTTCCCTCAGCTCAGCTCTAGCATAGGCAGCACCCTTCAAATAGGCCACCAATTTCTGGTCTTCCCTAGTACGGCTTATTACGGCCTCGACTCAGGCATTCACCACCTCAGCCTTCGTCTTCAAAAGCTCAGATTCGAGCCTTGTGATCATATTCGCTCAGACAAAATCATTTGCATGAGCGTTCCGAATTTGCACCTAGAGGGCAGAAGCCTTAGCCAAAGCATCCTCCTTGGCCGTAACTTGGGCATCTACTCGAGCCTTCAACTCGTTAAGCTCACATTTAGCCCGACTGACTTCGCCCCAAAGATGTTCCAGCTCCTCCGTTTTGCTCTCCAACTAAAACAACGAAGCATTAATCTCCAAAAATGAAAGGGGGGCATACATCAACCTGAAATACAGGTTACCTGTCTTTCGAGACAGCTTTTGTAGTTCCGACTTCTATCTTCCTCACACTACAGGTATACCAGCTCGTCTTCTTTCCTCTCACAAAGGAACCTAAGGGATCTCTCCCTATCCGAAGCTTTTCATAGCCTAGCCTCATGGCGAAGCAACTCGAACTTAAGCTTGTCAAAGGCCTGCAAAGGAAATTTCAATAAGAAAGGAAGGTTGCAAAATTGAGATAAGCATATACCGGATACTGAAACTTACCATAAATCCAAGCAGCTCAGCCTCACCAAAGGCCGAGCCAATATCCGATGGCCCAGTATCCCCCGAAGCGACCTTGGTAAAAAAGAGGAAGGCACCGCATGACCCCCGCTCCTCGAAATACATTTGATGGGAACGAGAAATGATCTTTCAAAAACAAAAGCCTCCGAAGTCGGAAGATCAGCCGAATTGCCTCTTTTAAACCTCAGAAAAAGACTCGCCCCGCTGTGAGCATCCTCGTACCTCGGAGACTCTTTCCGTTTATTGTCAACCCTTGACTCCAAGGTCGGTAGTCTCTCCTCCTCCTCCTCCAAGGGGCACGGTCTCATCTCAAAAAAATCTCCAACACCTACGACGACAGAGTTAGCGTGCTAAAAGGGAAGGTACATTTCTGAGAAAATAAGCCATTAAACACTTACCATGATGCTTTGCCTCCCATCTCCCCTTGAAAAGCTCTCGCCACCTGCTCTTATCATAGGTCGAACAAGCTGCCAGCTCAGCTTGCGGGACCATTCAACCAAATCAGGGATCTTACTCGGCAACCCAAGAATCGCTACAAAGAATAAGATAGAAAGATGCCTTTATGGAGTCCGCCCCCACTATGGGAAACACGATAAAAATACAGGTACGTTAATTATGTGTGAAATTCCATTTCTCAGGAAATGGCAAGAACTCTCCAGGGATAATGTCGACTGTTCATGCTCGAACGAATCGGCTCATCCACCCTCGATCCTCATTCTCTTCATCGTTAATGGCAGGGGACCGAGTGGATCGACGCCGTAGGGAAATCAAGCCTCGGTAATGCAGCAGCTGATATAACCTAATGAGATGGTAGAGGGTGAATTCAAGCCCTGCCTTATCCGCAAAGTACCTTATCATCAGCACTATCTTCCAGAGGGATGGATGACCCTGAGCCAGGGTAACCTGATATCTCCTACAAAACTCAAGCACGACCCTGTCAGGGGAACCCGACGTAAAAGGATGGGTATACACGCTCAAAAAACCCTCAACATGGGTCATGATATTCTCCTCCGGGGAAGGTACCTGTAGAAACACTCCTTCTCCCCATCCGCAATCTTTTATAATCACCTCGAGGTGTTCCACCCTTATTGAGCAGATGAACCTCGATAGGTGCTCCCGATGCCCCTGAACATTGGGAGGTCTCTCCAACGTAAAGTCTCTCCTCGAGATAAAGTACCTCGAGGCTCGTTCACCGGGTACCGATGGTGTACCATCGACCGGACACGGAACAGAGACAGAACTCCCCTCTCTTTGATGGGCGGATGTTGATGTAGCATCCATGGCTACAGTAAAACAGGAAGAAGAGGATGAAGGTTTGGGCCAAGGCTTTAAGACAAAATGGCGAGAGAACTAGCACGACGAACAAAGCTCTGTGGAAGAATAGTTACTCTAAATAGCAGAATCTCCATTTGAGAAGTAAGAAAGCAAATATATAAAGGCAGACAATGACTGTTCACCTACCCAGAGGACCAATTAATTCTGGCCATGACAACGTCACCTTTTTTGGGAAATATATTGGCGGGGCCACCCCGGGGGTCCCACTATCAGGTCATATGAACGTTGCTATCGCATGAAGTTCGAGAGGTATCGGGACCCCGAAGGTTTTCCTGTTATCACAGGCATCGACCCCAAAAGAGCTATCGACCTAATTTCGAGACAGAATCCGATCTCGGGAGCCCCAATTGTCCCGAGCATGAGCTCCAAACAACCAACATCGAAATTCAAAGGCTAATTCCGCAAGAACGATGGAATATCAAAAATGGAAAAATTTGAAGCAAAAAGATTCTCTTGCATTGCCAAAAAATATTTACATGGGTGGTCTTTATAAGACTCGTTTCCCAGGGAGTATATACAATAAAAGAAAGAGGAAAAGCTAAGACGACACAGGTCTACTATTCATCGCCACTACCCTCCGAACCATCTCCAGGACCTTCGTCCAAAGCAACTAAAAGCTCCCAGTTTTCCTCAGATTCTCAGGCCTTCTCAACCTCAGTTGAGAGATCGACACCTTTGGCACTGGATTCCTCTAAGGATTCCCTCCTTGCCTTTGAGCCAGCATGAACGACAACCCAAATCAGTTATTGCTCGGCCTTCTATGATATATTTCGGGCTATTTGATTCGCAGTAGCGGTGTCCTTCAAATAAGTGGCAACTATCCCTTCGACCTCGGACTTGGCCACGGATAGCACGATGATCTCTTTTCAAGCATTTTGGAGAAGACCCTGAGTCGATATCAATTCTGAGGTCACTGCCTCGTTTTGCTTCCTCAACTCGAGGATCTCTTCATTCTTCTGCCCGATCTGCAAAATAAAAGGTAAGTCAACAAACCTTGAAATTGCGGGAACATCAAACGGGTTTACGAGTAATGAATTACCTATTCCACAAGGCCAGCCTTTTCTCCGAGCACTCCCTCCAAACTCGCCCGAAGTTCGCCAGCTCTTTCTCTTTTTGGGCAGAAGAAGCCTCCGACTCCTGCAGTCCCAAGGTAAGCCTATCGAGCTCATTTTCACGGCATGAAAGCTCCTCTCGGAGCCTAGAGAGGGAATGGTCATACACCTCTTTAGACTATGGCAAAACAGAAGAGTTAGGCAAACGAGGAACAATGCTTGAAGACATAGCAAATAAACATAAACAGCTATCACCTGCCGCTGGAACCTCTCTGCTGCCTTGATGGCACTAGAGGCGTCGAGATTGATGTCCTCACTGACATCATCAATATCATCTAGAATGTTGCCAGGCGCTCCTTCCCCTTGAGAGGAGCCCCCGCATCGGCAACATTCAGATTCTGAGCATACCTTAACTCCTCGAAGAAGACCTAAGGGCCAAAATTAAGGCCACCCAGGGAATCAATGTCGCCAAGGGGAAACTCCTGCCCCCGGAAAGCTTCGGGCCCAGACCCTCCGAAACCTTCATCAACAGCCTCTCTGGCAGAGGTTACACCGCATTCAGACGAAGGCTCAAGGGTCGCACCTGCACCCTCTTCGAGGCCCTCCGAGGCATGGGTTGAAGCCAATTCAGCCGACCCTAACTCAACGCCCTTCGGCTCAAACATT
The DNA here is from genome assembly GCF_000715075.1 of Nicotiana tabacum. Taxonomy (NCBI): domain Eukaryota; kingdom Viridiplantae; phylum Streptophyta; class Magnoliopsida; order Solanales; family Solanaceae; genus Nicotiana; species Nicotiana tabacum. Next base: position 1,056,617 of record NC_134087.1, on the reverse strand, counting down.
TGGGGAGCTCCAGTGCCCGACTTTCTCGTTTGTACCAAAGGGGAGTCATCTCTATCATCGCCCTCGTCATCGGAGCCCACTCCAGAGGCTAAAGATGAGACCTCGACTTCGGCCTGAGATCTACTAGGTTCAGCTCTCTTTGCCATCGGGGATTCAACGACCGAACTTTTCTTCCTCTTCTTGCCTTTGTCAGGCTTCGAGGCCCCTTCCTCACCAGCAGGAGGCGGTCTCATCCGCACTCCATCGCCAAGGCCTATGCAAGCATAATGACCGAAGTCTCTCAACATAAAGGATATGGGAAAGAAATGCAAAAACATAGTGAAAGCGGCAAGAGGAATCCTACCATGGTTCTTCGCCACCCACCACGTTTTGGACATGTTAGCCCAAGATCGAATAAGATACAGGAATGAAGTATCCAACCGCTTGATCCATCCTGGCAGATCCTGAACCGCTTCAGGGTACCAAGCAGTAGCTGTAAAAGCCAAGGAGAAATCATTTTTTGGAAGAGGGGTAAGAGGGTCACAAAGCATGTTCGAAGGAAAAGTACTTACGCCGTGTATTCCACTTCTCTGGGAATGGCATCCTCCCGGCCGGGATGATGTCTGAGGTCCTCACTCTGACAAACCTGCTCATCCACCCTCGATCCTTGTCCTCATTAGTGCTCGAGAAAAATGATTTTTTGGGTCGGTGATTAAGCTTAATCAAACCTCGATAGAATCAAGGGTTATATCTGATCAGATGGTCGAGGGTAAAGGTCTAGCCCTTGACCCCATCGGAGAAGTGGCGGAGCATGTAGACCCTCCAGAAAGATGGATAGATTTGACCAAGCGTCACTTGGTACTTGTCGCAGAAATCAAGAATAACTGAATCTATCTCTGAGGGAGAAGGGTTAGAAGAATCGACCGGACTCAGAGTGAACGGGTAAGTATATACATAAAGGAAACCAACTTTATAATCTGTTATACTCTCGTCGAAACGGGGTATCTCAACCACCACTGCCTTTCCCTAGCGACAATCTTTCTTCACTTTCTTCACATCGGTCACTATGCTAATGTACCGGGACATGTGTTCGCACTGGCGATGGAAGTAATTGTTTGATGATGGGTATCACTTCGGGCTTTCCTTTGGATGCTTGGGATGAAGAGGCAGCCTCATCTTTCCAAGGAACTGTCTTGAAAGTTCTAGCCATGATAGTGGCAAAACGTTTATGAGAAAGTAGGCACAAGATCAAGAATAGAGAAAGAAAGAGTGCGAAAGGGAATGGATTTAGCCTTGGAAATTTGAAGATATTGTGAAAGTATGGATTGTCAAACGGTTGACGCATTTATAGGAACTGTGTGGGCAGTGAAAAGGACGAACCAATAGCGGTTCGTGGAATAATCGTGTTTGACGACGACCCTTGTGCGGCGATTTGAGTATCGCATTTAATGCTCTGATGGACTGCCATCATAGCGATGATGCTTACGGAGTGGGGGCTCATGATCGTTTTCTATCACTTTGTTCTAGGAAACGCGGGGACTATCTTTATACGGTGGAAATCGATGGCTCGATTTCATGGCGTCTCGAGGGTTTTCAGTAATCGACTCCGAGAATTCTCGACAATTCCGCTTCGAGACAATATGAGTAGTGACCGGCCCCGAGGCAATGAAATTAACGGTCTCGGCGGATCAGGGTGAAGTTCCCAAGACACGTACATACAGCTGGCTAGGTCTAGTGGTCTAGTCGGAAAGCGAATCAAGGCATTAAATGGTTGTACCAGCCCATATCTCTGTAATTAATATATTTGTACTATGTTGGGATTTCTCTTCCTATATAAAGGGGATCCTTGTCATTTTGTAAGGCTCTGTTGCTCCATACTAAATATACAAGAACATTCTCTCTGCTATCTAACATATTCTCTTGATCTTGTTACTTCATTTATTGCCCGCATGTATTGTGATTCTATTTGCTCATTATTGGCCATAAAGAGCCACCCTTGATCTATTTATAACTGTTATTCGCTATCGATCGCCCTCGATAGCTCCCAGTCGAGCTCCAGACTTGACCTCGAGGCCCTCCAATAGGCAAGCTCGAGGCCCCGATTGACAGCGATTTGGTTCGATTAACACCTCATTCTTAAGCTCTTATTTCGTTTCTAAGTCTCTCACATAGCATCAACTGTCTTACAACTAGCATAAAATAGATAACGTATTTTTAGAACCACTTAATTAAATTTAATTGTTATTACCATTTTCACGGTAAACAATTAGTAAATAGCCACCTTTTATACTGTTAATTAAAGTTTAACCTCCATTTCATAAGTATTGAAATTCAGACATTTTTTCTTAATAAGTCGAATGCAAATACCCCTAAACTAAACACAAAAAAACTATCTTCATCTCCGCCCCTTCTTTTTCCTACTGCATTTTCTTCAACATTTTACTAGATTATCTGCTTCGTTACTTTGTTACCTGTAGTTATAAATAATGGGTTAGGATCCAGAATAAGTCAATAACCAACAAAATGGTGAACTGACAGTACATTAGTTGATAGGCGACGGATATATGATTCATATACCTTTTGTTGCACAAATAAGGGTGATTAATAAAATGAAAAAGAGAATCAGCCAGATTCTAGAACTAGTTGTATAATTTACCAATTTGCAGAATCACATCTCTGTTAGTTCCATCTGAGCGAAGCTTTATTTTCTAGCTGGATTCAAATTTCGAAGATACATCAATTTTTTGCACTAACACAGTTTAAATTCCAGGATTTTTTTCTTATTTTTGAGGTGTCATAGTTCAAACTCCATGACATTGTTATGGAGTTTAAGTTACACAAAATCGAACTTTAGAATACTGTGTTGTATAAATTCGAACTTCAATACATTATCTTGGAATTTTACTTTTATATTTTCGAACTCCAAGAGGTCATGGAGTTTTATTTATATAAATTTGTCTTTGGCAAATACTCCCTCTATACTGCAAGAGTTTCCCAATTTATGTGATGCAATTTGGATTCGAGAGTCAAACAATTTTTTTTTTTACCATAATTTTTTCATGTCTTTAAAAAATTTCAGTTTTGGCATTATCTTGGAGTTTTATTTATATAGTAATTTTTTTCATATTTCTAAAAAATTGTAAAACATGATTGATGGTTATAAAGTTATCTTTAGTGGATAATTAGTGATAAAGTATGTCATTAATGATTTCATGAGTTACACCAAAGTAATGATAACTTCCTTGCCATTTTATAACCACTATCTCACCGGAAATAATGCACTTAATATTATAATTTTAATATTAAAATTCACTGACACCAACACATAAATATGCTAATACATGCCATAAAGCATTTAAAAAGAAGAGAGAAATGCAAGGATATGGTGTATTTTTCTAATTCAAAAGTGATATATCATCTTTGCTCTTTAGCATTTTTCTACCGGATTGGTAGAGTTTATGCTATATTTACTCTCTATATCTTTTAAATTATTTATCAAAGTCTACCAGGTTGGCATGATTTTGCTCTTCAGGGATTTTTCTACCGGATTGGTAGACTTTATGTTATATTTACTTTATCTATTAAGTTATTTATCGAAGTCTACCCGTGTTGTTTTAATGAAGTGTTCTTCGAATTTACAATTTCAATTTTGATCAAACCACCTCAAATCTGCTCTAAATTATCTCAAATTTGAAATAAATTTTCCAAATACCAATAGAAATAAACCAATTTAGTCAAATAATATCAAAGCAATAAGACCTACAACTTTATCTTTTTCAATACTTTCTAAGGTCCTGGGAGTTTTGAGCTTTTTATGATAAATCACTAAATCGATGTTTGAACTAAATATTTAAGCATATTTATTAATATTTCAAACGATTGTAAAAATAATAGGTCATTAACCTTATGCTTATCACCGCCAAACAAGAATTTCAAGCTAAGCTTTAAGTATTAAAGAACTATGATGTTTAAGTAAAAAAATATAAATATTTGTTAAGATCGTAAAAAACGGGGACATTCCGCCAAAACGAGTCTCGTTTGGGGGCATGCTGTTCAATTTTCTACACAAATAATTACCATAAATTATCACTATTTGTCTAGGAAAAACTTTATTATATGTCAATTTGGGCCATATCAAGACGACATAGTATCACTGGTTGTGAGGTGGTAGTTCGTGGTGGTTATAATTAGTAGAAATTAGATGTCCTTATTTGTCTTTTTAAAAAAATTCTACGTCTTAAAATTATTGCGACTTTACTAGAAGCTAAATTGGTATTTGCACTATTACCATTCTTTTTTAAATTGTATTCACACCGTAAAAGGACTGTGAGTCGATTCGTTACCAATGTCTTGACATCCCAATTCCTTTTTAGTAATGCTAGACTTCGATGTAATTTTTGCATTACTAATATGGACGAGAAGACGATTATCCTTTCAACTATTGCCTCCCTGGATGAAGAACTAAGGAAGATAAGGGCTGAGAAGGGAGAAGGAGATGGAATTGCTCCTATCTGCATGCATGGAGGATCCAGGAAAGGTTATCGACAAGAACGATATAGTGGATTTTTATAATTTTTTAAATATGAAAATTGTAACGACCCGACCGGTCGTTTTGAGCTCCAACGCGTCGTTCGGCAGTGTGAGACCATGAGCAACTCCACTTAAGGTATTATGACTTGTACACGTGGTCGGATTGAATTTTGGGAAGTTCGGAGTTGAAATGGAAAGAAAATTCTCATTTCGAAAGCTTTATGTTGGAAGAATTTACTAAGATTGGATTTTAGACTAAACGGCATCGGAATCGGAATTTAAAGGTTCCAGCAGGTTCGTATGATGATTTCGGACTTGGGCGTATGTTCGGATCGGGTTTTGGATGACCCGGGAGCGTTTCGGCGCATATTGTGGAAGTTAGCATTTTGGAAGGATTTCATAAATTTGGTTTGAAGTGCATTTCAATGTTATCGATGTCCGTTTGGAATTTCGAGTCTGAAAATAGCTCCGTATGGTGATTTCAGTATTGGGAGCACGTCCGGAAGTGGACTTTTTGATATCGGGGTTGGATATATATATATGAACAAGCCAAGTCCAATACCGAGGAAGCCAAACAATGCTCCAAAAATGCCATTCCGTGCGTACCGACCTAAGAACGGCTCGAAACGAGCCAAACGCAACTCAAATACATCAAATAAAAGCCCAAGGAAACAATTTCCAAATGATAAAGGTCGAATTCTTAATCAAAATCCAAAACAGGCCAAAAGTCAAACCCGGGCTCGCGCCTCGGAAACCGACAAAGCACACAAAATCCAACAACCCATTCAGTTGCAAGTCCAACCATATTAATTTCACTCAAATCCGACTCCGACTCCGAATCAGTGTTGAAAACTCAAAAATTCACATTATGAAACTCTAGGCGAAAACCCTAAATTTCTCTTTAAAAATTCATCAACCAATTGTCAAAATCGAAGATAGTTTCAAGAAATATAATCAAAACTGAGTAGAGAACACTTACCCAGATCCACATGGTAAAAATCGCCTAAAATATTGCTCCAATCCGAGCTACATAGCTCCAAATATTCAAACATGACAAAAACCCTCGAACTTAAAGCTTCTGTCTAGTCCTCTTCGCTTTTGCGAACAAATGAGCCGCTTCTACGGTATCGTTTCTATGACGTGAAGCCCGCTTATGCAGAATAAGATGGGAAAATGACTCTTCGCACCTGCGGAAAACATCCGCTCTTGCACTATCGTAGGTGCGACCACTGAACGCGCATCTGCGTATAAGTCCGCTTTCTACGCCCAATAACTTCCCTTATGCGAACACGTAGGTGCGTTTTTTTCTCTGCATCTATGATGATCTTCAGCCAAACCCATTTGCTATCCTACGACCAATTTTTTGCATCTGCGGACTTGCATCTGCGTCCATTCTTTCGCAGATACAGAAATACCAGATCCAGCATACCTTCAGTAATGCAACATGAAACGAAAATGATTCGAACCTCGTCCTAAACTCACCCGAGCCTCTCGGGACCTCGTCCGAATATACCAACAAGTTCCATAATGTAACACGGACCTACTCGAGTCCTCAAATCACACATAACAACATTGAAACGATGAATCACACCTGTGCCGCCCCCTTTTTTCTCCTTTTTGACTGGGAAGTCCGGGTTTTGACATTCATGGGGGAACAACTCGTTTCCATTTGAGAATTGGGTATTTGAAGAGTCTCCACCTAACGGATTATGGTGCGTTAGGGCACCTAGAGCAATTAACTCATATAACTAGTTTGCATTACCAGAGATTAGGGTAAGGGCTCGAAATAACCTTGAGGGGAGGGTGTTAGGCACCCCTCGCGGTCAACAATGGTGAGTCCCAGCCGAACTTAAAACTATGTGAATTAGTCATTTTACAAGTAAACAATTTCACCACATACTCGCAAATAAAGGCATGTTTTCACATTCTAAACACATGTATGATTCAGGTAATGAAAGCAAGGGAGAGGTTTGAACAACTTGCATATATATATATATATATATATATATATATATATATATATATATGTAAAGAAAAAGGAAGTTCATTTAAACACATAGAAATTGGGAAATAGGGGGTCCTAGGTTGGTTAGCCAACATGATCATACCAATGCAATGCCCGGTAATCACTCATTAACGAGGGGCTACACGTGACATTTACGCACAGTCATCATATCCTTACTACCCAATTTTCTTCCCTTGGTCATAGCCTAAAACGTTCTAGCAACCTTAAAGGATATCCTATGCGTGCACTACCCGTCCTCTCCTTGTAGCCCTGAGATATTAGGACCTCTAGTTTGGGTAGTTCTATACTATCCTAAGGTACTTAAAGGAGAAAAATCTAGGCGACAAACAAAATAATTAGGACTAGACCAAAGATGGAACAATTAAAGGCTTAAGTTTTACCTCCACAAACAGAGCAAGCAAGTGCACGTCTTAAACACAGTTTCAGGTATTTAAAAAAAGCCCTAGAACAGGATATCTAGGTGAGCAAAGAATATGCAGTATTGAATTAGGACCAAAGTGTCAAAGGCCTATTCAGTTTGCCTACTGATTTTAGACCTGTTGAATACGAGGAGTCACAGATAACATAGCGTAGTTTTACAGTTTGTAGGATTTTTAATTGCCCTATAGGCTTGCCTAGGTGTGTAATAGTGATGTCCTATGAGCATGGTATCTAATCATTGATCAGGAATACAGTAGAACAGTAAACAATTTTCAAACGGGCAATTTGGATCCTATAAGCATGCTTTCTTGTGATATTGATTAACACAACGTTGAAGAAATGAGTAGGTTAGTTAATAAAACTGGTTCAGAACCTACAAGCATGAGTTAAATTTAAACTGATTTTTAGATCTATCTAAAATTGATTTTAGATCCTATAGGTATGATTTTTATAATTAAAGCTGATTTTAGATCCTATAAGCATAATATCTAATTAAGTAAAGTGAAACGAGCATAATTTATTTGAACCAAAGCAAAATCCTATAGGCATATTATCTAACAAAAACACATTTGAACCCTATAGGCATGTTATCTAATAAAACACATTTGAACCAAATGAACCCTATAGGCATGTTATCTACCCAACTTTACCCACAGTATACAACTACCCTATCTTTTTACTGGTCACCCCAATATTTATTTACAATTAATTATTACAGACCAATGATTGAATAATTACATAAATAGAATAGAACTTAAGCTATAGGGAGCCTGAAGTAGGCCCAAAGCAAAATCCTGGTGTACCAATCCTTCACTAGTCTCAAATGTCCAAAGTTTCATGTCTATAGAAATTAAAAAAATCAGCAATAGTAGAGATCATGCCTATAGGATCTGAAACCAGTCTAGTTTAAAATCAGTTGACTCGTACTATTCTGAATCAGTCTTAACAACCTACTCCTTTTATTAATACAGTTTAGAAAGCATGCCTATAGGATCCCAAATCGCTCGTTTAAAACTGTCACTGCTTTGCTACACTCATAATCATCAATAGGCATCATGTTTATAGGATCTAACCAAATTCACTTAGGCAAGCCTTAGGTGATAACAACAAAACTGAATCCGCCTTTGTTAATTAATAATTGCTACAACCAGCAGGCTGGCCTGATTCGGACTTCTTATCTGAGTTATGTAATAAACTGGTCTACTTCAACAACTAAAACTCCCCTGTCTTAGTATTTTAAATTCTAACTCTAAATGTGTTTGAATTGTGCTTTTATGTGCTTTACTTGAGGAGGTATATATGAGCCTCTTAGTTTCTTACATGTTTCCCCTAATATGCAGTCTTATGTGTTTTGAATGTCGCCTTAGTCTTTTTACCTTTAAAACTTAAGAGTCAGCCTAAAATCATCTCTCTTATAGGAATAGTAGTCCTAAATTCCCCGGGGACTGATAGGAATGGGATGGGTAATAGCATGCAATAGAGGTCGAGACCAATCCGCGCTTTAATACCTTAACGAGGTGGGAAAGGTATATATGGATATGATGACCGGTGCGCTAATACCACGTGTATCCCCTCTTCTGAGGAGTGTCATACTGGGTATCTATTGATGTGATCCATATTATAAATAAACGTAGGACCCCCCCCCTTTATTTTCTTTTTTTATATATTCTCAAGTATTTATAGAACTATGATTTCTTTTCAAAATTTTCCTTTAATAATTGTTCTTTCAAACTCTTATGTGTTTAAACCTAAATCCCCTACTACTTGAGCCTATACTTGTCTATATGCTAATTGTACAATATTCACAAAACTGTCTGACCGGAAACCACACTAGTGGATCCTGAGGGGTGCTTAACACCTTCCCCTTAGGATAATTTCAAGCCCTTACCCTATCTCTGGTTATCAAACTAACTTAGAAGTGAACTTTATAGGTGTCCTAATCCACCTTAAATCATTAGGTGGCGACTCTTCAAATGCAAAAGCCAGTTCCCAAAAGGAATGAGTTGTCCTATACCCAAAATGTCATAAACCTAATTTTTCGATGCAAAGAGGGGAAAATGGGGCGCGACAACAGGTTTTCACATTCTAAACACATGTATGATTCAGGTAATGAAAGCATGGGAGAGATTTGAACAACTTGCACACACACACACACACACACACACACACACACACATATATATATAGAAAAAGGAAGTTCATTTAAACACATAGGAATTGGGAAAGAGGAGGTCCTAGGTTGGTTAACCTACAAGATCATACCCATGCAATGCCCGGTAATCACTCCTCAACGAGGGGATAGACGTGACATTAGCGCTCAGTCATCATATCCTTACTAACCAATTTCCTCCCCTTGGTCATATCCTAAAGCGTTCTAGCAACCTTAAAGGATATCCTATACGTGCACTACCCGTCCCCTCCTTGTTACCTTGAAGTATTGAGGGCCTCTAGTTTGGGTAGTTCTAAACTATCCTAAGGTACTTAAAGGAGAAAAAGCTAGGCGACAACCAAAATAATTAGGACTGGACCAAAGATTGAACAATTAAAGGCTCAAGTTTTACCTCCACAAATAGAGCAAGCAAGTGCACATCTTAAACACAGTTTCAAGTATTAAAAAGAAGCCATAGAACAGGATATCTAGGTGAGCAAAGAATATGCAGTATTGAATTAGGACCAAAGTGTCAAAGGCCTATTCAGTTTACCTACCGATTTTAAACCTGTTGAATATGAGCAGTCATAGATAATAGAGCATAGTTTTACAGTTTGCAAGATTTTGAATTGCCCTATAGGCTTGCCTAGGCATGTAATAGTTATGTCCTATGAGCATGGTATCTAATCATTGATCAGGAATGTGGTAGAACAGTAAACAATTTTAAACGGGCAATTTGGATCCTATAGGCATGCTTTCTAGTGATATTGATTAACACAACGTTGAAGAAATAAGTAGGTTAGTTAATTAAACTAATTCAGAACCTACAAGCATGAGTTAAAGTTAAACTGATTTTTAGATCTATCTAAAATTGTTTTTAGATCCTATAGGTATGATTTTTATAATTAAAGCTGATTTTAGATCATATGAGCATAATATCTAATTAAGTAAAGTGAAATGAGCATAATTTATTTGAACCAAAGCAAAATCCTATAGGCATATTATCTAATAAAAACACGTTTGAACCCTATAGGCATGTTATCTAATAAAACACATTTGAACCAAATGAACCCTATAGGCATGTTATCTACCCAACTTTACCCACAGTATACAACTACCCTATCTTTTTACTGGTCACCCCAATATTTATTTACAATTAATTATTACTGGCCAATGATTGAATAATTACATAAATAGAATAGAACTTAAGCTATAGGGAGCCTGAAGTAGGCCCAAAGCAAAATCCTGGTGTACCAAGCCTTCACTAGTCTCAAATGTCCAAAGTTCCATAGCCAAATTTATGTCCAGGTGTTTCAGAGTTTCCTAAGGACCTCAAGGATCTCGGGCAGTGCTCACATCCAGACTTTCCTCAAATAGAGACTGATTATGTGCTGTGTGTGGAAGAACTAGCCCTTATATGCCAGAGTTCAAGGAGACCTTAGGGATCTCCAAGCAGTACACATACCAGAGGGGCATGACTTAATGAACTAAGAGTAAGTGAGAGTGCATAATTTTAAAAAAAGAGTTTTGGTAAACAGTATAGAGAAAGGTCATAGGGGGTGAGGAGACTTTTTGAAAACCAATACTAGTTTGGGTAGAAACAGTTTGAGGTAAGTATGAAAAATAATTTGCAATCAGAACACAAGTCAGAACAAACAGCTTTTAAAAAATACTTTGGCAAACAGTTGCCACACAAGGAAAGAGGGATTGGGGACATATAGAATACTCCTTAATGGAGCACATAAACAACATGGTGCATATAGTTCTCAAGGGGTTCTACAGAACTAAGTTAGTCATTGAAACACGAAGTAAAGATCACAACAGAAAATATGTTGAGGACATATAAATAGCACAACTAGAGTTACCCTAGGGAGACTAGATAAATTAGCAGGAGTAAGGCAGAACAGACAAGGACTTAAATGGACATGCTAGGCAAGTATTGACAAGTGTAGGCATGCTAACTACACAAAAGCAAAGTTTAGGCATGCTAGATAAACAGTAGTCAGTCAGACATGCTAGTCACAGATGTAAGACATGTTAACAAGATAGTAAACAAGTAAGTAGAGTGAAAATATGTTAATCACATATTTGAATAAGGCAGTATTTGGCATGCTAGGTAAGCAGTAAACAGAAGCTGGAATAAACTCAGGATTGATGAACTAAGGTAGTAAATAAACACATAGGTTTAGATTCTTAAGAATTTAAGCAGAGGCATACCAGTTAAAGAAAGAAAACACAAGATGTAACACAGGTGTTGGGCAATTTCCAGCCTTGGCTTGCAGCTGGCTAGACTAACAAAGATCACAAGTAACAGAGAGAGCAGAGAGCTTTTAGAGTGTAAAGTAAGGGTTGATGAACTAATGTTCGTGTTTTCAAAATCAGAATGGGGAGATTATATAGCATTGCAGAGTAAAACAAATAAGGCAAAGAATAAATAAGGTATGCAAGTAAAATTAAATAGTTAATTGGGGCTAAACTCAATCAAGTAATTCAACAGAATCCGAAAAATACCACTTAATATTAGGGAGCATCAATTAACAGCCAAGTTAGAGGTTCAATAAGGTAAACAAATCAATCGAAGACCATCCAGGAGTCAGTTAAAGCAATCAAATCCCATGAATCAAGCTAATAAACCAATTAAGGCAAGTAGTACCAATCATGAGTCACAAATAAGGAAACAATCACAGAGAAGTACCAATCTCGGCAAAAAATATAGTTTTAACCCTAATTAGGCAAATAAAATCAGTCAATTTTAATTGACAGAACTAAAGAATAACATGCAAAATATTGAAATAGTTAGTGAAATAAGCAGAAACCCTAGGGATTAAAACATAGATATGAAAAATCAGTCGAACAAGTAAAGAGAACCACAGTCAAACACATAAGAAATTTAGAGTTTTTGTAGAAAACTCAAAGGGATGAAACTTTTCAATAAGCCTCAGTAACTTTTCAAATAAGGTTATATCGAGGGTGGTACATGAAAGGCTAGTGAAATTTCTCCCAAGTCTGATATCGGAGGAACAATCAGGTTTTGTTAAGGGCGGGAATATAGTATAAAACATCCTTCTAACTCAGGAGATAGTGACCGATATTAGGCTTAGAACTAAGGCTGAACCTAATGTCATCCTGAAGCTAGATATGACCAAAGCTTATGATAGATTATCTTGGCTATTCCTAACCAAGGTACTGAGAAAGATGGGATTCACAGAAAGGTTGATAGGGATTGTCTTTGGATTAGTTTCAAACAATTGGTATTCTATTCTAATCAATGGTCAAGCTCATAGGTTCTTTAAGTCCTAAAGGGGAGTAAAACAAGGTGATCCTGTATCTCCAATTTTGTTTATCTTGGCAGCAGAAGCATTATCTAGGGGTCTCAATGCACTACATACTAACCAGTATTTTTGTGGATTTGGGATGCCAAAGTGGAGTCCAAAGATCAATCATTTGGCGTATGCAGACGACATGATTATTTTCTCATCCTCAGATGAAACATCTCTGATACTGATTATGCAAGTGCTGAATGCATATGAAGTTGCATCTGGGCAGCTTGTTAACAAGACCAAATCAGCTGTGTACATGCATCATTTAACAGACATGGAAGTGGTCAACAAGGTGGAAAGGATCACAGGCATTCATAAGAATTATTTTCCTATCATATATCTAGGTTGTCCTATATTTTATGCAATAAGAAAGCTGGAATACTATCAGCCCCTAATTACTAAGGTAATGGACAAACTGCAATCATGGCAGGGTAAGTTATTATTAGTAGGGGCAAGGCAGTTCTCATATCCCATGTACTGCAAAGCATGCCTATGCATCTATTATCAGCTGTAAACCCTCCAAATTATGTGATAAATAGGTTGCACAAATTGTTTGCTCAGTATTTCTGGAGCAGCTCTGTAGGAGGAACTAGTAGGCATTGGGCTTTATGGAATACATTATGCATGCCAGTTGAGGAAGGAGGAACAGGTTTCAGGTCACTGCATGATATAGCAAAGGCATTATTCAGCAAGTTGTGGTGGAATTTCAGAACAAAACCAAGCCTATGGAGCTCTTTCGTATTTCAGAAATACTGTAAGAAATTGAATTCTGTAATTGTTCCATGGAAAAGGGGGTCTCACATTTGGAGAAAAATGTTGGAAAGCAGAGATCTGATTGAACATCAAATCTTTTGGCAAACAAAAAGGGGATCCTCACTTTTTTGGTTTGAAAACTGGACAGGTCTTTGGGCACTATATTTTTTAGTTCCTCAGGACTTTGGCATTGATGAAACTGTATATAATGTACATGATGTTACCTTAGATGGTGAGTGGGATGTAGACAGGCTATTTGAAATGCTTCCTGAAGACTTAACAGTACACATTTTGGAGAAAATCAAACCACCTTCACCTCAGCAAGTTCTTGACATGCCTTGTTGGATGCTGGAAACAAGAGGATATTTCAGTGTTAAGTCAGCATGGGATTATACGAGAAGAAGAGATGAACCAAGAACAGCTTATAGGATGATTTGGGTAAAGGGATTGCCTTTTAAAATAGCATTGTTCATGTGGAAAGTGTGGAAAGCAAAGCTACCTTTAGATGATTTCTTGAAAAGGGTAGGCTACTGCATACCATCAAAATGTTGGTGTTGTGTACAGCCCGACGAGGAATATCTTTAGCACTTGTTTTTTAGATCAGAAACTGCAAGGACAACTTGGAAGTATTTTCTATCGAGGGCAGGAATAGCTGTGGAGGGACTAACATTGCACCAAGCAATCACAAAATGTTGGACTGCAAATGTGTGCTTAAGGCTCAAACCAGTAATGCAAGCACTCCCCTCATATGTAGTCTGGGAACTTTGGAAAAGAAGAAATAGTATGAAGTATGGTGATGATGTGACAACTAGCAGGGTGATTTATCAAGTTTCATCTAATCTCCAGGCATTGGTGAAAGTGATAAAGCCTGGGATGGACATGGTACCTCACAAATGGCAAGATCTATTAGCTATGATGGAAAATTTCACTCCTAAACTTAAGGTTACCAAAGTCATGTGGGAATTTCCAAGTGCAGGATGGCTAAAAGTTAATACGGATGGTGCATCGAGGGGAAATCCAGGCAGGAGCTCAATAGGTTTTTGTATAAGAAATGAAAATGGTGACATAGTCAAGTCAGTAGGGAAGGAGATTGAGGAGACAACAAACACAGTAGCTGAAGCGAAGGCCATGGTAGAAGCACTAAGGTTCTGCATATTTCAACAATACTCTCATATATGGCTTCAAACTGACTCAATGTTATTAAAAAAGATAATGGATGGGATCTGGAAACCACCATGGATAATATCTGAGCAGGTAGAGGAAATGATGCAACTAATGAATGGGGGAAATTACACAGTTACTCATATTCATAGGGAGGACAACAAGCTAGGAGATCACTTGACTAATTATGCTTTAGATCATAGAGAAATAGAATGCCAACAATTCTGGCATCTAGATGCACATGGAAGGAGGTTGGTTAATAAAGATAAGCTGCAATGCCCAAGTCTAAGGGTGAAGGTAGACAAGAGATAAGAAGCAAAGAGAAAAGGAAGAGCAGGAGGTGCCACTACGAGTATATTATCCTATGCTTTCAAAAAGCCAAGAATTAAAATGCATATATGGGCCATGACTTGGGAATGTCTTGTTTTCCATCAAGACAAAAGGGACGACAAAGGCAGGCACACCTGGAGTTTTATTTTAATACAAATGCATGGGATCGAGGAGTCATCGTTAGAAGCAAAATTCGAGCTTTTTTGTAAGCACGCGTCAAGCATCTTGATAGAATATGAAGGCATGCGCATTGGGATAACACCACTGGGTGTAATCAGAGACGTGGAATACACGCATGCTTCTAGCATTACTATATGAATGCATGCTTCAAGATGTTTGGGTCCTGGAGATTACTCGGTCGACGAGCTACAAGAGTTGGGAGGATAGTTTAAATTCCAATAGGGATGCACGCCTGTTTTCACAAGGATTTTCACGCTGGCATACACATGGGAAAGAAGGCATACACATGGGGTTTCGACAACAAAAAAATGGGACATGGAATTGCTCGCTGGCAGTGTAACGAAAGCTGGACAATGAATTGGAATATGCTATTTTGGTCAAGCATGATTTCTCACGTTTCTGGAGGGGCACGCATGGCATACGCATGGATGCAGAAAGCCGTGCACTAGTACATTGGGAAGGCAACGCTGTCGACAAAGCAAGGACAACAACTGGATTAAGAATCGAAAGGAGCAATTTACGATGGATGTTCATTCACGCTACCTACAAGCACTAAGAAATGGATCGTGGCATGCCTGGGAATTAAACAAAGGCTTGGCAATGTAAACAAGAGTAATGCTTAAAAAGAATCCTCGATGCAAACGAAAAGCTTAGAAGCGTGGCTGCAATTTACAAGAACAAAGCTGGAAAGTGTAGGCATGCACTTATGGATTATAAAATTACGAGAAGAGATGGATACGAATGTAGTTTTGTTGATTTTAAAATGCACGCATGCTTCAACAAAGACATGGAATCCACGCAGGCTTCTAGCATTTTAATATGACAAGGAGCTACAAGAGAGGGGACCTACAACAAGCAGGTGAAAAAGGATGTCTGGACATTTTCACCAACATTCTTTTGGAAATGCAGCAGCACATGGAAGGACTATTAAATTTTTATTGCTTGAAGTTCTCGATCAACGAGGCTTTCAGCCATTAAACAATAGGGACAAAAAATATTTGAATTAGAAGAATAATGCACGCCTGCCCTCGTTGCAAGATTTTATTGGGAATCAATTGGAAATTTAAGCATGCAATTCAATTGTGCAACTCCAGAAAATCTGGATGGCAGCACGTCCGTGCACAGGTATGCAAATTAAGGCAGGTTGACTGGACGCGCACACATTGTCGAGCAGGAACAGGAAGAGCATCGAAGGAAAAATCAAATGAACTAGGCTTCGTTTGGACTGAAAGACAATGCAGAATTACTATTCAGTGTTTAATTCATGGGCTACACATGCTTCTCATGGGCTAATTTTATTATGCAATGACTAGTAATACTTGTGATATCAAGTTTGAGTGATCTACTCAATTTGATAATAGGGTACATGTATTTTAAAAAGTTTATGCTTTACATTTTATAGGACATCAAGACATTTGTATTTCCTTTTTCATTAATAAAAAAAATAGCCCTAGGCTCTTGCCTAGCGGAATGAAAAAAAATAAAAAAATAAAGGGATGAAACCCTAGTTTTAGAGAAAACAAAGATCGATTTATAATAAAGAAGTAAAAGAACCCAAAAGAATAGCCATGGAAGTTTGAAAATGCTTTAGATATCCAAAGGTTCGACCAACAAACAACAAGAAAATAAACCCTAATATAACAAAAATGTTCAGACATCGATTAACTAGTAACAAAGTAAGGGAACTTTTTAGGAAAATCAAAGATGAACTTAGGATCGCTCCAGATCTACGGAGATCTGAACCGATTCAAGTCCAAATGTTAGGTTTATTGAAGAAAAGAGAAAGGGTAAGAGAATCTGGCCTTTGAATCAAGGATTTGAGCCATGAGACTTTGATAGAAATCATTCACGGACCATAAACGAACTTTTGAAGAACTTAAAACGAGATCTGGGCCAGATCTCTTCGAAATCCTTCCATGAAACCACACAATCGAGCAACCAAGGGAGATAGGAGACAAGTAGAGGCTTCGTACAACCATAGGACGCCATAGATCAGACAAGGATTCAAGGGATTAGGGTTAATTTTGGGTGGCAGCGGCTAGGGTTAGGTTTAGGTCTTAGAGAGAACGAAGAGGAGAGGATTTCAGGGCGGCTGTTTGGTGAGAATGCCAGGTTTGGGGGGGAGGGGTCATTTGGAACTAAAAAAGGAAAAGGGCAATTGTGGCCGTTGATCTATATGATCAACGATCGAGATTGAAAAGATTTGGGCCGGGTTGGACATTATAGGTTTGGGCTGGGTATATTTGGGATGATTCAATTGAATTGGGGGGGGGGGGGGTTAAAATTGGGCTAGGTAATTCGGCTAAATCTGAAATAAGAGGGCCATTTGTTAAATACCATATTTAATTAATAAAATAATTTTTTTAAAAAATAACCAATAGGCTATAAAAAAATATTTTCATGCCTGGAAATATTTTAAAATAATTACTTAATATTTAAAAAATATAAAAGTCTATTTTCTGGTAAAATAATGTAGTAATGCGTGTATGAGCTATAATTGCAAAGTAATGACAATTGCAGCCTAAAAATACAAAAGTGGCTATTTGTGCAATAATTGAAACTTAGTACAAATGCAAATGATAAAATAAACCACAAAAATTATTGTAAAACTATTTGTGATGCAATTAGTGATTGTTTTATAAATAAAATGCTAGGAGAAATTAGTTAAAATATTTTAAAAATGCAGAAATTGTATAAAAAATACTAATTGATGCCAAAGAATAGTTTTGAAAATATTATGGAAAAAATTGGGCATCAACAGCTGCTCCTCTTTATCTGAGATGGGTGAAAGAGTTTCCGGGTAAAGAAATGATGGCCAATTTTGACCAAATGTGATGTTTTGACAGATAGAGGCCGGACTCTGGTCTCTGAGCTGCCTACATATCCCTAGTTTTACAGGAATCAGACCACGTGTAGTTCTGTATTCATTGGCGAAATATACCGATGAAGTCATTCCAAGAACGAACAGGAGATTTCGGAATGGATGCAAGAGTGGATATGGCGAATGATCCAGGTTTGAGATAGTTGAAGGAACTGGAGTGAGGTCGCTCCTGCTAGGATAACGGTTACTTGCTGGTCACCTGCAGATAAAGAGATGCTACAAACATGTATTTATGCGAAAATTTAAACATGATGCAAATTCCCTTTGGTCCATGAAAGTTGTCTTTGGACAGTTTAAGAATAACGTCCTCAGACCATGATGTCCTGGGCCATGAATTGTTTGGTGAATGATTCACAGGCCATGAAATGATGTTCTCGGGCCATGAAGATGGTGCCTCCGAACCATGAAGCCTTTGAATAATGATATGCAAAGTTGAGAGATCCTTAGGCCATGGCATGGTGTCTTCTGGCTATGAGGATAATGCCTTTTAGACTATGACACCTTTGGATAGGTCGACGATATTTCAGTCCATGAGATGCAATAATATGATGTTAACAAGATAAGGCTTAGCCTTATGAAATAAAGGGCAAAGCTTAGCCCAATCGAAAAGCAAATAAATAGTACTTGGAATAGAGCAATATTTATGCAAGGAGGGACAATGCTTAGTCCCATAAAAATCTGGAAGCACGGAATAGCCTCATGCAAATATGGAGGCAGGGATTAGCCTCATGCAAATACTGAGGTAAGGATTAGCCTCATGCAGATATGGAGGTAATGATTAGCCTCATGCAGATATGGAGGCAGGGATTAGCCTCATGCAAGTATGGAGGCATGGATTAGCCTCATGCAAATATGGAGGCATGGATTAGCCTCATGCATATATGGAGGTAGGGATTAGCCTCATGCAGATATGGAGGCAGGGATTAGCCTCATGCAGATATGGAGGCAGGGATTAGCCTCATGCAGATATAGAGGCAAGGATTAGCCTCATGCAGAGTAGGGAGGCAAGGATTAGCCTCATGCAAATATGGAGGCAGGGATTAGCCTCATGTAGATATGGAGGAAGGGATTAACCTCATACAGGTAGGGAGGCAAGGATTAGCCTCATGCAAATATGGAGGCACGGATTAGCCTCATGCAAATATGGAGGTAGGGATTAGCCTCATGCAGATATGGAGGTAGGGATTAGCCTCATGCAAATGTGGAGGCAGAGATTAGCCTCATGCAAAGAGCGAGTAGCAAATAAGAGTAGTATATTTCTTAGTTGGAGGTGTCTGATAGCCTGTTTGATAGTGAATTTTCTTTGTGTATACATGTTTGCGAATGCTATTGCTACGTCAAGTGTGCCTGCGTTCAAAGAAAAATTTTCAATTTTGCGAGGGGGATGTTGGTTTGTGCCTTTGTCTGCTGGCCTTGCTTTGTTCCATTCTGGAGGCCTTATCTATGTTTCCCCTGGGTAACACCTGACTGTTACGAAAATAGAGTTTTCGAAAATATGCAATTATTCATAAAAATAGAGTCATATTAGAGACATATTGAAATCTCAAGTAGTTTTAGATGAACTAGTGATTGTAATAAATTTCAGAGAAACTGCAGCTTTCTCATGGTAGAATTATGAGGGTCCTCCTCAAAATTCTGCCCCAGTTTGGTAGATGATACTTCGGCCGTTTGCAAGCTATGTATAACCTTCTTCCGAATTTTGAGAATCTTTCTCAAAATTCTGCCCCAATTTCTTAACCGATTTATGACCGTCTGACATATGTTGGCATTGGCCGAACTTGTTCCGGAATTTTGAGGGTCCTCCTCAAAATTCTGCCCCAATTTCTGATCTTAGGGGAAAGATGGAAATTTTATTATGATATGACTGAACCCACAGGGCTACCTGCGTATCCCATCTTAAACGGGAATCAGGTCAAGCGTAGTTCAATTATATCAGATGAGAAAATGTACATAGTCTAAGCATAGTATCTCTTGACTGCGTCTGAATTGATTTGTTTTGGCCAGATTTCTCCGTCCATTTCTGCAAGTATGAGTGCTCCTCCTATTAGCACTATGTGAACCATATAAGGACCTTTCTAGTTGGGAGAGAATTTCTCTTTGGCTTCATCTTGATGTGGAAAGATCTTCTTCAATACCAGCTGTCCTGGTGCA
Source organism: Nicotiana tabacum (assembly GCF_000715075.1). Taxonomy (NCBI): domain Eukaryota; kingdom Viridiplantae; phylum Streptophyta; class Magnoliopsida; order Solanales; family Solanaceae; genus Nicotiana; species Nicotiana tabacum. The sequence goes on along the minus strand of NC_134087.1, from coordinate 1,036,737 downwards.
AATTGCCTTGGTTTGACCCTTTTATTGAAAGCTCTAAACATTCTGTTCTGGTAAAGCTGACCGTGACATACTGCATTCAGCCTTTTTCCATCTATAAGGGCCAATTGTTCATAGTGGCTCCTTATCCATTCTGCATCGTTGAGTTCAACTTCTTGTATGATTCTTAAAGAAGGAGTCTCTACCTCGGCTAGGATGACAACTTCGGTACCATAAATTAGCATGTAGGGAGTTGCTCTGGTTGATGTGTGAACTGTAATGCAGTATGCTAACAGAGCAAAAGGTAGCTTCTAGTTCCATTATTTGTGGTTTTCTACCATCTTACTTAGTATCTTCTTGATATTTTTGTTGGCGGCTTCTACGACTCCATCCATCTGAGGTCTATAGGCTGTGGAGTTCTTGTGTTTGATTTTGAAAGTTTCACACATGGCTTTCATCAGATCACTGTTGAGATTGGCAGCATTATCAGTAACAATGGACTTGTGAACTCCGAATCGGCAAACAATACGATCTTTGACAAAGTTTATGACAACTTTCTTGGTTACAGCTTTGTAAGATGCAACCTCTACCCATTTTGTGAAGTAATAAATGGCTACCAGAATGAACCTGTGCCCATTTGAAGCTGTGGGCTCGATAGGACCGATGACATCCATTCCCCAGGTGGCGAATGGACAAGGTAAGCTGGTTGCGTTGAGCTCATTTGGCGGCACTTTTATCATATCGGCATGCACTTGGCATTGGTAGCATTTGCGGACATACTGGATGCAATCTGTCTCCATGGTCATCCAAAAGTAACCGGCCCTAAGTATCTTCTTGGCCAAGACAAAACCATTCATGTGTGGGCCGCAGGTCCCAGCATATATATCCTCAAGTAGTTTAGAAGCTTCTTTTGCATCGACAGATCTTAACAATCCCAAATCAGGAGTTCTTCTATACAAAATTGCTCCACTGTGGAAGAAGTGATTGGACAATCTCCAGAGTGTGCATTTCTGAGTGTGGTTTGCATGCTCCGGATATTCTCCTTTCACCAAATACTCCTTGATGTCATGGAACCAAGGCTTTCCATCCATCTCTTCCTCGACATGAGCACAGTAAGCCGATTGATTATGGATTCTCACTGGGATGGGATTAATGAAATTCTTATCTGGATATTGTATCATGAATGACAAAGTGGCCAATGTATCAGCAAACTCATTATGAATTCTAGGCACATGTTGGAACTCTATCTTCATGAACATCTTTCTCAATTCCTGCACATGGTGCAGATATGGCAATATCTTGGAATTCTTGGTGGCCCATTCTCCTTGTACCTAGTGCACAAGCAGATCTGAATTACCGATTACCAGCAGCTCTTGAATATTCATGTCGATTGCCTTGTTGAGTCCTAGTATGCAAGCTTCATATTCTGCCATGTTGTTGGTGCAGGGAAATCTGAGTTTAGTAGATACCGGATAATGTTGACCCATTTCTGATACCAAAACCGCTCCAATGCCCACTTCTTTGAAGTTTGTAGCTCCGTCGAAGAACATCCTCTAACCGTCGTATGCTTCGGTAATATCCTCTCCTATGAATGACACCTCTTCATCAGGAAAATACATTTTTAGGGCTTCGTATTCTCCTCCCACCGAATTTTCAGCAAGATGGTCTACCAATGCTTGTCCTTTGACCTCCTTTTGAGTTACGTAGACGATATCGAACTCACTCAATAGTATCTGCCACTTGGCTAGCTTCCCAGTTGGCATGGGTTTCTAAAATATGTACTTCAAAGGGTCCATCCTAGATATGAGGTATGTAGCATATGCACAGAAGTAATGCCTAAACTTTTGGGCCATCCAAGTCAAAGCATAGCAAGTGTGCTCTAGCAGAGAGTACCATGCTTCGTAAGGTGTGAACTTCTTACTCAAGTAGTATATGACTTGCTTCTTTCTTCCTGTCTCGTCATGTTGTCCCAGAACGCATCCGAAGGCACTATCCAACACAGATAGATATAGTAGCAAAGGCCGCTCCGACTCTGGATGGACTAAAACTGGTGGTGTGGATAGGTACTCCTTGATTTGTCGAAGGCTTTCTAACAATCCTCGGTCTAGCTTGTCTTGACATCTATCCTCAATATTTTGAAGATGAGTTCACATATGACTGTGGACTGTGCTATGAAGCGACTGATATAGTTGAGACGCCCTAGGAAGCTCATCACGTCCTTTTTGCTCCTTGGTAGTGGAAATTCCTGAATAGATTTGACTTTAGATAGATCTAGATCGATCCCTCGACGACTAACAATGAATCCTAGTAACTTTCCTGCGGGAACCCCAAATGCACACTTTGCGGGGTTCAGTTTCAAGTTGTACCTCCTTAGCCTGTCAAAGAACTTTCTCAAGTCCGTTATGTGGTCTACAACCCTCTTGGATTTTATAATGACTTCATCCACATATACCTCTATTTCTTTGTGTATCATATCATGGAAAATGGTTGTCATAACTCTCATATAGGTGGCCCCAACATTCTTTAGACCAAATGACATCATTTTTGTCGCAGTACACCCCCTATGGTGTAATAAAAACGATTTTCTGTGTGTCTTCTTCGTCCATCCAAATCTGGTGGTAGCTTGCGAAGTAATCCACAAAGGATTGGAGTTCATGTTTGGTACAGTTGCCGATCAGGATGTGTATATTTGGCAGTGGAAAATCGTCTTTGGGGCTTGCTCTGTTTAAATCCCGATAGTCAACACATATTCTGACTTTCCCATCTTTCTTCGGAACTGGTACAATGTTGGCTAACCAAGTTGGGTACTCAACAACCCTGAGAACTTTGTCTTTGATTTGCTTAGTAACTTCCTCTTTGATTTTCAGGCTCATGTCTGGTTTGAATTTTCTGAGTTTCTGCTTCACTGGCGGACACATGGGATTAGTAGGCAACTTGCGAGCCACTATGGACGTGCTCACACCGGTCATGTCATCATACGACCATGCAAAAATGTCCTCATATTCTTTCAAGAAATGAATGTACTCCTCTTTCTCTATTGATGATAAGTGAATGTTGGTGAGAGTCTCTTTGACGGTCTCGGCGTCCCCCAAATTTACTGCTTCGGTTTCGTCCAGGTTGGACTTAGGCTTATTCTCAAAGTTTTCAACTTCCTCAGGTATCTCATCTTCTTCATCTGAATCACTATTCTCAGGTTACGTCGCCTCATTACATGTCACAATCATTTTATCAGGAAAAGTAACAATAATACTGTAGAAAGAAAAAAAATGAAAGATAATAATAAATAATAAAGAGCAATGCATTTGGTTAAGACTTAAAAGATCCAACGAGTATGACTCGATGAATCGAGCATTTATTTTGAAACAAGTGAATCTTAAAAACAAAATTACTGAAAATCTTAAATGCCTAGAATGGCTATAGAAATAAAATCTGCCAAGCTAACCAGGGGCTCAGTGGGCCCGGGATAGTGTGGCGGTCCAGTTCCTGAGAACAACTCCCTTCTCCACAGTCTGAATAATGAGGCCTTCTTCCTCCTCATCCTCAATTATTGCATTGTAGTCCATGTCTTCATCCTCCAAAAATAGATTTCTCAGACCAGCTAACACTTCTTTTTCTGTAGTTCCCAATATTATATCAGCTTGGTGAAAAGTTAGACCCAAATGTGGCACTGGTTGCTCAAGAGGGTAATATGGTCCACACCATGGAGGCGACCAATCATTATACTCCTGCCATGTATACTGGTATCCGAGCCCGAAGGTAGTACCGTGACGCTTCAGCTGTATCGTCTTAGTAATACCCTAGAGATTCTTCCCAAGCCCTTTGCTGGCTTCATACCATCAACACTTGATGTAGTGTGGAAGCCACAGCTCCGGTGGCATGTATCCATGGTTGGCCTAATAGAAGATTGTATGAGACTGATATGTCAAACACCTGAAATTCGACATCGAACCAAGTTGGCCCCATCTGTAGACAAAGATTAATTTTCCCAATCGTGGCCCTTTGGGACCCATCGAAAGCTTTCACGTTCATGCTCCCTACCCGTATTTCATGGAAACCTTTGCCTAGTCTTTTCATAGTATCCAACGGACAAATATTGAGTCTTGAACCTCCATCAATCAAGACCCTAACAATGAATTTGTCTTCAAATTGCACTGTGATATGCAATGCTTGGTTGTGATTCAACCCTTCAGGCGGTAGCTCATCTTCGTAGAAGATTATTTTATGAATTTCCAGTACCTGCCCTACCATATTGGCCATCTCTCCACAGGTGATATTGTTGGGCTCGTAGGCTTCACTCAATACCTTCATCAAAGCATTCTTATGTGCCTCTAAATTTTGCAACAGTGACAGTATGGATATCTGAGCTGGGGTTTTGTTCAAATGATCGACGATGGAGTATTACCTTGCTTGTACTTTCCTCCAAAGGTCATCTGGACCTGTTTCAATAACAGTCTGCTTGGTAGCAGTATCCTTACTTGGTCTTCCCAAGTTTTCGGGTGTATAGATTGTCCCAGTCCTTGTCATTCCTTGCGCAACATCGGATTCCTCCATCTTTGCCTTTACTTTTTGCCTAGTCTCGGCAACATAATCTCAGGGTATTGCTTTTGAGTTGGAAGGAGGTGTGGTTGATACTGTCACCGTGAAAGGTGTGGCTACTTCCACTTCAAATTGAACAGGGGTGGCCATAAGTGGAGCTACCTCTACCTCAAATGGGGTTGATGAAGCTACCTCAACTTTGATCCGTGACTGAGTCTACACTACCATAGGAGTAAGTGTGACTGCAAGTTTAAAGTCATCGTCTTCTCGAATAAGCCCAATTGACCCCTCAAGATCCCATTTTTCATCCATTTCTATCACATGTATCCTGCCACCCCTATGATCCGGGAGGGGGTTGTTACGAACATTAGGTGCAGCTTCTTTCGCCTGTATAATCTTATTATCAATCAGTCTCTGGATTTTATCCTTCAATGTTCGGCACTCGTCAATGTGTGCCCTTTCATACCGGAATGGTATGCATAGGTTTTGTTTGGGTCGACCCATTGGGATGGATTCTCTAATGCCACGACAGGTATAGGGGTGACATAACCAGCAACTTTTAACCTTTCATATAGCTAGTCGATGGGTTCGGCAATAGCAGTGTACCGTCTGGGTGGCTTGCGGTCAAAGTTTGGTCGTGGTCTTGGAAAATTTTGGCGAGTTGGAGGTGACTAGAAATGAATTGGTTGGAAATTATAGGTATGATAGGCAATGGCTGGTTGGAAGTATCTAGGAGATGAGGGTTGGTATGTGGGTGGTGGTTCTTGGTATGTGGGTGGAGATCTTTGATATGTAAATGGAGATTTCGGGTCTTAAGCCACCATTACTGCCCCAATGTCTCTTTTCTTTGATATGTCGCCTGATTGTAATGCCTTGTTTGTGGCCTGTAATACCTCAAAGTTTGTCAATATCCCGCTCTTGATTCCTTCTTCGATTCTTTTTCCGAGTTTGATGATATCAGAGAATTTATGATTTTCAATAACCATCAACCTTTCATAATATTGTGGATCCTATGCTCTGACGAAGAACTTGTTCATCTGTTCCTTGTCCAAAGATGGCCTAACGTTGGCTGCTTCCGACCTCCAACGAGTAGCGTACTCGCGGAAAGTCTCGGTGGGTTTCTTCTTAAGGTTCTGAATGTAGAAAACATCTGGGGCATTTTTTGTGTTGAACCTGAATCGGTCCATAAAATCCGATGCCATACTCACCCAGTTAGACCATTTCTTAAGATCTTTGCTGATGTACTTGGACAAAATATCTCCTGTAAGACTTCTCATAAAGAGCTTCATCCGGATCTTTTCATTCTTTCCGACCCCAACAAGCTTGTCACAATAAGTCATCAAATAAACTCTGAGATCACCTGTACCATCAAATATTTCGAACTTGGGAGGTTTGTAACCCTCTGGAAGTTCTATATTTGGATGTATGCATAAGTCTTCTTATTTCAAACCTTCTATTCCTTTGCCGACTTCGACACCCTGAACTCGACTCGTCAACTTTTTGATTCCTTCAGCCATGTTTTTAACGAGCAGGTCCTTCTCAGAAGATTCTGGTGTATAGGAGATTGGTTGGATAGAGTGAGGTACGATTTTCATGTATATGGGTTTGTCTTGGTGAGTGCCAGGTGCCTGGGTGTAATGGTGGTCATTGGTTGAGTTTTGAGGGTCAGGAATGGGTTGTCGTGTGTTCTGGGGAGTGTGAAAAGTGGCGGTTAGTGGGTACTGAATTGGTTGATGGTAATGTTGTGGTGGAATTGGTATTGGTAGGGGATTGAGATTTTGGGGTGGGGTTGCGTGTTGATGTAGTGTAGAAGGGTTTTGTGGATGTTGGTTTGGTGTGTTTTGGGGAGGTGCTGGGTTCTTTGTGTTTTGTTGGTTGATGTCGGGGACATTCAGGGTGAGGGATAGGTTTGCCAAGTTGCGGAGCTGCTCAAGCTCTCCCTGTAACTCTAGTATCTTTTGTTCCAACCTTAAAACTAGATCATTTGGTGCTAGAGTACTCCGACCGTTTGAAGTTTCTGCGTTCTCAGCATTATCCTTTCGAATACCACTTAAGTCGTCCATTTTTGCTTTTCCTTTGCCTTTTGTATTACTTGGAGGAAGAGGAGGTGGAAGGCCTCTAGATCTGTTGTGATATGCTGATGATGCCAGTATGAGCGAACCAACCTTAGGGGATGGGAATAAAGAATAAAGAAAAACAAAAAGGTAAACAAGTCAGTAAGGATTCTGAGATGTTTGCAGTATTTAAACACATATTGCGGGAATGTAAATTCGCGTCCTAATTTGGGAACCTCGTTGTGCTCGAGATAGGCCTAGCGACAAATAAATTTGGAGAAATTTAGTGCCAATAATTTCCTCATTTCATTAATGTAAAAATAAACGCCCCAAAACGAAACTAAACAAAATAATGTTGCTAATGGCACTTGGCCTTATTACATTTGAAAAGGAAAGCAATTAAATCAAATCTACTTGGTCCCAGAAGGACCCTCTCCAGACTAGATGCTCTTGTCAATCAATTCTCCCAACTCGCGCATGTTCAGCAGTAGGAACGCTCTTGCCGGATGCCCTCCTTCATTTCCTTCAGCGTTTTGGCAGTCAGTGACCCTTTTTCTCATCTTCTCTTCCAACTCCATTAAACTGTACTCCAGATATTCCAGCCTCTCACTGGATTTAACAACTCTTTCTTTCCACTCGTTAATCATCTCCATATTAGCCTTATGCAGTGCCATATGCTCAGCTTCAGACTCTCGAACTCTTTTCCGCAGCTTATTGTACTTCACCTCTGCTTCAGTAACCTCGTCTATGACCCTGTTTCCTGGCCTAGCCATTGGCTCAAAGACCCCAGCTATGTTGTCCTCCAACCACGAAGGGCAAGGGTATGAGTGGCCTGCATGATATCGGTATGGCTCGATAGTATCATCCTCCACAATAATCTTCAAGCTCCACATGTATTGTGCTTCGTTCTTATACGGGATGGCGTCACCTTGGAAATTGGCTCTGAAGTGACATATCTTAGCGACCCGTGGTATGATCTATCTTCTGCCTGCTTGTCTCATAACCCTAAGAGGAGTGTAAAGGTATATTCCCCTCAACCCAATCAACACTAAGTGTGGAAAATTTCTGGATCTGATGATGAACTCATCGGTAGGGAACCACTCGAACATCCACTGGACTTGATCCTCAGTCAAATTTTTGAAAAGCTATACCCATCCCACAACATTCTCTGGTTGAGTAAACATGTCTAGAATATAGTTCAGTCTTTTGGGATGATGGAAGGCTATGTGATCATTCTATGACCTTAGCAGAAATACTTGGCGGTATTGTCGCTTTTAGAGATGTTCCAACAACCAGACCTGTAACAGCAAGTTGCAACCCTCGAAAAACTGAACCCCTTCTGACATCGCTCCAAAGCCTGGTACATGTCCGCAATGATCATAAGGACGATATCTTATGTTTTCCCCTCAATCCCGTCCATCAGAGTTTTGGTCACCATGGCCAGTCTAGTATAGATTCTATCCCATTGGATTAGGAATGCCAGCATGCCCAAGAAATACATAATAAACACGAAGACCCTACGATGAATCCAACCTAAAGAAGTGATTGAGAACTCATCATCAAAAATACAGTAAGAGTTGTTGTGACCATATTTTTCATAAAGGAACTCAAAAGGTATGTAGGAGTCCTTTAGGCATTTCAAGTTGTCATTCTTCTTCAGCCCCATCATCTTCAGAAATCCCCTAGCAGTGAGATTTTCAGTGCTAACAGATTAGGGCTATCCCAAGGCAACCCAGCAAATCCTCCTATTTCTTCTAGAAGGGGAGTAATTTCTAGGTTCCCAAAACGGAACACAACCCTTTTCTTGTCCCAAAACATAGTTGCAGCATCGATCAACATTTTGTTGGGCTGAAGGTCCAACAGAGAAGGAAAATAAGATCCCTCCACCAATCTAGCAAGAGTGAGGGTATGCTACCAACCATACAGAACTGGGGACCTCGTGCCTCATTTTCTGCAAAACAAAGAGAGTTAGGCCCTTTCCCCTTCCAGGTTCGTCTATTTATACAGTAATAATTAGCATATTGGCACTTATTTCTCCAAATTAATGTACATAATCATGGTTAAGTCCGTTGGGATTATGGAAAACCCGACGGACTTTTGGACAAAGCTTGTCTTAAAGAGTTATTATGCGGACAACATATTAACCCGACTAGGTTTGACCATGATGCATGTACAATTAATCATAGTAAGGCTACTATAGAGGTCTAAACTAGGACCCACAAGCGGACAACTTGAGGGGGAAAGGCACGGAACAGTCGAACGCACCGCTGATCGACTAGTTTTACCGCAAATACGCCTTTCCGAATTTAAAGGGTGATATATAGGAAGAGCGCAAACACTCATCAAGCGTTGCTATAGGATTAATTACGCACGAGTGGAATATGATGTCGAGCATGATTTATGCAAAAATAAATAGCATGTTGTCAGGTATTTGCACGTAAGAAAATAATAAATGCAGTATTTGAATAATTGAAAGACAGTTACAGAAAAAAAAACAAAGAGACAAGTTAGTTTCAAGAATAAAAGAAATTGAAAAAATAGACAGTTAGATTCAAATAAGGGGAAAGGGTACGCGAGATGGAGCATGCTTGGACTAATTCACAAAAATAAGTTCGTTATAGTAAGAGCCTAAAATATCCCCAACAGAGTCGCCATGCTGTTGCGTCCATTTTATTCCCTTTTTGACGGGGAAGTTTGAGTTTAGACATTCATGGAGGAACAACTCGTTTCTTTTGGGAATTGGGTATTTGAAGAGTCGCAACCTAACGGATTATGGTGCGTTAGGGCACCTAGAGCAATTAACGCATGTAACTAGTTTGCATTACCAGAGATTAGGGTAAGAGCTCGAAATAACCTTGAGGGGAAGGTGTTAGGCACCCCTAGCGGTCCACAACGGTGGGTCCCGGCCGAACTTAAACTATGTGAATTAGTCATTTTACAAGTAAACAATTTCAACACATATTCGCAAATAAAGACATGTGTTGATACCCAAATTTTCTCTATATGTGTTCAATATGCAAAATAAATTCAAAATAGCATATATATGCATATATAAGTATGTCCAAATATTTTATTATTTTTTCTTTATTTTTAAAGGTTTTTAAATCAATTTATTCCCCTATTTTACCCATAAAAACCGAATAATTATTTCCAAAAATTATTATTTTTGGTAATTTATTTATTGGACTTTTATATTTATGCTAAAATATAGCTAACATAATTTTTTAAAATTTTTACAAATTTATTTAGTATTTTAAAGCTAAATTGCATATAATTGCAATATTGGCCTCTTTTAGGATTTAATTGCGTTTATATTCATAAATATTAAGTTCGGTATTTTTAAATTGATAATTATATGTTATGAATCATTTTATTACTTTCAATTTATTTCCAAAAATTAATTCACTATTTTTTAAATTTTAAAAAGAGAAAACTAGCTATTTAAATGATAGCCCAATTTCATTTCAATTGTAGCCTAATTTGAACCCCAAATCAGACCCAATTTCCTCTGCCCAATTTCGTTTAAACTTGACCCCTAACCCAACTAAACCTACCCAACCTGGATCCCTACCTAACTCCTTTAATCCTATCCGTTGATCATTTAGATCAACGGCCATTTTACGCCCTTTCCATTTTTAACCTTAAACGACCCCTTACCCTACCTCATTCTTTACCAAACACCACCTCTGAATCACTTTCCCTTCCAATTCTCTCTGCAATCCCTTATGAACCCTAGCCGCCGCCCTCTAACCCCACCATAATCCACCCTAATGCCTTCCTAATACATGGCCCATCGTGGTCATTTGAGACATGTATTAGCCTCTCATAGCTCTTGGGTGTTTGTTTCTGTGGTTTCATGGCCAGTCCTCGAAGGAATCTGGTCTAGTCCTTGCTCGACTTCAGCTCATGGCCTTTCTCCGGCCATTCATGGCCTTTCAAGGCAGATCTTTGACTTTCCTGGTTAGATCGGAAACTTTCAAGGTCTTTCTCACCTTTTTTGGATTTTTCGAAACCCTAATCTTTAAGCTCTTTTGATTTTCATTCAGATCTACTTAGATCTGTACTTGCTATGAATGTTTTAAGTGTTTTTCTCGAAAGTTATTCAGCTTTTCTTTCAAAACAACTTTTCGTTAAGGTTTTCCTTTATGTTTTTCAAAAGATCTCTTCTCTGATTCTCGATGTTGTTTGTGATTTGCTATGTTTTGCTCATGTTTTTCTTCTATATGAGTCAGCATGTTAAAACCCTAGTTCCCTTTTTGTCTCATCTGAGTTCTGAACTGCATGTTTAAATGTGTACTGGTTTGATTAAGTTCTTCGTTCTTGTTTGACTTATTTGATTCTGAGTTTTACCATCTTTTAAACTCGTTTATTGTGGAAAACCCTAGGTCTTTTGGTATGAGACCGTTTATTTACTTGACTCAATTAAAGGTTCCTTGTTTCAGACCCTCTTTTCTTTATGTGACTTATCTGATTCCGAGTTTTACTCGACTATGGTTGAAATTCTAATTTCTCAAAAAGTTTCCTCACTTGTTGTTGTGAGACCTTCATTTGTTTCTGATTCTCTTTACCTGTTGTTATGATTTCTTCACTGTTGATTCTATGTGACTACCTGTCATACTTGACTACTATGCTTCGAATATCTTTCTTACTATTGAATCCTATGCTTATTTCTGCTACTCTTGCATGTTGTTTCTTATGCCAATGTGCTTGGCCTCGCATGTCTGATACTTTTGTTCACTCTATTTAAATACCGATTGATCTTCCTTGATTGATCTTGATATTGAGACTGATTGCAAAAATGTTTTCTTACGAGCCCTAATTTCTACTCATCTGTTTAAAGTTACTTGATTCCTTTCCTTTACTATGATATTTTACCTTACTGAATCTTTTCCAAAATAAGCATATTTTTGTACTTAGACTCGATTGTTTCCTTCATGCTTTTACTACTCCTTTTATGGCAATAATCAGTCTGTCTCCAAACTGATTTTCTTTCTTTAATTGGACCTACTACTACCCGTTAAACAATGATTCCTTAATTAAAGGGGAATCACTTGGGTTAATTGATTCTGACTTGTGATTGTTTCCATGTTTGTGTTAATATTTTGCTTATTACCTTATTCTTCACCTCTTTTCAAAACTATAAATACCCACCCTCTTTTCTTTCAAACACACGAACCATCTGGGTTTAGAACACGCACTTCACTCAAAACACTCTATTACTATTTGTGCTACTGCTTTGTCTAGCCGGCTGAAAGCCAAGGCTAGGTTGTGGAAATTTGCTTACTTTTTCTTTCTGCACTTTGCTTCTTACTGGTATGTCCTAGTTAATCTTCAAGCATCAACAACAACATGTTTCCTTAACTGTTTCAGTTTCCTTCACTCTTGCCTGCTTCTGCTTATGTTTATGTAATCAAGTTATATTACAAAGCATGCTATTATCTGTTCTCCACCCCCCTTTCTAAATTAATGTTTTCCCTTATGCATATACTCTCTCAGTCACTTGTTATATGATTTGTCGACTTATGAATCCTAAACCCTCATATCCCCCTTATGTTCTTGTGTTCTCTGGCTGGTTTGTGGGCATGCCAGCATCATCGATTGCTGTGCATGTCCCAAACCTGACCCCTGTTGCGCAATTACTGATTCTGTGTAATTTAAGTTTTACTACTACTGTTTTCAAATCACCCTTACCCCTTACTATTCTCAACCCAATTTTAAATAAATCTCTGTTTCTGCACTTTCACTATACTAAATGTGAGCCTTGCCTTGGGACCCTTGAGCTCTCTCTGAACTTGGACATATAAGGGCTGGCCTTTCCACACTGTACGCATCTCTATCTGGTTATGCAAACTTGGGTGTAAGCACTGCACGGGGTCCCTTGAGACCCTTAGGGAACTTTGATACACCCAGGTCTAAGAAAGGCTTTGAAACAAGTGGTACTTGAGGTGGTTTATTCCATAACTCAGAGAGGAAGTCAAGAATCAGGCTTTCTATGGTTGTAACTTCCATTTTGGCACTTTTCTAATGTAATTCAGTATTTGGTCTATAATGATTTATAATAAATATTGGGGTTGGCTAATGAAGAGGGGATGGGTAATTATGCATTTTTAACTATTAGAAGGGTAGAGAACATGCCTATAGGATCTGTTTCTTTAAATTCTGCATGTTTTAATTCTATATTTAGATAACATGCCTATAGGACCTATTTTAAATTCTGCATGTTTTATTACCACACTTAGACACCATGCCTATAGGAGTTAAACGGCTATAATCAGACATCATGTTCATAAGGTTAAAATCAGTATTTTTCATAGAAATCATGCCTATAGGAATTTCAAGTAAATCTTGCCTGCTTCGTTTTAAGTTCAACTAGATATCATGTCTATAGGAATTAAAAAAATCAGCAATAATAGAGATCATGCCTATAGGATCTGAAACCAGTCTAGTTTAAAATCAGTTGACTCGTACTGTTCTGAATCAGTCTTAACAACCTACTCCTTTTATTAATACGGTTTAGAAAGCATGCCTATAGGATCCCAAATTGCTCGTTTAAAACTGTCACTGCTTTGCTACACTCCTAATTAGCAATAGGCATCATGTTTATAGGATCTCACCAAACACGCTTAGGCAAGCCTTAGGTGATTACAACAAAACTGAATCCGCCTTTGTTAATTAGTAACTGCTACAACCAGCAGGCAGACCTGATTCAGAATTCTTATCTGAGTTATGTAATAAACTAGTCTGCTTCAACAACTAAAACTCCCATGTCTTAGTATTTTAAATTCTGACCCTAAATGTGTTTGAGTCATGCTATTTATGTGCTTTACTTGAGGAGGTATATATGAGCCTCTTAGTTGCTTACATGTTTCCCCTAATATGCAGTCCTATGTGTTTTGAATGTCGCCTTAGTCTTTTTACCTTTAAAACCTAGGAGTCAGCCTAAAATCCTCCCTCTTATAGGAATAACAGTCCTAAATTCCTCCGGAACTGATAGAAATGGGATAGGTAATAACCTGCAATAGAGGTCGAGACCAATTCGCACTTTAATACCTTAACGGGGTGGGAAGGGTAGATATGGATATGATGATCGGTGCGCTAATACCACATGTATCCCCTCTTCTGAGGAGTGTCATACCAGGTATCGTATTGATGTGATCCATATTATAAATAAACCTAGGACCCTCTTTTTTTTTATATATATTCTCATGTATTTATAGAACTGTGATTTCTTTTCAAAATTCGCCTTTAATAAATATTCTTTCAAACTATTATGTGTTTAAACCTAAATCCCCTACTACTTGAGTCTATACTTGTCTATTTGCTAATTGTACAAAATTCACAAAAACTGTCTGGTCGGGAACTACACTAGTGGATCCTGAGGGGTGCCTAACACCTTTCCCTTAGGATAATTTCAAGCCCTTACCCTATCTCTGATTATCAAACTAACTTAGAAGTGAACCTTATAGGTGTCCTAATGCACCTTAAATTATTAGGTGGCGACTCTTCAAATGCAAACCTCAGTTCCCAAAAAGAATGAGTTATCTTATACCCAAAATGTCATAAACCCGATTTTTCGATGCAAAGAGGGAAAAAGAGGGCGCGACAGCGTGGCAACTATGCCGTGGACTCTAGGCTTTTACCACTTCAGATTGTTCTTGTGAATTTGTACCTCTTTATATGCAATTACTTGTTTAATTCCTTTAAGCATTTAATATCCTTTTCAACTGCTAAACTGGCATGTCTTCTTGTTTCTTTCCTTTACTATTGCTTTAAATTATGAAACTGTTGTATTTATCGTTTTCTCAACGTCCAAATACGTGCCAACATGTTTTAATTATTGCATAATCATGCTCAACATCATACTCCACTTGTGCAAAACAAATACTATAGCAATGCTTATAATGAGTGGTTATGCTCTTCCTATATCATTAACCTCCTAAATTCAGAAAGGCATATTTGTGGTAAAACCAGTTGATCAGTGGTGCAGTCGACGGTTCTGTGCCTTCACCTTTGAGTTGTCCGCTCAAAGGTACCAATCTAAAATCCCATAGAAACCATTACTTTGTTTAAATTGTGCACCATGGTCAAACCTAGCCGGGTCAGTTATGTTGTCCACATAATGATCCTTTAAGATAGCCTTGTCCAAAGTCCACCGGGTTTCCCTGAACCCAAACGGACATCACCACGTTCTGTGCATTTATTTGGAGAACTAAATGCTTCATGTTATTTGTTGATATTAAATAGTCGAGTCTGGTGGGGGTAAGGGCCTAACCTCATTTTTCTTGCAGAAATATAAGGCACGAGGTCCCCAGTTTCGGTATGATTAGCACGCTCCCACTCTTGCTGGACTGGTGGAGGAGTCTTCCATCAAATGACCAAATCAGTGAGTGGAAAGAAAGGGTCGCCAAAGCTAGAAAAAAGTTGGAATATCTGGAATACAGTCTGCTAGAATTGGAAGGAAAAATGAGGAAGAGAGTCACCGACTGCCAGAACGCTGAGGGAAATGAAGGAGAACACCTGGCAAATGCATTTTTACTGGTGAACCTACGCGAACTGGAGGATCTGATCAATGAGAGCATCCAACCTGAGGAAGGTCCTCCGGGGACCAAGTAGATATGAATTTATCTTTTCGCTTTATAAAATGTAATAAGGCCAAAGGCCATTGGTGACTTTTTATTTCCTGTTTATTTAGTATCAATTTGGGATTAGTCTATATTTTATCAATAAAATGAGCCATTTAGCATCCTAAGTTCTCTAAATCAATTTGTCACTGGGCCCACCTCAAGCATAAAGAAGTCCCCAAATTAGGATGCGCTTTACATTCCCGCACTATGTGTTTAAATACTACAATACTTTTTATGATCCTCACTAACTTGATTACCTTTTGTTTTTATTATTCCCTTCTCCAAAGGGTAGTTTGTGCACTCTGGAAATATCATCCTATTCCACGAGATCTAGGGGCCCTCCACCCACTCATCCTCTTAGTCCTGTCAAAAACAAGAACAAAGGCAAAATGGAAGATTTGAACAACGTCAGAAAGGAGAATTCAACTGAACGGGTAGAGGCCACCAATGGCCATGGTACTCAGGTTCCTAAGGAAAATGTACCCCAACTTGAATAGAAATTGCTGAAATTCCAAGAAGAGCTCGATCAGGTTCGGAATCTAGCAAGCCTGTCATTTTCCCTTAGCACCCCAGATATCACCTTTCCCAATACTCAAAACCCTACACCGCCTCAAAACATCCCAAAATAACAGAATCATCCCGGCCCTCATACTATTCCACCAAAGACCCAATGCAACACCTGCCATACCCAAACAACACGCCACTACTCATCCCAGAACTCCAAAACTTCACAAAGGACCACTCTCACACCCACCATAACACCCCTATCTACATGGAGACCATGCCAGACTCCACCCAACCTATCTCAAGAACACCTGAGTCTGAGGAAAAAGACTTGCTCATCAGAAACCTGACTGAGGAACTTAAGAAATTGACTAGCCGGATTCAAGGTGTTGAGGGAAGTTAGGGAATCGAGGGGATGAACTATGAAGATCTTTGCATACAGCCTGATGTCGAACTGCCCGAGGGGTACAAACCTCCGAAGTTCGAAATGTTTGACGGTACAGGTGATCCAAGGGTCCATTGGAGGATGTACTATGACAAGCTGGTTGGAGTAGGGAAAGACGAAAGAACCCGCATGAAGCTGTTTATGAGGAGTCTGAAAGGAGATGCGTTGTCCTGGTACATCAGCCAAGATCCAAAGAAGTGGTCAAGCTGGGTAAGCATGGCGTACGACTTTATGGATAGGTTCAGGTTTAATATAGACAATGCGCCAGACGTGTTCTACATTTAGAATCTAAAGAAGAAGCCCACAGAGACGTTTCACGAGTATGCTACTCGCTAGAGGTTCGAAGCTGCTAAGGTCAGACCTGCCTTAGAGGAGGAATAGATGAACAAATTATTTGTCCGGGCTCAAGACCCGCAGTACTATGAAAGGCTGATGATGATTGAGAATCACAAATTTTCTGACATTATCAAACTGGGTGAAAGAATTGAAGAGGGTGTCAAAAGCGGAATGGTTACAAACTTCGAGGCCTTGAAGGCTAAAAATAAGGCCTTGCAGTTTGGTGGTGTGTCCAAGAAAAGGGACGTAGGGGTCGTGATGGTTGCACAAAGGACCAAATCTCCCATCAAATACCAAACCTACCCAACACCTCCACTTATATATCATCCAACTCCGAACTACCAAGCACCCTCACTCTCCTACCAAGCTCCACCACCACCTTATTAATCACCTTCACCTCCCACATATTAGCCTACTTCACCCAAATACTCCTAGCCTGCTCATGTCTACCAAACCTACAATAATCAACCACCCCACTATCAATCACCTCCTGCACGCCAAAACTTCCCTAGACCCCGACCTAATTCTGATCGCAGACTACCAAAGTAATATACAGCCATCGCCGAACATATTGACCAATTGTACGAGAGACTCAAAGCTGCCAGCTATGTCACCCCCATCCTTGCTGCAACCCCTGAGAACCCTTCTCAGTGGGTCAACCCAAACAAATCCTACGCATGCCACTCCGGCATGAAAGGGCACACCATCGATGAATGCCATTCCTTAAAAGACAAGATCCAGACTCTATTTGGCAACAAGATTATTATGGCAAAGGAACCCGCTCCAAATGTCCGCAACAACCCTCTACCAGACCATAAGGGTGGAGGTATTCACATGATTGAAATAGAAGATGAATGGGAACCCGAGGGATCAATCGGGTTGATCGTAGAAGGTGATGACCCAAAAAAGCCAATAGTTACTCTCAATCATAGTCCAGATTCAACCGTCTAAGAATGCTGAGGTGAACTTGTCTGTACCACTTGAATTTGAAGAAACATCGTCTGCTAAGATGCCAACACCAATTGAGGTCAAATTCGTGTCTCCGGCAAATGCACCCATACCATTTGAGGTTGCAGTTCTGCCACCCCAAGGCACGTTCTCCGTTTGAATTAAGGATAGCCCTACCAATCCCAGTGGCAATGTCGACCATGACACCATTCCATACAAAGGTTGTACCTTGGGATTATATAGTCAGGCGAGGAGGAAAGGCAAGGTCAGGTTCGAAGAGACTGTTGCAGCATAGCGTATGACAAGAACTAGTAGAGTCTATACCCCTGAACATCTATCTGAGTCAAGCAAGCAGGCCTCCAACCGGCCACCCATCATTAAGACAGGTCCAGATGACCTTTGTAGAAAGATACAGGCCAAGGAATACTCGGTCATCGACCAGTTAAACAAAACACCAGCGCAAATCTCTATTCTTGCTTTTCTACAAAATTCTGAGGCACACAAGAATGCCCTGTTAAAGGTACTAAGTGAAGCATACGTTCCAAGTAACATCACTGGCGGGGAAATGGCTAACATGGTAGGACAAGTGTTGGAGAGCCATAAGATCACCTTTCATGAGGATAAGCTGCCGCCTGAAGGTTTGGGGCACAACAAGGCACTGCACATCACCATACAATACGAGGACTATTTTATCACTAGGATCCTGATCGATAGAGGTTCCAGTCTCAACATTTGTCCACTGGTAACACTCAAGAAGTTGGGTAAGGGACTGCACGAGATAAAGGATGGAGCAATCAATGTGAACGCTTTCGATTGTTCTCAAAGGTCCACCATTGGTAAGATTGTCCTATGCTTGAAAATGGGACCAACATGGTTCAATGTCGATTTCCAGGTGATAGACGTGCCAGCATCTTACAACCTGCTGTTAGGGATGCCATGGATTCATGCTGCTGGGGCCGTAGTATCAACACTGCATCAGGCAGTAAAATTCGAATGGAAGCACCAAGAGGTGATCATTCACGGCGATGGTAGCAACCCTACATATAGTCGTCAGACCATTCCGGCAATCGAAGGAAGAGGGAAGTTAGGTGGAGAGACTTACTACCACATTGAACGGGTAAATACTGTTGAAAAAGACAAATTGTGGGATAACAAAATTGAGAGTATACTGAATTGGAGTGGGTACGAACCTGGCATGGGACTCGAAAAAAACCTCCAAGGAATCGCTAAGCCCATAAAACTCAAGAAATATGGCACCACTTTCGGTCTGGGATACGATTACACCTGGGAAGAATTCAACAATTGATCGCCACCATGGCGCGGACCTTACTATCCACTGGAGCAGCCAATACCACATCTGGAGCAGACCTTCCAACCGGCCGATATTATTTATGGGTCAGATGAAGAGGAGGCACTGGCAGCAGTGAAGAACTTATTCCTAGAAGATAATGACATGGACTGTTGTGTTATTCTCGAAGAGGAGGGGGAGGAAGGCCCTTCCATACAGACTGTGAGCCGAGGGGCACGCCTCAATAACTGGACTATCAGGACAACTAGAGCCCGGCGAGCCTCGGGCTAGCAAGGCTAAAGCAAGCATCATGCACTATTTTTATTTACTAAATAATTTTCTTTTCGCATTTTTTCAATTCCCGAAATAAGATCTCCAATGTTCAAAACAGTTATGCAATTTATCAAAGCATTTTGACTTTTCTTATTAATCAACACTCATTATTGTTTTTCTCTCATTACTTTACTTATACAACATTACTATTACTTATCTTAATGAACCAATGACTATGACATGCAATGAGACAACGCAACAAACAGACATTGATTCAGAGGAAGATGACACACCAGATGAGATTGTCAAAGAAGTTGAGAACTTTGAGAACAGACCTAAGTCCAACCTGGATGAGACCGAAATTGTTAACCTAAGAGGTACAAAAAATGTCAAAGAAACACGAATCAACGTTCACTTATCGCCATCAGAAAAGAAGGAATACACAGAATTTCTAAAGGAATATGAGGACATATTCGCCTGGTCGTATGATGACATGACTAGTCTGAGTACGTCTATTGTGGCTCACAAACTGCCAACCGATCCAACTTGTCCTCCGGTAAAGCAAAAGCTCAGAAATTTCAAGTCTGATATGAGTTTGAAAATCAAGGAAGAAGTCACTAAGCAAGTCAAAACTAAGGTTCTTAGGTAGTAGAATACCCTACATGGTTAGCCAACATCGTGCCAATGCCAAAGAAGGATGGGAAGGTCCGAGTCTGTGTCGACTACCGGGATCTCAACCGGGCCAGTCCAAAAGACGAATTCCCTTTGACAAAAATACACATCCTGATTGACAATTCCGCCAAGCATGAGCTACAGTCATTTTTAGATTGTTTCGCGGGTTATCATCAGATCTGGATGGATGAAGAAGATGCTGAGAAAACGGCTTTCATTATGACGTGGGGAATGTACTGTTACAAGATGATAACGTTCGGTTTAAAGAATGTAGGGACCACCTACATGAGGGCCATGACTACCATTTTTCATGATATGATACACAAGGGGATTGGGGTATATGTAGATGATGTCATCATCAAGTCCAAGAAGGCTACTGATCACATAGAAGATTTGAGAAAGTTCTTCAATAGATTGCGAAGGTACAACCTGAAACTGAATCCCGTGAAGTGCACATTTGGGGTGCCTGCTAGAAAATTGCTTGGGTTTATTGTAAGTCGCTGAGGCATAGAACTGGATCCATCGAAAGTCAAAGCTATTCAAGAATTGCCACCGCCAAAGAATAAGAAGGATGTGATGAGCTTCTTGGGAAGACTCAACTATATCAACCAGTTCATAGCACAGTCTACAATTATCTATAAGCCAATATTTAAGATGTAGAAGAAGTATGCCACCACCAAATGGACCGATGACTGCCAAATGGCCTTCGACAGAATCAAGGAGTATCTATCAACACCACCGGTCTTGGTCCTGCCCGAGCCAGGTAGACCCTTATTACTCTACCTTGCAGCATTGGATGGAGCTCTCGGTTGTGTTCTGGGGCAGCATGATGAAACGGGGAGGAAACAACAGGCCATCTATTACCTCAGTAAGAAGTTCACCCCGTACGAGGCCCTGTATTCTCTATTAGAGTGCACCTGTTGTGCCTTGACTTGGGTAGCTCAGAAGCTGATGCATTATTTCTTTGCCTATACTATATATCTCATATAAAGGATGGATCCTTTGAAGTACATCTTTCAGAAGCCCATGCCCACTGGAAAGCTAGCCAAGTGGCAGATCCTGTTGAGTGAGTTCGACATTGTGTATGTAACATAGAAAGCGATCAAGGGGCAAGCACTGGCAGACCACCTTGCGGAAAATCCCGTGGATGGAGAATACAAACCCTTGAAAACATATTTTCCAAACGAAGAGGTATCATACATAGGAGAAGACATTGCAGAATCCTATGATGGTTGGAGAATGTTTTTTGATGGAGCGGCAAACTTCAAAGGGGTTGGCATAGGAGCAGTCCTAGTATCAGAAACCGGTCAGCATTATCTAGTGTCTGCCAAACTCAGGTTCCCGTGCACCAACAATATGGCCGAGTATAAAGCTTGCATCTTAGGGCTCAAAATGGTCATTGACATGAATGTTCAAGAGCTACTAGTAATTGGAGATTCAGACCTACTTATATATTAGGTACAAGAAGAATGGGCAACCAAGAACTCCAAGATACTCCCGTATTTGCATCATGTACAGGAATTGAGGAAAAGGTTCACGAAGACAGAGTTCCAACATGTTCCCAGAGTCTAGAATGAGTTCGCTGATGCATTGGCTACCCTGTCATCTATGATACAGCATCCAGACAAGAATTTCATTGATCCCATTCCAGTAAAGATCCATGATCAGCTAGCTTATTGTGCCCATGTCGAATAAGAAGTAGATGGAAAGCCTTGGTTTCACGATATCAAGGAATTTTTGGCAAAAGGAGAGTACCCAGAGCTTGCAAACCCTACTCAGAAATGCACACTCTAGAGATTGTCCAACAACTTCTTTAACAGTGGAGGAATCCTATATAGGAGGACTCCTCATTTGGGATTACTAAGGTATGTCGACGCAAAAGAAGCATCCAAGCTACTAGAGGAGATTCATGCTGGGACCTGTCGTCCGCATATGAATGGTTTTGTCTTAGCAAAGAATATACTCCGAGCTGGTTACTTTTGGATGACTATGGAAACGGACTGCATCTAGTATGTCCGAAAATGCCACCGCTGTCAAATACATGTATACATGATAAAGGTACATCCAAATGAGCTTAATGCAACAAGCTCACCATGGTCGTTTGCCGCTTGGGGAATGAATGTTATTGGGCCAATCGAGCCTGGCACTTCTAATGGACACAGGTTTATCCTAGTAGCCATAGACTATTTCACCAAAGGGGTCGAAGTAGCATCTTACAGAGCAATAACTAAGAAAGTCGTGGCAGACTTTGTCCGCGACTGCATTATTTGTCGATTCGGGATTCTAGAGTCGATCATTACTGATAATGGCTCTAACCTCAATAGTGACTTGATGAAAGCTATTTTCAATATCAGACACAAGAATTCCATAGCCTATAGGCCTCAAATGAATGGAGCTGTGGAAGTCGCCAACAAGAATATCAAGAAGATATTGAGAAAAATGATAGAAAAGCATAAACAGTGGCATGAAAAGTTATCATTTGCTCTACTGGGGTACCGCACCACAATCCGCACATCAACCGAGGCAACCCCCTATATGCTGGTTTACGGTACAGAGGTTGTCATTCCCGTTGAGGTAGAAATTCCTTCCCTAAGGATCATACAAGAAGTTGAGCTCGACGATGCGGAATGAGCAAAAAGTCGTTATAAGAAACTAGCCCTTATCGATGGAAAGAGAATGAATGCAGTCTTCCATGGTCAACTTTATCATAACAGAATGTCCAAAGCCTTCAATAAAAGAGTCAGGCCGAGATAGTTCACACCGGGGTAACTGGTGTTAAAGAAAGTTTTTCCACATTTGGATGAAGCCAAAGGGAAATTCTCTCCCAATTGGCAGGGCCCATACATGGTTTACGGGGTTCTGACAGGAGGAGCCCTCATACTGGCAGAAATGGACGGAGAAGTCTGGCCAAAACAGATCAATTCAGATGCAGTCAAGCGTTACTATGTGTAATCTTTATACTTTCCTTATATGATGTAATTGGAACTACGCCTGACCTGATTTCCCTTTAAGAGGGGATACGTAGGAAACCCTATGGGTTCGGTCACAATTCAATAAAATTTCCCCCCCCCCCCCGCAATTGGAAACTGGGGCAGAATTTTGAGGAGGACCCTCAAAATTCCGAAGTAATTTTATCCGATCATCGCAAGAAACAGTCAGGAGCATCAACCTATTAAACCGGGGCAGACTTTTGAGGGGGACCCTCAAGATTCCATAGCAAGAGAGGTTGCAATGTCTCGAACCACATCACAGTCGTCAGTTCATCTAAAACATTATTATGTCATATTTTTACAAAATCATGTATATTACTGAAATTGCTTTGTTTAGCAACGCTACCCCAATGATACATACAGTATCACCAGATTAGAGCCGAGCAGGTCAAGCAAAGCCAGCGGGGATACGAACTAACCTCCCTTTTACAAAACTCACGATTTTTCTTTGGATGCAGGCACTTGGATTGCGAAACCATCAAACATACTATACACCTGTGGGACAAAAATTATTCAAGAATACAACTCTCGGAACCGTTGCCACTTACCAACATTTGCTATCCACAGACACCAGTGATATTTCGTATGTCACAATGTCCCCAACAATCACAATGTCGCAATCTGCTATCAGCTAAGAAAGCTCTACTACCATCTGCCATTTTATTTCTTGCATAAGGCTACCATTCTACCTTCTGAGGTTAAGCTCTACCTCCATCGCATTTGTATTGCATAAGGCTACCATTCTGCCTTTCGAAACTAAACGCTATCTGCATCTGCATTTGTATTGCATAAGGCTACCATTCTGCCTTTCGAGACTACACGCTATCTCCATCTGCATTTTTGCATTGCATAAGGCTACCATTCTGCCTTTTGAGGTTAAGCTCTACCTCCATCTGCATTTGCATTGCATAAGGCTACCATTCTGCCTTTCGAGACTAAACACTGTCTCCATTTGCATTTTTGCATTGCATAAGGCTACCATTCTGCCTTTCGAGGTTAAGCTCTACCTCCATCTGCATTTTTTGCATTGTATAAGGCTACCATTCTGCCTTCCGAGGTTAAGATCTACCTCCATCTGCATTTTCATGGCATAAGACTACCATTTTACCTTCTGAGGTTAAGATCTACCTCAATCTGCCTTCATCCTTGCATAAGGCTAAGCACTACCTCACATCATTGCATAAGGCTAAACACTACCTCACTGCATCTACATGGTTGAAAGAACGCCACATACTGCATCTCATGGCTGAAAGATCACCTCATACTGCATCGGCATGGCTGAAAGATCGCATCATATTGCATCTGCATGGCTGAAAGATCGCCACATACTACATCTCATAGGCTGAAAGATCGCCTCATACTACATCGCATGGCTGAAAGATCGCCACATACTGCATCACATGGGGTGAAAGATCACCACAAACTTTATCTCATGGGGTGAAAGATTGCCAAATTGTCCGAAGGCGTCATTGTTCGAGACATCATCTTCATAGCCCGAGAACACCATGTCATGGCCTAAGGATCCTTTTTAATCTTTTGCATATCATTATTCGAAGGCACCATGGTTCGGAGGCACCATCCTCATAGCTCGAGAGCATCATTTCATGGCCTGCAAATCCTTTATTGTACGCTTCATGGCCCATGACGTCATGGTCTTAGTACGTCATCCTACCGTCCAAAGACAACATTCATGGTCTGATGGGAATTTGCATCATGTTTAAATTTATGCATAGTATACGCTTGTATTGTTTCTAATTGCAGGTACACCGGCGAGCAACGACCATCCTGATAGGATCAAGCACACTCCAGTTCCCATAGCCATATCAAACCTTAACCATTCTCACAAGCCACCGACTCACCCCGTCTTGGATATTGCGTCTGTTCTGTAAAGTCTCCATCGGCATACTCCGCCGACGGATCCTGAACTACATATGGCCTGATTCCTGTAAAACCAGGGATATGTAGGCAGCTCATATGCTAGGGTGCATCCAATCTTCTTCGAAACGTTTCGTTCGGTTAAAATTGACCATCATATCTTTACCCGACAACTCTTTCATCCTTCCCGGGTAAAGAGGGGCAGCTGTTGATACCCAATTTTTTCCTATATATTTTCAATATGCAAAATTACTTCAAAATAGCATATGTATGCATATATAAGTATCCAAATGTTTTATTATTTTTCCTTAATTTTTAAAGGTTTTTAAATCAATTTATTCCCCTATTTTACCCATAAAAACCCAATAATTATTTTCAAAAATTATTATTTTTGGTAATTCATTTATTGAACTCTTATATTTATGCTAAAATATAGCTAAGGTAATTTTTTCATATTTTTACGAATTTATTTAGTATTTTTAAAGCTAAATTGCATATAATTGCAATATTGGCCTCTTTTTAGGATTTAATTGTGTTTATATTCATAAAAATTAAGTTCAGTATTTTTAAAATGATAATTATATGTTATGAATTATTTTAGTACTTTCAATTTATTTCTAGAAATTAATTCACTATTTTTTAAATTTTAAAAAGGAAAAACTGGCTATTTAAATGATAGCCCAATTTCATTTCACTTGTAGCCTAATTTGAACCCCAAATCAGACCCAATTTCCTCGGCCCAATTTTGTTTAAACCAGTACCCTAACCCAACTAAACTGACCCAACCTGGATCCCCACCTAACTTCTTTAATCATAGTCGTTGATCATTTAGATCAACGGCCACTATACACCCTTTCCATTTTAACCTTAAATGACCCCTTACCCTACCTCATTCTTTACCAAACGCCGCCTCTGAATCACTTTCCCTCCAAATTCTCTCTACAACTCCTTATGAACCCTAGCTGCCGCCCTCTAACCCCACCCTAATCCACCCTAATACCTTCCTAATCCATGGCCCATCGTGGTCATTTGAGACATGTATCAGCCTCCCATGGCTCTTGGGTGTTTGTTTCTATGGTTTCATGGCTAGTCCTCGATGGAATCTGGTCCAGTCCTTGCTCGACTTCAGTTCATGGCCTTTCTCCGACCATCCACGACCTTTCTTCGGCCATTCATGGCCTTTCAAGGCAAATCCTTGACTTTCCTGGTTAGATCGGAAACTTTCAAGGTCTTTCTCACCTTTTTTGGGTTTTTTGAAACTCTAATCTTTTAGATCTTTTGATTTTCGTTCAGATATACTTTAGATCTGTACTTGCTATGAATGTTTTAAGTGTTTTTCTCGAAATTTCTTCAGCTTTTCTTTCAAAATGACTTTTCGTTAAGGTTTTCCTTTAAGTTTTTCAAAAGATATCTTCTCTGATTATCGATGTTGTTTGTGATTTTGCTATGTTTTGCTCATGTTGTTCTTCTATCTGAGTCAGCATGTTAAAACCTTAGTTCTTTTTTTGTCTAATCCGAGTTTTGAACTGCATGTTTAAATGTGTACTGGTTTGATTAAGTTCTTCGTCTTGTTTGACTTATTTGATTCTGGGTTTTACCATCTTTTAAACTCATTTATTGTGGAAAACCCTAGGTCTTTTGGTCTGAGATCGTTTGTATACTTGACTCGATTAAAGTTTCCTTGTTTCAGACCCTCTTTTCTTTATGTGACTTATCTGATTCCGAGTTTTACTCGACTATGGTTGAAACCCTAATTTCTCAAAAGGTTTCCTCATTTGTTGCTGTGAGACCTTTATTTTTTTTATTCTCTTTACCTGTTGCTATGATTTCTTCACTGTTGATTCTATGTGATTACCTGTCATACTTGACTACTATGCTTCGAATATCTTTCTTACTACTTAATTCTATGTTTATTTCTGTTACTCTTGCATGTTGTTTCTTCTGCCAATATGCTTGGCCTCGCATGTCTGATGATTCTATTCACTCTATTTATATACCGATTGATCTTCCTTGATTGATCTTGATATTGAGACTGATTGCAAAAAGTTTTCTTACGAGCCCTAATTTCTACTCATCTGTTTAAAGTTAATTAATTCCTTTCCTTTACTATGATATTTTACCTTACTGAATCTTTTCCAAAATAAGCATATTTTTGTACTTAGACTCGATTGTTTCCTTCGTGCTTTTACTACCCCTTTTATGGTAATAATTAGTCTGTCTCCAAACTGATTTTCTTTCTTTAATTGGACCTGCTGCTACCCGTTAAACAATAATTCCTTAATTAAAGGGGAATCACTTGGGTTAATTGATCCTGACTTGTGACTGTTTCCATGTTTGTGTTAATACTTTGCTTATTACCTTATTCTTCACATGTTTTCAAAATTATAAATACCCACCCTCTTTTCTTTCAAACACACGAACCATCTGGGTTCAGAACATACACTTCACTCAAAACTCTCTATTACTACTTGTGCTACTGCTTTGTCTAGTCGGCTGAAAGCCAAGGCTAGGCTGTGGAAATTTGCTTACTTTTTCTTTCTGTACTTTGCTTCTTACTGATATGTCCTAGTTAATCTTGAAGCATCAACAAAAACATGTTTCCTTAGCTGTTTCAGTTTCCCTCACTCTTGCCTGCTTCTGCTTATGTTTATGCAATCAAGTTATATTACAAAGCATGTTATTATCCGTCCCCCCCCCTCTAAATTAATGTTTTCCCTTATGCATGTACTCTATCAGTCACTTGTTATATGATTTGCTGACTTATGAATCCCAAACCCACATATCCCCCTATGTGCTTGTGTTCTCTGGCTGGTTTGTGGGCATGCCAATATCATCTATTGATGTGCATGTCCCAAACCTGACCCTTTTTGTGCAATTACTGATTCTGTGTAATTTAAGTTTTACTACTGTTTTCAAATCACCCGTACCCCTTACTATTCTCAACCCAATTTTAAATAAATCCTTGTTTATGCATTTTCACTATACTCTTAGAACTTAGGTTCTGTCCCTCTTGTGCGAGCCTTGCCTTGGGACCATTGAGATCACTCTGAACTTGGGCACATACGGGCTGGCCTTTCCACACTGCACTCATCTCTATCTGGTTATGCAAACTTAGGTGTAAGTACTGCTCAGTGTCCCTTAAGACCCTTAGGGAACTTTGACACACCCAGGTCTGAGAAAGGCTTTGAAATAAGTGGTACTTGAGATGGTTTATTCCATAACTCAGAGAGGAAGTCAAGAATCAGGCTTCCTAGGTTGTAACTTCCATTTTGGCACTTTTCTAATGTAATTCAGTGTTTGATCTGTAATAATTTGTAACAAATATTGGGGTTGGCTAGTGAAGAGGGGATGTGTAATTATGCATGTTTAGCTATTAGAAGGGTAGAGAACATGCTTATAGGATCTGTTTCTTTAAATTCTGCATGTTTTAATTCTATATTTAGATAATATGCCTATAGGACCTGTTTTAAATTCTGCATATTTTATTATCACACTTAGACACCATGTCTATAGGAGTTAAACGGCTATAATCGGACATCATGTTCATAAGGTTAAAATCAGTATTTTTCATAGAAATCTTGCCTATAGGAATTTCAAGTAAATATTGTCTGCTTCGTTTCAAGTTCAACTAGATATCTTGTCTATAGAAATTAAAAAAATCAACAATAGTAGAGATCATGCCTATAGGATCTGAAACCATTCTAGTTTAAAATCAGTTGACTCGTACTGTTCTGAATCAGTCTCTACAACCTACTCCTTTTATTAATACAGTTTAGAAAGCATGCCTATAGGATCCCAAATCGCTCGTTTAAAACTGTCACTGCTTTGCTACACTCATAATCATCAATAGGCATCATGTTTATAGGATCTAACCAAATTCACTTAGGCAAGCCTTAGGTGATAACAACAAAACTGAATCCGCCTTTGTTAATTAATAATTGCTACAACCAGCAGGCTGGCCTGATTCGGACTTCTTATCTGAGTTATGTAATAAACTGGTCTACTTCAACAACTAAAACTCCCCTGTCTTAGTATTTTAAATTTTGACTCTAAATGTGTTTGAATTGTGCTATTTATGTGCTTTACTTGAGGAGGTATATATGAGCCTCTTAGTTTCTTACATGTTTCCCCTAATATGCAGTCTTATGTGTTTTGAATGTCGCCTTAGTCTTTTTACCTTTAAAACTTAAGAGTCAGCCTAAAATCATCTCTCTTATAGGAATAGTAGTCCTAAATTCCTCGGGGACTGATAGGAATGGGATGGGTAATAGCATGCAATAGAGGTCGAGACCAATCCGCGCTTTAATACCTTAACGAGGTGGGAAGGGTATATATGGATATGATGACCGGTGCGCTAATACCATGTGTATCCCCTCTTCTGAGGAGTGTCATACCGGGTATCTATTGATGTGATCCATATTATAAATAAACGTAGGACCCCCCCCCTTTATTTTCTTTTTTTATATATTCTCAAGTATTTATAGAACTATGATTTCTTTTCAAAATTTTCCTTTAATAATTGTTCTTTCAAACTCTTATGTGTTTAAACCTAAATCCCCTACTACTTGAGCCTATACTTGTCTATATGCTAATTGTACAATATTCACAAAACTGTCTGACCGGAAACCACACTAGTGGATCCTGAGGGGTGCTTAACACCTTCCCCTTAGGATAATTTCAAGCCCTTACCCTATCTCTGGTTATCAAACTAACTTAGAAGTGAACTTTATAGGTGTCCTAATCCACCTTAAATCATTAGGTGGCGACTCTTCAAATGCAAAAGCCAGTTCCCAAAAGGAATGAGTTGTCCTATACCCAAAATGTCATAAACCTAATTTTTCGATGCAAAGAGGGTAAAATGGGGCGCGACAACAGGTTTTCACATTCTAAACACATGTATGATTCAGGCACACACACACACACACACACACACACACACACACACACACACACACACACACACACACACACACACACACACACACATATATATATATATATATATATATATATATATATATATATATATATATATATATATATATAGAAAAAGGAAGTTCATTTAAACACATAGGAATTGGGAAAGAGGAGGTCCTAGGTTGGTTAACCTACAAGATCATACCCATGCAATGCCCGGTAATCACTCCTCAACGAGGGGATAGATGTGACATTAGCGCTCAGTCATCATATTCTTACTACCCAATTTCCTCCCCTTGGTCATATCCTAAAGTGTTCTAGCAACCTTAAAGGATATCCTATACGTGCACTACCCGTCCCCTCCTTGTTACCTTGAAGTATTGAGGGCCTCTAGTTTGGGTAGTTCTAAACTATCCTAAGGTACTTAAAGGAGAAAAAGCTAGGCGACAACCAAAATAATTAGGACTGGACCAAAGATTGAATAATTAAAGGCTCAAGTTTTACCTCCACAAATAGAGCAAGCAAGTGCACATCTTAAACACAGTTTCAAGTATTAAAAAGAAGCCATAGAACAGGATATCTAGGTGAGCAAAGAATATGCAGTATTGAATTAGGACCAAAGTGTCAAAGGCCTATTCAGTTTGCCTACCGATTTTAAACCTGTTGAATATGAGCAGTCATAGATAATAGATCATAGTTTTATAGTTTGCAAGATTTTGAATTGCCCTATAGGCTTGCCTAGGCATGTAATAGTGATGTCCTATGAGCATGGTATCTAATCATTGATCAGGAATGTGGTAGAACAGTAAACAATTTTAAACGGGCAATTTGGATCCTATAGGCATGCTTTCTAGTGATATTGATTAACACAACGTTGAAGAAATAAGTAGGTTAGTTCATTAAACTAATTCAGAACCTACAAGCATGAGTTAAAGTTAAACTGATTTTTAGATCTATCTAAAATTGATTTTAGATCCTATAGGTATGATTTCTATAATTAAAGCTGATTTTAGATCCTATAGGCAAGATTTCTAATTATGTAAAGTAAAGCGAGCAGAATTTATTTGAACTAAAGCAAAATCCTATAGGCATATTATCTAACAAAAACACATTTGAACCCTATAGGCGTGTTATCTAATAAAACACATTTGAACCAAATGAATCCTATATACATGTTAGCTACCCAACTTTACCCACAATATACAACTACCCTCCCTTTTCACTAGTCACCCAAATATTTGTTTACAATTAATTATTACAGACCAATGATTGAATAATTACATAAATAGAATAGAAGTTAAGCTATAGGGAGCTTGAATGTTACATCTCGCATTTTCATACGTTAAAATTTCATTTTCAGTTAACCGACGTAGACTCGGGGATGAGATCATCTTGACATTAATGTACTTACGCTATTTATAACAAGCGATAAATAAGTATTATGAAGGACAAAGGGGTACACGGATTATAGAAAATGAGTTTTGCTGAAAGTGGACAATTTAGAATAAAATACAGGTCGAGCGATAATATCTGATAATTATGAACTAGTATTATGAACTAGTACCATATGACCACGGTAGTATAATATATAAAGTATATATGAAGTATTTTAAAAATAAATAGAATTTTAAGTAATTTATGGTAATTTTTAAATTATGCGGGTAATTGATTAATTACCGGGTAACATGATATTACCCAGTTAACTAATAAGTGGATAAAAAAATTAATTAATAGTCCACCCCCACCACATATGGAAAGAATTCACAAAGTTGGAAATGACTAAGTAGTCACTTGGCCAGATGGTTAATGTATAATAATCAAGTCATAACTTAATGTCTTGATAAAATTTTTAAATCTTATCCATTACGTTTAGTAAGAATGCCTTGTAAAGGCTTCAAAAACCAAGATTTGCCTTTGGCATTAAAATCCAAGGAATTTGAAGCAGAACGTTCCATTTTCAAAACCAAAAGCGTAGAAGCAATTTCATCCAAAACTTCAACAAATCAAAGCAGATTTCGTTCCTCAATTACAAAGCGCAGAAGCTTAATCTGATTTTTAGGTTCTAACTTTAATCCACGAAGGTTTCCAACGAAATATTATACGGAGTTTTTCCTACTCTAGGTATGGCAAGGCCCTCCCGTCTTTCTTTTGGCATGGCCCAAATTATACTAAAGAAACGAGCAAACACACAGTTTCCATAAATTACTCTATTCATAGAATTATTAGGGGTGTCTATATTCTTGATTCCCCATGAAAATTATTATTATTTTCTGTTCATGGGTCTCAGAATAATACGCAGTTGGAAAAATTTATCCGGGAGGAATATTGAGATCATTACGTATTTTTAATGCATTTTACACATGTGCATTGACCCATGACCAGATGGCATTATATACGCCTATATATGTAAATATATGTATATGGGATATGGGAAAAGGTTACGGCGTTATATATGCACCACCACCTAATCAGCTGGTATATGTTAATGATATTGATCACAGTGGCCGAGACGATATGATAGGATTCCCCTAGTGGCTTGATGATATTATGTACACCCATATCTATGTTTCAGAATTTATAAAGTTATTCAGATTTAAAGATGTGTTTCTGTATTCCATGTTTCATCTATGTCTTTTACGTACTAATTTTCATGCCTTACATACTCAGTACATTTTTTGTACTGATACCCTATTTCACAGGGCCTGTGTTTCATGCCCGCAGGTACAGGTAGGCAAGCTGACGGTCCCCCTTCTTAGGATCCTTGATCAGCGAGAGTTGGCGTGCTCCACTTGATCAGGAGCTGCTTTGTTTTTGGTACGATACGTTTGTATATATATATATATATATGTATGTATGTATGTATGTATATGGGTATGATGTGGCTCTGTCCCGTCTTTGTACATTTATGTTTTCATTAGAGGTCTGTAGACAGTATGTCTAGTTGGGTTGTATGTAGCCTTGTCGACTTTCAGTTATTGGATGTATAGTTGTCTATTGCAGCCTTGCCGGCTCGCCCATTGTATTCTACATGTATACGTACATATGCCTTGTTGGCAGATTTCCTTCATGTACATTATTCTCGTAACTCAGCAGATGTTATACAGGTTCATATCCTAGACGCATGCTTAGGGGTGTTTGACAGGTAGGACTCAGGCACCCGTCGCGGCCCATCGGTTTGGGTCGTGATAAAAGTGGTATCAAAGCAATTCTGTCCTAGGGTTGTCTACAGACCGTATCTAGTAGAGTCTTGTTTATGGGTGTGTTGTGCATCACACTTATAAACAGGAGGCTACATGACATATAGGATGTTATCCTCTCTTTTTAACTCAGATCGTGCGATACAAAAATTCATGTTCCTAACAATATGTTAAATTTTCAGCGATGCCTCCAAAGAGTACGACCACCCAAAAGGGAAAGTCCGTAGCTGGTGAGACTACTAGTCGAGCACCACGAGTTACCTAGGCTCGGGGAGTGTCTCATGGTGAGGTTCCATCTCAAACTTCACAAACCTCGCCTTTTCCACAAGAGCGCTGAGGGGCACCAGCTTTAGTGCCTGCCCCTGTACATTCAGTACCTCAGTTGTATGCGCCGGGTTAGGAGATGAGAGATGTTATTTAGTTATTGACCCGATTAGTAGATGCACAGACTCGGCATCAGGAAGTAGGTATTGGTCATGAAGATAGGTCCGTGAGTGCGAGGGTTCATGACTTTATTAATTTAGACCCTCCAGTATTTACTGGAGCAGATCCAAACGAGGACCCACAGGTATTTATTGATAGAATGCAAAGGACGTTAAGTGTAATGAAAGCCACTGTGACTGAGTAAGTTGAGATAGCTTCCTATAGACTCCTAGATGTTGCAGTTAATTGGTACAAGTCTTGGGAATTGTCCAGAGGTGAGGATGCCCCTCCAGCAGTATAGTAGGAGTTTACAGAAGCTTTTCTTCGTCATTATCTGCCATTAATGCTTAGGAAAGCCAGAGTTGATAGGTTCTTGACCCTTCGACAGGGTAACCTGGGTGTTCGAGAGTACATTCTTCAGTTTGATTCATTGGCCAGGTATGCTCCCACTATTGTATCTAACATGGAGGATCGAGTTCACCGGTTCGTGATGTTATTAGTGCCTCACTTGCTTTCGAGTACATTCTTCAGTTTGATTCAGACATACGCTCAGGGTGTAGAGGAGCGTAAACAGAAATAGAGGGCTGATTATGAGCATAATAGGGCCCAAAATAAGAGAGCGAGGTCTTCGGGTCCTTCTGGTGAGTTTCGAGGTGGTCAGAGGTAGCAGTACTCGAGGTATCCATCTCAGCCCTCGGCTAGTGTTCCCTCTCAGTTTGGCAGTAAGAGATTTGATCGTTCTATATATTTAGGGTCTAGTTAGAATTTCAGGGCCTCAAGTTCTCAGTATAGGGGTAAGTCAAATCAAATGAGGCCACCCTTGCCACGATGTACTCAATGATGTAAGCAGCATATCGGGCAGTGCCGTATGGGGTTAGGTGTTTGTTATACTTTTGGTTATCCAGGCCATGTTATGAGGGATTTTCCGATGAGAGGTAATGCAAGTATAGCTTAGATGTCGGGATCTGCAACTGGTTCATCATCATTAGTACGCCCCCTGGGCAAGGTCCCCAAGCACCAATGAGTCGTGGTAGAGGCAGAGGCGGAGCATCTAGCTCGAGCAGCCCTCAGAATCGCATTTATGCGTTGGCAGGATGACAGGACCAGGAGTCATCGCCTGATGTTGTTACAAGTATATTATCAGTCTTTTCATACAATGTATATGCACTGATTGACCCAGATTCCACCTTATCATACGTTACTCTATTAGTTGCTGGTGAGTTTGGAATAAAACCTGAATTGGTTAAACCTTTTGAGGTATCTACACTTGTTGGGGACTCGGTGATAGCTAAGCAAGTATATATGGGTTGTATAATAGTAGTTCATGGTCGACCTACCGTAGCAGACTTAATCGAGTTAGATATTGTAGAATTTGATATTATAATAGGTATGAATTGGTTGGATTCTTGTCATGCCAACGTTGATTGTAGATTAAATATAATCCGATTTCAATTTCCAGGGGAGCATGTTTGGGAGTGGAAAGGTAACACGGCATCGCCGAGAGGTAGATTTATTTCTTATCTCAAGGCAAGGAAGATGATCAGAAAGGGTTGTATTTATTACTTAGTTCGGGTCTAGGATGTGCAAGTGGAGTCACCAACCATTCATCCCATCTCTGTGGTGAATGAGTTTCCCGATGTTTTCCCTGATGATCTTCTAGGTCTCCCGCCAGAGCGAAAAATTGAGTTTTCTATAGACCTACTACCAGATACTCACCCAATATCTATTCCTCCTTTTATAATGGTCCCCACATAGCTGAAAGAGTTAAAGGAACAACTAATGGACTTGCTTGAAAAAGGTTTTATCAGACCTAGTACGTCACCGTGGGGAGCACCTATGTTGTTTGTGAGAAAGAAAGATGGTTCCTTACGAATGTGTATTGATTATAAGCAACTTAATAAGGTGACGATCAAGAATAAGTACACACTTCTGAGAATTGAAGATTTATTTGATCAGTTACAAGGTGCCAAGTGTTTTTCAAAGATAGACCTGAGGTTCAGGTTCCATCAGGTAAGGGTTAAGAATGAAGATATTCTGAAGACAACATTCAGGACTAGATATGGGCACTTTGAGTCTTGGGTTATGTCATTCGGTCTGACTAATGCCCCAACAATATTCATGGATTTGATGAACCGCGTGTTCAAGACCTTTTTAGATCTGTTCATAATTATATCTATCGATGATATATTGGTGTATTCTCATTCAGAGGATGAGCAAGCAGATCATCTGCGTATTGTGCTCAAAGTTCTAAAAAAAAGGAAGCTGTATGCGAAATTTTTTGAATGTGAATTCTGGTTGAACTCTGTAGCTTTCCTTGGGCATGTTATTTAGGGTGAAGGTATCCGGGTGGATACACAAAAGATTGAGGCAGTAAAGACTTGGCCTAGACCCACAACACCGACGGAGGTTCGTAGCTTTCTCGGTTTGGCAGGTTATTATAGGAGGTTTGTGGAAGGATTTTCTTCCCTTTCAGCACCTTTGACAAAGTTGACTCAGAAGGGAGTAAATTTTCAATGGACTGATGCTTGTGAATGGAGTTTCTAGGCATTAAAGGACAGATTAACATCAGCACCGGTTCTAACGCTTCCAGAAGGGACCGATGGTTATGTGATCTATTGTGACACTTTAGGCATTGGATTAGGTTGTGTGCTGATGCATCATGGTAAGGTTGTGGCTTATGCTTCTAGACAACTAAGAAAGCATGAGAAGAACTACCCGACCCACGATTTAGAGTTAGCTGCGGTGATTCATGCACTAAAGATGTGGAGGCACTACTTGTTTGGCATTCATGTTGATATCTATACAGACCATAGGAGCCTCCAGTACATCTTCAAGCAAAAGGAATTGAATCTATGTCAAAGAAGATGGTTGGATCTACTTAAAGACTATGATGTTGATATCTTATACCATCTGGGGAAGGGGAACATAGTAGCTGATGCCCTCAGCCGTAGATTTGTAGGTAGTTTGTCGTATTTACATCCAAAAAAGAGGGTAATAGCCGATGAGGTTCATCAGCTAACTAGTCTTGGAGTTCGGTTACTAGACTCAGGTGACGTTGGAATTACTCTTCAGGATACGACAACATCCTCTTTAGTAACTAAAGTAAAGGAACACCAGTACAAGGATCATGTGTTAGTTCAATATAGGGATACCACCCTTCAGAAGGAGAAGACGCCATTTGAAATTACAGAAGATGGGGTCCTCAGATACCGAGGACGATTATGTGTGCCTAATGTTGCAGGGCTGCATCGGCAGGTTATGGGAGAAACTCACTATTCTCGTTATTCTATCCATCCAGGAGCAACAAAGATGTATCATGATATCAGGGAAGTGTATTGGTGGGACGGAATGAAAAAGGATATAACAGAATTTGTCGCCCAGTGTCCTAACTGTCAGTAGGTTAAGATTGAGCATCAGAAACCCGGTGGGTTATTGCAAGCTATGGAGATTCTGACTTGGAAATGGGAAGTAATCAATATGGACTTCATCATAGGCTTACCTCGTACCCAGCATAAGTTCGATTCGATATGGGTGATTGTTGATAGGCTTACAAAGTCAGCCCATTTTTTGCCCGTTAGAACTACATATTCCTCAGAGGATTGTGCAAGACTTTATATTAAGGAAATAGTACGACTGCATGGTGTCCCTATATCTATTATCTCGGATAGAGGAGCTCAATTTACAGCTAACTTCTGGGGGGTCCTTCCAAAAAGGATTAGGGACTCAAGTAAGTCTTAGTACAGCATTTTATCCCCAGACAGACGGACAGGCTGAACGTACTATTCAGATACTGGAGGATATGTTACGAGCTTGTGTAATGGACTTCAAAGGTAGCTGGGATGATCATCTGCCACTTGTTGAGTTTGCATATAATAATAGCTACCATTCCGGTATTCAGATGGCTCCATACAAAGCTCTTTACAGACGGAAGTATAGGTCACCTATAGGGTGGTTTGATGTTGGAGAATCTGGATTACATGGGCCAGACCTAGTTCAGCAAGCTCTAGAAAAGTAAAGACTATCCGGGATCGACTATTGACAGTTCAGAGTCGTCAGAGTCATATTCTAACGTACGGCGACGAGATTTAGAGTTTGGGGTTGATGACTGGGTATTCTTAAAGGTGTCACCTATGAAGGGTAAGATGAGGTTTGGAAAGAAAGGCAAACTTAGCCCACGGTACATTGGGCCTTATAGGATTATTTGGAGAGTGGGCCAAGTAGCTTATGAGTTAGAATTTCCCTCGAAATTAGAGTCTGTCCATCCAATTTTTCATGTATCTGGGCGATCCTACCCGAGAGGTTCCCACGAATGATGTACAGATTACAGAGGATTTGTCATACGAGGAAATTCTAGTTGCTGTCTTAGACCGACAAATCCGTAAGCTGCGGAATAAGGAGGTAGCCTCCGGGAAAGTATTTTGGAGAAACAACAATGTGGAATAAATGACTTGGGAGGCTGAGGAAAACATGAAGTCTAGATATCCCTACTTATTTCATCATCCAGAGAAGGGTCCGACTGAGATGTCATTATAATAAGGTACGTGTATAAATTCTTGTATTGGTTATTGACGTTGGTCATGTGAGGCCATTGTCATTATTCATAATTATGGTCATGTGTGTCGTTGGGTTATTAAGCTTCTACGGGGAGAGTTGGTAGTGGTGTTGTTACAGAGATGACCTTGCCGAAGTTATATAGATCACAGAGAGTTGGACATTCGAGGACAAATGTTTCTAGGGGGGAGGATGTTACATCTCGCTTTTTTGTATGTTAAAATTTCATTTTCAGTTAACCGACATAGACTCGGGGATGAGATCATCTTGACATTAACGTACTTACGCTATTTATAACAAGCGATAAATAAGTGTTATTCATAATTTATGTTGCTCACAGTGGCCGAGAAGATATGATAGGATTCCCTTAGTGGCTTGATGATATTATGTACACCCATACCTATGCATGGCACGACATTTATACGCACGTGCATGGCATTATAAACGTTTCAGAATTTACAAAGTTATTCAGATTTAAAGATGTGTTTCTGTATTCCATGTTTCATCTATGTCTTTTACGTACTAATTTTCATGCCTTACATACTCAGTACATTTTTCATACTGATACCCTATTTCACAGGGCCTGCGTTTCATGCTCGCAGGTGTAGGTAGGCAAGCTGACGGTCCCCCTTCTTAGGATCCCTGATCAGTGAGAGTTGGCGTGCTCCACTTGATCTAGAGCTGCTTTGTTTTTGGTACGATACGTTTGTATATATATATATATATATATATATGTATATATATATATGTATGTATATATATATGTATGTATATGGGTATGACGTGGCTCAGTCCTGTCTTTGTACAACTATGTTTCCATTAGAGGTCTATAGACAATATGTCTAGTTGGGTTGTATGTGGCCTTGTCGGCTTTTAGTTTTGGATGTATAATTGTTTATAGCAGCCTTGCCGACTCGCCCACTATATTCTGCATGTATACGTACATATGCCTTGATGGCAGATTTCCTTCATGTACATTATTCTCGTAACTCAGCAGATGTTATACAGGTTCATATCCTAGACGCATGCTTAGGGGTGTTTGACAGGTAGGACTCATGCACCCGTCGCGGCCCATCGGTTTGGGTCGTGACACTAAAGTAGGCCCAAAGCAAATCCTGGTGTACCAAGCCTTCACTAGTCTCAAATGCCCAAAGTTCCATAGCCAAATTCATGTTTAGGTATGTCAGAGTTCCCTACAGACCTCAAGGATCTCGGGCAGTGCTCATACCCAAACTTTCCTCAAATAGAGACTGATTATGTGCAGTGTGGAAGAGCCAGCCCTGATATGCCAGAGTTCAAGGTGACCTCAGGAATCTCCAAGCAGTACACATACCAATGAGGCATGACTTAATGAACTAAGAGTAAGTGGGAGTGCATAATTTTAAAAAAAGAGTTTTGGTAAACAGTGTAGAGAAAGGTCTTAGGGGGTGAGGAGACTTTTTGAAAACTAGCACTAGTTTGGATAGAAATAGCTTGAGGTAAGTATGAAAAATAATTTGCAATCAGAACACAAGTCAGAACAAACAGCTTTTAAAAAATACTTTGGCAAACCGTTGCCACACAAGAAAAGAGGGATTGGGGACATATTGAATACACCTTAATGGAGCACATAAACAACATGGTGCATAGAGTTCTCAAAGGGTTCTACAGAACTAATATGTTAGTCATTGAAACATGAAGTAAAGATCACAGCAGAAAACATGTTGAGGACACATAAACAGCACAACTAGAGTTACTCTAGGGAAACTAGATAACTTAGCAGGAGTAATGCATAACAGGCAAAGACTTAAATGGACATGCTAGGCAAGTATTGACAAGTGTAGGCATGTTAATTACACAAAAGCAAAGTTTAGGCATGCTAGATAAACAGCAGCTAGTCAGATAGACTAGTCACAGATGTAAGACATGTTAAACAAGATAGCAAACAAGTAAGTAGAGTGAAAACATGTTAATCACATATTTGAATAAGGCAGTATTTGGCATGCTAGGTAAGCAGTAAATAGAAGTAGGAATGAACTCAGGATTGATGAACTAAGGTAGTAAATAAACACATAGGTTTAGATTCCTAAAAATTTAAGCAGAGGCATACCAGTTAGAGAAAGAAAAGACAAGATGTAAGACAGGTGTTGGGCAATTTCCAGCCTTGGCTTGCAGCCGGCTAGACTAACAAAGATCACAAGTAGCTGAGAGAGTAGAGAGCTTTTTAGAGTGTAAAGTAGGGGTTGATGAACTAATGTTTGTGTTTTCAAAATCAGAATGGGGAGATTATATAGCATTGCGGAGTAAAACAAATAAGGCAAAGAATAAATAAGGTATGCAAGTAAAATTAAATAGTTAATTGGGGCTAAACTCAATCAAGTAATTCAACAGAATCCAAAAAGTACCCCTTAATATTAGGGAGAATCAATTAACAGCCAAGTTAGAGGTTCAATAAGGTAAATAAATCAATCACAGATCATACAAGAGTGAGTTAAAGCAATCAAATCCCATAAATCAGGCTAATAAACCAATTAAGGCAAGTAGTACCAATCATGAGTCACAAATAAGGAAAAAATCACAGAGAAGTACCAATCTCGACAAAAAATATAGTTTGAACCCTAATTAGGCAAATAAAATCAGGCAATCTCTTTTTAATTGACAGAACTAAAGAATAACGGGTAAAATATTAAAATAATCAATGAAATAAGTAGAAATCATAGGGATTAAATATAGATATGAAAAATTAGTCGAACAAGTAAAGAGAACCACAGTCAAACACTTATAAAATTTGGAGTTTTTGCAGAAAACTTAAAGGGATGAAACCCTAGTTTTAGAGAAAACAAAGATCGGTTAATAATAAAGAAGTAAAAAAACCCAAAAGAATAGCCATGGAAGTTTGAATATGCTTTAGATATCCAGAGGTTAGACCAACAAACAACAAGAAAACAAACCCTAATATAACAAAAATGTCCAGATATTGATTAACCAGTAATGAAGTAAGGGAACTTTTTAGGAAAATCAACGATGAACTCAGGATCGCTCCAGATTTACGGACATCTGAACTAATTCAAATCCAAACGTTAGGTTTCTTGAACAAAAGAGAAAGGGTAAGAGAATCTGGCCTTTGAATCAAGGATTTGAGCCGTGAGACTTTGATAGAAATTATTCACATACCATAGATGAAATTTTGAAGTACTTAAAACGAGATCTGGACCAGATCTCTTCGAAAATCCTTCCACGAAACCACACAATTGAGCAACCAAGGGAGATGAGAGACAAGTAGAGGCCCCGTACAGCCATAGGACGCCATAGATCGAACAGGGATTCAAGGGGATTAGGGCTGATTTTTGGTGGCAGTGCCTAGTGTTAGGTTTATGTCTTAGAGAAATGGAGAGGAGAGGGTTTCAGGGCAGTTGTTTGGTGAGAATACCAGGTCTGGGGGGGGTCGTTTGGAACTAAAAAAGGAAAGGTGAAATTGTGTCGTTGATCTCTGTGATCAACGATCGTGATTGAAAGGATTTGGGTCGGGTCGGACATTATAGATTTGGGCTGGGTATATTTGGGCTGATTCAATTGAATTGGGGGGTTAAAATTGGTCTAGGTAATTAGGCTAAATCCGAAATAAGAGGGTCATTTGTTAAATACCCTATTTAATTGATAAAATAAATTTTTTAAAAATAACCAATAGGCTGTAAAAAAATAATTTTCATGCCTGGAAATATTTTAAAATAAATATTTAAAAAATATAAAAGGCTATTTTCTGGTAAAATAATGTAGTAATGCGTGTGTGGGCTATAATTGCAAAGTAATTACAATTGCAGCCTAAAAATACAAAAGTGGCTATTTGTGCAACAATTGAAACTTAGTACAAATGCAAATGATAAAATTAAATCACAAAAATTATTATAAAACTATTTGTGATGCAATTAGTGATTGTTTTATAAATAAAATGTTGGGAGAAATTAGTCAAAATATTTTTAAAATGTAGAAATTGTATAAAAAATACTAATTGATGCCAAAGCATAGTTTTGAAAATATTATGGGAAAAATTGAGTATCAACAATACCTCAAATCAAACTTGATGAACTTCCAACTTCTAAAACTCGTGCTGAAATATATCACATCAATCCGGAATGAATTCAAATTTTGCACACAAGTCCCAAATGACATGAAGCTATTCCAATTCTCGGAACCAAAATCTGAATCTAATATCCATAAAATCAACTCTTGGTCAGACATATAAACTTTCCAAACCTTCAAATTTTTAATTTTTGCCAATTTGTGCCGAAACCTTCTAGAAACATCCAAAAGTAAATTCGGGCATGCGCCCGAGCCCAAAATCACCATCCGGACCTAACAACGCCATTAAAACTCCAATCCAAGGTCAAATACTAAGAAGTTAAACTTGGTCAACTTTTCCAATTTTAAGCTTCCAAGTTGAGAATCATTCTTCCAAATCAATTCCGAATAACCTGGAAAAAAAACCGACGATTCAAACAAGTCATAATACATCATACGGAGCTATTCATGCCTGTAAACTATCGAGCGAAGGGTTTATGTACAAAGAACGGGGAAAATGATCGGTCGAGTTGTTACATGAGCTTACTTCCAATATTAATGAAACACACGATCACTATGAATATGCTCTATCAAAATGGGATCATACACATGTATCTAGGCCCATTTCTGAAATAGAAGTCAACCAAGCAATTAGATCGTTCAAGCCCCTTAAACCCCCTGGACCAGATGGGTTACATCCCATTTTCTTTCAAAAACACTGGACTGCCACTAAAAGTGATATCCTACAGCAAAGATGCCTTTGAATCTACTACCATCCCAAGTGATAAAAATACCACCTTTATCACTCTCATCCCAAAAGTAAAGAACCCTGAGCAGGTTTCTCAATAAAAGCCTATTAGCTTTTGCAACACTATCTATAAAACCATTACTAAAATAATAATGAATAGGATCCGCCCTTTCCTCAAACACCTAATTAGTCCCAACCAGTGCAGTTTCCTACCAGGTAGAAGGGCAGTTGATCATGCCATCATAGTGCAAGAAGCAATCCACTCCTTCAAACGCATGGCAGGTCGCTAGACCTCGAAAAAGCCTTTGACAGGCTTGAATGGTCTTTCATCCGCAAATCTCTCCACAGCCTAGGATTCCCCGTAAAGCTTGTGAACCTAATCATGAATTGTATCTCATCCCCTACCATTTCCATCATGATTAATAAAGAACCAACAAAATTCTTTGAACCATCAAGAGGTATATGCCAAGGAGACACCCCTCTCTCCATACATCTTCATTATTTGTATGCAGTCTCTATCTCACCAAATTGACCAAGCAACAACCAATAGAGATTGGACGCCAGTTAAGATCAGTAAATCTGGACCACCAGTCTTGTACCTGCTTTTTGAAGATGACCTTATATTATTCTCACGAGATGACCACCATAACACTAGCACTATTATAAATATATTCAACAATCTTTATAGTCAGTGGGGGCAAAAAATAAACTTCTCCAAATCCAATGTATTCTTCTCAAAAAATGTGCACATCAACACTCAAGATTATTTGACTAGAGCACTAAACATTTGCAAATCCAATAATTTTGGAAAATAACTTGGTTTTCACCTAACAATAACTTCCCAAAAGGAAAGGATTACCAATTCACAATTGATAGAATGAACAATAAACTTTTCGGTTGGAAAGCAAAAACTCTCAACATGGCAGGAAGAACTACTCTGCTACACTCAATCTTGGCCGCTATACCTAACTACTCCATGCAAAATAACCTATTACTAACATCCACTAGAAATCACATCGACCGCATTTAAAGAAATTTTATGTGGGGATAAACTCTGGAAAAAAAATCACCTTGCCAGCTAGGAGACTGTAACCACTCCCAAATCACTAGGGGGAGAAAGGCTATATAAAACTGTTGATAAAAATTATTCTATGCTAGCAGGATTACTTTGGCATTTACATAAGCGTGCAAGCTCCTTATGGGCCAAAATACTTCAAGAAAAATATGTTCAACATATACATACAGGAACATACCAGACCAAGCCAACTGATTCATACATATGAAAAAGTATGACCAAAGCCATTGGCCTCTTCTAAACAGGGTTCTATTGAAATATAGGAGATGGATCAACCCATCAACCTCTGGAACGAAAACTGGCTTCCAAACAATAGTTGTCTACACCACACGATCTATGCCCCTTACAACATATGGAGGAACAACTAACAGTATCATCAATCATCTCAAACCGCTCGTGGTTTTTGGGAAGATTATTTTTATCTTTACATCTTACCACTGTTCAATTAATCAACCACACTATTATCCCATTCTCCACTAACAAGCCTGACCAATCTTTCTGGAACCAAACATCCATTGATAATTTTACTACTAAATCAGCATATATGCTCCAACTCTAGATCACCAATCAACTACCATCAACCACACGTGTCACTTACTCTTGGCTTTGGCACTTCAACTACTTGAACAAACACAAATTCTTCTTGT
The DNA here is from genome assembly GCF_000715075.1 of Nicotiana tabacum. NCBI lineage: Eukaryota > Viridiplantae > Streptophyta > Magnoliopsida > Solanales > Solanaceae > Nicotiana > Nicotiana tabacum. The sequence goes on along the minus strand of NC_134087.1, from coordinate 992,620 downwards.
GGTTACTTGTGCACTACAAGCTCCCTACTAGAGACTTCTTGTACCAGAGAAAAATCTTCAATCACACTTCTGTCAATTCTGCCCAAATATTATAGAAAACATAAACCACATCTTCTTTATATTCAAGCACTCTTTCCACTTATGGACTTTATTCAACTTACACATGCCCCAACCACACAACCTTGCAAACTGGATAAAGGATAAGTCCACAAAACACGTTGCTATCTAATACCAAATGCCTCATTCAAAGCATCATACTCCACCATAATGCCATTCATCCTCTAGAACATTTGGATTAATAGGAATTCAAATCTCTTTAACCAAAACTCACTACCTACATGCAGCAAAAATATCATGCTTCAAGTAGCAAAATACCTCTAAATTACTCACTCAAGCTACAACATCTCTAAAATCAAGGCTGCAAAGCCCAGTAAGGTGGTTACCACCACTAACTAGCCAATATAAGCTCAACGTTGATGGTGCTTATGATACAACCCACCAAACTAGTGGTACTAATGGAATAATTAGAGACTACAACGGCTCATAGATTATGGGTTTTGCATAGAAAGCGACTGCAAATTCTGCAATACACGCCGAGCTGCTTGCACTACTTGCTGGACTGGAACTATCCTTCACAAAAATCTCTTTCCAATTATAGTGAAAACAGATTCGCAGGTATTATGTAATTTATTTAAGATTGAACAACCTCGATTCTTACATCTTCTTATTGATTGCATTTTTCTTCTTGATGCTGGTGGATCGGAGATTATAAATCATTTTTGTAGGGAAGGCAACTCTGTGGTTGACGCTCTAGCAAAGTATGAACGTACCATGCAATCAACAACGATGGAGGAAGACAACATAACATACTGGGAAACTCCTCCGGCCTTTATTTTACATGCTTTCAATAAAGACAAATTGAAGACAAAAGTTATGCGGTCTACCCCTATATTATTTAATAATAATAACCAGATCTATTAGTTTCTTTAACATAAATTATTCCTTTCATTAGAAAAAAATATTTAAATTCCAAAGATATATCAATTTTTTGCACTAACAAAGTTCGAACTCCAGGAATTTTTTTCTTCTTTTTGATCTGTCACAGTTCAAGCTCTAGGAATTTTTTGTTGATCGTTCAAAATCTATGACTGTCACGACCCAAAAACCACTATTGTGATAGCACCTAACTCGATCCGCTAGATTTCCCAAGGACTGGTAGTACAAATCATGAGCTTCTAAGATTTAGAATTAACAAAGCTGGTATGAAATAAAGTACATCATATGTTTGAAATATACAAGAACATATTAAAATTCTAAAGCTACCAAGATCAAGAGGCAATTATGACCGAAACGCAGGTACATCTTTAAACCCAGCTCCCAACATCATCAATAGCTACGGTCCAAAAATCTGCATGCAAGATGCAGAAGTGTAGTATGAGTACAACTGACCTCATGTACCCAGTAAGTATCTTGTCTAACCTCGTCAAAGTAGTAACGAGGCTTTCTTGTTAAAAGATAGTCACTGGTAAAACCTGCACCGAAAATCAGCAATAGAACTATATTACGATATAACAGAAAGGAATACATGGAACGAATATACAAAACAATAATTGAGTGCTAATAGAGATCACAATTTAGCTACTTCCAATACTTCGACCAATCTTTCCTTTAGAACGAAAACCAATAAATCACGACAGTCACTCCATAACATTCATATCATGAGGAATGTACTTAGATATAAAGTCAATTACATGGCAACACCCTTCGTGCTTTTATCTCATCCTCACCCAATATACATATAACAGTACTAACCGAATGACAGGAATACCAATAACAGGAATTATAAAGTAGGAAATATGCAAGTAGCAATATGAATGAGGATATACGTGTGGGCAACAGAAATAGACTAGGCAGAAGACATATGAGTAATGACAACAATTAGGAAAATACAAAATATCAACTTCAACTAACTAGTATGGTGGAGGCCTAGGTACATGCATAACAAATAAGAAAGGAACACGTGATCTTTACAAGTTAACAAGTAGATGCATGAATGACTAGCATGGTGGAAGGCTTGTACTAAAGTAAAATAGAATAGATACAACATGAGTGTAATTATAACAACAAAAAATAGGCATGGTATTTGCAAGTTAAGCAAGTAGAAGGTATGAGCAACACAATAACAATTGAGATAGAGATCGATGACAGAACAATAGCAACAAGTCACATCATATATATAATTACGACAATAACTGCTCAAGGTAAAGACATGAACGTATACATGGAAAACAGACATCACAACATAATGCATGTCCCTCATCCTCGCCTGCATGGAAATACCCATCGTGCCATGATCTCATGATAATATAAAAGCATAACATTATAAATGAAATGTCATGACATCACCCTTTGTGCTTTTACTCTCACATGATATGGCACGGCATCACCTTCGTGCTTTTACTCTAATGTGGCACGACATCACCCTTCGCGCTTTTACTCTAAATAATATGGCACGATATCACCCTTCGTTCTTTTACTCCCAAATGATATGGCACGGCATCACCCTTCGTGCTTTACACTCTCTTTCACATGATAATATATATAGAATGTCATGGCATCACCCTTCGTGCTTTACACTCTTCCTTACCAAGTATATGTATATCAATGACAAACAAGGCAGGAAGCATAAATAACATCAAGGAGAGTGTTTAACGAAAATTCCAAACAAATCCCAATCACAATTTCCCAATGCCAACAATAGTTCAATAACGCTCAAGAACCGTATTATTCAAGTGTTTCAACAAATCTCACGAATGATCTACAACACGTGTATAAAATATAGTATCTTAAGAATATTAGTCGTAGCAACGTATTAATGATTACGTATAATGATGACTGAATTAGATGCATCAATGTATTCTCGGAACTCCATCAAATTTGATCAAGTTATAATAAGCTAAGTCTTGGTTTCTAATATTTAATACTATGTTCTTAGTGTCTAAGAGTCAAGTAAAGCATGAAGCGAGAAGGTCATGTGATTCTACAAAACACAATTTATAACATAATTTACCCTCGAGCATGGTTAACCCTGGCACATACATATATGCTCATCACCCCATATATGTATCACCCCCGCATGTAATAAGCAATATCAAATAGTAGAAAAAATTCTCTCAACAAAGTTAGTCAAGACACTTGCCTTAATTCTGCTAACTCAATACTCAATTAGCTTTTTCCTTTACAAATTCACCTCCACTCGGCTCAATCTAGCCAAAGATGACTTAAATACATCACATAATGCAAGAGAAAACAATTTCAATTAATACAGTTGTGACTTTTATACAATTTCTAAAAAGTCAACAAAAGTAAACCCCCAGGCCTGCCCGGTCAAAACCCGGGTCCAAGGGTTGGTCTTGACTACCCATAATCTCACGAGTCCAAATACGTATTTTGTTTCCAAATCCGAGTCCTATTCAACTCTCAAATCTCAAATTTTTATTTTTCAAAACTTTGACAAAATCCCTAAATTTTCCCCTAGATTTCTCATGAATTTGATGTTAAATCTTATGTATAATGATGAAATATAATTGAGAATTGATTAGAGGTACTTACCCAATGAAATCCCTTCACAAATTTGCCTCCCATTGAAGCTAGGGTTTAAAATATAACAAAATGAAGCTAAGTCTCGGAATTCTCAGCTATATGCAAGCTGCAGATGTTGCATTTGCGACATAGGGTTCGCAAATGCGAACGATCTATCACAAAAGCGAAGTAGAAGGCCTCCTGTTGAGGTCGCATTTGCAACCCAATACTTCGCAAATGCGAAGGCAATTATTTCGCAAAAGCAGCAGGGTCCTCACAAAAGCGAAATGCCACCCTTCGCAAATGAGAGGGGCTTCTTCGCAAATGCGAACTTCCCCCAGCAGCCCAATTTTGCAAATGCGATGGCTGCTTCGCAATTGCAACTATCGCATTTGCGACAGAAACATTGCAAATGCAATGACACTAGTACCAGCACTCAAAAATCATAAAAATTATTTCGAAACCAATCTGAAACTCACCCGAGCCCTCGGGACTCCAAACCAACCATGTAGCCAGGTCCAAAAATACAACATGAACTCGCTCGCGCGATCAAATCATCAAAATAACCTCTAAAAGCACGAATGAGATGCCAAAACATATGAAGATCAAATTAAACTTCAAGAACTTCTAGAATCGTAACCAAGCATCCGAACCATATCAAATCAACTCTAAATGGCACCAAATTTTGCAGAAAAGTCCCATATGATGAAACGAACCTACACGAAGCTTCAAATCACATATAACAACCTCGAAATGAAGAATTTCACCTCAAGTAAAAATCAATGAACTTTGAAACTTCAACTTCTATAACCGATGTCAAAACCGATCAAATCACGTCCAACTGACCTAAAATTTTATGTACAAGTCACACTTGATATTACAGACCTACTCCAACTTTCAGATTCGGAACCCGATCCTGATATCACAAAGTCCATTCCCGGTCAAACTTCCCAAAAATCCAACTTCCTCCATTTTAAGTCTAATTCAAGTACAGACCTCCAAATCACAATTCGAACGCGCTCCTAAGTCCAAAATCACCCAACGAAGCTAATGGAACTGACAAAACTCCATTCCGAGGTCAAATGCTAAAAAATCAAACTTGGTCAATTCTTCAAACTTAGAGCTTAAATCTTGAAGCTCATTCTTCCAAATCTATTCCGAATAACTTGTAAACCAACACCAACAATTCACGCAAGTCATAGTACACCATGCGAAGATACTCGAGCCCTCAAACTACCGAGCAAAGTGAAAATGCTCAAAGCGACTAGTTGGGTCGTTACAATAACATTGTTAGGGAGTTTAAGTTATATAAAATCCAACTTCAGGATACTGTGTTATATAAATTTGAACTTAAGGATACATTATTGTATAAATTCAACTTCAAGACACTATCTTGGAATTTAACTTTTACATTTTCAAACTCCAAAAAGGTCATGGAGTTTTATTTATATAAATTTGTAGTCCAAGAGTTTTGTCCAATACTTCCTTTGTCTCAATGTATCTGATGCAGTTTGGATTTTGAGAGTCAAATGAATTTTTTTTACCTTAATTTTTTCATATGCCTTCTAAATATTTCGTATTATATATTATTGTGATTGTACTACTTTTATGTAATATTTAAATATTTAAATTTTATTTTAAAAAAAATTTAACCTTCATCATTGAGTTGAGGTCAAGCATTTACTTTTACTTAGCTATGCCTAGAGGCCGATGCAGGGGCAGAGCTCAGCCCAGGGCAGCAGCACCCACAGCGGAGCCTCAGGTTGACATTGATGATGAGGTTCCGGCTCCAGCAGTTCCAGTGGGCCCAGCTCAGATCCCAGAGGGGTTTATTGCCACCCCAGTTCTTCAGGATCTTTTGGTCCGTCTAGTGGGCCTTATGGAGAGTGTCACCCGGGCAGACTTGCTTCCTATAACACCAGCCGTCTCTCAGGCTGGAGGAGGAGCCCAGACTCCTACTACTCGCACTCTGGGGCAGGTAGCTCCCCAGATTCAGACTCCAGCGGTTCATCCAGTTGGAGCAGTTCAGCCGGGTGTGGTAGCCCAGACCGGTGATGGAGTAGCTATGTTTATCGATGCTTTGTGGAGGCTGGATAGGTTCACCAAGGTCTTCACTACCACTTTCAGCGGTGCATCTACGGAGGATCTCAGGATTATCTAGACAGCTGCCATGATGTTCTCGGGAACATGGGGATAGTTGAGACCAATGGGGTCAATTTTGCTACATTTCGCTTGTCTGGATCCGTCAAGACTTGGTGGAGAGATTATTGTTTGGCTAGACCAGCCGGATCGCCATCTTTGACTTGGGAGCAGTTTACTCAGCTATTTCTGGAGAAGTTTCTCCCCATCACTCAGAAGGAGGCCTATCGGAGGCAGTTCGAGCGTCTCCAGCAGGGTTCCATGACGGTTACCCAGTATATGACCAGATTTATCGACTTGGCTCGTCATGCTCTTGTCATACTTCCTACCGAGAGAGAGAGAGGGTGAGGAGGTTTATTGACGGTCTTATCCAGCCGATTTGTCTTCAAATGGCTAGGGAGACTGGGAGTGAGATATCTTTCCAGGAGGCGGCCAATGTGGCCATGAGAGTGGAGATGGTTCTGTCACAGGGAGGTGGTCATGGGTCGTGATAAGTTTTGCACACAATTTAGCCATGTCAGCTGCGCCGCTTCCACAATAGTCAACGGTAAAATGTATTTATTAGTATCAATTGCATCAAGTTGAAGTGCTCAAATGAAAAAAGTGCAAATTCATGTATCGACTTTTAAAACCTCTGCAAATTTAAGTGGCCAAGAAATCATTACAACATATAATTAACGGGTGATACTTTTGGCTTGACTCCTGAGACAGGGTGCTTCAATTTTAGTTCCCTTTCTGAAATTTGGTTCGACAATGATGTCATAATTGGTGCTATTTCGGATATCACGTGACTTTTTGTGGGTGTTACAGAGTGGCTGCCCAAGAAGAGAAAAGCAATGATTTTTATAGAGCGATATCAATATTTGAAGCAGTAAATTACTGGATAATAAATTACTGTAACAATAAATGGTATTATATTAAATATTTTAATTTTATTTATTTATTAGTTATACATATAGCCTTACTTCGTACCTCTATGAGAGTTGAGTCTAGTCTGGTAGGATTTTTGTCTAAGATAGCTATTGATAATATTGTGTCTTACTATTACGTTTTTCAATGCATGACTTATTTATTATCTATCACTTTTACCTTGCATCTTTCTTCTGAATTTAATGTTGTTCCTATTTTTCCTATTTTATGTGGTGATATTAATATTGTCTCCCTTTTGTCTTTCGGTTTTCTTGAGCCGAGGGTCTTTCGGAAATAGCCTCTCTATTTCTTCGGGGTAGGGATAAAGTCTGCGTACATATTACCTTCCCCAGACCCCACTAGTGGAATTTTACTGGGTTGTTGTTGTTATACGTATAAATATTAAATGCTAATACATACCATAAAGCATTTAAAAAGAAGAGAGAAATATAAGAGACATGGCGTGTTTTTCTAATTCCAAAGTGATAAAAGTTTTCGATTTATTGTAGTTTGACAATTGCTACGTAAATATGAAATAGTGGGTTAAGTCCCAGAATAAGCCAATAACCAACAAATGGTGAACTGATAGTTCATTAGTTGATAGGAGAATGATATATGATTCATATATACCTTTTATCTACAAATAATTACCATAATTGTCGCTGTTTATGTAGGAAAAACTTTATTATATGTCAATCTCGGGCCCAATCAAGACTACGTAGCATAAACTGGTTGTGGAGGTGGTCGTTATAGTTAGTCCTTCTTTGATTTTTTATTTGTTTTTAGAATTTCTACGTCTTAAAATTGTTGCGACTTTTTTAGAAGCTAAATTGGTGTTTGCACTATTAACATTCCTTTTAAGATTGTATTCACACCGCGAAAGGACTGTAAGCCGATTCGTTACCAATATCTTGACGTCCCAATTCCTTTTTAGTCGATTTAAAAAAATCGAAGCAATTGTAAGTAACATATCAAGAAAAAAAATTATAAAGTAGCTTTAAAAAAATAGCAAAGATCACAAATATAATGATCTATATAACTAGGTAATACTCTAATCATATCTCACTTCATTCACCTATAAATAATGCTAGGCTTCGATGTGAAATTTGCATTATTAATATGGATAAGAAGACGAATATCCTTTCAACTATTGATGCCATAGATGAAGAAATAAGGAAGATAAGGGCTGAGAATAGGAAGAAGGAGATGGAATTGTGTAGCAATTCCCCGGTGGGAAAAGCCATGAAAATGCACTAAGAAAGCAAGGGAAAAAAATAGAGAAAACAAGAAGATAAAAATTGATTTTTCATTCAACATCCTCTAAAAAGTTCAATACATCAGTATTTAAAGGAAAGGGAAAATTGTGCAAAAAAACTAACTATGGGGTGAAAGTAAAAAATTACTATTAATTTTAGTACTAAAGTATAACTCCGAAAAACTATTTGAATCTTGTAGCCACATCTTCATCAAATCGTTACATTCCATCCCCCTTAAAACAACCTTGTCCTCAAGGTTGGGATTTTGGAAACGTGAAAATTAGTGAAGCCCACGACAGAATTACTCCAACAACCCATTAGGCCTTCTTCAAGATTAGACCATGCTCCACAGTTTTGAAATCTCAAAAGGCTACAAACAACATAGCAGGCTCTTTGAAACAGTGCTGCAATTTTTCTCCGAATGAGACCTCAATGGTATAGGTAAGGGATTAAACCTTTAAACAGCTTCTTTAATAGGCATTTGTAAGCTTCCAGAAAAGAAATTCCACCCATGCCAGCTGGCCTTCTAGATGCTTTTGCCACAACAAAATCTTTTTCACAATTGAAAAGATCAGCAACAGCTATGAGGTCTCTAATGGTGCACTTCTCTATATTAGTTGGGTCCGCATTTGAATACCAATCTGGAATATAAAAATCACTTCTATGCATTCTTTGCGACTGATATCCAAGAACCATTACATCATGTTGCCTGCTCAGCTTGTCTATTATATAGCTTTTACCATAAGCAATATCTTGTAAACTAGCTGCAACTTCACCGCCTTGATAGCTCTTAAGCATATTTCTGAGAAATAGTTCTTCAGTAAGATAGTCTCTATGGGCAAGTACAATCAGTAACTTGTAAGCCAAGACCTTACTATTAGGACCATAACCATCTTTTCTGAGCTTTATGATATTTGGAGACAGCTGCTGTCTCTCAGATACAACACAAACCAAGCACCACCAACCAGTTGGCAAGTGCTGTATTTCCGACTTCCAACTTGCAGGTTGTCCACCAAATTTCAGAATTATGATCTTTACATCTTCTCCAATTCCAAGTTCTTTTTGCACCTCTTTGCGAAACTTGTATAATCTCCTTGCAACCATTGGTATGCCATTTGAAACAACTGCCTGTAGCATCTGAAGTATATCAAAGGTACCAGATTCTAGCACAATCATTTCTTGCATCTTACGAATTATAACCGAGAATTCAGTCGTTACCCGCCTCAAATTATAGGACAAATAATTCAACCAGGTAGGAAGTAATTGTTCACCAATAATGCAATACTGCCGCAACCATTTCTGGTGTATAATTGACAAAAATGGAAATTGATCTACATGTTTGGATGAACCAAAACCAAAATCCTTATTCCACTGGGAGAGTATGAGCTTCAATCTATTTAGTGAGACTAGCCAGAAAAGCACAACCTTGTATCCGTAGATATCAGCTTCCGGACCAAGTTGCAAGTCTAAAGAGGCAGCAAGATCCACCAAATACATCATTCTTTTCTTTCTCACATTTTAAATGAGGAAACAATCCGCAACAAGTTAGAATTACTACAAGAATAGAGAGCATAACCAGCAATTACATTCCATCTTATTATGAACTTCTCTGGCACCTCCTTGAGAACAAACTGAACATCTCCTACTTTAGCAGACTTAATATATTTTACTACAAGAATAGAGAGCATAACCAGCAATTACATTCCATCTTATTATGAACTTCTCTGGCACCTCCTTGAGAACAAACTGAACATCTCCTACTTTAGCAGACTTAATATATTTTCCAATCACAACATTGCAGATAGAAACATTGAGGGAGAACCCATTGGCCTTTCTCTGTCCGGTGGCAAATAATTCGCAAATGCATGAACCAAAATAACTTTCAAACCAGGCATTAACTCTATTAACATAATTCATTATGATTTGCTTCATAAACTTTTCACAAAAAATTCCCAGATTTGGATTGTGAACCCAAAACCTTATGGCATATATGATGAAATTTTCAATCACACGAAACTTGAAGTATATATTCATAAAAGAACTCCCACCTAACGGAGGCAACAATGTGATCTCACTGGAACTTGAACCTTCAGTCACATCTTCTCTTCGACTTGCCACATTATCACGGACTAACTTGTCAGGTAGCGGCTTAATTGTCTCGAACCAATGTGTCACATTGTTCTTGAAGCTCCTGTGAGTTAATATCTTGAGTCCTTCGCTTCCGTTCAACTCCTCTCGCATGGTTTTATCAATAGCACTAGAGAATCTTCCTCTTACCTTAGATAGACAGAGTTTTGTTAACACAAAACTTTTCCAATTGGTTTCATTTTCAGCTTTAGTAAGAGCTCCATAATTCAATGTCGCAATATTAGATGAAAATCCCGCTTTGTCTCCCTGGAAATATATATCAAACACCTGGCCCTCTTTATTTTCATCAAGACCATAACTAAAAACTGAACCAACAGTCTCTACATCACATTCAGGGATGAAAACCTCTTGATGAATCTGCCTGGCTCTTTGAAGACATTTATTGAATGTTTGGTCTGCATCTTTTTCTGAATTTTCCTCCTCCTCAGAAGCAACTACCGGAGAAAAATACTTTCTCGGCTCGCTAAAATTGACAATGCCAATAGTAGTGTTAAAAACTATTCCTCCATTGCTCTCTAAACCTTCCTTATCCACACGAGCATAAGAAGAATCATCGAACATCTTACCTGCTTCATTTCTTGAGGTTCCCTTTTCATTTTCAACTTCCATGGGCGAATCCTTATCCCAATCAGCTGGTTCTTCATGTTTTCCAGAATCCAAAATTGAAGGACTTAGATATTGGTAATCATCCCCTAACATTTCATTCGTAAGAACAAAATGCTTGGCCATCAATAAACCCTTGTTAGAATTGAGATCATTGTCATCTGGAGCTTCAAACACAGCAATGCCATCCCAATTGACCAAGTGACATTAGTGAGGAGGGAAACTGAACAGAACTAAAAATGTTACAGATCGGATTTTCTGCCAGCTCCATATTATCCTTGGTCTCCAAGGATTCCTCGCTAGGCTTTAGCTTGTTATCTGAGGGCAAATCTATTCTCTCACTGCTCTCTTCTTCCATTTCTGTTGTGGACTTAAGTTCAACCAGAGATCCAATTTCGACCTCACCTTCTCCATCAATTCGGCACATAGAAAGCTCACTGAAAATGGTTTTAGTATTAGGTTCACTTATAGATCCCAATTCTTCCTTGACAATTGGACCATTGCCATCGATTTCACAAACATGGAATGAAGCATCAATGTTCTGAAACCACTGCAACTGCATAAAACTATACTGAAATATGAAATGTGTTTCGTTACATTGAGGACGTTCATCAAGCACCCAGTTCCCATTACTTTTAGAAGTTTTCTCATTTCTTCTTATCGACACAAGTTCAACCCCTCCCGTTTCATCTTGTTGAGGACTTTTGTCGAACATATGGACTCCGATATTACCCAAAACTATAGCATCTTCATCATCAGATTCCAATGGTGGTCTGTCGCCAAGATCGTGGCAAATGAGGTCAAATAATACCACAGATGAAGGAAAAACAACAGACTCACTAGAATAATTTTTCGTTGTGTCCAGTGTTACCTTGGTGTTTGGTTCATCAGTGCTTGCTTTAAGCAAGTAGACTCCATCAAAGTCGCTGAAGCTGGGGAGCCTCCATTAAATTCGATATTAGGGGAATCCAGAGAAATGGCGCTCCATTGTCGGTAGGCTTCACAATCACTCCGAAATTGCTCCAACCAGCGAATGTTCTCTCACATCAACGAGAGGATTTCAGAGAAAATAGACTGTTCATTGGTGATTAGGCTAGGTTCAGTTGAAATCTATTGCTCAGTCTTCCCACCTTGAACCTCATAGGGATTATGTGAATCATGTGAATAAATATGGAAATACTGATTTTGGTAACACCTTGAAGGCTGCTCGGAACTTGGAGCATGGAAGAAATGGGTCTGCTCTTCCATTTTGTGAAATTCGTAAGGATTTTGTGGATAAGAGTAATAGTGGATAGGCAATGCGCAATCGGGGCCGAGAATCGTCGGTTCTCATACCAATTGTAACAATTTCCCGATGGGAAAAGCCATGAAAATGAACTAAGAAAGCAAGGAAAAGGAAACAGAGAAAACAAGAAGATAAAATTTGATTTTTCATTCAACATCCCCTAAGAACCTCAATACGGAAAGGAAAAATTGTGCAAAAAAACCTAACTATGGGGTGAAAGTAAAAAACTACTATTAATTTTAGTACTAAAGTGTAACTCCGAAAAATTCTCTGAATCTTGTAGCCACATCTTCATCAAATCGTTACAAATTGCTCCTATCTGCATGCATGGAAGATCCAAGAAAGGTTAACCATAAGAACGATATAGTGGATTTTTATAATTTTTTAAACATGAAAATCAGGGAGGTTAATGAGGAAATTGCTAAAAGAGTTGCTCAAAGCCAAACAACTAGAGCTGCAAATAGCAGCAACTGATGCTTAATGTCACGGTCCAAATTTTTCACCGTCGGTATCGTGATAGTGTCTAACATCGCACTTACTAGGCAAGCTAACGTTAGAGTTATATTCACTTTTCCCTTTACATTTTCATAATTTAAATTTAACAAAACTAATTCGAACCGAAATAAGAGCGAAAATACATATTTAACTGATTATCCTTATAATATTAACAAAGCCGAAACAGTTACTACCCAAAAACTGGTATCACAACCCATGAATATTCTATGAATATCTACAAGTAATGGTTTGAAATAAAGGTACATCTGTCTCGAAAGTAAATAAAATAAAGATATAGAACATAGGAGGAGACGTGGGGCCTACGGATGCCTGTAGGACTACCGTGGGTCTCCTTGATAAATGCTTGCAACCGACCTCTCGATCAGCCACTACCAGCTCCAAAATTTGCATAGAAAGTGCAGTATCAGTACAACCGACCCCATGTACTGGTAAGTGCCGAGCCTAACCTCGACGAGGTAGTGACGAGGCTAAGGTAGGGCATTTACAATATAACCTGCGTACAGTTGATAATAAAGCAAAAGGAAGTACGGAACGAAATGGACCAGTAATTTGCAGTAAAATAAATACGAAACTCAATTATTTTGCCAGTACTCAACGATAACCAATCCTTAATAGAGTTAAAATGCTACAGCATAGAATCACAGTAGAGGAAAAATACATAAACAACAAAATGATGCGGCACACATCCCGATCCCGCCATATAATCAGTAACAATATGAGCATTCAACCTTATTGCTCCTTGTTGCGACATACAACCCGATCCCACTAGTCCACCCTTATTACTCCTCAATATATCATCTGTATTCCTCCTGTTGCGGCATGCAAACCGATCCCACCTGTCCATCCTTATTACTCCTTGTTGCGACACACAATCCGATCCAACCAGGCAATCATATTTCACCCTTATTCCTCTTGTTGCGGCGTGCAACCCGATCCCACCATATAAGTACCAATCACACAATAAGAACAAGCATTTCACAATTTAGCTCAAACCCTCCACAACATCTATGCCTCAAACCAAACCAAATTGAAATCTATACAAATATGAAATCTCATCAATTATTACTAACCAAAATATATCATGAAACACCCGTAAACCAACTTAAACCAATAATATAATACAATGAAACTACGGAACAATTAATACCTTCGATAAAGAAAACTACATATAACAAGAAGCAATTAGACATGGAAGCATCAATGAGCATGTAGCAATAAAGATAGGAAGACAATATATCGGGAACATGGAATGGAACAAGCTAACCAAATAATTTGGCAGTGTATAGGTACTCGTTACCACACCTATACGCCACACACATGGAATTACGCATAGCAGCTAATTCGGGGATCCCTAATCCCTCGAGTCAAAGTTAGACCAAACACTTACCTCAAGCCAATTATAACGACCTGACCGGTTGTTTCATGAGTTATCACTCCGTTCCCCTTATTTTTTTCTTCTTATTGCCTTTTTCAACTGTATTATGTGTTATCGGGTTGGTTGGTTCGGGTTCGGAGAGGTTTTGGTAAGGTTTGAGACACTTAGTCTCTTTTGAGTAAGCTTAAGTTGGAAAAGTCAACCGGATGTTGACTTATGTGATAAAGGGCTCAGATGTGAGTTCGGATGGTTCAGATAGCTTCAGGAGGTGATTTGGGACTTAGGAGCATGATCAGAATGTATTTTGGAGGCACGGAGTAGATTTAAGCTTGAATTGGCGAAATTGAAATTTTGGCGTTTTCCGGTTGGTAGGTGAGATTTTGATATAGGGGTTAGAATGGAATTCTGCGAGTTGCAGTAGCTCCGTTGTATCATTTGGGATGTGTGAGCAAAATTTCAGGTCATTCGGACGTGGTTTGATAGACTTTTTGATCGAAAGCAGAATTTGAAAGATTTGGAATTCTTATGCTTGAATCCGATGCAAATTTGGTGTTTTGACGTTGTTTTGAGCATTCCGAAGGTTGGAACAAGTTTTAATGATGTTATGGGATAGGTTGGAATGTTTAGTTGAGGTCACGAGGGCCTCGAGTGAGTTTCGGGTGGTTAAATAAACCATTTCATGTTGAAAAAGATTGCAGAAAATCTGTTGTAGTGTTGCAAACAGTTGTCCTTCGCGTTTGCGAGTGGGCCCTTGCGTTCGCGAAGGGTTAGGATGGGAGGCTGTGAAGTTGGACTTCACGTTTGCGAAGGTGGTCCCGCGATCGCAAAGGGTTGAGGCCAATGGTCATCGTGTTCGCGAGGGATTAGCCGCGTTCGCGTAGAGGAAAGGTAAGCAGCTGGGTCCAGGTTGGTTTGTTCTTCGCGTTCGCGGATGGGGAGTCGCGTTCGCGATGAGTAAGGAAGCCTTCGCATACTGGGAGTCGCGATCGCGATGAGGGAAAAATTGGTCAACTCAAATTGTTCTTCGCAAATGCAAGGCGTTGACCACGTTCGCAATGAAGGATTTTTAAGTGCTGGGCAGATTGTTTAAAAGACCAATTTCCGCGATTTTGGGTCTAAGTTCCTCTATTTTTGGGCGTTTTTGAAGCTTTTTGAATGGGATTGAAGAGGGAATCAAGGGGGAACACTTGGAGGTAAGATTTATGGACTTAATACTAAATCCTAATGTGATTTCTACCTAATTAATCATGGAATTTATAGAATTTAAGCCTAAATATTGAAGAACTATGGCTTGTAATTGGAGACCTAGAACTTGGGATTTGAGGGGTCGCTTGTGGTTGGATTTTGGTGATTTTGATATGAATGAACCCGGTGATAAGGAGTCTATTGATGTAAATTTTATCAGATTCTGAGACATGGGCCCGGGGGTCAGGTTTGGCCAATTTTGGAATTTGTGTTGTAATTTAATTTCTTTCGAGTGGGCTTTGTTCCCTTAGCATATATTAATAGTTTTGCATTGATTTTGGTTAGATTTGGAGCATCCGGAGGCCGATTCGAGAGGCAGGGGCATCGCGAGCTAGAGTTTGGACCAGATAGAGGTGAGTAATGATTGTAAATGTTGTCTTGAGGGTATGAAACCCCAGATTTCATATCATTGTGCTATATTGAGGTGACGCACACGCTAGATGACGAGCATGGGGTCGTGCAATGTTGGAGATTGTGATTTAGTCCATCCCGAATGACTGTTTTACTGTGTATTTGATTGAAAACTGTTTGCTATCATCATGTTTTGGGCTAAATGCCATAATTGGGCCTCGTGCCAACTGTTTTGGACCCTTAGGGGATTTTTACTACTATTCCTCATTGTTTTGACTTTATACTTGGACTCAGTTATGCTATATTCTAGTGTTTTTATAACTCAGCCATGTTTACTCTGTTTTGACATCTTAAATGATATTTTGACTTGAGCATCTTATTTTACTGTGCCCGAGTGGCTTTTAGAGATTTCTGACTGAGTAGGGCCGACGGCCTGTGTTGTGAGGTTATTATGGGATCGGGCTGCGCGCCGTAACGGTATTGAGCTGATTCATAATTATGAGGTCGAGGTCCTGAGTTGTACGCCACAAGGTGGCTTGATATGAGGCCGAGAGCCTATTGATTTTGCCACGAGATGGCTTGATATTGCGCTTGGGCCCTAAGGGGCCCCTCTAGGAGTCTGTACACCCCAGTGAGCGCAGGTACCCAGTGTGATATGTGATATAGCCCGAGGGGCTGATGTTGTTCCATGTTATTGCCCGAGGGGCTGATTCTGTTGCTATTGTGCCCGAGGGGCTGATTTTACGTGTTTATCTTTTCCCATTGCTTTTCATTTACTTGTTTAACTGTTAAAAGATATTTTAAAGAAGCTTATACTGAACTAAGGTGTTTTATGAGATTTCACTGTTTTGTTGCTTTGCAACGGGTTTTTTTTCACCGTCTCTTTGTAGCATTTTGCTGTGATTTTACGTGTTTTCTTATCGCTCAGACTTCATTTATTTTTATTACTGACTGAGTTGGAGGACTCACATTACTCCCTGCACCCTGTTTGCACGAAAACTCTTCGAGTTTCCGCACAAAGAGGGGCAGCTGTGAGCATGTGATTTTTGCCTTACGAAAAAAACTACTCCAAAATAAATCAAAAATAAAATAAATTTCTTTTACTGTGTAATTTCTGAATTTGCGTGGTGTTAAATATTTGTTTATGTCCGTAAATGTTTACTTTGTCATGATAAAATGAAAAATAAAATAAAATACATGTTGCATGCATATAGGATATAACTATGCATTTTAAAAGATAATTTAAATAAAAAAAATATATGCGTTAGTTCTATTTTAAATATCCCACTGTGTGATTAATGTTTTTGACTATGTGTTAAATAATTGTTATGAAGTAATTAATATTTTTGTGTAAGGTTAAAAATTATTTTATAATTTTTATTAGGATTTTTTATAATTTAAATAAAATTAGAAAATATATATATAAATTGTGAAAGGAAATTGGACCTGGATTAAAATCTAGGCCCAAGTGAATTAATTCCCCCCAGCCCAATCCAAAATAGCCTGTCCGGTCCAATTCAATGCAGCTACGCCAAACGACGTCGTTTGGTGATCATTCATCAAGGGCCGTTGGATTAAGTCCATCCAACGGCCAAGATTTCATCACCCTAACCCGTGATCATTACCCGACCCACTGCCCCGGTTCAACCCGCCCCCCAACTTAAACCAAACGATGTCGTTTGGTTAAGTGGATTGATCCTAGCCATCCATTCTACTTGATCCAACGGACGATACCAATCCACCCCACCCCTATATAAATCCCAAGCCTTACCCCGGCCCCTAACTGAACACCCCCCTCCTACACTGTTCATCATCGTCCCCCAAACCCCCACTCCTAACCCTAGCCGCCCTAGGATTCCACCGCCTGAAACCCGGCGGCATCAACGCCGCCGGTCACCATCTTGACACCCCAGAACCCTCTGAACGTCCCCTACACGAATATGACCTTAGATTCCTTCGAATCAGGCCCCAACCCTTCGAATCTTAAATCGAAGGTTGGCCTGAAAACCTGATCTAAACCAATCAGCACCTAGTTAACACCATAGCTTCCCCTAGTCATCCTGAGTATGGATCTGTTGTTTGTTTGGCTCGAATCAGTTCCGAGTTTCTCGAATCTTCTTTTGAAGATTCGGACCAAACAAGAACAAGCTCAGATTTGTTTTAAGTTGACACCAAATGACCCCTAGGCTACCCTCACCCTTGTGTCATGTTTGGGTCTTCTCGAATCTGACCAGAAATGGTTAAATCCCAAATCGAATATTTAAGAACCCTAAAAAATTACCAAACTTTCGGATTCTGTTCAGATTAAGTAAAGATTGAGGTTCAATTGACCTTAGTCGAAGTATTTTCAGTGGAAAATACTTCGACTAAGGTCTGTTTGATTTCAAACAAAAATCCAAATCCAAGCTGAGTTCGAGTCGGATTAAAATTGAAGATTCAAAGGTATTTTTTCTATTATTTTGTGTATTCTACGTGTGTTGTTGTTTGTCTTAATAGCTTGTTAATTTTTCATGATTTTATTTGATTAATTCTGTCACTTTTGTCTCATGCCCGTCTATATGGTCAAATATGAAACTGTTTTCAATTGGTTGTGATTGTTCATAATGTAAGTAATCGACTCGATTAAGTTCGTCGATTAGTTATATTATGAATTCTCACTTATGATAATGCTAATAAAAAAACAGTCTGCTTCTATTGTTTTAGACTAATTATTGACAAATGTTGTAAATAGTCAACTGATTAATACTCGTCAATTAAATCATGTTTGTTTGTGAATCAGTGAATTCAAATGTATGATGTATATGTTGTTTTCTGAACAGGGCATTGTCAGTATATTGACAATGCTCCTGTGTATGTTTGATCTTAGCTCAATTATAAGTTCAGTTTGCATTATTATGCTGAACCCAGTGTAATATTGTCAAGTTTGAGTTCAAGTTTACAAATGATGATTAGATGTAATTGTGATAGAATGTTTACATTCTTAGGATTCAGTCCAGAACCTAAGAGAATTGGTATTAGCTGTGTTAAATCAGGTTGATAATTAAGTTTGAACAGATTTTTAAATCTGTTTTGTAAATTCTGTTATGATTTTTACATTTAAGGCAGTAATAATAGTGATCACAGTAGGTATTTCTGGGTTAGAAACAGTAGGGTAATGTGATAATAGTAGTGGGCTGAAAGTGGAATGTAATGGCTATAATTTAAGTAATAAAGGGGAACAAGGGATAATGGGGCTGCTGAAAATCATGTTAGGATCACATAAAGTATTAAAAAGTAGTTTTTAATGGAAACTTTCTAATTTTTAAAGGGATAAAGGGTCCAGCCACCATGACAAAGGTGCAACCAGCCCTGTATAAATACAGGAGCTGGACAGCTTAAAAGGGGCAGACTTGAAGAGACCTTAGAGGATTCTCAAAAAAAGGAGTTTTAAGAGAAAAAGAGAGTGTGAAATTGGGGAAGCAAACAGATTTTTAGGGGCAGTTTTCAGACAGAGAGATAGAGCTTAAGGCAGATTTTAGGAAACTGAAAGAAAACTGAAATCTGATATTATCTCTTTTCAGTAAGTCTGTTCGGATTTGTTCAATAACATTGTTCAGTTAAAAATTCTGAAATTTCCTAAAGAGTGCTATCACTGTGCATCTGGGTTCTTTGGGTCTTATAATTGTTTAAATCTGTGGGAATACTGGTATTTTGCTGATTTAGTTACTGCTGCAACTGCTGAAACTTACTTCTTCTACCTCCATTTCCAGGTACATATCCTTTTAAATTCTATGTTGGAAAGAGATTCAGTATGACGGATAAAATGAAGATTGAATTGTAATACTATCTTTATTCATATGAGTTCTTTAATTAAAAACTCAGTTTTATTTTCTGGATCAAATAAGTAGTATATGTTAATAGAATGATTGTAAATTAAATATCTTTTATTGAAGACTGTATAAGTGTTGTAACAAGGTTAATTTTTCTAAATTTTCATTAAAGTATGGTTGTGATTAAGATTGTCAAGATAGGAAACAATGGCATAAAGTGGGCCATTATTTAAATTTTATGGTGTTGTTAGTTAAGTAAAGAGTAATGTAGAAATATCAAGAAAACTACACTACTAATTCTTATTATTAAATAAGGTTTAGATGGTCTTGATGGTATATGTTTATAAAGATAATAGATGTGTGTATAAGCGTTGGTGAAAGGTGATATGATATATCTTGTTACGATATTAAAACATTATGAATGTTTACGAAATACAGTTAGGTTGTATGTAAGGTAATTTTATTGAAGTAACTTGTATAATAACTCCTTTCCTGTAAACTCGATGCCTATTTGCCTTCATAAAACAAAGTGACCAAATAATTAGGCCTATTAGATTAAAAGCGAGTATATGAGAATGAGAAGAGATGTACAAGCATAAATTGCCACACTTTACATCAATGATAATTAGAAATAGAATTTGCATTAAGTAAATAATAAAAATTCTCGGAAAATATTTCCTTCCTTTATGAATCATTTATTTTCAGTTTCATATGCAATTTATTCTTTGGCATATATATACACGACATATTTG
This sequence comes from Nicotiana tabacum, assembly GCF_000715075.1. Lineage (NCBI taxonomy): Eukaryota > Viridiplantae > Streptophyta > Magnoliopsida > Solanales > Solanaceae > Nicotiana > Nicotiana tabacum. Next base: position 972,650 of record NC_134087.1, on the reverse strand, counting down.
TTAAAAAAAAAATCATATTTTTACTATGTTCTTTGAATTTGAATAGTTGGAATGAATATAACTTATATTCGGAAATCATAATCGACGAACAACCTTTAATAGATTGCGAATTCTTTTCAAAGAATTTATAGGCCTCTAAATAGGAGTTTCTCATGATTTTCACATAAAAGAAATACATAAATATAAACAATTTGTGGAAAATCCCTAAACCATTACAAATATTTTGCGCAATTAGGGATACGTTCGCGTACCCTTATTATATTTTTAAAAGTAAAAATTCGGATTATGCGTACACGCAATTTTGAACGAATATTTAATAAAAGGATTTTTCCAAAGGCGTTAAATCAATTTCATAAAAAAAACCAAGATGTACGGTTCACTATTCAAGAAAAACAAATATTCTTGACTCGACACAATTTTGAAAATGATTGCTTAATAAATATATTATCAAAAGTTATTGTGTACACGTACGCGTGACACAAGTCCGCCATTTTTTAAAACACGAATATACGTACGCGTAATTCGATTCAAAGAAGGATCCTCAAACACAGTAAGTATAAGCGGTAGCAAAAATCATGTAACATCAATATATTTAATAAAAATCAAGATAATTAAGCCAATAATAAAAACAGTTAAGCGACCGTGCTAGAACCACGGAATTCGGAAATGCCTAACACCTTCTTCCGGATTAACAGAATTCCTTACTCAGGATTTCTGGTTCGCAGAATAATAAGCAGAGTCATATTCTCTTCGATTCAGGGATTGAAATTGGTGACTTGGGACGCCTTAAAATTCCCAGGTGGCGACTCTGAAATAAATAAATAAATCCCGTTTCGACTGTTCTTTAATTGGAGAAAACTCCCCACGCGCCCCGCGGGCGCGGCAAAAAGGAGGTGCGATAGCTCTGGCGACTCTGCTAGGGATTAAAAGTCAAACTGTAACCCAGAACCAGTGGTTCAGGGTTTAAAGAATTCAAGCTTAAAATATCTGTGTTAATTGGTTTTATTTACTATGAGATTTTCAACTGTTTATATGCTAATATGCTAAATGTTGCTGTTTACCGCTTTAATATTATTTGAATTGTGAATATATACAACTGCTACGAAACCCCCTTCTTTCTGAGTCTTCTGAATTTATGGTGTACACGTGCGCGTGACCCACCTTTCTGTTAGAGTCCTACCAAATAAGACGGAGTTGGGACAAGTAACTAGGCCGGGCAGACTTTCGTGCTCCCGGTACGTTGCCCCCGCTTCGGCTTAAACTGTCCGTTTGGGTAAGCCAGGTTTAGAACAATCAACCTAAGGTTTTACACTTAGAATAACTCAGCCATGTACCGGATCCCTAGTAGGAACGAATATTTGCATCATATGCATTTGGCCTTGGAGACTCAACACAGGGGTTGGGTCTGTCTAGGACAGGTGAACCCAAAAATAAAAAGACCATCATGATGCATCCTACTTGTTACTTGTGCATTCATTTGCCTCGAACATGCTTGTTGACCAGCTTAAATAAAATCATGGTAAGAAGAGAGGAATAAAATGGGTTGTTTTAAATTTCGAAAAAAAGAAGAGAAAAGGTTTTAAATCTTGAAATAAGGGTATTTAATAAATTTTCAAAAATGAATTTTGACTTTATCAAAATTAAATTTCAGATACAAAATGAGCATCACACAAAGTCCCTCATCTACAAGTACGGAAGAATTTCTATGTCAGCTTCAAATGTGGTGGTATGATTTAGGCGAAGACGGTCAAAAATGGGTCGTCAAGCATTTGGGAAATCTCACGGACATTATGAAAGTTAAACCCCGTGATGATCTGATTGCGGCATTAGTAACTTTCTGGGATCCTGTTCACAATGTTTTTCGTTTCTCTGACTTCGAGCTTACTCCTACATTAGAGGAGATAGCTGGATATACTGGTTTTGAAGGAAGTTTAAGAAATCAAAGCTTGATATTCACAAAGGCTCCTTCGGTACATCGATTCTTCGGTCTTTTGAACATCAGCAGTCAAACCAGGAAAAGCAATGTCATCAATGGATGTTGTTCCTTCAACTTTTTGTATTCAAGGTTCGGAAAGTCAGATGGGTTTGAAATTCATGAAAAAGGCCTTACTAATAAGCAAAACAAAGACACTTGGCAAATTCACCGTCGATTTTCTTTCATGGTGGATTTTCTAGGAGTCATGGTCTTCCCAAATAAAGAGCGAACAATTGATATTCGCACCGCAAAAGTTGTGCAAATCCTTACCACCAAAGAAAATCACACCCTTGTCCCCATCATTCTATCAGATATTTATCGGGCTTTGACTTTATGCAAATCAGGAGCAAAGGTCTTCGAAGGATACAAAATTTTGTTGCAAATGTGGGTGATTGAACATCTCCAACAACAGCCCAAGATCATACAATATGGGTCGAACAAAGCTAATTGCATCGAGAGCTATGAGGAAAGAACAAAAAATTATCAAGCTCCAGAAGGGATAGAAGCATGGGTATCTCATCTAAAGGCTTTAATGGCAAATCAAATTGAATGGACTCTGGGATGGCTCCCGATGAGAGAAGTAATACATATGTCAACCTCAAATAGTTATCTACTACTATTGGGATTGAGAAGCATTCAGCCGTATGCACCACTAAGAGTCCTAAGGCAACTAGGGAGATATCAAATAGTTCCTGATGAGGAAGATTTGAGTATGCAAGTAATCGAATTACACCCAGAAGCTACTATTCCCGAAGCTCTACTTCAGCAGATGTGGAATGGATGTCGATACTTGAAAAGTGATACTCAAGTCCCAGACACTACAAAGGGTGAGATGAATCCTGGATATGCAAGGTGGTTCGAAAAACAATCTCGCGTGGATGATGTACCAGAACCTGAACTAAAAAGGCCAACAAAAAGACCCCATGTTCAAAACTTCAATGATAAAATCCAAGAGCGGTTGATCTGGGGAGAAAAAGAAAAAGGGTACAAAGCAACTATCCATGCCCTAAAAGAAAATCTAAGAAGCCTCAGTTTGGAGAAAGATTTGCAAGAACAAGAAGCCGAAGGCGAGAAAAAGAGTCTAGCTTGTGAGAATGAAAATCTTCATGCTCGATTCCAAAAAATGAAAAGAGTTTCTGAAACGCCAAAGAGGAGCTGGAAGGATCAAAAAACCATCGCCAATCTCTTTGAAAGAATGCAAGATTATGATTTCATTCTTGCGGAAAATGAAAGGGCATTGAGCAAAGCAAAAGAAAAGATCCAACAATTAAACGAAGAAGCCAGATCTAATAAGGAACGCCAAGATAGGCAATCCAAAAAAGACAAGGCACAGTTCAAGAAGGAAAAAGACTATTGGATGCGATCAGAAGACCAGCTTCGTGCACAACTAGAAGAGGCAAGAAGATGCAACAGAGAACACCAACAAGCAGACCTCGACAGGGAAAGAGCGCAAGCAAGATTAGAGCAGGCCAGACTCCGAGCTTTGTTAGAATCAGCTCTAGATCGTGAGAACCGTGTCAGAGATATAGCCACCACTCGTCAGCAGCAATTGCAAGACCAAGACCAACGTCTCCAAGGTTTCAGGGCACAAATCCACGACCTGGCAGTCTTCACATCTCAAAGTTATGTAAACTGCCAAGGAATGGATTATGAAAGATTTACTGAGCATGCGCCCACTTTTTCTCGTCATCTAGCAATGGAGTTGGAGAGGATGTATCGTACGCTGGGAGGCCATCCGGGTCAAGTACCACATTGAGCAGATAATCCAATATTTGACAACAAAAATGGAAAGTGGGGCATGTTGTGAGATGTTATGAATTGTATCTTTTATTTAAGTGTGTGTGTTTTCAAGCCATTTTCTTAAAGTTTTCAAATGTAATTCCATCTTTGTGTAATGAATAAAAATGATCGCCTTTGGTCCGAACTACGCAAGGTCTGATTCATGTTTGGCATGATACGTAGGCAATCTCTAAGATTCAACCACCACGATAAAATATATATATTAAATAAAAGTGAATGACAATTTTTCAATTTCAAGAAAGCTGGGACGACACAAGCAACCGAGCGAATGCATAATAGAAAGGGATTATTTGTCTAGGAGCATTGCATCTCAACGTGTGATTATATATGTGTTAAACTCTCAAAACTAACAAGTTTGTCCATTTCCAGAATTCAAGCAGTTAGTTTCTCTAAAGAGTATACTGGCATATTATCACTATCACACAAGATCAAAAGGACCAATACCCGAAAGTATGTCTATCCCAGATGTTGACACAGGTATGGAGATAGAAGAGATGGATGTCGGGAAAATGAAAGAAGAGATGTTTAAGCTCAAGCAGCAAATGGCTGAGATGTACCAAGCTTGGTCTACAGGACAGTTACCCCCATCTTACCCAAATAACCCTGCTCCATCAATGACCCAAACTTAGGATAATATCACCACCGAATTATCCCCAAGTTCCCCATTTATCAGCACTACCGAGGCACCACCTCTCAGACACCACAGTCTCCACCTCCAAAACCAGTTTCGTACTTTCCTCCACCTATGACTCCTGTTTTCGTAGCACCTCCCCCTGCTACATTTCACAAATCTCCTAGCGAGCCTACATTCTAGGCCCAGGACAACCAATATTACCCCCCGGAGCCCACCTTCAAAGCCTCCGAAATCAATTCAACTGCTCCTCGGTTTGATCTCCCAACCGAAATTGACAAGCCAACCAAAAATGTTGAACAAGAAGAGATGTTCAGGAAGGTCAAAAGTCTAGAACAATCGTTCCGAGACATGCGGGGATTAGGTGGGCAAGTCAGTGTAGCCTACAAAGATTTATGCTTATTCCCTAATGTACAATTGCCAGTTGGCTTCAAGATGCCCAAATTTGACCTATACAGCGGGCACGGCGACCCAGTAGCCCACTTAAGGGGTTTCTGTAGCAAGATGCGAGGAGCTGGGGGAAAGGATGAATTATTAATGGCATACTTCAGTCAAAGTTTAAGCAGATCAGCTTTGGAGTGGTATACACGCCAGGACCATGGAAGATGGTACACCTGGGATGACCTGGCACAGGCATTCGCATACCATTTCCAATACAATCTGGAAATCATCCCAGATCGATTATCTTTGACCAAATTTGAAAAGAAACACAATGAAAGTTTCAGAGAGTATGGTTTTCGGTGGAGAGAACAGGCAGCAAGAGTGGATCCTCCTATGAAGGAGAGCGAAATGGTAGATTACTTCCTCCAAGCCTTGGAACCAACTTACTATGCCCACTTGGTTTCAGCGGTTGGAAAATCATTCAACGAGGTAGTAAAGATGGGAGGTATGGTGGAAGAAGGCCTCAAAACAAATAAAATCATGAGCTATTCAGCAATTAAGGCAACTACTCAAGCTATTCAAGGCGGGGTAGGAGGAATCGGAAGAAAGAAAAGGGAGGAAGCAGCAGTAGTTGATTCAGGAATTTGGCCGGGACCCAGAGGTTCACCACTTTACTATAATCAACAACGACCTCGCCAATCAGCTTACCACCATGATTCATCCCAACACTACTATCACCCTTCAGAGCCTCATTTTGCCATTAACCATGCTCAAGCATACAATCAGCCACCTGTTCACACCAATTGGCGTGCTCCTGTCACACCAAATACTTACCCACGAGCTTATCCCGGACCAGGTTTCAGGCCTAGGCCAGCATTCAGGGGAGAAAGGGAACAGAAAAAGAAAACTTACACTCCATTGGGAGAGTCTTACACTAGTCTGTTCCACAGGCTGAGACAGCTAGACATGCTGAGACCAATACAATCCAAACTACCCAATCCTCCACCAAAGAATCTGGATTACACCATTAGCTGTGAATATTGCTCCGGTGCACCAGGCCATGATACGGAGAAATGTTGGCATTTGAAAAATGCAATACCAAGAGCTGATTGATACTAATAAAATCGAGGTTCAAAACCCCGAAGCTCCAAATATCAATAGAAATCCAATGTCAGCCCATCAAGAGGCTAACATGATAGAAATCACACAAGCTGATGGAGAGACAAAGAAGCCGTCACAAACTGTCATGATGATCAAGTCTCATGAAACCAAGCCAGATAAGCAGTTGATGGAGGAGAAGCCGGTGACTAAACAGAACAAAAATGGTGATGAACCGTCTATGATAGTCGATGAGGGGTCATCGAGCAAAGTTGCCGCAAAACAAGAAAGGCCGAAAGTGATAGTACCAGGGGTTGCTAACAAACCTGTTGTATTCGTGGAAGGAGCACGTACAGATCGGGTTATTATTGCACCTATAATCCAGCTGCCGATCATCAACAACAAAGCCATCCCATGGAACTATGAACGGGTGACTGTAAGCACGTGAATTTTGACCTTCCCCGGGAATTTTTACGTTCTTAAGCTTAAATATCTAATTTAGGACTAGTATAACTATTTTAACTATTTTTACTTTATTTCGTTGCAAATAAAAAAAAAAATCACAAAAAATATATATATAATTCTAGTTTATGTATCTCTCATAAACTTGAAAAATACAAAAATTTGTACTTTATTTTGGTACTTTATATAAATTCGAAAATTATAAAAAATATATATAGTTCTATTAATGTTTGCAGTCATTATAATTTTGAAAAGTACAAAAAATATTACTTCATATTTTTGTCTTTATTAAAAAACAAAAATTACAAAAAAATAGTTTTATTAATATTCTATAGTCGTTTTAATTTTAGAAAAATACAAAAATATTACTTTATATTTTATCTTTATATAAAAAATGAAAATTACAAAAAATAGTTTTATTAATATTTTGTAGTTATTTTAAATCGTGAAAAAATATTAAGAAAATAATATAGTTTTGTTTTAAATAATTAGTCTTATTTTATTAGCTATTTTGCTTACATAGGACTATTTAAGCAACGTGTTCCTATTTCTCGAGTCCGGGCAAAAGAATAATATTCGGGTTCAAACTACCCGGTTTTAGGCCTAATTTCGGACCTAACCCATAATAAACCGTGTCCAGGACACATGGGGAACCCCACCACGCGTGGGGGACATAAACCTTGAACCCCACCACGCGTGGGGCTCATTTTTCTGGGCAAAACCCAGTACAAAACACGGACAAGGGCCACAAAGCAAAAAAAAAAAAACAAAAAAAAGATTTTGGAAAATTTTAAAAAGCAAAAAACTACTGTTCCTCTTTCTTCTTCAAACGAAGAAAGAAAGGAAACCTACTGGGAAAAAGAGAAAAACCAACGACGCCGGCACCCCCCACGCACCCGCCACCACCATTGTTGCCGTTGCGAGCTCCCTCACGTCTGCAACCAGTCACCTTCCCCGGCTTCTTCTTCCCTACCCCGAAAAAACCAGAAAAACGGACGACCAAAAAATCCTACCTCCCCGCGTCCAAACCCAACACCAAACGAACGCCATAACCACCACCCCCCCACGTCCAAAGTCACCATCAACGACGCCCAGCTCCATCACACCCGTTGCAACCCAAAACCAGTCGCGACGCCACTTCACACGTCCGAACGACCATCGCTTCCATCCTCCATTAAATCCGGCGAGTACTGCTGCTTCGCTTTCGTCGTCAAACCTTCAGCTCCCAAACACCACCTTCAACCAACCCACCTGCTCGTCGAACCCCCTCCTCCTCACGTCCAGCAAAAACACCAACTCCCTCACCTTCCCCATCGCCCCGACGACCCACTGTTGCTGCCCAGCTCGCAGTCCCCAGTCCAGCATCCAAACGACCCCTTTTGCTTCATATTTGCGTATCAGTCTGTTGCGTCGAAGAACGGAAATACAGCAGCAACCAACATTTCGTGCGTTGGCGGTCTTGGCCGAGGTTTCAGTCTCCATTGAGGTCGTCGTTGTTCGTCGAGGTCCGGAACGTCGAGGTTATTCCGAGTTTTCGTTGTTGTACCTCGTTCAGTGAAGTCCAGCTAGAGTCCCGTCGGGGTCTTGTTTCGTTCTAGGATTGTCGAGGTTCGAAGGTTGGTGTTCTTCGTCCCTTGTTTCATTTTGTTCGTTTCGCATGTTATGATTCAAGGCAAATGAGAGTATTTGATATTGATGAATGTCGACAATGAAATTTTGTTGTTTTGTTAAAAAAAAATGTTTATTTTATGGATAGTTACTGCGTGTTTAAAGTGAATGTGAGAATGTATGAGCGGTTTGCGAGTCATCTTGGTTGAATCGTTTTTTATTATTTTTTATTTTACCATGGATATTATTATTTATTAGAATCGTTGTTTTCCTTCAATCTCATATGACGTCATCGGTAGAAAATTTTAATTATTTTTAGGCTTGCCTTTAATAAAAATGAGACGAGCCTCGAAAAAACGCACAAGCTGCGGGGCCCTCTAAGTGTATATATTAAATACTTAGATTCCGGGACGGGTCGTTTAGCAAATTTCACGGCCCTCCCCAAAAATAATAATGCGCTAGTTGCTTTAGGCGCGCCTTTAATAATTTAATTTTCTTAAACTCGGGTGCGCATTTCATGCGACCCAAATCCAAATTCTAAAACATCAAATAAAATATGTTTCAGATTGTGGGTGCATTTCATGTGACACAGTCCAAAGATATGTTTTAAGCGATGTTCACATTTCTTAATAATAATAATAATTAATAAAGCGGTTAAAAGATAAAATTTGCACATGGTTCATAATTGTATTAAAAATCAGATAAATAAGCCGAATATAACAGTTGAGCGACCGTGCTAGAACCACGGAACTCGGGAATGCCTAACACCTTCTCCCGGGTTAACAGAATTCCTTATCCGGATTTCTGGTACGCAGACTGTAATATAGAGTCATTCTTTTCCTCGATTCGGGATTAAAATTGGTGACTTGGGACACCCTAAATCTCCCAAGTGGCGACTCTGAAATAATTAAACCAATCCCGTTTCGATTGTCCTTTAATTGGAAAAAACTCCCCCTGCGCCCCCCGGGCGCGGAAAAAGGAGGTGTGACAGCTCTGGCGACTCTGCTGGGGACAAGAGACCAGAACCACTGGTTCAGGGTTAAGAATTCGAGCTTAAAATAATTGTTATTATTTGGCTTTATCTATTATCTGATTTTTACATGTTTGAGCCTAATGTGTTAAATGCTGCTTTTACCGCTTTGATATTATTTGAACTGTATATAAACTGTGCCGAAACCCATATCCTTTCTGAGTCTTCTAAATCATGAAGAAGTGTGTACTTCGTACGACTTCTTTTCTGTATAGTGTCAAATCCCAATTTAGAACGAGGTTCGGACAAGTTGCTAAGCCGGTGAAGCTTCTGTATTTCCGGTACGCTGCCCCCCTCGGCTCGAGCTGTCCGCTCGGGTAAGCCAGGTCTAGAACAAATACCCAGGTTATGAACTTAGTATAACAAAGCCACATGCCGGATCCCTAGTAGGAACGTTTATTTGCATCATGTGCATTTGACTTAGGGGACTCAACACAGGGGTTGGGTCCGTCTAGGACAAGCAACCTGAAAATAATAGACCATCTTTGGCATCCTATGTGCTACATGTTGTATTTATGCAAGGGTGAATGGGTCATTTGGCGGACCAATGATATTTGCGGACAAATGACACTCCTTATCATGCTGATCACGTTAAATAAGAAAGTTGCACTATTTTTGATAAGCATGCCATTATGTTAATTAAGGACATGGGGAACATTGTGGAATTCAAGAAGCCTTGGTATTCCACATGTCCCCCACGCTTCATTTTGGGAAAAGCACCTAGGGAACATTTGTGGAATCCAAGAAGCCTTGGAAATCCACTATGTCTCTCACGCTTCATTTTTGGGAAAAGCACATGGGGAACATTTGCGGAACCCAACAAATCTTGAAATTCCCTATGTCCCCTATGCCACATTTTTGAAAATATAATAAATATAAAAAATAAAATATATAAAAAACGTTGAAAATTCAAAAAAAAGATTTTGTATGTTTCATCATCATCCACAAGTTAGAAACAGTGGAAAAGAGGAAAAAATAACAGTGTATAAATGTGATTACTTATTGTTAGAAAAAAAAACAAATGTCCAAGTAGTGTCGAAACTCTGCCGAATTTTGAGAAAACAAGAAAATATGTGTCTTATTAGTTAGTTTTATTAATAACAAAGGAAAAGTAGAAAAAAAAATCATCATTGTTTTGTTTTGTTTTTCAAAAAAAAATAGTTTGTCTTGCCATAAAAATAAAAGTAAAAAAAAAGGGTCTTGTGTTTTTTTAAAAAAAAATATGTTTATTTATTTGTTTATGAAAATGCTTAAATTAAAATAATCCAAAAATATTTTCCCTTATTGACTTCCTTAGAAAGTTTTTTTCAATTGTTAAAATAAAAAAAAAAAAAACTAAATAAACAAAATAAAATAATAATATAAAATAAAAAAAATCCGAGAATATTTTGATCCTTCTTTCAAAATTGACAGGGAATTCAAAATTCAAAAAAAAAAAAATATTTTTAGAGCGTTTCTTTTATTAAAGGTAAAATTCCAAAAAAAATATATTTTTCTTCTTTAGAATAAAAGAAAAAAGCAAATGAAATTCAAAATATATCTTAGAAGTATTTCTTTCAAAAAAAAAAAGATTAATCAAAAATCCAAAAAATATACTTCATTTCTTCTTTTTTAAGTAGTTCTTTTGCCCGAACTACGCGGGTTTGATTCTCACCGGATGTGAGATACGTAGGCAACCCTCATCGGGTCCAACCCCACCTTTTGCTAAAATAGCCAAAAAAATAAATAAATAAATAAAAAAATATATGTCAAACTTTAATTTTGTCATAAAGGAGTCAGGTGACGCTGTTTTATCAAGACATAGACGAATGTTCCTGAAAGGGACGCCGGAAGGCTGACTTTGCATAAACAGCCACCTTTGGGGTCATTTTGAGATATGGACCCACACAGCCTAAAAATCTTCGTCCCCGAGACGTTGAAAGGCTATGTTTGTAATATTGAGTTTTCTAATTTCAAAAACAATAAAAAAAAAAGTCATAAAGAAGTCGGGTGATGCTGTTTTGTCATAAATAGCCGAATGTTCCCGAAAGGGACGCCGGAAGGCTGATTTTGTGCAAACAGTCACCTTTTGGGTCGTGTCTGGGAGTTTGGTCCAGTTGACCCACACAGCCTTAAAAAGCTTCGTCCCCGAGACGTCGAAAGGTCGTGTTTGCAACACAAGGGTTTTATCGTAATTTGAAAAAAAAACAAAGAGTAAAACGGTCAGGTGAATGCCGTTTGGATGTTTAGTCAAAAAAAAAATGAAAGAATAAAATAAGCCGAGCCAGCTTCGGCCGCGTCTTAAACCGTTCTTGCCGAAATAGCCTTAGAGTATCTTTCAGTTGTCGAACGGTTATTTTCGTAAAAGAATGGACAAGTTTGTAAAGTGTCAAAATAATCTTCTCCGGCCTCAAAATTCATGTGAAATTTGGAAGGGGCCACATTTGCAAAAAATAACTGTTTCGTTGCATTTGTCAAACGGAGAAAGGGAGCTGATCATCTGTTTTTGGAGTTTGTAAATCTTTTAATTAGAATATGAGTGTTGTTTGATTTTTTCAGTTATAGGTCATCTTCAAACCTTTGAAACCCGGTATTTTTTAACATGAAAATTGAAAAGTGTTTATTTTTGTTTATCTCTTATTGACCCAAACTACGCGGGTTTGATTCTCACCGGATGTGAGATACGTAGGCAACCCTCATCGGGTCCAACTCCCCTTTCCATTTTACCAATAATGATATACCATAAAGCATATATGTACACACATGTATATAAATACATATACTGTTTGTTTTGTTTTCCAAGATTTTTGTTTAGAGTCAAAATAAAGGTTTCTGTTTTGGCCTAAAAGGTCACCTTAATAAATGTGCAGGATGAGCACAGAGAAAAATGAACCATTCTCGGCCCTCAGCGAGGTCCCCCTACAACTCCACATGTGGTGGAATGATTTGGAAGCCAATAGCAAAGAGGTAGTAGGAATAATATTGGGAGGTTTTGTAAATTTGTTGGGCGTTAGGCCAAGGACAGATATTCTTGAAGCTCTAATACCATTTTGGGACCCAACCCGCAATGTGTTCCGTTTTGTTGACTTTGAACTTTCACCAACACTTGAGGAAGTCGCCGGATATGCGGGATTGAATGAGAGGTTAAGAGGGCAATATTTGCTTTCGCCAAGGCCAGTGTCTCCGCATGCGTTTCTGGATCTACTAAGCATTAGTCGGAAGGTACAACATGACGATTTATCGAGAGGATATTGTGATCTCCATTTCTTGTATCAGCGGTACGGAACCCCGCAGGGTTTTGAGGAACCGAACCTTGGGTTAACTCACGGAGGGAACAGAAACAAATGGGAAGCAAGACGTACTTTGGCTTTTATCACAGCATTCTTGGGAGTCATGGTCTGTCCAAGGAAGGATAAAAAGATAGAGATAGGTCTGGTAGGGATGGCCGACGTGGCAATCAAAAGAACCAATAGTACTGTGGTTCCTTTGATTTTGTCCGAAATCTACCGGGCTCTGACTATATGCCGAGAAGGAGGCAAGTTCTTCCAAGGTTGCAACCTGTTACTTCAGCTATGGATGCAGGAACATCTCCATCACCGAGTAGGATACATGAACCACGGGTTGACCGAGAGGAATTGTATCAGCGGATTCAAGAAGCGCATGACAGGCGCCAGATTTCCTGAAGGTGTCGAAGCATGGTTTACACGGTTAAGGTCAACAACAGCTGACCAAATTGAATGGGCATTCGGTTGGTTGGCTGATACTGAGGTGATCTACATGTCGGCTGAAGAATGTCATGTTCTCTTAATAGGCCTTCGCAGCATCCAGCCATATGCCCCTCATCGGGTATTACGACAATTGGGCAGGTTTCAAGTAGTCCCTACTGACGAAGACATGAGCAAGCATGCCTTGGAATTAAGCCCGGGAGTCATATTCCCCGAGGGGAAGATTAGAAAACTGTGGCATGAATGTAGATTCTTGGAGCCCAAGACCATGGTGCGAGAACTAGCCAAAGGTGAGGTAGACCCAAAGTACGATGCTTGGTTCGAAGGAAGGTTTCAGATTCGGCAAAGACCTGCTAAAAGGGCACACGTCCAACACTTCACAGATGATTCGCAAGAGCAATGGGGATGGTTAAAAAGGGAGGAAGGTTACCGGGTTGAAATCGGGAAGCTAAAGCAACAAGTCGAAAGACTTACATTTGAGAACAATGTGCAAGCCGCTTCGGAGCAGGCTGAAAGAAACAAGCTAGCCCAAGAAAACCAAATCTTGAAGGCCCGCCTTCACCAAGACAGTAAGAGTGACGTTGACCGACAGAAGCGTCGCTCTGACGAAAGATTGATAGCAAGTTTGAGAAGTCAGGTCATCCAGAGCCAAGAAGAATTAGAACAATCAGAAGCATGCATAGCAAGGATGAAGGTCAGATGGGCAAGGCACACAATGGCCCGGAAGCAGCGTTTGCAACAGGTCATAAGGGATTATGAGATGAGCATCGGAATATTGAGGGAGACGAACTCCACTCTACATGATCGGATCGTCAAACAAGCACGAGATGCCCAAGCCGACAGAAGGCGATGTTACGATGCAATGACCAGAATGGAAAGACAAATGGAGATATTCCAGGATCAGCTTGCCAACAATGCGCAAACACTGGGGTTGAAGAACCGACAGATAAGGCATTTGTTCGCAGAAAGGGACAACATTCGAGGAAGGATCGACGAGATTGGGCATTACATCTACATGAGATGCCTGGCATGCGAGCAAATGCCTCGGAAGACCCTCCTTGTTTCCATCATGGGTTGCGTCCACCGAATCATGAATGAGTTGAAAGGTCTGCAGAGAGACCTCACACCAAGGGCCGCGGAAAGGCCGAATGATGCCTCGCGGGCCCCTAAGTTGGAAAATTAATCTTTGGTTGAGTCTTGTTTATTTGGTTTTGTTGTTTTTCCATATGTTGTTTTCTTTTCTTTTAGTCAAAACGGCTTAAGAACTGTGGAGTCTGTACTATTGCTATTCCTTGCTTGAAGTAATTTGTAATAGCAAAATTTTGAGAATGAATTTAACGATTTCACAAGAATTTTGTGTTTCTTTACTTTAAGGCAGAACTACGCCTGGTCTGATTCACGCGGGGACGTGATACGTAGGCAATCCCCATAAGATTCGACCGCTTTTAATAAATAAAGAAAAATGTAAATAAAATAAAACGCGGGGTTTCGCAAAATACTTTAAAAACAAACGAATGAACAAATCGGGATGACGCATGTGGTTTGAAGCAAAGCATGTAGAAACGGTTAACTGCTTAGGTGCTTTGCATCCTCTATGTGTTATGATCAAATCTGTTAAGCTCTAACACTAACAAAGTTTGTTGTTGTCTGACATAAGACAGTTAGTTGTTAAAGAATTCTGGCAACACATTCATACCAAACCAGATCCAAAGGACCGGTGGCAACAAGCATGACTACTTCTGAGAATAGTAATGAGGAAGAAAGGCCGATGAGCCAGTTGCTAAAAGAGGCAATGGAAAAGATTGAAAGGATGGGACTAGAGATGCATGCAATGCAGCTAGCCCTGGCCAAAACGCAAAAGAGCCCTGAGACACTGGGACACGTGCCGGAGTACCCTCACTCTGGCCCTTCCACAAGCCACCCAAATCCCCTCTATCATCAAGGAAGAAGCCCTCATGATTCCCAAGCTCCACCACACCATCAACCTCTCCCAACACCTAATATTCCCATTTTTGTGGGACCTGCATCAGCCCCTTTGCAGCGAACGACCAGTGAGCCATTGTTTCAGGCTCACGATACACAATACTATCCCCCTGAGCCTACATTCCACGCACCGGAACCACAGGCTTACAATCCCCATCTGGAAGTACCGGCAGAAGATGAGAAGCCGGTTAAGGCCCCTGAACAGGATGAAGTGTTGAGAAAGTTCAAAAGCCTGGAGCAATCCTTCAGGAACTTACACGGGCTGGGCAATCAAGTCAGCATGGCATACAAAGATCTGTGCCCTTTCCCAGATGTCCAACTCCCGGCTGGGTTCAAGATGCCCAAGTTTGATTTATATGAAGGGCACGGTGATCCCATGGCCCATTTGCGGGGATTCTGTAGCAAAATGAGAGGGGCAGGAGGCAAGGATGAGCTTTTGATAGCTTATTTCGGCCAAAGTCTGAGCGGATCTGCATTGGAATGGTATACCAGGCAGGATTTCAGCAGGTGGTACACGTGGGATGACCTGGCGCAGGCTTTTGCAGGTCATTTCCAATACAATCTGGAGATAGTCCCTGACCGTCTCACGTTATTGAGAACTGGGAAGAAACCCGGGGAAAGTTTTCGCGAGTTCGGGTTCCGCTGGAGAGAACAAGCAGCTAGGGTCGATCCTCCCATGAGAGAGGGAGAGATGGTAGACTACTTCTTGCAGACATTGGATCCAACCTACTTTGGTCACTTGGTGACAACGGTTGGAAAATCTTTCAACGAGGTGGTCAAAATAGGGGTCATGATAGAAGAAGGTTTGAGATCGGACAAGATCTTAAACTATTCGGCACTTAAGGCCACGACCCAGGCTATTCAAAGCGGCACGGGAGGTGCGCTAAGAAGAAAGAAAGAAGAGGTTGCCACGATCGAGGCAGGCAGTTGGTCCAGGGCTGGCAGGCCGCACTACAACCAACCCAGGCCTCACAGGTCAAATTACCCATACAACCCACCTCAAAATTTCTATCCACCTCGAGAACCACATTGTTCCGTACACCAAGCCCAGGTATACACTCAGCCTCCGGTTCGCCCACAATGGCGCGCACCGGCTCCCCAGAACATATGTGCACCACCACAAAACACTTACCCTCCACCAAGGGCATATAGAAATCCTTCGGGGGCAGGTTTCCGGGGAAATCCAGATGCCAGAAATGACAGGTTGCGGAAGCAAAGAACCTTCACCGAACTGGGAGAAACCTACACCGCTGTGTTCCACAAGCTGCGGCAATTAGGTTTGGTTAGTCCTGTCCATACTCGGGAACCAAATCCCCCGCCTCAGAATTTGGATCGTTCAATCAGTTGTGAATACTGTTCAGGGATGCTCGGGCACGACACCGAGAAGTGCTGGAAGTTAAGGCATGCCATACAGGATCTTATTGACACCAATAAGATCGAGGTCCAGACACCAGAGGCTCCTAACATCAACCAAAACCCGCTGCCAGCGCACCACGAAGCTCACATGATTGAGTTGGTGTGTGAGGGAGGAGAATTAAGAAAACCCTCACAAACAGTGATGATGATCCAAGCTGCCCCAAAAGAAGTCTTAACCAGTGGAGGAACAAATGTACAGTCGCAGGGAGAAGGCGTCAAGCCGGTAGTAATATGGGGGAAGAGCCCGTCCGTCATAGCAAGCAAACCCGAGCCAAGCAAGTTGGTAATACCAGGGATCCTGCCCACACCGGCAGTCATGTTGAAAGGGGTATGTGGAGAACGGGTAACCATAAAGCCGGTGGTCCAACTGCCAATGCTTGACAGCAGGGCTGTGCCCTGGAAATATGAAAAAGCAGTGGTGACGTACCAAGGAAAACAGGTGGAAGAAGTCAGTTGTGAAGCGCAAGGGCTGACTCGATCAGGTCGATGTTTTGCTCCGGTGGAGTTAAGGAAAACCAACCCAGTGGCAACCAAGAAGCCAGTGTCAGAAGAAGAGGCTGAAGACTTCCTGAGGAAGATGAAAGTGCAAGACTATTCTGTGGTTGAGCAGCTGAGAAAAACACCTGCCCAGATCTCACTATTGTCATTACTCCTCCATTCCGAGGAACATCGCCGAGCCCTGTTAAAGATATTGAACGAGGCCCATGTACCCAGTGAGATTTCTGTAAACCACCTGGAAACCATTGCCAGCAAGATTTTCGAGGTGAACAGGGTAACATTCTCAGATAATGACCTGCCGGTGGAAGGTACGGAGCATAACAAAGCTCTATACCTAGCTGTCAAATGTGAAGACTCGGTGGTAACCCGAGTATTGGTGGATAACGGCTCAAGCGCCAATATTTGTCCATTATCCACCCTGGACCAGTTAAAGATTGACCGTGGAAGAATCCGGGAGAATAGCATCTGTGTCTGAGGGTTTGACGGAAACGGAACAGCCACTGTGGGGGATGTGGTACTTGAACTAACCATTGGCCCGGTCCTGTTTACCATGGAATTCCAGGTATTGGACGCCACGGTATCTTACAAATTGCTGTTAGGACGACCCTGGATTCACGCAGCTAAAGCGGTGCCTTCCACCCTACATCAGACGGTGAAGTTCGAGTGGGAAAGACAAGAGGTCGTGTTGCACGGCGAGGATACAACATGCACCATGGGCGGAACCATTATGCCTTTCATAGAGACCACTGATGACAAGGGTCCCTGGGTCTACCAGATTCTCGATACAGGGTCGGCCAACAAAATTTCTGAAGGAGAAATCATCCCGCACCCTAGGGTAGCTGCCGCAACAGTAATGATGGTATCAGAAATGCTGGGTAATGGGTTTGTGCCGGGAAAAGGCCTGGGAGTTGAACTTCAAGGGATAGTCCAACCTGTCTCCCTTCCTAAGAATCTGGAAACTTTCGGGTTGGGATTCAAACCAACCGCAGCAGACAGGAAGCAAGCGCGAAAAATGAAGAAGAGGGTCTGGTTTCTGCCTAAACCAGTGCCACGCCTCTCGAGGTCTTTTGTTAAAGCTAGTGCCAAGGGGTCAGCGATCCCAAAGATTCGAGGACCTTTGATCGGCATAAGTGAAGACCTGAATCAGAGTTTTGAGAGACTATTCGCGGATGTCAGTATGGTGGAAGCTGGAGAGGGTTCCAGCAGAGCAGAGATACAATTTGTGGGGCCTGAGGCCAAGACCAACAATTGGACGGTTACTCCTCTTCCTGTCCGAGGGGAGTCTTGGTAGTAGGCTTTGATTAATGTTTTGTTTGTTTGTTTGTTTGATCGGATTATTCAAGGGTGTAATCCCAATTTTACTTTCGTTTTGTAAAAGTGTGAACCCTTTTTATCCTGCAAATTTAATAAAGTTCTTTTCTTTTGTCCCATTTTAATTTCTTGTTTTGTGCTTTTTCTTTCTGAACAGTTCTCTTTTTACTGGTCCTAATGACATGGCATGCACAGCGGATCTTCGACCTAGTCTAATAAATCAATCTGAATCTGACTCAATGATGCAAGAGGTCGTTTGTGATGATGAATCCGAATATGACGAAGGGGAAGCCTTCGAAGAAGTAAATCGAGAACTGTGCCAATTTGAAGAGAAACCCAAGCCTAACCTAAATGACACTGAGGCTGTAAACCTAGGAGACGCTGATAACATCCAAGAGACCAAAATTAGCATCCACATTGAGCCGAATGTCAAAGCAGAATTGATCGAAACTCTCAGGGAATTCAAAGATGTTTTTGCATGGTCATATGATGACATGCCTGGATTGAGCACCAATTTAGTGGTTCACAAACTACCCACTGACCCGGCATACCCTCCGGTCAAGCAAAAACTAAGGAAATTTAAAACAGAAATGAGTGTAAAAATCAAAGAAGAAGTGATCAAGCAGTTGCAATCGAAGGTCATTCGGGTCACTCGATATCCCGAGTGGCTGGCCAATGTGGTACCAGTCCCAAAGAAGGATGGAAAAATCAGGGTGTGCGTCGACTACCGCAACCTCAACAAAGCAAGTCCCAAGGACAATTTCCCGTTACCCAACATTCATATCCTGATCGATAACTGCGCTGGGCGCGAGATCGGATCCTTTGTGGATTGCTATGCGGGATATCATCAGATCCTAATGGACGAAAAGGATGCTGAGAAGACAGCGTTTATTACGCCATGGGGAACCTACTGCTATCGGGTAATGCCGTTCGGTTTAAAGAACGCTGGGGCAACGTACATGCGAGCAATGACTGCTGTGTTTCATGACATGATACACAAAGAAATAGAGGTGTACGTCGATGATGTGATCATCAAATCTTGGCGTCAGGAGGACCATGTGGCAGACCTAAGGAGATTTTTCCAAAGACTCCGGAGGTATGATATCAAGCTTAACCCGGCCAAATGCGCATTCGGGGTTCCATCAGGAAAGTTGCTAGGATTCATCGTCAGTCGACGGGGGATTGAGTTAGACCCATCCAAAATTGAATCCATCCGAGACTTGCCACCGCCAAGGAACAAAACAGAGGTAATGAGTTTGCTGGGTAGACTCAATTACATCAGCAGGTTCATCGCTCAACTCACAGCAACTTGTGAGCCCATATTTCGGCTACTGAGAAAGGATGCTGCAGAAGGTTGGACGACAGAGTGTCAGGAGGCTTTCGACCAAATCAAAGGGTATCTGTCTAATCCACCCGTGTTGGTCCCGCCTAAGCCCGGGAAACCCCTAATCCTTTACCTGACAGTCTTGGAAAATTCATTTGGTTGTGTACTGGGGCAACATGATGACACAGGAAGGAAGGAGCAGGCCATCTACTATCTTAGCAAGAAATTCACAGTGCATGAGGTCAAGTACACTCAACTCGAGAAAACATGCTGCGCCCTAACTTGGGTAGCTCAGAAGTTGAAGCACTACCTGTCTTCATATACTACTTATCTCATATCCCGCTTGGACCCATTGAAGTATATCTTTCAGAAACCTATGCCCACGGGAAGGTTGGCAAAGTGGCAAATTCTGCTCACAGAGTTTGATATCATCTACGTAACGAGGACGGCCATGAAAGCCCAGGCACTGGCAGACCATTTGGCAGAGAATCCCGTTGACGAAAAATACGAGCCCTTAAGAACGTATTTTCCTGACGAAGAGGTGATGCACACGACTGATTTGGAATTACCTGAGGAACCGGGTTGGAAGCTTTTCTTCGATGGAGCTGCAAACGCAAAAGGGGTTGGAATAGGAGCAGTACTCATTTCTGAAACAGGACGGCATTATCCTGTTACGGCTCAACTGCGCTTCTATTGCACCAACAATATGGCCGAATATGAGGCTTGCATTCTGGGTTTGCGCCTGGCTGCCGACATGGTTGTCCAAGACGTCTTGGTCTTGGGAGACTCGGACCTCTTGATACATCAAATTCAGGGAGAATGGGAAACACGAGATCTAAAACTCGTACCATACCGACAATGCTTGCATGATCTAAGCAAGAAATTTCGATCGGTAAAGTTCAAATATATCCCGAGAGTTCACAATGAGGTTGCGGATGCCTTAGCCACCTTAGCATCAATGTTGCACCACCCTGACAAAATGTATGTTGATCCTCTACACATCCAGGTCCGTGATCAGCACGCCTACTGCAATGCCGTAGAAGAAGAAGCAGATGGCGAACCCTGGTTTCATGATATCAAGGAATACCTCAGGATGGGGATATATCCAGAACATGCTTTTGGGGACCAAAAAAGAGCCCTTCGGCGTTTGTCGAATGGTTTCTTCCTCAGTGGAGGAGTATTGTACAAAAGAACCCCGGATTTGGGATTGTTGAGATGCATAGATGCCGGGCAGGCAACGACGGTTATGGCGGAAGTACATGCCGGAGTTTGTGGGCCACACATGAGCGGATATATATTGGCAAGAAAGATCCTTCGAACAGGGTGATATTGGCTAACCATGGAACACGACTGTATCACTTTCGTAAGGAAATGCCATCAGTGCCAGATACATGGAGATTTGATTCATTCTCCGCCAACAGAGTTACATACGATGTCAGCACCCTGGCCGTTTGTAGCATGGGGCATGGATGTCATTGGGCCCATCGAGCCAGCAGCGTCCAACGGTCATAGGTTCATTCTAGTGACCATTGATTACTTCACCAAATGGGTTGAGGCTAAAACCTTCAAATCAGTAACTAAGAAAGCAGTGGTGGACTTTGTTCACTCCCATATCATCTGCAGATTTGGGATCCCAAAAGTGATCATCACGGATAACGGTGCGAATCTTAATAGCAGCTTGATGAGAGAGGTATGCCAACAATTCAAGATTACACACCACAATTCCACCCCATATCGTCCTAAGGCAAATGGAGCAGTCGAAGCAGCCAATAAGAATATCAAGAAGATACTGCGAAAAATGGTGGAAGGGTCCAGACAGTGGCACGAGAAATTACCCTTTGCTTTATTAGGGTACCGCACTACCGTCCGGACCTCCATAGGCACAACTCCTTACTTGTTGGTATACGGAACTGAGGCCGTGATACCAGCGGAGGTCGAAATTCCGTCCCTCCGAATTGTCACTGAAGCCGGGATTGATGATGATGAATGGGTAAAAGCTCGATTGGAACAGTTGAGCCTGATAGATGAGAAAAGATTGGCAGCAGTGTGCCATGGTCAACTGTATCAGAAGAGAATGGCAAGAGCATATAACAAGAAGGTGCGCCCCAGGAAGTTTGAGGTAGGGCAGCAGGTGTTAAAGAAGATCCTCCCACATCAGGTCGAAGCAAAAGGCAAATTCGCCCCAAATTGGCAAGGGCCTTATATCGTGACCAGAGTATTGTCCAACGGCGCTCTGTGTTTGACAGATATCGAGGGTAGATGTGTCGACATGGCTATCAATTCAGATGCAGTCAAGAGATATTATGCGTAATTTCTTTAATTATGGCAATTTTTGGTTTATTTGTTTGTATTTGGCATTTGATGGATAATGAGATGACGGAGGCAATTCTTTCTTCTATCCAAACGCTGTTTAACCCTTGCTTCCCCCTTTGAGCCTTAAGTAATTCTTTCATACCCCTCTTTTGGAATCACTAATGGAAAGGACATGAAAAAAAAAAAAAAAAAAAGAAGAAAAATCAAGAAATACAAAACCGTGGGAACTACGTTTGACCTGATTCCTCAAAGAGGATACGTAGGCGCCTCACGGCTCGGTCATAGTATGCATCATAGTGAATATAGGATGCATAATGTACATAGTGTGCGTAAAGCGTGCGTAACGCACATAGCGCAACATAAGTATAAAAAATAAATTCCCCAAGCAAGATACCTGGGGCAGGAATTATGTTTTAAAATTCCAACAAAGGTGTGATTCCGAAAGTTGTAGCACATCACCCATCAAATTATTTTCATTTTTTCATATCCTTTCTTTAACTCCACACCAGAACCAACATTCAACGTCCAAAAGACCTCCCGATCAATGTTCAAAATATGTCGAGTCAGGCAAATAAGACCGAGAATAATACACCAATCCCCAGCAAAGAAGAGGATCGTGAGACTGGGAATGAATTGATAGCCAAAGGAGTCTCCAGAAGAGAGGGTCGTATCTACAACGCCCCGATTCCTCGAAAGAAATAAAATGAGAGAGTCTCATCGGTGAAAACCTTCGCAGGCACCGAGAGGCGATGTAAGATGAGGGCTATGAAATGAGAGAGTCTTATTGGTGAAAACCTTCACAGGCACCATAAGGCGCCGGGAGATGAGAGAAAAGAGAGAGTCTCATTAGTGAAAACCCCTCGAAGGGCACTATGAGGCGACAAGACAGATCAACAAAAGCTACAACATTCGAAATGGACACTCCTTTATCAGCCCCAGCAAATCAAACCATCGGGCAAATCGATTGATACAAATAGACTGGGTCAGGGATCGGTGGTGCACGTCATGATCACGGGGACCAGTCATGTCCTCCAGATAAGTTCTTTTGAGTTTTTTCTCCCACCAAAATATTGGTTCAGAAAGATTTTCTCCTTTTTCTATCTTTTATTTCTGTTCCTAAAATGTGTCTTGAAAGGATTTTTCAAAGCTTACTACCAGAAACCGGAGGGGAATTCATCCAATGCAGGATAATACAAACAGTCTTAAAGGCCGATCCCAGGCAATGCAGTGAACGTGCCCGGCAATTTTGGAGGAAGTAAGCTCATAAAGGGAGTGGTTTCGAGAATTAAAAGGACTCCCACAGCATGTGCTTAAAGAGAAAGTAGAAAAAGGGATTAGTTGAAAGCCAATCCCCGGCAGGCTAGAGACCCCCAGCAGGAAAACAAAGGATTGATGATGGCGGCAAGATACAACGCCAGGGAAATCACCAAAACCGGGGCAGAAAATTTTCTGCCGATTGTCAAAAATTTTCTCGGAAGAACGGGGAAACAATTTCAAATACATTTAAGTTCTAGGTCGCCCACCAGTATAATGCGGGAATACATTTAAGTTCTAGGTCACCCACCAGTATAATGCGGGAATACTTTTAAGTTCTAGGTCACCCACCAGTAAAATGCGGGAATACATTTAAGTTCTAGGTCGCCCAGCAGTATAATGCGGGAATACATTTCAGTTCTAGGCCGCCCACCAGTATAATGCGGGAATACATTTAAGTTCTAGGTCGCCCACCAGTATAATGCGGGAATACATTTAAGTTCTAGGTCGCCCACCAGTATAATGCGGGAATACATTTAAGTTCTAGGTCGCCCACCAGTATAATGCGGGAATACATTTCAGTTCTAGGTCGCCCACCAGTATAATGCGGGAATACATTTTGTCCGTTCATTCCATATTCTAGGTCGCCCACCAGTATAATGCGGGAATACATTTCAGCTCTAGGTCGCCCACCAGTATAATACGGGAATACATTTTGTCCGTTCATTCCATATTCCAGGTCGCCCACAAGTATAAATGCAGGCATGTCATCACCATAGGAGACGCACTTCCTCAGTTTAGTTTCACCATAGGAGACGCACTTCCTAAGTTTAATCTTACCAATAGGAGACCCGCCTGTAGAACGGAGTTTGTTGTAGGACAAAGAAAAATAGAAATCAGGCGTCCACCTGGAGAACAAGGACAAAGAAGGAAGAAATCAGGCGTCCACCTGGAGAACAAGGACAAAGAAAATAGAAATCAGGCGTCCACCTGGAGAATAAGGACAAAGGAAGGAAGAAATCAGGCACCCACCTGGAGAATAAGGGAATACAATTGAAGCATTGAAGTCAAAAGCCCGCTCATATGAGAAAGGAGCACACTTAGAATCAATGAAGCAAAGGAATACAACAGGAACCTCCAGCAGGAAGCAATAAAATCCCCAGCATCCACAAAAGGCTGGTCAAGAAAGGCAACAAGAAAACAAGAGGGGAAAAGAACCCAAGGTACGGAAGTAGAGAACAGATGTGGTCCGCTCAAAGAACTAGCACCTACAACTAGTTGTATCAAGGTTCAAACCTGAAGTCTGTATGAAGCACCATTCAAGACTCAAGACCAAGTTTCAGAAGACTTACAGATAGGAATCCTTGTAACTAGTAGCTGATAGGCTTAGTTAGTCTTTTTTTTTCAGTCTTCGTTTTGTTGTAACGACAGGACCGTGGACCGGAACCTCAACGGAACGGCACCTCGATCGGCTCTTCACCTCGGTACACTTCACTATCTCTCTCATTTCCGAACTACACGTGGCCTGATTCCTGTATAACCAAGGATATGTAGGCAGCTCAGATACCAGGGCTCGGTCACATTCCCTCCCTTTCCTTAAAGTGTAGTCCGTCCAAGTAATGGTCGGGTCAAAAAACACGTTTAGTCGTTCTTTGTCGGAAAACTCTTCGTGTTTCCAGTCAAAGAGGGGCAGCTGTAAGCACGTGAATTTTGACCTTCCCCGGGAATTTTTACGTTCTTAAGCTTAAATATCTAATTTAGGACTAGTATAACTATTTTAACTATTTTTACTTTATTTCGTTGCAAATAAAAAAAAAAATCACAAAAAATATATATATAATTCTAGTTTATGTATCTCTCATAAACTTGAAAAATACAAAAATTTGTACTTTATTTTGGTACTTTATATAAATTCGAAAATTATAAAAAATATATATAGTTCTATTAATGTTTGCAGTCATTATAATTTTGAAAAGTACAAAAAATATTACTTCATATTTTTGTCTTTATTAAAAAACAAAAATTACAAAAAAATAGTTTTATTAATATTCTATAGTCGTTTTAATTTTAGAAAAATACAAAAATATTACTTTATATTTTATCTTTATATAAAAAATGAAAATTACAAAAAATAGTTTTATTAATATTTTGTAGTTATTTTAAATCGTGAAAAAATATTAAGAAAATAATATAGTTTTGTTTTAAATAATTAGTCTTATTTTATTAGCTATTTTGCTTACATAGGACTATTTAAGCAACGTGTTCCTATTTCTCGAGTCCGGGCAAAAGAATAATATTCGGGTTCAAACTACCCGGTTTTAGGCCTAATTTCGGACCTAACCCATAATAAACCGTGTCCAGGACACATGGGGAACCCCACCACGCGTGGGGGACATAAACCTTGAACCCCACCACGCGTGGGGCTCATTTTTCTTGGCAAAACATTACAAAACACGGACAAAGGCAAAAGCATGAGAAAAACAAAAAAAAGATTTTGGAAAATTTTAAAAAGCAAAAAACTACTGTTCCTCTTTCTTCTTCAAACGAAGAAAGAAAGGAAACCTACTGGGAAAAAGAGAAAAACCAACGACGCCGGCACCCCCCACGCACCCGCCACCACCATTGTTGCCGTTGCGAGCTCCCTCACGTCTGCAACCAGTCACCTTCCCCGGCTTCTTCTTCCCTACCCCGAAAAAACCAGAAAAACGGACGACCAAAAAATCCTACCTCCCCGCGTCCAAACCCAACACCAAACGAACGCCATAACCACCACCCCCCCACGTCCAAAGTCACCATCAACGACGCCCAGCTCCATCACACCCGTCGCAACCCAAAACCAGTCGCGACGCCACTTCCTCACGTCCGAACGACCATCGCTTCCATCCTCCATTAAATCCGGCGAGTACTGCTGCTTCGCTTTCGTCGTCAAACCTTCAGCTCCCAAACACCACCTTCAACCAACCCACCTGCTCGTCGAACCCCCTCCTCCTCACGTCCAGCAAAAACACCAACTCCCTCACCTTCCCCATCGCCCCGACGACCCACTGCTGCTGCCCAGCTCGCAGTCCCCAGTCCAGCATCCAAACGACCCCTTTGCTTCATATTTGCGTATCAGTCTGTTGCGTCGAAGAACGGAAATACAGCAGCAACCAACATTTCGTGCGTTGGCGGTCTTGGCCGAGGTTTCAGTCTCCATTGAGGTCGTCGTTGTTCGTCGAGGTCCGGAACGTCGAGGTCATTCCGAGTTTTCGTTGTTGTACCTCGTTCAGTGAAGTCCAGCTAGAGTCCCGTCGAGGTCTTGTTTCGTTCTAGGATTGTCGAGGTTCGAAGGTTGGTGTTCTTCGTCCCTTGTTTCATTTTGTTCGTTTCGCATGTTATGATTCAAGGCAAATGAGAGTATTTGATATTGATGAATGTCGACAATGAAATTTTGTTGTTTTGTTAAAAAAAATGTTTATTTTATGGATAGTTACTGCGTGTTTAAAGTGAATGTGAGAATGTATGAGCGGTTTGCGAGTCATCTTGGTTGAATCCTTTTTTATTATTTTTTATTTTACCATGGATATTATTATTTATTAGAATCGTTGTTTTCCTTCAATCTCAGATGACGTCATCGGTAGAAAATTTTAATTATTTTTAGGCTTGCCTTTAATAAAAATGAGACGAGCCTCGAAAAAACGCACAAGCTGCGGGGCCCTCTAAGTGTATATATTAAATACTTAGATTCCGGGACGGGTCGTTTAGCAAATTTCACGGCCCTCCCCAAAAATAATAATGCGCTAGTTGCTTTAGGCGCGCCTTTAATAATTTAATTTTCTTAAACTCGGGTGCGCATTTCATGCGACCCAAATCCAAATTCTAAAACATCAAATAAAATATGTTTCAGATTGTGGGTGCATTTCATGTGACACAGTCCAAAGATATGTTTTAAGCGATGTTCACATTTCTTAATAATAATAATTAATAAAGCGGTTAAAAGATAAAATTTGCACATGGTTCATAATTGTATTAAAAATCAGATAAATAAGCCGAATATAACAGTTGAGCGACCGTGCTAGAACCACGGAACTCGGGAATGCCTAACACCTTCTCCCGGGTTAACAGAATTCCTTATCCGGATTTCTGGTACGCAGACTGTAATATAGAGTCATTCTTTTCCTCGATTCGGGATTAAAATTGGTGACTTGGGACACCCTAAATCTCCCAAGTGGCGACTCTGAAATAATTAAACCAATCCCGTTTCGATTGTCCTTTAATTGGAAAAAACTCCCCCTGCGCCCCCCGGGCGCGGAAAAAGAAGGTGTGACAGTGACTGTAATGTACAAGGGCAAAGAAATCAAGGAAGAAGTGTGTGAGGTGCAAGGCTTGACTCGTTCGGGAAGATGTTTTACTCCCGAAGAGCTAAGAAAAACTAAAAACAATCCAATACCAACAAAGAAAGTTGTGACGGAGGAAGAGGCGGAGGAGTTTTTAAGAAAGATGAAACTCCATGATTATTCTGTTGTGGATCAATTAAAGAAGACCCCCGCTCAAATTTCATTGTTATCATTACTGATCCATTCAGAGGAACACCGTCTGGCGTTGATGAAAATCCTGAATGAAGCTCATGTTCCTGAAAAGATCTCTGTAAATCATTTGGGAAAAATAGCCAACAGAATCTTTGAGACAGACAGAATTACATTTGTTGATGATGAATTACCTGTGGAAGGTACCGAGCACAACAGAGCTCTTTACCTCACCGTGAAATGTGAAAATTCCGTAGTAACCCGGGTATTGGTTGACAATGGGTCCAGTGCAAACATATGCCCTCTCTCCACTTTAAACAAATTAAAGATTAAAGAGGAGAGGATCCAGAAGAATAGTATCTGCGTACGAGGATTTGACGGTGGAAGCAGAGATTCATTTGGCGACATAGTGTTGGAACTGACAATAGGGCCAGTTGAATTCACAATGGAATTCCAAGTGTTGGACATAACTGTTTCTTACAACTTGTTGTTGGGTCGACCATGGATCCATGCTGCTAAAGCAGTCTCGTCAACACTACATCAGGCTGTCAAGTTTGAATGGGATCATCAAGAAATAGTCGTGCATGGAGAAGAAAGTTTAAATGCTCACAACAGCACCATTGTACCGATCGAGAAAACAGAAATTGACCAAGGACCATGGGTATACCAAGTGTCCGACACGGTGTCGGTAGAGAAAATTCCAGAAGGGAAACACCTTTCGAATCCAAAGATATCCTCTGCATCAGTCATGGTAGCTTATGAAATGCTGAAGAATGGCTTTATACCCGGCAAAGGTCTGGGCTTATCTCTGCAAGGAATTGTACAACCAGTATCTCTCCCCGAGAACTGGGGAACATTCGGTTTAGGGTTCACACCTACCGCCAATGACGTGATAAGGGCCAGGAAGTTGAAACACCAAGCATGGGTTCTTCCAAAATCAATACCACAGCTGTCGAATTCTTTTGTCAAGACCGGTGCTAAAAATCGCCCGATAACAACAATTCCTAAATCCCAGGTCAATCCTGAGGAGGAATTAATTGAAAGGTTCAAGAAATTGTTTAGTGATGTGAATATGTTGGAAGGCGGAGAAGGATGTAGCAACGCAGAAGTTCAATTCGTTAGACCAGAAACAAAGCTCAATAATTGGAAAGCCACTTCTCTCCCAATTCGAAAGGAGTCTTGGTAGTTTATTTTGATTTTCTTTCAGTTTGTTTGGGTTATTTCAAGGTTGTAATCCCAAAGTTTATCTTAAGTTTGTTTGAAGTGTGCAAACCTTGTTATCTTTCATCATCCAATAAAAAGCAGTTTCCTTTTATTATCATTCCTGATAGTTTTCTTTTCTTTTTCTTCTTTCCTATACAGTTCCTTTTACGCTGGCTCTAGTGATATGGCATGCATGAGGAATCCTCAGCCCAGTCTTAAAAATCAATCTGGTTCCGAAGTAATAATTCAAGAAATATATTGTGATTATGAATCAGAATATGATGAAGATGAGGTTTTTGAAGAGATTAGTAAAGAGTTAATTCACTTTGAGGAAAAAATCAAACCTAACTTGAGTGATACCGAGGACATCAATATAGGGGACATGAGTAATATCCGAGAAACTAAAATAAGTGTCCATCTGGAGCCAAAGATCCGAGAGGAGTTAATTAAAGCACTCATAGAATTCAAAGATGTTTTTGCATGGTCGTATGACGACATGCCGGGCTTGAGCACTGATTTAGTGGTCCACAAATTACCCACCGATCCAACGGTGCCTCCTGTCAAGCAGAGGCTGAGAAAATTCAAGCCTGATATGAGTATGAGAATTAAGGAAGAAATCACCAAACAATTGGAAGCAAAGGTCATTCGAGTCACTCGATATCCTGTTTGGTTAGCTAATATCGTTCCTGTACCAAAAAAAGACGGCAAAATTAGAGTATGCGTCGACTATCGCAATCTCAACAAAGCAAGTCCAAAGGATAATTTCCCATTACCCAATATCCATATTTTAATCGACAATTGTGCCAAGCATGATATAGGGTCTTTCGTGGATTGTTATGCCGGGTATCATCAAATTCTAATGGATGAAGAAGATGCAGAAAAGACGGCATTCATCACACCATGGGGAACTTATTGCTACCGAGTAATGCCATTCGGTTTAAAGAACGCCGGAGCAACCTATATGAGAGCAATGACCACAGTGTTTCATGATATGATACACAAGGAGATTGAGGTATACGTGGACGATGTGATCATAAAATCAAAGCATCAGGCCGACCACGTTGGGGATTTGAGGAAGTTCTTCTTAAGACTTCGCAGGTACAACCTCAAGCTTAACCCTGCCAAGTGCGCATTTGGAGTTCCATCCGGAAAGTTGCTGGGATTCATAGTCAGTCGACAAGGCATTGAGCTAGATCCGTCAAAGATCAAAGCTATCCAAGAACTGCCACCCCCAAGAAACAAAACTGAAGTAATGAGTTTGTTGGGAAGGTTAAATTATATCAGCAGGTTTATAGCTCAGCTCACAACAACCTGTGAGCCAATTTTCAAATTGTTGAAAAAGGATGCTGCAGTCAAATGGACTGATGAGTGTCAAGAAGCGTTTGATAAGATAAAAGGGTACTTGTCGAAACCACCCGTGTTGGTCCCGCCAGAGCCAGGAAGACCTTTGATTCTTTACTTAACGGTTTTGGAGTATTTATTTGGTTGTGTATTGGGACAACATGACCTCACTGGCAGAAAAGAACAGGCCATCTACTACCTTAGCAAGAAGTTCACGGCTTGTGAGGTTAAGTATACTCATCTGGAAAAGACATGTTGCGCCCTAACATGGGTAGCTCAAAAATTGAAACACTATTTGTCATCCTACACTACCTACCTCATTTCTCGGTTGGATCCATTGAAATACATTTTTCAAAAGCCTATGCCAACAGGAAGACTTGCAAAGTGGCAGATACTACTCACAGAATTCGACACCATCTATGTGACTCGAACTGCAATGAAGGCTCAAGCACTGGCCGATCATTTAGCCGAAAACCCGGTCGATGAGGAATATGAGCCGTTGAAGACTTATTTTCCTGATGAAGAAACAATGCATATCGACGAGGCGGAACAAATTGAAAAACCTGGTTGGAAACTTTTCTTTGATGGAGCCGCTAACATGAAAGGAGTCGGAATAGGAGCTGTAATCATTTCTGAAACAGGGCATCACTATCCTGTTACGGCTCAATTACGATTTTATTGCACCAATAATATGGCTGAATATGAAGCTTGCATTTTGGGGTTAAGGCTAGCCGCGGACATGGGTATCCGAGAAATCTTAGTCATGGGAGATTCGGATCTTTTGGTACATCAAATTCAAGGAGAATGGGAAACCCGAGACTTGAAGCTCATACCATACCGACAATGTCTACATGATCTTTGTCAGCAGTTTCAATCAGTGGAATTCCAACATATTCCAAGAATCCATAATGAGGTTGCCGATGCATTGGCTACCCTAGCATCAATGCTGCACCATCCGGACAAAGCTTATGTAGATCCAATACATATTCAAGTCCACAATCAGCACGCTTATTGCAATGTGGTTGAGGAAGAATTTGATGGAGAACCATGGTTCCACGACATCAAGGAATATATCAGGATGGGTATATATCCCGCACAAGCCACAGGAGATCAAAAGAGAACCATAAGGCGACTGGCAAATGGATTCTTCTTAAGCGGAGGAGTTTTGTATAAAAGAACACCAGATCTCGGATTATTAAGATGCATAGATGCCAGACAAGCTACAACTGTCATGTCTGAAGTACATTCGGGATTTTGCGGATCCCACATGAGTGGATATGTGTTGGCAAAGAAAATCCTCCGAGCCGGTTACTATTGGCTTACCATGGAGTGAGATTGTATCAGTTTTGTACGCAAGTGTCATCAATGCCAAATACACGGAGATTTGATTCATTCTCCACCATCCGAGTTGCACACAATGTCGGCACCATGGCCCTTCGTTGCCTGGGGCATGGATGTGATTGGACCAATTGAGCCGGCAACATCAAATGGACACAGGTTCATTCTGGTAGCTATTGATTATTTTACCAAATGGGTTGAGGCCAAGACATTCAAATCAGTGACCAAGAAAGCTGTGGTCGATTTTGTCCATTCAAATATCATATGTCGATTCGGAATCCCGAAGGTGATCATCACAGATAACGGTGCTAATCTTAACAGCAACTTAATGAAGGAAGTATGTCAACAGTTTAAGATTACACATCGTAACTCTACCCCATATCGGCCCAAGGCGAATGGAGCAGTAGAAGCAGCCAACAAAAACATAAAGAAGATACTTCGAAAAATGATAGAAGGTTCAAAACAATGGCATGAAAAGCTACCATTTGCATTATTGGGATACCGCACTACTGTTCGCACTTCAGTAGGAACAACTCCTTATTTGTTGGTATACGGCACTGAAGCAGTAATTCCTGCAGAAATTGAGATTCCTTCCCTTCGGATCATCGCCGAAGCAAAGATTGATGATGATGAATGGGTCAAAACCCGTCTAGAACAGTTAAACTTGATTGACGAAAAACGATTGACCGCAGTATGCCATGGTCAATTATATCAAAGAAGAATAGAAAGAGCATACAACAAAAAGGTGCGTCCCCGGAAGTTTGAAGTAGGTCAGCATGTGCTGAAACGTATTCTTCCACATCAGGTTGAAGCAAAAGGCAAATTTTCCCTGAATTGGCAAGGACCATTCATTGTGACCAGAGTATTATCGAATGGTGCACTATGTTTAACAGATATTGAAGGCAAATGCATAGATATGGCGATCAATTCTGACGCGGTAAAGAGATATTATGCGTAACTTTTTGAATGTTTGTATTTAGCACTATTTCGAAGATTGAAATGACAAAGGCAATTTATTCTGCTATCCAAACACTATACCATTTGCTTCCCCTTTGAGCCATACTTGTTTCTTTCCTACCCTCTCTTGGAATCAATAAAAAAAATCACTATTATTGGTGAACTACGTTTGACCTGATTCCTCAAAGAAGGATACGTAGGCGCTTCACGGCTCGGTCATAAGGTGCACAATATACATAAAATGTGCACAAAAAGAAACATCAAGCGACCCCAATCAAGAAACTGGGGCAAGAGGAAACAAGAAAAGATTCCAAGAGTCGTAATTTTAAACACATACCAAAATTGTTTAGCTTTTCCATTTCTAACCCCATACCATAAAGACCTTTCGACCAATCTTAGAAAAATGCTAAGTCAAGCAAATGAAGATGGTTCATAACATTCTGGTACAAACAAGAAAAGAAAGTAAAAACGAGAGAGTCTTATAGGTGAAAACCCAAACGGGCACCATAAGGCGACGGAAGTTAAGAGAAAAGTAAAAATGAGAGAGTCTTATTGGTGGAAACCTTTGTAGGCACCATAAGGCGAAAAGGAAGTGAGAAATAAACAAATAAAGAAAGTTTATCAGTGAAAACTTTTTAAGACATTGCAAGTCCAACAGGTCTGTGAAATGAGAAATGAAGTTGGGTTATGGAAATTTCGGCAAAAACAAAAATGAGACAATTGAAAGGAGATTGATTAAAAGACTGGGTTTATTAATCCGAAATGCATACCCTGATCATTGGTGCCAGTAACTCCAATCAGATAAGTTTTCATTCTTGCTCCAACAGTCATCCAAAATTGGATTTTTCTTTTTATTCTATAATTGTCGAAATCAACGTGTTTCGTCACTAATAATCTTACTTTTCTAAAAGCTTTGAAATGAGTTTTATTCCAAACAAATAAGAAGGAATGTCAAGGTATACTACCAAGATTCAAGGTTACAAAATACGGCCACGAAAGGTGGGAGATAAAATATGGGTGTAAGAAAGATGAAATCAAAAGTGGATCAGCAAAGTCAGAAGAGGCATATGATTACAGTTAAAAGGTTTTGAAGGAAAACACACAGAGGGGAATCCTATAGTCAAGGATCAATTACAAAGACAAAACAGTCTTTTCAATCATTCCAAGGCAATAAAGAGAGACGAAGAGAAACATCACCATCGGCAAGAATACCACAGCCAGCCACCCTGCTTTAAACTAACAAAGTTTTCTTTGATTTAAAACAAGGGCAAGTATAATATTTGTATCAGGGAATACCCGATAGAATTAAAGAAGTCAGGCGTCCACCTGGAGAATGAGGATGAAGAAATTGAAGAAGTCAGGCGTCCACCTGGAGAATGAGGATAAGAATTGAAGAAGTCAGACGTCCACCTGGAGAATGAGGATGAGAAAAGAAGAAGTCAGGCGTCCACCTAGAGAATGAGGATGAAGAAAAGAAGAAGTCAGGCGTCCACCTGGAGAATGAGGATGAGAAAAGAAGAAGTCAGGCGTCCACCTGGAGAATGAAGATGAAAAATTGAAGAAGTCAGGCATCCACCTGGAGAATGAGGATGAGAAAAAAAAGAAGTCAGGCGTCCACCTGGAGAATGAGGATGAGAATTGAAGAAATCAGGCGTCCACCTGGAGAATGAGGATGAAGAAATTGAAGAAGTCAGGCGTCCACCTGGAGAATGAGGATAAGAATTGAAGAAGTCAGGCGTCCACCTGGAGAATGAGGATGAGAAAAGAAGAAGTCAGGCGTCCACCTGGAGAATGAGGATGAAAAATTGAAGAAGTCAGGCGTCCACCTGGAAAATGAGGATGAGAATTAAAGAAGTCAGGCGTCCACCTGGAGAATGAGGATGAGAATTGAAGAAATCAGGCGTCCACCTGGAGAATGAGGATGAAGAAATTGAAGAAGTCAGGCGTCCACCTGGAGAATGAGGATAAGAATTGAAGAAGTCAGGCGTCCACCTGGAGAATGAGGATGAGAATTAAAGAAGTCAGGCGTCCACCTGGAGAATGAGGATGAAGAAATTGAAGAAGTCAGGCGTCCACCTGGAGAATGAGGATGAGAATTAAAGAAGTCAGGCGTCCACCTGGAGAATGAGGATGAAGAAATTGAAGAAGTCAGGCGTCCACCTGGAGAATGAGGATGAAGAATTAAAGAAGTCAGGCGTCCACCTGGAGAATGAGGATGAGAATTGAAGAAGTCAGGCGTCCACCTGGAGAATGAGGATGAAGAAATTGAAGAAGTCAGGCGTCCACCTGGAGAATGAGGATAAGAATTGAAGAAGTCAGGCGTCCACCTGGAGAATGAGGATGAGAATTGAAGAAGTCAGGCGTCCACCTGGAGAATGAGGATGAAGAATTAAAGAAATCAGGCATCCACCTGGAGAATGAGGATGAGAAAAAGAATAAGTCAGGCGTCCACCTGGAGAATGAGGATGAGAATTAAAGAAATCAGGCGTCCACCTGGAAAATGAGGATGAGAAAATTGAAGAAGTCAGGCGTCCACCTGGAGAATGAGGATGAGAAAATTGAAGAAATCAGGCGTCTACCTGGAGAATGAGGATGAAGAAATTGAAGAAGTCAGGCGTCCACCTGGGGAATGAGGATAAGAATTGAAGAAGTCAGGCGTCCACCTGGAGAATGAGGATGAGAATTAAAGAAGTCAGGCTTCCACCTGGAGAATGAGGATGAAGAAATTGAAGAAGTCAGGCGTCCACCTGGAGAATGAGGATGAAGAATTAAAGAAGTCAGGCGTCCACCTGGAGAATGAGGATGATAATTGAAGAAATCAGGCGTCCACCTGGAGAATGAGGATGAAGAAATTGAAGAAGTCAGGCGTCCACCTGGAGAATGAGGATAAGAATTGAAGAAGTCAGGCGTCCACCTGGAGAATGAGGATGAGAATTAAAGAAGTCAGGCGTCCACCTGGAGAATGAGGATGAAGAATTAAAGAAATCAGGCGTCCACCTGGAGAATGAGGATGAGAAAAAGAAGAAGTCAGGCGTCCACCTGGAGAATGAGGATGAGAATTAAAGAAATCAGGCGTCCACCTGGAAAATGAGGATGAGAAAATTGAAGAAGTCAGGCGTCCACCTGGAGAATGAGGATGAGAAAATTGAAGAAGTCAGGCGTCCACCTGGAGAATGAGGATGAGAAATTGAAGAAGTCAGGCGTCCACCTGGAGAATGAGGATGAAGAAAGAAAAGAAGCAGTCAAGGCACCCACCTGAAGAACGAGGGAATGAAATTGAAGTGTTGAAATCAAAAGCCCGCTCATATGAAAAAGGAGCACACTTAGAATCAATAAAGCAGAGGAGTCCAACAAAATGCCCAACAAGAAACAACAAGAGTTCCAAAAGGAATACGGAATAAGACAAATGCCCAAGAGTCACCAAGATATCAAGACAACAAGAAACGCAAGGGCATGATCTAGATAAGATTTTATAATTCATGTACCATAGTCTAGTTTAATTTTGTATTTTCTTTAAAGTAAGATGTAATAAGGAGGTCAGCAAGCAGTAAAAACAGCACGAAGCAGCAGTAACATCACAGTCCCACGGTAGTCCCAGCTACCCAAAACTTCCCGAACTACATTGACCTGATTCCTTTATAGCCAAGGATATGTAGGAAACCTTTGAAGCAGAGGTTCGGTCAAATCTTTCTAAAAATGCTTCCCACGGAGTATTCGAACGGGCAAAAATCGCTCGTATCCGCTCACTTTATCTTTGCACGAAAACTCTTCGAGTTTCCGCACAAAGAGGGGCAGCTGTGAGCATGTGATTTTTGCCTTACGAAAAAAACTACTCCAAAATAAATCAAAAATAAAATAAATTTCTTTTACTGTGTAATTTCTGAATTTGCGTGGTGTTAAATATTTGTTTATGTCCGTAAATGTTTACTTTGTCATGATAAAATGAAAAATAAAATAAAATACATGTTGCATGCATATAGGATATAACTATGCATTTTAAAAGATAATTTAAATAAAAAAAATATGTGTTAGTTCTATTTTAAATATCCCACTGTGTGATTAATGTTTTTGACTATGTGTTAAATAATTGTTATGAAGTAATTAATATTTTTGTGTAAGGTTAAAAATTATTTTATAATTTTTATTAGGATTTTTTATAATTTAAATAAAATTAGAAAATATATATAAATTGTGAAAGGAAATTGGACCAGGATTAAAATCTAGGCCCAAGTGAATTAATTCCCCCCAGCCCAATCCAAAATAGCCTGTCCGGTCCAATTCAATGCAGCTACGCCAAACGACGTCGTTTGGTGATCATTCATCAAGGGCCGTTGGATTAAGTCCATCCAACGGCCAAGATTTCATCACCCTAACCCGTGATCATTACCCGACCCACTGCCCCGGTTCAACCCGCCCCCCAACTTAAACCAAACGATGTCGTTTGGTTAAGTGGATTGATCCTAGCCATCCATTCTACTTGATCCAACGGACGATACCAATCCACCCCACCCCTATATAAATCCCAAGCCTTACCCCGGCCCCTAACTGAACACCCCCCCTCCTACACTGTTCATCATCGTCCCCCAAACCCCCACTCCTAACCCTAGCCGCCCTAGGATTCCACCGCCTGAAACCCGGCGGCATCAACGCCGCCGGTCACCATCTTGACACCCCAGAACCCTCTGAACGTCCCCTACACGAATATGACCTTAGATTCCTTCGAATCAGGCCCCAACCCTTCGAATCTTAAATCGAAGGTTGGCCTGAAACCTGATCTAAACCAATCAGCACCTAGTTAACACCATAGTTTCCCCTAGTCATCCTGAGTATGGATCTGTTGTTTGTTTGGCTCGAATCAGTTCCGAGTTTCTCGAATCTTCTTTTGAAGATTCGGACCAAACAAGAACAAGCTCAGATTTGTTTTAAGTTGACACCAAATGACCCCTAGGCTACCCTCACCCTTGTGTCATGTTTGGGTCTTCTCGAATCTGACCAGAAATGGTTAAATCCCAAATCGAATATTTAATAACCCTAAAAAATTACCAAACTTTCGGATTCTGTTCAGATTAAGTAAAGATTGAGGTTCAATCGACCTTAGTCGAAGTATTTTCAGTGGAAAATACTTCGACTAAGGTCTGTTTGATTTCAAACAAAAATCCAAATCCAAGCTGAGTTCGAGTCGGATTAAAATTGAAGATTCAAAGGTATTTTTTCTATTATTTTGTGTATTCTACGTGTGTTGTTGTTTGTCTTAATAGCTTGTTAATTTTTCATGATTTTATTTGATTAATTCTGTCACTTTTGTCTCATGCCCGTCTATATGGTCAAATATGAAACTGTTTTCAATTGGTTGTGATTGTTCATAATGTAAGTAATCGACTCGATTAAGTTCGTCGATTAGTTATATTATGAATTCTCACTTATGATAATGCTAATAAAAAAACAGTCTGCTTCTATTGTTTTAGACTAATTATTGACAAATGTTGTAAATAGTCAACTGATTAATACTCGTCAATTAAATCATGTTTGTTTGTGAATCAGTGAATTCAAATGTATGTTGTATATGTTGTTTTCTGAACAGGGCATTGTCAGTATATTGACAATGCTCCTGTGTATGTTTGATCTTAGCTCAATTATAAGTTCAGTTTGCATTATTATGCTGAACCCAGTGTAATATTGTCAAGTTTGAGTTCAAGTTTACAAATGATGATTAGATGTAATTGTGATAGAATGTTTACATTCTTAGGATTCAGTCCAGAACCTAAGAGAATTGGTATTAGCTGTGTTAAATCAGGTTGATAATTAAGTTTGAACAGATTTTTAAATCTGTTTTGTAAATTCTGTTATGATTTTTACATTTAAGGCAGTAATAATAGTGATCACAGTCGGTATTTCTGGGTTAGAAACAGTAGGGTAATGTGATAATAGTAGTGGGCTGAAAGTGGAATGTAATGGCTATAATTTAAGTAATAAAAGGGAACAAGGGATAATGGGGCTGCTGAAAATCATGTTAGGATCACATAAAGTATTAAAAAGTAGTTTTTAATGGAAACTTTCTAATTTTTAAAGGGATAAAGGGTCCAGCCACCATGACAAAGGTGCAACCAGCCCTGTATAAATACAGGAGCTGGACAGCTTAAAAGGGGCAGACTTGAAGAGACCTTAGAGGATTCTCAAAAAAGGAGTTTTAAGAGAAAAAGAGAGTGTGAAATTGGGGAAGCAAACAGATTTTTAGGGGCAGTTTTCAGACAGAGAGATAGAGCTTAAGGCAGATTTTAGGAAACTGAAAGAAAACTGAAATCTGATATTATTTCTTTTCAGTAAGTCTGTTCGGATTTGTTCAATAACATTGTTCAGTTAAAAATTCTGAAATTTCCTAAAGAGTGCTATCACTGTGCATCTGGGTTCTTTGGGTCTTATTATTGTTTAAATCTGTGGGAATACTGGTATTTTGCTGATTTAGTTACTGCTGCAACTGCTAAAACTTACTTCTTCTACCTCCATTTCCAGGTACATATCCTTTTAAATTCTATGTTGGAAAGAGATTCAGTATGACGGATAAAATGAAGATTGAATTGTAATACTATCTTTATTCATATGAGTTCTTTAATTAAAAACTCAGTTTTATTTTCTGGATCAAATAAGTAGTATATGTTAATAGAATGATTGTAAATTAAATATCTTTTATTGAAGACTGTATAAGTGTTGTAACAAGGTTAATTTTTCTAAATTTTCATTAAAGTATGGTTGTGATTAAGATTGTCAAGATAGGAAACAATGGCATAAAGTGGGTCATTATTTAAATTTTATGGTGTTGTTAGTTAAGTAAAGAGTAATGTAGAAATATCAAGAAAACTACACTACTAATTCTTATTGTTAAATAAGGTTAAGATGGTCTTGATGGTATATGTTTATAAAGATAATAGATGTGTGTATAAGCGTTGGTGAAAGGTGATATGATATATCTTGTTACGATATTAAAACATTATGAATGTTTACGAAATACAGTTAGGTTGTATGTAAGGTAATTTTATTGAAGTAACTTGTATAATAACTCCTTTCCTGTAAACTCGATGCCTATTTGCCTTCATAAAACAAAGTGACCAAATAATTAGGCCTATTAGATTAAAAGCGAGTATATGAGAATGAGAAGAGATGTACAAGCATAAATTGCCACACTTTACATCAATGATAATTAGAAATAGAATTTGCATTAAGTAAATAATAAAAATTCTCGGAAAATATTTCCTTCCTTTATGAATCATTTATTTTCAGTTTCATATGCAATTTATTCTTTGGCATATATATATACGACATATTTGTTAAAAAAAATCATATTTTTACTATGTTCTTTGAATTTGAATAGTTGGAATGAATATAACTTATATTCGGAAATCATAATCGACGAACAACCTTTAATAGATTGCGAATTCTTTTCAAAGAATTTATAGGCCTCTAAATAGGAGTTTCTCATGATTTTCACATAAAAGAAATACATAAATATAAACAATTTGTGGAAAATCCCTAAACCATTACAAATATTTTGCGCAATTAGGGATACGTTCGCGTACCCTGATTATATTTTTAAAAGTAAAAATTCGGATTATGCGTACGCGCAATTTCGAACGAATATTTAATAAAAGGATTTTTCCAAAGGCGTTATATCAATTTCATAAAAAACCAAGATGTACGGTTCACTATTCAAGAAAAACAAATATTCTTGACTCGACACAATTTTGAAAATGATTGCTTAATAAATATATTATCAAAAGTTATTGTGTACACGTACGCGTGACACAAGTCCGCCATTTTTTAAAACACGAATATACGTACGCGTAATTCGATTTAAAGAAGGATCCTCAAACACAGTAAGTATAAGCGGTAACAAAAATCATGTAACATCAATATATTTAATAAAAATCAAGATAATTAAGCCAATAATAAAAACAGTTAAGCGACCGTGCTAGAACCACGGAATTCGGAAATGCCTAACACCTTCTTCCGGATTAACAGAATTCCTTACTCAGGATTTCTGGTTCGCAGAATAATAAGCAGAGTCATATTCTCTTCGATTCAGGGATTGAAATTGGTGACTTGGGACGCCTTAAAATTCCCAGGTGGCGACTCTGAAATAACTAAATAAATCTCGTTTCGACTGTCCTTTAATTGGAGAAAACTCCTCACGCGCCCCGCGGGCGCGGCAAAAAGGAGGTGCGACACCAGCAGACCGTGCAGAGATCACTAGGTAGTTACTCGGTGTTCGCATCCCAGTGTTTCACCTTCCTATCTTTATCTTCTTCTGTACTGAATTGTAGTAGACTATTTATTCTTTTATATACTCTTAGACTTATGTTAGATGCTCATGACCGGTGACACCCCGATGTCGGGCTGTATTTGTTTCCGCAAATTGTACTATTTCACTGTTCTTTTGGGATTTAATCATGCTAATGACTTAAATTAAATCATTATATATGTTTAAATGAGTTGGATGTTGTGTGGGCTGGCCTTGTTTCACGATAGGCGCCATCACGACCGGGTCTGGGTTTAGGGTCGTGACACCAACGGGAAATTCAAAGCTCAATTACCATTTTACCTCTCGATTCCACCTCCAATCCTCTCGTATCTAGTCATAATTAACTTGATAACATCAATTATCACTAAAAAACAATTCCAATGCATAATTATAGGTTCCCCAATATTTTTCCCAAAAAGTCAAAAACCGACCTCGGACCCGTTTGGTCAAAACCCGAAATTTGGACCAAAACCCAATTACCCATTCACCCCCGAGCCTGGATATACAATTGGTTTTGGAATCCGACCTCAATTTGAGGTCCTAATCTACAAATTTCAAAATTCTTAAGTTCTACCTAAAAATCCCCAATTTCACCATGAAAAACTCTAGATTCTAGGATGAAATCTTGTGAAAAGAAGTAAAAGAAATTGAAAGAAATGAGTTAAGAATCATTTACCTATGATTTGGGGAAGAACTAGCCTTTGGAAAATCGCCTCTTGAAGTCTAGGTTTTGAAAAATGAGAGAATGAATGGAAAATCCCGTCTAAGTCCAAAGTTATCAGCTGCGGATGTCGCATTTGCGACCTGAGCTTCGCAATTTACGAAGCTCGCAAATGCAAGGAACCATCGCAATTGCGAAGTCCTCCACATTTCTGCTGCCTTCGCAATTGCAAAGGTAAGTTCGCAAATGCGAACATGATCCTCCGCAAATGCGATGAAATGATTTCAATTGCGATCCCTGCCCTTCCCAGTTTTACTTCGTAAATGCAAAGAATTCTTCACAATTGCGAAGACTGCTTAGCCCAGCCTTCCTTCGCATTTTCGATGAAGGCCTCACAAATGCAACCTCCACAGTGATCGCAAATGCGAACCCTGACCTCGCATTTGCGAGGTCTGAGACCTGCAACACAGCTGAATCACACCAGCTATTTTTGTAAGTTCCAAATTACTCTGTAGCCTATCCAAAATTCACCCGATCCCTTGGGGCTCCAAACCAAACATGCACACAAGTCTTAAAACATCATACGAACTTTCTCATGCGATCAAATCGCAAAAACAACACCTAGAAATGAAATTGCATGAAATTTTCAAGATAGTTTCAAAACTTCTATTTTCTCAACCAAAGGTCCGAATCACGTCAAATCAATTCCGTTTTTCACCAAATTTCACATATAAGGTTTAAATATCATAACGGACCTGTACCGGGCTCCGAAACCGAAATACGGGCCCGATACCAACAAGATCAAATCCTTTAAATTATTACATTTTCAGTCTTATCAATTTCCTTCAAAAATTCATTTCTCGGGCTAGGGACCTCGGAATTCGATTCCGGGCATACACCTATATCCCATATTTTACTACGAACCTTCCAGGACCATCAGAACACGAGTACGGGTCCGTTTACCCAAACGTTGACCGAAATCAACAAAAATCAACTTTTAAAGCCAAAATCATCATTTCTTAAATTTTTCACATAAGGGCTTTCCGGATACACGCCCTTACTGCATACGCAAACCAAGAAAAAATAAAATGAGATTTTTAAGGCCTCGAATACGGATTCGAGTTCTAAAACAGAAGATGACCCTTTGCGTCATCACACTTAAAGAAGCTCTAAAATTCTTTCCTTTGAAATGGAATTTCTATGTTATTTTTTTGTATTTCCCTTTTCTATTAATTTTGAGCACGTAATTTTTGTTTACGCGACAATTATTCCAAAAGAAAATCGAAAAATAAAACTAATGGTTTTGTTGTACAAATTTTTGTGAATTTGCTTGGCATTTTTTGTAGTTTTTATCTGTGATAATTTAGTTTTATCAATTGAAAATACAAAAATGTATGTCGCGCATAAAGTTGGGATCTTGTGCTACTATTAGGAATTAATTAAAGTCATATTTGGTTTTGAATGAATAAAAAATCACAACATAGTTTAGTTAAACGGGATTTATTTATTTATTTCAGAGTCGCCACTTGGGAGATTTAGGGTGTCCCAAGTCACCAATTTTAATCCCCAATCGAGGAAAAGAATGACTCTGTATTACAGTCCGCGAACCAGAAATCCGGATAAGGAATTCTGTTAACCCGGGAGAAGGTATTAGGCATTCCCGAATTCCGTGGTTCTAGCACGGTCGCTCAACTGTTATATTCGGCTTGATTATCTGATATAATACATATTATAAACTTATGTGCAAATTTTATCCTTTAGCCGCTTTTATTATTTTTATTTATTGTTATTATTTTACGGAGAATTGCAACATTGTGAAAACGTATTTCAAACCACGTCGCAATCAATGCACCCGTGGTTATCGAAACATTTCGACTCCGTTGAGATTTGGATTTGGGTTACATAAATGCACACCCATATTTAAGAAAATAATTTGTTAAAGACGCGCCTAGAGCGACTAGCGTATTGTTGTTTTGGGAAAGACCGTAAAATTTCATTAGACGACCAACTCCGATGTTCAAAATATTAATGCATACATTTGTGAGGGCCCCGCAATCTATACATTTTACTAGGCGATGCTCATCTCATTTATTTTGGACAAATCTTAAAGCGACTACATTTTTCTATTAAAATTAGTCTCTAAAATAAAGAAAGAAATCCTAATTAATTGCGAGGTTTTTTTTTAAGAAAGCATGACATACTAATTGCTAGATTAATACAAATATTGATGAAAAGGAATTTCACTTAAAAATTTCGAAATTATAATTAAAAATAAAAATTCGACAACTAATATTCAAAAGAATCAAATATAGTTAGATTAAAACTCGCATTGTTATAAAAAAAACTATTGAGATTAATTATTCACAACTTTTTGAAACTAGATTTAACCATAATTACTAAAGCTTATTAAAAAGTTTATTAAACTTAAACGTTCTTCTAATCTTGTTTGAACTCAAATCATGCCTTAATGCCTAATTCACGAAATTTAGTTTAAATTCATGCCTTAGCTAAATTTAGCTACTTGTTCACGATTAACCTACTGTTGATAATCTTAAAACCTTCATAACTAGTGAATTAACCCGTTTTGCCAAACCGATTCATTAAAGACTAATTTATGTTATTTTTTCTTATTCCAATTATTATTCAGTAATACATGAAATAACCTAAATACAATCAATAAAAGGAACGAAGAAAAAGCAAAATTAACACTTCAAAATTCCATTCTTCATATGTATTCATGCTTCCACATTATTAGCTTGCAATAGCTAGTATTACAGTCGTGTACCTGATATTGGAAGCAAAAAAAGGGAGATCAGCAGAAATTCAGTAGTAACAATACAGCACAACAACAACAGCCCAGCAATAGTAATAGCCCAGGAACAGAGTTTGCAAACCGGTAGAATAATAACCCCAGAAAGAAGCTTCAAGCTTCGATGAAACAATAGAAATTAATGTTGATTTCAAACAATGAAGGAAAGTAGAAGATTTTTTTTTTTAGTTTTGTTCTCTCTCTCCCTCCTTGATATTTTCGGAATTGTTCTCTCTCTTCAATATCCAGCTCCCTCTTTTTTTCTCTATCTTTTCTCTGTATCTTTTTCTCTCTGTCCTCTTTTTTCGTCTCCTCTATTGGAAAATTAATTTATTTTTTTTTTTTTTTTAAAAAAAAAACCAGCAAATCCCCACAAGGTCTCCCTTTGTACAAATCCCCACAGGGTCTCCCTTTGTAAAAATCCCCACAGAGTCTCCCCTTGTAAAAAACCCCCAAAGAGTCTGCCCCACCAAATCCCCAACGAGTCTGCCTTGTACAAATCCCCACAGAGTCTCCCCAATAAAAATCTCCACTGAGTCTTCCTCGGTAAAAATCCCCAAGCAGAATGGGATGGAAGAACCAAAGCCTTACACGGGCAAATCATCGCAAAATCCGGGAATGCGAGTCTGATCAGTTTTAAAGGCGATCGCTTGTGAAACCAATCAACGGCAGAATTTCTCAACAGGAATAAGGACGGGACCGAGCAATTGGAACAATCAAGGCCACCGAACCAACCACCGTTTTCAAACTGACAATTGTTTTTTGTTTAGAAAATTGAAACAGGTGCGATCCAAAGCAACCGTGCAAGAAGCAGGTGCCGCCCAAAAGGAAAAGAAATATGTGAATGCAAGAAACAGCTTTGCAATAAGGAA
The DNA here is from genome assembly GCF_000715075.1 of Nicotiana tabacum. Taxonomy (NCBI): domain Eukaryota; kingdom Viridiplantae; phylum Streptophyta; class Magnoliopsida; order Solanales; family Solanaceae; genus Nicotiana; species Nicotiana tabacum. The sequence continues at coordinate 927,883 of NC_134087.1, read as the reverse complement.
TCAACCCAAAAGGGAAATTTCCCCAAAATTCTCTCCTACATTTTACTAAACAAAAATGAAAAAATAATAAAATAAAATAAAATAAAAAGGAAGTAAGAAGAAAACTCAAAAAAAGAGGGTTGATCTTTCCCCAACATTTGCTTTTAGCCGACATTAGGGCTCCAATCCCTGAGTTGAGCATTTTTCCTTTAACCGACATTAGGGCTCCAATCCTGAGTTGAGCGTTTTTTTTTTCTTTAGCCAACATTAGGGCTCCAATCCCTGAGTTGAGTGTTTTTCCTTTAGCCAACATTAGGGCTTCAATCCCTGAGTTGAGCAGTTTTCTTTAGCCAGCATTAGGGCTCCAATCCCTGAGTTGAGCATTTTTCCTTTAGCTAGCATTAGGGCTCCAATCCCTGAGTTGAGTGATTTGCTTTTAGCCGACATTAGGGCTCCAATCCCTGAGTTGAGCAATTTCCATTTAGCCGACATTAGGGCTCCAATCCCTGAGTTGAGCATTTTTCCATTTAGCCAGCATTAGGGCTCCAATCCCTGAGTTGAGCAGTTTTCCATTTAGCCGACATTAGGGCTCCAATCCCTGAGTTGAGCAGTTTTTCCATTTAGCCAGCATTAGGGCTCCAATCCTTGAGTTGTGCATTTTTCCTTTAGCCGACATTAGGGCTCCAATCCCTGAGTTGAGCGTTTTTCCTTTTAGCCAGCATTAGGGCTCCAATCCCTGAGTTGAGCGTTTTTCCTATTAGCCAAACATTAGTGCTCCAATCCTGAGTTGAGCGTTTTTCCTTTAAGCCGGCATTAGGGCTCCAATCCCTGGTTGAGCTATTTTCTTTTAGCCAACATTAGGGCTCCAATCCCTGAGTTGAGCGAATTTCCCTTAAGCCAGCATTAGGGCTCCAATCCCTGAGTTGAGCAATTTTCTGTAAGCCAGCATTAGGGCTTCAATCCCTGAGTTGAGCAACTTTTCTTTAGCCAACATTAGGGCTCCAATCCCTGAGTTGAGCATTTTTCCTTTAGCCAGCATTAGGGCTCTAATTCCTGAGTTAAGTTTTTTTTCTTTTAGCCGACATAAGGCCACCGAACCAACCACCATTTTCAAGTTGACAATTGTTCTTTGTTTGGAAAATTGAAACAGGTGTGATCCAAAGCAACCGTGCAAGAAGCAGGTGTCGCCCAAAAGAAAAGAGATACGTGAATGCAAGAAACAGCTTTGCAATAAGGAATCAACCCAAAAGGGAAGTTTTCCCAAAATTCTCTCCTGCATTTTACTAAACAAAGATGAAAAAATTAATAATAATAAAAAAAATAAAGAAAAACGAAAAAGGAAGTAAGAAGAAAACTCAAAAAAAGAGGGTTAGTTAGAATCCCCAACAATCTTCCATTTAGCCGACATTAGGGCTCCAATCCCTGAGTTGAGCATTTTTCCTTTTAGCCAGCATTAGGGCTCCAATCCCTAAGTTGAGCAGTTTTCCATTTAGCCGACATTATGGCTCCAATCCCTGAGTTGAGCAATTTTCTTTTAGCCGACATTAGGGCTCCAATCCCTGAGTTGAGCGAATTTTCCTTTAGCCGACATTAGGGCTCCAATCCCTGAGTTGAGCGATTTTCCTTTAGCCGACATTAGGGCTCCAATCCCTAAGTTGAGCGATTTCCTTTCTTTAGCCAGCATTAGGGCTCCAATCCCTGAGTTGACCAGTTTTTTAGCAAACATTAGGGCTCCAATCCCTGTGTTGCGCCTTTTAGACTAGAGTTCTCCAATTCCCTCATCAGTTCTGTAAATTTTCATGACAATTAACTCACGAAATTTTCCTAGTGAAACTGGGGCAGAAAATTTCGTTCGTTTGTATTGTTGTCTCAGCAGGTCTGACCTCGAGGCGCAGGGATCGAGACGACATACGGGATGAGTCTCAATCTAGAATAAAGAAAAGAAGAAAAGAACAAAAAGCAGATGTTCCCAAATATTGGAACAAACAAGGGGCAGGTCGCTCAAAAGTTGATCAAATCCCCGAGCTCCGCCAATCCTGTTTCACTCAATACTGCAGAAATAAACAAGCGCCTACAACTTGCGAGCATCAAGATTCGGATCGAAGTCTACAAGCAAAATCAGCTAAGACCCAAGATCAAGTTGCAAAATAATTATAGATAGGAATCTTGTAACTAGCGGTTGACAGGCATAAGTAGTTAGTTCAGTTTTCAATTTCCTTTGGTTGTAATAAGGAGGTCAGTAAAGCAGTAATGGCAATAGCAACAGCAGTAACATCAAGCATTGCAATCCCATGGTAGTCCCAGCTACCAAAGTTTCCCGAACTACATTGACCTGATTCCTGTTTATCCCAGGATATGTAGGAAATCTTTGAAGCAAAGATTCGGCCAAATTTTTCAAAAAATGCGCTTCACACAGAGTAGTCCAACGGGCAAAAATCGCTCATATCCGCTCACTTTATCTTTGCACGAAAACGTCGCATGTTTTCGGGCAAAGAGGGGCAGCTGTGAGCACGTGATTTTTGTTTACGCGACAATTACTCCAAAAGAAAATCAAAAAATAAAACAAATGGTTTTATTGTACAAATTTTTGTGAATTTGCTTGGCATTTTTTGTAGTTTTTATCTGTGATAATTTAGTTTTATCAATTGAAAATACAAAAATGTATGTCGCGCATAAAGTTGGGATCTTGTGCTACTATTAGGAATTAATTAAAGTCATATTTGGTTTTGAATGAATAAAAAATCACAACAATATTTGTCTTGTTAATTTTTTCGTTTTATCGTTTAAAGGTTGATTCTTGTTTAATTAATATATGATATTGTGTGTTAATTATCACTAAAAATCAATTGGTGTCTTGTGATATAATTTTGATTTTTTATATTTCTTATAATATTTTTTTTAGAATTTTGTAAATTCGGATTTTTATGGGAAAGGAAAAGAAATAAGTTGAATTGGATAAAATTGGGATTGGGCCATTTCAAATTGGACCCAAAATTGGGCCCAAAGCATTTGTTTTGCCCGGTCCAGATCAGTTGGCCTCAGGGACGTCCAAACGACGTCGTCTTGATTATGCTTGATCTGGGCCGTTGATCTCAGAATGATCAACGGCCAAGATCACAAACCCTAACCCATCTCAGCCAACCCGACCCAGCACCATCCACGACCCAATCCCCACAGAGACCAAAACGACCCCGTTTCATATAGTTAAAGTGATCCAAACCGTTGATCTCATTAGATCTAACGGCTTGGATTCATTCACTCACCCCGTATATAAGCCTGCCCCTCTCACCCCGCGCCCTAAGCCAGAACCCCCCCCTCGAGTCGTCTTCGTCTCTTTCCCAAACACCCTCAAGAACCCTAGCGCCGCCCTTCCGTTCGCTCACCATAAACCCGGCGGCAACGATGCCGGTGACCACCAGATTAACACCCCTAGTGCACCTCGACCCCCTGGACACGGATCTGCAAACCGTTGGTCTTAAACCTTCCCCCATCGTCTCGAATCTTCATTTGAAGATTCGAGCTAAACCTCAACCTATGTAAAACCACCCCAAATCCACACCAGTTACTCCCCTGACTTCCCTCGTGACCAAACCAAGCTTGGTTTGGTTCGAATCTAACCAGAAAAGCTCGCACCCCAAATTTGAGCCCCGAGAACCCTAGAAATCCAAAACCTGGGGTTTTGTCCAATTAAGGTCCATTCGACCTCAAAAGAGGTCGAGTCCAGTTCAGGCCTGGTTCATTTTATTCTTGATCTTCCGAGATAAGTTTCTTTCCTTCTGCTTTTGTTTGTTATTTGTATTTGCTTGTACGATTAGTTAGTTTGTTTGATTTTTTTTTTTATGTTATCTTTTTTTGATTCTGTCCGTCTTCATAAAGACCCTTTATGTAGTCATTTTTCTTCTGAATACTTGTTACTTGAACTTACAGTGAATTATATGTCCAAGCTGTTTTGAATCATAGGATAGTTAAGGTCGTGTTTGAAATCCCATGTTGCATCTGAAGTCACTGAAAGCCATCCGATGACCTGTTTGATATATTTTATTGGTTGTTAGCTATTTGTTGTAGCTCATATGGTCAATTAAGCAAGTGTCGTCAACTAAACTCACTTGAAAAACTAGAAAAAACATGAGGCTGCCCTTTCCAGTAGGATTTCTAGCATGACTCCTATTCTTTGTGTTAAGGATTCGTATCAATGAATTTGGTTTCAGTATATTTGTAATCCTTGTTTACCTTCTCAGCTGCCTGTCTGATCCTTGGGCTTTGATTTGGTGAGGAGTAACTTCCCAATATGACCTACTCATACCATTAGAGTAACTTCCCTGTTTGACTGAGTGTGAATCAATAAATGAAGGAATTGGTTGTAGCTGTAGAACTGTAAGCTAACCTGAAACCAATCTTAGGAGTTAAGTCTATATAGACTATAACCTCAAACCTCTAAGCTTAAGGGTAATACAATAAATCACAGGAGTTTCAAGGGTATTCTAGGGTTTTAAAGATTCTGAATTGCTTAAAGGCAAGTGAGCTGACAGTAAGTTACTAAAATATTAATTAAACTAATGAAGTTAATTGACCAATAGTGGGATTGATGGTATGTTAAGCACCTTTAGCAGCTGGAAATCAGTAACAACATGGGCTTGATGATAAAAAGCTGAAAATGCACATGAGAATAGTAGTGGAACCTGCTGTACAGTAGGATATCCACTGCATTTCTGAATTTCAGCAGTTTAAAGTAGAAGAAAACCCCATGCCTAGACAATCCTAAGTGGAGATGACAGCCTTTAAGGCTTATTTTAAGCCCTGGGCAGCCTGTCTTTAAAGGCAGGTTCTTCCTTTCTATAGGGGGATAAAAAAGGGGGTCAGACATCAAGAGTAAAGAGAAGAAGAGAACATAAATAAAAGGGGAGAGAAACTAGAAGGGGGAGAGCATTGTAGATCAGTTTTGGAATCAGTCTGGAGGGGTTCAAAAACAGAAAAGTTTAAGGTTTTGAGAGCTAAAGAGAAAAGCACCATTTCATTGCCTCTTCTTCTGAGTTTGTTTCCAATTTCTAAACTGAATTTCAATTCCAACATCTCTCAAAAGAACAAAAGCATAGTTTGGAATAGGCTATCCTGTCCATTACTTGTAGTTTGAAGCTATTGGATTCATTTGAACATTAGTAGCGAGATATTCGATTCGTTTTTCTGTTTCGTTTGGGTTCAACTGTAATTGCTGGATTCATTGTTGAGCATATTTGGTTTCGATTAATTCCAAGTGTTTCGGGGCCATATTTCGATTTCCTGGGCTTTGGTCGCGTTGCTGTTGGTTTGCTGTTGCTGCTGCCATTTTTGCTGCTGCTGATTTTCTACTTTCTTTTTCTTCTTCTTGTGTTTCAACATCCAGGTCCATACTTCGAATCACCTTGATGTAACTTGAATTAAAGTTGAAACGGGATTACACAGCGAATCTGTACATTTGGATGCTATTTATCGTCTTCAATTTCATAGATGTCAAATGAAGTAGATTCATCTAATATTAGTTCTGTTTTATATTTTGTATGAATATTGGAAACATGACTGTTTAATTGAAACTGTTAGGTGTGTAGATTTCTGTGACAGAAATGTAAATTATGTAGATAGTTTATAAAGGTCATATCCCGTAGTTGTTGATTTGAAAAATAAACATGTTAAATTTTGACGCAAAACTAGTAGGACATTAAGCGAGTAATTTCGCAGAATCGTTAAGTCTGCCGTATTTGAAGTTTTATTCGATGCAGCAAGGCTAAGGTTATGAACTTAATAGGCATGGGTTGTTTTCGAACATGGTTTGTCAGAGTTTCTTTCAAAGGTAATAGATTTTCAAAGTGTCGATTAAGTTTAACAACTTTCGAATGTGTTGGTAGTCAAGTTTGGTCCGTTTTCAAATAATAAAAATTAGTTCCAATGGTTCAATTTGTCTAATAATGTGAGGTTTAAACTCGTTAAAGAATAATTGGTTTGTTTTGGCGATAGCGTTTGTCAATTCTATATCTTATTTATAATTTCATTTTCTTTTAGTAATGTTCAATTATAGAATAAGGCATGAAACAATTTCCTTTTGAGTAAATTCGATTGCGATTTTGCGTTTAGCATTTTTTGTAACCCAATAATTGATAAAAGGCTCAAACTTGCCAAGCTCGTAATTTAATTAGCGAATATTTTTCTTTCTTTCATTTTAGAGACAAACATAATAGAAAATGTAGTCGTTGTAGGTTTATCCTTTCAAAAAATGAGACGAGTCTCGCCAAATAAAAATACAAATTGCGGAGCCCTCAATAACTGGTCATAATAAAATACTTAGAATTTGGGATGGACTGTTTAGTGAATTTCACTACTCTCCCCAACGCGTTATACTCTTTAGGCGCGACTTAATTAAATTACATTCTTAAATTCGGGTGCGCATTTATGTGACCCAAATTCAAATCTCAACGGAGTCGGAATGTATTAACAACCACGGGTGCATTGATTGTGACGTGGTTCGAGATGCATTTTCACAACGTTGCAATTCTATTGAAAAATAATAATAAAAGCGGGTTAAACTTAATAAAAGCACATAAGTAATAACATGTATTAAATCAGATATTTAGCCATTATAACAATTTAAGCGACCGTGCTAGAACCACGGGATTCGAGGGTGCCTAACACCTTCCCTCGGGTCAACAGAATTCCTTACTTAGAATTTCTGGTTCGCAGACTTCATTTGGAAAGTCGAATATTTTCCTCGATTTGGGATTCAAGATAAACCGATGACTTGAGATATCAAAAGCCAAACCTTTCCCAAGTGGCGACTCTGAATTAAATAAATAATCCCATTTCGAATATTGTCACTTAAATTGGAAAAACTCCCTCACGCATTTACCCTTCGGGATAGGCGCGCAAAAAGGAGGTGTGACATTAATAAACAAGTTACTTTATTTAAAATCAAGGATGTCCTTCTCCCTAATTCTCATTTGACTTTCTTTTAATGTAGTCATCACTTTGGGTGGAGATCCCCTCCAGTAAAGTTCATTATTGCTCAATACACTTACGGATTTGTGCCGTGTATCTACTCAATTAATTTAATGTTGAGATTCAATAAGTTAATAAAATAATTAAAAATGGTAATGCACTTTCAAACAAAAAAAAATTGCAAAAGAACCTAGTACTAACGGCATCCGTCTGTTACACTATTTCTTTCACTCAAATACAATAGGTAGAAACATGATAAAAAGAATCTCTTCATATTTTTCTTTTAACATATTATTATATAAAGTTCTTCTATTGTTAAAAATAATTGTAAAAAATATTTGTGTAGTTGCGTAATGTGAGAAACCAGATGATGTTACAACGGTTAAATAGACGGATTAGAGGTAATTCTAAAGTTGAATAAATGTTACAACAAAAAATAATACAAAACCCAAACAATTCAAAAATTCCAGTCGTTATAAGTTGGCACAAATTCCGTAAGTTTATTGAGCATCGTATCTGCTCAAATTCCAAACACTTACTGATTTGTGCCATGTATCTTACTCAATTAATTCAAGACCGGATTTCTTTAGCGACGACATAATTCCGGTCATTATTCATACTTTTTCACGACAGGATTTTCCCCTCCTAATTTGTTATTCGGTCATTAAAAGTCTTTAATGACAACAATGTATTATGTCAAGTCAAATGCTTTTAGCGACCGATATTTCCTTCGTTAATTATATAATTACTTTTAACAACCAAAATTCTCTTCGTTAATAGTCATTGATCTGTTTGAGAAACCTGTGAAAGAGTTTTAATGACCACATTTTTCTTCACTAATATAAAAATGTAATAAATATAATTAAGAAATTCAAATTACATGAATAGTAATGATTATTTATATGCTTTCATGCATGCTCAACAACATTGGAAAATAAACAAAATACTTGATATCTTGTTAATACAAAAGACTAAAGTATTATATTTACCAGAACCAATCCAAATTGTATGAAAACCATCTTACTAAAACAATGAAAAATAAAAATAATGCAAACCCAGCCAAGAGACAACCGGAAGCATAAAGTGAGATGAGTTAAACATCATGTTTAACAATTCCTAAAAAAGAGAAAAAGTAAAATTGCAGCATATATATGTACATACGACAGTGTCTTTAAAAAATCACGGACGAACCAAAAACCTCTTGTACTTCAACTTGCTCTACACTTTCTTCAAGGATAGGTTCTTCGGACTTCAAATTTTTGATCTGTTAAAATAACAAATTTATGTCAGTTTAGTAATAAAGAAAAACTAAAGAAGAAAAATCAGATCCATTAAAGGCTACACTGATGGCTATAAATGAGAAAGTGAAAAAATACAAAGATCATATGACATAACGGTAGATAGTATAGTAGCAAGAATACAACACATTAAATTTTCTATATCTGTAGATGATGATCATAAGACGACTAAATGATAGTTCTACATCACCCAATCTGCACAATGAGTGCGACTTTTGGGAAGCAAATCCCATTAAGGGTGGGAGTTCGGTACTTCATTTTGGTATTTAAGAACTTATGTTCGGTATTTCGGTGTTCGATTTAATAATTGTGTATACCAAATACCGTAACAAAGTAGCTCAGTACGGTTCAGTATGTCTTATTTGGTTCGGCACGGTTTCAGTTTATCAATTTACATAACAGATTTGCATGACAAATTTCCATAAATAATGCAGCAGCAAGTGCATTTAACGAGCAGCAACAACAAATTGTTGTCCGTTTTCATATAGCAATCACACCAAATTCATACAGTAAAATGAAAGCAAGGTAACAATAAGACAACATCTGGTAAATCAACGCATTATATAAACTCACAAAATGGAAGATTCAATTGAGAAAAGAAAATGATATAATTTGCCTCTGTTTAATACTTGTCGCGACTAATTGTACACTTTGACTTTTTGTTGTTGGTGCTCTCTTGCTCAAAGGATTGAAAATTCCTATGACATTGTGCAGGATATGTTTTATAGGAAAGAAGATGAAAGTATAACTCCATTAGTCCATTTATGAGAACTTAAACCATAAACTGTAAGCTTGCCAGCACAATGTTGTATAAGTGTTGGTTGTATCATCATGTTTCAGATATTTTATAAGAGCATGTTCTATTCAATCTGTAGTGTATGTTGAATTTCATTAATAAAATACTACATAACCAGCATACAAATTTATGAAGGACAAGAGGTCTTTCTGGTTTGGACTCCATATCAAAGTGAAAAATTCTCTTGTAAATCTGCTAGGAGAACTTTAAGGAAGTTCAAATCAGTTACTCTCACAACTATGAAAAGTTGGCATCCTAAACTCCCTTTAAAAGTTTGCTTTTTTATGTAAGAATGTTAGCTTACATATTACCTACTGATGATATTTTATGTAGGTTCAAAGTATTTGGGCCCTCTAGATGCTATTGTTGCAGAATTTACCAAGCAACAGTTTTAATAAATGGCTATGAAATCATACCTTAAATTTTCAGTAAAAAAATGCTCCTTGACCAGCCATTCCCACTCTCTCTTGTCTACCCCATTTGGCACATCTTTTAGAGCATAACGAAATGGCTTAGACTTAATATTCTTGTGCATCGATCCTCTCCAATTGTTCCATAACTTTCAAATATGTTTCAAGACATGATCACGTTGATGTCCTACAATATTTCACAAGTATCATTAAATATGAAATTTATCTTATAAACTAGAAAATAAAAATTTAACTGTGTATCAAATAAAAATATCGTTTTCCATGGAAGTGAGTAATAACCAGAACAGATAGCGCCACTATATTAAATGAGACAAACCAAATTTTATCAAGTAAATGCCCCCTAGTAGGAACCAAACATGGGAATAAGAATACAATAAATATCATACAGATCCATTCGGATGTTAACAAATTAAGAGAGAATAGAAGGGAGCACAGTGCAGTACATTAACAGAGAATGAGCTATCCCGGAACTTTGATGTATATCGGATCTTTATTTTCAATCTACAATCACTACTTCATGTCACACCTCCTTTTTGCGCGCCCGCCCCGAAGGGTAAGATGCGCGAGGGAGTTTTTTCCAATTTAAGTGACAATATTCGAAATGGGATTATTTATTTAATTCAGAGTCGCCACTTGGGAAAGGTTTGGCTTTTGGTGTCCCAAGTCACCGGTTTATCTTGAATCTCAAATCGAGGAAAATATTCGACTTTCCAAATGAAGTCTGCGAACCAGAAATTCTAAGTAAGGAATTCTGTTGACCCGAGGGAAGGTGTTAGGCACCCTCGAATCCCGTGGTTCTAGCACGGTCGCTTAAATTGTTATAATGGCTAGATATTTGATTTAATACATGTTATTACTTATGTGCTTTCATTAAGTTTAAAACCGCTCTTATTATTATCATTTTAATAGAATTGCAACGTCGTGAAAATGCGTCTCGAACCACATCACAGTCAATGCACCCATGGTTGTTAATACATTCCGACTCCGTTGAGAATTGAATTTGGGTCACATAAATGCGCACCCGAGTTTAAGAATATAATTTAATTAAGTCGCGCCTAAAGAGTCTAACGCGTTTATTGTCTTTGGGGAAGACAGTGAAATTCATTAAACAGCCCATCCCAAATTCTAAGTATTTTATTGTGACCAGTTATTGAGGGCCCCGCAATTTGCATTGTTTTATTTGGTAGACTCGTCTCATTTTATGAAAGGATAAACCTATAATGACTACATTTTCTATTATGTCTCTATAAAATGAAAGAGAAAAGGTCTTAATTTATTTACATGCTTGAGTTGTTATAGTTGGGTTTCGAATATGATTCATAAATTCTGAAAATGATGCAAGCAGGGAAGTCCGTTGCCAATGCGGGCTCAGGCCCAACGTTTATGATATAAAACTAGACCTGGGTCGTCTTATTCACATGTTACTACCTAGTTACATTATACTAGGCAAGTTCTCAGTTTGTCAAATTAAAAAAAAACTTAGCAATCTAATTTTAATCCTAAACCAATTACATGCTGAAATTAACCAATATTATTTAACTAAACAACATTCCTACAAATTCCGAAATGGCCTATTCGTTTGATTTTTAACTAGACGGAGTTGCTACACCATTCATTTATTTTTAGGCAATATATATAGATAGTTCATCCGTTAAGCTATCGTCAGATGTTCCACTATATATATTAAATAGCTACATGATTCTGATTTTTGTAAGCTAAATAATTTACATATACAAATAAGATTCAGAAAATAATAAAAATAAATTTAGAACTTTAACTCTTCATTTTTTCGTATTCATGCTTCCTGTTTCAGTTTACAATAATCAGCGTGTCAGTTGTGTACCTGACATTAGAAGCAAAAGAAAAGAGAGATCAGCAGAAATTTAGTAGCATACAACAACAGCAACCCCAGCAACCAGTAACAACCAGCAACGAGAAACTTAGTGACAGATTTTAAAATCAAGACAAAATCCAGAAACAACAACAGTTAACGGACAGAAGCAAAGGGAATCTTTTCAGATTTTGAAAGACTAGTTAGTGTTTAACCCTTAATTTCTGAATCCGTATATCAGAATATTTGGATTGTATATCAGGTGTATACTCTTCTTCTTTTGAGTTTCCAGAATGTTTTTCTTTTTATTTTTCTAAATTCTTAGTATCTTTCGAAATTTTCTCTCTATTAAAATTTTCTTCTGTATTCTATCCTCAAAATCTGATCAAGTTCCTCATTTATATCTCATCCCAAACCCTTTAATTCATTAATAAAACCATCATTTTCTCCTACCAAATCCACTATCTTCCCACTCATCCCCCACTACATTAAACAAATATATCAACTTCACCCCATTACATTTTGTCCCCCATGCCTAACATAAACAATTACCATATTCCCCTCCACTACAATTTGTCTTGTCCCCCATTTATATTAAACAATTATATCACCTACACCCCATTACATTTTGTCCCCCATGCTTAACATAAAGAATTATTCAAAATGTTCAATAACTACCCCTCCGACCTTATTGCAATTACCATTTTACCCCTGAACGTACTGCAAATTACCAAACTACCCCCATCAGCTATAACCAATTCACCTAATCAATCTTAACCAAAATATAGCCAATATGATCAATTTCTAACAATGTTCAACAACAAATTCAAACTAAATGATGAACAACAAAGAAACAACTAAAATTATCTTGATTGAACAAAATCTTTAACAAAAAACAAACCTACTTTCAGATTCAACAACAATAACAACAAACAAATATATTCAGATTTCTAAATTCAATAATCATTTGAACTTAAAATCTAACAACTTTACAACCAACAATTCCTATATTAAAACTAAACAAAATCATGAAGCAAACTGAAGAAATAATAAAAAATGATAATCAACAAACAAGAAGATCAAACTATACTAATTTCGGATTCAATATCAATCAAACAAAGTATGAACATAAATGAAAAGATTCAACAACAATAACAAACAAGTTTTATTCAACTTTGAATTAAACTTAAACAAAACAAATAAACATATTCAAATCACTAATCTTCAAATAATCAATTAATCTTTTTAAATTAAATCCAACAAAATTATAACAAAGATATATGATCCAAAAATTAAAAACCAAAATATAACTTCACATTAAATCACTGAATTAAAAACGAACATAAAAAAAATGAATACGAATTAAATCTATGTTAACAACAAACAACGGATTCAAACGATTTAAGCTAACACTTTTCTATATTAAAACTAAATCCTCTTAAAATTAATAAAACAAACTGAAAAATAATTTAATTGAATCTTCAACTTAAATCTATCAACAATATAATTAATCAAACTAACAATTTCTGCAAAAACAAACAAGAAAAACAAAACAACTAAATAAAAATCAAGAACAAGAATCAAACATTTAATGATTTCATATCCGAAAAATATCAAACAAATTACGGATGGGAACGAAACTTAAACCAACTAACCAGATCGGAACGATGATGAACTCGAACAAAAACAAATCTGCCCGGAAACAAATATTGCACCAAAACCATTTGACGCCGAAGACGATCACGAACGGACAAACGAAGAACTTGAAGGAGAAGTAACGGACAGCAGCAGCGCGGGCAGCAACGAGAAGCAGTGGCGCAGGAAGCAGCAATAGGAAGCAGCGCAGGCAGTAGCGTACGAAGAGAAAAAGACGCAGCAACAGTGTTGCTATTCATCGAGGGAGGCAGCCATGGGAGCTCGAGCTCGAGCTCGACGAAGACGAAGAAGATGAAGCAGAAAACGCAGCAACAGTGGTGTTGGACGAAGCAGTCACGCAGCAGCCATAGCAGAAGTGTGAGCAGCCAGCAGCAGCAATGGCGGGACGCAAGGAGGAGGAAGGAGGAGTCGTTCATGGATGGTGAAGCCGCGGGTGTGTGTGTGTTACATCGTCGTAGTTGTGTGTTGTCGACGTGGTTGTGTGTGTGGCGTGGGGATGAAGGGAACGGGAGAGGGGCAGCCATGGGAGGGGCTTTGAGCTCTTTTGGAGAAGAAGGAGAAGAGAGAAAGAGAGGGGGGGGCGGATGAGTTTAGTCTAGGGTTTTCTTTTTTTTTTTTGTTTTGTAAAAAATGAAAAAATGAAAATGAAGAGGGGGAGTTGGGTTGTTGGTACTGGACTGGGTCGACCCGGTTTGGAATGGACCGGGTCATAGGGAAGGTTGGGCCATTTTTTGGGCCTGTGACTTGAAATTGAAGAAGAGGCCCAATTCCGACTTTCTTTATATTTTTGCTCTCTTTTCTTCTTTTATTTTTCTAAAACTAAATTCTAAAACTCCTTAAATTATTATTAAGACTAAATTAAGTTATAAAAGTGCAAATTAACTCCCAATAACAATTAACGCATAATTAAGTAATAATTAAGCATAAAATTGTATATTTGGACATTAAATGCTAAAAATGCACAAGATGCCTATTTTTGTAATTTTTAATTTTTGTAAAACAAACTTAATTACTAACAATTGTAGGATTAAATCCTAAATGCAAAAATGCGACATATTGTTTTGTATTTTTTATTAATTTAACAAATAAACATGCACAAACAAATACAAATAATTATCCAAAAATGTCACAGAATTCTCAAAATTGCACACCAAGAAAAAATCATTTTATTTTTAATTTTTTGGGAGTAATTCTTTCATAGGGCAAAAATCACGTGCTTACAGCTGCCCCTCTTTGCCCGAAGACACGAAGGGTTTTCGTGCAAAGATAAAGTGAGCGATTTTTGCCCATCCGAGTACTCCGTGTGAAGCATTTTTTTTTTGAAAAAGATTTGACCGAACCTTTGCTTCAAAGGTTTCCTACATATCCCTGGCTAAACAGGAATCAGGTCAATGTAGTTCGGAAAACTTTGGTAGCTGGGACTACCCTGGGATTGCGATATTTGCTGTTACTGCTGTTGATTTACTGATCGCCTTATTACAACCAAAGGAAAATTGAAATTGAACTAACTACTTATGCGTGTCAATTGCTAGTTACAAGATCCCTATCTATAATTCCTTTGCAACTTGATCTTGGGTCTTAGCTGATTCTGCTTGTAGACTTCGATCTGAATCTTGATGCTTGCAAGTTGTAGGCGCCTGTTTATTTCTGCGGTATTGAGTGAGACGGGATTGGCAAAACTCGGGACTTTGATCAAAATTTGGAGCGACCCGCCGTCTGTTTGTTCTAGTATTTGGGGACATCTTCTCCTTTTGTCCTTTTCTTCTTTTCATTATTCAAGATTGAGACTCATCCCGTAGGTCATCTTGATCAATGCGCCTCGAGGTCAAACCTGCTGAGACAAACAAAACAAACGAACGAAATTTTTCTGCCCCAGTTTCACTAGGAAAATTTCGTGAGTTAATTGCCATAATAATCTACAGCACTGATGCGGGGATTGGAAAAACCCCTAGTCTATGAAGCGCAACTCAGGGATTGGAGCCCTAATGTCGGAAAAGGTAAAAATGCACAACTTAGGGATTGGAACCCTAATGTCGGCTTAATAGAAAAACGCTCAGTTCAGGGATTGGAGCCCTAAGGCTGGCTAAACAGAAGAACGCTCAGTTCAGGGAGTGGAGCTCTAATGCTGGCTAAATGGAAACTTGCTCAACTTAGGGATCGGAGCCCTAAATTTGGAGGATTGCTAGGTTATGTTGGAAAAGGTCCACAGGTTATGCCGGGGAAGTCATCGGGTTATGCCAGAAAATTCACCGGGTTATGTCGGAGAACTCATCGGGTTATGCCGGAAAAGGGAAAGAGGTCCCTGGGTTATGCCAGGGAGGTCCACGAGTTATGCCGGGAAAGGGAAAGAGTCCTCGTGTTATGCCGGGGAAGTCATCGGGTTATGCCGGAAAAGGGAGAGAGTCCTCGGGTTATGCCGGGGAAATCATCGGGTTATGCCGGAAAAGTCCACGGGTTATGCCGGGAAGATTCATCGGGTTATGCCGGAAAAGGGAAAAAGTCCTCGAGTTATGCCGAAAGAGTCCTCGGGTTATGCCGGGGAAGTCATCGGGTTATGCCAGAAAAGGGAGAGAGTCCTCGGGTTATGCCGGGGAAATCATCGAGTTATGCCGGAAAAGGAAAAAAGTCCTCAGGTTATGTAGGGGAAGTCATCGGGTTATGCGGAAAAGGGAAAGAGGTCCCTAGGTTATGCCAGGAAGGTCCATGGGTTATGCCGGGAAAGGGAAAGAGTCCTCGGGTTATGCCGGGGAAATCATCAGGTTATGCCGGAAAAGGGAAAAAGTCCTCGGGTTATGCCGGGGAAATCATCGGGTTATGCCGGAAAAGGGAAAGAGGTCCCTGGGTTATGCCAGGGAGTTCCACGGGTTATGCCGGGAAAAGGAAAGAGTCATCGGGTTATGCCGGGGAAGTCATCGGGTTATGCCGGAAAAGGGAGAGAGTCCTCGGGTTATGCCGGGGAAAAAGTCCTCGGGTTATGCCGGAAAAGGGAAAAAGTCCTCGGGTTATGCCGGGGAAATCATTGGGTTAGGAAAAAAAATGTAGGAAAGAATCGGGAGGAGACTTCCCTTTTGGGTTGATTATTCAGGAAACAAAAATGTAGGAAAGAATCGGGAGGAGACTTCCCTTTTGAGTTGATTATTGCAGCATAGCCATTTCTAATCCTTGCGCATTTCCTTTTGGCT
This sequence comes from Nicotiana tabacum, assembly GCF_000715075.1. Taxonomy (NCBI): domain Eukaryota; kingdom Viridiplantae; phylum Streptophyta; class Magnoliopsida; order Solanales; family Solanaceae; genus Nicotiana; species Nicotiana tabacum. Next base: position 911,747 of record NC_134087.1, on the reverse strand, counting down.
GCACCTGCCTCTCGCAGGGTTGTACCTGCTTCCTGCTTAGTTCGTTTTGTATTGCAACTGCTTCAACTTCAAACAAAGGAAAATTGTTAGTTTGAAATTGTGGTCGGTTTTGTGGCCTTCATTGTTTTTCTTGGTCCCAAGCCTCATTTCTGTTGAGAAAATTCGCCATTGATTGGCTTCCAAGGCGACCTCCTTTCAAACTGATAAGACTCAATATTTCAGGATTTCACGATGATTTGCGCGTGTAAGGCTCTGTTTCTTCCGTCTCAATCTGCTTGGGGATTTTGAGGTAATCAAACGCCACGATCAGCCGGGATTGGACTGACGCATCACTGAGGCCGGGTATGTTCTCCACCTCTTGCCAGACAGAGCCCTGTGAAACCGGTCCTGCCACCTTTTCTTTCTAGCATGTTTTGGGGCTTAGGGTTAAACCGAAAAGGAATCCAAAGAAAGGTAAACAAAGAGAGAGAAAATGAATTTAAAAGAGAAGCGTCCTTTTCGGGGAAAAGAAAGACTTATCTGAGGTGCATACTGGCTTTAAATTGACATGACCTGCTTTTTGGACTGGATGCCCGACTCTTACGAACCTACATTTTCTCACGAACCAAACGGATCTATGTTTCCAAACCAGGGAACCTTGCCAGAACCTTCTGTGGTGAAATCCTCTTTTCGGCCGACAGCGCCCTTTGCGAGTTTTCGCTAGCCGACCTCTCTCATTTCTCTTCTTACCGTCGCTTTATAGTGCTCGTCATGAGTTTCCACTAACAAGACTCTCTCATTTTTATTTCTCTGCTTGCCATCGCCTTATGGTGCCTGTAGGTTTTCACCAATAAGACTCTCTCATTTTATTTCTCTCATCCTGACTGCGTCGGATCCGAGCAACTGCGTCCTTTGATTTTGAAGAAACTTTTGTCGATTGATCGGAAGGACTTGCAACAGGTTTGTGGTCAAAAGAACTTGGATCGAATTACAACTTTGGAACCGTCCAGGCGGGATTATCACCGCCATGGCCAGTTGAGGTCGACTTGATGCACTTGCTGAGGCTGGGTGCCTTTTGCACATTAGCGTGTATCAAATGAAAGCCTTGTAAATCAGTCTTGCCATCCTTTCTTTGTCTTGGTTTTGGAAGAGTGTTAGACTAAAAGGATCCAAAGAGAAATAAATAATTGAATGGAGAATGAGTTTAAAAACTAGAAGTGTCCTTTTCGGGGAAAGTAGAGAAGGACTTATCTGGAGTACATGCGGACTTCAATGAACATGACATGCCTTTTGGACTGGATGCCTGATCTGTGTAAACCGTCCGACTCTCAAAAATTTATCACAACTTTGCCTTGAATACCGAGGAACCTTGCTAGGACTTTGTTGATGCTGATGGATGTGAGGATCTTATTTTCGATCATGGGCGCCCTTTGTGGGTTTTCACGAGCGGGCATTTTTCATCTCATTTCTTACCATCTCCTTATAGTGCCTGTGTGGGTTTTCACTAAAAAGACTCTCATTTGATTTCCTCTGCTTACTGTCGCCTTACGGTGCCCGTGTGGGTTTTCACCAATAAGGCTCTCTCATTTCATTCCTCTCATTTTGTTGTATCAGACCCAAATAACTCCATCCTCCCATTTTGAACCACTTTGCCGATTGATCAGAAGGACTTGAACAAGGTTTGGGGTGAAAAGAATTTGGATTGAACTACAACTTTGGAACCTTTTAGGCGGGATCATTGCTGAACCGTTATAACTTCTGCCCCAGTTTCACTTTTGGGGGACTTTGGATTTTTATTTTGGTGTGACTGAACCCCAAGGAGAGGCTGCCTACGTATCCTTTCGGAATCAAGTCAGACGTAGTTCAGACCAATCAATGTTTTTTTTTGGATTTTTTTTTCTGCTTTGCTTTTGTTTTTCACTTTCTTCTTCCCTTCCGTTTTTTTTTCCATCATTTTTCTTTTTCATTTCAATTTCTTTCTTTTTTTACTTTATTTTATTTTTCAATAATATTTTCAGGTTTCAAAGAGGGTAATCAAAGAAGAGTAACCAGTTCAAATGGGTTTGCAAAGGGTTGATAGTGTTTGGGTAGCGAGAATGAAAGCCTTCGTCATCTCAATCGAAAAATATTAGAACTATATGTAGGATCCAACATAGTACATTTTGACTGCATTTGCATTGACAGTTATTTCAAGGGTATTTCCTTCGATGTGTCCCAAGTACAACGCACTTTTTTGGCAGTACTCTTGTTGCAATGTATGTAACTTTCCAATCTGGATCCAATTTTCTTTCAACTTTTCTAACTCTTTGTTTTATTTTCTTAAACGTATTCTTCATTGCGACCCAATTCTTGATTCATTCTTTCGAGGTCTGACAGAGTTTTAAGATCCGGGCATGAAGTCCCTAAGCATGTCATATTATTGAAACATGCATTTAACAGAACTAAAAGAGAATGAGAAAATTGACAAGATTTAAGAAAAGAGACATTCCGGGAAAATGAAATATCAATTTCATTTGATTTTTTTTCTTTTTTTTAAAATTTTTTTTTTGAAGATAGAAGGGTTTACATCGGAAAGTAAGACAATAAAGTAAAACATCTGGATCACACCCTGAGGTAATCCAGATGCAGAAAGGATAGCAAGACTAGCTACCGAGACTCCCGTCTGATGGGGAACTTTCAGGCTTGGCAATCGTTTTTTGGCTTTTCTTCTGTCTCGGCAATGGCTGCAATAGCCTTCAGTGCCGGATCAAATTCCTCAGCTTCACAGATCATTCCGTCTATTGGCCCGTTTGTGAGAGTAGACAGGGGAATGTTCATCATATTAGGAACCTTTTCGTCCCGGAGAACGATTCTTTCAGCTTCAATCAAGCCTTCAACTGCCATTTTGAGGGTCCAATGACCAACAGTCCTTTGTACCGTGCCCCACTGCTCCAGAGTGGTATTCACATCTAGTATCAGCTCGATGCGGGGAGGGAGGACTCGGTGTTTGGCCGATTTGGGGCCACTTGCTGCAGCAAACTTCGCCTGACTAGCTTTTGGAACAAGCCTGAGTATGATTCACCAATAGGGGTGAACTGATTCCTTTTGAAAGACTCTCTTGGGTGAGGATTGTACTGAGGAACATTTGATTGGGGACTATATGGAGCTTGGTAAGGATGGGCATTTCTGGGAGGTGGAGCTCAGTTTTGTGTATAATGTTGTGGCCGCGTGCAAGGCTGCATGTTCATCACCGCATACCAACAAAACCAATCACCTGAACAGAACCTGGCTAATTTACTCACACACACAACTTTGTTAGTTTTGAGGCATTTAACATATAGGAAATCGCACGTTGGGATGCAATGCACCTAAACAGTTAAACGCTTCTACCATGTGTTTGAACGGGTTGCATGTTTCATCCCGGCCTTAAACTAGTCCTCTTCACTATGTACCTCTTTTCTTTTATTCCTGCCTCTCTTTAACCACTCTTGATCTTGTTTTTGCCGCTCGTTTATTTTTTGCACTTTTTATTTTTTATTTTGTCACTCTTTTTCTTTTTTTCACTATTTTTCTTTCTCTTTTTCACTCAATTTTCTTTCTCCTTTTCTTTCAGTTTATTTTTTCACTCAATTTATATTATAGCTATGATCGAATCCGATGGAGATTGCGTACGTATCATGACCCCGCATGAATCAGATCTTGCGTAGTTCGGGACAAACAAGTGCAAAAATAAAGAAACAAGTGTTCATTTTGCATTGTGCTCATCCTGCACATTTATTAAGGTGATTTAAGCAAAAATGATTTGACTCGAAAAATGATTTGACTATTTCTTAGAAAAGAGAGATCCGATTTTCGAACACGGCCTTTCAGCACTTCGGGGATGAAGATTTTAAGGCTGTGAGGGTCAATCGATCCAGACTCTACAGGATGATCGAAAGTGGTCGTTTATGCAAAGTCAGCCTTCCGTCGTCCCTTTCGAGAATATTTGGCTATTTTTGACAAAAATAACATCACTTGATTTATTTATGACTCTTTTTTTTCAGAATGGTGACCCGACATTGGGAACATGGCCTCGCAGAGCCTCGGGGACGAGGATCCTAAGGCCATTGGGCAATTTGGTCAAAAGTTTTAAAAATGACAAAAAATGGCTGTTTATGCAAAGTCAGCCTTCTGGCGTCCCTTTCGGGAACATTCGGCTATTCTTGACAAAACAGCATCACCTGACTCATAAATTAAAATTCTGCCGTTTTGGCCATTTCTGAAGAAAGGGGAGGTTGGACCCGATGAGGGTTGCCTACGTATCTCACACCCTATAAGAATCAAACTGGCGTAGTTCGGGCGATCGTGAATAGAGTAAGTAAACTAACTTTTTTTGGAATTTTTTTTTTAAAAAAAAATGCTTTAAAAGAATAAAGGTTTTTTTTTGGATTTTTGTTTCTTTTGGATTTTTCTAAAAAACAATGCTTTAAAAGAAGAAAAGGATATTTATTTTTTGGATTTTTGAATTTGACTCTATTTTTATTTTTGAAAGATAGACTTCTAAAAATTCCTTTTCTTTTGATTGGAACTTCGAGAATTTTAGAAGTTACAAAAAAGAAAATATTTTTGTTTGAATTTTCATTTGTTCTCTCTTTTTCTAAATTAAAAAAAAATATTTTCTTTGGATTTTGGCTGTCGCCTCTGAATTTTCGAAAGAGGCACTTTTAAGAAAATATTTTGGATTTTCGAGTTTTTTTTTTTTTGAACCTTACAAAAGTATTTCTAAAGAAAAAAAATGAAAATATTTTCAGACTTTTAATTTTTAATTCAATGACATTTATGAAAGAAAGACTTTAAAGAAGGAAAGTCTTTAAAAGAACGAATATATATATATATATATATATATATATTGATTCTCTTTTTTCTGATTTTTTTTGATTTTTTGGGAAAAATACTTCAAAATAAAGGAAACCCGTATTTTGGATTTTGAGATGACTGAACCTCAGAGAGCGGAGCATTGTATCTGGGTGATATTGAGGGAAATGATCCTGAAACAGCGGTGAATGCGGATGCAGTCAAAAGGTACTATGTCTGAGTTATACTCCAGTGGTCCTGACACATTTGAAATGATGAAGGTTTTATTCCCACTACCCCAAACATTATCAACTCTCTCTACAAGCCCTTTGAGCCGGTTACATTTCTTTGGCTACCTATCAAAAAACAAAAAAAAAGAGAAAAAAAGAAGAAAACAAAACATTGATTGAGCCTGAACTACGTCTGACTTGATTCCGAAAGGATACGTAGGCAGCCTCTCTCTGAGGTTCAGTCACACCAACAACAAAATCCCATTTACCCTGAAATCGAAACCGGGGCACACCGAACGGCTTAGAAGTTGTAGTGTCATCCGCCATTCTTTACCAAGCACAAGTGCTTCGGATCAATTACCAAAGGTAGGGGAGCCGAGAGATATCATGATTGAAGGCCGGTACATTCAGAATTGAGAGAAATAAAATGAGAGAGTCTTGTCGGTGAAAACCTTCGGGCATCGCTAGGCGACGGGAGTAGAGAAACCAAAATAAGAGAGCTTGTTTAGTAAAAACTCGCAAAGAATGCTATCAAGCGACGACAAGAAGAGAAATGAGAGAGGTCAACTAGCGAAAACCCGCAAAGGGCGCTGTCGGCCGAAAGGATGGCTCCACCTCTGGAAGTCTCGGCAAAGTTCCACCAGTTTGGAAACATAGATCCATTTTGGTTCATGAGGAAAGTCAAGCTTATTAAAGGTCAGGTGTCCAGTCCAAAAAGCATGTCATGTCAATTTAAAGTCAGCATGTTTCCATCAGAAAAGTCCTTCTTGTCCCGAAAGGGACACCTCTCTTCTAAATTTGCTTTCTCCGTTCTTCGTTTTACTTTTCTTAGAATCCCTTCCATTTTTAACTCCAAGTTCCAGATATACCAGGAAAGAATAGGTGGCAGGACCGGTTTCACAAAATTCCGTTTCGTAAGAAGTAAAAACCCTGCTTCAGTGGTACGTTTGTCCAAACCCGATGGATCATGATGTTGGCTGCATTCGAAGTAGAGCCACACCCATATATATATATATTAAAAAAAAGATATATAAAAAAAAGAGAGAGAGAGAGAGAGAGAGACAAATCCCCACAGGATTTCACTTTGTAAAAATCTCCATAGAGCCTCCCTTTGTAAAAATTCCCCAAAGAGTCCGCCCAGCAAATCCCCAGCGAATCTGCTTTGTAAAAAATCCCCACAGAGTTCCCTTTAGACAAATCCCCACAGAGCCTCCCCTTGTACAAATCCCCAGCAGAGTCGCCAGAGCTGTCAAACCTCCTTTTTGCGCGCCCGCCCCGAAGGGTAAGATGCGCGAGGGAGTTTTTTTCCAATTTAAGTGACAATATTCGAAATGGGATTATTTATTTAATTCAGAGTCGCCACTTGGGAAAGGTTTGGCTTTTGGTGTCCCAAGTCACCGGTTTATCTTGAATCCCAAATCGAGGAAAATATTCGACTTTCCAAATGAAGTCTGCGAACCAGAAATTCTAAGTAAGGAATTCTGTTGACCCGAGGGAAGGTGTTAGGCACCCTCGAATCCCGTGGTTCTAGCACGGTCGCTTAAATTGTTATAATGGCTAGATATCTGATTTAATACATGTTATTACTTATGTGCTTTCATTAAGTTTAAAACCGCTCTTATTATTATCATTTTTATAGAATTGCAACGTCGTGAAAATGCGTCTCGAACCACGTCACAGTCAATGCACCCATGGTTGTTAATACATTCCGACTCCGTTGAGAATTGAATTTGGGTCACATAAATGCGCACCCGAGTTTAAGAATATAATTTAATTAAGTCGCGCCTAAAGAGTCTAACGCGTTTATTGTCTTTGGGGAAGGCAGTGAAATTCATTAAACAGTCCATCCCAAATTCTAAGTATTTTATTGTGACCAGTTATTGAGGGCCCCGCAATTTGCATTGTTTTATTTGGTGAGGCTCGTCTCATTTTATGAAAGGATAAACCTACAATAACTACATTTTCTATTATGTCTCTATAAATGAAAGAGAAAAGGTCTTAATTTATTTACATGCTTGAATTGTTATAGTTGGGTTTCGAATATGATTCATAAATTCTGAAAATGATGCAAGCAGGGTAGTCCGTTGTCAATGCGGGCCCAGGCTCAACGTTTATGACATAAAACTAGACCTGGGCCGTCTTATTCACATGTTACTACCTAGTTACATTATACTAGGCAAGTTCTCAGTTTGTCAAATTAAAAAAAAAATTAGCAATCTAATTTTAATCCTAAACCTATTACATGCTGAAATTAACCAATATTATTTAACTAAACAACATTCCTACAAATTCCGAAATGGCCTATTCGTTTGATTTTTAACTAGACGGAGTTGCTACACCATTCATTTATTTTTAGGCAATATATATAGATAGTTCATCCGTTAAGCTATCGTCAGATGTTCCACTATATATATTAAATAGCTACATGATTCTGATTTTGTAAGCTAAATAATTTACATATATAAATAAAATTCAGAAAATAATAAAAATAAATTTAGAACTTCAACTCTTCATTTTTTCGTATTCATGCTTCCTGTTTCAGTTTACAATAATCAGCGTGTCAGTTGTGTACCTGATATTGGAAGCAAAAGAAAAGGGAGATCAACAGAAATTCTGTAGCATACAACAACAACAACCCCAGCAACCAGTAACAACCAGCAACGAGAAACTTAGTGACAGATTTTAAAATCAAGACAAAAATCCAGAAACAACAACAACAGTCAACTGACAGAAGCAAAGGGAATCTTTTCAGATTTTGAAAGACTAGTTAGTGTTTAACCCTTAATTTCTGAATCCGTATATCAGAATATTTGGATTGTATATCAGGTGTATACTCTTCTTCTTTTGAGTTTCCAGAATGTTTTTCTTTTTATTTTTCTAAATTCTTAGTATCTTTCGAAATTTTCTCTCTCTTAAAATTTTCTTCTGTATTCTGTCCTCAAAATCTGATAAAGTTCCCCATTTATATCTCATCCCAAACCCTTTAATCCATTAATAAAACCATCATTTTCTCCTGCCAAACCCACTATCTTCCCACTCATCCCCCACTACATTAAACAAATATATCAACTTCACCCCATTACATCTTGTCCCACATGCCTAACATAAACAATTACCATATTCCCCTCCACTACATTATGTCTTATCCCCCATTTATATTAAACAATTATATCACCCACACCCCATTACATTTTGTCCTACATACTTAACATAAAGAATTATTCAAAATGTTCAATTCCCAAATTACCCCTCCGACCCTATTGCAATTACCATTTTACCCCTGAACGTACTGCAAATTACCAAACTACCCCCATCAGCTATAACCAATTCATCTAATCAATCTTAACCAAAATATAGCCAATATGATCAATTTCTAACAATGTTCAACAACAAATTCAAACTAAATGATGAACAACAAAGAAACAACTAAAATTATCTTGATTGAACAAAATCTTTAACAAAAAACAAACCTACTTTCAGATTCAACAACAATAACAACAAACAAATATATTCAGATTTCTAAATTCAATAATCATTTGAACTTAAAATCTAACAACTTTACAACCAACAATTTCTATATTAAAACTAAACAAAATCATGAAGCAAACTGAAGAAATAATCAAAAATGATAATCAACAAACAAGAAGATTAAACTATACTAATTTCGGATTCAATATCAATCAAACAAAGTATGAACATAAATGAAAAGATTCAACAACAATAACAAACAAGCTTTATTCAACTATGAATTAAACTTAAACAAAACAAATAAACATATTCAAATCACTAATCTTCAAATAATCAATTAATCTTTTTAAATTAAATCCAACAAAATTATAACAAAGATATAATTTCCAAAAATTAAAAACCAAAACATAACTTCACATTAAATCACTAAATTAAAAACGAACTTCAAAAAAAATGAATACAAATTAAATCTATATTAACAACAAACAACGGATTCAAACGATTTAAGCTAACACTTTTCTATATTAAAACTAAATCCTCTTAAAATTAATAAAACAAACTGAAAAATAATTTAATTGAATCTTCAACTTAAATCTATCAACAATATAATTAATCAAACTAACAATTTCTACAAAAACAAACAAGAAAAACAAAACAACTAAATAAAAATCAAGAACAAGAATCAAACATTTAATGATTTCATATCCGAAAAATATCAAACAAATTACGGATGGGAACGAAACTTAAACCAACTAACCGGATCGGAACGATGATGAACTCGAACGAAAACAAATCTGCCCAGAAACAAATATTGCACCAAAACCATTTGACGCCGAAGATGATCACGAACGGACAAACGAAGAACTTGAAGGAGAAGTAACGGACAGCAGCAGCGCAGGCAGCAGTGAGCAGCAGTGGCGCAGGCAGCAGCGACAGGCAGCAGCGCAGGCAGCAGCGTACGAAGAGAAAAAGATGCAGCAACAGTGGTGTTGTTCATCGAGGGAGGCAGCCATGGGAGAAGTGTGAGCAGCCAGCAGCAGCAATGGCGGGACGCAAGGAGGAGGAAGGAGGAGTCGTTCATGGATGGTCGTTCATGTTGGTGAAGCCGCGGGTGTGTGTGTATTACGTCGCCGTGGTTGTGTGTGTGTGTGTTGTCGACGTGGTTGTGTGTGTGGCGTGGGGATGAAGGGAACGGGAGAGGGGCAGCCATGGGAGGGGCTTTGAGCTCTTTTGGAGAAGAAGGAGAAGAGAGAAAGAGAGGGGGGGATGAGTTTAGTCTAGGGTTTTCTCTCTTCTTTTTTTTTTTGTTTTTGTTTTGTAAAAAATGAAAAAATGAAAATGAAGAGGGGGAGTTGGGTTGTTGGTACTGGACTGGGTCGACCCGGTTTGGAATGGATCGGGTCATAGGGAAGGTTGGGCCATTTTTTGGGCTTGTGGCTTGAAATTGAAGAAGAGGCTCAATTCCGACTTTCTTTATATTTTTGCTCTCTTTTCTTCTTTTATTTTTCTAAAACTAAATTCTAAAACTCCTTAAATTATTATTAAGACTAAATTAAGTTATAAAAGCGCAAATTAACTCCCAATAACAATTAACGCATAATTAAGTAATAATTAAGCATAAAATTGTATATTTGGACATTAAATGCTAAAAATGCACAAGATGCCTATTTTTGTAATTTTTAATTTTTGTAAAACAAACTTAATTACTAACAATTGTAGGATTAAATCCTAAATGCAAAAATGCGACATATTTTTTTGTATTTTTTATTAATTTAACAAATAAACATGCACAAACAAATACAAATAATTATCCAAATATGTCACAGAATTCTCAAAATTGCACACCAAGAAAAAATTATTTTATTTTAAATTTTTTGGGAGTAATTCTTTCATAGGGCAAAAATCACGTGCTTACACTTCATATCAGGATTGTGGTAGTGATTCTAGTGAATATCTAATAGTCAACAGTCACATAGTGTTCTAGTTGATGATCATAATGGTTTTAAGCAATTGTCGACGACAAGACTTTATGTAAGCATATGGGCAGAATTTTGGCAGACATGTTTTAGACATTCAGATACGATACATTAGGTTCAGAAGTCGCTTCTTTAAGTAAAAGAGTAAAAGAGCATTACCTTCCAATATTTGATCAAAACCAGGAGGCGCAACATCTCCTACAACTTTGAGTCCTACAATATTTTTACACCTATTCGTTCCTCTCACTTTTTTTACCTTTTCAGATTCACATAGCCCTGCAAATTCCAATTTAAATCAAATATCTTGTTTATTAGTACAACTTTCATCCTTAACCAAATCTTTCATTATTTCAATAAAACCAAATGTTTTTCTAACTTTACTTTAGTGAACAAATGCTCACCAATTTAATTAACTATACTATATTTTATCCAACAACCAATTCACTAACGAGTAACTGAATTTTGAGCTTTGGTTAGCCAAACTGGTCAGACAACAACAACAACCCAGTGTATTTAGGGATGGCAAATGGGGCGGGTGTCTAACCAAAAATTTGAGTCTTTGGTCAAAGCTAAAAAGAATTTAGGGTTACTGATAATGAGGAGACAAAATAAAATACTTTTGAGAATGATGGTAAAAAAGCAAATAGTTGTGTATTTCAATGAATTCTCAATAGTATTCCGTGTCCTTACAAATGATGATACTTCTTCCTTTTATAGATAATTCTAGGTAAAGGAATGAAGCCTCAGCTTTAATGATATAATTATGAGTAATAAATGACATTAAATAAGCCGTTATACAATCATTCCTATTAAATACCAATTTTGTAACGTATCAAGTATTTAATAATGAATTTGGACTCCTTTCTGTCATCAGATCTTTGTCTTCAATGCCTTCTAATCCGTTGGCTGTAAATAATTTAAATTGGTACGAGACTCGTATCTATACGTCGTCTCGTGCCTATTTAAATTCTTCTTCCCGTGGCTGTCTCCATCCGTGCCTCTTAGTCAACTGTTGCGCTTTGACCATTTAACTAATCCACGTGTCATGCCACATCATCTTTAATATAAACTCGATTTTTTTCCAATACAGATAGTCCCCCCACTTTCCATTTATTTATCAATTAAATAATTGGGAAGTGGATCTTCATGAAAAAGGAATTTTTGCCACAATTAATGCTCATGACAGTATTAACACCTCAGTAGTCTTTTCCATTTAATGTTCTGCCCATGTGTCATTTTCTAATTGATTCCGCTATTCACACCCTTTTTCGAGACTTCTTCATTCTCACTATTTACGAAGTGATAGCTGCCTTTATTATAGGCTTTCCATCATTACACTTCTAAGGTTGACGGTTCCCATTTTACACATAACTTTTTCTTCCTTTGTCTTCTTCACAAATCTTCAACACACACTTCCTTCTTAACAATGTCTTCTTCAAACCCTAACCGTAAAAAAGTTCCAATTCTAGATCAATTCCCCAACGCCCCTGTTAGACACAGAAGAGGCGGAGGAGGTAGGCTTCGAACAGGGTTAGAATCTACTCGAGGCGGCTCCTCTGGTTCTTCTTCAAGGAGTTCTATCCCAAAGGCCCCTTCTTCTAAAAGTAAAGAAATTCTTGATTCTTCTCAAGAACCCTCAGTTGATGAAATAGTTCCCAGCAATTTGTCTTTTGAAAGTGACAAAACGTCTCTTCAAAAACAAATTGCAAATTTAGAAAAAGCCGATACTTACCCCACAATAGTAACCGAGCTTACAATCCCCACCATAAGAAAAGATTGTAACTGGAAGGATAGTCTCCGAATGTCAATTCCTTCCCTAAATCAAAGAATTTCCTCCTTTAGAAGTGGGTATTCTTCTGTTTATACTTACCCCTTCACTTTAGGTTTTAATCCTCCGATTGACCCAGTTATTCTCGATTTTTGTCTTTTCTTTACAATTTGTTTGGCCCAAATCGGTCCATTAGTGTGGAGAACAGTGGCTTGTTTGAGATATTTATCCTCCAAAGCCAATGTCAATTTCACCTTTTCTCACCTCATTCATCTGTACCATCCTAACTTAATACGCCATGGGGTTTTTACCTTAACTGCAAGGAACAAAAAAGTTTTGGTAAATCCTGAAGATAACAAAGATCGTGGATGGTATATCCGTTACGTTGTTGTTCGTACGGTGGACTTGATTGGTGAAACAAATATTCCCTTCCCTGAGAAGTGAAATTTTGAACGTAGGTTTTCTTTTATTTACCGTACCTACTTTTGAGAATTTCAAAAGAAATTTTGTTTTTAACCTCGTCTTTTCTTGGTTTTTTGTAGCAACCATGGGAGATGTAGAACCTATTCCCAACTTCCGTGGTTGAGTAAACTCACTTTTGAAGATTGCTTCTAGGGAGCAAAGAACTTGGAAATCAATTTCTTCCTTACATGGCTGGAAGGTCAAAACACATGGTATCCCCCTTTTTATATGTTTTTTTTATATGTTAAGCATTTTTTCCTCAACTTTGATCATGTATATCCATCATTTAATCACGATTTGGCATTAGAGGAATGACGGCTGAAGTAGCTATGGCCATTTGCATGTCTGCGAATGCTGCTCTTGATTTGGATAAGGCTCGAGCCTTGCTGCCAAAAAGGAAAGCTATAAAGGAAAGTTCTGAAGAAGAAGAGGAGGGTACCTCCCTAATTACCAGGCCAAGGGTCAGGAGGCGAATAATCATTGATGATGAAATTGAAAACACTCCTGCTCGAACCTCCACCACCGAGCCTGTTTTGATTCATTCTGACGAGGACACCGAACCAAGAGATAATAATGAGTCAATTCAGCATCTTTTTGACAGTGGTTTCGGGAGTGGCGAGCTTAGACCTGTTTTTGATGAAGCTCCTCTTTCCTCATTTGTTCCTATTTCCTCCATTCCTCTGCCAACCGTAAGTATTTCTTTACCAGTTTTGACGACTTCCGTTCTTTTGCCAGTTTCTACCGCTCCTATGTCCGTTCCCTTGGCAGTTTCTACTGCACCTGCTTCCGCTCCTGCGTTGTTTTCTACATCTTCTCCTTCCATTCCTGTTTCTACATTTTCTCCTTCCATTGCTCCTCTTCCCTCTGTTCATCGTACTGAGACGGGTTCTAGCAGTGGAAGTATGACTATGAGAAGTGTTACTCTGGAAGTTCCTGCCAATCATAGCCTCTTAAGGAAGACTGGTAGAGACGATGTTTGGCTCGAGCCCCTAATTGGAGATTTCGAGAAGAAGAAGATGGAGAGTCGTAGCTGCTTAACTCTGATGAATGACATAGTTCATTCTACTTTGAAGGTATTTTTTCTTCTTACCAACAAGTTTTTTTTTAATTATCTTCAATCTCTCATTTCTATGAGTCGTCTCTGTAGGCTAACCTTATTGGCATGGAATTAATGGGAAGAATTTTCCTTCTGGAAAGAAAAGCCCGTGAGTCTGAAAAGACTGTCCACGAGGCCGAAGAAATAGCTAGGGGAGCCCAGCTTGAAGCAGCCAATTGGAAGGAACAGTTTGAGAATGCTCAAGGGACCATAGAGGAGTTGCAAGAAAATAAAAATCTCCTGGAGCAGCAAAACCGTGATTTAACTTCTGAGCTGGCAACTGCCAAAGCTTCTTCAAGCCAATTGAAAAGAGACAAAGAGCTTTTGGAATGCTCTTTGTCAGAACAATTATCCAAGGCTAGTGAAGAAGTTAGGGAGCTAAAGGCACTTTTGGCCAAGAAGGAAGAGTATGCAGGAGAGTTAGTGCAAAGCTTGACTCAAGCTCAGGCTGACTTACAGGCCTCTTCTGACGAGATTCATGCCTTGAAGAGTTCTCATGCCTCTCTTGAAGCTTCCCTTGATTCCCATTTAGCTGAGCACCAAATCTTAAAAAACGATCTTGCTATGTGGGAAAAGGAATATGGACTTCTGGAGGAAAACTTCAACATAGAGGTGAGTTGGGCTTTCCTGAAATCTCGCCGTGATGCTTTGACGGAAGCTGCTCAAGAAGGTTTTGACTTGCAGTCTGAACTGGCCAAAGTCGTAGATACCATCGAAAAAAGCCAACAGTCTACTGATACTCCTTCTCCTGCACTTGAAGTTCCTGGAACGGAAGAACTTTTAAATGAAGAAGTGACTACTGCAGCAATTGGGATTACAATTCCTGCTTCCGAGGGTGAAACTTCTGATGCTCCAAACCTTTCAGTGACTAGCTAAAAATGAAATTGTTGTAAAGGATCTTTTGATGAAGTCCCCAGTTAACATAATGGGGCATTTGTAAAAAAACAAATGCTTAGTTGACTAAGTTTGTACTTAGTTTTTTGTTTAAAAAAGAAGTTTTATCGGTACTTCTGCATATTCTATTCTTGCCTATTTATCTAGGACTCATGGAATAGCTTAGCATTTTTATCCTTTTAAAATGCTTTACGATTCTTCTCATGGAATATCAACATGAGGCTTATAAAAGAGGGCCCTTTTATTTTATCGACACTTAATGAAGAAGACGTCTCAACTTCATAATGTTGTTATAATACGATAAAAGAAATAGGAAAACACACGTTTTGTATGAAACAACTTTGACAAGTTTTTATTCATAAACTTTTAACAAGTGTTTGACTGTTACATGTATTACAATACATCTACAACTTTCTCGTAACTGTTTTTCTTGTAACAGATTTGTACATAACATAAAATAAACAAGGTTTTTCTTCATAACCTGTTTCATTACATAGACATGACCCTATCTTTACATATTAAGAAGGGTTTGAGAGGTGACTTTGTTTATGAGTTTGAGAGATGACTCTGTTGTTCTCGTGAATGCTGAAGACTTCGTAATTTTTTCTCAACACTTGACTTCTATTGTTCAATATTCGTATCTGCGTATCTGCATTTCTACACGTATCTGTGTACAGTATTGTAGTCCCCCAAGTGTTTGAGCGGTGAAGTATGAAGCCTCGAGCACTTGCTTATTTCTTTTACTTTGGCCCTTTTTCCTGAAACAGAAAGATATGCGGGACCCGAAGGTGCGATTATAGATGAAGACCGCCTAACTCGTGTATATTTCCATCAGATTAATTGTAACCCTGGGCTAGGAATTTAAGAATACTCCATTTTGCCTTGCAGGTTGTGACTCATCATTTGGCACGAGTTAGGATATTTTGCCTAGCATCTAAAATCGTTAGTAAAATATTAATAAACCAAGAGAGAAATTTTAACATGATGATACCTGACCGTAGGTACTTTCTCAAAAGTAATATCTTTTTAAGTGGACAGCATTCCAATGTGAGGGTAAAACTTTACCATCCATTGTCTCCAACTGGTATGCTCCTTTTCCCGCAATGCCACGGACTTTGTACGGTCCTTCCCATGTTGGACTTAGCTTTCCTGAGTTAGCAGTCTTTGCAGATTGGAACACCTTTTTAAGCACGAAGTCCCTAATTTTGAAAAATCTGAGGCGTGCTTTCCTATTGTAATATCGTTCTATTACTTGCTTTTGTGCTGCCATCCTTATCAAAGCAGCTTCTCTTCTCCCTTCAAGTAAATCTAGGCTAACCCGCATCTCTTCATTATTAGATTCCTCCGTTGCCTGATCGTATCGTGTGCTTGGCTCACCTATTTCAACTGGAATTAAGGCTTCCGTACCATAAACCATTGAAAATGGTGTTTCTCCAGTGCCTGTTTTGGTCGTTGTACGATAAGCCCATAATACTCCAGGTAACACCTCAGGCCAATTACCTTTTGAATCTTGTAACCTCTTTTTCAAGTTATTGATAATGACTTTGTTAGTAGATTCTGCTTGTCCATTCCCTACTGGATGATATGGCGTAGACGTTATTCTTTTGATCTGCCAACTTCGAAGAAATTCTGTGATTTGAGATCCAATGAATTGTGGTCCATTGTCACACACGATCTCCTTTGGTACTCAGCGGCATATTATATTTTGCCATATGAAGTCTTTAACTTCTTTTTCTCGTACCTGTTTAAATGCCCCTGCTTCTACCCATTTAGTGAAATAATCTGTAAGTACAAGTAGAAATTTTACCTGACCTTTTGCTTGTGGAAGTGGACCTACGATATCCATTCCCCATTTCATAAAGGGCCATGGGGCTATAACAGGATGTAGTAACTCAGCTGGTCTGTGCATATTATTGTCGTACCTTTGACATTTATCACATTTGGACACAAAACTGGTTGCATCTTCTTCCATCTTAGGCCAATAATATCCTGTGTGAATTAACGTTCTTACCAGTGACCGTCCTCTTGCGTGATTCCCACAATGTCCTTCATGTACTTCTCTCATGACATATTCGGTTTGAGAGGGTCTGAGACACCTTGCTAGTGGTCCGCCGAACATCTTTCGATAAAGATTTCCTTGATATAAACAATATCGTGCAGCTTTTTTGCGAAGCGCGTAAGCCTTTCCTTTGTCATTAGGCACGGTACCGTGCTGTAAAAAGGCAACAATTTCGTTTCTCCAATCCCATGTTAGATGATTAAATTTACCTCGTTTTTATCAGATTCAAGAACGGAATGAAATAGATGTATAACTGAAGCATCCGTATTGTTTGCCACGTTTGCTGCGGATGCGAGATTTGCTAAAGCATCTGCCTCTACATTCTCATCTCTTGGGATCTGCACTACTTTCCAAGTTTGGAATTGCTTTATTAACTCCCGTACCTTTGCGAGGTATTCTTGCATTCGTGACTCTCTGGCTGTATAAGTCCCCAGCATCTGATTAACCACGAGTTGAGAATCACTCTTGATTATAATCTGTGTTATGCCGAGTTCTCGTGCCAATTCTAAACCTGCAATTACAGCCTCATACTCTGCTTCATTGTTAGTTATAGAATGACATTTTATAGCCTGTCTAATGGTCTCACCCGCAGGTGGTATGAGGACTATTCCTAGGCCTGCCCCTTTTACACTAGATGAACCGTCAATGAATAAAACCCAAGTCCCCGGGTTCGCACCATTAAAAACTAGTAATTCTTTTTCTGCTTCTAAATGCATCCCCTGGCTAAAATCAGCCACGAAATCAGCTAGTACTTGAGACTTTATAGCGGTCCTGGGTTGATAAATAACTTCATATTCACTTAGTTCTATAGCCCATTTTGCTAATCTTCCTGGAAGTTCGTGTTTATGCAAAATATTTCGAAGCGGAAAAGCAGTAACTACAACAATGGGATGACATTGAAAATAAGGTCTTAATTTTCTAGATGTCATGATCAAAGCTAATGCTAATTTTTCTAGCTGTGGGTATCGTGCCTCAGCTTCCAATAAGGACTTACTTACATAATAAATAGGAGATTGTTTACCTTGGTCCTCGCGGACTAAAACAGCACTCACTGCGACTTCAGATACGACCAGATAAATGAGAAGTTTTTCCCCCACCTTTGGTTTTGCCAACAAAGGTGGTTTTGACAAATAAGCTTTCAAATTTCTAAGGGCTTGTTGACAATCTTCATTCCATTCAAAATGATCTTGCTTTTTAAGTGCAGAGAAAAACTTAAAACACCTTTCTAAGGATTTGGAAATAAATCTCCCCAAAGCTGCAATTCTTCCCGTTAATCTTTGTACTTCCTTTTTATTAGTAAGGATATCAGGGATTTCTTCTATTGCTTTGATCTGAGAAGGATTCGCTTCAATACCACGATTAGAAACAAGAAAACCCAAAAACTTACCTGATGCAACTCCAAATGCACATTTTTCTGGGTTGAGTTTCATATTAAATTTTCGCAAAATTTCAAATGTAACAGATAGATGAGAAATATGATCATGAGATTGCTGGGTTTTGACGAGCATATCGTCTATATATACCTCCATTGTTTTCCCCAAATGTTCTTGGAACATTTTGGTGACCAACCTTTGATAGGTTTCCCCAGCATTTTTGAGGCCAAAGGGCATTACTTTATAACAGTAAGTCCCCCTATCTGTGATGAAAGAAGTTTTTTCTTCATCACCAGGATCCATTTTAATTTGATTATATCCCGAGTATGCATCTAAAAAACTTAAAAGTTCATGACCTACGGTTGCATCAATTAGTTGGTCTATATGCGGTAAGGGAAAGGAATCTTTTGGACAGGCTTTATTTAAATCGGTATAATCTACACAAACACGCCACTTACCATTTTTCTTGGGTACAACCACCGTGTTAGCTAACCAAGTAGGATATTTTACCTCACGGATTGATCCGATTTTTAATAATTTTTGAACTTCATCCTGAATCACCTGGTTCTTGAAAGCACCTTGCTTCCGTTTCTTTTGCTTTATTGGTGTGAAAGAAGGGTCCTCATTGAGTTTGTGAGTCATCACATTTGGTGGTATCCCTGTCATATCAGCATAGGACCAAGCAAAGCAGTCTAAGTTAGCTTTTAAAAATTCGATTATCATATCTCGCATGTTCGTGCTTAAATTGGCCCCGACATAAACCTTTCGTTCAGGCCATTGATCAAATAACATCACTGCCTCAAGCTCTTCAATTGTCGTTTTGATGCTTTCATTTTCTTCAGGTTCTTGAATTGTGTCAGGTCTTGAGTCCAAATCCGTCCTTTCCTGTTCAGTTGAAGTTTGATCTTTTATACCTTCAACTGTTTCCTGTAATTGCTATTTTTCTTTATTTGCGGCGCTCGTACTTGTTACAACGTTGACACTTCTAGCCATCTGCTGATCCCCACGAATTTGGAAAATTCCCCATGGTGATGGGAATTTAATAACCTGATGTAGAGTTGATGGGACAGCATCCATATCGTGTATCCATGGTCTCCCCATGATCATATTGTAGGCGATTTCTATATTAACTACCTGAAATTTAGTTTCCTTCACAACACCCATAGCAAAAGTTGTTAGAAATACCTCACCTTTTGTTACTACACTTAAATTGTCGAAGCCTGACAAGGTATGCGCCTTGGGTATCATTTTGTCTTCAGCTTGCATTTCTCGTAGTACCCTTAGTAATATAATATTTACAGAACTCCCTGGATCAATCAAAACTCGTTTTACATTAGTATCATGTACAAGTAAAGATATTACCAGTGCGTCATTATGTGGAGTTATCACTCCTTCGGTATCTGCATCATCGAACGAAATACTTTCATTTTCAAGGACCTGCCGCACCCGTTTCCCGTGTGTAATCGTTACCTTAGAAACCTTGTTGGAGGCTGTGTAGGTTATGTCGTGAATATCTTCTCCCCCGCTTATGACATTCACTGTCCTCTTGGGTGAAGGAGGTTGTGGTGGCTCTTATCTGTTTTTCATATAAACTTGTTTTCCTTTCTCACTAAATAACTCAGTGAGGTACCCTTGCTTCAATAAATGATCCACTTCACTCTGCAGGAATCTACATTCTGAAGTTTTGTGCCCGTGATCGTTGTGAAATTCGCACCAATGATCCGGATTGCGTCTACTTGGATTTGACCGCATCTCTTTTGGCCACCGTACCTTATCTCCCATGCTTCTTAAAACAGCTACGAGCTCGGAGGTAGAGACATTAAAATTATATCCGCCGAATCGTGCCTTTAAACTCCTGTCATCATCTCGTGATTCTTGTCTGTTCCGATCATTCCTGAACTTTGAAGAAGAGCCAGAATCCCTGTTCCTCGATTTTTGATCATATTGCTGGCTATCTTGTTTTGACCGTGGGTCTTTTCCTGCAGGTCCCATATATGGATCGTACCTGTTTTTACCTGATCTTTTTTCGGTTTCTGACCTTCGGGTACCGCCCCTTTCTTCATGATGAAGCTTAGGTACAGTATCTTCTTTGATTCGCAGCTTCGTGCTATACCTGTTGTAAACATCATTCCATGTGGTTGCAGGAAATTCTCGAAGGCTTTCTTTGAGTCGTCTCGTGGCTTCAGAACTTTTGTCATTTAAATTACTCGCAAAGGCTATAGCAGCCCAATTATCAGGCACACGAGGTAGAGTCATTCTTTCACGCTAGAATCTATCAACAAAGTTTCTAAGCAGCTCCGAATCCCCTTGTTTGATTTTGAAAATATCTTCCATTCTTTTCTCAACCTTTTGTGCTCCCGAATGTGCTTTAATAAAAGAATCTGCAAGCTCAGCAAAAGAATTAATAGAATTTTCAGATAAAAGAGAATACCAGGTTAATGCACCCTTGGTGAGTGTTTCTCCAAATTTCTTGACCAATACTGATTCAATTTCTTGTTTGGTCAAGTCGTTGCCTTTTACGCCTGTTGTAAATGCAGTCACGTGGTCACGTGGGTCTGTAGTACCATCATATTTCGGGATGTCAGGCATTTTGAACTTTTTCGGAATTGGAAGGGGAGCAACACTAGGCTTCCATGGTTGTTGTGAGTATTTGTCCATGTCTACTCCTTTTATTAGAGGCGGAACTCCAGGGATTTGTTCAATACGCTCATTTTGTTCCTTAAGCTGTTTCTGCAAGGTTAGTACTAAATTTTGCAAATATGAATTATTTAAATTACCTGGTCCCCCTTCCTGTGGTTCACTGGGGGTTGCTCCGTTTCCAGAATTATCAAGACCAGAACGGGGATTCTCCAATGTATTATTATTAGGAGTGGGTGTGGGTGGCGCAGCAGGCAATCGACTAACAAGTGCCTGAAGAGCTTTGCCGACCTGTGCATCAATTAGCTTTTGCAAAGCTTCAGTTGTAACTCCTTCAAAATGTTCAGATTGTTCTTGTTGATCAGCACGGGATTCAGTAACAGGAGTGTCTTCACGAGATTGACGTGGTGAATTTAGAGGAGAGGGAACCACGTCATCTTGATTGTGATATATTTGATTCTCATGGTTTCCCAATGTGTTATTACTATTGTTGTCGGCGTTGTTGTTTGACATGGTGACGACAATAGATAATATATAGCTTAAAAGGAAAGATTATCAGATTTCCGGTAACGGAACCAATTTGTTTAACCAAAAATCTGAGTCTTTGGTCAAAGCTAAAAAGAATTTCGGGTTACTGATAATCAGGAGACAAAATAAAATACTTTTGAGAATGATGGTAAAAAAGCAAATAGTTGTGTATTTCAATGAATTCTCAATAGTATTTCGTGTCCTTACAAATGATGATACTTCTTCCTTTTATAGATAATTCTAGGTAAAGGAATGAAGCCTCAGCTTTAATGATATAATTATGAGTAATAAATGACATTAAATAAGCCGTTATACAATCATTCCTATTAAATACCAATTTTGTAACGTATCAAGTATTTAATAATGAATTTGGACTCCTTTCTGTCATCAGATCTTTGTCTTCAATGCCTTCTAATCCGTTGGCTGTAAATAATTTAAATTGGTACGAGACTCGTATCTATACGTCGTCTCGTGCCTATTTAAATTCTTCTTCCCGTGGCTGTCTCCATCCGTGCCTCTTAGTCAATTGTTGCGCTTTGACCATTTAACTAATCCACGTGTCATGCCACATCATCTTTAATATAAACTCAGTTTTTTCCCAATACAGCGGGGCAGGGCAGGGCAGAGCAAAATCAGGATAGGGCAAAGTCTTAATGGGGCAGGGTAGGACGGGTCAAAACACATTTTCAGAAAATTGTAAATGGGACAGGGCAGGGATAGGGCAGGATTTTAGCTGCAAACACACTTGTGTCCAGACTGCCTAAGAAATTTACTTAACTGCCTTCCATAAGTTAGCAAAGTTAGCTACTAAAGCTGCCCATACATAAAACATACTCACTGTGTCCAACCAAAAATCCAATGCTTAAGCAACTGTCTCAAATCCTGTTTGCATCCAATGTTCTCGTCTTTTGTCAAAAAGCATCAACTCTTTGTTGGCGCTGTTGAGATTCAATATAGACCATAATATCGTCTGCTACGTACTTCACATCTCATCTTCTTAGTCGTTAGCTTCTTTTACTGTCTTAACAAATGCGTTTGATTCATCTGTCAGATTGTATTATAGTTTCACTTATATATGTTTAGACTACTACCTACCACATGAATTGATGAATTGCTAGAGGAAATGGCTATTCTTCATGAAACCTTACTACGACTTTGGATGTAGAATTGAAACAAGTAAAGGGTGTATTAGCCCCTGCTTTTCAAAACAATTAAAAACAGAACTAACAAGAGTCAGCAAAATGTATGCATAGAGTAAAATCATTTTTTTGTATTATAGATAATGCCAAATGGAAAAATGATTACTACTTACTACAAAGTTGACAACCTCCAGAATTTCACACACAGACTACAAAAGCCAACAGTGTTTATTACTCATAAAAGTAGAGAGACAGACATTACCATTACTCAACCAATATGCACAAACAACTCTTATTGACATGTAAATTCTAAATATTTCAATAGAAAGTTGAAAAGGTAAAAGAAATTAAAACTTAAAAGCATAGTACAAAATAAAAAATAAAGAGAAAAAAATGAAAAAAGAGTGTAAACGGGGCAGGGCTTAATAGGGCGGGGCGGGGCAGGGCAAAATTCTGACAAAAAGCTAAACTGGGCACGGCAGGATGGGTCAAAAATTTTAGCGGGTCAAGGTTTGCCCTGCCTCATGCTAAAACTAAAAAATGAATGTTATGACTAGTAATTACCTGTTCATGATAATGGAACAAACTTATATTCCAACGAGGGCAGAAAGCATCTAAGAACTTCCTTAAAGCTCCAGGCTTCTCGGGAAATATGAATTGATAGAAAATCTCATTACTATGAATATAAGGAATAACGAGAGATTGGTTTCTATAAAATTGTAGTACATGTAAGTACAAAAAGAATATCAATACCTGAAAAACAAAGAGATAATTGGAATATAAAAAAGTGTTCAATTTCACAATAGTACTGCAAGATTAGAGCTTACTTGAGAAGAAGAAGAATGAAAACCTAGATTGTAGAGAGGAACACAAGCCCTGATGCTTTACAGAGTTCAATTGTAATTGATCTATGATAAAATAGAAAGAAAAGTGGGTTGGGATAATTATGGGTGGGGCAAAAAAAAGAGGGAAAAGTGACGTGAGTGGGCTGATTGTGAGTTGGGCAAAAAGATAGGAAATGAGCGTTATTATTTATTTATTTATTATTACCGACCGGATTTATGACTTTTAAGGACCTAATATTATCTCTTTGTTAATATTAAACTAAAAATTAACTTTAACGACCGAAAAAAAAACTGGCCACTATGAATGAATATTACGTCAATAGAGTAAATTGTTCTTTAACCTCGTTAAAAGTCAAAATTCTTGTAGTGTAAAAAACTAATGAAAATAATATTTCAAATTACAAATTCACAACAATACTGATAGTGTTATAAAATAAAGACTATAAAGTAAAGACAAGTATAGAGAGAAACTGATATATTATTCGAATTTAAACTGATGTCCATAATGAACTGAAATCTCCTCTATTTATAGAAGAAAGGAAACTGTTGTGTAACCTGCTACTGAAAGCTGCTGTGTAAGCTGCTATTATACCAGATATGGATAATTTTCTACTAAGAGTAATGTTTATTCATAACGGAGTACTGAAAGGATAAGCTCATTGTACCTAGTATGGATAATCTTCTATCGGGGGTAATATTTATCCATAACTGAGTATCGAAAGGATAAGCTTATTATACCCAGTATGGATAATCTTCTACCGAGGGTAATATTTATCTATAATCGGGTACCGAAGTGATAAGCTTTTTCAGGAGGCTTTATTTCCAATAGAGTACTAAATAGATAAACATATTTACGGCGGAGTTCCATATGGATAAGCTTCTTCAGGAAGCTTATTTACAACGAAGTACTAAATGAACATCCATAATATAATATATTCATAACACTCCCCCTTGGATGTTCATTAAAAGATAATGTGCCTCATTAAAACCTTACTAGAGAAAAAACCCTGTGGAAAAAAATTCAGTGAAGGAAAAAGAGTACACATATTTAGTAATACGCATTGCTGGTTGCCTCATTAAAAACCTTATAAGGAAAACTCTGTGGGAAAAATCTTAGTAAGGAAAAAAGAGTACAGCGCGCATTTTACTCCCCTGAAGAAAACCTTATTTCAAATATTTGAGTCTCTGCATTCCAATCTTGTATACCATATTCTCAAAAGTTGAAGTTGGTAAAGACAATCTGATGGATTGTCACTTGAACCAATTTGATGCACATCAATGTCACAGTTTTTTTTGAAGATCATGTGTGTAGAATGATTCTGGTGAAATATTCTTCATTCTATCTCCTTTTATAAATCCTCCCTTTAATTGGGCTATGCATGCAACATTGTCTCCGTATAATATTGTGGGTCTTTTATCACATTCCAACCCACATGTTTCTCGAATAAATCACCGATCTCAATCAAATGCACTCCCTGCTTGCCGGTTCGAGATCGAACTTTATGGGAATCGGATAAATAACCTACATCTCCATAATGATCTGCACCACCTTTGTTAGCATTAGCAAGATAAATAAGTGCACCAACTGTACTGAGATAGAGTATTTCAGGACCAAGAAGTTCTTCATTCTTTTCTGGAGGTCGGAACAGATCCTTATTAGCTTCAAGTGATTGAATATCCATTGATGTACTTAATGGGTACACTTTGTCCATGTAAAAGCATTTTAAGACCCTTTGGAGATTTTTTGGAGTTTCAATAAGATTTATGTCATCAACATAAATAATAAGTATAACAAATTCTGATAATATTTTCTTTATAAAAAATATATATACAAATAATATCATTTATCTAACCTTCTATCAGCAAATTTTCATCGAGGTGATTATACCATATACGCCAGATTGCTTTAAACCATACAAAGATCTTTTTAATTTGATCGAGTACGCTTTTCAAGACTTTGAATTATATGATTCAGGCATTTTAAATCCTTCAAGGATCTTCATATAGACTTAATCAAAGGAGTCATATAGGCTATGCCTTGCATTTAAATGGCATGACACATGGAATACAAGTCTGATCCTCACAATCTTTTACAATATTGTGCACTATATTGTACCAAATATATCGCCGACGATTATTTTGTATCGGTTCCTAAGCAGCATAACTTGTTAAGATCTCATAACTTTCTTTATTTTTAGGTACCTGAACTTCTTCTGGAGTTTCATGAAATGTTATGTCGTGGGCTCTTCTAGAGCTCATTTCCTCCTCATTATGATCATTTTGATCATTTTCTCCTATCATTTTACAAGGATTGTTGCCTTTCGAACCGATCGATTTACTACGCTTCATGCGTGTAGTAACTTTATCGTTCAGGGATTTTAATTTTAATAGGAACATTTGCAGCTGAAATATGATATTTAATTTTGGATCAGCAAATGCTTATGGCATTTGACTTGAATTATCTTTTAAGTGAGGTTCATATTAATGATAATTTGATTCATATAGCATATTTTTCAGCTGTTTATTCCATCCCCTAAATGTTAGAAAAACTAACATATATCCTGAAATCTTCTTTGGGAAACCTATCTTTGTGCATTGTGGTAAAGAAATTAATCGTATACCACACAAAGTTATTAGATAGTAAAAATAT
Organism: Nicotiana tabacum; assembly: GCF_000715075.1. Taxonomy (NCBI): domain Eukaryota; kingdom Viridiplantae; phylum Streptophyta; class Magnoliopsida; order Solanales; family Solanaceae; genus Nicotiana; species Nicotiana tabacum. Next base: position 885,831 of record NC_134087.1, on the reverse strand, counting down.
TTGGTTTCTGATCCTAAACCAATTATGAGGGGATGACTTATCATATATTGTTGGTCTGAAGCATACAAGTGCTGTTATATGCAATTTAGAAAATCTTAGAACAACACATGAAGCTTTGTTCTCATAAGCAATGGTTTAGCCATTAATAGAAGGTATTCAATGCTAAACCAGCTTGGATATAAACAAGTATTATCAAGATGAACTGTCTTGATTTCATAATCTGAAAATTATGCTCTTAATCGAGAAAAGCAATTCCAAATGTCAAACTGCAGGTTGACAATAATTACACATGTAACCATCTCATATATGTATCTATAAGTGATTCACATGATAGGTGAACGTGCCCATATTCACCTTTTATATATTTCAGAATAGGGGTCTTAGTCCCAACTTTAGCTGGTATAATCAATTCATTATGAGAACAAGCAACACATGAGAATTTCTGAAGAATCTTCTAGTTCTTCACTATATGCTTATCTGAATTCTCAAATAGCTCATTTAAAAATGACAAATGAAAACTTCAAGTTTATCATGACATGTGTTATCTCTTAGTAAACTTCTGGTTTACTATGATATAAACTTTTGCTTTAGTAAACTTCTGGTTTACTGTGATACATGATATAGTACAAATTAAAGAATAAGACGGGTAACTTCTCACAACATATTATTTTACCTCTTATGATTGTGGAAACATGAAAATTATCAATCTTCCAATCATTTGTAGTCTCAATATGATAGTCATTTTTATTAGTAAACTTTAGGTTTACTACAACATATGTTTTGACGACAATCATATAATATGAATGACATATTTGTATATAAGCTCTTCGAGAGCCTTCATTTATTATCCACAATCTAATATTTATCGGACACTACCGGTATCATGTGTCTTCTAGACAAACAGTTAGCTCTTCAGGAGCTTTTGATAAATTTTGTACTACCAAATATTGCTCAGACACTTCTGGTGTCATGAGAGATAATTATAAACAAATAAATAATAGAAAGACAATACTAAATTTATAAATGTAAAAGATTAAGAATTTCAGTATTTCTACCACCAACTTTGTGACAAATATCTTCCTCAGGGAGAAACACCATTAACATCTGGATATTTATATCAAATCCGCAACCACATAGTCATTACATCCTTCGGGGAAAGATACATAAGTTGTTATTTCCTTCGTGGAACTCGATAACTAACCATAACATATTAATGTGGTTGTAGTAGAAAGCATTCTACAAGAATGCTTTTGCCTTAGAATGATACTTAATAAAATTATCCAAGATGTTTTACGCACAACAGGTACGTACGGTAATGATCTTTATGCCACAAAAATAATATTTGTATCCTCTGTTATTCTAGCTTTGCAGGAGCTGAGTTGTGACATTTCTTCATTCACTCCAGGAAACAAAAATGTGCTTCAAAATAACTTTGAATAGTTTATTATTTTATTTAAGCACAGAAAAACACAATTTCATAATATTTTCCTACTTTAGGAGAAAATTTCAATTGTTTTACTACTTCGGCAACAAATTTAAAATACAAAATATTGAGTATATATATTCTCTCAATCATATAATCTCTTCTGGAGGTGAATTGTAATATATTTACATCAAGAGCGTGTTCATATTTTATTAATATTATCACATTTACTTCAGGGAATGGATTAATATTTATAAAAAATTCTCATCCTTCAGGGGAGGGAACTTAATTATCTGAACGTGCATCAATCACATCAAATTGTGATGCTTCAACCAGAGGCGAATCTAGAAATTTTAGAGCATGGGTGCACTACTAAAAAAAGTATTAAGTGAGAATTGATCCTTTTTTTGGGGTAAATTATTAACCAAGTGTGTCATTCAATCTTTATAGAGCATGGGTGCCAATACATAATATTAGACTAATTCTAGAAAATACATACATAAAAAATCTAGTTTGACGGACGGACCCTGGGTTCACATGCCACTTAATTAAAGCTGCAGATTTGCCCCTGGCTTCAATCTCTTTTTAAATATTTACTACTTCAGGAGCAAATCGAGGCATGCATATAATATAGAGAATATTTCTCTAGCCTGTTTTCAATTACAACCATAGAAAGCCTAAATTATCACGTCTGGTGGTCATATGCATATACCACTTCTGGTGGTTAGCAAAATTTAATTACACTAAAATATACAAAATATAACCACTTCTGGTGGTTGTATATTTCTTGCAAACTCTACTGGAGTTTAAGTGGATCTAACAATGTTATCCACTTTGTAACTCTTTATTAAGATAATACGAATAAAAACAAATACCAAAATAGATATTATATACATAGCATATAACTAAGCAAGCGATTATAAAGGTATTAAACTAAATATAAACAAAATGCTCAAATTACTTTACATAAATTTGGCCACCCTCTGCCTTTTGATGCTCGGAATAAATAAAATCTAACCACGTCGGAAGAACGTCGAACACTTTTTCATAAAAATATTTTTTCAGGTCCAAACACTCCAAATCTTTTCTCCAATAAAACTCACAAACTTTATAACAGAACCTTTTTCATAAGCATCAAGAATCTCATGAATAAGTTGACGGTTAGGTGATAAATCTCATTTCACCCAATAACTCATGTAACAGCTAAAATAGTCGCAGTTAAAAGAAGCTGGATGGTCAGCACCGCCGCCAACACCACCTCTCACGGCGGCAACTTTTGCACCATCACCGAAAGATGTTTCAATATCTGAGTTGGGTGTTTTTAATTTGTGGGTGTTTCGCCGATTGGTGGAAAAGTCGCGCCGGAAAAATTGCCGAAGCCGGGAGAACAAGAAATGAGATAAGCTAAGACTTCTTTATCTTCTTGAGATAAAGCAGCAGTAAGAGTTGACATAGCAGATGGTAAAAAAAGAAAGATGGCCAGAAACCAAAGGAGGCGTTGGATGAATTGTGCCTTTTCTATAAAGTTTCTTCATTGAACTGTGTCTTTTTGTGTGATACGTGATTAATAAGTGTTGCAAAATTGGGTTCTGCCTGGTATTTACATATGATTTCAGACTAATATTTTAAAGTATTTGCTCGAGATTGTAGAATCTCGAGCGGATAATGTGTTATAAAATAAAGACTGTAAAATAAAAATAAGTATAGAGAAACTGATATATTTTTCGAATTCAAACTAATGTTCATACTGAACTGAAACTCCTCTACTTATAAGAAGAAAGGAAGCTACTGTGTAAGCTACTTGCATACTGTGTAAACTACATAATCTTCTACTAAGAGTAATATTTATTACTAACGAAATACTGAAAGGATAAATTCATTATACCCGATATGAATAATTTTCTACCGGAATAATATTTATCCATAACCGAATATCGAAAGGATAAGCTTATTATACTCGGTATAAATAATCTTCTACCGAAAATAATTCAACAGACTTATTTCCAATAAAGTACTAAATAGATAAACATATTTACGGACTAAACTTCTTCAGGAAACTTATTTACAACGAAATACTAAATAAACATTCATAATATAATATGTTCATAACAGACGGTTCGAATTCAGATTCTACATTAATGAAGTACAAGAATAACTCATAAAAAAGGACGGAAAAAAAAATCATATCACAAGAACTATCCTTTTAATACATGCAATTAAAAAATCAGAAATTCACCATATTAAAAAGGACACTAGTAGTTTGGCTAGTTGCTGAGAGCTTCTGTCCGAGGTTTGCTGTGTTTAATAACTGCTGGCACGCACTAATTGGCTTAGGTAAACAAGGTGATAACTAAGAGCCACTAGTGTGAGTGCATTGAAAAAAGATGAGACGAAATTCAGCTTCTTTAGTTTCTGACTCAATCTCTCAACTTGAGGTTTCATTTTTACTGCTTCCTCAGACAACTCTCGGTGTGTTTCTGCCGGTCCTTCACTACTGGTTGCTTGTTTGCCTGTTTTTATTCCTGTTGGATCCATCAGAGCGTCCACACCTGACGTGCTTGGTTCTACGCTAAATATATCCTCTCCTTTTCCTTCCTCTTTTTCCAGCTTTATTCTCTCCCTCATCACCTGCAAAATTGTAATACCGCATCACAAAAGAACCTAAACCTATCTAGGAGGTGTAAGGGGTAAAAGCTTTGTCAGACCATGGTATTTGTGGAGTTATATGAAAAATTTAAAGTTAAATTATTTTAATTATAGAAATGTGTCATTCTTTTCCGACTAAAAAGAAAAGTGTGTCATTTAAATTGAAACGAAGGAGTAGTACAATAATTGGGTTTAACCCTTGGGGGCCATTTCGGTTCAAGAGATCAAGTGGATTATCAAAGTATAAATTTTTAAATTTAAATTAACTTTTTCCTGTTGCGGGCCATAACAAGTGACCTTTTGATTTTTAGCGTTGGAGTATCTTTCATACTTTAGGTGCATAGAACTTACTATTCTTTGTATGGATTGAGGAAGCTAATTAGGCTAGGTGAGTTCAATTCACATAGGCAGAAAAAACAGAGAAAATAACCGCATACCTTAGAGGCTCGAGGCTCCAAGACGAACAAGTTGATCAAAGTCATGCATATTGTTGCAAAAAAAAGGAAACCCTGGATTGTTTCAGCCCTGTTCGCATAATAATATCGATGCCTCTGGCTCATGAAATGGCCGAAAAACGCTGTGGCGACGCCATAAGCCATAGTCTTGAAGTAAAGAGGGTAAATCTTGCTCTGTACCATTGCAAATTGCTGCTTTGGCATTGCTCCTGCCAAAATATTACTCGAGATAAATGTCACCCAAATACACACCCCATAAGATAATGCAAAGCCAAGGAAATGAATCATTCCCATTAAAGATCTAAAATTCTTGGTTGAGAAGATGTATGCCGACGCATCAAGAAAGAACCTCCGAATTACTTGATAATCACTTTTGCCTTCCACTTTAAGCCTCTTTGCATCTTCTTTCACTGCATCTTTTGCTGCTTTCGCTTTTTCTTCTATGTAATAAAGATCTTCTGAAGCATTTCTCTTCACATCACCCTTTAGTGTCTCTGTTATATCGGCCACGTCTTTAGCTTTTCCTCTCACTTTCTCAGCAGTCTCTTTAGCACCTTCTTTTACTTCTTCCACTATCTCCTTAACAGAATCTTTGGCTTTTTCTTTCACTTCACTTGCCTTTTCTGAAGCCTCATGCGCTTTTCCAACAACTGTATCTTTCACTTTCTCGTAAGCATTTTCAACAGTCTCTTTAGCATCTTCTTCAATTTCATGCATCTTTCCAGAAAGAGTGTCTTTGGTCCCACCAAGTGCACTTGCTATCCTATGTTTGCACTTTCCAAAAGCATCACAAACAAGTTCTCTAGCAGTTGGTTTATCAATCCCACCATTTTCTTTTCCTCCTCCTTCTACAAAGGATGCAGCTTCTTTGATTTTGTCTTTAACTGTCCCTGCTGTATCTGATATTCTATCTTTGAGACCTGAAACAACCCCTACTGTTGCTTTTTGGTCCGTTTCTTGTGGGGAAATCGAGACCTTGGTATTTCCATCGTTTGGCTCATATTCAACAACTACAACTCTATGACCTTCTTTGACTATAACTTCTTCTTTCTTTTCTAGGATTGGGGAAAAGACCCCTGCTGTTAGAAGTGTGGTTAATACAAGAAAAATAGCGAAAATATTCATCATTTTCGTTCCCTATGCTAATGGATGAGAGTAAAGATATATATAGTGCGGTGGAAATTAAGAGGGAATTGCGGGGTTGAGGAGGACAGAGTTTTGAGGAAGTTGAATTTGAATGCCCACGTTAGGGGATGTTGCTGGATAAAAGATGAATACGTGTTATGTTGCATGGGAGTTTTTGGAATACTACGTGTCACTTTCTGATCTTTAGTGAGAAAAAGTAAAAAGTGCGATAACTGTAATATTCCACTCCACTTCGGTAATGTACCCGATCGACATCCTCCTGCACCAGGATTCTGTCTTCACCTTTTCTTTTCTTTTCTTTTTTCTTTAGGTTTAATCTCGATAAAAGAAACAAATAAATTCCTTATAAAATAAATAACAAAACAACTGAAGCAGAGAAAACAATATACTATTTCACTTTAAGTTAATGTGTAGAATGTTTAATGTTGTATTTATCGAAGAACATAGTTGTTTGTAAGCTACTGCCAAGTCAAGTTGACGCTGCTTGCAAAGTTACTTGCAAAGCTACTCGTCAGCTGCTTGCAAACAAAACTCTTTGTACATTATTTATAAGCTACAATTTCTTCGATAAGTTAAGAGTACTTTCTTTTCATGTTGTAGATAGAGTACTTTCTTTTTCATTTCAACAAAATAAATATTTTTTTTTCATGATGTAAAAAAGTTATTTTTTTTTATTTTAATAAAAAATATTTTCTTTTCATGATGTAAAAAATATTTTTTATTTCAATAAAATGATGTAGAAAAAGTATTTTCTTTCTTTTTAACAAAATGAGTATTTTCTTTCATGATGTAGAAAAAGTATTTTCTTTCATTTCAACAAAATAAGTACTTTCTTTTCATGTTGTAGAAAGAATACTTTCATTTTCAACCAAAAAAGAGTATTTTCTTTTTAGTTATGCATGGAGCACAAATTTCAACGTTACGTTATCTTGCGTGAAGAAGCAAAGAAGCACATTAATTTATTTGGGTTTAGATGAATTTTAAATAGAATAATTAAATTTTTGAAGAAAATAGAGTCCTGAAAATCTTGGGTATTTGGGGTATGTGTGTGTGGTGGGAGAGGGCACAGTAAACATGGGAATTTGGGGGAAGTGAGATGAGGAGAGTATCATAAAAATTATTTTCCTACAAAATATTTTTTACTCTTTAACCAATTACTAAAAAATATTTTTTAAATTTTTTTTGTTCACCAATTAAACAAGAGAAAATAAGTGATATTTTCTAGGAAAATTTTATCATAGAAAATATTATTTCGCACCAAACACACTGTTAGTCCTCTTCCTTTTAGTTTTCTTGTACGTTTGTTTTATCACGATTTGAATCATCTAAGAAGCTCAATTTTTTTTTTTTTTTTTGGGTACAATCTAATAAGCCAAATGCTAGAATAGGAATGCTAGAAGTGGATCCTATCTTATTTGACAACCCACCTTTCTAACGCCAGTTTTTAAGCTCTAAATATATACCAATAACTTCATATTATATGATAATTATAAATAAATATTTGTGATCAAACCAATTGATACTTGATAAAAATAATAAATGAAGTAGCACGTTATCGTATATTGAAGCTGACTAGTCACTAATTTGCGACCCGATAGAGAATATTTTGACATATAGGGTGTGTTTGGTATAACGGAAAATGTTTTCCAAGAAAATATGTTTTTGAAAAATAAGTAGTAATCTTATTTATTTTTCGGTGTTTGGTACGCAAATTAAGGAAAATGACTTCTCAAGAATATTCATAAATAATTTAGATATAATAAATATGAAGCTATAAACTTTCAAACCAACAACCTTCCAAACCCACATTTTTCATAAACTTCCGAACCGCTAAACTTTCGAAACCGCGGAATTTCTAACCCGTAAACTTCCAAACACATAAATCTCCGAACTCATAACTTTGGAACTTGTAAAATTTTAAACCTTTAAATCGATAAATAAAAAAAACTAAAACTGAAAAATATATTAAAAATATTTTTTCCGGGGTGGCGGGGAAAGAAAAATGAAAAAAATAGAAATTTAAAATTGCAATTAAAAAAATATTTTTTTTGCGGGAGAGGGGGTGGGTGGAGGGGTAGTAGGGTGGGTGATAATGCAAAGACTGAAATTTGGAAGAAAAAAAGCCTTTTTTGGAGAGAGGGGATGGAATGAGTTGGTGAGGGTAGGGAAAGTTGAGAAGGAGTTTTGGAAAATGTTTTCCCTTCTCTTGATACGAAAAATATTTTCCTCCAATTGGAGGAAAATGAGTTCACAAGAAAAATATTTTTCAAAATATTTAAGCCAACCAAACATAGGAAAATTGAAAACATTTTCCGAAAAATATTTTCCTTCATACCAAATACACCCATAGTGTTGAGAATTTTATATTTTATCATGTCTAAGTTAAATTCTAAAAGAAATAACAAACTTCTATAGAGAATTGTCATACAACTTGAGACATTTTGTAACGATCCGATCGATCATTTCGAGCATTTGAACTTCGCTCGTGGTTTGAGGGCATGAGTAGCTCCGTATGATGTATTACGACTTGTGTGTATCGTTGGCTTTGGTTTTTCAGGTTATTCGGAATCGATTTGGAAGAATGAATTTCATGATTGAAGCTTAAAGTTAGAAGAGTTGACCAAGTTTGACTTTTTAGTATTTGGCCTCGGATTGGAGTTTTGATGATCCCGTTAAGTCCGGATGGTGATTTTGGACTCGGGCGTATATCCGGGTTTGCATTTGGATGTTTCTAAAGGTTTAGGAACAAATTGGCGAAAGTTGGAACTTTGAAAGTTTAAAAAGTTCATAAGTTTGACCGAAAGTTGAATTTGAGGATATCAGATTCGGATTGTGGTTCCGGGAATTGGAATAGCTTCATTATGTCATTAGAGACTTGTGTGCAAAATTTGGGCTCAATCCGGGTTGATTTGATATGTTTCTGCACAAGTTTTGAAAGTTGAAAGATTTAAAGTTCATTACGTTTGATTCGAGGTGCGATTCTTCGTTTTGATATTGATATGTGTTATTTGAGGCATCGAGTAAGTCTGCATTATGATATGGGACTTTTTGGGATGTTCGGACGTGGTCCCGAGGGGCTCGGGTGTGTTTTGGATCGAATTCGGATCATTTTCCTTAATTTTGGCATTGTTGGTTCTGCTAAGCATCTGGTTTCCTTGTTCGCGATAGCGTAGAGTTAATCACGATCACATAGAGTTGCTGATCACTGGTGAAAAGTTGTTCATCGCGTTCGTGAGTCCTCAGACGCGTTCGTGAAGGTTACTGCAGTTTGAGCAATGCGTTCGCGCACGTGTACACGTGTTCGCATAGTGATTTGGGCTAAGCTGGGTAGAGGCTGGTTCCTCTTCGCGTTCGCGGTCTTGTTTTAGCGATCGCGTAGTTTGTGAGCCTTGTGTACCGTGTTCGCGTGGCTTTTGTGGCGATCACATAGAGGAATTTCTGGGACAATTCATCTTTCTTCTTCGAGACCGCGATGGCGATCCACTAATTCGCCCAGTGATTATAAAGTACTCTATTTCGGAGGTTCGACCATTTTTGCATATTTGGAGCTATGGAGCTCGGATTGAAATGATTTTTGAAGCGATTTTCACCATGTGGATTGGGGTAAGTGTTCTCTACTCATTTTTGGTTTTACATCATGAATCTATCTTCGTTTTTGACATTTGATTGAGGGTTTCAAGAGAGAAATTGGGGGGTTTTGTCTAAAGTTTCATAGAGTGGATTTTTGAGCATTGAATATTAATTTGGAGTCGGATTTGAGTGAAACTAGTATGGTTGGACTCGTAATTAAATGGGTTGTCTAATTTTGTGAGTTTCATTGGGTTCCTAGACGCGAGCCCGAGTTTGACTTTTTGGTTGACTTTGGGCTTTTGATTAAAGATTCGACCTTTATCATTTGGAATTGCTTCCTTAGGTTTATTTAATGTATTTAAGTTGCTTTTGGATAGTTTCGAGCCGTTTGGAGGCCGGTATATGCGGGATGGCATTTTTGCAGTATCGTTTGGCTTGCTCGGTATTGTATTTGGCTTGTGTAGATATGTGATTTTTTACCCTCCCCAAGATTTTTTATATTTAGCACGTAAATATTTAATTTAGGCCTATATAGCTATTTCAACTCATTTTTACTCTTTTACTTTATTTTATTACAAGAAAACAAAAATCACAAAAAAAAAATAATAAGTTCATTAATGTTTTGTAGTCATTTTAAATCTTGAAAATACCAAAAATAATTTTTTTTACGGTCAGTCTTATTTTAATAGGTACTTTGCTTACGTAGGATTAATTTATAAATAAGATCGTATTTTAGTCTCGTTCGTGGGGAAAGAATAAAATTCGGGCTCAAACGATCCATTTTTAGGCCTAATTTTTCGGACCTAGCCCATAATTCTCAAGCACATTCCCTGAGCCCAATACCCTTAATACCTTTCTTAAAAAACCTAGGGACCTAATACACAAAAGACCCAGGGGCTAATTTACAAAATACACAAAAATACACCTTTAGACCTAGACCTATATAATAGGGGTAAGCCTAATCACAAAAAAAAAAGAAAAAAAAAGACAAAAAGAAAAGAAAAGCTGCGCCGTTACACCCCATGAGCTCTTTCTTTTTCGTTGAAAGAAAGCCATCAGGGACCCCAGATCTCTTCAAAAGACCAGTCGCTACTCACGACCCCCCCATCAGATATCATCTTCCTCCTTCAGCCATTAGAGACCCCAAAACCCTAGCACCACAACGTCAAACACCCCTTCGCCAACCATCCTCCATAGCTGCCAAGCTTCATCATCTTCCTCAACCAAGATACAACAACCAGCAACCAACCTAACCTTCACTGCTTCAACCATCAAAACACCTTCAAAATCCCAACCCAAAACCAACGTCAAACCCGATCTCAAACCAGTCCCATTCGAGTTTAAATGAGGTGTACGATTCAAGGTTTTTTGTTTGCGGATCTGGTTCGTCGTGGAGGCTCGACATTCGCTGCTATATTATTTAGTTTGCTTGGAGGTCTTTGTTTGTCAATATATTGAGGTAAATTTGCTTGAAGTTCGAATAGTCTATTTGCGGTTCGAGAGGTCCGTCGAGGCTGTCGCCGGCGAAGATTTTGGTTCGTTCGAGTCCCGGTATACTGTTCCGGTTAGTCATTTTCCGTTTTTTTTTGAGCTGCAGATTTAAATTCATCAATAAAAGGTCTAGTTCATACCGCCTCTCTTTTCCCTTGTCTTTTAATTGAGGTGATTTTGCTTCTTGACCATTGCTTGTGTTATGTAGTTATGTTTCTGTTGGATAAATTTTAAATAGCTAAATTGAGACTTCATTTGCGATGCGTTCTTTAAGAGATATAGGTTTCAAGACTTTAGAATTAATAATCTGACAATAGGAGAATTAAATCTATTTATATTTTTGGTTTAACTTTCTTTGGATTGGTTATATATCTGTGCGTGTATATATATATATGCTTTGTGAAGAATGAAATTTCTTTGTAAAGAAGAGGTCGAGTTTTATGCATACAAACACACACGAGCATATCTATAATTCTATATACATATTTATGTATGTGTAGGCTAAGATCTTCCGGATTATGTTGATACAAATCCCTGGGAATAGGCAACAAAACTTAGTAGTGATAATTGCTTTTGCTGATCCAAATTGACTTCATTCAGCAGCTTTTTATTCATGGTGAAAAGAATGGAATTTCTAAATGAACATCGTAGTTTACTTTAGGCGCGTAATTAAATTGTTATAGCTACGGGTACGGTTCCCGTGACGTGGTTGTGACACTTAATTTCTAAAATTTTTGGGTGTGCATTTCATGTGACCCAAATCTAAATCTTAACAACGTTAAATAAAATGTGTCGTGGACCGCGGGTGCATTTCATGTGGCGTGGTTCAAGGCGTGTTTTAAATAACCTTGAATTTTCCCGAAATATTAAAAGCGGCTAAAAGAGTTAAAAATGCGCAATAGGTTTTAAATGTGTAATAAATCAGATAACAAGCCAATATTAAGAGTTAAGCGATCGTGCTAGAACCACGGAACCCGAAAAGGCCTAATACCTTCTCCCGGGTTAACAGAATTCCTTACCCAATTTTCTGTGTTCGCAGACTATAAATAGAGTCAAGTTCCTCGATTCGGGATTTTTAAACCGGTGACTTGGGAGACCATAAATTATCCCTAGTGACAACTCTGAATTTGAATAAATAATCCTGTTTCAGTTATTGTCACTTTAATTAGAAAAACTCCCTTATATCCCCCCTCGGGTGTAAAAAGGAGGTGTGACAGCTTGTTCGAGGTAAGAAATACTTCTAAATTTGGTGCTAAAGGTATGAAATTACGTGTTATGTGATTGATGTTGAGGTGACGCGTATGCTAGGTGATGGGCGTGTTGGCGTGCACTATGTGAATTATGATTTAGTCGATTTCATGGAATTGTGTAGCCATATTATCTGAACAGTTTTACTGTACTCTATGTGTTAGAGCACTTGAGCTGTATTTTATGCTAGAAAGCATGTTTAGACTATATGCTGGTACTATTGGGACCAACAATGGTTGTTCTTTGCTGTTAAGTTACTTGCTTAACAGTTATGTACTCACTCACATTCATAATTACATATCATATCTCAGTCTCTGTTATTGTATATTGTCACATCTCGTATCGTTGATTAGGGATGCTTAGCATGAGTGTTGTGATCCCGAGAGACTGGAGAGATTGATGACTGAGTGAGGACGAGGGCCTGTTGTGAGTGATATTTACCGGATCGGGCTGCACGCCGCAACAGGCTTTATTGATTCATGCCAGAAATTTGGCTTATTATAGCGTTTGGGCTGGATCGGCCCCTTTGGAGTCTGCACATCCACAGTGGATGCAATTGCTATTGATTTTTGGGCTGGATCTGCTGTAGATTCATTTGCATTGGAATGGATCTGCCCTGTATTTATTTATGTTTGGGCTGGATTTGCCCTGGGCTAGATCTGCCATGTACATTACTGAGTGACTGAGAATGCTGAGTATTTGGCATGATGAGTGAGAATACGAGACAATGAGATTGAGTACTATGAGAGTGTGAGTACATGAGTTCATAACTGAGGTGCATTGCATGTGACATGCATACTTGAGATACAGGCATAAAGATGCATTTCCTCATGTTACCCGGTTTTGGTGACATTTATGATTTCACTTGCATATTGATATGTAGGTATAGAGATGTATATTCCTCATGCTATCTGAAAATGAAACACATTAATTATTGTCGAAAGATTTTTGGGAAAAAATTACAGATTTCAAACTTACTCATATCTCTAGTGATTTGGTGAAAATGTCACGACCCAAACCGATGGGCCACGACGGGCACCCGGTACCTTACTCAACCGAGTACCAACGTAACGTATCTTTCTTATTACATCATCATATACACATGACATACGGGCCTAATAGGCCAACATGATCCTTTATAAACTCAAAACATAGGCTGACAAGGCTGTACAATCATTTATGTACACGACATATGTCTACAAGCCTCTAAGAATATATAAATGTCATAAAGGTCGGGACAGAGTCCCCCCATACCAAACAATACACGTCTAAATCATACTAACCAAACGAGCAACTCCGAAGCAAATGGAGCACACCAACATCTTCCGCTGAGCTAATAGCCTATTTAGAGGGCTCTCAACCTGTCTATCGGGACTTGCAGGCATAAAATGCAGTGTCCCCAGGCAAAAGGGGTGTCAGTACGAATAATGTACCGAGTATGTAAGGCACATAGATAAATACATAAGAGACATGGAAGACATATAGAGTACATGACTCAAGCTGTAAGTCTGAATAACTTTGTAAATCATAAATTACTTTTAGCGTCATGCATATGCGTATGAATGTCATGTCGTGCATAGGTACATGTTTCATAACATCATCAGCCTCTGAGGGCATCCCATCATATCATATCGGCCACTGTGGGCAAAATCATCATCGTATACCAGACATGGAAGAAATATACAGTACATGACTCAACTTGTAAGTCTGAATAACTTTGTAAATCATAAATTACTTTCAGCGTCATGCATATGCATATGAATGTCATGTCGTACATAGATACATGTTTCATAATATCATCAGTCTCTGAGGGCATCCCATCATATCATATCGGCCACTGTGGGCAAAATCATCATCGTATACCAGCTGATCAAGTGGTGGTGCGTATATAATGCCATAACCTTTCCCATATCCCATATACATATATATACATACATATATACGCGTATATAAAACCATCTGGTCATGAGTCAATGCACATGAATGCAATGCATGAAAGTATGTTAATAAAATCTTTCGGAGCTTTATAAGACCATTTTGCCTTTGAGTAATATCATAAAGTAAACTCTTTTCAACTTTCGTATTTTTTCTGAGACCCATGAACAGATGATAAAATATTATGACACACGAAAATTCAAGAACATAGATATATCTAATACTTTTATGAATAGAGTCATTCATGGAATTTGTGCATTTGCACATTTCGTTCGTATCGTATGGATCATGCCAAAAGAAAGAAGGGATAGCCTTGGAATACCTGTTCCTTGAATTATTTGACACCTGAACAAAATTACTTGCTTCTACCGCAACGTTTTTGGCTCTAAGCCAAAGGTAGATTGATGTTCTGATTATTTTACAAAGGAGTGAAAACCCAAATCTCATAGATTGATGACAGAAAGAGGGACCAACATTTTGAATTTGAAATTCAAATAGCATGAGCAATGTTCTGCTCTTAAGATTTTAAATGCAAAAAGCAAAGTCTTCAAATGCGAAGAATTGGAAAGATATCATTCATATCCAACGTATTGAATTTTTGGAAAGCAAGATCCATGTTCTGTTCTTGGTTGGATGTTCTTAAGACTTAATTTTAAGTCAAAATATGAATGGAAGCTAAAGACGTGATCATTATAAATTCTAAGACTTGTACATGCATTATCATTTCCTAAGTTGCCACCTAGGTTATTTTAATGCTTAGTCACTTCATGTGTTTTCACATATTTTTTTGAGTATAATTAGTTAAGTTTTATCCACTTATTAGTTAATCGGGTAATGTTTTGTTATCCGGTAATTAATCAATTGCCGTATAATTTTAAAATTACCACAAATTACTTAAAATTCTATTTATTTTTAAAATACTTCATACCTACTTTATATATTATACTATCTTGATCATATGGTACCTTGCATGTTACTAGTTCATAACTATCGGGTGTTATCGCTCGATTCGTATTTTATTCCAAATTAGCCACTTTCAACGAAATTCATTTTCTTCGACTTGCTTCCCCTCTCACCTTTACGAATTTACTAATCACTTGTGGAATAACATAATTCTTATAACCTCCAAATAATCTTTTACTTGGACTGATATCAATTACCTTACGACAAATCCCACGTACAATACTTCAGGGTGGAACATCGTCGTAACTTAATACTGCGAGCGTGACATCACCATAATATAATACTGCAGAACGTGATATCGACGTAATATTGCGGGGCGTAACAGAAAAGAACTGAGTTTCACTGACATCTTTGAAAAACATGCCTATTTTGCCATAACTGTGAATGAGTTGAGCATTGTACCTCTGAATTACTTCTTGTACCATTTTTATTATGTTGTTATAAAATGTTGATGTTTATTGGAGTTAGACGGTGATCATTGTCCCAACTCATCACTACTTTCAAGCTTAGGTTAGGTTGGTTACTTATTAAGTACATGGGTCATTTGTACTCATACTACACTTATGCACCTTGCGTGTAGATGTTGGATGCTGATGTTGCTGCGTACGACAGAAATTGGATCTGAAGATGTACATGCGTTCCAGTTATGGCTATCACTTATCCTTGGTAGCATTAGATTCGTATTCTGTTCATTTACATTTCAAATAGATATTGTAGTTATTTCAATTCAGTCTTGTAAAAATCTAAATCTCAGAAAGCTCATGATTTGTACTATCAGTCCTTAGGAAATTCTTGTATAAAAAAATTGTATTATCATTTCTTCTCTTAATCAATCTCATTAAATTGGATAATTTTTAATTGGCTTACCTAGCGGGTTGGATTAGGTGTCATCACGTCTAGTTGGATTTTGAGTCGTGACAATTTGGTATCAGAGCTCTAGGTTCATAGGTTTTACGCATCATGAGCAAGTGTCTAGTAGAGTCTTGTGGAACGGTATGATGACGTCCATACCTATCTTCGAGAGGCTACAGGGCATTTAGGATATACTTTCGATATTTCTTTCCTTAACGATATTGATTCGACTTGAAGCGTAACTCTTTGAACTCCTTTCACATATTCATATGCTCATGTGAGCGCTCGGTATCAGTTGTGCATCGACGGCCTGTGATTCCATGGATGAGGTGCGATATGTGATTTCTGTGTGCTGATGATGGGCCAGTCTGGAGGATTTGAGGCTGGGTTTTGACTATAGCTTGAGCACATGGATTTTGGTTGTGTGAGCACACGCTTTTGAACTTATAAGTCCAGTAGTGTCCCTATGAGTGGAATGTGTGGCTCGATGTGTGGTTGGATGGCTATATGATGAGTAGGAAGTGACTGCGGGAAGTGTTCAGATGGTTTGAATGTGACAAGAAGAGCTTGCTTGAGATGTAAAAAGGACTATTGGGTGCATGATTTCTGTCTTGATTTGACATATAGACTCGAGTTATGTGTGTATTGAAGGATCTTTCATGTTTCTTATTAATGGAATGAATTAGATTCTCATGTCTTGTTGATGAGTTCAAACTCAGGAAGATTAAGTGATTACATAGTAGTTGTGGCTACGAAAGGGTATAGAGAGATGTCAGTTTGAGGCTAAGCAGGTGGGTTATCACCTGCAGGGTGATCTACGGATATGTGATCCTTATGATGTTGTGTGGAGGGTTTCTTTTCTACCAGTGGGTTATATTTGTGCGATTTGAGTTTGGATCAGTTGTATTAGTTGCTTGGCCGTCACGATAACGAATGCGAGCTTAGAAGATGATTTGAGGTATTATGTGGTTTGTGTTACGTGAGTTTATGAAGGATTTAGTTGAATATCACTGCGGTATTATGGTTGTAATACAGTATGAGCATTGTGAGTTAGCGAGTGTTTTGGATATATGGCTTTAAGCCAAGTGGGGGAGTCTGCTATCGACGAGTTGATTGCACGGTTATGTGTTGTGTTGGTTTCTCTATGAGGTATACTTGTGAATCAGTTATTAGTTGCAGAGGTTGAGTTCAAGGATGACTCAAGTAAGAGAATTTATGTATGCAGGTTGTATTACACTTTATGGGTACATGAAAATCATGGAATGATTTGAGTTGTTATTCGTGACAGATGTAGTGCGCATGGAGTAGGGATTTTGCTTGGTTGCGTTAAGGCATGATTACTTCTTTGGGGTGTTGTTGTTCTAATTAAGCATAGGTCGTCCGGCCTGTTTGGGCGGTGCAATTGATATTTGAGCAGAATAGATGACTCTCGAAAGAGTTCTAATGGATTCAAGATTTATATGTGGCAATTGGGAATTTTCAGGATTGGTATATGGCTAGAATCTGAGATTTACATTAGATGGTGTCGAGACTCGCAGTATTTATACATCATTATGGATTATACATTTCAATGTTAAGAAGGTGAAGTTAATGGCTTTAGGTTCACAAAATGTCATTTCATAGTGAGTGTCTTGGTCTTGGTACTTTTTGGGTGCTTAAGAAGGAATACATTGGCTTATGGGCTTTAGAGCGGTGTGGTTTTGTGCTAGAATCTCTTACGGCGGGCTTTGGGTAAAGATCATGGTGTTCTGGCAAGGAGAAGTGTCAAATTGAGGGTAATTCGAAAGGAACTCAGAGAAATAAGATAGCTTAGGAGTAGGTTGGATCAGCACAGTGATAAATATGATCGGTTCTTTGGGTACTTATGATGTGGTGAGTCTCTACAAGTGTTTTGTGGCGATACTGTTGGGTTTGGTGACCTACGTGGCTTGGTTGATCCAGAGAGATTCAGTTCTGATGGCTTGGTTATGTGCAAATGGGCTTCGAAGAGTTCTCGATGGTTCCTACCATGGTTTGAGATGGATATTTTCTACCGGCGTGAAGAGCATGTTGCATATTGTGATTTTCTCCTAGATAGGATCAAATAAAATGTTTCTAACTGATCGAGTGTGTATTCTACTGGTGACTTAGAGTTGATTATGATATTCTCGTGTTTTCATATGATTGCATGATAGATGCGATATGTTATGTGGGATTGAGGTTTGCAAGGTCATAGTTCAGTTTTGAAAGAAAGGTAATGAATTCTTAGACAACATGAATGGTTTCAGACGATTAGATGAATGCGATTACTACTTGGTATTGCGTGAGAAGCGTTCGCATTTTAGAAGGCACACTATGTTTTGACTTACGGATACTTCATTGGTATTGCGGTTCTCGCCTGATTGATCGATTGATGATGTCCAGATTTTTCTATGTGGAATGGAAGAATTACAGAAGTATTTCTCTTGGATAATTGTGTATGGGAGATGTGATAGTCATTCGAGTGGTAAGAGTTTGGACCAGCTATAGTGATTCGTGTGTTCTATGGATTTGAAGATTGGGAGTTATGGACTGTGAAGGTGTGGTCAAAGTTATCTAGAGGGTAGTACTTGCTATGGTTAGTTTATTGTGGACTTTTGGAGGGCCATTTATCCATTTAGGGATGATTGAAGTTCGTTTGGGGTCCCATTGGTAGGCCCATGAGGATGTATATTCTACATCAGGTCGGATTTGTTGACTCAGAACTGTTAGTCTAGAGGGGTGTGTCATTCGGTTAGAGTTGATCTTATTCATGTTCTGAGATGTTCTATGTGTTACTCTTCTATGCTACAAGGGGTTGTGACTTGTTGGTTATATACACATGCGATGCAGTTTTGTTTGGCCCTTGTAGCGAAATTCGAGCGAAATGGTTATTAGAGTGTTGAAACATTGATTGCACCTTGGTTATGGTCTTTTCAGGCTGTGGTATATTGTGTTACACGCTTCTCCATGGTTATGGTCATGCACTTTGTGTACATAATATCGAATTTCGTGTGGTTGTTGATTTTGAGCATTGTGGCTTGAGGTATTTCATAGGACCGGTGTTTGGATGGGGCCACGCATTGCAGCGGAGTTAAGTCGGGATTTGATCCTTTGTGATAGATTCGTATGTTTTGGTTTTAGTGTGTGTGGTTCTTAGCACTACGTTTATGATGGCACTTGTTGACCTTGCAGGACTATTCTCTCCTTTGAGTCATTTTCCATGTTTAAGTACATTTGAATTGTTGCTTAGTAGTGCAAAGATTGCACGATTGTGACTTTAGGTTGTATTGGCGTGGTATGTCAATAGAATAGTTGTGTTTGATGAGATAAGGTCGTTCGACCTAGAATGAATACTATCGATTTTGATTGCGGTATGTTTGGAAGAATAGTTCCTTGGGTCTTTTCCGATGGTCCAGATAAATTTTAGGCGGTCGGGTCTGGGGGCTTGGTCCGACGTGGAAGGTGTGGGCTATATAACATACGAAAAATGGGAATCGGGCCAAATTCTCGTTTTATGGCCTAAAACGCCTAAAAATGAGGAATGGTCATGGCGGGGAACAACATTCTTTAGGTTGTTTTTGATGGTCCGGAAAATTTTTAGGATGTCCGGGTCTGGGGACCCAGACCCACACAGAAGGTGTGGGCTATAGCACATGAAAATATGAGAATCAGGCCGAATTCTCATTTTATGGCCCTAAAACACTAAAAAGGAGGAAAGACCATGGTGGGGCGGTGACCTATGTTCCTTTGGTCGTTTTCGATGGTCTGGATAAGTTTTAGGCGGTTCAGTTCCGGGGGCCTGAGCCCCCGCTGAAGGCGTGAGCTATAATAACCCAAAATATGAGAATCAGGCCAAATTCTCATTTTATGACCCTAAAAACGCTAAGAATGAGGAACAGTCATGGAGGGGCGGTGAACATTGTTCATTTGGTCGTTTTTTATGGTCCAAATAAATTTTAGGCGGTCCGGGGGCCAAGCCCAACAGGAAGGCGTGGGCTACAACACACGAAAATATGAGAATCAGGTCGAATTCTCGTTTTATAGCCCTAAAATGCCAAAAATAAGGAACGGTCATGGTGGGGCAGTGACTAATGTTTCTTAGGTTGTTTTCAATGGTCTGGATAAATTTTCAGTGGTTCGGGTTTGGGTGCATGGGACCACACGAAGGCGTGTGCTATAGCACATGAAAATATGGGAATCAGGTCAAATTCTCATTTTATGGAGCTAAAACGCCAAAAAACAAGGATCGATGATGGCGGGGCGTTGAACAATATTCCTTAGGTAATTTTTGACTGTCCAGATATATTTTAAGCGGTTCGAGGGCTCGGGCCCATGCAGAAGGCATGGGCTATTGCATGCGAAAATATGAAAATCAGACAAAATTCTCGTTTTATGGCCCTAAAATGCCAAAAACGAGGAACAGTCATGGCGGGGTGGTGACGGATGTTTCTTAGTTTGTTTTCGATGGTCCAGTTAAATGTTAGGCGGTTTGGGGGTCCGGGGCCACGCGGAAGGCGTGGGCTATTGCACGCGAAAATATGAAAATTGGGCTGAATTCTCGTTTTGTGGCCCTAAAATGCCAAAAAATGAGGAACGATCATGAAGGGGCATTCCCAATGTTCATTTGGTTGTTTTTTATGGTCCGAATAAATTTTAGGCATTCCGGGTCGGGGGGCTTGAGCTCACGCGAAAAGCGTGGGCTATAACACGAAAATATGAGAATCTGGCCGAATTCTAGTTTTATGGCCCTAAAACACTGAAAAATGAGGAACGATATTGGCGCGACGATCACCAATGTTCCTTTGGTCATTTTCGATGGTCCAGATAAATTTTAGGTGGTCTGGATCCGAGGGCCTCGGCACACGCCGAAGGTGTGGGTTATAACACACGAAAATATGGAAATCAGGCCGAATTCTCGTTTTATGATCCTAAAATGCCAAAACACGTGGAACAGTCATGATGGGGCGGTGACCAATGTTTATTAAGTTATTTTTGGTAGTCTGAATAAATTTTAGGCGGTATGGGTCCAGAGGCACAGGCCCATGTGGAAGGCGTGGACTATAACACATGAAAATATGGGATTTGGGCCGAATTTTTGTTTTATGGCCCTAAAACACCAAACAATGAGTAACAGTCATGGCGAGACATTGACTAGTGTTCCTTAGGTCATTTTCGATGGTCTGGACAATTTTCAGCGATCCAGGTCCAGGTGCCCGGGCCCACGCGGAAAGCGTGGGCTATAGCACATGAAAAATATGGGATTTGGGCCGAATTCTCATTTTGTAGCCCTAAAATGCCAAAAAATGAGGAAAGGTCATGGAGGGGCAATGTCCAATGTTACTTAGGTCATTTTCGATAGTCTGGATAAGTTTTAGGCGATCCGGATTTGGGGTCCCAGGCACACACGGAAGGCGTGGTCTATAGCACACGAAAATATGAGAATCAGGCCGAATTCACGTTTTATGACCCTAAAACGCAAAAAAATAAGGAACGGTCATGGAGGGTAGTGACCAATGTTCCTTAGGTCATTTTTGATTATCTGGATAAATTTTAGGTGGTTCGGGTCGGAGGCCAAGCCCACGCGGAAGGCATGAGCTATATCACACAAAAATATGGGAATCATGTTGAATTCTCGTTTTTATGGCCTTAAAACGCCAAAAAATGAGGAACTGTCATGGTGGGGAGGTGACCAATAATGTGTAGGTCATTTTCAATAATTCGGATAAATTTTCGGCGGTCCAGGTCCCGGGCCTACGCGGAAGGCGTGGGTTATAGCGCACGAAAATATGGGATTCGGGCCAATTCTCATTTTTTGGCCATAAAATGCCAAAATACGAGGAACGGTCAAGGCGAGGCAGTGACCAATGTTCCTTAGGTCGTTTTGAATAGTATGGAAATTTTTTAGGTGATACGGGTCCGTGGACCTAGGCCCACGCGGAAGGCATGAGCTATAACACACGAAAATATGGGAATTGGGCCAAATTCTCATCTTATGGCCCTAAAATGCCAAAAAACGAGGAACGGTCATGGCAGGCGGTGAAAAATGTTCCTTAGGTCGTTTTCGATGGTCCGGATAAATTTTAGGCGGTCTGAAAGTCTGGGCCCACGCAGAAGGCATGAGCTATTGCATGCGAAAATATGGGAATCGGGCCGAATTCTCATTTTAAGGCCCTTTAACGCCAAAAAATGAGGAACGGTTATGGCGGGGTGGTGACCAATATTCCTTAGGTAATTTTCGATAGTCCAAATTTATTTTAGGCGATCCGAGTCTAGGGGCCCAAGCCCACACGGTAGGCATGAGCTATAACACACAAAAATATGTGAATCGGGCTGAATTCTCTTTTTATGGCCCTAAAACACCTAAAAAAGGAACGGTCATGGCAGGGCGGTGAAAAATGTTCCTTAGGTCATTTTAAATGGTCCTGATGAATTTTCAGCTGTCCAGGGGCCATGTCCACTTGTCACGACCCCAAAACCAACCCGGACGTGATGTCGCCTATCATGGAACTAGGCCAGCCGACACATTTCCCAAACTAATTCGACATTTCATAATAAAGATGTTTTAAGCTATTAATTAATAAAAACTTCACAGCATAAGTCTAAATAACAAAGTGCAAAAAGAAACAAAAGCCCGACATCGGGGTGTCACAAGTCACGAGCATCTACTAAAGACTATCCGTAAACAACTAAGACTACTACAGTCTGGAAAATACTAATATAGTCTAAGGAAGATAAGAGGAAGAAGAGCAAGGCTGTGATCACCATGCAGCTACCTTGCCAAGTCCGAATATCCGCGACGGATGGAGGAATCAGCGCTCGCTATAACGCCTAGCAACCCTTGGATCTGCACACAAGGTGCAGGGAGTAATGTGAGTACGCCAACTCAGTAAGTAATAAATGTAAATAAAGACTGAGCAGTATGAAACACATAAATCCACATCATGAAATCTTAGTAAATACAACATGTGTGAGCATTTTTAATAAAGACTGAGCATTTTTACTCCCATAAATTCAAAACAAAATAATTTTTCCTATTATTTGCAATTTCGTAGATTTTTGTAGCATTTTTCGTTAATTGCTTGCATTTGCCTGCGCATGTTAATTTTGTTTAAATAATGAAAAATACCAAAAAATATGTTGTATTTACATTTTGGATTTTAATTTTTTTAGATTAATTAGCAAAATTAGTTGTTTTAAGAAATGGAAAAGTCACAAAAAATAATTTATTTTTGCACTTTTAATTTTAGTTTTGAATTTTGGTAGATTTTCCTTAAATTTGATTTTTAATTAGTTATGATAATTAGTATTTAGGTTTGATTAGTGTTTTTGATAGGTCAATTTAGTTTTAGGATTTACTTTAGGTTTTAATTTTAATTTTGAAAAAAAGAGAGAAAAAAAAGAGAAAAGAATTTTGAAGAAAAATGAATTGAAAAAAAAGTAAAGAATTGAAAGGATTTGGATTTTTGGGCCAAAAACTCGAAATTCCCCAAGCCCAAACCAAATTCCTTTTTTACCTGACCAAACCCGACCGAACAGGTCCAAGCCCGTTCCCTCACATGGTCTGCCCCATCAATAATCCAAACGACGTCGTTTGGAGTTCTCAACTCTAGCTCAATCTAAGCGTTCCATTTCCTTCTATCGAACGACCATCAAGGCCCTTCCCCAAACACATAAAAATGTCCGAAATCCTCAGAGACCAGGTCAGTTCTCAAATTTCCTTTCTCACTTCATCTTCCTCATCTTAAAGAACCCTAGTGCCGCCTCTGATCTCTCCATCGTTTTAGGGTGGTGGCGCCACCTCCAACCACCATCAAAATAACACCCCATGACCCCTTCACTCCCCTTTTTCCAAACCCCCACTTTGCACCCTTCGAATAAGGCCAGAACTCGTCGAATCTCAAAATTAGGGTTCGAGCTTTAGAAGCCAAGTCGGAGTTATGCAGGAAAGGATATTCCTCAAACGTTTCCTCAGTGTTCAAAGTCGATTTGCTCTCAAAATGACGTTGGTTGTTTGTTCTTGGCAAAGAACAAGCGAGTGACGCCATTTGGAGATCGAATCAAGGTCAGTCGAGTTCGAGTCGAGTCGGTAAGTTTATTCTTTCCTTTTGATTTCTTTCTTTTTCTTTTCTTCTTCTCCTGGGTTAATTTAGTCGAAAGTCGACCAAATTTAGGGCCAAGCCAAAACCTCGTCCATCTGTTCTCTTTCAGTTGTTCTGTTCTAGGTTTAGTCGCTGATTGTGTTTTGTTTGTTCCCCTTTTGTTAAATGGATTGATTCATGGTCTTAATTTAGCCTTTTAATTTAACTTAATTAAAGTAATGTGATAATTTAGATTAGTTCTGCATTAGCGGGTAAATTAGTGTTGGTTTAAATTTCGTTTGTTTTATTTTTGGGTCGTGTTGAGTTTTGTTCACATTTTTGTTTGGGAGTCAAAATTGTTTCTCTTGTTTTCTTGTTTCTCATGACTAGCAGGGTTGGACCTGGGCCTAAGGAAAGGGTTCAGCCCAGGTCTTGCTAGAATTAACTTGTTTTTAGCCTTTGGGTCCAACTGGACCCATTCTAGGCTGTTAGACTAAAGTAAAAATAGGGGTATGGGGGGCATGGGGTAATTTTGGTAGTCCGCTTAAGGGAATCTTTGTATAACTGAAATGGAAGCTTCCTAGAAGCTGGGATAGGGACTGAAGGGAAAAATCTGATAATTGCCTAGGGATATCTGAGCTATATTGAAAATGTAAAAAGGGTCTAATTGCAAAATTTGAATTCTTTGAGGCTGCCCTAATGCCTTACCTATAAAGGCGCCAAGACTTGCTATTCAAGTTAGAGAGGGAGATAAAAAAAACCCCTTGAAAAACTGAACGGCGAATCCTTGAAAAGAGTACTGAATTCCTGCATTTCTTGGGTCTAAAAACTGCTGAAAGTTAGCTTGATTTCTGGATTTTCTGATTTTCCCCACTAGTTAGAATTCCTGAAAACTCCAGATTCTTGCATTTGAGTAGAAAAAATGATTTTGAACTCTGGGATTTAAAAAAAGCTGGTTTTAAGCTGGTTTTTGGAGTATTATTGTGTTGCTGAATCTGAGCTGTTTTCTGCTGCCTCTGGCTGATTCTTCGCTCTTTGTTTCTCTTTCAATTTCCAGGTATCTCCCCTCTCCTTGACATGTGAGTTGGAAGAACAAGAGTTTATGTGATTAAGTTACAAGCTGTGTGAATGTAGTGGCTTACATTACTGAAAATCAAATCAGACTTCTATAATTAGTTTAGTCTTCTTGTTATATTTGATCTTTTCTGTTTAGTTTTAAGCTTGGTTCATGATTTTAGATAGACTATAGGTTCTAGCCCTTTGATCTGAATGAACTCAAATTAGATGTTGGGTAAAGGGACTGTTAAAGACATGACAATGAAAGGTTCAATTTATTTGCTTTCGAGTTCTAAACTTTTGTTTGGGTTTTGCTGAAGATTAGTTCTACTTTAGCAGTGATTTCCATTTGAGTTTGTTAAAGTAATGAATAATGGTTTGCGAAATCATGCTGAATGCTTGTGTTATGCTTTGGTGAATATACTTAGTTTTGAGGATAAGGTTCAGATTCCTAGTGTTTATTGGTTTACTTTCGTAGTATGTTCATCTGCCAATCACACATATTGAGTAAGGTTTTAAATAGCTCGGAATTGTCTTCTAAAACTAGTTTAAAAACTGAGTTAAGCATGATTACCAAACGATTGCTTAATTTTGAGTTTTCAGAATGTTTATCTGTCATTCCATGTTGGAACAATTAAAATCTGGAAGCTAAATGGTAGTTTATTCGCATGTTTCACGGGTTTCAGTTGATTGGCATATAGTTGAATTTGAGCAATTGTTTAAAGTGGTGTTATGGTTTAATAGTGCTTTAAAACGAACCTTGCTTGCTTCACTTTGATTAGAATCGACATGGGGTCAGCGTTCAATTCCCAAATTCGAATGTATGCTATTTCGTGCTAGTGGAGGGACTCGATCTTGAGTCCCAGTTGTGTGGATATGGTATGCCTGCAGAGTTGGGCTTCACGTTTGGGCCTATCCGTATCCTCCTACTTGTTAAACAAATGGTCGGCTGGCCGTTGGGCCTATAGCCGGCATGGGCCCTTTTATTGGTTCATTAGTTATTATAATTTTGGTTAAATATTTGCCCAAAGTAAATAAAAAATCCCCTTAGTTTTTTATATATTTAATTCTTAAAACTAGTTCAAAGTGTGCCGTGCCGAATAAAATCTCAAAATGCATAGCCCTCGCTTAATTAATATTTCAATCCTTAGAAATCGAGGCGTGTAGCGAATTTTTCGTGGCCCTCGCAAAGTTGCAAACGCGTAGTTGCTTTAGGCGCATTATTTTAATAATTTACCTTCCTAAATTCAGGTGCGCATTTATGTGACCCAAATCCAAAACTCAACAACGTTAGATAAAATGTGTTGCGGACCGCGGGTGTATTTATGTGACGTGGTTCAAAATGCGTTTTATATGACGTTGAAATCTTCTTAAAAATATAATATAATAAAAGCGGCTATAAAGTTAAAATTACACCATAGGTTAAAACATGTACTAAAATCAAGTAAATAGGCCAATTATAACAGTTGAGCAACCGTGCTAGAACCACAGAACCCGGGAATGCCTAACACCTTCTCCCGGGTTATCAAAATTCCTTACCCGGATTTCTGTATTCGCGGACTGTAAAACAGAGTCAATCTTTTCCTCGATTCAGGATTTAAACCGGTGACTTGGGACACCAAAAATTATCCCAAGTGGCGACTCTGAATTTTAAATAAAATAATCCAGTTTCGATTGTCACTTAAATTGGAAGAAACTCCCTTATACCCTTTACAGGTTGTAGGAAAAAGAAGGTGTGGCAGCTCTGGCGACTCTGCTGGGGATCGAACCCAGAATCTCTGGTTCAGGGTTCATAATTCGAGCTTAGAGGAATTGTTATATTGGGCTTTATTTATTATCTGGTTTTATTCACATGTTGATATTCTGTGAACTGTATATAAACTGCTACAAAACCCCTATCTTCTCTCTCCCTAGGAGTGCACGCTGGTCGTGACTTCGTTCTATTAGTGTCATATCCCAAATAGAACGAGGTTCGAACAAGTTGCAAAGCCAGATGATCTTTTGGTTACCGATACGCAGCCCCCCTCGGCTCGAGTTGTCCGCTCGGGTAAGCCAGGTCTAGAACAATACACCCAGGTTTTAAACCTAGAATAACTCAGCCTCATGCCGGATCCCTAGTAGGAACGCTTATCTACATCATGTGCATTCGACTTTGGAGACTCAACACAGGGGTTGGGTCTGTCTAGGACATGTGTACCTGAAATGAAAAGACCATCCTGATGCATCCTACTTGCTACTTGTGCATTTATTTGCTTTGGATTTGCATGTTGACCAGCTTATAGGGAAAAGGTTGAGAGAAGGAAAGTCAATGTGAGGGCTAAGAGAGATAATTGCTTGTTTTTGAAAAACCGATGTCCCAAAATATACTGAAACTCTGCCAAAATTTTGAAAAAAAGAGAGAAATTTTTGTTTTGTTTTGAAAAAAAAAAGAAAAGTTGGTTTTTGTTTTGTCAAAATTGCCCGAACTACGCCAGTTTGATTCTCACCGGATGTGAGATACGTAGGCACCCCCATCGGGTCCAACTTCCTTTTTTGCAAAAATAGCCCAAAAAGAACAACAAATTTATGTTTATTGCAAATAAGTAAGGTGATGTCATTCTTGTCAAAAATAGCCGAATGTCCCTCAAAAGGGCGGCTGAAGGCTATTTTTGCAAGAACAACCACCTTTAGTCACTTTTAAAGGTTTTGGCTGGTTAGCCGACACAGCCTTAAAATCTTCATTTTCAAAGTGCTGAAAGGCCGTATTGGCAAAGACGGATATTTTTGTGAAAATTTTTAAAAGAAATGGTCATTTTTTTGAGTCAAAGTGAGTCATAATTTTCTTTTCATGAAAATCACCCTAATAAATGTGCAGAATGAGCACGACTCAAAGTTTGCCAATAACAGTCATGAACAAGATCCCTTTGGAGTTGCATATGTGGTGGGAGGATCTGGGTAAATCAGAGCAAGATAAGGTCAATCTACATTTGGGAGGCCTCACCGGGTTGTTGAAGATCAGGCCTAGAGGAGACATCATAAAGGCGTTGGTTACGTTTTGGGACCCAGCTCACAATGTCTTGCAGTTCTCGGATTTTAAACTCACTCCTACCTTAGAAGATATAGCAGGTTATATGGGAAGTACTGAAGATCTAAGGCATAAGTATCTGATCGCTCCAAGAGCCGTTAACTCTCACAAATTCATGGATTTACTAAAAATAAGCAAGGGAGTCTCGTACTCCGAGTTGGAGGATGGTTTTTCCACTCTACACTTTATATACCAGAGGTACAGACATGTAGGAGGATTCAACAACCCGGAAAGCGGGGTTTGTAGCAAAGGGAACCGAGTAAAATGGGATGAGCATAGGCGTTTCGCTTTCATGGTAGCTTTCTTAGGCCTCGTGGTATTTCCCCGGAAAGATGGGAATATCGATCTGCGGGTGGCTGGAGTCTTCAAAGTCTTGATTACCAACGCTAAGCACCCTTTCCCCTATGGTAGTATCTGAGATATACCGAGCTCTCACAGCTTGTAAAGCTGGGGCAGATTTCTTTGAGGGATGCAATTTGCTACTACAAATGTGGATGATCAAACATCTGTGTCACCGCCCTCAGTATATGAGTTATGGGTCTGCAGAGAAAAGTTGCATTGAAGAGTTCGACACAAGGATTTCAAGGTTAAAGTTTCCAGAGGGGTTTGGAGATTGGGTATCCCGCCTTCGCTCCATCACTGCGGGGCAAATAGAATGGACACTGGGTTGGCTTCCTATTGAAGAAATTGTATATATGCCCGCCACCGGTCCTTACTTCGTCCTAATGGGTCTTCGAGGCATTCAGCCTTACGCTCCATACCGGGTGATGAGACAGTTGGGAAGGTGTCAGGTGATGCACCCAGATGAATATCTTAGTATTTATGCGGTTGAGGTTAGTTCCGACGGTCAATTTCATGAAGAAACAGTTCGTTCTATTTGGAACGAGTGCCAGTATTTGACAGCGAACACTCGAGTGCGTGACCTATCTAGAGGCGAGGTCTCACCCGCCTATCTTGCCTGGTATAGAAAGAATAACACCACAAGGGCTGAACCTGAAAAACCAGCCAAAAAGCCTCACATTCGAGAATTCGTTGAGGCATCGCAAGAACAATGGGCTTGGTTTGCCAAGGAGAATGAGTACAGGGCCACAATAAGAAAGCTGGAAAAGCAAGTCAGGGATCTCCAATTCGAGAATGGTTTGCAAGCCGCGACGGAGGAGGGTAAAAAGAAAAAGCTAGCCAAAGAAAATTAGGCCCTTCGAGCCTAGATTCAGAAAATGAAAATAGCGGCAGAAAATCCCACCAGAAGCACAAAAGATGAAAAACTTATAAATAATCTTAGGCAAAAGGTGAGCGAGTATAGTTTTGATCTGAATAAGGTTGAGGGTGAACTAGCAAGGGCTCGAACAAAATTGGCTAAGAATGCGGATAAACGAGCGCGCTTGGTTAAACAGTTAAAAGAGAAATATGATAATGAGATTGTGGGGTTGAAGAAAAGGGTTACCATCTTTGAGAACACAATGATCAAGCAGGCAAAAGACTTTAAGGCAGAAAGGGAACACTGTTACACAGCGATGGCACAGTTAGAAAGAGATTTGCAACAACTTCAAGAACAGAATCATGTAGCAAAACAAACTTTGAAACCAGGGCCCAGCAGATTGGGCGTTTGTTGCAAGAAAAAGGTGTCATAAGAGAGAGAGTCAGAAGGATCGCCGACTACATCGCGATGAAGTGTAGTAGTTGTGAGGATATGATCAGATCCATGTTCTTTGCCACTGTGATGACCTTTGTCCGCCAGATAATGGAAGATCTCTACCACCTCCAAGGGGATTTAGCGCGTAGGCCCGTGGCGAGACCGAATGATGTCTCGCGGGCCCCAGGAGTATTTGAGGCATTAATGTATTCATGACTTTTACTCGAGTCTATATTTTCTTTCCGTTGGAGTCTGTTAGTTTGTTTTCGAGTCTGTGTTTTCATCTTGCTGTTGGAGTCTGCTAGTTTCCTTTTCAAGTCTGTTACTTTTTGAGTCGTTGTAATCAAAGCATTTTCTTTTTATGAAAAATTTGAAAATCCCAAAATGTTTTATTATTTATACACTTATCCCCCAGAACTACGCTTGGTCTGATTCATGCAGGGTCATGATACGTAGGCAATCTCCATAGGATTCGACCATAACCAAAAGCAAAAAAGAAAAAAAGAGAAAAGAATAAAAAAGAGAGAGGAAAAACAAGAAAAGAAAAGAGAGAAATATAAAAAACCATGGGGAGGGAACAATGGCAAAACAAGAAGAAGACATGAGAGAATAAAAATAAAGAAAGATCAAGCAAGGAAAGGCAAGAATGAAAAAGAGAAAAAAAGAGAGAAAAGAGAAAAGAGAAGTTGCAAATGGAAATAAGGAAAAGCTGGGATGACGCAAGCAACCGATCAAATTCATAATAGAAACGGTTAACTGCTTAGGTGCATTCACTCCTCAAATGTGCAGTTGCCTATCTGTTAAAGTCCTAATCGCTAACAAGTTTGTTATTGATGAAATTCCAGTTCAGAAAGGTGGTTAGTTTGATTGGCATTCTGGCAACTCACTCCTACAACACCAAGTCCAAAAACAAGCTGAACATGGCCAACCAGGAACTTGAGGCAAGTATTGTCGATCCGTCAAAAGAGGTGGAAGAATCAGAGGTTAATCTGAAAGATGAGTTGTATAAGCTGAAGCAGCAGATGGCTAAAATGTACCAAGTATGGGTAAAAGGTCACTCACTACCAGTTTACCCCGCCAACCCTGCTTTTATCCCGCCATTGGCTCAGCCCCAAGAACCTCCCACTGTGAACTCATCTCCGTCCTTTTCCCTCTACCAACAATGCCACAACACCACTTCCCATACATCACAAGCTCCATCACCCAAACAAGTCTTGTACCCTCCTTCACCAGTCACTCATATTTTTATGGCACCCCCACCCGCTGCATTACACCGATCCTCTAGTAAGCCTCTATTCCAGACTCATGACAACCAGTATTACCTCTTGGAGCCCACTTTCAAGGTTCCAAAACCCTATTCCTACACTCCTCATTTTGACCTCCCTACAGAAACCGAAAAACCATCTAAAAATCTCGAACAGGAGGAGATGTTCAGAAAAGTTAAAAGCCTGGAACAGTCATTCAGAGACATGCGGGGGTTGGGAGGTCAAGTAAGTGTGGACTACAAAGACCTATGTCTGTTTCCAGATGTGCAATTGCCGGCAGGGTTTAAGATGCCCAAGTTTGATTTGTATGATAGGCACGATGATCCAGTGGCACATTTGAGAGGTTTTTGTAGCAAAATGAGGGGAGCTGGCACGAAAGACGAGCTGCTAATGGTGTATTTCAGTCAGAGTCTGAGTGGTTCAGTGCTGAAATGGTATACTTGGCAGGATCACGGAAGATGGTACACATGGGATGATCTGGCCCAGGCATTTGCTTGTCACTTCCAGTACAATCTCGAGATTATTCCGGATCGTCTGTCTTTGACAAAACTTGAGAAAAATCACAATGCAAGTTTCAGAGAATATGGTTTTCATTGGAGAGAGCAGGCATCGAGGGTTGACCCTCCAATGAAAGAAAGTGAAATAGTGGATTATTTTCTGCAGGCCTTAGAACCTACTTATTACAGACATCTGGTATCGGCTATAGGCAAGTCCTTCAATGAAGTGGTAAAAATGGGCGGTATGGTAGAAGAAGGGCTCAAGACAAACAAAATCATGAGCTATTCAGCAATCAAGGCGACCACCCAGGCCATTCAAAGTGGAACTGGGGGAGCAATTGGAAAGAAGAAGAAAGAGGATGTTGCAACAATCGAGTCAGGAGCTTGGTTCAGACCTAGAGGCCCATCACACTACTATAACCAGCCTCGACCCCACCACCAAACCTACCCTCATACCCCATATAGCCCACCACAACACTACTAACCACCACCATACCCCTATTTTTCTGTCCACCATGCCCAAACATACAGCCAACCTCCGGCCCATGCACAATAGCGTGCGCCAGTCCCACAAAATACATACCCAGCTCCACAAAATCCATATCCACCCCTAAGAGCCTACCGAAACCCTCATGTATTAAGTTTTTGGCCCAACCAAGCATTTAAGAACGAGAGGTTGCAGAAGAAGAAAACCTTCACTCCATTGGGAGAATCCTATACCAGTTTGTTCCACAGGTTGCGACAATTGGGTATGCTGAGTCCGATCGAGCCAAAACTGCCAAATCCTCCCCCGAGGAATCTTGATCACTATGTGAGTTGCGAATATTTTTTGGTGCTTCAGGGCATGACATAGAGAATGCTGGCAATTGAAAACAGCTATTCAAGAGCTCATTAATACTAATCAAAAGCTCCGGAGGCACCCAATATCAACCAGAATCAGTTACCGACCCATCATGAGACAAATATGATCGAGATAGTGCATAGAGGAGGGGAGCCTAAGAAGCCTTCACAGACCGTCATAATGATTCAGTCCAGTGAAGTCAGGCCGGTTGAAAAGCCAACAAGTAAGAAATCAGTGATCAGGTTGAGCGGGGCAAACAATGAACCATCTGCAGTAGTCAAGAAGGGGACCCCAAGTGATGTGGTAGTAAAACAAGAAAGAGCAAAAGTGGCTGTGCCAGGAGTGGCGAACAAGCCTATTGTAATTGTGGAGGGTGCCCGCACAGATCCTATCATTATCAAGCCGGTAACTCAATTACCAATAGTAAACAACAAGGCGGTCCCGTGGAATTATGAACGAGTGACAGTGACTTACAAGGGGAAAGAGGTTAAAGAAGAAGTTTGTGAGACCCATGGTTTGACGCGATCGGGGAGATGCTTTGCCCCCGAAGAGTTGAGAAAAGATAAGATCTCCAAAGATAACTCAGTGCTAGTGAAGAAAGTTGTGACCGAGGAAGAAGCAGAGGAATTCTTGAGAAAGATGAAAGTGCAGGACTATTCCATTGTGGAGCAGTTGAGGAAGACACCGACTTAGATTTCACTATTGTCATTATTGATCCATTCAGACGAGCACCGTCGGGCTTTGATGAAAATCCTGAATAAGGCCCACGTTCCTAACAAAATCTCAGTAAACCACTTGGAAAAGATAGCTAACAAGATATTTGAGTTAAATAGAGTCACTTTTTCTGATGATGAGTTGCCCGTGGAGGGTACTGAGCACAATAAAGCCCTCTATCTTATGGTGAAATGCGAAAATTCCATGGTTACTCGGGTACTGGTCGACAATGGTTCTAGTGCAAACATTTGCCCTCTATCCACTCTGAACAAGTTGAAGGTGGATGATGAAAGAATTCACAAGAGCAATATCTGCGTTCAGGGATTCAACGGTGGAGGGAAACATTCAGTCGGGGACATAGTGCTTGAGCTTAAAATAGGGCCAGTTGAATTTACCATGGAGTTTCAGGTGCTCGATGTGGCTGTTTCTTACAATCTGCTGTTGGGTTGACCCTAGATTCATGCTGCCAAAGCAGTCCCATCTACACTACATCAGATGGTAAAATTTGAATGAGATAGACAGGAAATCGTTGTGCACGACGAGGATAATCGGTGCTCATAGTGATGGCATTGTGCCGTTCATTGAGTTTGAAGACAACAAAGGGCCATGGGTTTATCAGGTTTTTGACACGGTATCGGCAGAAAAAATTCTAGAAGGGAAGTGCATTCCAACTCCGAGGGTAGCTGCTGCATCAGTCATAGTAGCCGTTGAAATGTTGAAAAATGGTTTTGTACCAGGCAAGGGTTTGGGTACATCTCTTCAAGGTATCGTACAGCCGGTGTGTCTCCCCAGAAACTTGGATACATTTGGTTTGGGGTTCAAACCCACAGTTGCGGACATGAAAAGAGCCAGAAAGTTGAAACAGAGGGCCTAGGTCCTCCCAAAGCCCATCCCACGGCTCTCCAGATCATTTGTCAGGGCTGGCACTAAGAAACGCCCAATAACAACAGTTCCCAGTTCTGTGGTTGGTCTTGATAAAGAGTTGATTGAAATGTTTGAGAAGTTATTCGATGATGTGAACATGGTGGAAGCTGGAGAGGGTTCTAGCAAGGCGGATGTGCAATTTGTTAAGCCCAGTGAAAAGATTAACAATTGGGAAGCTACTCCTATCCCCACCAGGAAGGAGTTTTGGTAGTTTGCTTTGATTTTCTTTCAATTTATCTAGATTATTCCAGGGTTGTAATTCAGATTCTATGTTCCGTCCGTTTGGGTGTATAAACCTTGTTATCTTTTAATTTCAATGAAATGCAATTTCCCTTTTTCCTCATTCTTGACAGTTTTATTTTTGTTTTCTTTTCTTCCTTGTACAGTTCTTTTTATGCTGGTTTCAATAACATGACATGCATGAGAAATCTTCGGCCCAGTCTTAAAAGCCAATCTAATTCTGAAATAGTAATTCAAGAAATAGAGTGTGATGATGAATCGAAATATGATGAGGATGAGGCCTTTGAAGTGATTAGTAAAGAATTAAGCCATTTTGAAGAAAAAACCCAAGCCTAACCTGAGTGATACAGAAGCAATCAATTTAGGGGACCCAGATAATATCAGAGAAACTAAGATAAGTATCCATCTTGAACCTCAACTAAGGGAGGAGATAATTAAAGTGTTACTTGAGTACAAAGACGTCTTTGCATGGTCATATGACGACATGCCGTGTTTAAGCACTGATTTGGTGGTTCACAAATTGCCCACTGACCCAGCATTCCCTCCTGCCAAGCAGAAGTTGAGGAATTTTAAAACAGACATGAGTGTAAATATTAAAGAAGAGGTCACAAAGCAGTTTGAGGCAAAGGTCATTCGGGTCACTCGGTATCCCACTTGGTTAGCCAATGTAGTACCTGTACCAAAGAAGGATGACAAGACCAGGGTGTGTGTTGATTACCGTGATCTCAACAAGGCAAGTCCCAAGGACAACTTCCCACTGCCAAATATCCACATTCTGATTGACAATTACGCCAAACATGAGATTGGGTCTTTTGTGGATTGCTATGCGGGCTATCATCAGTACTTAATGGATGAGGAAGATGCAGAAAAGATGGCATTCATTACACCATGGAGTATGTACAACTATCGGGTCATGCCATTCGGTTGGAAAAATGCTCGGGCAACTTACATGAGGGCGATGACGACCATATTTCACAACATGACACATAGGGAGATCGAGGTTTATGTGCACGATGTGATCATAAAGTCCAAAAAATAGTCTGACCACGTCAAAGATCTAAGGAAGTTCTTCCAAAGGCTCCGCAGGTACAATCTTAAGCTCAATCCTATAAAATGCGCATTTGGTATGCCATCTGGAAAATTGTTGGGATTCATAGTCAGCTGTCGAGGTACTGAATTGGACCCGTCAAAGATCAAAGCTATCCAAGAGTTACCACTCCCGAGGAACAAGACTACGGTGATGAGTCTATTAGGGAGGTTGAATTACATCAGCAGGTTTATTGCTCAACTTACGACAACTTATGAGCCTATCTTCAAACTGTTGAAGAAGGATGTTGTGTTCAAGTGGACAGATGAGTATCAAGAAGCATTTGATAAGATAAAGGGTTACTTGTCAAACCCACCCGTGTTGGTCCCACCAGAACCAGAGAGACCTTTGATTCTGTATTTGACAGTTTTGGACAATTCGTTTGGTTGTGTGCTGGGTCAGCATGACATCACCAGCAGGAAGGAACATGCCATCTATTATCTCAGCAAGAAGTTCACATCTAACGAGGTTAAGTACACTCACCTTGAGAGGACGTGTTGCGCCTTAACTTGGGTAGCACAGAAGTTGAAGCACTATTTTTCATCTTACACTACTTACCTCATCTCTTGTTTGGATCCGTTAAAGTATATCTTTCAGAAGCCTATGCCTACAAGGAGGTTTGCAAAGTGGCAGATCTTGCTTACAGAATTTGACATCGTCTATGTGACTAGGACCGCGATGAAAACCCAGGCATTGGCCGATCATTTGACTGAGAACCCAGTGGATGAAGAATATAAGCCTTTGAAGACTTAATTCCCTGATAAAGAGGAAATACAAATTGATGAGTTGGAACCAGTTGAAGAGCCAGGTTGGAAACTTTTCTTTGATGGAGCTGCTAACATGAAAGGCGTCGGGATATGGGCTGTACTTATTTCTGAAACAGAGCATCACTACCCTGTTACGGCTCAACTTCGTTTCTACTGTACTAACTACACGGCTGAGTAAGAGGCATGCATTTTGGGTTTGAGGTTGGCTGCAGACATGGGTGTCCAGGAAGTCTTGGTCTTGGGAGACTTGGACCTTCTGGTACACCAAATCTAAGGGGAAGGGGAAACACGGGATTTAAAACTCATACCATACCGGCAATGTTTGCATGATCTTTGCCAACAGTTTCGATCAGTAGAATTCAGGCATATTCCAAGGATCCATAATGAGGTTGCTGATGCTTTGGCTACCTTGGCATCAATGTTACATCATCCAGATAAGGCTTATGTGGACCCTTTGCATATTCAGGTCCATGATCAACATGCTTACTGTAATGTGGTGGAAAAAGAACTTGATGGTGAGCCTTGGTTTCATGATATCAAAGAATATATCAGGATGGGGGTGTATCCAGTACAAGCCACAGGTGATCAAAATAGAATAATTCGGCGGTTGGCAAGCAGATTTTTCTTCAATGGAGGGGTTTTGTACAAAAGGACTCCGGATCTTGGACTGTTGAGATGCATAGATGCTAGACATGCCACTATCATGAACGAAGTACATTCTGGAGTCTGTGGACCGCATATAAGTGAGTACGTGCTGGCAAAGAAGATTCTCTGAGCAGGTTATTATTGGCTCACTATAGAGCAGGATTGTATCAGTTTCGTGCGCAAGTGTCATCAGTGCCAAGTGCACAGAGATTTGATTCATTCTCCACCATCTGAATTGCACACAATGTCTGCACCATGGCCTTCTGTTGCGTGGGGCATGGATGTCATTGGACCAGTTGAGCCAACAACATCAAATAGGCACAGGTTCATTCTGGTAGCCATCGATTATTTCACCAAGTGGGTTGAGGCTAAAACGTTCAAGTCTGTGACCAAGAAAGCAGTGGTCGATTTTGTGCACTCAAATATCATTTGTCGATTCGGGATCCCAAAGGTGATCATCACAGATAACGGTGCTAATCTCAACAGTCATTTGATGAAAGAGGTGTGTCAACAGTTTAAGATTACCCATCGCAATTCCACCCCATATCGCCCCAAGGCTAATGGAGCAGTCGAGGCAGCCAACAAGAACATAAAGAAGATACTTCAAAAAATGGTGGAAGGTTCCAGGCAATAGCATGAGAAGCTGCCTTTTGCATTGTTGGGTTATCACACTACTATTCGTACTTCAGTAGGGGCAACTCCTTATTTATTGGTATATGGCACGGAAGCAGTGATACCCACGGAAGTTGAAATCCCATTCCTTCGGATTATTGCTGAGGCCGAAATTGATGATGATGAATGGGTCAAAACCCACATGGAGCAACTGAGTTTGATTGATGAGAAAAGATTAGCAGCAGTGTGTCATGGCCAGGATAAGAAGGTGCGTCCACAGAAGTTTGAAGTGGGTCAGTTAGTATTGAAACACATTCTTCCTCATCAAGCTGAAGCAAAAGGCAAGTTCTCCCCAAACGGGCAGGGGCCGTTCGTCGTAACAAGAGTGTTGTCTAATGGTGCTTTGTATTTAATAGATATAGAAGGCAAATGTGTAGAAATAGCCATCAATTCTGATGCGGTCAAGAAATATTATGTATGATTTCTTTGTTTAAATTGTATTTGTTTGTACATGGCATGTTTTGAAGATTGGAATGACGAAGACATTTTGTTCTGCTATCTAAACACTTTGTCCTTGTTATCCCCTTGAGCCTTATTTATTTCCTCTCATACCCCTCTTTTGGAATCAGTAGCAAAGATCAGAAACGCAAGCGTGAAAGATAAATAAAGGAAAAGAAGAAAAGAAAAGAATGAAAAGAGAAAGAAAAAGAAGAAAAAAAGAGAAAAAAAATAAAAAAAAGAGAAAAACAAGAAGAAAATAAGATAACAAAACAACAAGAAGCGAAAAACAAAGCAAAAAGAGAAAGAAAAGAAAGAGAAAATCACAACATTAAAGCGGTTTCTATGACATGAACTACGTTTGACCGAATTCCTTTTAAAGATACGTAGGCAGCCTCACGGTTCGGTCCCATCAAAATAAAATCCCAACAGTCCTCAAGCAAAGAAATTGGAGCAGAAGTTGTGGTTGTTGCAAGAAATGTGATTCCAAAAGTTGCAATTTTGAACCCGTTTGAATTGTTTTGAGCCTTTGATACCCTTTCTTTCTAACCCCATCCAAAAGCCCACTTTACGGTCCAAAGAATGACCTTCCGATCAGTTTTCGAGAAATGCCAAGTCAAGAAAGGAGAGGTAATTCATATTAGGGGCAACAATCTGGTCAAAGCAGAAAAATGTTGAAAATGATAGAGTCTTATTGGTAAAAACCCTCACGGGCACCGTAAGGCGACGGGAGCTGAGAGAAATAAAAAATGAGAGAGTCTTATTGGTGAAAACTCTCACGGGAACCATAAGGCAAACGTGAGTTGAGAGATGAACAAATGAGAGAGGCTTGTTGGTGAAAACCCTTCAGGGCACCGCGGGCCGATCAAGGTCAAGGTTTTGGTGAAAAAATCAGGTTATGGAAATTCAGAGGAAACAAAATATGGAAAATAAAAGTTGATTGGTTGGACATACTGGGCCGATTAATCCAAAATGCATGTCATGATCATTGGTACCAGCCGTTCCACTCAGATAAGTCTCTTCCCTTTTACTTTTTAGCAAGTCATCCAGTTTTGGATTTTCTTTATCCTTAACTCTCAGGGTCATCGCATTTCAGTTCTTTTGGGTTTCATTTCTGTAAGATGTTTCAATGTTAGTCTTGGTCAAGTAAATAAGAAAGGATTTCAAAGCTCACTACCAACTTCAAAAATTGCAAAGCACAGTGTGGCCAGAACATACCATAGATAGCATGATTTAAAGTGGGATATAAAGTGCCAGCGAAAGTTCCATCAGCGGAATGATTTAGTAATTTCATGGGAGATGCAGAGGTTCAGTTAAAGGGGTCAGAGGTGTCAAACAACGGTTCGGGTATAGAACACTCGGGCCATCCAAGATCATGTGGGTTGAAAGTCAGTCAGAAAGCCAAGCGGTCCAGGGTCAATTCGGGGAAGCCAGTCAAAACACGGCAGCGGAGAGACCTTCCGTAAGAATGCCATCAACTAACCACCACATTTTAAACTAACAAGATTTTCTTTGATTGAAATAGGGGCAGAAAGTTTCATTGTTTAGGAGAAACCCTCCATAAGGAAAGGCAAGCACCAGACAGGTTTGACAGTAAACTCTCAGGACTCGCCTGGATAATGGGATTTAATTTGAAGTTCTCAGGACCCTCCTGAAAAATGGAACCTAGTTTATTCAAAACAATCATGAGTAGCAAGATCTAACATAAATGTACCCCAAAGGAACATAAGTAGGCTTCAAAGTTTGCATGTTTGAGATAGGATGCAATTAAGAGTTTTCAGGACCCGCCTGAATAATGGGACCTAGCTTTAAGATTTTCATTAGATAATAAGATTTGGCATAAGTTTTGTTGTAGTGTGGTATAATTCAGCCGTAAAAATTGTCACGCTTAAGATAAGACTTGATTTCGATTTTCAGGACCCTCCTGGATAATGGGATGTAGTTTTAAGATTTCCTCTAAATAACAAGATTTAGCATAAGTTCTGGTATAGGGTAATATAATTTAGTCGTAAAACTGTCACTCTTAAGATAAAACTTGACTTTTGATTTTCAGGACCCTCCTGGATAATGGGGAGTAGTTTAAGACCCTCTTAGATAACAAGATTTAGTAGAAGTCACACCTTTAGAAGATATAACTTAGATTTAAAATTATCGTTTAATTAAGAGTTGTCAGGACCCCCCGGATAATGGGACCTAGCTTTCATTCTTAGTAATATTTGGTAATATGATTTAGTTTAACACTAACATATGTGCCCAGCTACCAAACTGGGGTAGAAAATTTTCTTTGTTTTATCTATTTTTGTTGAAATCAGGTACCCACTTAGAGAACAGGGAGAAGCACTTCAAGTTTAGCAATTAGGCGCCCACCTGGAGAGCACGAAAATACATTTCAAGTTCAACAATCAAGCGCCCACCTGGAGAGCACGGGAATACAATTCAGGTTCAGCAGTCAGTCAGGCACCCACCTGGAGAGCACGAGAATACATTCAAGTTCAGCAATCAGGTGCCCACCTAGAGAGCAAGAGAATAAATTTCAAGTTCAGCAATCAGGCGCCCACCTGGAGAGAACGGGAATACAATTCAAGTTCAGCAATCAGGCGCCCACCTGGAGAGCACAAGAATACAATTCAAGTTCAGCAGTGAGGCGCCCACCTGGAGAGCAGGGGAATATAATTCAAGTTCAGCAGTCATGCATCCACCTGGAGAAAGGGAAAGCATCTCAGAGTACAATTCGAGTTCAGCAATCAGGCACCCACCTGGAGAGCCCAGGAATACAATTCAAGTTCAGCAATCAGGCGCCCACCTGGAGAACACGAGAATACAATTCAAGTTCAGCAGCCAGGCGCCCACCTGGAAAGCATGGGAATATAATTCAAGTTAAGCAGTCAGGCATCCACCTAGAGAAAGGGAAAACATCTCAGATTACAATTCAAGTCGGCAACAAAGGGATTTCACCGGAAGAATACAAGTCAACAAGGCAACGAGAACCACAAGTGCAAGTTTGAAGATGTAGATAGGATTTTTGTAATGCGTAGATCATAGTCTAGACTAGCTTCTTTTTATTTTGACATGGTGTAATAAGGAGTTCAGTAAGCAGCAACAACAGCAACAACAGTGAGATCATCCGAGTCCCGAGGCTCGACGGAAGGTGTGGGCTATAATATACAAAATGAGAATCGGGCGGAATTCTATTTTTACGGTCGTAAAATGCGAAAAGATGTAACTTTGTCGTGGTAGGGCGGTGACTAAGGTTTATTATGTGCGTATTTGATATTCCAAAATTTTTTAGGCGATCCTGGTCCGGATGCCGATCCCACGGTGGAAGGAGTGGGCTATAGCACACGAAAATATGGGAATAGGGCGGAATTCCAATTTTATGGCCACAAAAAACCAAAAATGAAATTTTGTTATATCTGGGCAGTGATAATGGTTTCTTAGGTCGTATTTGATATTCTGAAATTTTTTTTAGGTGATCCAGGTCCGGAGGCCTGGGCCCAGCTCGGAAGGTGTGGGCTATAGCACACGAAAATATGGGAATTTGGCGGAATTCCAGTTTTATGACCGTAAAATGCCAAAAAACATAATTTGGCCATGGCGGGGCAATGACTATGTTTCCTTAGGTCATATTTGATATTCCGAAAAATTGTTTGGCAATTCGGGTCCGGGGGCCCAGGCCCAAGGCGGAAGACGTGGGCTATAACACACGAAAATATGGGAATCAGGCGAAATTCCAATTTTATGGTCATAAAATGCCAAGATGTAATTTTGTCATGGTGGGGTGGTGACTATGGTTCCTTAGGTCGTATTTAATGCCTCGAAAATATTTTAGACAATTCGGATCTGGGGGCTCGGGCCTACGACGGAAGGCATGGGAATCGGGTGGAATTCCAGTTGTATGGCTGTAAAATACTAAAATCTTATATTTGGTCATGGCGGGGCGGTGACTATGGTTATTTAGGTCGTCTTTTCTGTCCCAAAATATTTTTAGGCAATCCGGGTTTGGGTCCCTAGGCCCATGATGCAATGCGTGGGCTAAAGCACACAAAAATATGGGAATCAGGCGGAATTCCAGTTTTATTGCCGTAAAATGCCAAAAAATTTAATTTGGTCATGGAGGGGTGATGATTATGGTTCCTTAGGTCGTATTTGATGTCCCAAAAAATTTTTTGGCAATTCGGGCCCCGAGACCCACGACAGAAGGCATGGGCTATACATACAAAAATATGGAAATCGGGCAGAATTCAATTTTTATGGCCCTAAAGCTCCAAAAGATGTAATTTGGTCATAGCGGGGTGGTGACTATGGTTCCTTAGGTCACATTTGGTGTCCCGAAAATTTTTTAGGCGATAAGGGTCCGGGGCCTTGTGCCGTGGGCTATAGCACACGAAAATATAGGAATCACGCAGAATTCCTATTTTATGGCCGTAAAATGCCAAAAAATGCAATTTAGTCATGGAGGGGTGGTGATTATGGTTTATTAGGTCGTATTTGATGTCCCAAATTTTTTTTTTTATGATTCAGGTCCCGTGGCCGGGGCCCATGGTAGAAGGCA
The DNA here is from genome assembly GCF_000715075.1 of Nicotiana tabacum. Taxonomy (NCBI): domain Eukaryota; kingdom Viridiplantae; phylum Streptophyta; class Magnoliopsida; order Solanales; family Solanaceae; genus Nicotiana; species Nicotiana tabacum. The sequence continues at coordinate 843,629 of NC_134087.1, read as the reverse complement.
TGGGCTATAACACACGAAAATATGGGAATCAGGCGGAATTCCATTTTTATGGCCGTAAAACGCAAAAAGATGTAGTTTTATCATGGCGCGACGGTGACTATTGTTCCTTAGGTCACATTTGATGTCTCGAAAAAACTTTAGGCGATCTGGGTCCAGGGGCCCGGGCCCATGGCGGAAGGCGTGGGCTATAACGCACAAAAATATGGCAATCGACGAAATTCCAATTTTATGGCCACAAAATGCCAAAAAATATAATTTGATCATGGCGGGGAGATGACTATGGTTCCTTAGGGTGTATTTGATTTTCCAGAAATTTTTTAGGTGAACCAGGTGTTGATACCCAATTTTTCCCTCCTATTTTAAATATATATACATATACTTTCAAAATGGTGCTTATGCATCATCATTTGATTTATAATGTCACGCCCCGAACCTGGGAGCGAGACTGGCACTCAGTGCCTCAACTATCCTTGCGTATCACCTGTGACTCAGAGACTTTGAACATGTAATGTCATAATTTTGGACATGGCCTGCAAGAAAATGTGCGATGTAAAATATAAAACTAAATAGAGACTAACGCTGACTAACCATCAACATAAGGCTGGGCCGGCAAGGCCCTCATATTTACTACAACTGACAAGCCAACAAAATATACGTACAGGGCCTACCAGACCAACATACTGTATTAACTGACACGACATATCTACAAGCCTCTAATAATAGATGTACTATGATCGGAACAGGGCCCCGACCTATCCATAACCTATCTACATATATACACAAGATACATACCACACTGCTAGACCTGGTAACTCCGAAAGAAGGGGAGCTTACCGATAAAGCTGATCTCGGGAAACACCTACTGAGGAGGTCTACCCGTCTGTCTGTCTGACCCTGCATGCATGAAATGCAGCGTCCCCAGAAAGGGACGTCAGTACGAAATAATGTACCGAGTATGTAAGGCAATATACTAAAACTGAAACTAAAATTGAACTGATAATATAACAATTGAGAACAACTGGGAGTCAAAGAAAACTCGAAGATATGCTCATCTGATAATACTGACTCAATTCTCTCAATATAGTAAGTAAAATAGTTGTCCGGCCCTATAAGGCTCGGTATACATATATATCTGCTTTGCCGTAGTAGGCTCGCTCATAAGCGCTCGGCCATACTAGGCTATGTACCTCGACCAACTGGGCTCGCCCATATGCGCTCGGCCATAGTAGGATCGTCATATAACTTACCATCTGATCAGAGGTTGCCCAATAGGAGCCTGCCCATCAATTATAGCTCGATGGTAATAAAAATACTTTTAATACATGTATATATGTACCTTCTCTGCTCTGTTGACTAAAAGAAGGAAATACTCAACTAAATATGAAGTCCCGATAAGGAGAATATTATAACTTACAATACTAGGAAAATATACGCAATTTGCGAGACTAGCAAAATATACGTAAATTCCGGGATATGAATGTAATGACGAAATCATGACAAATGAAAGAAAAGCTTAGCCTTAACATATTTAGAGTAGGGAAAACTCCGTATAATATTCTCGGAGAATATTGCACCGTATTCCTTTAGAATCCCAAAATGTGTACGTGATTAAACTTCCAATAATCTTTGTTGGATTTTGTTTTTTTGGTTGGAAAACGTTTTCTTGTGGGAGCTTGTCGTTCTGGTGGTGGTTGTTCATGAGAAATGGAAAATTTGCTTTGTTTAAAGCTTGAATTGACTACGTAAGGCCTAACATTTTTAAGACCAAGAAGCTACGTATTAAATTCAATCAATCCCTTAGGTAGCCACCTATTCCAACATGACAATGAGTCATTGTTTGGAAAATGATTGGCTGCCACGTTCTTTTTGGGTGTAATTTTATTAATTTATCCACTTATTAGTTAACTGGGTAATATTTCGTTATCCGGTAATTAATCTATTACCCGCATAATTTAAGAATTATCACAATTACTTAAAATTCTATTTATTTTATTATTATTTTTTAAAATACTTCATATATACTTTATATATTATACTACCATGGTCATATGGTACCTTGCATGGTACTAGTTTATAATTATCGGGTATTATCGCTTAACCCGTATTTTATCCCAAATTGGCCACATTCAACGAAACTCCTTTTCCCTAATTCGTGAATCCTTTATCCTTCATGGAACTTATTTTTTCCGCTTGTTATAAATAGCTTAAGTACGTCAAGATGATCTCATCCCCGCGTCTACGTCGGTTAACTAAAAACGAAATTGTAACGTACGAAAATGCGAGATGTAACATCCTTCCCCCCTTAGAAACATTCGTCCTCGAATGTTCAACTCCCCGTGATCTATATAACTTTGGCAAGGTCATCTCTGTAACAACACCACTATCAACTCTCCCCGTAGAAGCTTAATAATCTAAGGACATTCAGGACCATAATTATGAATAATGATGACAGCCTCTCATGACCAACGTAAGAATTTATACACATACCTTATGATTATGATGTCTCAGTCGAATCCTTTTCTGGAGGAGGAAATAAGTAGGGATATTTAGACTTCATGCTTTCCTCGGCCTCCCAAGTCATTTCTTCCACATTATTGTTTCTCCAAAGTACTTTCACGGAGGCTACCTCCTTATTCCGCAGCTTGCAGATTTGTCGGTCTAGGATGGCAATCGGAACTTCCTCGTATGATAGGTTCTCTGTAATCTGTACATCATCCATGGGCACTACTCGGGTAGGATCTCCAATGCACTTCCGTAACATAGATACGTGAAATACTGGATGAACAGACTCCAATTCCGAGGGCAATTCTAACTCGTAAGCTACTTGCCCACTCTCCAAATGATCCTATAAGGCCCAATATACCGTGGGCTAAGCTTGCCTCTCTTGCCAAATCTCATTACACCTTTCGTAGGTGACGCCTTTAAGAATACCGAGTCATTAACCTCGTACTCTAAAATCTCGTCGCCGCACGTCAGAATATGACTTCTGTCGACTTTGAGCTGTCAACAGTCGCTCCCGGATAAGCTTTAACTTTTCTATGGCCTGTTGAACCAGGTCTGGCCCATATAACCCGAATTCTCCAACATCGAACCACCCTATGGGAGATCTGTACCTGCGCCCATATAAAGCCTCGTACGGAGCCATCTGGATACTGGAGTGGTAACTGTTATTATATGAAAACTCGATAAGAGGTAGATGTTCATCCCAACTTCTATTAAAATCTAGCACACATGCTCGCAACATATCCTCGAGTGTTTGAATCGTGCGCTCAGCTTGTCCATCTGTTTGTGGATGAAAAGTTGTGCTGAGATTCACCTGAGTTCCTAGACCTTTCTGAAATGACCTCCAAAAATGTGCTGTAAACTGGGCCCCACGGTCAGATATAATAGATACGGGTACTCCGTGTAGTCGCACTACCTCCTTAATATATAATTTTGTGTAATCCTCTGCTGTATAAGTAGATATGACCGGTAGGAAATGAGCTGATTTCGTGAGCCTATCGACTATCACCCATATAGAATCAAGCTTATGATGGGAACGAGGTAAACCTGTGATAAAGTCCATGTTAATCTCCTCCCATTTCCATGTCGGGATCTCTATAGTCTGCATTAGCCCTCCGGGCTTCTGGTGCTCTATTTTCACCTGCTGGCAACTAGGGCATTCAGTGACATACTCGGCAATGTTCTTTTTCATATCATTCCACCAATACACATCCTTAATGTCATGATACATCTTTGTCGACCCAGGGTGAATAGAATACCATGAATAATGTGCTTCTGACATAATCCTGTCTCGTAGCCCTACTACCTATGGAACACACAAACGACCCTTGTATTTGAGAACCCCATCTCCTTTGAGTTCTAACAATGACTTCTTCTGTTGTGGAACCCGCTCTCTCAAATTGACTAACTCTGGATCCTCGTATTGCCTCTCCTTTACTTCAGCTATGAGAGATGATTTTGCAGTATTTTGGAGTACAACTCCTCCATTGCCAGAGTCCACTAATCGAACCCCCAAACAAGCCAATTGATGAATCTCTCTTGTCAATTGTCTTTTCTCGGCCTCTACATGTGTTAAGCTACCCATAGATCGGCGACTTAAAGCATCTGCTACAACATTAGCTTTCCCTGGATGGTAGAGAATGTTAACATCGTAGTCTTTCAATAATTCAAGCCATCATCTTTGTCACAAATTCAACTCTTTTTCCTTGAGGATATATTGCAGGCTCTTATGATCTGTGAATATATCAACATGCACACCATATAAATAATGCCGCCATATCTTAAGTGCCTGGACAAATGCAGCTAACTCTAGGTCATGGGTTGGATAATTCCGCTCATGCTTCCTTAACTGCCTTGAAGCATCTGCAATTACTTTTCCATGTTGCATCAGGACACATCCTAACCCGACACCTGAGGCATCACAATACATGGCATAACCATCTGGACCATCTGGAAGTGCCAGAACTGGCGCTGAGGTCAATCTGTTCTTAAGGTCTTGAAAACTCTGCTCACAGGCCTCTGTCCACTGAAACTTAGTCGCTTTTTGCGTCAGCTTTGTTAATGGTGCTGAAAGAGAAGAAAACCCCTCTACGAACCTCCGATAATATCCTGCTAAGCCTAGAAAACTATGAATCTCTGTCGGAGTGGTAGGTCTAGGCCAAGATTTCACCGCCTCAATCTTCTGAGTGTCTACCTTTATACCTCCGTCGGATACAATGTGCCCCAAGAATGCTACGGACTTTAGCCAGAATTCACACTTAGAAAACTTAGCATACAATTTATTATCACGAAGGGTTTGGAGTACTGCTCGTAGGTGATCCACATGCTCATCCTCTGAACGTGAATAAACCAAAATATCATAAATAAAGACTATCACGAACTGATCCAAATATGGCCGGAATAGGCTATTCAAAGTCCATAAATATGGCAGGTGCATTCGTCAACCCGAAGGACATAACAAGAAACTCAAAGTGGCCATATCGGGTCCTGAAGGCAGTCTTGGGGATATCTTTCTCCTGAACTCTAACATGGTGGTACCCCGACCTAAAATCTATCTTTGAAAAGCATCTAGCTCCCTACAACTGATCAAACAAGTCATCTATCCTTGGAAGGGGGTACTTATTCTTAATAGTTACCTTGTTCAGTTGCCTATAGTCGATACACATCCTTAGCGATCCGTCCTTTTTTCGTACAAACAATACCGGTGCACCCCAAGGTGAGGTACTAGGCCTAATAAAACCTTTTTCCGGTAAATCTTTTAATTGCTCCTTCAACTCCTTTAATTCGGCAGGTTCCATTCTATATGGAGGGATGGATATTGGTTGTGTTCCCGGAAGCAAATCGATTGCAAATCAATCTCTCGCTCTGGAGGAATACCTGGAAGTTCATCTAGAAATACATCTGCGTACTCTTTTACTACTGGAATAGACTGAAGTATAGATTTCTCAGCATCGGCATCTTTAACTCACACAATATGATAAATGCACCCTTTTGCGATCATTTTTCTTGCCTTCAAATAGGAAATAAACCTGCCTCTAGGTGTCGCTGTATTACCTACCCATTCGAGGACTGGCTTACCCGGAAAATGAAATCTAGCTGTCTTCGCTCGACAATCAACCGTGGCATAACAAGCTGCCAACCAGTCCATGCCCATGATAACATCGAAATCCAACATCTCTAGTTCAACTAGGTCGGCTGAGGTTTGATGACCACAAGCTGTTATCGTACAACCTCAGTAAACACGTCTAGAGATAATCGATTCTCCAACCGGTGTAGATACCGTAAAAGGATCACTTAGTATTTCAGGCACTATACCAAATTTTTGCGCGACAAATGGGGTAATACATGATAAGGTAGATCCTGGGTCTATCAAGGCATAAACATCGTGAGAACAAACAATCAACATACCTGTCACAACGTCTGGTCAAGACTCTTGGTCCTGTCGACCTGCTAGCGCATAGATACGATTCTGGTTACTACCTGAACTGAACCCTCTACCTCTACCTCGACCTCTACCAGCCGAAGACCGAGACTCATGCCCTGAAGGATGCACAAACATAGCTGATCCTGTTGCTGAATTCGCTGGTTGCGCCATATCCCCAGAATCCTTATTTGGGCAATCTCGCATCATATGCCCTGGACGTCCATATGTATAACAAGCATCAGAACCGGCTCAGCATTGGCCCAAGTGTCTTCGACCGCAGATGGTACATTGCGGCTGAAATGGCCCTGTCTGTCTCAAACCTCGTTGTTGCTGCAACCCTGACGCTTGAGTGCTCTCACCTGGTCTTGACTGAGTATAGCGGTCATTCCTGTACCCCTGTAGCTGAGGTGGTGGAGGTCTAGGTGGTCGTTTGAAGTACTAGGGCCGGTAGCTCCCCTGATACTGCTCCTGCGACCTAACAAATCTCATCCTCTTACGTTGTCCTGACTCAGTCCTCTCCACACTCTGCTACCGACGCCTACCCCTTTCTATATTTTGGGCAAATACCTGAATTCGCGAGATATCCATACTATCCTGTAATGCAGCGGTGGCACACGCCTCGGTCAACTCTGGGGCCAACCCCGCTATAAACCTATGGATTCTATCCCGTATAGTAGCAACTATGGATGGTGCATATCTGGCCAAGGAGTCAGAACGAAGACTATATTCTCGAACACTCATATTGCCCTGCTTGAGTGCTAGAAACTGATCGAGTCGGGCCTGTCGGATTTCTCGTGGTAAATACTGGTCGAGGAAGGCATTTGAAAAATCCTCCCAAATAGCAGGAGGGGCATTATGTCCCCTGGACCTTTCCCATCCCTCATACCAAAGGATGGCTATATCCCGGAGTCGAAAAGCTGCTAACTCGACTGCCTCTTTCTCCGTGGTATGCATAACCCAAAAAATCCTATGAAGCTGATCTATGAAATCCTGCGGGTTCTCCCTCTGATTTGTCCCCGTGAACTCTGGGGGATTCAAAGCAATAAACTCTCGGACCCTTGAACTCCCAGATCCCTCAGAAGGTCCTGCACTAGAGGATGCCCTAGCCTGTTGCTGGGTAGCTACCAACTGTGCCAACAAATGCACCACACCCCTCAAGTCCTGATCTGATAGAAGCGGAGGGGGAACTGGATGTGTGGTCTCCCTAGGAATCTCCTCAGGTGGCGGAGGAGCCGGTAATCGCTGAGTAGGGGTCTCTCCGTGCGACTCCGATTGGGCCCCAGCTGTTGGGGGTACCCTGCTAGTCCCCTCACCTACTGCTGGTTCTCTCCTATGACTAGCTGTAGTCTTCCTAGTTATCGCCATCTGTGCATGCAAATGTCAATACGTAAGTTTAACTCAAATTTTCTACAACTCAGTGCTACAACACGATTTAGATTTGAAAAAAAAGGTAACCAACTCCTAGATGCCCTGTAGTCCCTTGCTTATATAATGTGGTGCACCACACATTTATAAACAAGACCCTACTAGACACGACTTGTAGACTCCCTAGGACAGAACTGCTCTGATACCACTATTGTCACGCCCCGAACCTGGGAGCGAGACTGGCACTCAGTGCCTCAACTATCCTTGCGTATCACCTGTGACTCAGAGACTTTGAACATGTAATATCATAATTTTGGACATGGCCTGCAAGAAAATGTGCGATGTAAAATATAAAACTGAATAGAGACTAACGCTGACTAACCATCAATATAAGGCTGGGTCGGCAAGGCCGTCATATTTACTACAACTGACAAGCCAACAAAATATACGTACAGGGCCTACCAGACCAACATACTGTATTAACTGACACGACATATCTACAAGCCTCTAATAATAGATGTACTATGATCGGAACAGGGCCCCGACCTACCCATAACCTATCTACATATATACATAAGATACACACCACACTGCTAGACCCGGTAACTCCGAAAGAAGGGGAGCTTACCGATAAAGCTGATCTCGGGCAACACCTACTGAGGAGGTCTACCCGTCTTTCTGTCTGACCCTGCATGCATGAAATGCAGCGTCCCCAGAAAGGGACGTCAATACGAAATAATGTACCGAGTATGTAAGGCAATATACTGAAACTGAAACTGAAATTGAACTGATAATATAACAACTGAGAACAACTGGGAGTCAAAGAAAACTCGAAGATATGCTCATCTGATAATACTGACTCAATTCTCTCAATATAGTAAGTAAAATAGTTGTCCGGCCCTATAAGGCTCGGTATACATATATATCTGCTTTGCCGTAGTAGGCTCGCTCATAAGCGCTCGGCCATACTAGGCTATGTACCTCGACCAACTGGGCTCGCCCATATGCGCTCGGCCATAGTAGGATCGTCATATAACTTACCATCTGATCAGAGGTTGCCCAATAGGAGCCTGCCCATCAATTATAGCTCGATGGTAATAAAAATACTTTTAATACATGTATATATGTACCTTCTCTGCTCTGTTGACTAAAAGAAGGAAATACTCAACTAAATATGAAGTCCCGATAAGGAGAATATTATAACTTACAATACTAGGAAAATATACGCAATTTGCGAGACTAGCAAAATATACGTAAATTCCGGGATATGAATGTAATGACGAAATCATGACAAATGAAAGAAAAGCTTAGCCTTAACATATCTAGAGTAGGGAAAACTCCGTATAATATTCTCGGAGAATATTGCACCGTATTCCTTTAGAATCCCAAAATATGTACGTGATTAAACTTCCAATAATCTTCGTTGGATTTTATTTTTTTGGTTGGAAAACGTTTTCTTGTGGGAGCTTGTCGTTCTGCTGGTGGTTGTTCATGAGAAATGGAAATTTTTCTTTGTTTAAAGCTTGAATTGACTACGTAGGGCCTAACAATTTTAAGACCAAGAAGCTACGTATTAAATTCAATCAATCCCTTAGGTAGCCACCTATTCCAACATGACCATGAGTCATTGTTTGGAAAATGATTGGCTGTCACGTTCTTTTTGGGTGTAATTTTATTAATTTATCCACTTATTAATTAATCGGGTAATATTTCGTTAACCGATAATTAATCTATTACCCGCATAATTTAAGAATTATCACAATTACTTAAAATTCTATTTATTTTGTTATTATTTTTTTAAAATACATCATATATACTTTATATATTATACTACCATGGTCATATGGTACCTTGCATGGTACTAGTTTATAATTAACGGGTATTATCGCTTAACCCGTATTTTATCCCAAATTGGCCACTTTCAACGAAACTCCTTTTCCCTAATTCGTGCATCTTTTATCCTTCATGAAACTTATTTTTTCCGCTTGTTATAAATAGCTTAAGTACGTCAAGATGATCTCATCCCCGCATCTACGTCGGTTAACTAAAAACGAAATTGTAACGTACAAAAATGCGAGATGTAACATATAAGCATATTCAAATATTTTTTATAAGTTTTCATAATTTTCAAAGACTTTAAACAAATTTATTCCTGCATTTTATTCCAATAATTATCCTTCATATTATTTTTTATAATGATTTAATCATTTAAATTTATCATTTATACCAACATAATATTTAAATATTTTTTCAGTGCATATTTATAATTATACTTGCATTTTAAGGCTAAATTGCACTTCTTTGCAATAATAGACCATATTAATATATAATTACATTATTTATGCAAAAAATAATTTTTTATATTTTAAAATGTTAAGAAATTATTTTAAATTATTTTAGTGCACAAATGATATTTTATTATTTATTAATTGCTTTCATAAATTATTTATTTATTAAATATGGTGTATTTAAAAAACTAGCATAAATTCCTACCCAAATTCGGACCTAAAACTACCCAATACACCAGCCCAATACCCTTGGCCCAACATCAATCCTAAACGACCCATCCCAGTCTAAAACCGACCCAACCCCTTCTCAAATCCCAGGCATTGATAAAAAATGATCAACGGCTCACAAACGCCTCCCCCTTTTCCTTATATCACTCAACCCCAAACCCTAACCCTATTCCCTCCAAACCGCCTCCTCTCTACTCTCCTCCTATGAAGAACCCTAGCCCGCTGCCTAACCAAAATCATCTCCTAATCCCGTTCCTAATGGGATTTTCTTCCCATTTACTTACCATTTCGATATATTTCCTTTATTGGGTGATTCTTTACAGAATTACCTAGTACTTTCCTAAACATGGCAAGTATACCTACTTTGATTCTGTCCCAATCGATCTCCGTCTCTTGAATTTGGACGATATTAAGTCCACACACGTTATTTTGCACCATGTGAGCCCGATTTGTTCAGATCTTGCTTAACCCTAAGGTTAGGGTTTACAGACCCTCTTTGATTCGAACCAAAATTGGTCTAGGCCTTGATTTTAGGTATTATCTCGTCTTTATTTGCCCTATTATGTATAAATCCATCTATTTTCTGTCTATTTATACTTATCCTAAAATTGGATTTCAGAACCTTCTTAATCGAAGCAAATCTGGTTCGATTCTATGTTTCTTTTTGAATAATTTCATGTCTATGTTCATCTTAAGCAATATGTAATTCTTTTGTCTTTATTTTCTGTCGAATTTGTGTAGTTTACCTAAAAAGTAGGGTTTCCAATTTTCTTCCTTATGTGTTAGTTGTGTATATCTTGGTCTCGTTAACACTTGTTTGCTCCTAATGTTGCCCGTTCTGAAGTTATTTGAACTCCTTTAGGGCCTATTCAGTTAGTGTATTGACTCTTGAATGCCTATGAACATGTTTATTTACCCACCCCCCTGAATCCCTATAATAGTCTCTGTTGAGACTTTCAGTGTTAGTCATTATGGCCTTCATCATGCTTATTTAATCCCATACCCCTTTAGTATTTGCTTGTGATTTAGAACAGTTTTCTTAGCATGTTTTGAATAGTTTCTTTAAGTTGTTAGCCTAAACCTTTGGCACAAATTGAATCATATTCTATTAATTAGACCTCTAAAACAATGCTTGAATGCTTATATGCTCTTTTTGTACCTTTCATGCTATCCAGAATCTCTGTAAAATGCTTTGGCATATGTCTCTATGATCCTGCCCCATTGCTTACATGATGTCCCCCCTTTCTGTGCTTATGTGGTTTAGCATAATGTTGCCTATATACTTAGCATAATTTCCAATCATGTTTCAACTTGCCTAGTGATAATAACCCCAACCAATCCTGCAAACATGTTCTTATCAACCTCTCTTTAGCATGTGACTATTTTTTGTGCTAAGTATTGAACCTGTTTTCCTAAGTTTACATTAAGCTGGTTTTTTTAAGTTCTATGATTTGTTCAATTGTTTGCCTAATATGTTCAATTTGATCGTGTCTGTTTAAATACCTCAATTCCTGTCACTTAACTTTAGTCTTTTCTCTTTCACCTCTTGCTTAAGTTCTTTGAATCCTATTCATAGTCGGTTGAAAGCCAAGGCTATTTAGGTTCTGACCTTTGACCTCTCTAATGTGAGCACTGGCCGGGGTCTATTCGAGGCACTTTTGAACTCTGACACACTAGAACTTGGTCTCTAGTCCATCCTCTGAATGATCTCTGTTAACTTCCCTAGTGTGAGCACTGCCCTGGGTTCTTGAAGCCCTTGGGAATTCTGACAAATCGGGGTCGTGTTTCTATATGGTCAATTCTGTTTTTAAGACCACTGGGGAACCCCCCAAGTCCTGGTTGCCTTATGTCCATGAACATGTGATTTTGTGCTGTTGTGAACTGTAAGAATGAAGAACTGGTCTGGCCAGGTGTACTTTTGGGCCTGTTGTAGTCTCCCTATAACTGTATCTACTCTGTAATTTACGACATTCATTCTGGGTCTGTAATAATTATTTTAATAATAATTTGGGGTATTAGTAAAAATTGGGGAAAGGGCTTTTATCCTATACTTGCACTGAAATGGGTAGAAATCCTGCCTATAGGTTAATTACTTAGCTAAAAATGTGCTATCTTGTTCAAACATATTTTAGCTTTCATATGTTAGAAATTATGCCTGTAGGTAATCTGTCTTTGCTTAAAATATGCTACTTTCCAGTTATTGTAGAAAACATGCCTATAGGTATTTTATCCTTGCTCAAACATATTATTTTCCAGTAGAAATCCTGCCTATAGGTCCTTTATTTGGTTAAAATATGCTACGCCTACTTGTTAGATCTAAAAATCAGTCTTGATCGTAAAAAACATGCCTATAGGAACAAAAGTCAGTTTTAGAGATCATGCCAATAGGATCTAAAATCAGTTTTAATTATAGAAAACATGCCTATATGTTTGAATCAGTTTAATTATCACCTTGCCCGTTTGTTCAGGAGTTGTTAAACACCGTATTGGCATCATTAGAAAATCTGCCTATAGGATCAAATAAGTGATTCTGAATGTACTTCTATGATTACCACTATTTATTATCGCGTAAAACACCTAGACATCATGCCTATAGGTTTAATCCCTTTATGCTTAATATCAGTAGGCAAATCATGTAGGTTTTGGGAAGTGTATTAAGGAAATGTCTTTTACGTATAACCGTCTGCCCATTAAATCCAGATTCATAGAAAGATCCTGCCTATAAGTTTCTGCAATCTTAACCATTTAAAATCAGCAACTGTCTTTGTTAATCTGACTTGCGTGTATTTGTTGTCTAATTGCGGAGGCCAATTTGAGCCCTTACTTGCTTGTAAGTGAAAGTCCATTGTGTTTGGTATGTCGCCTAGTTTTTGACAATCTGAGCAGCCTAAGTTAAAGTCTAGAACCACTTTGAGATAGAGGTCCAAATGCCTCATGCACCATAGGCATGGGACAAGTAGTGCACGCATAGGACACGACTTAAAATTGACTAGTGCGCTTCAGGTAAATGACTTAAAGATAGTAATTAGGTAGCAGGAGATGATAGTCTGTGCCTGCTGAATAATATGAGTAACACCATATCTCGGAGGAGTTACGAAGTATTATTTATGTTGCACGGAGTGATCCTTTAGGCTAAAAACCTTAGGACCCCCCTTCCCCTTGTCTTTCAATCAATTATTCATGTTTAGTAATTCCTTGTTTTTGTAGCTTTTATCACATAGACTAATTCATATAATTAAGTTCGTCCGGGACCCAGAGTTGTGGACCTCGAAGAGTGCTCAACACCTTCTCTTCGAGGTAATTTCGAGCCCTTACCCGATTTTTGGTGACGCAAACTGGCTAGACATAGTTATTTGCAAATAGGTGCCCTAACGCACCTTAATCCGTTAGGTGGAGACTCTCTCTTTTAACACCCTCCATTTAAATAAGCTGCCACATGTCGAAACCCGATTTCGCGAGAAAAAGGGCGCGACAGCATGAAGACTTTGCTGGGGAAGTTTTTTTTAGGCTCTTACCATTACAAACTTGGTCTACATGAATTAGTCTCTCCCAATAAGCGTGCCTTTGTTATTTTGCTGTTACTTAAATCTCCCGCTCCCATTTTACCTTTTTATTGCTACATGCACATCCTCTCCCCTATTTCCTTTTATATGAACTCATATGCAACTCTTCGTTTAATTTGATTACAACGTGTGTTTCCCCTTATTTCCTAATCATGCTCACTTGCTCCAAACTTTTAAGTTTGCTATATCATGTCTCTCCTAATCCCTACCCCTTTATTTACTTTATTACAATTCTTTCATCACGTAACTAACTTCTTCCCTGTTTTCTTTCCATCATGTCTTTACATTTATTCAATACTGCATTTATTGCTTTTAAACATGCAAAAAATACTTGACAATGTGTTATTTTATTCTTTGAATAAAGCATGCTCCGCATCATATTCCACTGGTGCGTATTTATACCATAGCGGCACTTGATGAGTGTCTGCGCTCTTCCTAAAATCACCCTTTAAATTTGGAAAAGCTTATTTGCGGTAAAACTGGTCGATCAGCAGTGCAATCGACGGTTCCGTGCCTTTCCCTCTCAAGTTTTCCGCTTGAGGGTAACAATCTAGACTCTCCTAGAAACTTCATTCTAAAGTAAACTATGCATGCATCATGTCTAAACCTAGTATGAGTTAGAACGCTGTATGCACAATAACTCACTAAGACAAATCTTGTCCAAAGTCCGCAGGGATTTCCATAATGCCAATGGACACAAATCACGATCTGTGCATTATTTGGACAAGACATGCTAATATGTTGATCATGAACGTGTAAATAACTGAATCTAGAGGGGGAAAGGGCTAACTTTATTTGTTTTGCAGAAATGAGGCACAAGGTCCCCAGGTTCGGCATGGTTCGGAATATCCCACCTTTGCTAATGGATTGGTGGGAAAATCTTGCACCAAGTGACAAAAACTACATGAAAAGAGTTCTTGGGAATTTACCTTCTTTTCTAGACATCCAACCGAACAATGTACTGATCGAGGCTACTACTATGTTCTGGGATGAAAGATGGTTGTTTTCCATTTCGGGGATATAGAAATGACTCCCCTTCTAGAGGAAATATGGGGCTTTGCTGGACTTCCTTGGGATAACCCTAGTCTATTGGTACATGAGAATTGCACTTATCGAGGGTTTTTGAAAATTATGGGTTTTAGAAAGAATGATAAGTTAGTCTGCCTAAAGAAGTCTTACATACCGTTCGACTTCCTCTATGAACATTATGGGCACAACAAATCATATCGCCTTTACCATGATGAGTTTGCCATTACTTTGTTAGGTTGGACCCACCGTCGGGTTTTTGTGTTCATTGTCTGCTTTCTGGGGATGCTGGTATTCCTAATGCAAGGAGAAACGATTCACAGCCGTTTAGCTATGGTTATCAAGACCCTAATGGAAGGAATTGAGGGACAGACCTACACTATTGTCCCAATGATCGTAGCCAAGATATATCGAGCTTTGGACCGCTGCAAGAAAGGATATAGGAATTTTGAGGGTTGTAATTTGCTACTACAAGTATGGCCGTTGGAACATCTTCAAAGGGGACAATACCGCCAAGAATTTCCGCGATGACCGTTGAATGACCACATAGCTTTTCACCACCCAAAAAGAATGACTTTTATCCCAGATAGGTTTGCATAGCCAGGAAATGCTTGGTGATGTTCAAATCCACTACTAAAAATTAAATGGACACGGTTACATGCAATATAATTTACCCAACTATGAGTCGGGGATTAGGAATGTCGAATCCCACAGAGAATAATATGTAGGCGATTAGGAATGTAAGAGAATTATCACTTGTTATGCAATGCCAAACACTTACAATTGTTTTTAGAAAATATTTATACCGAAATGTGGAAAAGTAAACTAACCTAGAAAGAAAGTAAAATGATCAATGGCTATAGTATGGATGCATCGGGAATTACACTCAAGTAATGATCCAATGTATTTCATGATTTTACGGAAATGAGCGAGTTTATGTTAATTAGCCTAGGGTAATAATTCTATATTAGCTTCTTCCGAAGACTAACAAGACTTCCTAATTGAATTATCCCTAAAACAATTAAGAGATTAAGCACACCCGATTATGGCTACAAGTAGTTCAATATTATCCCTAGGTAGAATCTATAAAAGAAGGGTTAAAGCCTCAAGTTCTTATCAATTATTCTTTCCCAACCCCAAATAATCCTTCCCAAAATTAATTCGGAGTTAATGGGTGAGTCCTAGGGTTAGCTAATCCCTTTGAAAACATTAAAGAACAAGAATAATTAAAGAAACAATAACTCACTTCATAAAAAGATAAAAAATCATTCAATACATAAGCACAATAAGATATTTAATCCACACTTTAATTATGAATATTCCCATAAACAAGATTCAAGTGTTGGATAAAATACTACACACTTAGATATACAATACAAAGCAAGGAAATGAAGAAATGAGTATAAATGAGTAAGAAAATCTCAATCAAAAGCTGCAAATCTTCAAGACCCAAGTGTGTGTGCATACCCTAGCTTCCAAAAACTTGTTCTCTCTAGTATTTAGAACTGAAAATAAGACAAAAAAGATATTTTACAAATGAGCTGGTTTGGGTATTAAAGGTTTGGGGCCAAAAAATGTGCAATGACATAATTGCCCAGAACTGAAGCACGTTTTTCGCATTTGCGAACAAAAGTTCGCAATTCCTAACTCTGCTTTCTTCGCATTTTCCAGGATTGTGTTGCATTTGCGACAACTGAGGGCATTTTCCAGATTTTCTTCTTTTTGACTCGTTTCACTTGGTTTCTTCAAGATCACTTCTAAATCAAATAAAACCTGTAATATAGAAGTAAATGGCATTGAACACATGATTTTATCACTCAAAAATAGCAAAAATATAGGCTTAAAGACAAGATAAGTTGGTAAAATACCAACTTATCAACGCTGTGGGATGGGTACAATTCTTTAGCAATTTGACCGACGACAAGGTCCATTGGATGTTTGAATGATTCCCTACTAGCGAGTTCATCATTAGGTCAATAGATGTCCCTCATCTAGTACTAATCGGATTAAGGGGTATTTATCCTTATGCTCCTATCAGAGTAATGAGGCAAGCTGCGAGGAAACAAGTCATACCCCGAGTGTCCAAGATGGTTCACTACAAAGCATATTACCAAGGTGATGCTATTCCATTCAAGTACGAGGCACAACACATGTGGCATCTAATGGTCATGGTAGAAAAGGATACCATCGAGCCAGATCGATACCATGCTGGCCATGTGTGTTTTTACCCATCATGGTTAGTCGATTACATAGCGGGAGAAGTCAAGCCAGAGATTGATTTGGGAAATAGGGTCATAGACGACGCTGCCGAGGCCCAAGTCAAATATAGGAGGTTACACAAAAGGATTTTTGAATCTGAGGCCAGATATTTGGAACAACACAAAGCAGACATGGAAGCAATCAATGAGTGGAGAGGAATCGCTACTAAATCAACAGCGAGGTTGGAGTATTTAGAGCAGGGGTTGATGGAGCTAGAAGGGAAGATGAGAAACAGGGTTACAGGCTTTCAAAACATGGATGGAAATGAAGGAGGTCTCCTAGCAAGGGAGTATCTCTGCTGGACATGCGCGACTTGGGGAACTTGATCGATGGAACCAAGAAGGCCAAGCATGGAGAAGGTCCCTCTGGGACCAAGTAGATTAGGAATTATGTTTTACTTGATTTCTAGACACATTTTAGGTTTTGGTTGTAATAAGGCATATGCCATTAGTGACTCTTTATCATTATTGTCGTTTTAGTAGAGATTCAATTTATTTATCATATTAATGAAATGACGCAGTTATTGGCATCAATTTTCTCCAAACCTATATGTTGTTTAGGCCAACCTCGGGCATAATGAAATCCCCAAATTAGGACGTGAATTTATAATCCCGCAATATGTGTTTAAATACTACAAAGATCATTTTAATACTCCTCACTTACTTGTTTACCTTTTGTTTTTATTTTTCTTTACTTGTTTATTCCCATCCCTTAAGGTTGGTTTATGCATACTGGCATCATTAGCATATCATACTAGCTCAAGAGGTCCTCCACCTCCTTCTCCTCCAAACGATCCTAAAATCAAAGGAAAAGCCAAAATGGGTGACACAAGCAATATCAGGAAAGACAATGCTACGCATGAAGAGAATGTCAAAACTTCAGATGGATGAAACACTCCAGCACAAAATGATTTGGTTTTATGACTGGAACAAAAGATACTGGAGTTACAAAGGGAACTTGAGCAAGTCCGAAACTTGGCTAACCTCTCCCTTACCATGAACGTCCCCGACATCAACCAACAAAACACCACAAACCTAGCACCTCCCCAAAATAAACCAAACCAGTATCCACAAAATCCTATCGCACCTCACCAATATGCCACGCCACCTCAAAATCCCAATCCTCCACCAGTACCGACTCCTCTACAATATCATCATCATTCAACCCAGTATCCCCAAACCACTACCTATCACACTCCTCAGAATGCATCACAACCTATCCCCGATCCTCAAAATTCAACCAACGACCACCACTATATCCAAATTCCTGAAGTCCATCAAAGCAACCCCATATATGTGGAAACCTTACACCACACTCCTCAACAAACCATATATATACCGGAGTCTACCGAGAAGGACCTGCTCATTAATAATATGGCGAATGAGCTTAAGAAGCTCACAAGTTGAGTCAAAGGCATGGAAGGTGGCAAAGGCATCGAAGGTTTGAACTATGAAGATTTGTGTATTCAGCCGGACGTAGAACTGTCAGAGGGTTACAAACCTCCCAAGTTCTAAATGTTTGACAGAACAGGTGACCTAAAGGTGCATCTAAGGACATATTGCGACAAGCTCGTTGGAGTTGGTAAGGATGAAAAAATACGCATGAAGTTATTTATGAGGAGCCTCACGGGAGACGCCCTATCTTGGCATATCAGCCAAAATCCGTAGAAGTGGGTTAACTGGGTAAGCATGGAATCAGATTTCATGGATCGGTTCAGATTCTACACAGAGAATGCACCAGATGTCTTCAATATAAAGAATCTCAAGAAAAAGCCAATAGAAACTTTCCGCGAGTATGCTACTCGGTGGAGATCGGAAGTTGCGAAAGTTAGTCCGGCATTGGAGGAAGAGCAAATGAACAAATTCTTTGTTCGGGCCCAGGATCTGCAATTCTATGAGAGGTTGATGGCAATTGAAAATCATAAATTTTCTAACATCATCAATTAGGAGAAAGAATAGAAGAGGGGATTAAAAGCGGAATGGTGACAAACTTTGAAGCACTCCAAGCTACAAACAAGGCCTTGTAGTCAGGAGGTATATCTAAGAAGAAGAAAGTAGGAGCCGTGATGGTAGCCCAAGGACCAAAATCTCCTCTCACATACCAAACCCCACCACCCACATAATAGCCTTCACCTCCCAGATACCAGCAACCCGCCTCCACCTACCATACTTATAACACATAACCTGCATATTACCATTCACTACCACTAGCCCTCCAAAACTACCAAAAACCCAAACCAAATTTTAACCGTAGGCCATCTAGACAATACACTCCTATTGCTGAACACATCGATCAGTTGTATGAAAGACTGAAGGCTGCCGATTATGTCACTCCTATTCCTGCTGTTGCTATGGAAAACTCTTCCCAGTGGGTTAACCCGAAAAAGACATGTGCCTATCACTTAGGCATGAAAGGATATACTATTGATGAATGTCACACTCTGAAGGATAAGATCCAAACATTATTAACACCGAATTTATACAAGCAAAAGAGGCTACACCAAATGTTCTCAACAACCCCCTCCCGGATCATAGAGGCGAAAGGGTAAATGTGATAGAAACTGCTGAAGAATGGTATCTGGAAGGATTGATCGGGCTCATTCGTGAAGGGGATAAACCTAAAATACCTCCAGTCACTCTCACACCTATTATAGTTTAGATTCAGTCATCGATTGAGGTTGAAGTAGCCGCACTAGCTCCGTTTGAGGTTGAAGTAACAATACCCTCAGCCACATCAACTTCGTTTGAGGTGGAAGTGACCACGCCCTTCACCGTGATGGTAGCACCCACACCATCCTTTAAATCTAATGTTATACCATGGGACTATTCTGCAGAGACAAGAAGAAACGAAAAAAGAAAATGGAAGAAACAGGTGCCGCAAAAGGCATGACCAGGACCTGTAGGGTTTACACACCCGAGCATTTGGGAGGAACAAATAAAGAAGCCACTCCCAAACTGTCTATCATTGAAACTGGCCCAGACGATCTTTGGAGAAAGGTGCAAGCAAGAGAATATTCTGTGGTTGATCATCTGAACAAAACCCCTGCTAAGAATCTATTCTATCACTACTACAGAATTCTGAGGTGCACAGGAATGCATTGATGAAAGTGTTGAACGAAGCTTATGTAGCCAACAACATTACTAGTGGAGAAATATCCAACATGGTGGGACAAGTGTGGGAAAGCCACAAGATCACTTTTCACGAAGACGAGTTGCCACCAGAAGGACTAAGTCACAATAGGGCACTACACATCATAGTGCAATTTGAGGATAAATTTATCGATAGGGTCCTGATAGATGGGGGTTCGAGTATCAACATTTGTTCATTTACTACCTTGAAGAGGTTGGGTAAAGCCTTGCATGAGATACGAGCTGGGACTATTAATGTGAAAGCATTCGATAGGTCTCAAAGGGCCACGATCGGGGAAATAAACCTGTGCCTGTAAATGGGTCCAACTTGGTTTGATGTTGAGTTTAAAGTATTGGATATATCTGCTACGTACAATCTATTGTTAGCACAACCTTGGATACATGCTGCTGGAGCTGTAGCTTCTACGCTACACCAGGTCATGAAGTTCAAATGGAATCATCAGGAAGTAATCATTCATGGAGACGGAGGTAATCCTATTTACATCAATCAAACTGTTCTGGTTATAGAAGGAATTTGGGCAGAGAAACGTACCATCGCTTCGAGTGTGTCAATGCAATTGAAAAATCTAAATGGTGGAGCAGCAAAATTGAAAGTATATTGGCATGGACAGGGTATGAACCCGACAAGGGTCTCGGCAAGAATCTCCAGGGGATCACGAAACCGATACAGTTAAAGTGCCATTGTACAACCTTTGGGCTCGGATACCAGTACACCTGGTAGGAGTATGACAATTGGTCGCCACCATGGCATGGTCCCTATTACCCTATCAAACTACCAATACCACATTTACACTAGACGTTTCAACAAGCTGACGTGATATGGGGATCTAAAGAAAATAAGGCTTTAGTTGGCCTAAGGAATCTGTTTTTGGACAATGAGGACATGGACTGCAATGCAATAGTTGAAGAGGAGGAGGAGGAAGACCTTATCATTCGGACCATGGATAAAGGAGCTATTCTCAAGAATTGGACTGCTACACCATCCGGGGCCTATCGAGTTCCTGGGTAGCCTAGCAATTAGCATGATCTATTTTTAAAAGAAATTTTAAGCATTTAAGACATTTTCAGTATTCTGTTTTAGAAGCATTTTGTTTTGAAATAATTGCTCGAATCATGGAGCCGTACTTGTTTTAACGTTTCTAGATTTATCTAATGCATTGCTATTTTTAGTATTTATTATTATCCTTTACATTTTTTCTCTATATCATTATTATTACTTATCCTGAATAACTGACGATCATGACATGTAATGAGACAACGCAACATAAGGATAGTGATTCGGAGGATGAAGATATAATCCTTGAGGAAATTGTCAGAGAGGTACAAAAGTTTGAGAATAAGCCTAAGTCAAATTTGGACGAAGCCGAGATAGTCAACTTGGGAGATTCTGAAACAGTTAAAGAAACTCGCATAAGTATCCATTTGTCACCATCAGAGAAAGAAGAATACACCTATTTCCTGAAGGAGTATGAAGACATTTTTGCATGGTCTTATGATGATATGATTGGTTTGAGCACATCTATCGTGGCTCATAAACTACCTACTAATCCGATGTGTCCGCCTGTAAAATAGAAACTCAGAAAGTTCAAGCCTGATATGAGCCTGAAAATTAAAGAGGAAGTCACCAAGCATATCAAAGCTAAGGTTCTTAGAGTGGTTGAATATCCTACTTGGTTTTCCAACATCGTGCCAGTTCCGAAGAAGGATGGGAAGGTCAAAGTATGTGTCGGCTATCGAGACTTAAACAAAGCAAGTCCCAAAGATGATTTCCCATTACTCAATATACACATACTGATTGACAATTGTGCCAAGAATGAACTCAAATCTTTTGAGGATTGCTTCGCGGGATACCATCAGATCTGGATGGATGAGGAAGATGCCGAGAAAACAGCCTTTATTGCTCCGTAGGGGATGTACTATTAAAAAATGATGTCGTTTGGCCTGAAGAATGCGGGAGCCACTTATATGTGAGCCATGACAACTATTTTCAATGACATAATTCACAAATAAATAGAGGTGTACGTGGATGACATCATCATCAAATCCAGAAGAAGCGCATATCATGTAGCAGATTGAAGGAAATTCTTTAATCGACTTTGAAGGTACAATCTGAAACTGAATCCTGCAAAGTGTACCTTTGGAGTCCCTACTGGAAAATTGCTAGGCTTCATCATCAGTCGTCGAAGGATTGAGTTGGGCCCTTCAATGGTCAAAGCTATCCAAGATTTTCCACCTCCAAAGAGCAAGAAAGATGTGATGAGTTTCTTGGGGCATCTCAATTACATCAGCTGATTAATAGCACAATCGACCGTGATTTGTGAGCCAATTTTTAAAATGCAGAAGAAAGATACTGCAACAAAATGGACTGAAGAATGTCAGAAAGCCTTTGACAGAATCAAGGAATACCTATCCATACCACTAGTCTTGGTCCAGCCGAAACCTAGTAGACCTTTCTTATCCTATTTGTTCGTACTAGATGGAGCTTTCAGTTGTGTCTTGGGACAACATAATGAGATGGGAAGACAGGAACAAGCCATATACTATATGAGTAAGAAGTTCACACCCTATGAGGCACGCTATTCTTTGCTGGAATGCACCTGTTGTGCCCTGACGTGGATAACTCAGAAATTGAGTCACTACTTCTGTGCCTACACTACATATCTCATATCAAGGATGGATCCCCTGAAATACATCTTTCATAAACCCATGCCTACAGGGAAACTAGCAAAAGGACAGATATTATTGAGTGAATTTGACATTGTCCATGTGACTCAGAAGGCGGTCAAGGGATAGGCATTAGCAGATCATCTTGTAAAAAATCCTGTAGGAGGAGAATACGAACCACTAAAAACGTATTTTCCCAATGAAGAAGTATCATTTGTAGGAGAAGATATAATCGAGACCTACAATGGTTGGAGAATGTTCTTTGATGGGGCCCCAAATTTCAAAGGAGGAGATATTGGTGTTGTTTTGGTGTCAGAGACAGGGGAACATTATCTAGTATTCGCAAAGCTCAGGTTTCCGTTTACCAACAGTATGTCAGAATATGAGGCTTGCATCATGGGTCTCAATTTGGCCATCAAGATGAATATTCAGGAATTACTGGTAATTGGTGATTCAAACCTGCTGGTACATCAGGTTCAAGAGAGTGGGCCACCAAGAATACCAAAATATTGCCATATCTGTATCACGTACATGAGTTGATGAAGAGGTTCACAAAGATAGAATTCAAACATGTTCCGAGAATCCAGATAAGAATTTCATCGATCCCATTCTAAGGATCCATGGTCAGCCAGCTTATTGTGCTCATGTTGAAGAAGAAACAGACGAGAATCCATCATTTCATGATATCAAGGATTATTTGGAAAAAGGAAAATACCCAGAGCATGCAAAACATACTTAGAAACACACACTCCAGAGATTTTCCAATTATTTCTTCAAAAGTGGAGGAATTCTGCATAGAAGGACTCCAGACCTAGGGTTATTACGGTGTGTTGACGACAAAGAAGCTTCCAAACTGCTCTAGGAGATACATGCTAGAACCTGCGGACCACACATGAATGGTTTCGGTTTAGCCAAGAAGATAATACGAGTAGGATACTTTTGGATGACTATGGAAACATACTATATCAGGTATGTCCGAAAGTGTCACCAGTGCCAGATACATGCATATATGATACGGGTACCACCAAATTAGTTCAATGCAATAAGTGCACCTTGGCCTTCCACCACTTGGGGAATGGATGTCATTGGTCCGATCGAGCCCGCCGCTTCAAAAGGGCATAGGTTCATTTTAGTGGCCATAGACTACTTCACAAAATTGGTTGAGGCTGCATCTTACAAGGCTGTAACCAAGAAAGTCGTCGCAGATTTTGTCAGGGATCGTATTGTCTGCCTATTCGGGGTACCAGAATC
This sequence comes from Nicotiana tabacum, assembly GCF_000715075.1. Lineage (NCBI taxonomy): Eukaryota > Viridiplantae > Streptophyta > Magnoliopsida > Solanales > Solanaceae > Nicotiana > Nicotiana tabacum. The sequence goes on along the minus strand of NC_134087.1, from coordinate 819,910 downwards.
CATCATTACTAACAATGCCGCCAACCTCAATAGCGATTTAATGAAAGCTATGTGTGAAACCTTCAAAATCAAGCATATGAATTCCACATCATACAAACCTCAAATGAATGGAGCCGTGGAAGCCGCCAACAAGAACATCAAGAAAATTCTAAGGAAAATGGTAGACAACCATAAGCAATGGCATGAGAAATTACCATTTGCCTTATTGGGATATCATACCACAGTTCGCACATCAACCAGAGCGACTCCCTACATATTGGTCTATGGTACGAAAGCTGTCATTACTACCGTGGTGGAAATTCCTTCCTTAAGAATTATACAAGAAGCTGAACTCAGTGATGCAGAATGTATTGGAAGTCATTACGAACAATTAGCTCTTATTGACGGAAAATGAATGAATGCGGTATGCCATGGTCAACTTTATCAGAACAGAATGTCCAGAGCTTTTAACAAAAGATTCAAACCTAGACAGTTCACAATGGGGCAACTAGTGTTGAAACTAACTTCCCACATCAAGATGAAGCCAAAGGAAAATTTTCACCTAATTGGAAAGGGCCCTACATGGTTCATCGAGTAATTACGGGAGGAGCACTCATACTTGCAGAAATGGACGGAGAAATTTGGCCAAAACCTATCAATTCAGACGTAGTCAAGAGATAATATGTTTAGATTGTTTACATTTCTTCAATTGATGTAACTGAACTACACTTGACCTGATTCCTATTTAAGAGGGGATATGTAGGCAGCCATGTGGGTTCAGTCACATCTCAATAAAATTTTCATTTCCCCCATAATCAAAAAGTGAGGCAGAATTTTAAGAAGGACCCTCAAAATTCCAGAGCAAGTCTAGCCGACATCATCATATGCAAGACAGTCAGAGAATCAGCTAAGTAAATGGGGAAGAATTTTGAGGAGGACCCCCAAAATTCCGGAGCAAATCCAGCAAACTTCATCATATACAGAATGGCCGAAGAGTCTGTAACGACCTGACCGGTCGTTTTGAGCTCCGACGCGTCATTCAACAGTTTGAGGCCATGAGCGGCTTCATCTCAGGTATATTGACTTGTGTGTATGGTCAGAATTAAAATTCAGGAAGTTTGGAGTCAAATTTAAATGTAAATTCTCATTTTGAAAGCTTAAAATTGAAGAAATGAACTAGGATTAGAATTTTGAATAAACGACCTCGGAATTGAGATCTAAAAGTTACAGCATGTTTGTATGATGATTTCGGACTTGGGCCTGTGTCCGGATTTGATTTTGGATAACCCGTGAGCATTTCGGCGTATATTGTGGAAGTTAGTATTTTAGAAGAATTTCATAAATTTGGGTTGGAAGGCATTTCAGAGTTATAGATGTGTGTTTGAGATTCCGAGTCTGGGAATAGCTCCGTATGGTGATTCTGGAGTTGGGAGCGCGATCGGAAGTGAATTCGGATGTCCGGAGGTCATTTTGAAGTCATTTGGCTAAATATAGAAATTTGAAGGTTTTTGAGAAAATTCGACCGGAAGTGGAAATTTTGATATCGGGGTCGGAATGCGATTCCGAAAGTTGGTGCAAGTCCGTAATGTCGAATATGACTTGTGTGCAAAATTTGAAGTCATTCGGACTAGTTTTGGTAAGGTTTGAGACACTTAGTCTCTTTTAAGGAAGCTTAAGTTGGAAAAGTCAACCGGATATTGACTTATGTGTTAGAGGGCTCGAAATGTGAATTTTATAGTTCGGATAGCTTCGTTAGGTGATTTGGGACTTAGGAGTGTGTCCGGAATATTTTTGTGATGACCGGTGTAGAATTAAGCTTGAATTGACGAAGTTAGTATTTTGGCGAATTCCGGTTGATAGGTGAGATTTTGATCCAGGAGTCGGAATGGAATTCCAAGAATTGCTGTAGCTTTGTTATGTCATTTTGGATGTGTGTGCAAAATTTCAGGTCATTCGGACATCGTTTGGTCGGGTTTTTGATCGAAAGTGTATTTTTCGGAAGTTTTTGGAAACTTAGGCTTGAATTCGATGATGATTTGATGTTTTGATGTTATTTTGGGTGTTTAGAAGGTTGGGACAAGTTTGAATGATATTGTGGGACATGTTGATATAATTGGTTAAGGTCCCGAGGGCCTCGGGTGGATTTCGGAAGGTTAACGGAATGAAATTCGGACCAAAAAGAAAAGAAAAAGCTGCAGAAATTTCTGCTGCAATTTTCTGATTCGGGGATCCTATTTTAGAAGCTTATATCTCGGGATACATAAAGAGTTATATGGTGTACAACCTATCAAATTAAAGATCTTCGAGTCTAGTTTCTAAATCTTCAATCCGTTTGTCATTTGGATACTTATACAAGACGTTATGGGTGTTTAAACAGAAGGTGTCCGACAAGGAAATTTTTTAATAGGATGTACAACTTGTATAGCACAAGTGCAAGGTACAACTCGACAAAGCACGGGCAGATTCTTTTAAACACAGATTTGGCTTATTTCTTTCATTTCTTTCATTTGGCTTGGATTATTTTGGAGAGAATTTCAAGGGGGATTTCATCAAGCATCAAAGGTGAGTTGTTTCTACTTATTTCCAAGTTAAATACATGGATTAGAGCTGAAAACTCAAGTAAATTATGGACAAAAATGGTGGTTTAGGGCTTGAAACTTAAGAGAATTAAATGGTGATTTGAGGGGTCAAATGAACTCCGATTTTTGTGAATTTGGTATGTATAGACTCGTGGCGAGATAAGGGTCGTATTGATGTAAAATTTTTTGAATTTTGAGATGTGGGCCCTGGGCTCGGGTTTTGCTAATTTCGGGATTTTCAACATTTTTCGAGTCTTTTTGACTGGGTTATATTCCTTTAGCCTATTGTACGTATTTGTTGTGGTTTTGACTAGATTCGACGCGCGAAGAGGTCGATTCAAGAGGAAAGGGCATTGCGGACTAGTCTACGGCCGGTTAGAGGTGAGTAATAGATTTAAATGCTGTTCTGAGGGTTTGAAACCCCGGACTTTCATATCGTAACGCTATATTGAGGTATGACACACACTCCATGGCGGGTGCGGGGTCGGATACTATTGAGGATTGTGACTTGGTTTATCCCGTGTGATATTTATACTATACTGGTGATTGATACACATACTTCATTGATATTACTGGGCTTGATGCCATATTTAGGGCCTTGTGCCGATTTGTAAAATCCTTAGAGGATTGATATTACTGCTTAGCATGATATGCATATCATTTAATTTCAGTCCAAGGTTTTAAATGCTGTTTTGCAAACTCAGCCATAATTCTAAGTGTTGAAAACTTAAATGATATTTTTAAATGTATTCCGGGCTGGGAACTTCTGTTTTGTAAATGCCCAATGGGCTTATTATATTATTTTCTGGACTGATTATAAAGTGACTTGAAACAGTGGTAACAATGACACTGTGTGATATACTTGAAACAGTGGTAACAATGACACTGTGTGATATACTTGAAACAGTGGTAACAATGACACTGTGTGATATACTTGAAATAGTGGTAACAATGACACTGGATGATATACTTGAACAGTGGTAACAATGGCACTGTATGATATAAATTGGTCAGGTAACAATGGCTGACCGGTCAGGTAACAATGACTGACCAAGATATTGCGCTTGGGCTGTAGGAGCCCCTCCGGAGTCTGTACATACCCCCAGTGAGCGCCGTCGACGATAAATAAATATGGATGGCTCGGGCTGCACGCCGCAGTGGGTACTGGAATGTACCATCATATGCATTGCATTGCATTCATGCATTTGTTCATTATTTGTCGTTGTGATATTTCTGGAGATATTTATCTGCTTTTGCTGGTGCTATCTGATCCTTGAGTGTTGGGGCCCGAGTGGCTGACCAGGAACGAAGATATTGCCCGAGGGGCGGGATTCTGTGCATAGTGACACCGATGGCTGGAATTATTTTGCAACTGTTAAAAAGATTATTTTCAAAAGAGGTTTAAAACTGAGTCAGATATTTTATAAAGGATTTTCATGGAATTACTGTTTTCAAAAAGGGTTGTACCGTCTTAGATAGCATGATAAAGTGTTCTTACGTGATTTCTTATCGCTCAGTTATTATTTACTCTTATTACCACTGAGTTGGAAGTACTCACTTTACTCCCTGCACCTCGCGTGCAGTTGTAGGTATTGTTCACCCGGTAGCGGGTTATTAGCGGACTGAAGGTATACTATTGTAGCTGAGCAAGGTGACCGTCAGCGTTCACGGCACCGTATTTCTTCATTGATTCTAAATTCCATTCTGTATATTGCTGGTTTTGTATTAGTATTTAGATCTTTAGATGCTCGTGGCTTGTGACACCCCGATTTCGGGCTGAGTCGGGATGGTTTCCATTATTCTATCATGTTTACTTCGCACTTGTGATTATATTATCTACGAATTAGACTTATTCCTGCTAAGTAATTATAAAGAGATGTATTGTTTTGTTGTTGTCTGGCCTTATCCCCACGAAAGGCGCCATCACGACCGGGTTGGGATTTTGGGTCGTGACAAGTTGGTATCAGAGCCTAGGTTACTTGGTCTCATGAGTCATGAGCCGGTTTAGTAGAGTCTCGCGGATCGGTACGGAGACGTCTGTATTTATCCTCGAGAGGCTGCAGAACCTTTAGGAAAAACTTCATATTCTTGAATTCTTATCGTGCGTCCTTGATTCAGCTTTAAAAAGTAACTTTTACAATTCCTTCCACGTATTCGTATACGCGAACGAATGCTCAGTATTAGATGTGCCTTGATGGCTTGTAATTCCCCGATCAAAGGGCGAGACGTGGTCGTTTTGAGTTTGATGTTAGGCTAGTCTGGAGGACTTGAGGCCGGATCTTTGCCAATGGCTTTAGCACCGAGGTGCTTATTGTGTGAGCAAGTATTTTGAACTTATATTTCGGTATTGCCTCTATTAGTGGGAATCATGGCTGGATAGCTACGTGAGGAGTATGATAGTACTGCGATATGTATCTATATGACTTGGAAGTGACGAGGAAGGTCTACTGGATAGTAGATGAACTGTTAAGTGATTCGTTTCTTATTGTGATTTGTTGAGTAGCCCGAGTTATGGGCGCGTGAAGAATATTTTTCGTGTCTCCTAGTTAGATAAGTCTGGGAGCTGAGATCGCTTCTGTAAATGTATTATGACGAAATCGTTGAGTCAAAGAGACCACCTTGAAGGTCGAAAATATTAAAGGAAGAATATGTTCCTACTTGGTTGAATAGCCCAATAATGGAGGGTTGAAGGGTATTTTCTATGTGTTATGATTAATAGGTGCAACACATGTCCATGTATCAATTTAGATTTATGTAATTGATATGCATTGTGATGCTTTGTCAAGTTATGGATGTGTTGTTAGGATGATTTTGGTGATTCTCTGGCAGGTGGATAGGACCAATTACAAAGGAGGCTCTGTCGAAAATTTTGAAAAATTTAGGACTTAAAAAAAAAATTGGTCGCCTAGAGAGTGGGCTTAACTGTTGTGTGAGTAAATGCAAGAATTGCAGAAGAGTTAAAATTCCAGATGATTCGTGTTTCCATGAGCTTATGATGGAGTGAGTTTAATCTCACCATGATATTACGACAACAATAGAGTATATGTGTTGTGATCTATGGCTTCGAGCCAAGTTGGGGAGCTTGTTGTTGATTAGCTGATTGCACAGTTTAATACCTGCGTGAATTCTGGTTATTGACGTATTGGTGGGTTATTGAAGCTACGGAAAAGGACCATGAGTGGTAATTTGAGTAAATGAATTGTTGGATGCATGCTATGGTTAGCCTTATTGGTTCATGTTCAGACTTGAGGGAAGATTCATGATTTATGCCTCGTATAGGTGCAGGCTTCGAGGGAAGTGATCCCTCTAGGTGCTTTATCGAGAGGGCATTCATATGTTATAAAATTCAGTAGAGTTGGTTGCATTCGGGGCCAAGTCAGAGCTGGGTGGCTCTCAATAGCGGTCCTAGTTAATTCAAGAGGTAAAGTGTGGTGCCTAATAATTTTGAGTCTATAAGTACGGTTAAGAGTCAAGCTTTTGAAGCAGCTTATAAAGAAAGGCACAGAATGTTCTAAGATGTTTTGACTTGCGATGTAGCATTTGAGAGACATGGAATGGTCATGGTATTTGAGACAGGATGGTCTCGTGATTTAAGGTCACTCGGGGTGAGTTTGGTTGAAATAAGTTAGGTGTTAAAGGGAGATATTATTATTTCTAAGGCAATCAAGGATAAATTGGAAGGAAGTAGATTGATTAGCCATAGTTGAGTTGGTATACTGGTGTCAGTGATCGGTTCGTTTAGCATAATCGAGTTATGAATGTGAGGCTTGTCGGCCGTAGTGATTGATGTTATTCTGAAATTGATGTTATTCTGAAGCATTTTTTTGTTAGGGCCTATTATGAGTAGGCGGATCCCAGAAAGTGTTATGGTGGCTTGGATAACTACTTAGAGATTGGCATATTCGACGATTATGAGGATTCGCCTGTATGCTGCTATAGTTCTCCTGAAGTGAGTTAAATGGAAAGTCTTATGTGATGAAGTATTAGCCTATCGGCGGTTCCAGAGTTGTGATGGAAATCACGTCTATCGTATATTGGCACGTGAGGTGCAGTGAGTGGTATGGAATTTGAAGTAAGGACCAAGGTTGCAGTTTGGTCAATGACTATGATGTCACGATCTCAGATGAGCAGTATATGAGTTTCAGTGTTTTGAGTAAGATGGGTATTGACGTCACTATCACCTGAGGTCGGTGTTCTGTGAGAAAGGCTTTGCATCCTAGTTAGGGATTCTTGATCGCTTTTCAGCGTTAGTGCAGCTGGTGGTTTGGATGTGCAGACCCGTTAATTATTTCGGAAGATGGTGGGAGCTTGTCCCACAAGAATATTGTATAAGTGTGACATGTAGTCACTTGATTAATTAGAAATTTAAACCAAGTATGAGGATTTTGGTAATATCATCCATTTGAGAGTTTATGCCTGGAGGGCACTCTGTTTATTGGGTTATGGACCTGTGAAAGATTATTGGCCTAGCTTGGCACGATCAGGATCGACTTGAGGTCGGTTGATAGGTTTAAATGTGGAAGTGAACCTTACGTCAGGCCAGTTGTGTTTATTTCAGCAATGCGCTCTTTATGGAAGGATAGTCGCGGTCTTATTTCGTGGTCAACTAATTCATGTAAAGATATATTGCACCATATGAGTTGTGAGACGGCTTGGTAAATTCCTTATGTGTTGAGGTTCCGCTCAACGGTGATGTTATATGAGCAGGATGAGACTTAGATCATGTATCACACCTCAGTTGTGCTTGAGTTTGTAGCCTATAGCGCTATATGTTTCCTTGGGAATGATATTATGCACCTTAGTGTGTTTATGACCGATATTCGGTATTTTGATGTGATGAGCTATTCAGCTCGACGTATATCTCCTTATGTGAGTTCTATATGTAGATCGGGTGACACACTGCCATGGGTATGTTGTTTGGATCGGGTTGCACGCCGCAACAGTGTGATGTTCAGTTCAGTGCCCATATTTGCTTTTGTGTGTTCTGTTTCCCTGTTTTCTGAGGAAGTCTATGTTAGTGTGCGAGTTGAGTAGTTCCTTCTAGAGTTCGCCTTCCTTTTGTATCGCATTCGAATTGATAGCATACTGGCACATTGTGGCGTCTTGTGGGATTTTTGATTATGTCTGAGGTGGCTTATTGCCTGAGCAGTTCGTACTGGGTGAGACGAGGTTACTAGATTTGGGGTCAGTGCAAACTGATTATATGAAGTATATTATAGAGCAAAGATCATTCTTTGGTTTGCGACAAGGTAATTGAACTTGTCAGGAGTGTAGATCTAATGAATTGTTGATTCAGCAGTTGGTTGTGAATTTCGGCACATCTCTTCAGTCGTATCAGTGTTAAAAAAAATATAAAAATATATAAAAAAAACAAAAAAACTAGAGCAAGACCTGTGTAAATCATGAGATGCAATGGGAGCATCAGATTCGTGGAATTTCGACCATTATGTTTAAAGAATGTTATTGTGGTTCTATGAGTAAGTGATGCAAAGTGTGAATTCAGCAAAGTTATGCAGTCATGTTTGGGTACAACGTGTGGAGATTGATATGGTGGTCGTATGATGGAAACAGGCTTGGCAGGGAAATTCAGGATGTTGGAATTGGGCCTAATGGCTTATTTGCTTGAATAAATAAGTATATCTACAGAATTATCGAGCTAATGTGCTCAACGGAGTAGTGGTAGCATGGGAAGGTGCATGATGTGTTAAACAAGTGATTTTGGACTACTTCAGTGTAGTTCTCAGCACGTTCGAGGACGAACGTATGTTTAAGTGGGGGAGATTGTAACGACCCGACCGGTCGTTTTGAGCTCCGACGCGTCATTCAGCAGTTTGAGGCCATGAGCGGCTTCATCTCAGGTATATTGACTTGTGTGTACGGTTAGAATTAAAATTCAGGAAGTTTGGAGTCAAATCTAAATGTAAATTCTCATTTTGAAAGCTTAAAATTGAAGAAATGAACTAGGATTAGAATTTTGAGTAAACGACCTCGGAATTGAGATCTGAAAGTTCCAGCATGTTCGTATGATGATTTCGGACTTGGGTGTGTGTCCGGATTTGGTTTTGGATAAGCCGTGAGCATTTCGGCGTATATTGTGGAAGTTAGTATTTTAGAAGAATTTCATAAATTTGGGTTGGAAGGCATTTCAGAGTTATAGATGTGTGTTTGAGATTCCGAGTCTGGGAATAGCTCCGTATGGTGATTCTGGAGTTGGGAGCGCGATCGGAAGTGAATTCGGATGTCCGGAGGTCATTTTGAAGTCATTTGGCTAAATATAGAAATTTGAAGGTTTTTGAGAAAATTCGACCGGAAGTGGAAATTTTGATATCGGGGTCGGAATGCGATTTCGAAAGTTGGTGAAAGTCCGTAATGTCGAATATGACTTGTGTGCAAAATTTGAAGTCATTCGGACTAGTTTTGGTAAGGTTTGAGACACTTAGTCTCTTTTAAGGAAACTTAAGTTGGAAAAGTCAACCGGATATTGACTTATGTGTTAGAGGGCTCGAAATGTGAATTTTATGGTTCGGATAGCTTCGTTAGGTGATTTGGGACTTAGGAGTGTGTCCGGAATATTTTTGTGATGACCGGTGTAGAATTAAACTTGAATTGGCGAAGTTAGTATTTTGGCGAATTCCGGTTGATAGGTGAGATTTTGATCCGGGAGTCGGAATGGAATTCCGAGAATTGCTGTAGCTTTGTTATGTCATTTGTGATGTGTTTGCAAAATTTCAGGTCATTCGGACATCGTTTGGTCGGGTTTTTGATCGAAAGTGTATTTTCGGAAGTTTTTGGAAACTTAGGCTTGAATTCCATGATGATTTGATGTTTTGATGTTATTTTGGGTGTTTAGAAGGTTGGGACAAGTTTGAATGATATTGTGGGACATGTTGATATAATTGGTTATGGTCCCGAGGGCCTCGGGTGGATTTCGGAAGGTTAACGGAATGAAATTCGGACCAAAAAGAAAAGAAAAAGCTGCAGAAATTTTTGCTGCAATTTTCTGATTCGGGGAGCCTACTTTAGAATCACATATCTTGGGATATATAAAGAGTTATATGGTGTACAACCTATCAAATTAAAGATCTTCGAGTCTAGTTTCTAAATCTTCAATCCGTTTGTCATTTGGATACTTATACAAGACGTTATGGGTGTTTAAACAGAAGGTGTCCGACAAGGAAATTTTTTAATAGGATGTACAACTTGTATAGCACAAGTGCAAGGTACAACTCGACGAAGCACGGGCAGATTCTTTTAAACACGGATTTGGCTTATTTCTTTCATTTCTTTCATTTGGCTTGGATTATTTTGGAGAGAATTTCAAGGGGGATTTCATCAAGCATCAAAGGTGAGTTGTTTCTACTTATTTCCAAGTTAAATACATGTATTAGAGCTGAAAACTCAAGTAAATTATGGACAAAAATGGTGGTTTAGGGCTTGAAACTTAAGAGAATTAAATGGTGATTTGAGGGGTCAAATGAACTCCGATTTTTGTGAATTTGGTATGTATAGACTCGTGGCGAGATAAGGGTCGTATTGATGTAAAATTTTTTGAATTTTGAGACGTGGGCCCGGGGCTCGGGTTTTGCTAATTTCGGGATTTTCGACATTTTTCGAGTCTTTTCGACTGGGTTATATTCCCTTAGCCTATTGTAATGTATTTGTTGTTGTTTTGACTAGATTCGACGCGCGAAGAGGTCGATTCAAGAGGAAAGGGCATTGCGGACTAGTCAACGGCCGGTTAGAGGTGAGTAATAGATGTAAATGCTGTTCTGAGGGTTTGAAACCCCGGACTTTCACATCGTAACGCTATATTGAGGCGTGACACACACTCCATGGCGGGTGCGGGGTCGGATACTATTGAGGATTGTGACTTGGTCCATCCCGTGTGATGTTTATACTATACTGGTGATTGATACACATACTTCATTGATATTACTGGGCTTGATGCCATGTTTAGGGCCTTGTGCCGATTTGTAAAATCCTTAGAGGATTGATATTACTGCTTAGCATGATATGCATATCATTTAATTTCAGTCCAAGGTTTTAAATGCTGTTTTGCAAACTCAGCCATAATTCTAAGTGTTGAAAACTTAAATGATATTTTTAAATGTATTCCGGGTTGGGAACTTCTGTTTTGTAAATGCCCAATGGGCTTATTATATTATTTTCTGGACTGATTATAAAGTGACTTGAAACAGTGGTAACAATGACACTGTGTGATATACTTGAAACAGTGGTAACAATGACACTGTGTGATATACTTGAAACAGTGGTAACAATGACACTGTGTGATATACTTGAAATAGTGGTAACAATGACACTGGATGATATACTTGAACAGTGGTAACAATGGCACTGTATGATATAAATTGGTCAGGTAACAATGGCTGACCGGTCAGGTAACAATGACTGACCAAGATATTGCGCTTGGGCTGTAGGAGCCCCTCCGGAGTCTGTACATACCCCCAGTGAGCGCCGTCGACGATAAATAAATATGGATAGCTCGGGCTGCACGCCGCAGTGGGTACTGGAATGTACCATCATATGCATTGCATTGCATTCATGCATTTGTTCATTATTTGTCGTTGTGATATTTCTGGAGATATTTATCTGCTTTTGCTGGTGCTATCTGATCCTTGAGTGTTGGGGCCCGAGTGGCTGACCCGGAATGAAGATATTGCCCGAGGGGCGGGTTTCTGTGCATAGTGACACCGATGGCTGGAATTATTTTGCAACTGTTAAAAAGATTATGTTCAAAAGAGGTTTAAAACTGAGTCAGATATTTTATAAAGGATTTTCATGGAATTACTATTTTCAAAAAGGGTTGTACCGTGTTAGATAGCATGATGAAGTGTTCTTACGTGATTTCTTATCGCTCAGTTATTATTTACTCTTATTACCACTGAGTTGGATGTACTCACTTTACTCCCTGCACCTCACGTGCAGTTGCAGGTACTGTTCACCCGGTAGCGGGTTATTAGCGGACTGAAGGTATACTATTGTAGCTGAGCAAGGTGACCTCAGCATTCACGGCACCGTATTTCTTCATTGATTCTAAATTCCATTCTGTATATTGCTGGTCTTGTATTAGTATTTAGATCTTTAGATGCTCGTGGCTTGTGACACCCCGATTTCGGGCTGAGTCGGGATGGTTTCCATTATTCTATCATGTTTACTTCGCACTTGTGATTATATTATCTGCGAATTAGACTTATTCCTGCTAAGTAATTATAAAGAGATGTATTGTTTTGTTGTTGGCTGGCCTTGTCCCCACGAGAGGCGCCATCACGACCGGGTTGGGATTTTGGGTCGTGACAAGTTGGTATCAGAGCCTAGGTTACTTGGTCTCACGAGTCATGAGCCGGTTTAGTAGAATTACATCGCGCAGTATTATATTACGATGATGTTACGCCTTGCAATACTACATTACGATGATGTTACGCTTCGCAGTATTAAATTACAACAATGTTACACCATGTAGTATTGTACGTTGAATTTGTCGTAAGGTAATTGATATCAGTCCAAGGAAAAGATTATTTGAAGATTATAAGGATTATGCTATTTCAAACAAGTAATGAGTAAATTCGTGAAGGTGAGAGGGGAAGCAAGTCAAAGAAAATGAATTTTCGTCCAAGTTTGGCATGTTGGGATAAAATACGGCCCGAGCTAAAATACTCGATATTTATGGACTAGTACCATACGAGGTACCACATGACCATGATAGTAAGGTATATAATGTATGTGAAAAATAAGTATAATTTTAAGTAATTTAAGATAATTCTTAATTATGCCGGTAATTGGTTAATTACCGGGTAACGGAATATTACCTAATTAATTAATTATTTATGGGATAAGATTAAAACCCCTACCGACCCCCACATGGCAGCAAGGCATTAAACAACCAAATGACTCTTGATCAAGTTTGATTAGGTGGCAACTTAATATATCAATTACAATACACCTCAACTTTAAGACTTTCAAAAACAAACCATACTACAATCAGATTATAATCCATTCCTAATAATTCCAATACCAAGACATTATAATCAGAGCGAGAAAGTTAGCAATATTCCTCTTGCAACCAATTCCTACAAAAGAAAATCCAACAAGAATTTTTAGAGTCTTAGAAACGAAGAAATTTTGCGGTTCTAAAGAAGTACGGTGCAACCTTTTACAAGAATATCATACAGATTTTTTCCTACTCTAGGTATGTTAAGGCTAAGACCTTCCTTCATTTTGGCATGATCTTGTAATTACACGAGTTTGATAACGAGGCATAAAGAGAAATTCATATTCCTGAGTTTATGTACATTTCCTAGTCTCATAAGTTACAGTATTCTCCCTTGTCGGAACTTCATATTTAATTGAGTATTGTCTTCTCCCAGTCAAGAGAGTAGAGAGACTATATATATAGTATTACAGTATTTTCATTACCATCAAGCTATAATCGACAGGCAGACCCCTATTGGGCAACCTCTGATCAGATGGTAAGTTATATACCGAGCCTACTGTGGCCGAGCGCCTATAAGCGAGCCTAGCATGGCCGAGATACAGAGCCTAGGATGGTTGAGCAGTTATAAATATACCAAGCATTATAGGGCCAGACAACTATTTTTCTTACTGTATTGGGAGAGTTGAGGTAGTATTAGTAGGTAAGCATATCTTCAGATTATTTTTGACTTCCAGTTACTTTCAGTTATTATATTATCAGTTCAGTTTCAGCTTTCAGTATATTGCCTTACATAATCGGTACATTATTTCGTACTAACGTCCCTTTTCTGGGGGTGCTGCATTTCATGCGTGTAGGTTCAGACAGACAAGCGGGTAGACCTCCTCACTAAGTGTTGTCTGAGTTTATCTTGATTAGTAAGCTCCATGCCTTTCGGAGTTGCCGGGTCTAGAGCTTTATGCACATCTTGTGTATATATGTATATATGTTATTAGTAGGTCGATGAGCTATTCCGATCACACTATATCCATGAGTAGAGACTTGTAGAATTATCTTGGGAGTTAGTGCAATATGTTGGGCTTGTAGGCCTTGTATGTATATTTGGTTAGTTTGTCATCTACAATAATTATGACGGCCTTGTTGGCCCAGCTTTATATTATTATTTAGTCAGCATTCGTGGTTGTTTTGCAAAGTGGCCCATTTCCAAAGTATGACATCACATGTTCAGAGTTACTTAGTCACAAGTTGGTACGCAAGGATAGGTGAGGCACCGGTTGCCAGTCTCGCCCCCAGGTTCGGGGCATGACAAAAATGGTATCATAGCAGTTCTGTCTTAGGGAGTCTACAAGCCGTGTCTAGTAGAGTCTTGTTTATGAGTGTATTATGCACCACACTTATAAGCAGGAGGCTACAGGGCATTTAGGACTGTCACTCTTTCTTCTTACTCTAGATTGTGTGGTAGAGCTCAGTTGTAAGAACACAATTTCCTAAATTCGACCTTATTCATAATATGGCGATGCCTACATTTAGGAAGATGGTTGGTAAGGGATTGAATGCAGTTGTGAAAGAGTTGAGTCAGAAGAACCCGGTGAGCTTCTGGAAAAGGAGCCTTAAGGCAGGAATATCTATCCACTCTTATGGTGAAAGGCAATGAGAGTTTCAGAAGGTAAATACAAGTTTCAACAAATAAAAGAAGCAAGGTAAAGAAGGGTACTAGGTACCTAATTAGTAGAGATGAACATTATATAAAATTTAAGAAGAGAGATATAAACATTTTGAGTTACCTTCAACAGTAACAGATGTATGTATAATTGGCCACACCGATCTAAGGTATGCTCTATGGGATCTAACAAATATGGTTTAAGATAAGGACATAATATCACGATCCGGCTAGGGTTAGAGTGACCCAAAATAGTGGATGAATTGTTTGCGTTAGTTGACATTTTCGAAGGATATTGCGATTGTGCTAATAGATCTCCTTGTGTGATACCCAGATGGTGTACTCTAAAATAGTACCTCTAGATATTAGGACTACAAAGATAGACACTGGAAGCCTTGAAGGGATAAATATCATATTAGTATGGCTCCCGTCCCTAGTAGAAAAAGAATATTAGACAACCCGAAGAGCCAGTAGATGGAGTAAGGGGAGGTAAAGCGAAAGAATATCTTGTTAAAGTTTTAGAATAAAGTGATAGATAGAAATATTAGCAGGGAAGTACAAAGAGGGATAATGAAACATTATGAGTGAGATGTGATACATGGATGACAACGGTAGAGTGTTACAGAATCTATAGTCAAATGAAGAAAAAGACGAGAGGTGATGTGCCTTAAGACAACAAAAAAGTATAGGCCATATAGTCACATCCTCATTTTGAGAAATAAGTTCGCGACTCTAAAGTGATTAACAAAAGGAAAAAGTTTGACCCAAGAGTAACAGAAATCAGTATGGACTGGTGAACAAGATAAACTAAACATGAATTAGGAACTGAGTGATTTGATAATAGTCAGCATCATGAGAATTTCAGATTGCATTCCGGCAACAATAGAATGGACAACAGAAGAAGATCTATGATGAATTCAGAGAATGTTCATTCAGGGAGGCGCTTCTATAAATCAAGAAATATGAGCAAAATTAAGCTTAAGGGATTGTATGTGCAGTTACACTAAGTGTCACCATCGCGAGTGAGGAATTTTGTTATCCTTGGTACAGAAGGATTACCACAAGGAGAGTAAGGCTCATTGATGATGTGAAAGGACGCCAAAGATAAAGAGGAAAAATATCTATAGGCAGGCCGTCATAGCTCCAAGTCTTAGTACTCCCCTAAAGGGGGGAATATGGAATGATAAAGGAAGAATGCGATAAAAATGAGAAAGGGATGAGATTGTACTTATCCAAATGTTACATATATGCTATGATTCAAGAGCGTTATGTAAGCACGATGTCAAAAAAAGGAAGTAAGGGTTCCTGCCTTAGATGTTATTGATAGATAAGGACTAGTACGTGAGGTAAGTTAAGACAAGGAAATAACCCAAGAAAGATTACGCGGAATATGGATATGAAAATGGGTCGACGAGTAGTTAGTATATGATTGAGGAAGAGCCTAGTCATGACTAGACAAGAAGTTATAGACAAATCAGCAGATCATGCAAGATAAATGTAGTAAACCCTAACATGGAGAATTCAGCCTTGCAGTAATGTCATTATAATACTTGAGATATATTCAAATAGGAGTCGGGGTAGTTAAAGGTACCGTATAAGTGTTACGGGGATAAAAGAAAGTGCCACTGCGAAGGCAGTCAAAATATCAGTTCAGAAGAAACCCTACAAGCACAAGGGCATGGAGGTAAGCAACTACGAATGATTATAGGTAAGGAAGGACATCAAAAGGTTCGTAATAAGCTCATAGATTTACAAGAGTCAGAGGGTCCTCCCTAAGTACGACAACGAAATACTAGCTGAGGAAATAAGGAAGAAGACTTCAACCTAGGCATAGTAACTTGAAGAAGAAATGGTTTTGTAGTAGCAGTTGCGCTACAACATTGTATGCCCTCCATAAAAAAGTGACACCTATCAGAGCTAATCAGCAAACAATGAAACCAAAAGTAATATTCGAGACCATGTGAGTTGCAAAACAATTCTGGCATGCGTGGGAACTAAGATAAGCTAAGTATGCATACAACTAGGGGGTAGAAAGACCAAGAAAAGTAATAGCTTACATTTAAAAGATGCCCAGAAGAAAAAAAAAGGAATTATTCGATCAATGATCCAGAGTTGGTTACGTTATGAACACACTTAAGGGTTCAAAGTTGTATACATGCAGCATATACAGTTGTAGAAGATTCTGGTATACATTAAAAGAAAGAATTGAGCCCAGGTTATAAACGAAGGATTAAATTGTTAAAGGATTGTATCATGCATATTCCTCAGCGCCCATGAAAGGCTAAACAGAATAACTAATACCATGAACTCCAGATCAGGAGATAACTTAAGCCGATATAAAGGCCGATCAGAAGAAGGAGGAAACTAAAGAGTTACGTCAACGAAGTAAATCAGGAATCTGATTATTAGACCTAGAAGTTATAGGAATCATGATTGAGAACATAGCAGAATCACTCTTAATATTAGAGGTGCAAGAGAGATAGCACAACAACCATACTCTATAATGGCTCTACGATAAAGCCAGTTAGAAAAATACCAGCCGCATAAGAATTCAGTATGAAGCTCCCACTGGATTGTATAGGCACCACAGGTGCAAGCATTATAATAGAGCTTCAAATGGTGGATGTGATTTATACCTATGTGGGAGGGAGGTTATGAAAGACAGATAGAATAATATGAGGTGATATTTTAAAGTAAGTAAGGTAAAGGTGAACAACGTACGAAATACTCAAGTATAGAAGGATGAGAGTGGTCCATACGTTAGGTAAAAGACCAGAAGCACTAGGATTTAGTATCCAGGAATGATAACAGCATCGTCAGTGGCATACCTTCTAGCCTATGGTTTCTAAGTACCGAAAGGTCTAATTAGAGAGTAAAAGAACAGTTAGAGACGATACGATGTCTCGCTTGATGTTCCAAAAAAGCATAAGGAATAGATCGCAAGCTAAAATATGATAGAACGACAAGGTGTTAGAAAGACAAGAGTAAGGATAAGAAGAAGGCAAGTGGGTGGGTGACAAAATGGATAAGTCCTCGGGATTAAGCCCGTGAAAATAAAAAGAGCTGATGGTTCCTCTAAGTTATAGAAAGCTCAATATAGCCTGAATGAACTTAGGAGTCTAAGACTAGTAGCATTTAGAAGAGATGGGATACTGCCCTGGTAGCAGAATGAGGGTGTAATTGTGATAAATAAAGGATGACGTTTGGGCCTTCGCTTGAGTAATGATTTGAAGAAGAAGAAGACAATTCTACAGGATTAGAATAACCCCCATGGGATGAATCACATTGGGATGCTATAAAGTACAGTTATGGAAGTATAGTATCACCCCTAGGTGGATCAATCTAATTACTCTAGATGTCCCCGATGAGACGTGACCCTAGCAACGGTGTTACATAAAAGATCAAGTTATAAGTGGTAGATGATGAATCAAAATTAAGGTAAATCAACAATAGATGGATAAAAGTTCATCAGTATGAGATGAGATTAGACCATCAGTCTTAAGGATAAACAACGAGAGTAACCTGGAGTTGGTTGCAAACCTCAGTAATGATAAATAAAAGTAGGAATTATGTTATAGTATGACCTACATAGATTCAGTAAAGTCATACGAATGGATAACCAGGTCTATGAAATAAGATATAGCCATATTCACAAGTTTTACAAAGTACTAAGCGAAGAACTTCAGTACACCTATAGATGCCTAGAGAGGCATCCTATTAAGCCTTGTATATGTTTACAAAGTAAGGCCTAGAGTTTGGCTAAAAGCTAGAGGAAAAAGGAGAGAAGAGTCGCGTAGGCACACTTACAAGGTTAGTATCGTAGAGGCTGCATGATAGAAGGTAGAAACAATTACGAGATTGGAAGGAGTTCGATCACAAGTCATGGCATGGAAAAGAGGCCTCACGGGGGAATGCCCTGGTCTTTGGATTTATTCACATAACAACTCCCTAAATGGCAGGGAGAGTATTAAGGTATTCATAAGAGCTATAAGTTATGAAAATGATAAGAGCATCAGTCAACATTCGAGGACGAATGTTCCAAAGAGGGGAATGATGGTATGCCCTACAATATTATGTCGATATTATGTCCCGAAGTATTATATTACGATGATGTTATGCCTTGTAGTACTACATTATTATGATGTTACACTTTGCAGTATTAAATTACGACAATGTTTCACCCTGTAGTATTGTACGTTGAATTTGTCGTAAGGTAATTGACATCAGTCCAAGGAAAAGATTATTAGAGATTATAAGGATTATGCTATTTCAAACAAATGATGATTAAATTCGTGAAGGTGAGAGGGGAAGGAAGTCAAAGAAAATGAATTTTCATCCAAGTTTGGCATGTTTGGAATAAGATACACGCCAAGCATTAATACCCAATATTTATGGACTAGTACCATAAAAGGTACCATATAACCATGATAGTATTATATATAAAAGGGTATTAAAATAAATAGAATTTTAAGTAATTTGACACAATTCTTAATTATACGGGAAATTGGTTAATTACCGGATAACAGAATATTATCTAATTAATTAATTGGTTATGGGATAAGATTAAAACCCCTCCCCACCCCCACGTGAAAGCAAGGCATTAAACAACCAAATGACTCTTGATCAAGTTTGATTAGGTGGCAACTTAATACATCAATTACAATACACCTCAACTTTAAGACTTTCAAAAACAAACCATACTACAATCAGATTCTAATCCTTTCCTAATAATTCCAATACCAGACATTACAATCAGAGTGAGAACGTTAGAGCTCCTACAAAAGAAAATCCACAACGGAGAATTTTTGTAGTTTTAAAGACGTAAGGTGCAACCTTTTCCAAGAATATCATACGAATTTTCCCTACTCCAGGTATGTTAAGGCTAAGCCCTTCCTTCATTTTGGTATGATCTTGTAATTACACGAGTTTAATAACGAGGCATAAAGAGAAATTCATATTCCGGAATTTATGTACATTTCCTATTCTCGTAAGTTACAGTATTCTCCCTTATCGGGACTTCATATTCAATTGAGTATTGTCTTCTTCCAGTCAAGAGAGCAGAGAGCCTATATATACAGTATTACAGTATTTTCATTACCATCGAGCTATAATCGATGGGCAGGCCCCTATTGGGCAACCTCTGATCAGATGGTAAGTTATATACCGAGCCTACTGTGGTCGAGCGCCTATGAGCGAGCCCAGTTTGGCCGAGATACAAAGCCTGGTATGGTCGAGCGCCTATGAGTGAGCCTACTATGGCAGAGCAATTATATATATACTGAGCCTTATAGGGCCAGCCAGCTATTTTACTTACTATATTGAGAGAGTTGAGTCAGTATCAGCAGGTAAGCATATCTTCAGATTATTTTTGACTTCCAGTTACTTTCAGTTATTATATTATCAGTTCAGTTTCAGCTTTTAGTAAATTGCCTTACATACTCGGTACATTATTTCGTGCTGACATCCCTTTTCTGGGGGCGCTGCATTTCATGCGTGCAGGTTCAGATAGACAGGCAGGTAGACCTCCTCACTAAGTGTTGTCCGAGTTCAGCTTGATCGGTAAGCTCCATGCCTTTCAGAGTTTCCGGGTCTAGAGCTTTATGTACATTTTGTGTATATACGTATATATGTTATGAGTAGGTCGAGGAGCTGTTCCGATCACAGGTTCAGGGCGTTACAGGAGGCTCCTCAAAATTGTAGTACAAAGAAGTCGCAATGTCTCTAAAAGTGTCGCAGTCGTTGGTTCATCTAATTTACTTGATTTACATACCACTATGTTTTCAAATAACTCTATTTATCAAGTGCATGCATATTTTTTGAAACTTTATCTCTATGGAAGCCAGATGTTACCCAGAGTAACTCAAACAGGACCTCTGGAGCAAGGCAAAGCAAAGCAAGTAGGCGAAGGCACGAACCGACCTTCCCCCTACAGAACTCACAAATCTTTCTTTGAATGCAGGTACAATAAAACGACGATACTCGCAGATACATCAAAACACGGTGTTGATACCAAATTTTTTCCTGTATTTTTTTATATGCAAAATAGCATGTATATGCATATATAAGTATGTCCCAAGGTCCTATTATTTTTCCTTAATTTTTCAAAGATTTTTAAGTCAATTTACAGCTCTATTTTATCAAGAAAAACCCAATAATTGTCCCCAAAATCATTTTTGATGATTTATTTATTAGATTCTCATGTTTATACTAAAATATAGCTAATATATTTTTTCACACATTTTTACAAATTTATTTGGTATTTTAAGGATAAAATTGCATAATTACAATATTAGCCATTTTATGTTTAAATCCGTCTCATGTTTATAAAATGGGATTTTGTATTTTTAAATTGATAGTTATATGTTATAAGTCATTTAAATGCTTTTAATTTGTTTTCAGAAATTTGTTTATTATTTTTTTTATAAATTAAATGGGAAAAAGGGCTATTTAACTTATAGCCACATTTGGCCTAATTAAACCCAATACCCAACCCAAATTAAACCAACCCAAGACCCAAGCCCAATCCTAAATCTACCCGACCCAACCCGGACTAAATCCTGGCCGTTGATCATTTTTTGATTAACGGTCCAGATCCGCCCTTACCAAATTAAACCAAACGACCTCCCAAGTCCCACCTCATTCTTCACTCAACTGACTCTCTCTCTATCTCTGGTTGTCTCTAGAACCTTCCCCCTTCCCCTCCTCTCTGATGAGTTCCATCTATCTTCTCCGGCCACCTCCTGGCCTGAATCCATGGTGGTTTCACCACCCACCAGCCTTCTAAGGCTCCTCACGCTTGGTTACTGAAGTTTCATGACTTGACCACGAAGAGCTGGGTCCAGACCTTTGTTGATTCAAGTTTCATGGCTATCTCCGACCTTGCTCCAGCAATCCATGTCTGTTTCGAGCCTGCCATTGACTCCTCCTGCTTAGACCCAAGCCTTTCTTACCGTTTGGGTTTCTCTGAAACCCTAGCTTTTGAGGTTTTTCTGATCTCTGTAGATCTGTTCCATATCCATATTTTCCCTAAGCTTTTAAACAATTTTCTGATATTTCTTTCAAAAGTAATGCTTTCAAAGCCTTTATTTTCCGATCTAGGGTTTTTAGATGTTTCTCTGATTTTTCTTTTCCTTTTGTGTGCTTCTTCTACTATGTTTCTCTACTATGTTCTTTGTGTTACTTCTACTATGTTTCTTCTACTGTGTTCTTAATTAGTTTCTTCTGCTATGTTTCTCATTAGCTTCTTCTACTATGTTTCTTTTACTATGTCTCGCATGCTGTTCTTTTACTATGCTTCTCATGAGTTTCTACTACTGAAAGAGCATGCTAAGGGTCTCAGTTCCTTTCTGATACCTCTATACCTGTTTCGATTGGTATATTTTCCTTGATTGCTTGTCCTCTCACCTCTGCACTCGATTGATGGTAAAAACCCTAGAATTTGGGGGTTCATCTGAGTTTTGAGACCATTGGCTATGTGATTTGCTTGTGCTTCATCTCTGAACTTGCCTGATTTCAAAAACCCTAATCTTTTGGACCTATTTGAGTTCCTGGAGTTGTTTCATCTACTGCTTCATTAAGTTTCAAAATCATTGTTTCAATTTTGTTTCTTCATATGATTCTGACTTTTGCTAAACTCTATAAGACCTTTTACTTGACCCCTTTTCGCATGCCTGATACTTGTGTGCTCTTTATATGTGCTGAACTTCCCTCTAAAAGGGCTTTCAATTTTTGATTAATTTTAGACTTCCTTTTGTATAAGTTTGATTGATTTCTTTCCTTGTTTATTGACTGCCCTATTACTCGACTTAAGTTAAAAACTTTTCTCAGCTTTTCTGACTTGATTCATTCATGGACCAGTGATTACAAAATCTCTGATCCTTGATTTACTAGCTATTAATTGATTTCTCTTACCTTATTTATGCAACCGTGTATTTCAAATCTATGCCCCTAAAATAAACTTCTATGTATTCACCCCTAATTGCCTACTTTGCACAAGATGTTTATTTGATTTCTTTCCTTAAATAGTTTTACCTTTTGAGTCCGAATTCCTTAATTAAAGGAAGTCTTGTGTTGATTGATTCTTAATTGACATCCAGATCCTTAATTGTTTTCTTACCTTATTTCTACCTGTTTTTCAAACTATAAATACACGACTCTTTCATTAGCACACCGTCACTCATAGTCTTTCTGAACATACACTTATATGCAATAATATTCTCTCTTATTGTCTGTACTGTGGCCTGTTTACAGGACCTGCTGCTTTTCTCTATTTTTTTCTTTGAAACTGATATGTCCTGATTTAAGCTTTAGCACCACAACAAAGTATTTATTTACTGCTTTCGTATCTATGTCTACTCACTGTTTCTGTATAGTTCAACACTTACTTTAGCATGCTGATTTCTTTCTGCCTGTTCTATTCTGAATCCCAAACCCCTGCCCCCTATGTCTTTGTGCTATGGTTTAAGGCATGGAAATATGTAAATTATTGTCCATGAATTAAATTTGATCCCATGGGATCCTAGCCTCTAAATAGGGTGTTCTAACAGGCTTATGGGTATGCTGGCATTCTCTATTACTGGGCATGCCCACAGCCTGCCCTTGCCTCTTTCAATTTCCCTATTCCCCCTGAACCCCTTATGTGTACTTATCTGTAGCTATTTCCCTCTTCTTTCCCCCTTTTAGAATTCCGTTTCTGCACTTGCACACTCTCTTGTCTTTACGTTCTTCCCTCTCTTGTGAGCCTTGCCTTGGGACCCTTAGAGCTCCCTCTGAGTTTGGACACTTGGGGGCTGGCCCTTGCACACTGCACTTGTCATAATCTGATAATACATTTGGGTGTGAGCATTGCTCGGAGTCCTTTTTGAGGCTCTTAGGGAACTTTGACACACTCTAATAAGAGAAAGGCTTTGGAACTTGATCTTATGGAGTTGGTTTGCCTCATATTTCAGACATGAAGTCTGAATCAGGCTCTCCTTTGGTTGTACTTTTATGTACATTTTTTTGATGTATTTTACTTTATTCTGGGCTGCAATAATTTGTAATAAACTCTTGGGGATGGCTAGTGAAAAGGGTGGGTAACTATGTATGCAAACGGTAGATGCCATGCCTATAGGTATTTATGAATTCTGCATTCTCACATAGATATCATGTCTATAGGTATTTCTGAATTCTGCATTCTCTCATATAGAAATCATGTCCATAAGTATATGGAAATCTGAATTCTGCATATGCATATAGAAAATATACCTATAGGTCCTTTTGAATCTTGTATATCCATTTTCAATTAGATATCATGTTCATAGGTCTTAAACAAAATTCAACACCTAGATATCATGCCTATAAAGTTTCTGCACTTTTACCATGTCTATAAGGCTTCTGACCAACTACGCATAGAAAGCATGTCTATAGGAATTATTAATCGAATCTGAATCGCTTCATTCACGTCTAGAGATAAACCAGTAATAACAAGGATCATCATTTGCAGAACTCATGACATTCGTAAAAACTTGCTTTCTTTAATAATCTGACAAACCTTTTAACCAGTACGTATTCAGTTTATTATTATTGCTTTCTGAATTCAGTAGATACCATGCCTATAGGACCTTTGTCCGACACTTAGGCAAGCCTTAGGGTGAAGTATAAACTAAATCTGTACTATTAACTACAACCAGCAGGCAGGCCTGATTCAGGTTACTTATTTGAATTATGTAATAAATTAGTTTGCCTCAACCTTTAAGTTCTTAATCAGACCATAAACAGTGTGTGACAGTCATGCTAATTATGTGCTTTCTTTGTTCAAGGAGATATATCTAAACCTTTTACTTGTTATGTGCTTTCCCCCAACTTGCTATACATGTTTTTGTATGTCGCCTTAGAATTTTGCCTTTGAAACTACAAATAAGTCTAATATCCCTCCCCCTTAGGATTAGTAGTCCTAAATACCTCCAAGACTGATAGGATTGGGATGGGTAAAAGCATGCAATAAGTAAACGAGACCATTCCGCGCTTTAATACCTTAACGGGGTGGGGAAGGGTAGATATGGATATGATGACCACGCGATAACGTCTCGTGTAGCCCCTCACTGAGGAGTGATTACCGGATGTTGTGTGGGGTGATCCATATTATTAATAAACCTAGCACCCCCCTTTTCCCTTTATTTCTTTGTTTCTTCAAAAGATTTCAGACTATTTCTTTTAAGAAAATCAGCTTCCTTTTAATTCTTTCCAATTTTGTTCGTAACCATTATGTGAAAATCCCCTCTTATTTGAACTTTTATGCACCTAAATTCATAACAATAGTCTGGCCGGGAACCACACTAGTGGATCCTGAGGGGTGCCTAACACCCTCCCCTTGGGATAATTTCAAGCCCTTACCCAATCTCTGGTTACTCAAATCAAACTTCTTGGTGTTCTATTGCACCTTAATCATTAGGTGGCGACTCTTTAATTCAAACCCAAATTCCCAAAAAGGGAATGAGTTGTCCTCCCAAATGTCTTAAACCCGATTTCGCGAGAAAAAGGGGGCGCGACAGCATGGCGACTCTGCTGGGGATCTTTTAGGCTTTTACCATTTCAGACTATTATTGTGGCTTGACATTTTCTTTATATGCCTTTATTTGTTTAATATCTTTAAGCATTCAATTCCCCTTTTCAACTACAAAGCTGACTTGTCTTTTTGTTTCTTTCATTTATTTCTTTTACTGCTTTCCTTTATTACTGCTTTAAATTATGAAGAACTGTTGTATTTACTGCTTTCTCAACGTGCAAATACGTGATAACCTACTTTAGTTATTGCATAAACATATTTTCAACATAATATTCCACTCGTGCCAAACAAAATACCATAGTAACGCTTATAATGAGTGGTTGCGCTCTTCTGATATTATCACCCCTAAATCCGGAAAAGGCGTATTTACGGTAAAACCAGTCGATCAACGGTGTAGTTGACGGTTCCGTGCCTTTCCCCCTTGAGTTGTCTGCTCAAGCGTACTAGTATAAAACCTCATAGAAACCTTACTCTGTTTAAACTGTGCATGCATCATGGTCTAACCTAACCGAGTCAGTTATGTTATCCGCATAATGACTCTTTAAGATAGCCTTGTCCAAAGTCCACTGGGTTTCCCTAAAACCCAAACGGACGCCATCACATTCTGTGCATTTATATGGAGAACTAAATGTTTTATGCTAATTGTTGATGTTAAATAGTCGAGTCTGGCGGGGGTAAGGGCTTAACCTTGTTTGTCTTGCAGAAAATGAAGAACGAGGTCTCCAAGTTCAGTATGATTAGCACGCCCCCACTCTTTCTAGACTGGTGGAGGAGTCTTCCATCAGATGACCAGATCAATGAGTGGAAAGAGAGGGTCGCCAAAGCTAGCAAAAAATTGGAATATCTGGAATACAGTCTACTGGAATTGGAAGGAAAAGTGAGGAAGAAAGTCACCGACTGCCAAAACGCCGAGGGAAACGAAGGAGAACACCTGGAAAAGGCATTTTTACTGGTGAACCTACGCGAGCTGTAGGATTTGATCAACGAGAGCATTCAACCCGAGGAAGGTCCTTCTGGGACCAAATAGATAGGAGTTTTCTTTTGCTTTATGAAATGTAATAAGGCCGATGGCCACTAGTGACATGTTATTTCCTATTATTTAGTGTCGTTTTGGGATTCGTCAACTTTTTATAAATAAAATGAGGCATTTAGCACTCTAAGTTCTCCAAATCAATTTGTCTCTAGGACTACCTAGGCACAAAGAGGTTCCCCAAGTTAGGACACAATTTACATTCTTGCACTATGTGTTTAAATATCGCAACATTTTTCTTATAATCCTCACTAACTTGTTACCTTTTTGTTTTTACTTTTGTGTGCACTCTGGCATCATCATCCTATTCCATGAGATCCAGGGGCCCTCCACCCACTCCTCCTCTTAGTCCTATCAGAAACAAGAACAAAGGGAAGGTGGAAGATTTGAACAACACCAGAAAGGAAAACTCAACTGAACGGGTAGAGGTCACTCATGATACTAAGGTTTCCAAAGAAAGTGCGTCCCAACTCGAGTAGAAACTGTTGAAGTTCCAGGAGGAACTTGATCAAGTTCGGAATCTGGCGAATTTGTCATTTTCACTCACCACTCCAGACGTTAATTTCCCAAACCCTGAGAACCCCACACCTCCACAAAATAGCCCAAAAACACAAAACCATCCCGCTCCTCACCATCACTGCAACACCTGCCATACCTTAAACAACACCCTATTACTCATCCCAAAACTTCAAAACCCCACAAATGACCACTTTCACAGCCACCATAACACCCCTATCTATATGGAGACTATGCCACAGGCTACCCAACCCATCTCGAGCACACCCGAGTCTGATGACAAGGATTTTCTTATCAGGAATTTGGCTGAAGAACTTAAGAAATTGACTAGCCTAATTCAAGGAGTCGAGAGAAGCAAGGGAATTGATCGATGGAGAGTCCAGTCTCAACATTTGTTCGCTGGTAACACTCAACAAGTTTGATAAGGGACTGCATGAAATAAAGGACGGAGCTATCAATGTGAAAGCTTTCGACGGCTCCCAAAGGTCCACCATTGGGGAGATTAGTCTATGTTTGCAAATGGAGCCAACTTGGTTCGATGTTGATTTCCAAGTGATAGACGTGCCAACATCTTACAATCTACTATTGGGATGGCCGTGGATTCATGCTGCTGAGGCCGTAGAATCAAAACTACATTAGGCGGTAAAGTTTGAATAGAATCACCAGGAGGTGATCATTCACGGCGACGGTAGCAACCCTATATACATTCACTAGACCATTCCATCAATCGAATGAATAAAGAAGCTAGGTGGAGAGACTTACCATCACTTCGAACGGGTAAATACTATTGACAAAGACAAATGGTGGGATAACAAGATTGAAAGTATACTGAATTGGAGTGGGAACGAACCTGGTGAAGGGCTCGGCAAGAACCTCCGAGGAATCACTAAGCCCATAAAACTCAAGAAGCATGGCACCACTTTCGACCTGGGATATGAGTACACCTGGGAAGAATTCAACAACTGGTCACCACTATGGAGCGGTCCTTACTATCCACCGGAGCAGCCGATACCATATCTGGAGCAGAATTTCCAACCGACCGATATTATTTATGGGTCAGATGAAGAAGAAGCACTAGCAGCGATAAAGAACTTGTTATTAGAAGACAATGACATGGACTGTTGTGTTGTTCTCGAGGAGGAGGGGGAGGAAGGCCCTTCCATACAGGCAGTAAGTAGAGGAGCATGCCTCAATAACTGGACCATCAGAACCACCAGAGCCCGGAAAGCCTCGGGGAAGCAAGGCTGAACAAGCATCATGCACTATCTTTTATTTTTACTAGTTGACTTTCCTTTCGCATTTTAAAATTTTGCAATAAGATCTTCAATGTTCAAAACAGTTATGGAATTTATCAAAGCATTTCGATTTTCCCTATAAATCTTACTCTTATTATTTTCTCTCATTACTTTACTTATACAGCATTACTATTACTTATCCTGATGAACCAATGACTGTGACATGCAACGAGACCAACAAAACAGACATAGATTCAGAGGAAGATGAATACTGGAAGAGATTGTTAAAGAAGTCGAGAATTTTGAGAACAGACCTAAGTCCAACCTGGATGAGACTGAGATTGTTAACCTGGGAGATGCAGAGAATGTCAAAGAAACACGAATCAATGTTCATTTGTCACTGTCAGAAAAGGAAGAGTACACAGAATTTCTAAGAGAATATGAGGACATATTCACCTGGTCGTATGATGACATGACTAGTCTGAGCACATCTACTGTGGCACACAAACTGCAAACTGATCCGACATGTCCGCCGGTAAAGCAAAAACTCAGAAAGTTCAAGCCTGATATGAGTTTAAAAATCAAAGAAGAAGTCACTAAGTAGGTCAAAGCCAAGGTTCTCAGGGTAGTAGAATATCCGACGTGGTTAGCCAACATTGTGTCGGTACCAAAGAAGGATGGGAGGGTCAGAGTCTGTGTCGACTATCGGGATCTCAACCGGGCCAGTCCAAAAGACGACTTCCCTTTGCCAAACATACACATCATGATCGACAATTGTGCCAAGAATGAATTTCAGTCATTTGTAGATTGTTTTGCGGAGTATCATCAGATCTGGATGGATGAAAAAGATGCTGAGAAAACGGCTTTCATTACGCCATGGGGGATGTACTATTACAAAATAATGCCGTTTAGATTAAAGAATGCTGGGGCCACCTACATGAGGGCCATGACCACCATTTTCCACGATATGATACACAAGGAGATTGAAGTATATGTAGACGATGTTGTCATCAAGTACAAGAAAGCCACTGATCACAAGAAAGTTTTGAGGAAATTCTTTAATAGACTAAGAAGGTACAACCTAAAACTGAATCCCACAAAGTGTGCATTTGGGGTTCCTACTGGAAAGCTACTTGGGTTAATTGTGAGTCGCCGAGGAATAGAACTGGATCCATCAAATGGCAAAGCTATTCAAGAATTGGCACCACCAAAGAACAAGAAGGACATGATGAGTTTCTTGTGGGAGACTTAACTACATCAGCCGGTTCATAGCACAAACTATAGTTATTTGTAAGCCGATCTTTAAGATGTTGAAGAAGGACGTTGCTACCAAATGGACTGATGATTGCCAAAAAGCTTTCGATAGAATCGCGAAATACCTGTCAACACAACCAGTCTTAGTTCCGCCTGAGCCTGGTATACCATTATTAGTCTACCTTGAAGTATTTGATGGAGCATTCGGTTGTGTTCTGGGGCAGCATTATGAAACAGGGAGGAAGGAGCAGGCCATTTATTACCTCAGTAAGAAGTTCACCCCGTACGAGGCCCGGTATTCTCTGTTAGAGCACACCTGTTGTGCTTTAACTTGGGTAGCTCAGAAATTGAGGCACTACTTCTATGCCTACACTACATATCTCATATCAAGGATGGATCCTTTGAAGTACATCGTTCAGAAGCCCATGCCTACCGGCAAGCTAGCCAAGTGGAAAATCCTGTTGAGTGAATTTGACATTGTCTACGTAACTCAGAAAGCGATCAAAGGACAGGCACAAGAAGATCACCTTGCCGAGAATCCCGTGGACAGAGAATACGAACCCCTAAAAACGTATTTTCCTGATGAAGAGGTATCATTCATAGGAGAAGATATTGCAGAATCCTATGAAGGTTGGAGAATGTTTTTCGATGGAGCAGCAAATTTCAAAGGAGTCGGCATTGGAGCAGTCCTAGTATCAGAAATCGGCCAGCAATATTCGGTGTTTGCTAAACTCAGGTTTCCTTGCACCAACAATGTGGCCGAGTACGAAGCTTGCATCTTAGGGCTCAAGATGGCCATTGACATGAACATTCAAGAGTTTCTAGTAATTGGGGATTCAGACTTGCTTATACATCAGGTCAGAGAAGAATAGGCGACCAAGAACTCCAAGATACTCCCTTATCTGCATCATGTATAGGAATTGAGAAAGAGGTTCACAAAGACAGAGTTCCAGCATGTTCCCAGAGTCCAGAATGAGTTTGCCGATGTATTGGCTACACTATCATCCATGATACAACATCCAGACAAGAACTTCATTGATCCCATTCCGGTAAAGATCTATGATTAACCAGCTTACTGTGCTCATGTCGAAGAAGAAGTAGATGGAAAGCCTTTGTTTCATGATATCAAGGAATATTTGGCAAAAGGAGAATACCCAGAACTTGCGAACACTACTCAGAAGCGCACACTTCGAAGGTTGTCTTACAATTTCTTTCACAGCGGAGGAATCCTGTATAGGAGGACTCCAGATTTGGGAATACTAAGGTGTGTCAACGCGAAGGAAGCATCTAAACTACTAGAAGAAATCCATGGTGGGACCTGCGGTCCACATATGAACGATTTTGTCTTAGCTAAGAAGATACTCCGGTCTGGTTACTTTTGGATGACTATGAAGACAGACTGCATCTAATATGTCCAAAAATGCCACCACTTCCAGATACATACAGACATGATCAAGGTACCCCCAAATGAGCTTACTGCAACAAGCTCACTGTAGCCGTTCGCTGCCTGGGGAATGGATGTTATTAGACCAATCGAGCCTGCCACCTCCAACGGGCATAGGTTTATCCTAGTAGCAATTGACTATTTCACCAAATGGGTCGAGGCAGCATCTTACAGAGTAGTGACTAAGAAAGTTGTGGCAGACTTTGTCTGTGACCGTATCGTTTGTCGGTTTGGGATTCCGGAGTCAATCATCACTGATAATGGTTCTAATCTCAACAGTGACCTGATGAAAGCTAGGTGTGAAACATTCAAGATCAAACACAAGAATTCTACAACCTACAAACCTCAGATGAACGGAGTTGTAGAAGCTGCCAATAAGAATATCAAGAAGATACTAAGGAAAATGATAGAGAAGCATAAGCAATGACACGAGAAGTTATCATTTGCTTTATTGGGATACCGCACCACAGTCCACACATCGACAAGAGCAACCCCCTACATATTGGTATATGGTACAAAAGCAGTCATTCCCGCCGAAGTAGAAATCCGTTCCTTGAGGATCATACAAGAAGCTGAACTCGACGACGCAGAATGGGCAAAGAGTCACTACGAGCAGCTAGCTCTTATAGACGGAAAGAGAATGAATGCAGTTTGCCATGATCTGCTCTATCAAAACAGAATATCTAGAGCTTTCAATAAAAGAGTCAAGCCGAGATAGTTCACACTGGGGCAGCTAGTGTTAAAGAAAATTTTACCGCATCAAGATGAAGCCAAAAGGAAATTCTCTCCCAACTGGCAGGGTCCGTACATGGTTCACCGGGTTCTAATAGGAGGAGCCCTCATACTTGCAGAAATGGACGGAGAAGTCTGGCCAAAGCCGCTCAATTCAGATGAAGTCAAACAATACTATGTGTAATCTTTATGCTTTCCTTTATGATGTAATTTGAACTACACCTGACCTGATTCCTGTTTAAGAGAGGATACGTAGGCAGCCCTATGGGTTCGGTCACAATTCAATAAAATTTTCACCCCCCCCGTAATTGGAAACTAGGGCAAAATTTTGAGGAGGACCCTCAACATTCTGAAGCAATTTTAGCTAGTCATCGTAAGCATCTGTTAGAAGCATCAACCCAGTAAATTGGGGCAGAATTTTGAGGAGGAACCTCAAAATTCCGTAACAAGAAAGATCGCAATCTTTTGAACCACGTCGTAGTCGTCGGTTCATCTAAAGAAACTATTCTTGATTATTTACTTATATTATATTTTTTACTAAATCATGCCTGTTTGTTACCAAAATTGCTCTGTTTAGCAACGCTACCCCAATGATGCATACAGTATCACCAGATCAGATTTGAGAAGGTCAAGCAAAGCCAACAAGGATACGAGCTAACCTCCCCTCTAAAAAAACTCACGATTTTTCTTTGGATGCAGATATTTGGATTGCGAAAGCATCAGACATGCTATATATTCACGAGATAAATGGTGTTCAAGAATACAACTCTCAGAATTGTTCACGTTTACCAGCGTTTGCTATCCACACACGCCGGCGATATTCCCTATATCGCAACGTCCCCAGCAGTCACAATGTTACACCCTGCCATCAGCTAAGAAACTCTATTACCATTTGCCCTTTATTTTTATTTCTACATTGCATAAGGCTACCATTCTGCCTTCCGAGACTAAGCACTATCTTCATCTGCATTTCCTGCATTGCATAAGGCTACCATTCTGCCTTCCGAGACTAAGCAATGTCTCCATCTGCATTTACTGCATTGCATAAGGCTACCATTCTACCTTCCGAGACTAAGCACTGTCTCCATCTGCATTTCCTGCATTGCATAAGGCTGCTATTCTGTCTTCTAAGACTAAGAACTGTCTCCGTCTGCATTTCCTGCATTGCATAAGGCTACCATTCTGCCTTCCAAGACTAAGCACTATCTCCGTCTACATTTCCTGCATTGTATAAGGCTACCATTCTGCCTTCCGAGACTAAGTACTGTCTCCATCTGCATTTCCTGCATTGCATAAGGCTACCATTCTGCCTTCCGAGGTTAAGCTCTACCTCCATCTGCACTTGCATGGCTGAAAGATCGTCGCTTTATCTTACACTTGCATGGCTGAAAGATTGCCGCTTTACTTTACACTTGCATGGCTGAAAAGATCGCCGCTTTATTTTACACTTGCATGGCTGAAAGATCGCCGCTTTATTTTACACTTGCATGGCTGAAAGATCGCCACTTTATTTTACACTTGCATGGCTGAAAGATCGCCGCTTTCTGCATTGCATGGGCTGAAAGATTGCCAAATACTGCATCTCATGGGCTGAAAGACCGCCAAATTATCCAAAGGTGTCATTGTTCGGAGGCACCATTTTCATAGCCCGAAAACGCCATGCCATGGCATGATGATCTCCTTTAATCTTTTGCATATCATTAGTCAAAGGCGTCATAGGTCGGAGGCATCATTCTCATAGCCCGAGAGCATCATTTCATGGCCTGCGAATCCTTTATTATACGCTTTATGGCCTAGGACACCATGGTCTGAGGACGTCATCCTAACCATCCAAAGACAACATTCATGGTCTGACGGAACTTGCATCATGTTTAAATTTACGCAGAATATATGCTTGTATCGCTTATTTGCAAGTAAACTGGCGAGCAATGGCTATCTCAGCAGTAGCAATCTCGCTCCAGTTCCCGCAGCCCTATTAGACCTTAACCATTCATCCCGACCTGAATATTGTGCTCGTTCTTGAAAAGGTCTCCATCGACATACTCCACCGACGGATCCTGAACTACATATGGCCTGATTCCTATAAGACTAGGGATATGTAGGCAGCTCAGGAGTCAAAGCACGGCCAACCTCTTCAAACCATTTTGTTCGGTCAAAAATTGGCCATCACATCTTTACCCGACAACTCTTTCATCCTTTCCGGGTAAAGAGGGCAGCCGTTGATACCCAATTTTTCCCGATATTTTTTTATATGCAAAATAGCATGTATATGCATATATAAGTATGTCCCAAGGTCCTATTATTTTTCCTTAATTTTTCAAAGATTTTTAAGTCAATTTACTACTCTATTTTATTAAGAAAAATCCAATAATTGTCCCCAAAATCATTTTTGATGATTTATTTATTAGATTCTCATGTTTATACTAAAATATAGCTAATATATTTTTTCACACATTTTTACAAATTTATTTGGTATTTTAAGGATAAAATTGCATAATTACAATATTAGCCATTTTATGTTTAAATCCGTCTCATGTTTATAAAATGGGATTTTGTATTTTTAAATTGATAGTTATATGTTATAAGTCATTTAAATGCTTTTAATTTGTTTTCAGAAATTTGTTTATTATTTGTTTTATAAATTAAATGGGGAAAAGGGGCTATTTAACTTATAGCCACATTTGGCCTTTTAATTTGGCCTAATTAAACCCAATACCCAACCCAAATTAAACCAACCCAAGACCCAAGCCCAATCCTAAATCTACCCGACCCAACCCGGACTAAATCCTGGCCGTTGATCATTTTTTGATCAACGGTCCAGATCCGCCCTTACCAAATTAAACCAAACAACCCCCCAAGACCCACCTCATTATTCACTCAACCGACTCTCTCTCTATCTCTGGTTCTCTCTAGAACCTTCCCCCTTCCCATCTTATCCGATGAGTTCCATCCATCTTCTCCGGCCACCTCCTGGCCTGAATCCATGGTGGTTTCACCACCCACCAGCCTTCTAAGGCTCCTCACGCTTGGTTACTGAAGTTTCATGACTTGACCACGAAGAGCCGGGTCTAGACCTTTGTTGATTCAAGTTTCACAGCTATCTCCGGCCTTGCTCCAGCAAGCCATGTCTGTTTCGAGCCTGGCCTCGACTCCTCCTGCTTAGATCCAAGCCTTTCTCACCTTTTGGGTTTCTCTGAAACCCTAGCTTTTGAGGTTTTTCTGATCTTTGTAGATCTGTTCCAGATCCATGTTTTCCCTAAGCTTTTAAACAATTTTATGATATTTCTTTCAAAAGTTATGCTTTCAAAGCCTTTATTTTTCGATCTAGGGTTTTAGATGTTTCTCTGATTTTTCTTTTTCTTTTGTGTGCTTCTTCTACTATGTTTCTTCTACTGTGTTCTTTGTGTTTCTTCTACTACATTTCTTCTACTGTGTTATCGGTAAGTTTCTACTACCGTCTTCTTAATCAGTTTCTTCTACTATGTTTCTCATTAGCTTCTTCTACTATGTTTCTTTTACTGTGTCTCTCATGTTGTTCTTTTACTATGCTTCTCATGAGTTTCTACTACTTAAAGAGTATGCTAAGGGTCTTAGTTCCTTTCTGAGACCTCTGAACCTGTTTCGATTGGTATCTTTTCCTTGATTTCTTGTCCTCTCACCTCCGCACTCGATTGATTGTAAAAACCCTAGAATTTGGGGGTTCATTTGAGTTTTGAGACCATTGGCTATGTGATTGGCTTGTGCTTCATCTCTGAACTTGCCTGATTTCAAAAACCCTAATCTTTTGGACCTATTTGAGTTCCTGGAGTTGTTTCATCTACTGCTTCATTAAGTTTCAGAATCATTGTTTCAGTTTTGTTTCTTCATATGATTTTGACTTTAGCTAAACTCTATAAGACCTTTTACTTGACCCCTTTTCGCATGCCTAATACTTGTGTGCCTTTATATGTGCTGAACTTCCCTCTAAAAGGGCTTTCAATTTTTGATTATTTTCAAACTTCCTTTTGTATAAGTTTGATTGATTTCTTTTCTTGTTTGTTGACTGCATTGTTACTCGACTTAAGTTAAAAACTTTTCTCAGCTTTTCTGACTTGGTTCATTCATGGACCTGTGATTACAAAATCTCTGATCCTTGATTTACTTGCTATTAATTGATTTCTCTTACCTTATTTATGCAATCATGTATTTCAAAGCTCTGCCCCTAAAATAAACTTCTATATATTCACCACTAATTGCCTACTTTGCACAAGATGTTTATTTGATTTCTTTCCTTAAATAGTTTTACCTTTTGAGTCTGAATTCCTTAATTAAAGGAAGTCTTGTGTTGATTGATTCTTAATTGACATCCAGTTCCTTAATTGTTTTCTTACCTTATTTTTGCTTGTTTTTCACACTATAAATACATGACTCTTTCATTAGCACACCATCACTCATAGTCTTTCTGAACTTACACTTACACGCAATAGTATTCTCTCTTATTGTCTGCATTGTGACCTGTTTACAGGACCTGCTGCTTTTCTCTATTTGTTTCTTTGAAACTGGTATGTCCTGATTTAAGCTTTAGCACCACAACAAAGTGTTTATTTACTACTTTTGTATCTATGTCTACTCACTATTTCTGTATAGTTCAACACTTACTTTAGCATGTTGATTTCTTTCTGCCTGTTCTATTCTGAATCCCAAAACCCTGTCTTCTATGTATTTGAGCTATGGTTTAAGGCATGGCAATATGAAAATTATTGTCCATGAATTAAATTTGATCCCATGGGATCCTAGCCTCTAAATAGGATGTTCTAACAGGCTTATGGGTATGCTGGCATTCTCCATTACTGGGCATGCCCACAGCCTGCCCTTGCCTCTTTCAATTTCCCTATTCCCCCTGAACCCCTTATGTGTACTTATCTGTAGCTATTTCCCTCTCCTTTCCCCCTTTTAGAATTTTTTTTCTGCACTTGCACACTTTCTTAGTCTTTAAGTTCTGCCCACTCTTATGAGCCTTGCCTTGGGACCCCTTGAGCTCCCTCTGAATTTGGACACTTGAGGGCTGGCCCATCCACACTGCACTTGTAATAATCTGATAATACATTTGGGTGTGAGCATTGCCCGGAGTTCTTTTTGAGGCTCTTAGGGAACTTTGACACACTCGAATGAGAGAAAGCTTTGGATCTTGATCTTATGGAGTTGGTTTGCCTCATATTTCAGACATGAAGTCTGAATCATGCTCTCCTTTGGTTGTACTTTTATTTACATTTTTCTGATGTATTTTACTTTATCCTAGGCTGCAATAATTTGTAATAAACTCTTGGGGATGGCTAGTGAAAAGGGCGGGTAACTATGTATGCAAACGGTAGATGCCATGCCTATAAGTATTTCTGAATTCTGCATTCTCACATAGATATCATGTCTATAGGTTTTTCTGAATTCTGCATTCTCGCATATAGAAATCATGTCCATAAGTATCTGGAAATTTGAATTCTGCATATGCATATAGAAAATATACCTATAGGTCCTTTTGAATCCTGTATATCCATTTTCAATTAGATATCATGCTCATAGGTCTTAAACAAAATTCAACACCTAGATATCATGCCTATAAAGTTTCTGCACTTTTACCATGTCTATAAGGCTTCTGACCAACTACGCGTAGAAAGCATGTCTATAGGAATTATTAATCGTATCTGAATCGCTTCATTCACGTCTAGAGCTAAACCGGTAATAACAAGGATCATCATTTGAAGAACTCATGACATTCGTAAAAACTTGCTTTCTTTAATAATTTGACAAACCTTTTAACTAGTACGTATTCAGTTTATTATTATTTCTTTCTGAATTCAGTAGATACCATGCCTATAGGACCCTTGTCCAACACTTAGGCAAGCCTTAGGGTGAAGTTATAAACTAAATCTGTGCTATTAACTACAACCAGCAGGCAGGCCTGATTCGGGTTA
The DNA here is from genome assembly GCF_000715075.1 of Nicotiana tabacum. Taxonomy (NCBI): domain Eukaryota; kingdom Viridiplantae; phylum Streptophyta; class Magnoliopsida; order Solanales; family Solanaceae; genus Nicotiana; species Nicotiana tabacum. The sequence goes on along the minus strand of NC_134087.1, from coordinate 783,038 downwards.
CTTATCTGAATTATGTAATAAATCAGTTTGCCTCAACCTTTAAGTTCTTAATCAGACCATGAACAGTATGTGAAGGTCATGCTAATTATGTAATTTCATTGTTCAAGGAGGTATATCTGAGCCTTTTACCTATTATGTGCTTTCCCCCAACTTACTAGACATGTTTTTCTATGTCGCCTTAGAATTTTGCCTTTGAAACTACAAATAAGCCTAATATCCCTCCCCCTTAGGATTAGTAGCCCTAAATACCTCCGGGACTGATAGGATTGGGATGGGTAATAGCATGCAATAAGTAAACGAGATCATTTCGCGCTTTAATACCTTAACGGGGTAGGGAAGGGTAGATATGGATCTGATGACCACGCGATAACGTCTCGTGTATCCCCTTACTGAGGAGTGATTACCAGATGTTGAGTGAGGTGATCCATATTATTAATAAACCTAGGACCCCTTTTTTCCCTTTGTTTCTTTTTTTCTTCTAAAGATTTCAAACTATTTCTTTTAAGAAAATCAGCTTCCTTTTAATTCTTTCCAATTTTGTTTGTAACCATTATGTGAAAATCCCCTCCTATTTGAAGTTTTATGCACCTAAATTCACAACAATAGTCTGGCGGGAACCACACTAGTGGATCCTGAGGGGTGCCTAATACCTTACTCTTGGGATAATTTCAAGCCTTTACCCAATCTCTGGTTACTCAAATCAAACCTTCTAGGTGTCCTAATGCACCTTAATAATTAGGTGGCGACTCTTCAATTCAAACCTAAATTCCTAAAAAGGGAATGAGTTGTCCTCCCAAATGTCCTAAACTTAATTTCGCGAGAAAAAGAGGGCGCGACACACGACCTTCAAGACAATGAATAATCTAGCATGAACATCTTCAGCTAAGAAATATTTTACTTTTAGTAATGACCCGACTGGTTGTTTTGAGCTCTAGTGCACCGTTCAGCAGTCTGAGGCCATGAGCAGCTTCATTTCAGGAATTATGACTTGTACGCATGGTCGGAATTGAATTTCGGGAAGTTCGGAGTTGATTTGGAAAGAGAATTCTCATTTCGGAAGCTTTAAATTGAAAGAATTAACTAAGATCGAATTTTTTGAGTAAACAACCTCGAAATTGAGATTTGAAGGTTCCAGCAGGTTCGTATGATGATTTTGGACTTGGGCGTATGTCCGGACCGAGTTTTGGAAGACCCAGGAACGTTTCAGCACCTATTGCGGAAGTTAGCATTTTGGAAGAAATTGCATAAGTTTGGGTTGAAGTTTATTTCAGTGTTATTGATGCCTGTTTGGGATTTCGAGTCTGGGAGTAGCTCCGTATGGTGATTCTGGTGTTGGGAGCGCGATCAGAAGTGATTTCGGAGGTCCGTGGGTCATTTTCGAGTCATTTGGCTAAAGATAGAAATTTGAAGGTTTTTGAGAAGTTTGACCGGAAGTGGAATTTTTTATATCGAGGTTGGAATCCGATTCCAGAAGTTGAATTAGGTCAGTAACGTCAAATATGGTGTGTGTGCAAAGTTTGGGGTCAATCGGACGTGATTTGATAGTTTTAAACATCGAGAGTAGAAGTTTGAAGTTCTAAAGTTCATAAAGCTTGGATTGGAAGTCGATTCGTGGTTTTAGCATTGTTTGATACAATTTGAGGCCTCGAGCAAGTCCGTCATATGTTTTGGGACTATGGTATGATTGGTTGGGGTCCCGAGGGCCTCAGGTGGATTCTGGGTCGTTAACAGATCAAAAATGGAATTTTTAGAAGGCTGAAGTTGCTGGTTGCTGGTATAACCGCACATGTGAGAATTTGGCCGCAGGTGAAGAGCCGCAGAAGCAGCCAGAGGAGTCGCAAATGTGGTTTGGACCAAAATTGAAGGGGACCACAGATGCGGTCGAGCATCGGCAGAAGCGGAACCGCACTTGCGGCGGTTGAGTCGCAGAAGCGGAAAGGAGGGCCTGGTGAGATATCCACAGAAGCGGCAGAAGTGCCGCACCTGCGGAACCGCAGAAGCGGCCAATGGACCGTAGGCGCGGAAGTGCTGGAGGCAGAATGGTTCTTTTAATAATCAAGATTTGGCTATTTTCTCTTATATTTTCTTGGCCTGGGCGATTCTTGGAGAGTTTCAAGAGGGGATTTTCATCATCAACGATAAGGTAAGCTAATCCCAAATATCTTGAGTTAAATATATAGATTATGTATGGATTTTAGTATGTAAATTGGTAGAACACTTGGGATTTGAGGGGAAAACCTAGAAAATTGATATTCTTGGAATTTGACCACGATTTTGGGTATGAAATTGAGAGTAAATTATATATTTGAGTTTGTGAGGTTATGGGAAAAGTTTATCTTCGAAAATTTTTGGAATCCGGGCATGTGGGCCCGAGGGCATATTTGACAACTTTTCGATCGGGGATAGAAATTGTTATAAATTGGATTGTTATGAGTAATTGAACATATATTAATGGATTTGCATAATTATTGGCTAGCTTTGGAGCATTGTGCATCAATTCGAGTCTTCGGAAGGGCGTGGAATGTCGACTATGGATCTTCCGAGCGAGGTGAGTCTTCTTTCTAACCTTGTAAGAGGGAATTATCCCCATAGGTGAGTTACTTGGTTATGTGCTCCTAATTGTGGGGGTTGCATACGCACTAGGTGACGAGAGTCCGTGTGTAGCTACTATTATGTTTATGTCCGGGTAGTTTAGGACCCAAAAGCATGCTATGTTTAGAATATCTATAATCTTATTGACAATTTGATCTGCTTAAATCACATCGAATTAGTAAATAAATTTCTAAAAAGATTAAACTTCATTTTCTTGAGTTGTTAAAAGAGAATTGGCTTTTCCTTGGATAATTGTTCCTTGATGAATTCTTGATTGACTGATTGTTGTGTTTATTTATATTTGACTGCGCCGCATGTATGATTCGCGAGCAGGGTAATAGATGCATCTATGGTTCGTGTCGTTCGACCCTCGGCAATGCACAGTTTAAATATTGTTGGATCGAGCCGTACGACCTCGTCATGATTTGTGCATGCTTGTATTGTTTGCCTTGAGATTTATTGATATTGATATTTACTCTCCCCGACTTGAGATAATTGAAAACTAATGGATTATGAATGCGGAGACCTTTAATATAAAAAGGAACTTTTACCTGTTCGTGACTTATTTGAAATTACTGTCATTCCTAATAAATCCATGATTATTCGCATTAATAATATATCATTATTGGACCACTAGTAAGTGTTGAAGTCGACCTCTCATCTCTACTTCTTCGAGATTAGACCGGATAATCATTGGGTACATGTTGTTTTTGTACTCATACAATGTACAATGTTTTTAAGTAATTCAGCAATGGAGGAGAGAGAGAGAGTTCAAATAGCATACAAAGGTCCAGTAGAAAGACCTTAGAAGAGTTTTAGTAGGAAATCAGAATCATATAAAGAAACAAAGGTCGGAACAAAGATTTCAAAGCTCAAACTAGCAGTAGATGAAATAACTTCAGATAGGTCCGAAGCAGTTAGGGTTTTGAAATCAAACAAGTTCAAAGATGAAGAACAAGCAAATCACATATCAAATGGTCTCAAAACTCGAATGAATCCCCAAATTTAGAGTTTCACCATCAATCGAGTGTAGAGATGAAAGGACAAGTAATCAAGGCAAAAGATACTAACGAAACAAGTTCAGTTTTATGGCCGTAAAACACCAAAAAATGTAATTTGGTCTTGGCGGGGCTATGACTATGGTTCATTAGGTCGTATTTGATATCCCAAAAAAATATTAGGCGATCCGGGTCCGAGGGCCTGGGTCTACGGTGGAAGGCGTGGGCTATAGCACACGAAAATATGGAAATCAGGCGAAATTTCAGTTTTATGGCCTTAAAATGCCTAAAAATGTAATTAGAAGCCACAAATGTTTATCACAACTTATTACAAGCCAGAATGAAAGAAATTACATCAGAAATGGTAAAAAGTACAACTAGAGGAAGCCTGATTCTGACTTCCTCTCTGAGTTACAAGATAGACCAACCCAAAGATCATTGATTCAAAGCCTTTCTCTAATTTGAGTGTGTCAGAGTTCCCTAAGAGCCTCGATGGGTCTTCGGGCAGTGCTCACACCCAAATTGTATTACCAGAATAGGGATAAGTGCAGTGTGGAAGTGCCAACCCTCAAGTGTCCAAGTTCAGAGGGAGATCAAGGGGTCCCAAGGAATGCTCACTAGAGGGAGGGGACAGAACTTAAAGTATAAGAGAGAATGTGCAAGTGAAGAGTAGAGTTCTGTGGAATAAAGGAGAGGGAAACAACTACAAATAGGCACACAAAAGGGGTTCAGGGGAATAGGAAATTGCGAAGAGCTTATGTACTTAGGCAAGGGTAAGCTTTGGGCATGCACAACAACTGACAGTGCTGGCATGCCTATAAGCCTACCAGAACATACAATATCAGAGAAACATAGAAGTAGGGGATCAAGCTTGAGTCATGGGCAGTAATATTTAGTACTGTCATGCCTTATCAAACACATTGGGGTGGGGGTTTGGAATTCATAATAGATGCAGAACATGCATAAAGAAATTATAGCATGCTAAAATAAGTACTGAACTAAACACAAGTAGTAGACAGACAAAAACACATTGTTGTGATGCTGGAAACTTAATCAGAACATACCAGTTCAAAGAAGAAAAATATAGCAGTAGCAGTGCTTGAAAGAAAACAGGTCACAGTACAAGTAACAAAAGATAAAGTGCTTTTTGAATGTGAGTGTGAGTTCAGAAAACTAAGAGTTTTCGTTATTTTTTGTCAATGAAAGAGTATGGTATTTATAGTTTGAAAACAGGTAGAGAATAAGGCAAGAAAATAACCATGTACCAATTAAAATCAATCAGTAGAACAACTTCCTTTAATTAAGGAGTTCAAACTTAAACGGTAATGAGTAGAAATTATTTAAGGAAAGAGATCAAGTAAGCATCTTGTGTAAAGTAGACAATTAGGGGTAAATGCATAGGAGTTTAATTAAGGGAAGGATCTTTGAAATACAAGGTTAAACAAATAAGGCAAGAATCAATCAGTATATAGTAAATTGAGGAGTCAGAGATTTGAAATTACTGGTTCATGAATAAACCAAGTTAGAAAGGCTAAGGAAAGTTTTCGTCTCAAACCAAGTAACATGGAAATTAGCGAAACAAGGAAAGAAATCAATCAGACTTACATAAAAGGAAGTCTAAAATCTGTCAAAAATGAAAGTCATTTTAGAGGGGAAGTTCAGCACATATATAGGGTATACAAGTATTAGGCATGCGAGGCTGAATTTAGGACAAAGGAAAGTGGCATGCAATCACAAAATCAATGAGTAGTGAGCTATAGGAACATGCTAACAATGTACAATGTTTTTAAGTAATTCAGCAATGGAGGAGAGAGAGAGAGTTCAAATAGCATACAAAGGTCCAGTAGAAAGACCTTAGAAGAGTTTTACCAGGAAATTAGAATCATTTAAAGAAACAAAGGTTGGAACAAAGATTTCAAAGCTCAAACGAGCAGTAGATGAAATAACTTCAAAAACTCGAATAAGTCCGAAACAGTTAGGGTTTTGAAATAAAACAAGTTCAGAGATGAAGAACAAGTAAATCACATAGCAAATGGTCTCAAAACTCGAATGAATCCCCAAATTTTAGGGTTTCGCCATCAATCGAGTGTAGAGATAAAAGGACAAGTAATCAAGGCAAGAGATACTAACGAAACAAGTTCAGAAATCTTAGAAAGAGACTGAGACTTTTAACATGCATTTTCCAGTAGAAGAAACTCATTAGAAACATAGTAGAAGAACAACATGCGAAACACAATAGAAGAAACACATAAGAAACACAGCATAAGAAACTCATGAGAAACACAGTAGAAGAAACACATATGAAACACAGTAGAACATACTAAAGATCATAGAGACTTCTAAATAACTTAACAAAACCCTATATCGGAAAAGATAAAGGTTTTGAAAGTAGAGTTTTGAAAGAAATCTTGAGAAATCGTTTAAAAGTTTAAGGAAAACACAGATCTTGAACAGATCTAAAGGAATTATAAGAACCTTGAAGGTTAGGGCTTCAGAAGAAACGAGAGGGTGAGAGAGGCTTGGAAATCATCGATCTAACTAGAAGAGGTCAAGATCAAACTCGAATAGCCATAGCTGGCCGGAGCAAGGTCGAAGATGGCCGGAGACAGCCATAGCACTGAAAACATCCGATGTCTGGACCAAGTCTCTTCAAGGTCTGGTCTTGAAGTAATGATAATTGAGCATGTAGGAGTCGTAGGAGGCAGATACTGGCCATCAATGGCCTCACATGCCATAGATTCCGGTGATTTTAGGGTGGAAGTGGAGGGAGCCGGCTAGGGTTTCAGAGGGGAGTTGAGAGAGAATTGGGAGAGGGGGAATTCAAGGGCGGTTTTAGATGTGAAATGATTAGGGTTAGGGGGTAATGGGGAATTAAAAAGGAAAGGACAAGTGTGAGCCGTTGATCTGTTAGATCAACAGCTGGGATAAAAAGGGGGTCGGGTGGGTTATTTTAACGGGTTGTGGGTCGGGTAGATTTAAGACTTGGGCCGGGTAATGAGATTTGAAATTGGGTTCAATTAGGGGTGCCAAATCTGTCCAAAATTGAAATACCAATGGGCTAACAATTAAATAGCCACTTTCCCTTTTTTATTTTATAAACAATAGTAAAATAGTTTTTGGAAATAAATTAAAGGTACTAAAATGATTAATAATACATACTTATCAAATTAAAAATACTGAATTTAATTTTATAAATATAAACACAATTAAATCTTAAAAATGGCTAATATTGCAATTACGTGCAATTTAGCTTTAAAAATACTAAATAAATTTATAAAAAAATACGCAAAACTTATGTTAGCTATATTTTTATGCAGATATGAGAATCCAATAGATAAATCACCAAAATAATAATTTTGGGAATAATTATTGGTTTTTTCTTGCTAAAATAAGGGAATAAATTGATTTAAAAATCCTTAAAAATTAAGAGAAAAATATTGAAACATTGGGACATACTTATATATGCATATACATGCTATTTTGAGAGTATTTTGCATATCGGAAAAATATACAGGGAAAAATTGGGTATCAACAACTGCCCCTCTTTACCCGGGAAGGATGAAAGAGTTGTCGGGTAAAGATACGATGGCTAATTTTGACCGAATGAAAGGGTTCGAGGAGACTTTCAAGAACGGATGCAATATTCAGGTTGGGGTGAATGGATTGAACCTAAAAGGGCTACGGGAACTGGAGCGGTATCACTCCTGCTAAGATGTTCGTTGCTCGCGGGTTTACCTGCAAGTAAGAGATACAAGCATATATTGTGCGTAAAATTAAACATGATGCAAATTCCCGTCGGACCATGAATGTTTGTCCTCGGACGGTTAGGATGACGTCCTTAGACCATGATGTCATGGGCCATGAAGCTTGTCATAAAGGATTCGCAGGCCATGAATAATGGTATGCAAAAGATTAAAAGGGGTCCTCAGGCCATGATATGGTGTTCTCGGGCTATGAAAATGGTGCCTCCGAACAATGACGCCTTCGGATGATTTGGCGATCTTTCAGCCCATGGGATGTAGTGGGTAGCGATCTTTCAGCCAATGCAAATGTAAATAAAGTGGCAATCTTTCAGGCACATCAAATGTAAATAAGGTGGCGATCTTTCAACCAATCCAAATATAAATAAGGTGGTGATCTTTCAACCAATGCAAATGTAAATAAAGTGGAGATCTTTCAGCCATGCGAATGTAAATGTGGCGATCTTTTAGCCAATGAAAATGTTAATAAGGTGGCGATCTTTCATCCAATACAAATGTAAATAAGGTGACGATCTTTCAGCGAATGCAAATGTAAATAAGGTGGAGATCTTTCAGCCAAGGAAAAATGTAAATAAGGTGGCGATCTTTCAGCCATGTAGGTGGAGGTAGAGTTTAACCTTAGAAGGCAGAATGGTAGCCTTATGCAATGTAGAAATGCAGATGGAGACAAAGCTTAGTCTCGAAAGGCAGAATGGTAGCCTTATGCAATGTAGAAATGCAGATGGAGACAAAGCTTAGTCTCGAAAGGCAGAATGGTAGCCTTATGTAATGCAGAAATGCAGATGGAGGTAGAGCTTAACCTCGGAAGGCAGAATGGTAGCCTTATACAATGTAGAAATGCAGATGGAGATAGAGCTCAGTCTCGGAAGGTAGAATGGTAGCCTTATGCAATGCAGAAATGCATATTGAGGTAGAGCTTAACCTTGGAAGGCAGAATGGTAGCCTTATGCAATGTAGAAATGCAGATGGAGACAGAGCTTAGTCTCAGAAGGCAGAATGGTAGCCTTATGTAATGCAGAAATGCAGATGGAGGTAGAGATTAACCTCAGAAGGCAGAATGGTAGCCTTATGTAATGCAGAAATGCAGATGGAGATAGAGCTTAACCTCGAAAGGCAAAATGGTAGCTTTATGCAATGCAGAAATGTAGATGTAGGTAGAGCTTAACCTCGGAAGGTAAAATGGTAGCCTTATGCAATGCAGAAATACAGATGGAGACAAAGCTTAGTCTCAGAAGGCAGAATGGTAGCCTTATGCAATGCAGAAATGCAGATGGAGGTAGAGCTTAACCTCGGAAGGCAGAATAGTAGCCTTATGCAATGCAAGAATGCAGATAGAGACAGAGCTTAGTCTCGGAAAGCAGAATGGTAGCTTTATGCAATGCAGAAATACAGATGGAGACAGAGCTTAGTCTCGAAAGGCAGAATGGTAGCCTTATGCAATGCAGAAATGCAGATGGAGGTAGAGTTTAACCTCGGAAGACAGAATGGTAGCCTTATACAATGTAGAAATGCAGATGGAGATAGAGCTTAGTCTCGGAAGGTAGAATGGTAGCCTTATGCAATGCAAAAATGCATATGGAGGTAGAGCTTAACCTCGGAAGGCAGAATGGTAGCCTTATGCAATGTAGAAATGCAGATGGAGACAGAGCTTATTCTCGGAAGGCAGAATGGTAGCCTTATGTAATGCAAAAATGCAGTTGGAGGTAGAGCTTAACCTCGGAAGGCAGAATGGTAGCCTTATGTAATGCAGAAATGCAGATGGAGGTAGAGCTTAACCTCGAAAGGCAAAATGGTATCTTTATGCAATGCAGAAATGCAGATGTAGGTAGAGCTTAACCTCGGAAGGTAAAATGGTAGCCTTACGCAATGCAAAAATGCAGATGGAGACAGAGCTTAGTCTTGGAAGGCAGAATGGTAGCCTTATGCAATGCAGAAATGCAGATGGAGGTAGAGCTTAACCTCGGAAGGCAGAATAGTAGCCTTATGCAATGCAAGAATGCAGATAGAGACAGAGCTTAGTCTCGGAAGGCAGAATGGTAGCTTTATGCAATGCAAAAATGCAGATGGAGGTAGAGCTTAACCTCAAAAGGCAGAATGGTAGCCTTATGCCATGCAAGAATGCATATGGAGATAGAGCTTAGTCTCGGAAGGTAGAATGGTAGCCTTATGCAATGCAGTAAAAAAATAAATAATAATAGAATTTTATTAGCTGATAGTGGATTGTGATATTGCGACTGTTGGGGATACTGTGTCTGCCAGGGATACCGTGTCTACTAGGGACACTGCATGCGGATAGCAGCTGTGAGTAAGTGTGACGGTTTTGAGAGTTGTATTTCCGAGCAATGTGAGTCTCGTGAGTGTATAGTGTATTTGATGATTTTGCGACTCGAGTGCCTGCATCTAAAGAAAAATCATGAGTTTTGTAAAGAGGGGGGTTAGTTCATATCCCCCTGGCTCTGCTTGACCTACTCATCTTTGATCTGGTGATATTGTACGTATCATTGGGGTAGCATTGCTAAACAAAGCGATTTCAGAAATAAACATGCATGATTTTGTAAAAAATATGACATAAGTGTATAATCAAGAACAACTTTTAGATGAATCAGCGACTGTGACGTAGTCCAAGACATTGTAACCTTCCTTGTTACGGAATTTTGAGGGTCCTCCTCAAAATTTTGCCCCAGTTTACTGGGTTGCTGCTTCTAACTGCTGCTAGCGATGATTGGCAGAAATTAACTTCGAAATTTTGAGGGTCCTCCTTAAAATTCTTCCCCAATTTCCAATTGTGGGGGAAATGAAAGTTTTGTTGAATTGTGACCAAACGCATAGGGCTGCCTACGTATCCCCTCTTAAACGGGAATTAGGTTAGGCGTAGTTAAATTTACATCATATAGGAAAGCATAAAGGTTACACATAGTAACGCTTGACTGCATCTGAATTGATCGGCTTTGGCTAGACTTCTCCGTACATTTTTGCAAGTATGAGGGCTCCTCTTGCTAGAACCCGGTGAACCATGTGCGGACCCTGCCAGTGGGGAGAGAATTTCCCTTTGGCTTCATCTTGATGTGGAAATATTTTCTTTAACACCAGCTGCCCCAGTGTGAACTGTCTTGGCTTGACTCTTTTGTTGAAGGCTCTGGATATTATGTTCTGATAAAGTTGACCATGGCAAACTGCTTTCATCCTCTTTCCATCTATGCGGGCTAGCTACTCATAACGATTTTTCACCCACTATGCGTTGTCGAGCTCAGCTTCTTGTATGATCCTTAGGGAGGGAATTTCTACTTCGGCGGGAATGACTGCTTCTGTACCATATACCAACATGTAGGGGGTTGCTCCTGTCGATGTGCAAACTATGGTGCGGTATCCCAAAAAAGCAAATTATAGCTTCTCGTGCCACTGCTTATGCTTCTCTATCATTTTCCTTAGTATCTTCTTGATATTCTTGTTGGCGGCCTCTACGGCTCCGTTCATCTAAGGTCTGTAGGCTGTAGAATTCTTGTATTTGTTCTTGAAGGTTTCACACATAGCTTTCATCAGGTCACTATTGAGATTGGAACCATTATCAGTGATGATTGACTCCCGAAGTCTGCTATGACTTTCTTAGCCACTACTCTGTAAGATGCTGCCTCGACCCATTTGGTGAAATAGTCGATTGCTACTAGGATAAACCTGTGCCCGTTGGAGGTGGCAGGCTCGATTGGTCCAATAACATCCATTCCCCAGGTAGCGAACGACCACGGTGAGCTTATTGCAGTAAGCTTATTTAGGGGTACCTTGATCATGTCTACATACGACGACTACCATAGTCGTGTCAAACGACCCGGAAATGTTACGAATAACTATCAGCCCACAACCCTACATATATATGTTACAGTAAGCTCAGTTGGGGGTACCTTGATCATGTCTGCATGTATCTGGCAGTGGTGGCATTTTTGGACATACTGGATGTAGTCTGTCTCCATAGTCATCCTAAAGTAACCAGCCCAGAGTATCTTTTTGGCTAAGACAAAACCGTTCATATGTGGACCGCACGTCCCAGCATGGATTTCTTCTAGTAGTTTATATGCTTCCTTCGCGTCAACACACCATAGTAATCCCAAATCCGGAGTCCTCCTATACAGGATTCCTCCACTGTGAAAGAAATTGTTAGACAACCTTCAAAGTGTGCGCTTCTGAGTAGTGTTCGCAAGTTTTGGGTATTATCCTTTTGCCAAATATTCCTTGATATCATGAAACCAAGGCTTTCCATCTGTTTCTTCTTCGACATGAGCACAGTAAGCTGGCTGATCATAGATCTTTATCGAAATGGGATCAATGAAGTTCTTGTCTAGATGTTGTATCATGGATGATAGGGTAGACAATGCATCGGCAAACTCATTTTGGACTCTGGGAACATGCTAGAACTCTATCTTTGTTAACCTCTTTCTCAACTCTTGTACATGATGCAGATAAGAGAGTATCTTGGAGTTCTTGGTCGCCCATTCTTCTTGGACCTGATGTATAAGCAAGTCTGAATCCCCCATTACTAGCAACTATTGAATGTTCATGTCAATGGCCATCTTGAGCCCTAAGATGCAGGCTTCGTACTCGGCCATGTTGTTGGTGCAAGGAAACCTAAGTTTGGCAGGCATCGGATAATGCTGACCGGTTTTTGATACTAGGACTACTCCTATGCCAACTCCTTTGAAATTTGATGCTCTATCAAAAAACATTCTCCAACCGTCATAGGATTCTGCAATATCTTCTCCTATGAATAATACCTCCTCGTCGGGAAAATACATTTTAAGGGGTTCATATTCTCCATCCATAGGATTTTCAGCAAGGTGATCTGCCAATGCCTGACCCTTGATTACTTTCTGAGTCACGTAGACAATGTCGAACTCACTCAACAAGATTTGCCACTTGGCTAGCTTGCTAATGGGCATGGGCTTTTGGAAGATGTACTTTAAAGGATCCATCCTTGATATGAGATATGTAGTATAGGCACAGAAGTAGTGCCTCAACTTCTGAGCTACCCAAGTCAAAGCACAACATGTGCGCTCTAACAGAGAATACCGGGCCTCGTACGGGGTGAACTTCTTACTGAGGAAATAAATGGCCTGCTCTTTCCTCCCTGTTTTATCATGATGCCCTAGAATGCAATCGAAAGCTCCATCAAATACTGCAAGGTAGAGCAATAAGGGTCTACCCGGCGCGGGGCCAAGACTGGTGGTGTTGATAGGTATTCCTTGATTTTGTCGAAAGCTCTTTGGCAATCATCAGTCCATTTGGTCGCAGCGTCCTTCTTCATCATCTTAAAGATCGGCTCACAGATAACTGTAGATTGTGCTATGAACCGGCTGATGTAGTTAAGTCTCCCCAAGAAACTCATCACGTCCTTCTTATTCTTTGGCGGTGGAAATTCTTGAATAGATTTGACCTTTGATGGATCCAATTCTATTCCTCGGTGACTCACAATAAACCCTAGTAGTTTTCTGGCAGGAACCCCAAATGCACACTTTGCGGGATTCAGTTTCAGGTTGTACCTCCGTAATCTATTGAAAAACTTCCTCAAATCTTCCATGTGGTCAGTGGCTTTCTTGGACTTGATAATAACATCATCTACGTACACCTCTATCTTCTTGTGTATTATATCGTGGAAGATGGTAGTCATGGCCCTCATGTAGGTGGCCTCTGCATTCTTCAGCCGAACGATATCATCTTGTAACAGTACATTCCCCACGGCATAATGAAAGTCGTTTTCTCAGCATCTTCTTCATCCATCCAGATATGATGATACCTAGTTAAACAATCCACAAATGTCTGCAATTCATGCTTGGCGTAAATGTCGATCAGGATGTGTATGTTTGCAAGGGGAAGTCATCTTTCGGACTGGCCCGGTTGAGATCCCGGTAGTCGACACAGACTCTGACCTTCCCGTCCTTCTTTGGTACTGGCACGATATTGGCTAACCATGTTGGCTATTCTACTACCCTGGGAACCTTAGCTTTGACGTATTTGGTAACTTCTTCCTTGATTTTCAGACTCATATCAGGCTTGAACTTTTTGAGTTTTTGCTTTACCGGCGGACATGTCAGATCAGTTAGCAGTTTGTGTGCCACAATAGATGTACTCAGACCAGTCATGTCATCATACGACCAAGCGAATATGTCTTCATATTCCCTTAGAAATTCTGTGTATTCCTTCTTTTCTGATGGCGATAAGTGGACACTGATTCTCGTTCCTTTAACGTTCTTTGCATCTCCCAGGCTAACAATCTCGGTCTCGTCCAGGTTGGACTTAGGTCTGTTCTCAAAATTCTCAACATCCTTAACAACCTCTTCCAGTATTTCATCTTTCTCTGAATCTGTGTCCGTTTATTGCATTATCTTGTTACATGTCACAGTCATTGGTTTATCAAGATAAGTAATAGTAATGTTGTATAAGTAAAGTAATGAGAGAAAATAATAAGAGTAAGATTTATAGGGAAAATCGAAATGCTTTGAAAAATTCCATAACTATTTTGAAGATCTTATTGCGAAATTTTAAAATGCGAAAGGAAAGTCAACTAGTAAAAAATGAAAGATAGTGCATGATGCTTGTTCAGCCTTGCTACCCCGAGTCTTTCCGGGCTCTGGTGGTTCTGAGCCTGTATGGAAGGGCCTTCCTCCTCGAAAACAACACAACAATCCATATCATCGTCTTCTAGGAACAAATTTCTCACTGCTGCCAGTGCTTCCTCTTCTTCTGACCCATAGATAACATCGGCTGGCTGGAAAGTCTGCTTCAAATTTGGTATTGGTTGCTCTAGCGGATAATAAGGACCGCGCCATGGTGGTGACCAGTTGTTGAATTCCTGCCAAGTGTACTCATATCCCAGACCGAAGGTGGTGCCATGTTTCTTTAGTTTGATAGGCTTAGCGATTCCTTGGAGGTTCTTGCCAAGTCCCTTGCCAGGTTCGTATCCTCTCCAGTTCAATATGCTTTCAATTTATTGTCCCACCATTTGTCCTTGTCGACGGCATTGACTCGCTCGATGTGGTGATAGGTCTCCCCGCCTATCTTTCTTCTGCCTCCAATTGCTGGGATGGTCTGGCGACTATATATGTGATTGCTACCATCGCCGTGAATGATCACCTCTTGGTGGTTCCACTCAAACTTTACCGCCTGATGTTGTGCTACGGCCCCAGCGGCATGAATACACGGTCGTCCCAACAACAAATTATAAGATGTCGTCACATCTATCACTTGAAAATCAACATCGAACCAAGTAGGCCCCATTTGCAAACACAGGCTGATTTCGCCAATGGTGGACCTTTGGGAACCGTCGAAAGCTTTAACGTTGATGGCCCCGTCCTTGACCTCATGTAGCCCCTTTCCCAATGTCCTGAGTGTTACCAATGGACAAATATTGAGGCTGGACCCTCCGTCAATCAGGATTCTGGTGATAAAATAATCTTCGCATTGCACGGTGATGTGCAATGCCTTGTTGTGACTCAACCCTTCTAGTGGCAGCTCATCTTCATGAAAAGTGATCTTGTGACTTTCTAATACCTGCCCTACCATGTTTGCCATCTCTCCTCCGGTAATATTTCTTGGTACATATTCCTCACTCAGCACCTTTAAGAGAACATTCTTGTGTGCCTCAGAATTTTGTAGCAAAGCAAGTATGGAGATATGCGCTGGTGTTTTGTTCAGCTGGTTGATGACCAAGTATTACTTGGCCTGTGTCTTTCTCCAAAGATCGTCTAGACCTATCTCAATGATGGGTGACTGATTGGAGGCCTGCTTGCTTGACTCAGCTAGGTGTTCCGGGGTATAGACCCTACCAGTTCTTGTCATACCCTGTGCAGCAACAGTCTCCTCGAACCTAACCTTGCCTTTCCTCCTTGCCTCAGTTGTATAGTCCCATGGTATAGCCTTTGTATGTAATGGCGTCACGGCTAACATCACTACTGGGATCGGCGTGGCTATCTTCACCCCGAATGGAGTATGTCCCTTGGGTGGTAAAACTGCAACTTCGAATGGTGTAGGTGCATTTGTTGGAGACACGAATTCGACTTCAATTGGCGCTGGTGTCTTTGTAGATGACGTTGTTTCAAAATCAAGTGGCACGAACATGTTTACCTAAGCATCTCCAGATGGCTGAATCTGGACTATGATTGGATTAAGGGTAACTATTGGCTTCTTTGGGTCATCACCTTCTGTGATCAACCCGATCCACCCTTATGGTCTGGTAGAGGGTTGTTGCAGACATTCGGAGCGGGTTTCTTTGCCACAATAATTTTGTTGTCAATCAGAGCCTGGATCTTGTCCTTTAGGGAGCGACATTCATCGATGGTGTGTCCTTTCATGCCGGAATGGTATGCACAAGATTTTTTTGGATTAACCCATTGAGAAGTGTTCTTAGGAGTCATAACAGGGATATGGGTGACATAACCAGCAGCTTTGAGTCTCCCGTACAACTGGTCAATGGGTTTGGCAATGGCTGTATAGTGTTTAGGAGGTCTGCGGTTAAAATTTGATCGAGGTCTAGGGATGTTTTGGCATGTAGGAGGTGATTGATGGTGGGATGGTTGAGCATTGTAGGCTTGGTAAACATGTGCAGGTTAAGAATATCTGGGTAAAGCAGGTTGATATATGGGTGGTGGAGATGATTGATAAGTGGGTGGTGGAGTTTGGTAAGAGGGTGAGGTTGCTTGGTAGTTTGGAGTAGGCTGATGTGTGAGTGGAGGCATTGGATAGGTTTGGTATTTGATGGGAGATTTGGTTATCTATGCCACCATTACGGCTCCTACATCCCTTTTCTTAGACGCACCACCAGACTATAAGGCCTTATTTGTAGCTTGCAAGGCCTCGAGGTTCGTAACCATACCACTTTTGATGCCTTCTTCAATCCTTTCACCCAGCTTGATAATGTCGTAAAATTTGTGGCTCTCAATCATCATCAGCCTTTCATAATACTGCGGGTCCTGAGCCCGAACAAAGAATTTGTTCATCTGTTCCTCTTCTAAGGCAGGTATGACCTTAGCAGCTTCGAACCTCCAGCGAGTAGCATACTCGCGAATCGTTTCTGTATTTTTCTTCTTTAGATTTTGAATGTAGAACACATCCGGTGCATTTTCTGTGTTGAACCTGAACTTGTCCATAAAGTCGGATGTCATGCTTACCCAATTTGACCATTTCTTTGGATCTTGGCTGATGTACCAAGACAAAGCTTCTCCTTTCAATCTTCTCATGAAAAGCTTCACGTGGATTCTTTCGTCTTTCCCTACTCCAACCAGCTTGTCACAGTATGTTCTCAGATGGACCCTTGGATCTCATGTACCATCAAACATTTCGAACTTCGGAGGTTTGTAACCCTCGGGCAGTTCAACATCGGGCTATATGCAGATATCTTCATAGTTCAGCCCCGCAATTCCTTTTCTTCCTTCGACGCCTTGAATCCTGCTAATCAATTTCCTAAGTTCTTCAGCCAGATTCCTGATGAGCAAGTCTTTATCATCAGACCCGGGTGCGCTTGAGATGGGTTGGGTGGAGTGTGACATGGTCTCCACGTAGATGGGGGTGTTATGATGGGTGTGAAAGTGGTTATTTGTGGAGTTTTGGGGTTCCGGGATGATCAATGGAGTATTGTTGGAAATATGGCGGGCGTTGTAGTGGCGGTGAGGAGCGGGATGGTTTTGTGGCTTTTGGATATTTTGCGGAGGTGTGGGGTTCTGAGCGTTTGGGAAATTGACATCGGGAGTGGTGAGGTAAAATGACAAATTCGCCAGATTCCGAACTTGATCAAGTTCCTCCTGGAACTTCAATAGTTTCTGCTCGAGTTGGGATGCACTTTCTTTGGAAACCTGAGTACCATGAGTAACCTCTACTCGTTCAGTTGAGTTTTCCTTTCTGGTGTTGTTTGAATCTTCCATCTTCCTTTTGTTCTTGCCTTTAATAGGACTAGGAGGAGGAGTAGGTGGAGATCCCCCTGGATCTCGTGGAATATGATGATGATGCCAGAGTGAACGAACTAACCTTTGGGGGGGGGGATTGTCACACCTCCTTTTTACTACACCCCGTAAAGGGTATAAATATAAGGGAGTTTTTCCAATTAAAGGACAATCGAAACGGGATTATTTATTTATTTAAAAATCAGAGTCGCCACTTGGGAGGTTTATGACGTCCCAAGTCACCGGTTTAAATCCTGAGTCGAGGAAAAGATTGACTCTGTATTACAGTCTGCGAACCAGAACTCCGAGTAAAGAACTCTGTTAACCCAGGAGAAGGTGTTAGGCATTCCCTAGTTCCGTGGTTATAGCACGGTCGCTTTGATCATACTTGGCTTATTAAAATTGTTTAATTACTGACTTTAGACCCTATGTGCATTTATCCTTTACCGCTTTTTAATTAAGAAAATTATCTCGAAACGGGTCACGCGTACGTGTACCCATTTGTCTGGAGCATCAAAACATCATGTCACGTGAACGTGTCCACAATTAATAACACTTTATTATTATAAAAAAAGAAAGGTTTGACCAAAGTTGCGCGTGTCTAAAGCAAACTACGAACATTTGTTTTGTATGATTAAATGGTAGACGGCGCACCTCGGACTACATGATCTAATCTAATTAATAACCTACGAAAACCCATTTTTATTAAGGTTTGCTCAAAGTTGCACGAACGCATACTCCGAACTAGTTTTTAGAATTGTAATCATGTCACACGAACATGTACACAATCACAATTGTATTTTAAACGGCCCTAAAGGTTTCTCTACGAATATTCAACAATTATTCCAAAAATCGAGTCGGAATTGCTAAGGCCACGAGTTACGGGCTAACTACACTGGAAAGCAAACGGGCTAACTCAAGGCCCATGGATACGCGGCCTAGAAAATGTTAACGTGGAGAAACGGCCTGGCAGCTCATTTGCTGGGCCCATATTCTCTTGCTTGAAATTACTCTCTTAAATTTGGCCACATGACCAGTCAAAGATTCAAGTGGGCTGGACGTAATCCCCAAAAATCAGCACAAACCATTGTCCAAAACCTGATTTCTTAAATCCCAAGGCCATTTCTCCAATAATTCGTCGAAACGCCCTCGCAAAGAATCATATCACAGGGTATGTATTAGAACTAACAATTAAATCATAAAGACTAAAAGTTAAGCTACAATCTGAATCCAGCAAACTTTAGCGAAACAAAAATCTCGATATAAGAACGGACAAAGACAACAAAACAAAACTACAACTTTAAGGTGGACCTCATCTAACCATTCACCCATTAAAATAACTAAGCCAAACCTACGATGAACACATTAAAACAAATGCATAGTCTCTGAAAATGCAGATAGGTCTTGGGCAAATTCATTTTAGTAACCAGACCTATACCATGAGGAGCATGGAGTGAACCACACTTTTACATCTTGGAAAGGTTAAACGAGCGCAAGAAATCAGACCCAACGAGACTAACCAGCAAATCAAACCAATGAGAACCAACAATCAGAATTTGCACTCAGAAGAATGAGTAGATGCACTGCTTGCACAGTGCGAAACAGGGCAGATTTTCAGCTAAACAATTAAGAGTGAACATGATAAAGGGAAGATCAGACTACTTTACACATTCTACTAGTTTCTAAAATACATGAGTGACATTTTATGAACAAGACAAAAGTACGATTAAGCTATAGGAATGAGCAGATTCAATGCACTGCTTCGAGGTTCCATGTCCATTTCATTTCTTCAAATCCAGCCTTACATTAAATAAAGTTCATAGTCATGTACCTGGAAAGCAAAATGTCAGCAGAAATGAGAAGTTCGGCAGTAGGCAGTAGCAGTTAACCCAGATTCAGTAATCAAAACAGTGAAATCAACTCAAAAATCCATGGAACAGTAACCCTCAACAAAGTTTGAACCAAAACATTTCACAACACACTTTCAATTCATTTCAAACAAAGTGAGAAGCTATTGTTTCCAAGAGTTTTATTCACCGAATGCAATCAGAAAACTCAAAATCAGCAAAGTTTGAACAACTTTTTACAACCGACCATGCAAGGAATTTAGAATTCTTCAAGAAAATCCCAGCTGTTTTTAGTTTTTTCTGTATTTTTTCAGCTCTTCCATTCTTGCCTTGAAAGGCAAGATAGAGATGCCTTTATAGGCAAGGCCTTAGGGAAAGCCTACTCTAGAATCAGATTTTTACAAATGAAACCCTTTTTGATTCTGAATTTAGCTTAGGCCCTTATTCAATTTTTGATTTTGCTCAAATAACCTCAGTTCACATATCAGATTTACAGAATACCCCCTTCCCCCAGCTTCCTAGAAGCTTCCTGTTCTGTTATGCAAAGATTCCCTCAACCGACTACCCCAAATTACCCCTCAGACCTCTGGTATTTACTTCAGAAATCCAAACGGGTCAAATTGACCCAAGGATATGGACCAAATTAAATGGGCTACATTTGCGGGACAAATCAACAACAGACTAAAGCCCAATTTCTTAAAACTAAGACCCTAAACTAAATTACTATTATCTGACACAAAATAGAGGGAATTAACTGAACTGCTAGACTAATTAAGAAAGGACCCTGAACTAATCATGCATGCATGACAAAACCCAGAAGCGGAGATGAAGCAGAAACAAAGAATAAAAAGATAATCAACTAAACAAAGCGGACAAGGATGATACCTGAACATCAACCAGAAAGCCGATTCCACAAACTTTGCAGGGTTTTTCAAATTTCTGACCAGAATAGCTCTTAATCATATATTTTCATATGAAAATACACGAATAAAGTCTGTTGCGGTCTGAAATCTTCAGCACACTCCAAGATTCGAGAAGTTCTGGGCGGATTCGAAGGAAATCAGTCTGGGATTTAGAAAATGGGGAGTGGGGTGGTTATAGGGTGTGGTTTTAGGTAGGGTCGGGGTAGGCGCTGCCATCAAAGGCCGGGGATTTGGGGGGCGACTCAGCTAGGGTTTTCCTTCAAAGCCAGATTCGAGCCATTCTGGGTTGATTCGTGGGCAGGGACTTGTAGATTCGGAGAGAGGAGGAGGAGGGGGGTGTTTGGTGTAAGTTTGGTAGCGGTTCACAGTGGCACCACCACCGAACGGTGGGGAATTCTGGGGCGGCTACTAGGGTTTGAGGGGGAGGTTTCTGAAGTCGGGACGATGAAATGAGGGGGGGGGGTGCGTTCGGACATATATATACTTCCAAGGTTTATGTTTTGAGCCATTCGATCAAGTGGAGATCAACGGCTCAGATTGACGCTGATCGGAACGACGTTGTTTCGTTTGAGGGGGGATCCAAACTGGGTCAGGCGGGTATTGGGCTACGTTGGGTGGGTATGAGGGGGCAATTGGGCTGAAGGGGTTTTAATTAAATGGCCCAAATCCGAATTTCCTTTTGTTTTTTGAATCTTTTCTCTTTTTCAATTTCCAAATTTCTTTTGTTTTCAAAATTAGAAATAAATTATTAAAACTAATATTATCCTATCAAATTAACTAATTAACCTCTAAAAATAATTACCATACTAATTAAATACCAAATTAAAGAAAGCTAACAAAATTCGAGAAATTAAAATTAAAATGCAAAAATGAACTATTTTTCTATGATTTTTCCATTTTTATAAAACACTAAATTACTAATTATTTCAAAACATGCAAAAAATTAAATCCTAAATGCAAATGCAACATATTTTGTATTTTCCATTAATTAACAAACGAAATGCACAGACAAAAATACAAATAATTAACAGCAAATGCCACAAAATCCACAAAATTGCAAATAATGAAACGAAATTACTTTGTTTTGAATTTATGAGAGTATTTCATGTAGGGCAAAAATCACGTGCTCATAGCTGCCCCTCTTTGTTCAGAAACACGAAGAGTTTTTGTGCAAAGATAAAGTGAGCGGATACGAGCGATGTTTGCCAGTTTGAATACTCCGTGGGAAGCATTTTTGAAAGATTTGACCGCACCCTGCCTCTAAGGTTGCCTACATATCCTTGGCTAAAAAGGAATCAGGTTAGTGTAGTTCGGGAAGTTTTGGTAGTTGGGACTACCATGAAGCTGTGATTTCACTATTGCTGTTGCTGCTGCTACTGCTTACTGAACCTCCTTATTACACCATGTCAAAATAAAACAAGAAGTTATGCTATACTATGATCTATGGATTACAAAAGTCCTATCTATATCTTCAAACTTGATCTTGTGCTTCTTGTTGCCTTGTTGTTCTCCATTCTTTCGGAGACATCCGTTTGTTGCCACCTTAAATTGTAAACTAAGATGTTTTCCCCTTCTTCAGGTGGGTGCCTGACTGCTGAACTTGATATATATTCCCTGCTCTCCAGGCGGGCTCCTGACTGCTGACTTGAAAGTATTCCCTGCTCTCTAGGCGGGCTCCTGACTTCAACATAGACAAAACAAAGGATTTGAAAGCTCAAACATAAATTGTACTCCCTTGTTCTTCAGGCGGGTTCCTGATTGCTGACTTGAAAGTATTCCCTGCTTTCCAGGCGGGCTCCTGACTTCAGCTTGAAATTATTCCCTGCTCTCCAGGCGGGCTCCTGATTTCAAAATAGACAAAGCAAATAATTTGAAAACTAAAACTTTAAATTGTACTCCCTTGTTCTCCAGGCGGGCTCCTGACTGCTATGCTTGAAAGTATTCCCTGCTCTCCAGGCGGGCTCCTAACTTCAACTTGAAATGTATTCCCTGCTCTCCAGGCGGACTCCTGATTTCAAATGGACAAAACAAAGAATTTGAAAGCTAAAACTTAAATTGTACTCCCTTGTTCTCCAGGCGGGCTCCTGACTGCTGACTTGAAACATATCTACTCTCCAGGCGGGCTCCTGACTTCAAAATAGACAAAAAAAAAAAAAATCTGTCCCAGTTTGGTGGCTGGGCACAGTTGTGAGTGTAAAACTAAATCATATTACCAAGTATTACTAAGAATTGAAAGCTAAATCCCATTATTCAGGGGGTCCTGACAACTCTTAACTAAACGACAATTTAGAATCTAAGTTATATCTTCTACAGGTGTGACTTGTGCTAAATCTTGTTATCTAAGAGGATGTTAAAACTACTCCCCATTATCCAGGAGGGTCCTGAAAATCAAAAGTCCAATTTTATCTTAAGAGTGACAACTTTTAGCTGAATTATACTACCCTACAGCAGACTTTACGCTAAATGTTGTTATCTACTTGAAATCTTAAGGCTAAGTCCCATTATTCAGGAGGGTCCTGGAAACTCCTAATCGAATCCTATCTCGAACATGCACACTTCTAAGTCAACTTATATTCCTTTGGGATGCATTTATGCTATATTATGCTATTTCTGAACATTTAAACTAGGTCCCATTTTCCAGGAGGGTCTTGAAAATCAAAACAAACCTGTTTGGTGACTGCCTTTCTCCACGGAGGGTTTCTTCGAAACAAACGAACTCTTCTGCCCCTGTTTCACTCAAAGAAAATTTTGTTAGCTTAAAGTGGTGGTTAGCTGATGGCATTCTTGCTGAAGATCTTTCTGCTGCAATGCTTGTTCTGACTGGCTTCTCCGAACTAGCCCTGAACCGCTTCGACTTTCTGACCTGACTTTCAAACCCCATGACTTTTGACAAGCCGAGCGTTCTATACTCCCACTTTTGTTTACCTCTGACCTCTTTACCTGAACCTTTGCATCCCCATAACATTACCAGTCCCTTCCACCGATGAGACTTTCAGTGATTCCTTGTACCCCCCCCCCCCCCTTACATCGTGTTATCCTTAGTGTGCTTTGACCACTCCGTGCTTTACAATTTGGGAAATTGGTAATGAGCTTTGAAATCCTTTTCACTCGGTTTGAAAAAGACTAACATTGAAACATCTTTAGATAAATACCCAAAAGAAAATGAAATGCAATGACTTTGCGGGTTAAGGATAAGAAGAATCCAAAACCAGATGACTGCTACCAAAGGAGAAGGAAAAAGAAACTTATCTGGGTGGAACAGCTGGTACCAATGATCATGACATGCATTTCAGATTAATTGGCCCCATCTGTCCAACCAATCAACTTTTGTTGCCCAGAATTTCCATGACTTGACTACTTTACCCAAACCTCGGCCTTGTTTATCCTGCGGTGCCTTGAAACAGTTTTCCCACTAACAGACCTTTCTCACTTGTTGACTTTTCAACTTGTTGTCACCTCAAGGTGCCCGTGAGTATTTTCACCAATAAGACTCTCTCATTTTAGTTTCTCTCAACTCTCGTCGCCTTACGGTATCTGTGAAGGTTTTCATCAATAAAACTCTCTCATTTTTTATTTCTCTCAACTCCCATCGCCTTACGATGCCTGTGAAGGTTTTCACCAATAAGACTCTCTCATTTTTATTTTTCTACTTGAACCAAAGTGTTGCCCCTGACATGAATTACCTTTGCCTGCTTGACCTGGCATTTCTCAAAGACTGATCAGAAGGTCTTTCTTTGGACCGTAATATGGGCTTTTGGACAGGGTTAAGAAGAAAGGATATCAAAGGCTCGAAACAATTCAAATGGGTTCGAAATTACAACTTTCGGAATCGGATTTCTGACAACAACCACGACTTCTACCCCAGTTTCTTGTTTGGGGACTTTTGGATTTTATTTTGATGGGACCGAACCGTGAAGCTGCCTACGTATCCTTAAAAGGAATCAGGTCGAACGTAGTTCATGTCATAGAAATTACTTTGTTGTTGTGTTTTTTCTTTTCTCTTTCTTCTCTCTTTTTCTCTTTTGCTTTTCTCTTTTCCCTTTTATTGTTTTTCTTCTTCTTTTCTCTTTTCTTCTTTTTTCTTTCTCTTTTTCTCTTTCTTTCTTTCTCTTTCCTTTTATTATCTTTCATGCTTATGTTTCTGATATTCGCTACTGATTCCGAAAGAGGGGTATGAAAGAAAATAAATAAGGCTCAAAAAGGGTGACAAGGGATAAAGTGTTTAGATAGTAGAACAAAACGCCTTCGTCATTTCAATCTTCAAATATGCCAAATACAAACAAGTACAATCAAAGCAAGAAATCATACATAGTATCTCTTGACTGCATTGGAATTGATAGCCATTTCTACACATTTCCCTTCTACACCTGTCAAATATAACGCGCCATTAGACAACACTCTAGTTACGACAAATGGCCCCTGCCAGTTTGGGGCAAACTTTCCTTTTGCTTCAGCCTGATGAGGCAAGATACGTCGCAACACTAGTTGACCTACTTCGAACTCCCGTGGACGTACCTTCTTGTTATATGCTCTTGCCATTCTTTGTTGGTACAATTGGCCATGACATACTGCCACCAATCTCTTTTCATCAATCAGACTTAACTGCTCCAAGCGGGTTTTGACCCATTCAATGTCATCAATTTCTGCCATACCAACAATTCGAAGGGATGGGATTTCAATTTCGGCGGGTATTACTGCCTCCGTGCCATACACCAACAAATAAGGAGTAGCCCCTACTGAAGTGCCGACAGTAGTGCGATAATCCAGCAACGCAAACAGCAGCTTTTCATGCCACTGCCTAGAACCTTCCACCATTTTTCGAAGTATCTTCTTTATATTCTTGTTGGTTGCCTCGACTGCTCCATTCGCCTTAGGGAGATATGGGGTGGAATTGCGATGTATAATCTTAAACTGCTGACATGTATCTATCATCAGATGACTGTTGAGATTGGCACCATTGTCCGTGATGATTACCTTCGAAATCCCAAACCGACCGATGATATTTGAATGCACAAAATCAACCACTGCTTTCTTGGTCACAGATTTGAAATTTTTCGCTTCAACCCACTTGGTGAAATAATCAATGGCTACCAGAATAAATCTGTGTCCGTTTGATGTTGCTGGCTCGATAGGACCAATGACATCCATGCCCTAGGCAACAAAGGGCCGTGGTGCCGACATTGTATGTAATTCAGATGGTGGGGAATGAATCAAATCTCCGTGCACCTGGCATTGATGGCACTTGCGCACAAAACTGATGCAATCTCGCTCCATAGTGAGCCAGTAATAACCTGCTCGAAGAATCTTCTTTGCCAGAACGTACCCACTCATATGCGGTCCACAAACTCTGGAGTGTACCTCAGTCATGATTACTATAGCCTGTCTTGCACCTATGCATCTTAACAATCCAAGATCTGGAGTTCTTTTGTATAACACCCCTCCGCTGAAGAATAATCCGCTTGCCAATCATCGAATTGTTCTTTTCTGATCACCTGTGGCCTGTACCGAATATACCCCCATCCGGAGGTATTCTTCGATATCATGGAACCATGGCTCCGCATCAAGTTCTTCTTCTACCATATTACAGTAAGCATGCTGATTACATACCTGAATATACAAAGGGTCCATATAAGCCTTATCTGGATGATGTAACATTGACGCCAGAGTGACCAAAGCATCGGCGAGCTCATTATATATTCTTGGGATATGCCTGAACTCTATTGACTGAAATCGTTGACAAAGATCATGCAAACACTGTCTGTATGGTATGAGTTTCAAATCCCGTGTTTCCCATTCTCCCTGAATTTGGTTCACCAGGAGGTCCGAGTCACCCAAGACCAAGACTTCCTGGACACCCATATCCACAGCTAACCTCAAACCCAAAATACATGCCTCGTACTCAGCCATGTTGTTGGTACAGTAAAAACAAAGTTGATCCGTAACAGGGTAGTGCTGCCTTGTTTTAGAAATAAGTATTGCTCCTATCCCCACGCCTTTTATGTTTGCGGCTCCGTCAAAGAAAAGCTTCCATCCAGGTCTTTGTTCTAACTCATCAATGTGCATCACCTCTTCATCAGGGAAATAAGTTTTCAAGGGTTCATAATCTTCATCAACCGGGTTCTCAGCCAAATGGTCTGCCAAGGCCTGTGCTTTCATTGCAGTTCGGGTCACGTAGACAATGTCAAACTCTGTGAGCAGGATCTGCCACTTTGCAAGCCTCCCTGTGGGCATAGACTTCTGAAAGATATACTTCAATAGATCTAAGCGAGATATGAGGTAAGTAGTATAAGATGACAAATAATGTTTCAACTTCTGCGCCACCCAAGTTAGGGCGCAACATGTCCTCTCGAGCTGAGTGTACTTGACCTCGTACGGTGTGAATTTCTTGCTGAGATAATATATGGCCTGCTCCTTCCTGCCAGTGATATCATGTTGACCGAATACACAGTTGAATGAATTGTCCAATACCGTCAAATATAGAATCAAAGATTGCCCCGGTTCTGGCAGGACCAACACGGGTGGATTTAACAAATACCCCTTTATCCTATCAAACGCCTCCTGACATTCATATGTCCACCTGACTGCGGCGTCTTTCTTTAACAGCTTGAAGATGGGCTCACAAGTTGTCGTGAGCTGAGCGATGAACCTCCTAATATAATTCAATCTCCCTAACAAACTCATCACATCAGTCTTGTTCTTCGGAGGTGGCAATTCCTGGACGGCCTTGACCTTTGATGGGTCCAATTCAATACCCCGGCGGCTGACTACGAACCCTAACAACTTCCCAGCCGGTACCCCAAAAGCACATTTTGCAGGATTAAGCTTGAGATTGTACCTGCGAAGCCTTCGGAAGAACTTCTTCAGATCCCTGACATGGTCAGACTTCTTCCTAGACTTCACGATCACATCATCCATGTACACCTCGATTTCCTGGTGTATCATATCATGGAATATTGTTGTCATTGCCCTTATGTAGGTTGCCCCAGCATTTTTCAAACCGAATGGCATGACCCGATAGAAGTACTTTCCCCACGGCGTGATGAATGCCGTCTTTTCAGCATCTTCCTCGTCCATTAAGATATGATGATAACCTGCGTAACAATCCACTAAAGAACCAATCTCATGTTTGGCACAATTGTCAATCAATATATGGATGTTTGGCAGGGGAAAACTATCCTTCGGACTTGCTTTGTTAAGATCCCGATAATCAATGCACACCCTGGTCTTGCCATCCTTCTTTGGCACAGGCACAACATTGGCTAACCAGGTGGGATACCGCGTGACCCGAATAACTTTCGCATCGAACTGCTTGGTGACCTTTTCTTTGATATTTACACTCATATCCGTTTTGAACTTTCTCAGCTTCTGTTTGACATGAGGGAATGCTGGGTCCGTGGGCAACTTGTGAACCACTAAATCAGTGCTTAGACCCGTCATATTGTCATAAGACCATGCAAAAATGTCTCTATATTCGAATAGTGCTTTAATGATCTCCTCCCTGACTTGGGGTTCCAAATGGACACTTATTTTAGTTTCACAGACATTTTCTTGGTCCCCTAGATTAACTATTTCCGTGTCATTCAAATTGGGTTTGGGATTTTCCCCAAAATGACTTAGTTCCTTACTGATTTCTTCATAGGCCTCATCATCATCAAATCCCAACTTGTCATCACACTCAATTTCTTGTATTATTATTTCAGAGTTAGATTGGCTTTTAAAACTGGGCCGAAGATTCCTCATGCATGTCATGTCATTGATATCAGCATAAAAAAACTGTACAAAAGAAGAAAACAAAACAAAAGTAGAAGAACTGAAGGGAAAGGAACAATTGCATTTCATTGAATATAAAGATAACAGGGTTTTAACTCATCCAATTGGACGAAACATAATATCTGAATTACAGACCCTGGAATAATCCAGACAACTAAAAAAAATCAAAACCCACTACCAAGACTCCCTCCGGATAGGAAGAGGAGTAGCTTCCCAGTTGTTGACTTTTTCACGTGGTCCCACAAATTACACATCTGCCTTGCTGGACCCTTCCCCAGCCTGAACCATATTGACCTCGGCGAATAACCTTTCGAACCCCTTCTCCAAATCTCCATCGGCTCCAATCAGTGGTCCAAGGACCCTTGACAACAGTTGCTTTCTGGTACCCGGCCTGACGAATGACCTAGACAGACGCGGGACTAGCTTTGGCAATGCCCATGCTTTCTTTGTCATTTTCCTAGCTCTTCTCACGTCTGCAACGGTAGGGTTGAACCCCAGACCAAAAGTATCTATATTCCTTGGAAGGGAGACTGGCTGCACAATACCTTGCAGAGATGTACCCAAACCCTTGCCCGATACGAAACCGTTTTTCAACATTTCGACAGCCACCATGACTGATGCCGCAACCATCTTTGGAGTTGTCACGCACTTTCCTTTCAGAATTTTCTCTACCGATACTGTGTCGAAAACCTGATAAACCCATGGTCCCTTGCCATCGTCAACCTCTATGAATGGCACAATGGCACCATTGGGCACACACAAATTATCTTCGCCATGTACAACAATTTCCTGTCGATCCCATTCAAACTTAACCATTTGATGCAGAGTAGACGGGATTGCTTTGGAAGCATCGATCCAGGGTCATCCCAACAACAGATTGTATGAAACAGCCACATCGAGCACCTGGAATTCCATAGTAAATTCAACTGGCCCTACTGTGAGCTCAAGCACTATGTCCCCGACTGAATTCTTCCCTCCACCGTCGAATCCCCGAATGGAAATACTATTCTTACGAATTCTTTCATCCTCCACTTTCAGCTTGTTCAATGTGGCGAGACTACAGATGTTCGCGCTAGACCCGTTGTCAACCAGTACATGAGTAAACACGGAGTCTTCGCATTTCACCATCAGATAGAGGGCTCTATTGTGCTCGGTGCCCTCCACGGGCAACTCATCATCGGAAAAGGTGACTCGGTTTACCTCAAAAATCTTGTTAGCTATCTTCTCCAAGTGGTTTACTGAGATTTTGTCAGGAACGTGAGCCTCGTTCAAGATCTTCATCAAAGCTCGACGGTGCTCATCGGAATGGATCAGTAATGACAAGAGCGAGATCTGAGCCGATGTTTTCCTCAACTGTTCCACAATGGAATAGTCCTGTACTTTCATCTTTCTCAAAAATTCCTCTGCTTCTTCCTCGGACGCAGCTTTCTTTACCGACACTGGATTGTCTTTGGAAGTTTTAGCTTTTCTCAACTCTTCGGGGGCAAAACATCTCCCCGATCGAGTCAAACCATGGGTCTCACACACTTCTTATCTAACCTCTTTCCCCTGGTAAGTTACTGTCACTCGTTCATAATTCCACGGGACCGCCTTGTTGTTGATTACTGGAAGCTGAGTTACTGGTTTTATAATAACAGGCTCTGTGCGAGCACCCTTCACGATCACGACAGGTTTACTTGTAACCCCTGGTACCACCACTTTAGCTTTCTCTAGTTTCACTACAACAGTACTTAACGACCCTTTCTCGGCTACCACAACTGGCTTGTTGTCTACCTCTTTCCACTGGACCATTGATTTCCCACTGGTTACCTTTTCCTTTGAATTGGTTTCACTGGAGTGGATCATCATCACCGTCTGCGAGGGTTTCTTAGCCTCCCCTCCCTTATGTATCAACTCAATCATATGGGTTTCATGGTGAGCTGGTAGCAGATTCTGATTGGTGTTTGGTGTTTCTGGGGCTTGAACCTCGATCCGATGAGTATCAATGAGCTCTTGTACAACTGTTTTTAGTTTCCATCATTTCGCTGTGTCATGGACTAGGGCCCCTGAACAATACTCATAATTTACCGAGAGATCAAGATTTTTGGGAAGGGGATTCGACATTTTAGCATCGATCGGATTCAACATGCCCAACTGTTTCAATCTGTGGAATAGGCTAGTATATGATTCTCCCAATGGAGTGAAAGTCTTCTGCTTCTGCACCCTTTCATTCTTAAAGGTTTGATTGGGTCGAAAACCTGTTCCAGGGGGGTTTTGTAGGCTTTTGGGTGCGAATGGGTATTTTGTGGAGCTTGGTAGGGACTCTGTAGAGCTGGCGCATGCCATTGTGCGTGAGCGAGAGGTTGGGTATAGGTTTGTGCATGATAGATAGAAATATAGGGATATGGCGGTAGGTAGTAGTGTTGTGGTAGGCCATATGGAGTGTGGGGGTATGTTTGGGGATAGGGTCAAGGCTGGTTATAGAATGGTGGAAGGTTCTTGGCTCCACCCCAAGCTGCAGACTCGATCATTGCAACATCCTCTTTGTTCTTCTTTCTGAGTACACCCCCAGTACTGTTTTGAATGGCATGGGTGGTTGCTTTGATTGCTGAGTAACTCATAATATTATTGGACTTGAGTCCCTCCTCAACCATGCCTCCCATTTTCGCAACTTCATTAAAGGACTTGCCCACTGCTGACACCAAATGACCAAAATAATTGGGCTCCAAAACCTGCAAGAAATAATCAACCATCTCGCTTTCTTTCATCGGGGGGTCAACCCTCGCTGCTTGCTCTCTCCAATGGAACCCATATTCTCGGAAACTCTCACCGGGCTTCTTCTCAATCTTTGTCAATGACAGACGATCTGGGATGATTTCGAGATTATACTGAAAATGATAGGCGAAGGCTCGGGCCAAATCGTCCCATGTGTACCACCTGCTATGATCTTGTTTGGTGTACCATTCTAGCGCTGACCCACTCAAACTTTGGCTGAAATACGCCATCAGTAATTTATCTCTTCCACCGGCTCCTCTCATCTTGCTACAAAACCCTCTTAAGTGTGCTACCGGGTCGCCATGCCCATCGTACAGATCAAACTCGGGCATTTTGAACCCCGCTGGCAACTGAACATCTGGGAACAGACATAAATCCTTATAGGCCACACTTACTTGGCCTCTCATCCCCCTCATATCTCGGAACGATTGCTCTAAGCTTTTGACCTTTCTGGTCATCTCTTCATGCTCAGGATTCTTGGGTGGTTTCTCGGTCTCTGCCGGGATATCAAGATGAGGAGTGTAAGGATATGGTTCTGGAATTTTGAAGGTGGGTTCAGGGGGATAGTACTGGTTATCGTGAGTTTGGAAAAGGGGTTCACTGGAAGATCGGTGTAATGTAGCAGGTGGAGGTGCCACAAAAACAGGTGTAATTGGCGGGGGAGGGTACGGGACTTGTTTGGGTGGTGGAGCTTGAGAAGTATGGGAAGTGGTGCCTTGGCACTGTTGGTAGAGGGGAAAGGCTAGCGATGAGTTCACAGTGGGAGGTTCTTGAGGTTGGGCTGATAGTGGAAAATAAGCAGGATTGGTGGGATAAACCGGTGGTAGATGCCCCTTCGCCCAAGCTTGGTCATTTTAGCCATCTGCTGTTTCAGCTTATACATATCCTCCCTTATTGCATTAATGGCCATTTCTTCCATCTCTTTCGATGGATCGACACTACTGGTTTCTGGTTCCTGGTCGACCATATTTAGCATGTCTTTCGATCGGGTGTTGTAGGAGTGAGTTGCCAGAGTGCCAGTCAACTAACCACCTGCCTGAACTTAATGCATTAAACAAACAACCTTGTTAGCGATTAGGCTTTAACAGATTGACAACCGCACATTGGGCATGAATGCACCTAAACAGTTAACCGTCTCTATTATGTATTTGATCGGTTGCATGCGTCATCCCGGCCTTTTCTTTCTTTTAGTTGCACACATCCTCTTTTCTTTTCTTTCCTTTCCCTTCCTTTCATTCTGGCTCAATTCTCTCCTTGTTTTTACTCTCTCTTATTTTTTTCTTTCTTATTTTTTCGCTCTTTCCTTTTCTTTACTCTCTTGTTTTTCCTCTTATTTCTTTCCCCCTTTTTTTTAATCTTTCTTTTTTCTTTTGGTTATGGTCGAATCCTATGGATATTGCCTGCGTATCATGACCCTGCATGAATCAGACCGAGCATAGTTCTGGTGGATAAGTGTAAAAATAAAGTAAAACATTAGGGATTTTCAATTTTCATATAAAAACGCTATTACAAAGACTGAAACTAATAGACTCGAAAAACGCTAATAGACTCGAGATACAGACTCAAAAACAAACAAACTGCATGCTCTGATAACAGAAATACAGACTCCATACTTTTAACGGAAAGAAAACATAGACTCAAGTGTCCCTAGGACCCGCGGGGCGTCATTCGGCCTTGCTGCGGGCCGACTTGATAAATCCTCCTGAAGGTGGTAGAGATCTTCCATTACCTGGGGAACAAAAATCATCACAGTGGCGAAGAACATAGATCTCGTCATATCCTCATAGCTGCTGCACTTCATTTTGATGTAGTTGGCAACCCTTTTGACTCACTCTCTTATGACGCCCTTCTCTTGCAACAAACGCCCAATTTGTTCGGTTCTGGCTCCCAAAGTTTGTTCGAATACCTGGTTCTGCTCTTGGAGTTGTTGCAAGTCCCTTTCTAGCCATGCCATTAAGGCGTAACAATGTTCTCTTTCAGCCTTAAAATTTTTGGCTTGTTGAGCCATTTCACCCTCGAGGTTGTCGATTGCCTTTTCCCAACCTGTGACCCCTCTTTCATATCTTTCTTTCATTTGTTGAACGAAAGCTGCACGCCCTTCGGCACTTTTGGCCAACCTTGCTCGTTCTTTTGCTAGTTCAGACTCAGCTTTCTGCAGGTCATTCTTCGTAGTCACGTACCTTTCGAGTGAGGTTGTCAATGAGCCTCTCATCTTTCCTGCTTTGGCCTGGGTTCTCGGCTTCAATTTTCAACTATCGAACCTGAGCTCTAAGAGCCTCATTTTCTTGCACCAATCTTCTCCTTTCACCTTTGGCCTCTTCGACCTCCTTTCACCTTCGGCCTCTCAATTCTTCTCGCAGACCGTGGATAATGGCCTTATATTCCTTCTCCTTCTCCCCCCAAGCTAACCTCTCTTGAATTTTATCATCAAAGGCTTGAACATGAGGCTTTTGGGCGGGCCTCTCGGGCTTTGGCTCGTTGTTTACATAAGACATTTCCTCAAACCAAACAACATAATTTGGATCTACTTCCCCCTTGGCAACGTCTGGTACCTGGGTGCCGTTTTTGAGATACTGGCAGCTATTCCAATCCTACTGAACTACAGTCTCAGGAAATACGGCTTCTGGATGCAACTCTATGACCTGGATGCTTAGATCTTCATCTTCAGGCACAATCTGATACCTTCCCAATTGCCTTAAGACCCTCTGCGGTGCATATGGCTAAATACTCCTTGCGCCCATTATCCTCAGGTATCCTTTGGTAGCAGTCATATACATGGCTTCTATTCTCGGGAGCCATCCTATAGTCCACTCAACCTGACCTGCGTCAAGAGCTTTCAAATGAGAAACGCATGCTTCGAATCCTTCTAGTGTGTTGTAATCTTTTATCCTCTCCTTGTAACTAATGATGAAGTTGTTTGGGCTCGAACCGTAACTCATGAATCTGGGACGATGGCGAAGATGCTCGATTAACCACATTTGCAGAATGATACTGCAACCATCAAAAAGCTGAGCCCATGCTTTGCATACAGTCAATGCGTGATAGATATCTACTAGCACCAACGGGGCAAGTGTATGATCTTCCTTGGCAGTGAGGATTTGTGCAATTCTATCCATACGAATATCCACCGTTCCTTTCTCATTTGGAGAAACCATGATCCCCAAGAATGCCACAATAAATGCGAACCGACGATGAATTTGCCAAAGGCCCTTGTTTTGTTTGTTGCTCAGGCCCTTTTCATGCGTTTCAAAACCAGAGGAATGCCTGAACCTGAAGTATAAGAAATGGAAAGCACAACACCCGTTGCTCACACGTTCCTTATTTGTCTGTTTACTAATATTCAAGAGGTCAAAGAACTTGTGCACCGATGGAGCCCTTGGAAATATGAGTTGTTGCTTCCTCAAGTTCCGTCCGAATTCAATGTACCCGACTATTTCCTCCAAAGTAGGGGTGATCTCGAAATCTGAGAAACGAAAGACATTGTGGACAGGATCCCAGAACGTTACCAAAACTTTGATCAGATCTTCCCGTGGTTTGATTTCAAAGATGTCTATAAGAGCATCCAAGTGCTTTTTCACCCATTTCTGACCATCTTCGTCTAGATCATTCCACCACATACGCAAGTGTAGCCGAGCTTGTTCCCTGACCACTTTTGGCGGCTCTTGGATGGTACTCATTGTTCCTGTAGAGGATTAAGGTTAGGGTTTGACTCGAGTTGACCCTTTTGTAAATAGTTTTTCGAAGAAGAAAAGGAAAAGAACAAATAAAAGAAGAAAAGAACTATAATCTCTTCCCCTGTATGCCGACTTTAGCCAAATGGCTGTTTTCGCAAATGTGGCCCCTTCCCAATTTCACGCGAATTTTGAGGCCGGGGGAATTATTTTATGACCCCTCACAAGCTTGTCCATTCTTTTACGAAAGTAGCCTTTCGACAACTGAAAAATACTCTGAGGCTACCTCGGCAAGAACGGTTTAAGACATAGCCGAAGCTGGATCGGCTTATTTCGACCAAAATCAAGATTGCATTTATTCGACTACCGACTCTCTTTTCTTGTTTTTCTTTTTTTCTTATTTTCAAAAATAAGGCCGAACCTTATGTAGGTTGCCTACGTATCCCACATCCGGTGAGTATCAGACCTTCGTAGTTCGGTCAGTTTTGACACATTTGAAAGAACACAGTGTTTGACTCTTTTAAAATAACCCCCCCTTTTTTGGAAAATTTTGGGCAGAGTTTCAGGACGTTTTACAAATATCGGGATGTTTTAGAACCGAGTTTTATTTCCTTCCCTATATCACTCTTGGTTTTCCTCTCTTCTTTTTTTTCGCTTTATTTTTCCTAGTCGGTCAGCATGCAAGCCAAAACAAATAAATGTTCACATAGCACATAGGATGCATCAGGATGGTCTGTTATTTCGGGCACACCTGTCCTAGACGGACCCAACCCCTGTGTTGAGTCCCCTAAGTCAAATGCACATAATGCAAACAAACGTTCTTACTAGGGATCCGGCATGGGGCTATGTTTTTCTAGGTTTAAATCCTAGGGTTTTGGTCTAGACTTGGGGTACCCGAGCGGACAACTGGGGCCGAGGAGGGGGCGACGTACCAGGAGCACTGAAGTCTACCCGGCCGTGTCGCTTGCCCAGCCTCGTTCTATTTGGTAGAATTTCTATAGAAAAAGCGGGCTACGCGAATGTATGCACCATTTTCAGAAGACTCAGATGGGTGGCGTAAGAAGACAGTTATATACAATTCCAACAATATCAAAGCGGTAAACAGATAGCATTTAGCACAAAAGATTCACAGAATACAGTAATATTAATAAATAAAGCCAAGTAAAAATCATTAACAAGCTCGAATTCTTGAACCCTAAACTAGAGACTCTGGGTTCGGTCCCTAGCAGAGTCGCCAGAGCTGTCACACCTCCTTTTTACTGCACCCCGTAAAGGGTATAAATATAAGGGAGTTTTTCCAATTAAAGGACAATCGAAATGGGATTGTTTATTTATTTAAAAATTAGAGTCGCCACTTGGGAGGTTTATAGTGTCCCAAGTCACCGGTTTAAATCCCGAATCGAGGAAAAGATTGACTCTGTATTACAGTCTGCGAACCAGAACTCCCAGTAAGGAACTATGTTAACCCGGGAGAAGGTGTTAGGCATTCCCGAGTTCCGTGGTTATAGCACGGTCGCTTTGATCATACTTGGCTTATTAAAATTATTTAATTACTGGCTTTAGACCCTATGTGCATTTATCCTTTACCGCTTTTTAATTAAGAAAATTATCTCGAAATGGGTCACGCGTACGTGTACCCATTTGTCTGGCGCGTCAAAAAATCATGTCATGCGAACGTGTCCTCAATTAATAACACTTTATTATTATAAGAAAAATAAAGGTTTGACCAAAGTTGCGCGTGTCTAAAGCAAACTACGAACATTTGTCATTTTGTATGATTAAATGGTAGATGGCGCACCTCGGACTACATGAGCTAATCTAATTAATAACCTACGAAAACCCATTTTTATTATTAAGAAGGTTTGCTCGAAGTTGCGCGAACGCATACTCTGAATTAGTTTTTAGAATTGTTATCATGTCACGCGAACGTGTACACAATCACAATTGTATTTTAAACGGCCCTAAAGGTTTCTCTACAAATATTCAACAATTATTCCTAAAATCGAGTCGGAATTTCTAAGGCCACTAGTTATGGGCTAACTACACTGGAAAGCAAATGGGCTAACTCAAGGCCCATGGATACGCGGCCTAGAAAATATTAACGTGGAGAAAGGGCCTGGCAGCTCATTTGCTGGGCCCATATTCTCTTGCTTGAAATTACTCTCTTAAATTTGGCCACATGACCAGTTCAAAGATTCAAGCGGGCTGTACATAATCCCCAAGAATCAGCACAAACCATTGTCCAAAACCTGATTTCGTATAGCCCAAAGCCATTTCTCCAATAATTCGTCGAAATGCCCTCGCAAAGAATCATACCACAGGGTATGTATTATAACTAACAATTAAATCATAAAGACTAAAAGTTAAGCTACAATCTGAATCCAGCAAACTATAGCGAAACAAAAATCTCGATATAAGAACGGACAAAGACAACAAAACAAAACT
The DNA here is from genome assembly GCF_000715075.1 of Nicotiana tabacum. Taxonomy (NCBI): domain Eukaryota; kingdom Viridiplantae; phylum Streptophyta; class Magnoliopsida; order Solanales; family Solanaceae; genus Nicotiana; species Nicotiana tabacum. Next base: position 746,357 of record NC_134087.1, on the reverse strand, counting down.
GCAACTTTAAGGTGGACCTCATCTAACCATTCACCCATTAAAATAACTAAGCCAAACCGACGATGAACACATTAAGATAAATGCATAGTCTCTGAAAATGCAGATAGGTCTTGGACAAATTCATTTCAGTAACCAGACCTATACTATGAGGAGCATGGACTGAACCACACTTTCACATCTTGGAAAGGTTAAATGAGTGCAATAAATCAGACCCAACGAGACTCACCAGCAAATCAAACCAATGAGAACCAACAATAAGAATTTACACTCAGAAGAATGAGTAGATGCACTGCTTGCACAGTGCGAAACATGGTAGATTTTCAGCTAAACAATTAAGAGTGAACATGATAAAGGGAAGATCAGACTACTCTACACATTCTGCTAGTTTCTCAAAGACATGAGTGACATTTTATGAACAAGACAAAAGTACGACTAAGCTATAGGAATGAGCAGATTCAATGCACTGCTTCGAGGTTCCATGTCCATTTCATTTCTTCAAATCCAACCTTACATTAAATAAAGTTCATAGTCATGTACCTGGAAAGCAAAATGTCAGCAGAAATGAGAAGCTCGGCAGTAGGCAGTAGCGATTAATCTAGATTCAGTAATCAGAACAGTGAAATCAGCTCAAAAATCCAATGGAACACTAACCCTCAACAAAGTTTGAACCAAAACTTTTCACAACACACTTTCAATTCATTTCAAATCCCAAAGTGAGAAGCTATTGTTTCCAAGAGTTTTATTCACCGAATGCAATAAAAAAACTCAAAATCAGCAAAGTTTGAACAATGTTTTACAACCGACCATGCAACGAATTCAGAATTCTTCAAGAAAATCCCAGCCGTTTTTAGTTTTTTCTGTATTTTTTCAGCTCTTCCATCCTTGCCTTGAAAGGCAAGATAGAGATGCCTTTATAGGCAAGGCCTTAGGGCAAGCCTACTCTAGAATCAGATTTTTACAAATGAAACCCTTTTTGATTCTGGTTTTAGCTTAGGCCCTTATTCAATTTTTGATTTTGCTCAAATAACCTCAGTTCACATATCAGATTTATAGAATACCCCCTTCGCCCAGCTTCCTAGAAGCTTCCTGTTCTATTATGCAAAGATTCCCTCAACCGACTACCCCAAATTACTCCTCAGACCTCTGGTATTTACTTCAGAAATCCAAACGGGTCAAATTGACCCAAGGATATGGACCAAATTAAATGGGCTACATTTGCGGGACAAATCAACAACAAACCAAAGCCCAATTTCTTAAAACTAAGACCTTAAACTAAATTACTATTATCTGACACAAAATAGAGGGAATTAACTGAACTGCTAGACTAATTAAGAGAGGACCTGAACTAATCATGTATGAAAAAACCCAGAAGCGGAGATGAAGCAGAAACAAAGAATAAAAAGATAAACAACTAAACAAACCGGACAAAGATGATACCTGAACATCAACCAGAAGGTCGATTCCACAAACTTTGTAGGGTTTTTCAAATTTCTGACCGGAATAGCCCTTAATCGTATATTTTCATGTGAAAATACACGAATAAAGTCTGTTGCGGTCTAAAACCCTTCAGCACACTCCAAGATTCGAGAAGTTCTGGGCAGATTCGAAGGAAATCAGTCCGGGATTTAGAAAAAGGGGAGTGGGGTGGTTATAGGGTGTGGTTTTGGGTAGGGTCGGGGTAGGCGCCGCCATCAGAGGCCAGGGATTCGGGGGCGGCTCAGCTAGGGTTTTCCTTCAAAGCCAGATTCGAGCCATTCTGGGTTGATTCAAGGGCGGGGACTTGTAGATTCGGATAGAAGAGGAGGAGGGGTGTTTGGTGTAAGTTTGGTGGCGGTTCACGGTGGCGCCGCCACCGGACGGTGGGGAATTCTGGGGTGGCTACTAGGGTTTGGGGGAGGGTAGGTTTCTGAAGTTGGGACGATGAAATGAGGGGGGTTGTGTTCGGACATATATATACTTCCCAGGTTTATGTTCTAAGCCATTCGATCAAGTGGAGATCAACGACTCAAATTGATGCTGATCAGAACGGCGCCGTTTCGTTTGGGGGAGTCCAAACCGGGTCAAGCGGGTATTGGGCTATGTTGGGCGGGTATAAGGGGGCAATTGGGCTGAAGGGGTTTTAATTAAATTGCCCAAATCTGAATTTCCTTTTGTTTTTTGAATCTTTTCTCTTTTCAATTTCCAAATTTCTTTTCTTTTCAAAATTAGAAATAAATCCTAAATTAATTATTAAAACTAATATTATCCTATCAAATTAACTAATTAACCTCTAAAAATAATTTCCATACTAATTAAATACCAAATTAAAGAAAGCTAACAAAATTCGAGAAATTAAAATTAAAATGCCAAAATGAACTATTTTTCTGTGATTTTTCCATTTTTATAAACACTAAATTACTAATTATTTCAAACATGAAAAAAATTAAATCCTAAATGCAGATGCAGTATATTTTGTATTTTCCATTAATTAACAAACGAAATGCACAGACAAAAATGCAAATAATTAACAGCAAATGCCACAAAATCCACAAAATTGCAAATAATGAAATGAAATTACTTTGTTTTGAATTTATGGGAGTATTTCATGTAGGACAAAAATCACGTGCTCATAGGAATAAAACAAAAGTAAAAACAAAAAGGTAACAAGTTAGTGAGGATTATAAGAAAATATTGCGATATTTAAACACATAGTGCAAGAATGTAAATCGTGTCCTATTTGGGAACCTCTTCGTGCCCGAGGTAGGCCTAGCGACAAGTTGATTTGGAGAACTTAGAATGCTAAATGCCTCATTTTATTGATAAAAAGTAGACGAGTCCCAAATTGACACTAAATAACAGGAAATAAAATATCACTAGTGGTCGTTGGCCTTATTACATTTCATAAAGCAAAAGAAAACTCCTATCTATTTGGTCCCAGAAGGACCTTCCTCAGGTTAAATGCTCTCGTTGATCAAATCCTCTAGCTCGCGTAGGTTCACCAGTAAAAATGCCTTTGCTAGGTGTTCTCCTTCGTTTCCCTTAGCGTTCTGGCAGTCGGTGACTCTCTTCCTCACTTTTCCTTCCAATTCTAGCAGACTCTATTCCAGATATTCCAACTTTCGCTAGCTTTGGCGACCCTCTCTTTCCAATCATTAACTTGGTCATTTGATGGAAGAATCCTCCACCAGTCTAGCAAGAATAGGGGCGTGCTAACCATACCGAAACTGGGGACCTCATTCTTCATTTTCTGCAAGACAAACAAGGTTAGGCACCTACCCCCACGAACTCGACTGTTTAATATCAACAATTGGCATAAAACATTTAGTTCTCCAAATGAATACACAGGACATGGTAGTGTCCGTTTGGGTTTTGGGGAAATCCAGTGGGCTTTGGACAAGGCTATCTTAAAGAGTCATTATGCGGACAACATAACTGACTCGGCTAGGTTTGACCATGATCATGCACAGTTTAAATAGAGTAAGGTTTCTATGGGGTTTTAGACTGGTACCCTTGATCGGATAACTCAAGGGGGAAAGGCACGGAACCGTCGACTACACCATTGATCGACTGATTTTACCACAAATACGCCTTTTCCGAATTTAGGGGTGATAATATCGGAAGAGCGCAACCACTCATTATAAGCGTTGCTATGGTATTTTGTTTGGCACGAGTGGAATATGATGTTAAGTATGATTATGCAACAATTAAAGCAGATTGTCACGTATTTGCATGTTAGGAAAGCAGTAAATACAACAGTTTTTCATAATTTAAAGCGGTAGTAAAGGAAAGCAGCAAAGGAAAGTAATAAAGGAAAGAAACAAAAAGACAAGTCAGTTTTGCAATCGAAAAGAAAATTGAATGCTTGAAAGAAATAAACAGATAATTGCACATAAAGAAGCATAAATTCACGGTAATAGTCTAAAATGGTAAAGCTTAATATCCCCAGCAGAGTCGCCACACTGTCGCGCCCCCTTTTTCTTTCTCGCTATAGCGAAATTGGGTTTATAACATTTGGAGGGACAACTCATTCCTTTTGGGAATTGGGTTTGCATTTGAAGAGTCGCCACCTAATGATTTAAGGTGCATTATGACACCAAAAGAGTTTGATTTTGAATAACCAGAGATTAGGATAAGGGCTTGAAATTATTCCAAGGGGAAGGTGTTAGGCACCCCTCAGAATACACTAGTGTGGTTCCTGGCCAGACAATTATTATGAATTTGGGTGCAATTAACATATAAGCAAATAAGGCTCAAACAAGAGGGGATTTCAACACAGAATGGATTTTAAAGTAAACCAGTTTTGAAAGAACAATTAGAAAAGCTGATTTTTTTTTAAAACAAAAGGGGTAGAAATGCTAAAGAATAAAGGAAAGGAGGTCCTAGGTTTATTAAAAATATGGATCACCCCACACAATATCCGATAATCACTCCTCAATGAGGGGCTAAACGTGACATTATAGTGTGGTCATCATATCCATATCTACCCTTTCCACCCCGTTAAGGTATTCAAAACGTGGATTGGTCACGATTGCTTATTGCATGCTATTACCCATCCTAATCATATCAGTCCCGGGGGCATTTAGGACTATTAATCCTAAAAAGGAGGGGTGTTGGTCTTGTTTGGAGTTTCAAAGGTAAAATTCTAAGGTGACATACAAAAACACATGTTGCACATTTTAGGAGGAGCATATAAAAAAATAGAGTCTCAGTTATACCTCCTTAAACAGAAAAGCACATAATTAGCATGACTTTCACGTACTATTTAAAGTCTGATTGAAATATTAAAGACGAGGAAAACGAGATTGTTTGAAACAGTTTCAGTTTATCACATAACTCAGATAAGAAGTCCTAGTCAGGCCTGCTTGTGGGTAGTAATTATTAACAGAAGCAGATTCAATTTACAGTTATTACCCTAAGGCTTGCCCAAGTGTTTGTACAAAGGTCATATAGGCATGATTCAAAAGACAGTAAAACTTGAAGTGAATTATTTGAAACCCTATATGCATACTTGTTAAACTGGCTAAGTGAGAGACTCGGATTATTAAAAGAAAGGCAGAATTTAAACGAATTGATTATAAGCTCTGCAACTGACAGTATCTATTATTACTGATTTTATATATAACATTAAGTGAAGCGAATCAGATTCAATTAGAAACTCCTATAGGCATATTTTCTAGGCATAACTGATTTTAGACACTTATAGGCATAGCGTCGAAATTGCAGAAGCCTTATAGACATGATATCTACATATAATTGAATATGCAGGATTTTAGAACACCCTATAGGCATGATTCCTAGATGAAGTTTGCGTATGCAAAATTGAAACAATCCTATAGACATGGTTTCTATATGAAATTAAAATATGCAGAACTAGAATAGTCCTATAGACATGATTTCTATATAAAGTTGGATATGCAGAATTCAGAACAATCATATAGACATGGTTTCTATATGTAACTGAATATGCAGAATTATGAACAGTCTTATAGACGTGATTTCTATATGAAGTTGAATATGTAGAATTGAAACAGTCCTATAGGCATAATTTCTACCCTTTGCATGCATAGTTACCCAGCCCTGTTTTACTAGCCGGCCCCAAATATTTATCGTAACTTATTACAAGCCAGAATGAATAAAATTACATTAGAAAAGGTAAAAAGTACAACTAGAGAAAGCCTGATTCTGACTTCCTCTCTGAGTTACAAGATAGACCAACCCAAAGATCATTGATTCAAAGCCTTTCTCTAATTTGAGTGTGTCAGAGTTCCCTAAGAGCCTCGATGGGACTCCGAGCAGTGCTCACACCCAAATTGTATTACCAGAATAGGGATAAGTGCAGTGTGGAAGTGCCAACCCTCAAGTGTCCAAGTTCGGAGGGAGCTCAAGGGGTCCCAAGGCAAGGCTCACTAGGGGGCAGAACTTAAAGTCTAAGAGAGAATGTGCAAGTGAATAGCAGAGTTCTGGGGAATAAAGGAGAGGGAAACAGCTACAAATAGGCACACAAAAGAGGTTCAGGGGAATAGGGAAATTGCGAAGAGCTTATGTGCTTAGGCAAGGGTAAGCTTTGGGCATGAACAGCAACAGACAATGGTGGCATGCTTATAAGCCTACCAGAACATACAATATCAGAAAAACATAGAAGTGGGGGATCAAGCTTGAGTCATGGGCAGTAATATTTAGTGTTGTCATGCCTCATCAAACACATTGGGGTGGGGGTTTGGAATTCATAATAAATGTAGAACAGGCATAAAGAAATTATAGCATGCTAAAATAGGTACTGAACCAAACACAAGCAGTAGACAAACAAAAAGGTAAAAGTATTAAGTAAACACATTGTTGTGATGCTGGAAACTTAATCAGAACATACCAGTTCAAAGAAGAAAAATATAGCAGTAGCATTGCTTGAAAGAAAACAAGCCACAATACAAGTAATAAAGAGAAAGTGCTTTTTGAATGTGAGTGTAAGTTCATTTTTTTGTCAATGAAAGAGTATGGTATTTATAGTTTTAAAACAGACAGCGAATAAGGCAAGAAAATAACCATGTACCAATTAAAATCAATCAGTAGAAAAACTTCCTTTAATTAAGGAGTTTAAACTCAAACGGTAATGAGCAGAAATTATTTAAGAAAAGAGATCAAGTAAGCATCTTGTGTAAAGTAGGCAATTAGGGGTAAATGCATAGGAGTTTAATTAAAGGAAGGATCTTTGAAATACACGGTTAAGCAAATAAGGTAAGAATCAATCAGTACATAGTAAATTAAGGAGTCAGAGATTTGAAATTACTGGTTCATGAATAAACCAAGTTAGAAAGGCTAAGGAAAGTTTTTGACTGAAACCAAGTAACAGGGAAATTAGCAAAACAAAGAAAGAAAGAAATCAGACTTACACAAAAGGAAGTCTGAAATCTGTCAAAAATTGAAAGTCATTCTAGAGGAGAAGTTCAGCACATATAAAGGGTACACAAGTATTAGGAATGCGAGGCTGAATTTAGGACAAACGAAAATGGCATGCAATCACAAAATCAATGAGTAGTGAGTTATAGGAACATGCTAGTCATATAGATCAGTTTCAGTAACTCAGCAATGGAGGAGAAAGAGAGAGAGAGAGAGAGTTCAAATAGAATACAAAGGTCCAGTAGAAAGACCTTAGAAGAGTTTTAGCAGGAAATCAGAATCGTATAAAGAAACAAAGGTCGGAACAAAGATTTTGAAGTTCAAACGAGCAGTAGATGAAACAACTTCAGAAACTCTAATAGGTCCGAAGCAGTTAGGGTTTTGAAATCAAACAAGTTCAGAGATGAAGAAAAAGCAAATCACATAGCAAATGGTCTCAAAACTCGAATGAATCCCCAAATTTTAGGGTTTCACCATCAATCGAGTGTAGAGATGAAGGGACAAGTAATCACGGCAAAAGATACTAACGAAACAAGTTCAGAAATCTTAGAAAGAGACCGAGACTTTTAACATGCATTTTGCAGTAGAAGAAACTCATGAGAAACATAGTAGAAGAACAACATGCGACACACAGTAGAAGAAACACATAAGAAACACAGCATAAGAAACTCATGAGAAACACAGTAGAAGAAACACATAAGAAACATAGTAGAACATACTAAAGATCAGAGAGACTTCTAAATAACTTAACAAAACCCTAGATCGGAAAAGATAAAGGTTTTGAAAGGAGAGTTTTGAAAGAAATCTCGAGAAATCGTTTAAAAGTTTAAGGAAAAAACAGATCTAGAACAGATCTAAAGGAATCATAAGAACCTCAAAGGTTAGGGTTTCAGAATAAACCTAGAGGGTGAGAGAGTCTTGGAGATCATTGATTTAAGTAGGAGAGGTCAAGATCTAACTCGAATAGCCATAGCTGGCCGGAGCAAGGTCGAAGATGGCCGGAGATAGCCATAGCACTGAAAACATCTGAGGTCTGGACCAAGTCTCTTCAAGGTCTAGTCTTGAAGTCATGATAATCGAGCATGTAGGAGTCGTAGGAGGTAGATACAGGTCATCAATGGCCTCAGAAGCCATAGATTCCGGTGATTTTAGGGTGGAAGTGGAGGAGGCGGCTAGGGTTTTAGAGGGGAGTTGAGAGAGAATTGGGAGAGGGGGAATTCAAGGGCGGTTTCAGACGAGAAATAATTAGGGTTAGGGGGTAATGGGGAATTAAAAAGGAAAGGATGAGTGTGAGCTGTTGATCTGTTAGATCAACGGCTAGGATAAAAAGGGGGGTCGGGTGGGTTATTTTAATGGGTTGTGGATCGGGTAGATTTAAGACTTGGGCCGGGTAATAGGATTTGAAATTGGGTTCAATTAGGGGTGCCAAATCTGGCCAAAATTAAAATACCAATGGGCTAACAATTAAATAGCCACTTTCCTTTATTTATTTTATAAAAAATAGTAAAATAGTTTTTGGAAATAAATTAAAGGTACTAAAATGATTAATAATACATACTTATCAAATTAAAAATACTGAAGTTAATTTTATAAATATAAACAGAATTAAATCTTAAAAATGGCTAATATTGCAATTACGTGAAATTTAGCTTTAAAAATACTAAATAAATTTATAAAAAATATGAAAAATTTATGTTAGCTATATTTTAATGCAAATATGTGAATCCAATAGATGAATCACCAAAATCATAATTTTGGGAAAATCTTTTGGGTTTTTCTTGCTAAAATATGGTAATAAATTAATTTAAAAATCCTTAAAGTTAAAGAGAAAAATATTGAAACCTTGGGACATACTTATATATGCATATACATGCTATTTTGAGAGTATATGGCATATTTGAAAAATATACAAGGAAAAATTAGGTATCAACAAGGGGTGGTGACTATGGTTCCTTAGGTCGTATTTGATGTCTCGGAATATATTAAGACGATCCGGGACCGAGGTTCCGAGCCCACGAAAGGCGTGGGCTATAGCACACGAAAATGAGGGAATCGGGGCGGAATTCGAGTTTTATGGCCGTAAAACGCCAAAAAATGTAATTTAGTCACGGCGAGGCAGTGACTATGGTTCCTCAGGTTGTATTTGATGTCCCAGAAAAATATTAGGCAATCCAGGTTCGGGGGCCCGGGCCCATGGCTGAAGGCGTGGGCTATATCACACGAAAATATGGGAAACGGGCGGAATTCCAGTTTTATGGCCATAAAACGCCAAATAATATAATTTGGTCATGGCGGGGTAGTGAGTATTGTTCCTTAGGTCGTATTTTATGTCCCAGAAAAATATTAGGCGATCTTGGTCCGGGGCCTGGCCCACGACGGAAGGCGTGGGCTATAACACATGAATATATGGGAATCTGGCGAAAATCCAGGTTTATGGCCGTAAAATGCTAAAAAATGTAATTTGGTCATGGTGGGGTGGTAAGTATGGTTCCTTACGTCGTATTTAATGTCCCAAAAAAATATTAGGCGATTCGGGTCTGGGGGCCCGGGCCCACGCCGGAAGGCGTGGGCAATAGCACACGAAAATATTGAAATCGGGAGGAATACCAATTTTATGGCCGTGAAATGCCAAACAATTTAATTTGGTCATGTCAGGGTTGTGATTATGGTTCCTTAGGTCGTATTTGATGTCCCGGAAAAATAGTTGGTGATCCAGATCCGGGGGCTCGGGCCCACGGCAAAAGGCGTAGGCTACAGCACACGAAAATATGGGAATCGGGCAGAATTCCAGTTTTATGGCTGTAAAATTTCAAAAAATGTAATTTGGTCTCGGAGCGGCGGTGACTATGGTTCCTTAGGTCGTATTTGATGTCTCGGAATATATTAAGATGATCCGGGACCGAGGTTCCGAGCCCACGAAAGGCGTGGGCTATAGCACACGAAAATATGGGAATCGGGGCGGAATTCGAGTTTTATGGCCGTAAAATACCAAAAATGTAATTTGGTCATGGAAAGGTTGTGAATATGGTTCCTTAGGTAGTATTTGATGTCTTGGAAAATTATTAATCGATCAGGGTCCTAGGGCCGGGCCCACGACGGAAGGCGTGGGCTATAGCACACGAAAATATGGGAATCGGGCAGAATTCCAGTTTTATGGCCATAAAACGCCAAAAATGTAATTTAGTCGTGGCGTGGTAGTGAGTATGGTTCCTTAGGTCGTATTTGATGTTCTGGAAAAATATTAGGCTATCCGGGTCTGGGGGCCCCGGTCCACGGTGGAAGGAGTGGGTTATAGCACACGAAAATATGGGAATCGGGCGAAATTCCATTTATGTCCGTGAAACGCCGAAAATTTAATTTGGTCATGGTTAGGCAGTGACTTTGGTTCCTTAGGTCATATTTGATGTGCGATCCAGGTCCGGGGGACCGGGCCCACGGCGGAAAGCGTGGGCTATAGCACACGAAAATATAGGAAATGGGCGGAATTCCGGTTCATGGCCATAAAACGCCGAAAAATATATTTTGGTCATGGAGGGGTGGTTAGTATGGTTCCTTAGGTCGTATTTTACGTCCCGAAAAAATATTAGGCGATCCGGGTTCGGGGGCCCGGGCCCACGACAGAAGGTGTAGGCTATAGCACATGAAAATGTGGGAATCAGGCGGAATTCCAGTTTAATGGCCAAAAAGTGCTAAAAAATATAATTTTATTGTGACGAGGCGGTGAGTATGGTTCCTTAGGTCGTATTTGATGTCCCAAAAATATATTAGGTTATCCGGGTCCGGGGGCCCGGGCCCTCGACGGAAGGCATGGGCTATAGCACACAAAAATATGGGAATCGGGCAAAATTCCAGTTTTTTGGCCGTAAAATGCCAAAAATTACATGTTGGTCATGGCAGGGTTGTGACTATGGTCAAATACGACCTTAGGAACCATAGTCACCACCCTGCCATGACCAACATGTAATTTTTGGCATTTTACGGCCAAACAATTGGAATTTCGCCCGATTCCCATATTTTACGGGTCGTATTTGATGTCACAAAAAATAATTAGGGGATCTGGGTCCGGGGACCCGGGCCTACGGTGGAAGGCGTGGACTAGCACACAAAAATATTGGAGTCCGGCGGAATTCCATTTTTTTAGCCATGAAACACCAAATATAATTTGGTGATGGCGGGGCAGTGACTATGGTTCCTTATTTCATATTTAATATCCTAGAAAAATATTACGCGATCCAGGTTTGGGGGCCCAGGCCCACAGCAGAAGGCGTGGGCTATAGCAAAACGAAAATATGGGAATTGGGCGAAATTCCAGTTTTATGGTCGCAAAACGCCAAAAAATGAATATTGTTTATGGTGGGGCGGTGAATATGGTTCCATAAGTCGTATTTTATGTCCCTAGAAAAATATTAGGCGATTCGGGTCCTGGGGCTTTGGGCCACGGCGGAAGGCCAGGGCTATGGCACACGAAAATATGGAAATCAGGCAAAAATCCAGTTTATGGCAGTAAAACGCAAAAAAATGTAACTTTTTCATGGAAGGCAGTGACTATGGTTTTTTAGGTAGTACTTGATGTTTCGAAATAATAATCCATGTCCGGGGGCCCGAGCCCACAGCGGAAGGCGTGGGCTATAGCACGTGAAAATAAGGGATTCAGGCAAAATTCCAGTTTTATGGCCATAAAATTCCAAAAAGGTAATTTAGTCATGGCGGGGCGGTGAATATGGTTCCTTAAGTCATATTTGATGTCCCGAAAAAATATTAGGCGATCCGGGTTCGGGGTCCTGGGCCCACGGCGGAAGGCGTGGGTCGAAAATATGGGAATCTGGCAGAATTCTAGTTCTATGGCCGTAAAATGCAAAAAAATGTAATTTGTTCAAGGCGGTGTGGTGACTATGGTTCCTTAGGTCGTATTTGATTTTCCTGATAAATATTAGGTGATCCGGATTCGGGGGATCAGGCCCACGGCGGAAGGCGTGGGCTATAGCATACGAAAATATGGGAATTGGGCAGAATTCTAGTTTTATGGCCGTAAAATGCCAAAAAATGTATATTGTTCATGGTGGGGCGATGACTATGGTTACTTAGGTCATATTTGATGTCCCTAGAAAAATATTAGGCGATCTAGGTCCTGGGGCCTGGGGCCACGGCGGAAGGCATGGGCTATAGCATAAGAAATGTGGGAATCGGGCGGAATTTCAATTTTATGGCCGTAAAATTGCAATAAATTACATGTTGGTCATGGAAGGGCGGTGACTATGATTTCTTAGGTCATATTTGATGTCCCAGAAAAATATTAGGGGATCCATATCTGGGGGCCCGAGCCCACGATGAAAGGCTTGGGCTATAGCACACGAAATTGTGGGAGTCGGGCGGAATTCCATATTTTTGGCCATAAAACACCAAAAATGTAATTTGGTTATGGCGGGGCAGTCAGTATGGTTCCTTAGGTCGTATTTGATGTCCTGAAAAAATATTATGCGATCCGAGTCCGATGGCCCGGGACCACGATGGGAGGCGTGGGCTATAGCACATGAAAATTTGGGAATCGAGGCGGAGTTCCAGTTTTAGGGTCGTAAAAAGATAAAAAATGTAATTTGGTCATAGAGAGGTTGTGACTATGGTTCCTTAGGTCATATTTGATGTCGCAGAAAATTTTTAGATGATCCGAGATCGGGGGCCCGAGCCCTGCGTGGAGGCGTGGGCTGTAGCACACGAAAATAAGGGAATCGGGCGAAATTCCTGATTTATGGCCGTAAAACGAAAAATATGTAATTAGGTCATCGCAGGGCGGTGAGTTTGGTTCCTTAGGTACTATGTGATGTCCCGAAAACATATTAGGCGAACCAAGTCCCCGGCCCACGGTGTAAGCTATTAGGCGATCCGGGAGCCCGTGCCCATGGTGGAAGGCGTGAGCTATAGCACACGAAAATATGGGAATCGGGCGGAATTCCAAATTTATGGCCATAACATGCCAAAAAAGTAATTTGGTCATGGCGGGGCGATGACTACGGTTCCTTAGATAGTTTTTGATATCCCTGAAAAGTATTAGGCGATCCGGCTCCGGAGGCCCGGGCCCATGGCGGAAGGCATGGGCTATAGCACATGAAAATATAGGAATGGGGCGTAATTTAAGTTTTATGGACATAAAATGCAAAAAATAGTAATTTGGTCATGGCGGGGCGGTGACTATGATTCCTTAGGTCGTATTTGATGTCCCGAAAAAATATTAGGCAATTCGGGTCCAGTGGCCCGGGCCCACGACGGAAGGCATGGGCTATAGCACACGAAAATATAGGAATCGTGCGGAATTCTAGTTTTATGGCCGTAAAATGCCAAAAGAATGGTGACTACGGTTCCTTAGGTCGTATTGATGTCCCGAAAAAATATAAGGCAATCCGGGTCCGGGGGCACAGCCCACGGCGGAAGGCGTGGGCTATAACACATGAAAAAATGGGAATCAAGCGGAATTCTGGTTTTATGGCTGTAAAATGCCAAAAATGTAATTTGGTCATGGCAGGGTTGTGAATATGGTTCCTTATGTAGTATTTGATGTCCCGAAAAAATATTTGGCGATCCATCTCCGGGGGCCCGGGCCCACGGAGGAATGCGTGGATTACTGCACACGAAAATATAGGAATCAGGCGGAATTCCAGTTTTACGGCCGTAACATGCCAAAAAATGTAATTTGTTCATGGATGGGCGGTGACTATAGTTCCTTAGGTCGTATTAGATGTCCCGAAAAATATTAGGTGATCCGGGTCCCGGGGCCGGAGTCCATGGAAGGCGTGGGCTATAGCAGACGAAAATATGAGAATTAGGCGAAATTCCAGTTTTATGGCTGTAAAATGTAATTTGGTCATGGAGGGGCAGTGACTATGATTCCTTAGGTCGTATTAGATGTCTCGGAAAATATTAGGCGATCCGAGATCGGGGGCCCGAGCCCACGGCAGAAGGCGTGGGCTATAGCACACGAAAATATGGGAATCGGGCGGAATTCAAGTTTTATGGCCGTAAAATACTAAAAATTATAATTTGGTTATGGAGGGCGGTGAATATGGTTCCTTAGGTCGTATTTGATGTCTCGAAAAAATATTAGGCTATCTGAGTCCGGGGGCCCAAGCCCACCGCGAAAGGCGTGGGCTATAGCACAAGAAAATAAGGGAATCAGGCAGAATTCTAGTTTTATGGCCGTAAAACGCAATGAAATGTAATTTAGTCATGGAGGAATAGTTAATATGGTTCCTTAGGTCATATTTGATGTCCCGGAAAAATATTAAGCGATACAGGTCCGGAGTCCCAGTCCCACGGCGAAAGGCGTGGGCTATAGTACACGAAAATATGGGAATCAGACGGAGTTCCAGTTTCATGGATGTAAAATGTCAAAGAATGTAATTTGGTCATGGTGAGCAGTGACTATGGTTCCTTAGGTCGTATTTGATGTCTCGAAAAAATATTAGGCAATTCGGGTCGGGGGGGCCTAGGCCCACGACGGAAGGCATGGGCTATAACACATGAAAATGTGGGAATCAGGCATAATTCTAATTTTATGGCCGTAAAATGTCAAAAAATATAATTTGGTCATGGCGTTGTGGTGACTATGGTTGCTTAGGTCACATTTGATGTCCCGAAAATATATAAGGCGATTCGGGTCCGGGGGACCGGGCCCACGGCGGAAGGCGTGAGCTATAGCACACCAAAATATGGGAATCGAGCGGAATTCCAGTTTTATGGCCGTAAAATTCCAAAAAGGTAATTTGGTCATGGCAGGGCAGTGATTATTGTTCCTTAGGTAATATTTGATGTCTCGAAAAAATATTAGGTGATCCGGGTCTGGGGGCTCTAGCCCAAGGCGAAAGGCGTGGGCTATAGCACACGAAATTATGGGAATCGGGCGGAATTCCAGTTTTATGGCCGTAATACGCCAAAAAATGTAATTTTTTCATGGCGGGGTGGTGACTATGGTTTCGTAGGTCGTATTTGATATTCCAAAAAAATATTAGGCGATACGGGTCTTGGGGCCCGGGCCCACGGCGTAAGGCGTCAGCTATAGCACACAAAAATATATGAATCGGGCAGAATTCCAGTTTTATAGCCATAAAATACAAAAAACAAAATATAATTTGGTCATGGAGGGGCGATGAGTATGTTTCCTTAGGTCTTTTTTGGTGTCTCAGAAAAATATTAGGCAATCCGGGTCCAGGGGCTCTGGCCCACGGCGAAAGGCGTGGGCTATAGCACACTAAAATATGGGAATCGTGCAGAATTCCAATTTTATAGCCGTAAAATACAAAAAAAAAAATATAATTTGGTCATGGAGGAGCGATGAGTATGTTTCCTTAGGTCGTATTTGGTGACTCAGAATAATATTAGGCAATCCGTGTCCGGGAGCTCTGGCCCACGGCGAAAGGGGTGTGCTATAGCACACTTAAATATGGGAATCAGGCGCAATTCTAGTTTTATGGTCGTAAAACGCAAAACAAATGTTATTTGGTCATGGAGGGGCGGTGACTATGGTTCCTTAGGTCGTATTTGATGTCCCGGAAAAGTATTAGGTGATCCGGGTCCGGGTGCACGACGGAAGGTGTGGGCTATAGCACACGAAAATCTGGGAATCGTGTGGAATTCCAGTTTGATGACCGTAAAATGCCAAAAAAATGTAATTTGGTCATGGCGGGGAAGGGACTATGGTTCCTTAGGTCGTATTTGATGTCCCAGAAAACTATTAGGTGATCAAGGTTCGGGGGCCAGGGCCCACGACGGAAGGCGTGGGCTATAGCACACGAAAATATGGGAATCGGGCGAAATTCCAGTTTTATGGTCGTAAACTGGCAAAAAATGTAATTTGGCCATGGAAGGGCAGTGACTATGGGTCCTTAGGTCGTAGATGATGTCCAAAAAAATTATTAGGCGATCCGGGTCTGGGGCCCAAGCCCACGGCGGAAGGCGTGAGCTATAGCACACGAAAATATGGGAATCAGGCGGAATTCTAGTTTTATGGACATAAAACGCAAAACAAATGTTATTTTGTCGTGGAGGGGCGGTGACTATGGTTCCTTAGGTCGTATTTGATGTCCTAGAAAAGTATTAGGTGATCCGGGTCCGGGTGCACGGCGGAAGGCGTGGGCTATAGCACACGAAAATCTGGGAATCGTGTTGAATTCCAGTTTGATGGCCGTAAAATGTAATTTGGTCATGGCGGGGAAGGGTATATGGTTCCTTAGGTCGTATTTGATGTCCTAGAAAAATATTAGGTGATTAAGGTCCGGGGGCCAGGGCCCACGACGGAAGGAGTGGGCTATAGCACACGAAAATATAGGAATTGGGCGAAATTCCAGTTTTATAGTCGTAAACTAGCAAAAAATGTAATTTGGTCGTGGTAGGGCAGTGACAATGGTTTCTTAGGTCATATCTAATGTCCCGAAAAAAATTAGGTGATATGGGTTCGGGGGCCCGGTCCCACGGCGGAAGGCGTCGGCTATTGCACACGAAAATATGGGAATCGGGTGGAATTCTAGTTTTATGACCGTAAAACGACAAAAAATGTAATTTTCCCTTGGAGGGGAGGTGACTATGATTCCTTAGGTCGTATTTGATGTCCCGAAAAATTATTATGCGATCCGAGTCCGGGGCCACGGGCCTACGATGGAAGGCATGGACTATAGCGCACGAAAATATGGGAATCGGGTGGAATTCCAGTTTTATGGCCGTAAACTCAATAAAATGCAATTTGGTCGAGAAGGGGCGGTGACTATGGTTCCTTAGGTCATATTTGATGTCCCAGAAAAATATTCAACGATCCGAGTGAGGGGGCCCGGGCCCATGGCGGAAGGCGTGGGCTATAGCACATGAAAATATGGGAATCGGGCGGAATTCGAGTTTTAAGGCCGTAAAATGCTAAAAATATAATTTGGTCATAGAGGGGAAGTGACTATGGTTCCTTAGGTCGTTTGTGATGTCCCAAAAAAATATTAGACGACCCTGGTCCAGGGGATCGGGCCCACGGTGAAAGGTGTGGGCTATAGCACACGAAAATATGGGAATCGGACGGAATTCCAGTTTTATGGCTGTAAAACGCAAAAAAATGTAATTTCGTCATGGTGGGGGTGAATATGGTTCCTTAGGTCGTATTTGATGTCCCGAAAAATATTAGGCGATCCGGTTCCGGGGGCACAGGCCCACGGCGGAAGGCGTGGGATATAGCGCACGAAAATATGGGAATCGGGCGGAATTCCAAATTTATGGCCGTAAACTCAAACAAATGTAATTTAGTCGTGACGGGGCGGTGACTATGGTTCCTTAGGTTGTATTTGATATCCTAAAAAATATTCAGCGATCCGGGTCTGGGGGCCCGGGCCCACGGCGGAAGGTGTGGGCTATAGCACATAAAAATATGGGAATCGGACGGAATTCCAGTTTTATGGCCGTAAAACACTAAAAATATAATTTGGTCATAGAGGGGTGGTGAATATGGTTCCTTAGGTCGTATTTTATGTCCCAAAAAAATATTCAGTGATCCGGGCCCGGGGGACCGGGTCCACAGCGGAAGTCGTGGGCTATAGCACACGAAAATATGGGAATCGGACGGAATACCAAGTTTATGGCCGTGAAATGCCGAAAAATGTTATTTGGTCATGGAAGGGTTGTGACTATGGTTTCTTAGGTTGTATTTGATGTCCTGAAAATATATTTAGCGATCCAGGTCCGGGGGCCCAGGCCCACGGTAAAAGGCGAGGGCTATAGCACATGAAAATATGAGAATCGGGCGGAATTCAAGTTTTATGGCCGTAAAATGCCAAAAAATGTAATTTGGTCTCGGAGGGGCAGTGACTATGGTTCCCTAGATCGTATTTGATGTCTCGAAAAATATTAGACGATCCGGGTCCAGGGGCCCGAGCCCACGGAAGGCGTCACAAAAATATGGGAATCGGGCGGAATTTTTGTTTTATAGCCGTAAAACGCCAAAAAATGTAATTTTGTCATGGAGGGGCTTTTATTGTAGTTCCTTAAGTCGTATTTGATGTCTCGGAAAATATTAGGTGATCCGGCTCCGGGGGCCCGATCCCATGGCGAAAGGCGTGGGCTATAGTACACGAAAATATGTGAATCGCGTAGAATTAAAGTTTTATGGCCGTAAAATACCAAAAAATATAATTTAGTTATGGCTGGGAGGAGAATATGGTTCCTTAGGTAGTATTTGATGTCTCGGAAAAATATTAGCGGATCCGAGTCCGAGGGCCAGGGCCCACGGCGGAACACGTGGGCTATAGCATACGAAAATATGGGAATCGGGCAAAATTCAAGTTTATGGTCGTAAAAGGCCAAAAAATGTAATTTAGTCATGGCGTGGCGGTGAGTATGGTTCCTCAGGTCGTATTTGATGTCCCAAAAAAATATTAGGTTATCCAGGTCTGGGGGCTAGGGCCCACGGCAGAAGGCGTGGGCTATAGCACACGACAATGTGGGAATCGGGCGAAATTCCATTTTTATGGCCGTAAAACGCCAAAAAATTTAATTTGGTCATGGAGGGGCGGTGACTATGGTTACTTAGGTTGTATTTGATGTCTCGAAAAAATAATAGGAGACCGGGGTTCGGGGGACTGGCCCACAGCGGAAGGCGTGGGCTATAGCACATAAAAATATGGGAATCAGGTGGAATTCCAATTTTATGGCCGTAAAATGCCAAAAAATGTAATTTTATCGTAGCGAGGCAGTGACCATAGTTCCTTAGGTCGTATTCAATGTCCCGGAAAAATATTAGGCGATCCAGGTCGGAGGGCCTGGGCCCACGGCGGAAGGCGTGGGCTATAGCACACGAAAATGTGGGAAACGGGAGGAATTCCAGTTTTATGGACGTAAAACGCCAAAAAGTATAGTTTGGCCATGGAGGGGCGGTGAGTGTAGTTCCTTAGGTCGTATTTGATGTCTCGAAAAAATATTAAGTGATCCGAGTCTAGGGGCCCGATCCCACGGCGGAAGGCGTGGGCTATAGTACACGAAAATATGTGAATCGCGCAGAATTAAAATTTTATGGCCGTAAAATACCAAAATATATAATTTAGTTATGGCGGGGAGGAGAATATGGTTCCTTAGGTAGTATTTGATATCTCGGAAAAATATTAACCGATCCGAGTCCGGAGGTCCGGGCCCACAGTGGAACACGTGGGCTATGGCATACGAAAATATGGGAATCAGGCAAAATTTAAGTTTATGGACGTAAAAGGCCAAAATATGTAATTTAGTCGTAGTGTGGTAGTGAGTATTGTTCCTTAGGTCATATTTGATGTCCCAAAAAAATATTAGGCTATCCAGGTCTGGGGGCTAGGGCCCACGGCGGAAGGCGTGGGCTATAACACACGACAATGTGGGAATCGGGCGAAATTCCATTTTATGGCCGTAAAATGCCAAAATATTTAATTTGGTCATGGAGAAGCGGTGACTATGGTTCCTTAGGTCGTATTTGATGTCCCGAAAAAATATTAGCCGATCTGGATCCGGGGGACCGACCCACGGCGGAAGGCGTGGGCTATAACACATGAAAATATGGGAATCGGGTGGAATTCCAATTTTATGGATGTAAAACGCCAAAACATGTAATTTTATCATAGCGAGGCAGTGACCATAGTTCCTTAGGTCGTATTCGATGTCTCAGAAAAATATTTGGCGATCCAGGTCCGCGGGCCCGGGCCCACGGCGGAAGGCGTGGGCTATAGCACACGAAAATATGGGAAACGGGAGGAATTCTAGTTTTATGGCCGTAAAACTCCAAAAAATATAGTTTGGTCATGGAGTGGAGGTGAGTATAGTTCCTTAGGTCGTATTTTATGTTCCGAAAAAATATTAGGCGATCCGGGTCTGGGGGCCTGGGCCCACGACGGAAGGCGTGGGGTATAGCACATGAAAATATGGGAATCGGGCGGAATTCCAGTTTTATGGTCGTAAAATGCTAAAAATGTAATTTGGTCGTGTAGGAGCGGTGACTATGGTTCCTTACATCGTATTTTATGTCCCGAAAAAATATTAGGCGATCCGGGTCCGGGGACCCGGGCCCACGGCGGAAGGGGTGGGCTATAGCACACGAAAATATGGGAATCGGGCGGAATTCAAGTTTTATGACTTTAAAACGACAAAATATGTAATTTTGTCATGGAGGGGAAGTGACTATGGTTCCTTAGGTCGTATTTGATGTCCCAAAAAATATTAGACGATCCGGGTCCGGGGGCTCGGGCCCACGGTGAAAGGTGTGGGCTATAGCACACGAAAATATGGGAAACAGGCGGAATTCCAGTTTTATGGCCCGTAAAATGCAAACCAATGTAATTTGGTCATGGTGGGGGGTAAATATGGTTCCTTAGGTCGTATTTGGTGTCCCGAAAAAATATTAGGCGATTCGGTTCCGAGGGCACGAGCCCACGGCGGAAGGCGTGGGATATAGCGCACGAAAATATGGGAATCGGGCGGAATTCCAGTTTTATGGCCATAAACTTAAAAAACTGTAATTTGGTCGTGACAGGGCGGTGACTATGGTTCCTTAGGTCGTATTTTATGTCCCTAAAAGTTATTCGGCGATCTGGGTCAGGAGGCCCAGGCCCACGGCGGAAGGTGTGGGCTATAGCACATAAAAATATGAGAATCGGGCGGAATTCCAGTTTTATGGCCGTAAAATGCTAAAAATATAATTTGGTCATAGCGGGGCGGTAAATATGGTTCCTTAGGTCGTATTTGATGTCCCAAAAATATATTCGGTGATCCGCGCCCGGGGGACCGGGTCCACAGCGGAAGTCGTGGGCTATAACACACGAAAATATGGGAATCGGACGGAATACCAATTATATGGCCGCGAAATGCCAAAAAATATTATTTGCTCATGGAAGGGTTGTGACTATGGTTCCTTAGGTTGTATTTGATGTCCCAAAAAAATATTTAGCGATCCAGGTCCGGGGGCCCGGGCCCACGGTGGAAGGCGAGGGCTATAGCACACAAAAATATGAGAATCGGGCGGAATTCAAGTTTTATGGCCGTAAAATGCCAAAAATGTAATTTGGTCTCGGAGGGGCAGTGACTATGGTTCCTTAGGTCGTATTTGATGTCTCGAAAAAATATTAGCGATCGGGGTCCGGGGGACTGACCCACGGCGGAAGGCGTGGGGTATAGCACATGAAAATATGGGAATCGGGTGGAATTCCAATTTTATGGTCGTAAAATGCCAAAAAATATAATTTTATCATAGCGAGGCAGTGACCATAGTTCCTTAGGTCGTATTCGATGTCTTGGAAAAATATTAGGCGATCCAGGTTAGGGGGCTCGGGCCCACGACGGAAGGCGTGGTCTATACGATAATATGGGAAACGGGAGGAATTCCAGTTTTATGGCCGTAAAATGCCAAAATATATAGTTTGGTCATGGAGGGGCGGTGAGTATAGTTCCTTAGGTCGTATTTGATGTCCTAAAAAAATATTAGGCGATACGGGTGTGGGGGCCCGATCCCACGGCGGAATGCGTGGGCTATAGTACACGAAAATATGTGAATCGCGCAGAATTAAAGTTTTATGGCCGTAAAATACCAAAATATATAATTTAGTTATGGAAAGGAGGAGAATATGGTTCATTAGGTAGTATTTGATATCTCGGAAAAATATTAGCCGATCCGAGTCCGGGGGCCCGGGCCCACGGCGGAACACGTGGGCTATAGCATACGAAAATATGGGAATCGGGCGAAATTCCAGTTTATGGCCGTAAATGGCCAAAAAATGAAATTTAGTCGTGGCGTGGCGGTGAATATGGTTCCTTAGGTCGTATTTGTTGTCCCAAAAAATATTAGGCTATCCAGGTGTGGGGGCTAGGGCCCACGGCGGAAGGCGTGGGCTATAGCACACGACAATGTGGGAATCGGGCGAAATTCCATTTTTATGGCCGTAAAATGCCAAAAAATTTAATTTGGTCATGGAGGAGCGATGACTATGGTTCCTTAGGTCGTATTCGATGTCCCGAAAAAATATTAGGCGATCGGAGTCCGGGGGACTGACCCACGACGGAAGGCGTGGGCTATAGCACATGAAAATATGGGAATCGGGTGGAATTCCAATTTTATGGCCGTAAAACGCCAAAGACTGTAATTTTATCATAGCGAGGTAGTGACCATAGTTCCTTAGGTCGTATTCAATGTCCCGGAAAAATATTAGGCGATCCAGGTCAGGGGGCTCGGGCCCACGGCGGAAGGCATGGGCTATAGCACACGAAAATATGGGAAACGGGAGGAATTCCAGTTTTATGGCCGTAAAACGCCAAAAATATAGTTTGGTCATGGAGGGGCGTTGAGTATAGTTCCTTAGGTCGTATTTGATGTCCCGAAAAAAATATTAGGCGATCCGGGTTTGGGGGCGCAATCCCACGGAGGAGAATATGGCTATAGTACACGAAAATATGTGAATTGCGCAGAATTAAAGTTTTATGGCTGTAAAATACCAAAATATATAATTTAGTTATGGTAGGGAGGAGAATATGGTTCCTTAGGTAGTATTTGATATCTCGGAAAAATATTAGCCGATCCGAGTCCGGGGGCGTGGGCCCACGGCGGAACACGTGGTCTATAGCATACGAAAATATAGGAATCGGGCGAAATTCCAGTTTATGGCCGTAAAAGGCCAAAAATGTAATTTCGTCATGGCGTGGCAGTGAGTATGGTTCCTTAAGTCGTATTTGATGTCCCAAAAAAATATTAGGCTATCCAGGTCTGGGGGCTAGGCCCATGGCGGAAGGCGTGGGCTATAGCACACGACAATGTGGGAATCGGGCGAAATTCCATTTTTATGGCCGTAAAACGCCAAAAAATTAAATTTGGTCATGGAGAAGCGGTGACTATGGTTCCTTAGGTCGTATTCGATGTCCCGAAAAAATATTAGGCGATCGGGGTCTGGGGGACTGACCCACGGCGGAAGGCGTGGGCGATAGCACATGAAAATATGGGAATCGGGTGGAATTCCAATTTTATGGCCGTAAAACGCCAAAGAATGTAATTTTATCATAGCGAGGTAGTGACCATAGTTCCTTAGGTCATATTCGATGTCCTGGAAAAATATTAGGCGATCCAGGTCCGGGGGCCCAGGCCCGGGCCCACGGCGGAAAGCGTGGGCTATAACACACGAAAATATGGGAAACGGGAGGAATTCCAGTTTTATGGCCGTAAAACGCCAAAAATATAATTTGGTCATGGAGGGGCGGTGAGTATAGTTCCTTAGGTCGTATTTGATGTCCCGAAAAAATATTAGGCGATCCGGGTCTGGGGGCCCGATCCCACGGCGGAAGGCGTGGGCTATAGTACACGAAAATATGTGAATCGCGCAGAATTAAAGTTTTATGGCCGTAAAATTCCAAAATATATAATTTAGTTATGGAAGGGAGGAGAATATGATTCCTTAGGTAGTATTTGATATCTCGAAAAAATATTAGCCGATCCGAGTCCGGGGGCGCGGTCCCACGGCGGAACACGTGGGCTATAGCATACGAAAATATGGGAATCGGGCGAAATTCCAGTTTATGGCCGTAAAAGGCCAAAAAATGTAATTTAGTCGTGTCGTGGCGGTGACTATGGTTCCTTAAGTCGTATTTAATGTCCCAAAAAAATATTAGGCTATCCAGGTCTGGGGGCTAGGGCCCACGGCGGAAGGCATGGGCTATAGCACACGACAATGTGGGAATCGGGCGAAATTCCATTTTTATGGCCGTAAAACGCCAAAAAAATTAATTTGGTCATGGAGGGGTGGTGACTATGGTTCCTTAGGTCGTATTTGATGTCCCGAAAAAATATTAGGTGATCGGGGTCAGGGGACTGACCCACGGCGGAAGGCGTGGGCTATAGCACATGAAAATATGGGAATCGGGTGGAATTCCAATTTTAGGACCGTAAAACGCCAAAAAATGTAATTTTATCATAGCGAGGCAGTGACCATAGTTCCTTAGGTCGTATTTGATGTCCGGAAAAAATATTAGGCGATCCAGGTCTGGGGGTCCGGGCCCACGGCGGAAGGCGTGGGCTATAGCACACGAAAATATGGGAAACGGGAGGAATTCCAGTTTTATGGCCGTAAAACGCCACAAAATATAGTTTGGTCATGGAGGGGCGGTGAGTATAGTTCCTTAGGTTGTATTTGATATTCCTAAAAAATATTAGGCGATCCGGGTCTGGGGGCCCGATCCCACGGTGGAAGGCGTGGGCTATAGTACACGAAAATATGTGAATCACGCAGAATTAAAGTTTTATGGCCGTAAAATACCAAAATATATAATTTAGTTATGGCAGGGAGGAGAATATGGTTCCTTAGGTAGTATTTGATATCTCGGAAAAATATTAGCTGATCCGAGTCCGGGGGCCCGGGCCCACGGCAGAACACGTGGGCTATAGCATACGAAAATATGGGAATCGGGCGAAATTCCAGTTTATGGCCGTAAATGGCCAAAAAATGAAATTTAGTCGTGGCGTGGCGGCGAATATGGTTCCTTAGGTCGTATTTGATGTCTCAAAAAAATATTAGGCTATCCAGGTCTGGGGGCTAGGGCCCACGGTGGAAGGCGTGGGCTATAGCACACGACAATGTGGGAATCGGGCGAAATTCCATTTTATGGCCGTAAAACGCCAAAAAATTCAAGTTGGTCATGGAGGAGCGGTGACTATGGTTCTTTAGGTCGTATTCAATGTCCCGAAAAAATATTAGGCGATCAGGGTCCTGGGGACTTACCCACGGCGGAAGGCGTGGGCTATAGCACATGAAAATATGGGAATCGGGTGGAATTCCAATTTTATGGCCATAAAACGCCAAAGAATGTAATTTTATCATAGCGAGGTAGTGACCATAGTTCCTTAGGTCGTATTCAATGTCCCGGAAAAATATTAGGCGATCCAGGTCAGGGGGCTCGGGCCCACGACGGAAGGCATGGGCTATAGCACACGAAAATATGGGAAACGGGAGGAATTCCAATTTTATGGCCGTAAAACGCCAAAAATATAGTTTGGTCATGGAGGGGCGTTGAGTATAGTTCCTTAGGTCGTATTTGATGTCCCGAAAAAATATTAGGCGATTCGGGTCTGGGGGCCCGATCCCACGGAGGAGAATATGGCTATAGTACACGAAAATATGTGAATTGCGCAGAATTAAAGTTTTATGGCCGTAAAATACCAAAATATATAATTTAGTTATGGCAGGGAGGAGAATAAGGTTCCTTAGGTAGTATTTGATATCTCGGAAAAATATTAGCCGATCCGAGTCCGGGGGCGTGGGCCCACGGCGGAACACGTGGGCTATAGCATACGATAATATAGGAATCGGGCGAAATTCCAGTTTATGGCCGTAAAAGGCCAAAAATGTAATTTCGTCATGGCGTGGCGGTGAGTATGGTTCCTTAAGTCGTATTTGATGTCCCAAAAAAATATTAGGCTATCCAGGTCTGGGGGCTAGGGCCCATGGCGGAAGGCATGGGCTATAGCACACGACAATGTGGGAATCGGGCGAAATTCCATTTTTATGGCCGTAAAACGCCAAAGAATGTAATTTTATCATAGCGAGGTAGTGACCATAGTTCCTTAGGTCATATTCGATGTCCTGGAAAAATATTAGGCGATCCAGGTCCGGGGGCCCAGGCCCGGGCCCACGGCGGAAAGCTTGGGCTATAACACACGAAAATATGGGAAACGGGAGGAATTCCAGTTTTATGGCCGTAAAACGCCAAAAATATAATTTGGTCATGGAGGGGCGGTGAGTATAGTTCCTTAGGTCGTATTTGATGTCCCGTAAAAATATTAGGCGATCCGGGTCTGGGGGCCCGATCCCACGGCGGAAGGCGTGGGCTATAGTACACGAAAATATGTGAATCGCGCAGAATTAAAGTTTTATGGCCGTAAAATTCCAAAATATATAATTTAGTTATGGCAGGGAGGTGAATATGATTCCTTAGGTAGTATTTGATATCTCGAAAAAATATTAGCCGATCCGAGTCCGGGGGCGCGGGCCCACGGCGGAACACGTGGGCTATAGCATACGAAAATATGGGAATAGGGCGAAATTCCAGTTTATGGCCGTAAAGGGCCAAAAAATGTAATTTAGTCGTGTCGTGGCGGTGACTATGGTTCCTTAAGTCGAATTTAATGTCCCAAAAAAATATTAGGCTATCCAGGTCTGGGGGCTAGGGCCCACGGCGGAAGGCATGGGCTATAGCGCACGACAATGTGGGAATCGGGCGAAATTCCATTTTTATGGCCGTAAAACGCCAAAAAAATTAATTTGGTCATGGAGGGGTGGTGACTATGGTTCCTTAGGTCGTATTTGATGTCCCGGAAAAATATTAGGTGATCGGGGTCAGGGGACTGACCCACGGCGGAAGGCGTGGGCTATAGCACATGAAAATATGGGAATCGGGTGGAATTCCAATTTTAGGACCGTAAAACGCCAAAAAATGTAATTTTATCATAGCGAGGCAGTGACCATAGTTCCTTAGGTCGTATTTGATGTCCGGAAAAAATATTAGGCGATCCAGGTCTGGGGGTCCGGGCCCACGGCGGAAGGCGTGGGCTATAGCACACGAAAATATGGGAAACGGGAGGAATTCCAGTTTTATGGCCGTAAAACACCACAAAATATAGTTTGGTCATGGAGGGGCGGTGAGTATAGTTCCTTAGGTTGTATTTGATATTCCTAAAAAATATTAGGCGATCCGGGTCTGGGGGCCCGATCCCACGGTGGAAGGCGTGGGCTATAGTACACGAAAATATGTGAATCACGCAGAATTAAAGTTTTATGGCCATAAAATACCAAAATATATAATTTAGTTATGGCAGGGAGGAGAATATGGTTCCTTAGGTAGTATTTGATATCTCGGAAAAATATTAGCCAATCCGAGTCCGGGGGCCCGGGCCCACGGCAGAACACGTGGGCTATAGCATACGAAAATATGGGAATCGGGCGAAATTCCAGTTTATGGCCGTAAATGGAGAAAAAATGAAATTTAGTCGTGGCGTGGCGGCGAATATGGTTCCTTAGGTCGTATTTGATGTCCAAAAAAAATATTAGGCTATCCAGGTCTGGGGGCTAGGGCCCACGGTGGAAGGCGTGGGCTATAGCACACGACAATGTGGGAATCGGGCGAAATTCCATTTTTATGGCCGTAAAACGCCAAAAAATTTAAGTTGGTCATGGAGGAGCAGTGACTATGGTTCCTTAGGTCGTATTCAATGTCCCGAAAAAATATTAGGCGATCAGGGTCCGGGGGACTGACCCACGGCGGAAGGCGTGGGCTATAGCACATGAAAATATGGGAATCGGGTGGAATTCCAATTTTATGGCCATAAAACGCCAAAGAATATAATTTTATCATAGCGAGGTAGTGACCATAGTTCCTTAGGTCGTATTCAATGTCCCGGAAAAATATTAGGCGATCCAGGTCCGGGGGCCCGGGCCCACGGCGGAAGGCGTGGGCTATAGCACACGAAAATATGGGAAACGGGAGGAATTCCAGTTTAATGGCCGTAAAACGCCAAAAATATAGTTTGGTCATGGCGGGGCGGTGAGTATAGTTCCTTAGGTCGTATTTGATGTCCCGAAAAAATATTAGGCGATCCGGGTCTGGGGGACCGATCCCACGGCGGAAGGCGTGGGCTATAGTACACGAAAATATATGAATCGCGCATAATTAAAGTTTTATGGCCGTAAAATACCAAAATATATAATTTAGTTATGACAGGGAGGAGAATATTGTTCCTTAGGTAGTATTTGATATCTCGGAAAAATATTATCCAATCCGAGTCTGGGGGCCCGGGCCCACGACGGAAGGCGTGGGCTATAGCACATGAAAATATGGGAATCGGGCAGAATTTCAGTTTTATGGTCGTAAAATGCTAAAAATTTAATTTGGTCGTGTAGGGGCGGTGAGTATGGTTCCATACATCGTATTTTATGTCCCGAAAAAATATTAGGCGATCCGGGTCCAGGGACCTGGGCCCACGGCGGAAGGGGTGGGCTATAGCACACGAAAATATGGGAATCGGGCGGAATTCAAGTTTTATGACTTTAAAACGACAAAATATGTAATTTTGTCATGGAGGGGAAGTGACTATGGTTCCTTAGGTCATATTTGATGTCCAAAAAAAATATTAGACGATTCGTCTCTGGGGGCTCGGGCCCACGATGAAAGGTGTGGGCTATAGCACATGAAAATATGGGAATCGGGGGGAATTCCAGTTTTATGGCCGTAAAACGCAAAAAAATGTAATTTGGTCATGGTGGGGGGTGAATATGGTTCCTTAGGTCGTATTTGATGTCCCGAAAAAATATTAGGCGATACGGTTCCGGGGGCACGGGCCCACGGCGGAAGGCGTGGGATATAGCGCACGAAAATATGGGAATCGGGCAGAATTCCAGTTTTATGGCCGTAAAGTCAAAAAAATGCAATTTGGTCGTGATAGGGCGGTGACTATGGTTCCTTAGGTCGTATTTGATGTCCCTAAAAAATATTCGGCAATCTAGGCCCGGGGGCTTGGGCCCACGGCGGAAGGTGTGGGCTATAGCACATAAAAATATGGGAATCGGGCGGAATTCCAGTTTTATGGCCGTAAAATGCTAAAAATATAATTTGGCCATAGCGGGGCGGTGAATATGGTTCCTTAGGTAGTATTTGATGTCCCAAAAAAATATTCGGTGATCCGCGCCCGGGGGACCGGGTCCACAGCGGAAGTCGTGGGCTATAGCACACGAAAATATGGGAATCGGACGGAAAACCAGTTTGGCCGCGAAATGCCAAAAAATGTTATTTGGTCATGGAAGGGTTGTGACTATGGTTCCTTAGGTTGTATTCAATGTCCTGAAAAAATATTTAGCGATCCAGGTCCGGGGGCTCGAGCCCACGGTGGAAGGCGAGGGCTATAGCACACGAAAATATGAGAATCGGGCGGAATTCTTGTTTTATGGCCGTAAAATGCCAAAAATGTAATTTGGTCTCGGAGGGGCAGTGAATATGGTTCCTTAGGTCGTATTTGATGTCTCGAAAAATATTAGACGATCCGGGTCCAAGGGCCCGAGCCCACGGAAGGCGTCACGAAAATATAGGAATCTGGCGGAATTCTAGTTTTAAGGTCGTAAAACGCCAAAAAATGTAATTTTTTCTTGGAGGGGCTTTGACTGTAGTTCCTTAGGTCATATTTGATGTCTCTAAAAATATTAGGCGATACGGGTCTGGGGGCCCGATCCATGGCGGAAGGCCCTGGCTATTGTACACGAAAATATGCGAATCGGGCAGAATTAAAGTTTTATGGCCGTAAAATACCAAAAAATATAATTTATTTATGGCAGGGAGGAGAATATGGTTCCTTAGGTAGTATTTGATATCTTGAAAAAATAATAGCCGATCCGAGTCTGGGGGCCCAGGCCCACGGCGGAACACGTGGGCTATAGCATACGAAAATATGGGAATCGGGCAAAATTCCAGTTTATGGCCGTAAAAGGCCTAAAAATATAATTTAGTCGTGGCGTGGCGGTGAGTATGGTTCCTTAGGTCATATTTGATGTCCCAAAAAAATATTAGGCTATCCAAGTCTGGGGCTAGGGCCCACGACGGAAGGCGTGGGTTATAGCACACGACAATGTGGGAATCGGGCGAAATTCAATTTTAATGGCCGTAAAATGCCAAAAAATTTAATTTGGTCATGGAGGGGCGGTGACTATGGTTCCTTAAATTGTATTTGATGTCCTGAAAATATATTAGGCTATCGGGGTCTGGGGGACTGACCCACGGCGGAAGGCGTGGGCTATAGCACATGAAAATATGGGAATCGGGTGGAATTCCAATTTTATGGCCGTAAAACGCCAAAAATTATAATTTTATCGTAGTGAGGCAGTGACCATAGTTCCTTAGGTTGTATTCGATGTCCCGGAAAAATATTAGGCAATCCAGGTCCGGGGGCCCGGGCCCATAGCGGAAGGCGTGGGCTATAACACACGAAAATATGGGAAACAGGAGGAATTCCAGTTTTATGGCCGTAAAACGCCAAAAAATATAGTTTGGTCATGGAGGGGCGGTGATTATAGTTCCTTAGGTTGTATTTGATATCCCAAAAAAATATTAGGCGATCCGGGTCTGGGGGCCCGATCCCATTGCGGAAGGTGTGGGCTATAGTATACGAAAATATGTGAATCGCACATAATTAAAGTTTTATGGCCGTAAAATACCAAAATATATAATTTAGTTATGGCGGGGAAGAGAATATGGTTCCTTAGGTAGTATTTGATATCTCGGAAAAATATTAGCCGATCCGAGTCTGGGGGCCTGGGCCCACGGCAGAACACATGGGCTACAACATACGAAAATATGGGAATTGGGCGAAATTACAGTTTATGGCCGTAAAAGGCCAAAAAATGTAAGTTGGTCGTGACGTGGCAGTGATTATGGTTCCTTAGTCGAATTTGATGTCCGAAAAAAATATTAGGCTATCCAGGTCTGGGGGCTAGGGCCCACAGTGGAAGGTGGGGGCTATAGCACACGACAATGTGGGAATCGGGCAAAATTCCATTTTTATGGCCGTAAAATGCCAAAACATTTAATTTGGTCATGGAGGGGCGGTGACTATGGTTCCTTAGGTTGTATTTGATGTCCCGAAAACACATTAGGTGATCGGGGTCCGGGGGACCGACCCACGGCGGACGGCGTGGGCTATAGCACATGAAAATATGGGAATCGGGTGGAATTCCAATTTTATGGCCGTAAAATGCCAAAAAATATAATTTTATCATAGTGAGGCAGTGACCATGGTTCCTTAGGTCGTATTCGATGTTCCGAAAAAATATTAGGCGATCCAGGTCTTGGGGCCTGGGGCCACGGCGGAATGCGTGGGCACACGAAAATATGGGAAACGAGAGGAATTCCAGTTTTATGGCAGTAAAACGCCAAAAATATAGTTTGGTTATGGAGGGGCAGTTAGTATAGTTCCTTAGGTCGTATTTGATGTCCCGAAAAAATATTAGATGATTCAAGTCTGGGGGCCCGGGCCCACGACGGAAGGCGTGGGCTATAGCACATGAAAATATGGGAATCGGGCGGAATTCTAGTTTTATGGTCGTAAAATGCTAAAAATGTAATTGGTCGTGGAGGGGAGGTGAGTATGGTTCCTTACATCGTATTTTATGTCCCGAAAAAATATTAGGCGATCCGGTTCCTGGGACCCGGGCCCACGGCGGAAGGGGTGGGCTATAGCACACGAAAATATTAGAATCGGGCGGATTACCAGTTTTATGGCCGTGATATGCCAAAATATGTAATTTGGTAATGGAAGGGTTGTGACTATGGTTCCTTAGGTCTTATTTGATGTCGTGGAAAAATAATTGGCGATCCATGTCCGGGGGCTCAAGCCCACAACGGAAGGCGTGGGCTATAGCACACGAAAATAAGAGAATCTGGCGAAATTCTAGTATATGACCGTAAAATGCCCAAAAATGTTATTTGGTCTCGGAGGGGCAGTGACTATGGTTCCTTAGGTTGTCTTTGATGTCCCGGAAAATATTAGACGATCCGGGTTTGGGGGCCCGAGCCCACGGAACGCGTGGGCTATAGCACACGATTATATGGGAATCGGGCGGAATGCCAGTTTTATGGCTGTAAAACGCCAAAAAATGTCATTTTTTCATGGAGGGGCGGTGACTATGGTTCCTTAGGTCGTATTTGATGTCCCAAAAAATATTATGCGATCCCGGTCCGGGGGCCCGAGCCCACGGCGGAAGGAGTGGGCTATAGCACACGAAAAAATGGGAATCGGGCTGAATTCAAGTTTTATGGCGTACAATGCCAAAAAATTATAATTTGGTTATAACGGTGCAGAGAATATGGTTCCTTAGGTCGATTTGATGCCTCGAAAAAATATTAGTCGATACGGGTCCAGGGGCCCGAGCCCACGGCGGATGGCCTGGGCTATAGCACATGAAAATATGGGAATCAGGGTGAATTCAAATTTTATGGCCGTAAAATGCCAAAAAATATAATTTGTTTTCGGAGAGGCAGAGACTATGGTTCCTTAGATCGTATTTGATGTCCCGAAAATATAAAGCGATCCAGTTCCAGGGGCCCAGGCCCACGGCGGAAGGCGTAGTCTATAACACCCGAAAATATGGGAATCAAGCAAAATTCTAGTTTTATGGCCGTAAAATGCCAAAACATATAATTTAGTCATGGAGGGGCGGTGACTATGGTTCCCTAGGTTGTATTTGATGTCTCGAAAAAATATTAGGCAATCCGGGTTCGGGGGCCCGAGCCCACGACGAAATGCGTGGGCTATAGCACACGAAAATATTGGAATCGAGCGCAATTCTTTTTTTATGGCCGTAAAACATTAGAAAATATAATTTCATTATGGCGGGGAGGTGAGTACGGTTCCTTAGGTCGTATTTTATGTCCCGGAAAAATATTAGATGATCCAGGTATGGGAGCCCGAGCCCACGACGGAAGTGGTGGGCTATAGCACATGAAAATATGGGAATCGGGCGGAATTCCAGTTTTAATGCCGTAAAACACCAAAAAAATTGTAATTTTGTCTTGGTGGGGCAATGAGTATAGTTCCTTTGGTTTTATTTGATGCCCCAAAAAAATATTAGGTGATCCGGGTCTGGGCCCGGGCCCACGACGGAGGTCGTGGGCTATCGCACACAAAAATATGGGAATGGGGCGGAATTCCAGTTTTATGGCCGTAAAATGCCAAAAAATATAATTTGGTCATGGCGGGTAGTGACTATGGTTCCTTATGCAGTATTTCATGTACCGAAAAAACAATAGGCGATCCGGTCCGGGGGCCCGGGCCCATAGCGAAAGGCGTGGGCTATAGCACACGAAAATATGGAAATCAGTCGGAATTCAAGTTTTGTGGCCGTAAAACGCCAAAACAAAATAATTTTTATGGCGGGGCAGTGAATATGGTTCCTTAGTCGTATTTGATGTCTTGGAAAAATATTAGATGATCCGAATCTGGGGGCCCGAGCCCACAGCGGAAGGCATGGGCTATAGCACATGAAAATATGGGAATCGGGCAGAATTCCAGTTTTATAACCGTAAAATGCCAAAAAATGTAATTTAGTCATGGCGAAGGCAGTGAGTATGGTTCGTTAGGTCGTATTTGATCTCCCGGAAAATAGTAGGCGATATAGGTCTGGGGGACCGGGCCCACAGCAGAAGACGTGGACTATAGCACACGAAAATATGAGAATCGGGTGGAATTCCAGTTTTATGGCCGTAAAATGCCAACAAATGTAATTTTGTCATGGATGGCCAGTAACAATGGTTCCTTAGGTCGTATTTTATGTCATGAAAAAAATATTAAGCGATATAGGTCTAGGGGCCCGGGCCCACAGCGGACGGCGTGGGCTATAGCACACGAAAATATGGGAATCGGGCGGAATTCCAGTTTTATAGCCATAAAACCCTAAAAATTGTATTATGGACATGGCGAGGCTGTGACTACGGTTCCTTAAGTTGTATTCGATGTCCCGAAAAAATATTAGGTGATCCGGGTACGGGGTACGGGTCCACGGCGGAAGGCATGGGTAATAGCATACGAAAATATAGGAATCAAGCAGAATTCTAGTTTTATGGCCTTAAAACGCCAAAAAAAATAATTTGATCTTGGCAGGGTGGTAAGTATGGTTCCATAGGTCGTATTGATGTCACGGAGAAACATTAGGTGATCGGGGTCCGGGATTCCGGGCCAAAGGCGGAAGGCGTGGGCTATAGCACACGAAAAATATGGGAATCGGGCGGAATTTAATTTTTATGACTGTAAAATTCCAAATAATGTAATTTGGTCATGGAGGGGTAGTGACTATGGTTCCTTAGGACTTGTTTGATGCACCGAAAAAATATTAGGTGATTCAAGTCTGGGGGCCCGGACCCACGGCGGAAGGCGTGGGCTATAGCACACGAAAATATGGGAATCAGGCTGAATTCAAATTTTATGGCCGTAAAATACCAAAAAATATAATTTGGTTATAGAGAGGCAGTGAATATGGTTCCTTAGGTCGTATTTGATGTCCCAAAAAAATATTAGGCAATCCGGGTCCGGGGTCCCGGGCCCACTACTGAAGGCGTGGGCTATTGCACATGAAAATATTGGAATCGGGCGGAATTCCAATTTTATGTCCGTAAAATGCTAAAAATGTAATTTGGTTGTAGAGGGGCGGTGAGTATGGTTCCTTACATCATATTTGATATGCCGAAAAAATATTAAGCGATTCTGATCCGGTGACCCCGGTCCACGGCGGAAGGCGTGGGCTATAGCACACGAAAATATAGGAATCGGGTGGAATACCAGTTTTATGGCCGTGATACGACAAAATATGTAACTTGGTCATGGTAGGGATGTGACTAAGGTTCCTTAGGCCGTATTTTATGTCCCGGAAAAATATTTTGCGATCCAGGTCCGGGGGCTCGGGCCCACGGAGGAACGCGTGGGCTATAGCACACGAAAATAAAAGAATCGGGCGAAATTTCCGTTTATGGCCGTAAAATGCCAAAACATGTAATTTGGTCTTGGAGGAGCGGTGACTATGGTTCCTTAGGTCATATTTGATGTCCCGGAAAATATTAGACGATCCGGGTTCGGGGGCCCGAGCCCACGGAAAGCATGGGCTATAGCACACGAAAAATTGGGAATCGGGCGAAATTCCAGTTTATGGTCATAAATGGCCAAAAAATGAAATTTAGTCGTGGCGTGGCGGTGAGTATGGTTCCTTAGGTCGTATCTGATGTCCCAAAAAATATTAAGCTATCCAGGTCTGGGGGCTATGGCCCACAGTGGAAGGCGTGGGATATAGCACACGACAATGTAGGAATCGGGCGAAATTCTATTTTTATGGCCGTAAAACGCAAAAAAATTTAATTTGGTCATGGAGGAGCGGTGACTATGGTTCCTTAGGTCGTATTCGATGTCCCAAAAAAATATTAGGCGATCGGGGTCCGGGGGACTGACCCACGGCGGAAGGCGTGGGCTATAGCACATGAAAATATGGGAATCGGGTGGAATTCCAATTTTATGGCCGTAAAACGCCAAAAAATGTATTTTTATAATAGCGAGATAGTGACCATAGTTCCTTAGGTCGTATTCGATGTCCCGGAAAAATAATAGGCGATCCAGGTCCGGGGGCCCGGGCCCACGACGGAAGGCGTGGGCTATAGCACACGAAAATATGGGAAACGGGAGGAATTCCAGTTTTATGGTCGTAAAATGCCAAAAAATATAGTTTGGTCATGGAGGGGCGGTGAGTATAGTTCCTTAGGTCGTGTTTGATGTCCCGAAAAAATATTAGGTGATCAGGGTCTGGGGGCCCTATCCCACGGCGGAAGGCGTGGGCTATAGTGCACGAAAATATTTGAATCGCGCAGAATTAATGTTTTATGGCCGTAAAATACCAAAATATATAATTTAGTTATGGAAGGGAGGAGAATATGGTTCCTTAGGTAGTATTTGATATCTTGGAAATATATTAGCCGATCCGAGTCCGGGGGCGCGGGCCCACGGCGGAACACGTGGGCTATAGCATACGAAAATATGGGAATCGGGCAAAATTCCAGTTTAAGGCCGTAAAAGGCCAAAAAATGTAATTTAGTCATGGCGTGGTGGTGAGTATGGTTCCTTAAGTCGTATTTAATATCCCACAAAAATATTAGGCTATCCAGGTCTGGGGGCTAGGGCCCACGGCGGAAGGTGTGGGCTATAACACACGACAATGTAGGAATCGGGCGAAATTCCATTTTTATGGCCGTAAAACGCCAAAAAAATTAATTTGGTCATGGAGGGGCGGTGACTATGGTTCCTTAGGTCGTATTTGATGTCCCGAAAAAATATTAGGTGATCGGGGTCCGGGGGACTGACCCACGGCGGAAGGCGTGGGCTATAGCACATGAAAATATGGGAATCGGGTGGAATTCCAATTTTATGGCCGTAAAACGCCAAAAAATGTAATTTTATCATAGCGAGGCAGTGACCATAGTTCCTTAGGTCGTATTCGATGTCCCGGAAAAATATTAGGCGATCCAGGTCCTGGGGCCCGGGCCCACGGCGGAAGGACTGGGCTATAGCACACGAAAATATGGGAAACGGGAGGAATTCCAGTTTTATGGCCGTAAAACGCCAAAAACTATAGTTTGGTCATGGAGGGGTGGTGAGTATAGTTCCTTAGGTTGTATTTGATATCCCGAAAAAATATTAGGCGATCCGGGTCTAGGGGCCCGATCCCACGGCGGAAGGCGTGGGCTATAGTACACGAAAATATGTGAATCGCGCAGAATTAAAGTTTTATGGCCGTAAAATACCAAAATATATAATTTAGTTATGGTAGGGAGGAGAATATGGTTCCTTAGGTAGTATTTGATATCTCGGAAAAATATTAGCTGATCCGAGTCCGGGGGCCCGGGCCCACGTCGGAACACGTGGGCTATAGCATACGAAAATATGGGAATCGGGCAAAATTCCAGTTTATGGCCGTAAAACGCCAAAAAATGTAATTTAGTCGTGGCGTGGCGGTGAGTATGGTTCCTTAGGTCGTATTTGATGTCCCAAAAAAATATTAGGCTATCCAGGTCTAGGGCTAGGGCCCACGGCGGAGGGCGTGGGCTATAGCACACGACAATGTGGGAATCGGGCAAAATTCCATTTTTGTGGCCGTAAAACGCCAAAAAATTTAATTTTATCATGGAGGGGCGGTGACTATGGTTCCTTAGGTCGTAATTGATGTCCCAAAAAAATATTAGGCGATCGGGGTCCGGTGGACCGACCCACGGCGGAAGGCGTGGGCTAGCACACGAAAATATGGTAATCAGGCTGAATTCAAATTTTATGGCCGTAAAATGCCAAAAATATAATTTGGTTACAGAGAGGCAGTGAATATGGTTCCTTAGGTCGTATTTGATGTCACAAAAAAATATTAGGCGATCCGGGTCTGGGGTCCCGGGCCCACTACTGAAGGCGTGGGCTATTGCACATGAAAATATGGGAATCGGGCGGAATTCCAATTTTATGACCGTAAAATGCTAAAAATGTAATTTGGTTGTAGAGGGGCAGTGAGTATGGTTCCTTACATCGTATTTGATGTGCCGAAAAAATATTAAGCGATTCTGATCCGGTGACCCCGGTCCACGGCGGAAGGCGTGGGCTATATCACACGAAAATATAGGAATCGGGCGGAATACCAGTATTATGGCCGTGATACGCCAAAATATGTAACTTGGTCATGGAAGGGATGTGACTAAGGTTCCTTAGGTCGTATTTTATGTCCCGGAAAAATATTTGGCGATCCAGGTCCGGGGGCTCTGGCCCACGGAGGAACGCGTGGGCTATAGCACATGAAAATAAAAGAATCGGGCGAAATTCCCGTTTATGGCCGTAAAATGCCAAAACATGTAATTTGGTCTTGGAGGAGCGGTGACTATGGTTCCTTAGGTCATATTTGATGTCCGGGAAAATATTAGACGATCCGGGTTCGGGGTCCGAGCCCACGGAAAGCATGGGCTATAGCACACGAAAAATTGGGAATCGGGCGAAATTCCAGTCTATGGCCGTAAATGGCCAAAAAATGAAATTTAGTCATGGCGTGGTGGTGAGTATGGTTCCTTAGGTCGTATTTGATGTCCCAAAAATATATTAGGCTATCCAGGTATGGGGATAGGGCCCACAGCGGAAGGCGTGGGCTATAGCACACGACAATGTGGGAATCGGGCGAAATTCCATTTTTATGGCCGTAAAACGCCAAAACAATTAATTTGGTCATGGAGGAGCAGTGACTATGGTTCCTTAGGTCGTATTCAATGTACCGAAAAAATATTAAGTGATCGGGGTGTCGGGGGACTGACCCACGGCGGAAGGTTTGGGCTATAGCACATGAAAATATGGGAATCGGGTGGAATTCCAATTTTATGGCCGTAAAACGCCAAAAAATGTAATTTTATAACAGCGAGGTAGTGACCATAGTTCGTTAGGTCGTATTCGATGTCCCGGAAAAATATTAGGCGATCCAGGTCCGGGGGCCCGGGCCCACGACGGAAGGCGTGGGCTATAGCACACGAAAATATGGGAAACGGGAGGAATTCCAGTTTTATGGCCGTAAAATGCCAAAAACTATAGTTTGGTCATGGAAGGGAGGTGAGTATAGTTCCTTAGGTCGTGTTTGATGTCCCGAAAAAATATTAGGCGATCCGGGTCTGGGGGCCCAATCCCACGGCGGAAGGCGTGGGCTATAGTACAAGAAAGTATGTGAATCGCGCAGAATTAATGTTTTATGGCCGTAAAATACCAAAATATATAATTTAGTTATGGCAGGGAGGAGAATATGGTTCCTTAGGTAGTATTTGATATCTCGGAAAAATATTAGCCGATCCGAGTCCGGGGGCACGGGCCCACAGCGGAACACGTGGGCTATAGAATACGAAAATATGGGAATCGGGCGAAATTCCAGTTTATGGTCGTAAAAGGCCAAAAAGTGTAATTTAGTCATGGCGTGGGGGTGAGTATGGTTCCTTAAGTTGTATTTTATGTCCCAAAAAAATATTAGGCTATCCAGGTCTGGGGGCTAGGGCCCACGGAGGAAGGCGTGGGCTATAGCACACGACAATGTGGGAATCGGGCGAAATTCCATTTTTATGGCCGTAAAACGCCAAAAAAATTAATTTGGTCATGGAGGGGCGGTGACTATGGTTCCTTAGGTCGTATTTGATGTCCCGAAAAAATATTAGGCGATCGGGGTCCGGGGGTCTGACCCACGGCGGAAGGGGTGGGCTATAGCACATGAAAATATGGGAATCGGGTGGAATTCCAATTTTATGGCCGTAAAACGCCAAAAAATGTAATTTTATCATAGCGAGGCAGTGACCATAGTTCCTTAGGTCGTATTCAATGTCCCGGAAAAATATTAGGCGATCCAGGTCTGGGGGCCCGGGCCCACGGCGGAAGGCGTGGGCTATAGCACACGAAAATATGGGAAACGGGAGGAATTCCAGTTTTATGGCCGTAAAATGCCAAAAACTATAGTTTGGTCATGGAGGGGCGGTGAGTATAGTTCCTTAGGTTGTATTTGATATCCCGAAAAAATATTAGGCGACCCGGGTCTGGGGGCCCGATCCCACGGCGGAAGGCGTGGGCTATAGTACACGAAAATATGTGAATCGAGCAGAATTAAAGTTTTATGGCCGTAAAATACCAAAATATATAATTTAGTTATGGCAGGGAGGAGAATATGGTTCCTTAGGTAGTATTTTATATCTCGGAAAAATATTAGCTGATCCCAGTCCGGGGGCCCGGGCCCACGTCGGAACACGTGGGCTATAGCATACGAAAATATGGGAATCGGGCGAAATTCCAGTTTATGGCCGTAAAATGCCAAAAAATGTAATTTAGTCGTGGCGTGGTGGTGAGTATGGTTCCTTAGGTCGTATTTGATGTCCCAAAAAAATATTAGGCTATCCAGGTCTGGGGCTAGGGCCCACGGCGGAAGACGTGGGCTATAGCACACGACAATGTGGGAATCGGGCAAAATTCCATTTTTATGGCCGTAAAACGCCAAAAAATTTAATTTTATCATGGAGGGGCGGTGACTATGGTTCCTTAGGTCGTATTTGATGTCCCTAAAAAATATTAGGCGATCGGGGTCCTGGGGACCGACCCACGGCGGAAGGCGTGGGCTATAGCTCATGAAAATATGGGAATCGGGTGGAATTCCAATTTTATGGCCGTAAAATGCCAAAAAATATAATTTTATCGTAGTGGAGGCAGTGACCATGGTTCCTTAGGTCATATTCGATGTCCCGGAAAAATATTAGGTGATCCAGGTCTGGGGTCCTGGGCCCACGGTGGAAGGCGTGGGCTATAGCACACGAAAATATGGGAAACAGGAGGAATTCTAGTTTTATGGCCGTAAAACGCCAAAAAATATAGTTTGGTCATGGAGGGGCGGTGAGTATAGTTCCTTTGGACGTATTTGATGTCCCAAAAAAATATTAGGCGATCCGGTCTGGGGGCCCGGGCCCACGACGGAAGGCGTGGGCTATAGCACATGAAAATATAGGAATCGGGCGGAATTCCAGTTTTATGGTTGTAAAATGCTAAAAATGTAATTTGGTCATGTAGGGGCGGTGAGTATGGTTCCATACATCGTATTTTATGTCCCGAAAAAATATTAGGCGATCCGGGTCCGGGGACCCGGGCCCACGGCGGAACAGGTGGGCTATAGCACACGAAAATATGGGAATCGGGCGGAATTCAAGTTTTATGACTTTAACACGACAAAATATGTAATTTTGTCTTGGAGGGGAAGTGACTATGGTTCCTTAGGTCGTATTTGATGTCCCAAAAAAATATTTGACGATCCGAGTCCGGGGGCTCGGGCCCACGGTGAAAGGTGTGGGCTATAGCACACGAAAATATGGGAATCGGGGGGAATTCCAGTTTTATTGCCGTAAAACGCAAAAAAATGTAATTTGGTCATGGTGGGGGTGAATATGGTTCCTTAGGTCGTATTTGATGTCCTGAAAAAATATTAGGCGATCCGGTTCCGGGGGCACGGGCCCACGACGAAAGGCGTGGGATATAGCGCACGAAAATATGGGAATCATGCAGAATTCCAGTTTTATGGCCGTAAAGTCAAAAAAATGCAATTTGGTCGTGATAGGGCGGTGACTATGGTTCCTTAGGTCGTATTTGATGTCCCTAAAAAATATTCGGCGATCTGGACCCGGGGGCCCGGGCCCACGGCGGAAGGTGTGGGCTATAGCAAATAAAAATATGGGAATCGAGCAGAATTCCAGTTTTATGGCCGTAAAATGCTAAAAATATAATTTGGTCATAGCGGGGCGGTGAATATGGTTCATTAGGTCGTATTTGATGTCCCAAAAAAATATTCGGTGATCCGCGCCCGGGGGATCGGGTCCACAGCGGAAGTCGTGGGCTATAGCACACGAAAATATGGGAATCGGACGGAAAACCAGTTTTATGGCCGCGAAACGCCAAAAAATGTTATTTGGTCATGGAAGGGTTGTGACTATGGTTCCTTAGGTTGTATTCGATGTCCCGAAAAAATATTTAGCGATCCAGGTCCGGGGGCCCGGGCCCACGGTGGAAGGCGAGGGCTATAGCACACGAAAATATGAGAATCGGGCGGAATTCTTGTTTTATGGCCGTAAAATGCCAAAAAATGTAATTTGGTCTCGTAGGGGCAGTGACTATGGTTCCTTAGGTTGTATTTGATATCTCGAAAAATATTAGACGATCCAGGTCTAGGGGCCCGAGCCCACGGAAGGCGTCATGAAAATATGGGAATCAGGCGGAATTCTAGTTTTATGGCCGTAAAACGCCAAAAAATGTAATTTTTTCATGGAGGGGCTTTGACTGTAGTTCCTTAGGTCGTATTTAATGTCTTGAAAAATATTAGGCGATACGGGTCTGGGGGCCCGATCCCACGGCGGAAGGCCTGGGCTATTGTACACGAAAATATGTGAATCGGGCAGAATTAAAGTTTTATGGCCGTAAAATACCAAAAATATAATTTAGTTTTGGCAGGGAGGAGAATATGGTTCCTTAGGTAGTATTTGATATCTCGTAAAAATATTAGCCGATCCGAGTCCGGGGGCCAGGGCCCACGACGGAACACGTGGGCTATAACATACGAAAATATGGGAATCGGGCAAAATTCCAGTTTATGGCCGTAAAAGGCCAAAAGATATAATTTAGTCGTGGCGTGGCGGTGAGTATGGTTCCTTAGGTCGTATTTGATAAAAATATTAAGCTATCCAAGTCTGGGGGCTAGGGCCCACGGCGGAAGGCGTGGGTTATAGCACACGACAATGTGGGAATCGGGCGAAATTCCATTTTTATGGCCGTAAAACGTCAAAAAATTTAATTTGGTCATGTAGGGGCGGTGACTATGGTTCCTTAGGTCGTATTTGATGTCCCGAAAATATAATAGGCTATCGAGGTCCGGGGGACTGACCCACGGCGGAAGGCGTGGGCTATAGCACATGAAAATATGGGAATCGGGTGGAATTCCAATTTTATGGCCGTAAAACGCCAAAAAATGTAATTTTATCGTAGCGAGGCAGTGACCATAGTTCCATAGGTCGTATTTAATGTCCCGGAAAAATATTAGGCGATCCAGGTCCGGGGGCCCGAGCCCATGGCGGAAGGCGTGGGCTATAGCACACGATAAAATGGGAAACGGGAGGAATTCCAGTTTTATGGCCATAAAACGCCAAAAAATATAGTTTGATCATGGAGGGGCGGTGAGAACAGTTCCTTAGGTCGTATTTGATGTCCCAAAAAAATATTAGGCAATCCGGGTCTGGGGGCCCGATCCCATTGCGGAAGGCGTGGGCTATAGTACACGAAAATATGTGAATCGCGCAGAATTAAAGTTTTATGGCCGTAAAATACCAAAATATATAATTTAGTTATGGAGGGGAGGAGAATGTGGTTCCTTAGGTAGTATTTGATATCTC
This sequence comes from Nicotiana tabacum, assembly GCF_000715075.1. NCBI lineage: Eukaryota > Viridiplantae > Streptophyta > Magnoliopsida > Solanales > Solanaceae > Nicotiana > Nicotiana tabacum. The sequence goes on along the minus strand of NC_134087.1, from coordinate 703,991 downwards.
GGAAAAATATTAGTCGATCCGAGTCCGGGGGCCTGGGCCCACGACGGAACACGTGGGCTACAGCATACGAAAATATGGGAATCGGGCGAAATTACAGTTTATGGCCGTAAAAGGCCAAAAAATATAATTTAGTCATGGCGTGGCGGTGAGTATGGTTCCTTAGGTCGAATTTGATGTCCCAAAAAAATATTAGGCTATCCAGGTCTGGGGGCTAGGGCCCACGGCGGAGGCGTGGGCTATAGCACACGACAATGTGGGAATCGGGCGAAATTCCATTTTTATGGCCTTAAAACGCCAAAAAATTTAATTTGGTCATGGAGGGGCGGTGAATATGGTTCCTTAGGTCGTATTTGATGTCCCGAAAACACATTAGGTGATCGGGGTTCGGGGAACCGACCCACGGTGGAAGGCGTGGGCTATAACATATGAAAATATGGGAATCAGGTGGAATTCCAATTTTATGGCCGTAAAATGCCAAAAAATGTAATTGTATCGTAGTGAGGCAGTGACCATGGATGTCTGCTATAGCCCATGCCTTTCGCCTTGGGCCCGGATGGATCCGTCCTGGAATCGCCTAATACTTGTCCCGATCATCAAATACAGGTCTGGGGGCCTGGGGCCACGGCAGAAGGCGTGGGCTATAGCACACGAAAATATGGGAAACGAGAGGAATTCCAGTTTTATGGCCGTAAAACGCCAAAAAATATAGTTTAGTCATGGAGGGACGGTGAGTATAGTTCCTTAGGTCGTATTTGATGTCCCGAAAAAATATTAGACGATTCAAGTCTGGGGGCCCGGGCCCACGACGGAAGGGTGGCTATAGCACATGAAAATATGGGAATCGGGCGGAATTCTAGTTTTATTGTCGTAAAATGCTAAAAATGTAATTGGTTGTGGAGGGGCGGTGAGTATGGTTCCTTACATCGTATTTTATGTCCCGAAAAAATATTAGGCGATCCGGTTCCGGGGACCCGGGCCCACGGCGGAAGGGGTGGGCTATAGCACACGAAAATATTAGAATCGGGCGGATTACCAGTTTTATGGCCGTGATATGCCAAAATATGTAATTTGGTAATGGAAGGGTTGTGACTATGGTTCCTTAGGTCTTATTTGATGTCGTGGAAAAATAATTGGCGATCCATGTCCGGGGGCTCAAGCCCACAACGGAAGGCGTGGGCTATAGCACACGAAAATAAGAGAATCTGGCGAAATTCTAGTATATGACCGTAAAATGCCCAAAAATGTTATTTGGTCTCGGAGGGGCAGTGACTATGGTTCCTTAGGTTGTCTTTGATGTCCCGGAACCCGCCGTGGGCCCGGGACCCCGGATACGGATCACCTAAAATTTTTCTGGGATGTTGAATATCACCTAAGAAACCATAATCACTACCCCTCCATGACCAAATTACATTTTTTGGCATTTTACGGCAATAAAACTGGAATTCCGCACGATTCCCATATGTTCGTGTTCTATAGCCCACGCCTTCTGCCATGGGCCTGGGACCCCGGATCCGGATAGCCTAAAAGTTTTTCGGGATGTCGAATACAGACTAAGAAACCATAATCACTGCCCCTCCAAGACCAAAGTACATTTTTTGGCATTTTACGGTTTATAAAACTAGAATTCCGCACGATTCCCATATTTTCGTGATCTATAGCCCACGCCTTCCGCCGTGGGCCCGGGTCACTAGTATCGCCTAAAAAATTTTCGGGACATCGAATACGGCCTAAGGAACAGTATTCACCCCCTTCCATGATCAAATTACGTATTTTGGCATTTTACGGCCATAAAACTAGAAATCCGCGCGAGTCCCAAATTTTCGTGTGCTATAGCCCACGCCTACCGCCGTCGGCCTGAGACCCCGGTCCCGGATCGCCTAAAAGTTTTCTCGGACATCTAATACAGCCTAAGAAACCATAGTAACCGCTCTGCCATGACCAAATTACTTTTTTTGGCATTTTACGGCCATAAAACTGGAAATTCGCGCGATTCCAATATTTTTGTGTTCTATATCCCACGCCTTCCGCCGTGGGCCCGAGACCCTGGACCCGGATAGCCTAAAAATTTTTCGGGACGTCGAATACGGCGTAAGGAACCATATTCACTGCCCCGCCATGAACACTTTACTTTTTTTGGCATTTTACCGCCATAAAACTGGAAATCCGTGCGATTCCCATATTTTCGTGTGCTATAGCCCACCCCTTCCGCCGTGTGCTCGGGACCCCATATCTGGATTGCCTTAAATTTTTTCGGGATGTCGAATACGGCCTAAGGAACCATATTCACCGCCCCGCCATGACCTAATTATGTTTTTTGGCGTTTTATGGCAATAAAACTGGAATTCCGCACGATTCCCATATTTTCGTGTTCTATATCCCACGCCTTCCGCCGTGGGCCCGGGACCCCGGATTCGAATCGCCTAAAAATTTTCTTGGACGTTGAATATGGGCTAAGGAACCATATTCACCACCCCTCCATGACCAAATTAAGTTTTTTGGTATTTTACGGCCATAAAACTGGAAATCCGCGCGAGTCCCAAATTTTTGTGTAGCCCACGCCTTCCGCCGTGGGCCCGGGACCCCAGATTCGAATCGCCTAAAAATTTTCCGGGATGTTGAATACGGCCTAAGAAACCATAATAACTACCCCGCCATAAGAAATTACATTTTTTGGCATTTTACGGCCATAAAACTGCAATTCCGCACGATTCCCATATTTTTGTGTTCTATAGCCCATGCCTTCCGCCGTGGGCACGGTACCCTGGATTTGGATCGCCTAATATTTTTTCAGGATGTCAAAAACGGCCTAAGAAATCATATACGCTTCCTCGCCATGACCAAATTACATTTGTTGACATTTTACGGCCATAAAACTGGAATTCTGCATGATTCCCATATTTTCGTGTTCTATATCCCATGCCTTACGCAGTGGGCCTGGGACCCCGGACCCGGATCGCCTAAAATTTTTTCGGGACATCGAATACGGCCTAAGGAACAATATTCACCACCCCACCATTACCACTTCACTTTTTTTGTCATTTTACGGCCATAAAACTGGAAATCCGCGCGACTCCCATGTTTTTCGTGTGCTATAGACCACGCCTTCCGCCATGGGCCCCGGACACCGGATCTGGATAACCTTAAATTTTTTTAGGATGTCGAATACGGCCTAAAGAACCATATTCACCACCCCGCCATGAACAACTTACGTTTTTGGTATTTTACGGCTATAAAACTTGAAATCCGCGCGATTCCCATATTTTCGTGTGCTATAGCCCATGCCTTCCGCCGTGGGCCAGGGACCCCGGATCTGGATTGCCTTAAATTTTTCCGGGATGTTGAATACGGCCTAAGGAACCATAGCCACCACCCCTCCATGACCAAATTACGTTTTATGGTATTTTACGGCCATAAAACTGGAATTCCGCATGATTCTCATTTTTTCGTGTTGTATATCCCACGCCTTCCGCCGTCGGCCTGAGACCCCGGACCCGGATCGCCTAAAAGTTTTTCGGGACGTTGAATACGGGCTAAGAAACCATATTCACCACCCATCCATGACCAAATAAAGTTGTTTGGCAATTTACGGCCATAAAACTGGAAACGCGCGAGTCCCAAATATTTGTGTGTTATAGCCCACGCCTTCCGCCGTGGGCCCGGGACCCCGGATCCGTATCGCCTAAAAATTTTCTGGGATGTTGAATACGGCCTAAGAAACCATAATCACTGCCCGCCATGACCAAATTACATTTTTTGGTATTTTACGACCATAAAACTAGAATTCCACATGATTCCCATATTTTCGTGTTCTATAGCCCACGCCTTCCGCCGTGGGCCTGGGAACCCGAATCCGGATCGCCTAAAATTTTTTCGGGATGTCGAATACAGACTAAGGAACCATATTCACCGCCCCTCCATAACCAAATAACGTTTTTGGCATTTTACGGCCATAAAACTGGAAATCCGCGCGATTCCCATATTTTCGTGTGCTATAGCCCACGCCTTCCGCCGTGGGCCAGGGACCCCGGATCCGGATCGCCGTAAATTTTTCCGGAATGTCGAATACAGCCTAAGGAACCATAGTCACCACCCCGCCATGACCAAATTACGTTTTATGGTATTTTACGGCCATAAAACTAGAATTCCGTACGATTCTCATATTTTCGTGTTCTATATCCCACGCCTTCCGCCGTCGGCCTGAGACCCCGGACCCGGATCACCTAAAAGTTTTCCGGGACGTTGAATACGGCCTAAGAAACCATATTCACCACCCCTCCATGACCAAATAAAGTTGTTTGGCATTTTACGGCCATAAAATTGGAAATCCGCGCGAGTCCCAAATTTTTGTGTGCTATAGCCCACGCCTTCCGCCGTGGGCCCGGGACCCTGGATCTGGATCGCCTAAAATTTTTCCGGGATGTCAAATATGGCCTAAGAAACCATAATCACTTCCCCGCCATGACAAAATTACATTTTTTGGCATTTTACGGCCATAAAACTGGAATTCCGCACGATTCCAATGATTTCGTGTTCTATAGCCCATGCCTTCGTCGTGGGTTCGGGACCCTGGATCCGGATCGCCTAAAATTTTTTCGGGATGTCGAATACGGCCTAAGAAACCATAATCACTTCTCCACCATGACCAATTACATTTTTTGGCATTTTACGACCATAAAACTGGAATTCCGCACGATTCCCATATTTTTGTGATCTATAGCCCACGCTTTCCGCCGTGGGCCCAGGACCCCGGACTCGGATCCCCTAAAATTTTTTCGGGACGTCAAATACGGCCTAAGGAACCATATTCATCGCCCTGCCATGACCAAATTTTGTTTTATGGCATTTTACGGCCATAAAACTGGAATTCCGCACGATTCTCATATTTTCGTGTTCTATATCCCACGCCTTATGCCGTCGGCCTGAGACCCCGGACCCGGATCGCCTACAAGTTTTTCGGGACATTGAATACGGCCTAAGCAACCATATTCACCACCCCTCCATGACTAAATAAAGTTGTTTGGCATTTTACGGTCATAAAACTGGAAATCCTCGCGAGTCCCAAATTTTTGTGTGCTATAGCCCACGCCTTCCGTCGTGGGCCCGGGACCCTGAATCCGGATCGCCTAATATTTTTCTGGGATGTTGAATACGGCCTATGAAACCATAATCACTGCCCTGCCATGACCATATTACATTTTTTGGCATTTTACGGCCATAAAGCTGGAATTCCACACGATTCCCATATTTTCGTGTTCTATAGCCCACGCCTTCCGCCGTGGGCTCGGAACCCCGGATTTGGATCGCCTAAAATTTTTTCAAGATGTTGAATACGGCCTAAGAAACCATAATCACTGCCCCGCCATGACCAAATTATATTTTTTGGCATTTTACGGCCATAAAACTAGAATTCCGCACGATTCCCTTTTTTCGTGTTCTATAGCCCACGCCTTCCGCTGTGGGCCTGGGACCCCAGATCTGGATTGCCTAAAATTTTTCTGGGATGTCGAATACAGCTAAGTAACCATAATCAATGCCCCTCCATGACCAAATTACATTTTTGGTATTTTACGATCATAAAACTGGAATTCTGCATGATTCCCATATTTTCGTGTTCTATAGCCCACGCCTTCCGCCGTGGGCCCGGAACCCCGGATCCGGATCGCCTAAAATTTTTCCGGGATGTCAAATATGGCCTAGGAAACCATAATCACTTCCCCGCCATGACCAAATTACATTTTTTGGCATTTTACGGCCATAAAACTGAAATTCCGCACGATTCCAATGATTTCGTGTTCTATAGCCCACGCCTTCGTCGTGGGTTCGGGACCCTGGATCCGGATCGCCTAAAATTTTTTCGGGATGTCGAATACGGCCTAAGAAACCATAATCACTTCTCCACCATGACCAATTACATTTTTTGGCATTTTACGACCATAAAACTGGAATTCCGCACGATTCCCATATTTTTGTGATCTATAGCCCACGCTTTCCGCCGTGGGCCCAGGACCCCGGACTCGGATCCCCTAAAATTTTTTCGGGACGTCAAATACGGCCTAAGGAACCATATTCATCGCCCTTCCATGACCAAATTTTGTTTTTTGGCATTTTACGGCCATAAAACTGGAATTCCGCACGATTCTCATATTTTCGTGTTCTATATCCCACGCCTTCTGCCGTCGGCCTGAGACCCCGGACCCGGATCGCCTACAAGTTTTTCGGGACATTGAATACGGCCTAAGCAACCATATTCACCACCCCTCCATGACTAAATAAAGTTGTTTGGCATTTTACGGTCATAAAACTGGAAATCCGCGCGAGTCCCAAATTTTTGTGTGCTATAGCCCACGCCTTCCGCCGTGGGCCCGGGACCCTGGATCTGGATCGCCTTAAATTTTTCTGGGATGTTGAATACGACCTAAGAATCCATAATCACAGCCCCGCCATAACCAAATTACATTTTTTGGCATTTTGCGGCCATAAAACTGGAATTCCACACGATTCCCATATTTTCGTGTTCTATAGCCCACGCCTTCCGCCGTGGTCTTGGGAACCCGGATCCGGATCGCCTAAAATTTTTTCGGCATGTCTAATACGGCCTAAAAAACCATAATCACTGCCCCTCCATGACCAAATTACATTTTTTGGCATTTTACGGCCATAAAAATAGAATTCCGCATGATTCCCTTATTTTTGTGTTCTATAGCCCACGCCTTCCGCTGTGGGCCCGGGACCCCAGATCTGGATTGCCTAAAATTTTTCTAGGATGTCGAATACGGCTAAGTAACCATAATCACTGCCCTTCCATGACCAAATTACATTTTTTGGCATTTTACGATCATAAAATTGGAATTCCGCATGATTCCCATATTTTCGTGTTCTATAGCCCACGCCTTCCGCCGTGGGCCCGGGACCCCGGATCCGGATCGCCTAAAATTTTTTCGGGATGTCAAATACGGCCTAAGAAACCATAATCACTTCCCTCCATGACCAAATTACATTTTTTGGCATTTTACGGCCATAAAACTGGAATTCCGCACGATTCCAATGATTTCGTGTTCTATAGCCCACGCCTTCGTCGTGGGCCCGGGAACCTGGATCCGGATCGCCTAAAATTTTTTCGGGATGCCGAATACGGCCTAAGAAACCATAATCACTTCTCCACCATGACCAATTACATTTTTTGGCATTTTACGACCATAAAACTGGAATTCCGTACGATTCCCATATTTTTGTGATCTATAGCCAACGCCTTTCGCCGTGGGCCCAGGACCTCGGACCCGGATCCCCTAAAAATTTTTCAGGACGTTGAATACGGCCTAAGGAACCATATTCACCGCCCTGCCATGACCAAGTTTTGTTTTTTGGCATTTTACGGCCATAAAACTGGAATTCCGCACGATTCTCATATTTTCGTGTTCTATATCCCACGCCTTCTGCCGTCGGCCAGAGACCCTGGACCCGGATCGCCTACAAGTTTTCGGGACGTTGAATACGGCCTAAGCAACCATATTCACCACCCCTCCATGACCAAATAAAGTTGTTTGGCATTTTACGGTCATAAAACTGGAAATCCTCGCGAGTCCCAAATTTTTGTGTGCTATAGCCCACGCCTTCCGTCGTGGGCCCGGGACCCTGAATCAGGATCGCCTAATATTTTTCTGGGATGTTGAATACGGCCTATGAAACCATAATCACTGCCCTGCCATGACCATATTACATTTTTTGGCATTTTACGGCCATAAAACTGGAATTCCACACGATTCCCATATTTTCGTGTGCTATAGCCCACGCCTTCCGCCGTGGGCTCGGAACCCCGGATTCGGATCGCCTAAAAAATTTTCGAGATGTTGAATACGGCCTAAGAAACCATAATCACTGCCCTGCCATAACCAAATTAATTTTTTGGCATTTTACGGCCATAAAACTGGAATTCCGCACGATTCCCATATTTTCGTGTTCTATAGCCCATGCCTTCCGCCGTGGGCCTGTGACCCCGGATCCGGATCGCCTAAATTTTTTTCAGGATGTCGAATACGGCCTAAGAAACCATAATCACTTCCCCGCAATGACCAAATTACATTTTTTGGCATTTTACGGCCACAAAACTGGAATTCCGCACGATTCCAATGATTTCGTGTTCTATAGCCCACGCCTTCGTCGTGGGTTCGGGACCCTGGATCCGGATCGCCTAAAATTTTTTCGGGATGTTGAATACGGCCTAAGAAACCATAATCACTTCTCCACCATGACCAATTACATTTTTTGGCATTTTACGACCATAAAACTGGAATTCCGCACGATTCCCATATTTTTGTGATCTATAGCCCACGCTTTCCGCCGTGGGCCCAGGACCCCGGACCCGGATCCCCTAAAAGTTTTTCGGGACGTCAAATACGGCCTAAGGAACCATATTCATCGCCCTGCCATGACCAAATTTTGTTTTTTGGCATTTTACGGCCATAAAACTGGAATTCCGCACGATTCTCATATTTTCGTGTTCTATATCCCATGCCTTCTGCCGTCGGCCTGAGACCCTGGACTCGGATCGCCTACAAGTTTTTCGGGACATTGAATACGGCCTAAGCAACCATATTCACCACCCCTCCATGACTAAATAAAGTTGTTTGGCATTTTACGGTCATAAAACTGGAAATCCGTGCGAGTCCCAAATTTTTGTGTGCTATAGCCCACGCCTTCCGCCGTGGGCCCGGGACCCTGGATCTGGATCGCCTTAAATTTTTCTGGGATGTTGAATACGACCTAAGAATCCATAATCACAGCCCCGCCATAACCAAATTACATTTTTTGGCATTTTGCGGCCATAAAACTGGAATTCCACACGATTCCCATATTTTCGTGTTCTATAGCCCACGCCTTCCGCCGTGGTCCTGGGAACCCGGATCCGGATCGCCTAAAATTTTTTCGGCATGTCTAATACGGCCTAAAAAACCATAATCACTGCCCCTCCATGACCAAATTACATTTTTTGTCATTTTACGGCAATAAAAATAGAATTCCGCATGATTCCCTTATTTTCGTGTTCTATAGCCCACGCCTTCCGCTGTGGGCCCGGGACCCCAGATCTGGATTGCCTAAAATTTTTCTGGGATGTCGAATACGGCTAAGTAAACATAATCACTGCCCTTCCATGACCAAATTACATTTTTTGGCATTTTACGATCATAAAACTGGAATTCCGCATGATTCCCATATTTTCGTGTTCTATAGCCCACGCCTTCCGCCGTGGGCCCGGGACCCCGGATCCGGATCGCCTAAAATTTTTCCGGGATGTCGAATACGGCCTAAGAAACCATAATCACTTCCCGCCATGACCAAATTACATTTTTTGGCATTTTACGGCCATAAAACTTGAATTCCGCACGATTCCAATGATTTCGTGTTCTATAGCCCACGCCTTCGTCGTGGGCCCGGGAACCTGGATCCGGATCGCCTAAATTTTTTTCGGGATGTCGAATACGGCCTAAGAAACCATAATCACTTCTCCACCATGACCAATTACATTTTTTGGCATTTTACGACCATAAAACTGGAATTCCGTACGATTCCCATATTTTTGTGATCTATAGCCAACGCCTTTCGCCGTGGGCCCAGGACCTCGGACCCGGATCCCCTAAAAATTTTTCAGGACGTTGAATACGGCCTAAGGAACCATATTCACCGCCCTTCCATGACCAAGTTTTGTTTTTTGGTATTTTACGGCCATAAAACTGGAATTCCGCATGATTCTCATATTTTCGTGTTCTATATCCCACGCCTTCTGCCGTCGGCCGGAGACCCTGGACCTGGATCGCCTACAAGTTTTTGGGACGTTGAATACGGCCTAAGCAACCATATTCACCACCCCTCCATGACCAAATAAAGTTGTTTGGCATTTTACGGTCATAAAACTGGAAATCCTCGCGAGTCCCAAATTTTTGTGTGCTATAGCCCACGCCTTCCGTCGTGGGCCCGGGACCCTGAATCCGGATCGCCTAATATTTTTCTGGGATGTTGAATACGGCCTATGAAACCATAATCACTGCCCTGCCATGACCATATTACATTTTTTGGCATTTTACGGCCATAAAGCTGGAATTCCACACGATTCCCATATTTTCGTGTTCTATAGCCCACGCCTTCCGCCGTGGGCTCGGAACCCCGGATTTGGATCGCCTAAAATTTTTTCAAGATGTTGAATACGGCCTAAGAAACCATAATCACTGCCCCGCCATAACCAAATTAATTTTTTGGCATTTTACGGCCATAAAAATGGAATTCCGCACGATTCCCATATTTTCATGTTCTATAGCCCATGCCTTCCGCCGTGGGCCTGTGACCCCGGATCCGGATCGCCTAAATTTTTTTCAGGATGTCGAATACGGCCTAAGAAACCATAATCACTTCCCCGCAATGACCAAATTACATTTTTTGGCATTTTACGGCCATAAAACTGGAATTCTGCATGATTCCCATATTTTCGTGTTCTATAGACCACGCCTTCCGCCGTGGGCCCAGGACCCCGGACCCGGATCGCCTAAAAAATTTTCGGGACGTCGAATATGGCCTAAGGAACCATATTCACCACCCCTCCATGACCAAATTATGTTTTTGGCATTTTACGGCTATAAAACTGGAATTCCGCACGATTCTCATATTTTCGTGTTCTATATCCCACTCCTTCCGCCGTCGGCCTGAGACCCCGGACTCGGATCGCCTAAAAGTTTTCTGGGACGTTGTATACGGCCTAAGTAACCATATTCACCACCCCTCCATGACCAAATACAGTTGTTTGGCATTTTACGGCCATAAAACTGGAATTCCGCACGATTCCTATATTTTCGTGATCTATAGCCCACGCCTTCCGCCGTGGGCCCGGTACCCTGGATCCGGATCGCCTAAAATTTTTTCAGGATGTGGAATATGGCCTAAGAAACCATAATCACTTCCCTGCCATGACCAAATTACAATTTTTGGCATTTTATGGCTATAAAACTGGAATTCTGCATGATTCCCATATTTTCGTGTTCTATATCCCACGCCTTCCGTCGTGGGCCCGAGACCCCGGACCCGGATTGCCTAAAATTTTTCCGGGATGTCGAATACGACCTAAGGAACTATATTCACCACCCCGCCATGACCACTTCACTTTTTTGGCATTTTACGGCCTTAAAACTGGAAATCCGCGCGATTCACATATTTTCGTGTGCTATAGCCCATGCCTTCCGCCATGGGCCCCGGACACCGGATCTGGATAACCTTATATTTTTTCAGGATGTTGAATACGGCCTAAGGAACCATATTCACCGCCCCTCCATGACTAAATTATGTTTTTGGCATTTTATGGCCATAAAATTTGAAATTCACGCGATTCCCATATTTTCGTGTGCTATAGCCCACACCTTCCGCCGTGGCCCGGATCCAGATCGCCGTAAATTTTTCCGGGATGTCGAATACGGCCTAAGGAACCATATTCACCACCCCGCCATGACCAATTTACGTTTTATAATATTTTACGGCCATAAAACTGGAATTCCGCACGATTCTCATATTTTCATGTTCTATATCCCACGCCTTCCGCCGTCGGCCTGAGACCCCGTACCCGGATTGCCTAAAAGTTTTCCGGGACATTGAAAACGGCCTAAGCAACCATATTCACCACCCCTCCATGACAAAATAAAGTTGTTTGGCATTTTCCGGCCATAAAACTGGAAATCCGCGCGAGTCCCAAAATTTTGTGTGCTATAGCCCATGCCTTCTGCCGTGGGCTCGGGACCCTGGATCCGGATCGCCTAAAAATTTTCTGGGATGTTGAATACGGCCTAAGAATCCATAATAACTGCCCCGCCATGACCAAATTACATTTTTTGGCATTTTACGGCCATAAAATAGGAATTCTGCACGATTCCCATATTTTCGTGTTCTATAGCCCACGCCTTCGTCGTGGGCCCGGGACCCTGGATCCGGATCACCTAAATTTTTTTCAGGATGTCAAATACGGCCTAAGGAACCATATTCACTGCCCCTCCATGACCAAATTACATTTTTTGGCATTTTACGGCCATAAAACTGGAAATCCGCGAGATTCCCATATTTTCGTGTGCTATAGCCCACGCCTTCCGCCGTGGGCCAAGGACCCCGGATCCGGATCACCTAAAATTTTTCCAAGATGTTGAATTCGGCCTAAGAAACCATAATCACTGCCCCACCATGACCAAATTATATTTTTTGGCATTTTACGGCCATAAAACTGGGATTCCGCACGATTCTCATATTTTCGTGTTCTATATCCCACGCCTTCCGCCGTCGGCCTGAGACCCCGGACCCGGATTGCCTAAAAGTTTTCTAGGACATTGAATACGGCCTAAGCAACCATATTCACCACCCCTCCATGACCAAATAAAGTTGTTTGGCATTTTACGGCCATAAAATTGGAAATCCGCGCGAGTCCCAAATTTTTGTGTGCTATAGCCCACGCCTTCCGCTGTGGGCCCGGGACCCTGAATCTGGATCGCCTAAAATTTTTCTGGGATGTTGAATACGACATAAGAATCCATAATCACAGCCCCACCATAACCAAATTACATTTTTTGGCATTTTGCGGCCATAAAACTGGAATTCCACACGATTCCCATATTTTCGTGTTCTATAGCCCAGGCCTTCCACCGTGGGGCTGGGAACTCGGATCCGGATCGCCTAAAATTTTTTCGGTATGTCTAATACAGCCTAAGAAACCATAATCACTGCCCCTCCATGACCAAATTACATATTTTTGGCATTTTACGGCCATAAAACTGGAATTCCGCAAGATTCCCATATTTTCGTGTGCTATAGCCCACGCCTTCCGCCGTGGGCCAAGGACCCCGGATCCGGATCACCTAAAATTTTTTCAAGATGTTTAATTCGGCCTAAGAAACCATAATCACTGCCCCACCATGACCAAATTATATATTTTGGCATTTTACGGCCATAAAACTGGGATTCCGCACGATTCTCATATTTTCGTGTTCTATATCCCACGCCTTCCGCCGTCGGCCTGAGACCCCGGACCCGGATTGCCTAAAAGTTTTCTAGGACATTGAATACGGCCTAAGCAACCATATTCACCACCCCTCCATGACCAAATAAAGTTGTTTGGCATTTTACGGCCATAAAATTGGAAATCCGCGCGAGTCCCAAATTTTTGTGTGCTATAGCCCACGCCTTCCGCTGTGGGCCCGGGACCCTGGATCTGGATCGCTTAAATTTTTTCTGGGATGTTGAATACGGCCTAAGAATCCATAATCTCAGCCCCTCCATAACCAAATTATATTTTTTGGCATTTTGCAGCCATAAAACTGGAATTCCACACGATTCCCATATTTTCGTGTTCTATAGCCCAGGCCTTCCACCGTGGGCCTGGGAACTCGGATCCGGATCGCCTAAAATTTTTTCGGTATGTCTAATACAGCCTAAGAAACCATAATCACTGCCCCGCCATGACCAAATTACATATTTTTGGCATTTTACGGCCATAAAACTGGAATTCCGCAAGATTCCCATATTTTCGTGTTCTATAGCCCACGCCTTCCGCTGTGGGCCCGGGACCCTGGATCTGGATTGCCTAAAATTTTTCTGGGATGTTGAATACGGCTAAGTAACCTTAATCACTGCCCCTCCATGAACAAATTACATTTTTTGGCATTTTACGATCATAAAACTGGAATTCCGCACGATTCCCATATTTTCGTGTTCTATAGCCCATGCCTTCCGCCGTGGGCCCGGGACCCTGGATCCGGATCGCCTAAAATTTTTCCGGGATGTCGAATACGGCCTAAGAAACAATAATCACTTCCCTGCCACGCCCAAATTATATTTTTTAACATTTTACGGCCATAAAACTGGAATTCCGCACGATTCCAATGATTTCTTGTTCTATAGCCCACGCCTTCGTCGTGGGCCCGGGATCCTGGATCCGGATCGCCTAAAAATTTTTCAGGATGTCGAATACGGCCTAAGAAACCATAATCACTGCTCCTCCATGACCAAATTACATTTTTTGGCATTTTACGACAATAAAACTGGAATTCCGCACGATTCCCATATTTTCGTGATCTATAGCCCACGCCTTCCGCCGTGGGTCCAGTACCCTGGACCCGGATCCCCTAAAATTTTTTCAGGATGTCAAATACGGCCTAAGGAACCATATTCACTGACCTGCCATGACCAAATTATGTTTTTTTGGCATTTTACGGCCATAAAACTGGAATTCCGCACGATTTTCATATTTTCATGTTCTATATCCCACGCCTTCCGCCGTCGGCCTGAGACCCCGTACACGGATCGCCTAAAGGTTTTTCGGGACGTTGAATACGGCCTAAGCAACCATATTCACTACCCCTCCATGACCAAATAAAGTTGTTTGGCATTTTACGGTCATAAAACTGAAAATCCGCGCGAGTCCCAAATTTTTGTGTGTTATAGCCCATGCCTTCCGCCGTGGGCCCGGGACCCTGGATCTGGATCGCCTAAATTTTTTCTGGGATGTTGAATACGGCCTACGAAACCATAATCACTGCCTCGCCATGACCAAATTACATTTTTTGGCATTTTACGGCCATAAAATTGGAATTCCCCACGATTTCCATATTTTCGTGTTCTATAGCCCATGCCTTCCGCCGTGGGCCTGTGACCCCGGATCCGGATCGCCTAAATTTTTTTTAGGATGTCGAATACGGCCTAAGACACCATAATCACTTCCCCTCAATGACCAAATTATATTTTTTGGCATTTTACGGCCACAAAACTAGAATTCTGCATGATTCCCATATTTTCGTGTTCTATAGCCCACGCCTTCAGCCGTCGGCCTGAGACCCCGGACCCGGATCGCCTAAAAGTTTTCTGGGACATTGAATACGGCCTAAGAAACCATATTCACCGCCCCTCAATGACCAAATAAAGTTGTTTGGCATTTTACAGCCATAAAACTGGAATTCCGCACGATTCCTATATTTTCGTGATCTATAGCCCACGCCTTCCGACGTGGGCCCCGTACCCTGGATCTGGATCGCCAATTTTTTTTTAGGATGTCGAATACGGCCTAAGAAACCATAATCATTTCCCCGCCATGACCAAATTACAATTTTTGGCATTTTACGGCCATAAAACTGGAATTCTGCATGATTCCCATATTTTCGTGTTCTATATCCCACGCCTTCCGCCGTGGGCCCGTGACCCCAGACCCGAATCGCCTAAAAAATTTCCTGGATGTCGAATACGACCTAAGAAACTATATTCACCACCCCGCGATGACCACTTTACATTTTTGGCATTTTACGGCCATAAAACTGGAAATCCGCACGATTCTCATATTTTCGTGTGCTATAGCCCACGCCTTCCGCCATGGGCCCCGGACACCGGATCTGGATAACCTTATATTTTTTCAGGATGTTGAATACAGCCTAAGGAACCATATTCACCATCCTGCCATGGCCAAATTACGTTTTTGGCATTTTACGGCCATAAAACTGGAAATTCGCGCGATTCCCATATTTTCGTGTGCTATAGCCCACACCTTCCGCCGTGGGTAAGTGACCCCAGATCCGGATCGCCGTAAATTTTTTTGGGATGTCGAATACGGCCTAAAGAACCATAGTCACCACCCCGCCATGACCAATTTACGTTTTATGGTATTTTACAGCCATAAAACTGGAATTTCGCACGATTCTCATATTTTCGTATTCTATACCCCACGCCTTCCGCCGTCGGCCTGAGACCCCGGACCCGGATCGCCTAAAAGTTTTCCGGGACGTTGAATACAGCCTAAGCAACCATATTCACCACCCCTCCATGACCAAATAAAGTTGTTTGGCATTTTCCGGCCATAAAACTGGAATTCCGCACGATTCTTATATTTTCGTGATCTATAGCCCACGCCTTCCGCCGTGGGCCTTGTACCCTGGATCCGGATCGCCTAATATTTTTTCAGGATGTCGAATACGGCCTAAGAAACCATAATCACTGCTCCTCCATGACCAAATTAGATTTTTTAGCAATTTACGACCATAAAACTGGAATTCCGCACGATTCCCATATTTTCGTTATCTATATCCCACGCCTTCCGCCGTGGGCCCAGGACCCCGGACCCGGATCCCCTAAATTTTTTTCAGGATGTCAAATACGGCCTAAGGAACCATATTCACCAACCTGCCAGGACCAAATTATGTTTTTCGGCATTTTACGGCCATAAAACTGGAATTCCGCACGATTCTCATATTTTCGTGTTCTATATCCCACGCCTTCTGCCGTCGGCCTGAGACCCCGGACCCGGATCGCCTACAAGTTTTTCGGGACATTGAATACGGCCTAAGCAACCATATTCACTACCCCTCCATGACCAAATAAAGTTGTTTGGCATTTTACGGTCATAAAACTGGATATCCGCGCGAGTCCCAAATTTTTGTGTGTTATAGCCCACGCCTTCCGCCGTGGGCCCGGGACCCTGGATCCGGATCGCCGTAAATTTTTCTAGGATGCGAATATGGCCTAAGGAACCATTGTCACCACCCCTCCATGACCAATTTACGTTTTATGGTATTTTACGGCCATAAAACTGGAATTCTGCATGATTCTCATATTTTCGTGTTCTTTATCCCACGCCTTCCGCCGTCGGCCTGAGACCCCGGACCCGGATCACCTAAAAGTTTTCCGGGACATTGAATACGGCCTAAGCAACCATATTCACCAACCCTCCATGACCAAATAAAGTTGTTTGGCATTTTACGGCCAGAAAACTGGAAATCCGCGCGAGTCCCAAATTTTTGTGTGCTATAGCCCACCCCTTCCGCCGTGGGCCCGGTACCCCGGATCCGGATCACCTAAAATTTTTTTGGGATGTTGAATACGGACTAAGAAACAAAAATCACTGCCCCGCCATGACCAAATAACATTTTTTGGCATTTTACGGCCGTAAAACTGGAATTCCAAACGATTCCCATATTTTCGTTTTCTATAGCACACGCGTTCCGCCGTGGGCCTATGACCCCGGATCCGGATCGCCTAAATTTTTTTCGGGATGTCGAATACGGCCTAAGATACCATAATCACTGCCCCGCCAAGACTAAATTACATTTTTTGGCATTTTACGGCCATAAAACTGGAATTCCGTACGATTCCCATATTTTCGTGTTCTATAGCCCACACCTTCCGCCGTGGGCCCGGGACCCCGGATCAATTGCCTAAAATTTTTCCGGGATGTCGAATACGGCCTAAGAAACCATAATCACTGATCCTCCCTGACCAAATTACATTTGTTGGCATTTTACGGCCATAAAACTGGAATTCCGCACGATTCCCATATTTTCGTGTTCTATAGCCTACGCCTTCGTCGTGGGCCCGGTACCCTGGATCCGGATCGCCTAAAATTTTTTCAGGATGTCAAATACGGCCTAAAGAACCATATTCACTGCCCCTCCATGACCGAATTACATTTTTTGGCATTTTACGGCCATAAAACTGGAAATCCGCGCGATTCCCATATTTTCATGTCCTATAGCCCACGCCTTCCGCCATGGGCCTGGGACACCGGATCTGGATCGCCTTAAATTTTTTATGGAAGTCGAATACGGTCTAAATAACCATATTCACTGCCCCGCCAAGACCAAATTATATTTTTTGCCATTTTACGGCCATAAAACTGGAATTCCGCACGATTCCCATATTTTCGTGTTCTATAGCCCACGCCTTCCGCCGTGGGCCTGGGACCCCAGATCCGGATCGCCTAAATTTTTTTAGGGATGTAGAATACGGCCTAAGAAACCATAATCACTGCCCCGCCATGACCAAATTACATTTTTTGGCATTTTACGGTTTATAAAACTGGAATTTCGCACGATTCCCATATTTTCGTGATCTATAGCCCACGCCTTCCGCCGTGGGCCCGTAACCCCAGACCCGGATCGCCTAGAATTTTTTCGGGATGTCGAATACTGCCTAAGGAACTATATTCACCGCCCCTCCATGACCAAATTACTTTTTTGGCATTTTACAGCCATAAAACTGGAAA
The DNA here is from genome assembly GCF_000715075.1 of Nicotiana tabacum. Lineage (NCBI taxonomy): Eukaryota > Viridiplantae > Streptophyta > Magnoliopsida > Solanales > Solanaceae > Nicotiana > Nicotiana tabacum. The sequence continues at coordinate 685,951 of NC_134087.1, read as the reverse complement.
TCCGCGCGATTCCCATATTTTCATGTGCTATAGCCAATGCCTTCCACCGTGGGCCAGGACCCCGAACCCGGATCGCCTAAAATTTTTCCGGGACGTCGAATACGGCCTAAGGAACCATATTAACCGCTCCGCCATGACCAAATTATGTTTTTTGGCATTTTACGGCCATAAAACTGAAAATCCGCGCGAGTCCCAAATTTTCGTGTGCTATAGCCCACGCCTTCCGTCGTGGGCCCGGGACCCCGGACCCGGATCGCCTAAAATTTTTCCGGGACATCGAATACGGCCTAAGGAACCATAGTAACCGCTACGCCATGACCAAATTATGTATTTTGGCATTTTACGGCCATAAAACTGGAAATCCGCGCGAGTCCCAAATTTTCGTGTGCTATAGCCCACGCCTTCCGCCGTGGGCCCGGGACCCCTGACCCGGATCGCCTAAAATTTTTCCGGGACATCAAATACGGCCTAAGGAACCATATTCACCACCCCTCCATGACCATTTTACTTTTTTGGCATTTTATGGCCATAAAACTGGAAATCCGTGCGATTCCCATATGTTCCTGTGCTATAGCCCACGCCTTCCGCCGTGGGCCCGGGAGCCCGGATCCGGATCGCCTTAAATTTTTAGGGATGTCGAATACGGCCTAAGGAACAATATTCACTGCCCCTCCATGACCTAATTACGTTTTTTGGCATTTTACGGCCATAAAACTGGAATTCCGCACGATTCTCATTATTTTCGTGTTCTATATCCCGTGCCTTCCGCCATGGGCCCGGGACCCCAGATCCGGATCGCCTAAAAATTTTCCGGGACGTCTAATAAGGCCTAAGGAACCATATTCACCGCCCCTCCATGGCCAAATTATGTTTTTCATCATTTTACGGCCATAAAACTGGAAATCCGCGCAAGTCCCAAATTTTCGTGTGCTATAGCCCACGCCTTCCACCGTGGGCCCGGGACCCTAGATTCGGATCGCCTAAAATTTTACCGGGATGTCGAATACAGACTAAGAAACCATAATCACTGCCCCGCCATAACCGAATTACATTTTTTGGCATTTTACGGCCATAATACTGGAATTCTGCACGATTCCCATATTTTCCTGTTCTATAGCCCACGCCTTCCGTCGTGGGCCCGGGACCCTGGATCTGGATCGGCTAAAAAATTTTCACGATGTCAAATACGGCCTAAGGAACCATATTCACAGCCCCTCCATGACCAAATTACATTTTTTGGCATTTTATGGCCATAAAACTGGAAATCCGCGTGAATCCCATATTTTCATGTGCTATAACCCACGCCTTCCGCCGTGGGCCTGGGACACCGGATCTGGATCGCCTTAATTTTTTTTGGATGTCGAATACGACCTAAGGAACCATATTCACCGCCCCTCCATGACAAAATTATGTTTTTAACTAGAATTCCGCATGATTCTCATATTTTCATGTGCTATAGCCCACGCCTTCCGCCGTGGGCCTAGGACCCTGGATCCGGATCGCCTAAAACTTTTTCAGGATGCCGAATATGGCCTATGAAACCATAATCACTGTCCCTCCATGACCAAATTATATTTTTTTGGCATTTTACGGCAATAAAACTGGAATTCCACATGATTCCCATATTTTCGTGATCTATAGCCCACGCCTTCTGCCGTGGGCCCAGGACCCCGGACCCGGATCACCTAAAAAATTTTTGGGACGTCGCATACGGCCTAAGGAACCATATTCACTGCCCTACCATGACCAAATTACGGTTTTTGGCATTTTACGGCCATAAAACTGGAAATCCGCGCGAGTCCCAAATTTTCGTGTGTTGTAGCCCACGCCTTCCGTCGTCGGCCTGAGACCCCGCACCCGGATTGCCTAAAAGTTTTCTAGGACATCGAATACAGCCTGAGAAACCATAGTCACCGCTCCGCCATGACCAAATTACTTTTTTTGGCATTTTACGGCCATAATACTGGAAATCCGCGCGATTCCCATATTTTCGTGTTCTATAGCCCACGCCTTCCGCCGTGGGCCTGGGACCCCGGATCCGGATCGCCTAAATTTTTTTCGGGATGTCAAATACGTCCTAAGAAACCATAATCACTGCCCCGCCATGACCAAATTATATTTTTTTTAGCATTTTACGGTTTATAAAACTGGAATTCCGCATGATTCCCATATTTTCATGATCTTTAGACCACGCCTTCCGCCGTGGGCCTGGGACACCGGATCTGGATCGCCTTAAATTTTTTCTAGAAGTCGAATACGGCCTAAAGAACCATATTCACCACCCCGCCATGACCAAATTTTGTTTTTGGCATTTTACAGCCATAAAACTAGAATTCCGGACGATTCCCATATTTTCGTGATCTATAGCCCACGCCTGCCGCCGTGGGCCCGGGACCCCGGATCCAGATCGCCTAAAAATTTTCTGAGATGTTGAATTCGGCCTAAGAAACCATAATCACTGCCCCGCCAAGACCAAATTATATTTTTTGGCATTTTACGGCCATAAACTGGAATTCCGCACGATTCCCATATTTTCGTTTTCTATAGCCCACGCCTTCCGCCGTGGGCCTAGGACCCCGGATCCGGATCGCCTCAATTTTATTCGGGATGTCGAATACGGCCTAAGAAACCATAATCACTGCCCCTCCATGACCAAATTATATTTTTTGGCATTTTACGGTTTATAAAACTGGAATTCCGCACGATACCCATATTTTCGTGATCTATAGCCCACTCCTTCCGCCGTGGGCCCGGAACCCCAGACCCTGATCGCCTAGAATTTTTTCGGGACATCGAATACGGCCTAAGGAACCATATTCACCGCCCCGCCATGACCAAATTACGTTTTTTGGCATTTTACGGCCATAAAACTGGAAATCCGCGCGAGTCCCAAATTTTCGTGTGCTATAGCCCACGCCTTCCGTGGTCGGCCTGAGACCCCGGACCCGGATCGCTTAAAAGTTTTCTGGGACGTCTAATACAGCCTAAGAAACCATAGTCACCGCTCTGCTATGACGAAATTACTTTTTTGGCATTTTACGGCCATAAAACTGGAAATCCACGCGATTCCCATATTTTCGTGTTCTATATCCCACGCCTTCCGCCGTGGGCCCGGGACCCCGGACCCGGATCGCCTAAAATTTTTCCGGGACATCAAATACGGCCTAAGGAACCATATTCACCACCCCGCCATAACCACTTTACTTTTTTGGCAGTTTATGGCCATAAAACTGGAAATCCGTGCGATTCCCATATGTTTGTGTGCTATAGCCCACGCCTTCCGCCGTGGGCCCGGGAGCCCGGATCCGGATCGCCTTAAATTTTTTAGGGATGTCAAATACAGCCTAAGGAACAATATTCACGGCCCCTCCATGACCAAATTACGTTTTTTGGCATTTTACGGCCATAAAACTAGAATTCCGCACGATTCTCATTATTTTCGTGTTCTATATCCCGTGCCTTCCGCCATGGGCCCGGGACCCCAGATCCGGATCGCCTAAAAATTTTCCGGGACGTTTAATAAGGCCTTAGGAACCATATTCACCGCCCCGCCATGACCAAATTATGTTTTTCGTCATTTTACGGCCATAAAACTGGAAATCCGCGCGAGTCCCAAATTTTCGTGTGCTATAGCCCACGCCTTCCGCCGTGGGCCCGGGACCCTAGATTCGGATCGCCTAAAATTTTACCGGGATGTCGAATACAAACTAAGAAACCATAATCACTGCCCCGCCATAACCAAATTACATTTTTTGGCATTTTACGGCCATAATACTGGAATTCTGCACGTTTCCCATATTTTCCTGTTCTATAGCCCACGCCTTCCGTCGTGGGCCCGGGACCCTGGATCTGGATCGGCGAAAAAATTTTCTGGATGTCAAATACGGCCTAAGGAACCATATTCACAGCCCCACCATGACCAAATTACATTTTTTGGCATTTTATGGCCATAAAACTGGAAATCCGCGTGAATCCCATATTTTCGTGTGCTATAACCCACGCCTTTCGCCGTGGGCCTGGGAAACAGGATCTGGATCGCCTTAAATTTTTTCTGGATGTCGAATACGACCTAAGGAACCATATTCACCGCCCCTCCATGACAAAATTATATTTTTTGGCATTTTACGGCCATAAAACTAGAATTCCCCACGATTCTCATATTTTCGTGTGCTATAGCCCACGCCTTCCGTCGTGGGCCTAGGACCCTGGATCCGGATCGCCTAAAATTTTTTCAGGATGTCGAATACGGCCTAAGAAACCATAATCACTGCCCCTCCATGACCAAATTATATTTTTTTGGCATTTTACGGCAATAAAACTGGAATTCCACATGATTCCCATATTTTCGTGATCTATAGCCCACGCCTTCTGCCATGGGCCCAGGACCCCGGACCCGGATCACCTAAAATTTTTTTGGGACATCGAATATGGCCTAAGGAACCATATTCACTGCCCTGCCATGACCAAATTACGTTTATTGGCATTTTACGGCCATAAAACTGGAAATCCGCGCGAGTCCCAAATTTTCGTGTGTTGTAGCCCACGCCTTCCGCCGTCGGCCTGAGACCCTGCACCCGGATTGCCTAAAAGTTTTCTAGGACATCGAATACAGCCTAAGAAACCATAGTCACCGCTCCTCCATGACCAAATTACTTTTTTGGCATTTTATGGCCTTAAAACTGGAAATCCGCGCGATTCCCATATTTTCGTGTTCTATAGCCCACGCCTTCGTCGTGGGCCCGGGACCCTGGATCCGGATAGCCTAAATTTTTTTCAGGATGTCAAATACGGCCTGAAGAACCATATTCACTGCCCCTCCATGACCAAATTAAATTTTTTTGCATTTTACGGTTTATAAAACTGGAATTCCGCACGATTCCCATATTTTCATGATCTTTAGACCACGCCTTCCGCCGTGGGCCCGGGACCCCAGACCCGGATCGCCTAGAATTTTTTCGGGACATCGAATACGGCCTAAGGAAACATATTCACCGCCCTTCCATGACCAAATTACGTTTTTTGGCATTTTACGGCCATAAAACTGGAAATCCGCGTGATTCCCATATTTTCTTATGCTATAGCCCACGCCTTCATCCGTGGGCCTTGGACACCGGATCTGGATCGCCATAAATGTTTTCGGGATGTCGAATACGGCCTAAGGAACCTTAGTCACCACTCCGCTATGACCAAATTACGTTTTATGGCATTTTACGGCCATAAAACTGTAATTCCGCACGATTCTCATATTTTTGTATTATATATCCCATGCCTTCCGCCGTCGGCCTGAGACCCCGGACCCGGATTGCCTAAAAGTTTTCCGGGACATTGAATACGGCCTAAGCAACCATATTCACCACCCCTCCATGACCAAATAAAGTTGTTTGGCATTTTACGGCCATAAAACTGGAAATCCGCGCGAGTCCCAAATTTTTGTGTGCTATAGCCCACGCCTTCCGCCGTGGGCCCGTTACCCCGGATCCGAATCACCTAAAAATTTTTCTGGGATGTTGAATACGGACTAAGAAACAAAAATCACTGCCCCTCCATGACCAAATAACATTTTTTGACATTTTACGGCCGTAAAACTGGAATTCCGCACGATTCCCATATTTTCGTTTTCTATAGCCCACGCCTTCCGCCGTGGGCCTGGGACCCCGGATCCGGATCGCCTAAAAATTTTTCGGGATGTCGAATACGGCCTAAGATACCATAATCACTGCCCCGCCAAGACTAAATTACATTTTTTTGTATTTTACGGCCATAAAAGTGGAATTCCGAACGATTCCCATATTTTCGTGTTCTATAGCCCACACCTTCCGCCGTGGGCCCGGGACCCCGGATCCGAATCGCCTAAAATTTTTTCTGGATATCGAATACGGCCTAAGAAACCATAATCACTGCTCCTCCATGACCAAATTACATTTGTTGGCATTTTACGGCCATAAAACTGGAAATCCGCACGATTCCCATATTTTCGTGTTCTATAGCCCACGCCTTCGTCGTGGGCCCGGGACCCTGGATCTGGATCGCCTAAAATTTTTTCAGGATGTCAAATACGGCATGAGGAACCATATTCACTACCCCTCCATGACCAAATTAAATTTTTTTGCATTTTACGGCCATAAAACTGGAAATCCGCGCGATTCCCATATTTTCGTGTGCTATAGCCCACGCCTTCCGCCGTAGGCCTAGGACACCGGATCTGGATCGCCTTAAATTTTTTCTGGATGTTGAATACGGCCTAAAGAACCATATTTACCGCCCCGCCGTGACCAAATTTTGTCTTTTGGCATTTTACAGCCATAAAACTAGAATTCCGCACGATTCCCATATTTTCGTGATCTATAGCCCACGCCTTCCGCCGTGGGCCCGGGATCCCGGATCTGGATCGCCTAAAATTTTTCTGAGATGTTAAATTCGGCCTAAGAACCATAATAACTGCCTCTCCAAGACCAAATTATATTTTTTGGCATTTTACAACCATAAAACTGGAATTCCGCACGATTCCCATATTTTCGTGCTCTATAGCCCACGCCTTCCGCCGTGGGTCTGGGACCCTAGATCCGGATTGCCTAAATTTTTGGGATGTCGAATATGGCCTAAGAAACCATAATCACTGCCCCGCCATGACCAAATTATATTTTTTTTAGCATTTTACGGTTTATAAAACTGGAATTCCGCATGATTCCCATATTTTCATGATCTTTAGACCACGCCTTCCGCCGTGGGCCTGGGACACCGGATCTGGATCGCCTTAAATTTTTTCTAGAAGTCGAATACGGCCTAAAGAACCATATTCACCACCCCGCCATGACCAAATTTTGTTTTTGGCATTTTACAGCCATAAAACTAGAATTCCGGACGATTCCCATATTTTCGTGATCTATAGCCCACGCCTGCCGCCGTGGGCCCGGGACCCCGGATCCAGATCGCCTAAAAATTTTCTGAGATGTTGAATTCGGCCTAAGAAACCATAATCACTGCCCCGCCAAGACCAAATTATATTTTTTGGCATTTTACGGCCATAAACTGGAATTCCGCACGATTCCCATATTTTCGTTTTCTATAGCCCACGCCTTCCGCCGTGGGCCTAGGACCCCGGATCCGGATCGCCTCAATTTTATTCGGGATGTCGAATACGGCCTAAGAAACCATAATCACTGCCCCTCCATGACCAAATTATATTTTTTGGCATTTTACGGTTTATAAAACTGGAATTCCGCACGATACCCATATTTTCGTGATCTATAGCCCACTCCTTCCGCCGTGGGCCCGGAACCCCAGACCCTGATCGCCTAGAATTTTTTCGGGACATCGAATACGGCCTAAGGAACCATATTCACCGCCCCGCCATGACCAAATTACGTTTTTTGGCATTTTACGGCCATAAAACTGGAAATCCGCGCGAGTCCCAAATTTTCGTGTGCTATAGCCCACGCCTTCCGTGGTCGGCCTGAGACCCCGGACCCGGATCGCTTAAAAGTTTTCTGCGACGTCTAATACAGCCTAAGAAACCATAGTCACCGCTCTGCTATGACGAAATTACTTTTTTGGCATTTTACGGCCATAAAACTGGAAATCCACGCGATTCCCATATTTTCGTGTTCTATATCCCACGCCTTCCGCCGTGGGCCCGGGACCCCGGACCCGGATCGCCTAAAATTTTTCCGGGACATCAAATACGGCCTAAGGAACCATATTCACCACCCCGCCATAACCACTTTACTTTTTTGGCAGTTTATGGCCATAAAACTGGAAATCCGTGCGATTCCCATATGTTTGTGTGCTATAGCCCACGCCTTCCGCCGTGGGCCCGGGAGCCCGGATCCGGATCGCCTTAAATTTTTTAGGGATGTCAAATACAGCCTAAGGAACAATATTCACGGCCCCTCCATGACCAAATTACGTTTTTTGGCATTTTACGGCCATAAAACTAGAATTCCGCACGATTCTCATTATTTTCGTGTTCTATATCCCGTGCCTTCCGCCATGGGCCCGGGACCCCAGATCCGGATCGCCTAAAAATTTTCCGGGACGTTTAATAAGGCCTTAGGAACCATATTCACCGCCCCGCCATGACCAAATTATGTTTTTCGTCATTTTACGGCCATAAAACTGGAAATCCGCGCGAGTCCCAAATTTTCGTGTGCTATAGCCCACGCCTTCCGCCGTGGGCCCGGGACCCTAGATTCGGATCGCCTAAAATTTTACCGGGATGTCGAATACAGACTAAGAAACCATAATCACTGCCCCGCCATAACCAAATTACATTTTTTGGCATTTTACGGCCATAATACTGGAATTCTGCACGATTCCCATATTTTCCTGTTCTATAGCCCACGCCTTCCGTCGTGGGCCCAGGACCCTGGATCTGGATCGGCGAAAAAATTTTCTGGATGTCAAATACGGCCTAAGGAACCATATTCACAGCCCCACCATGACCAAATTACATTTTTTGGCATTTTATGGCCATAAAACTGGAAATCCGCGTGAATCCCATATTTTCGTGTGCTATAACCCACGCCTTTCGCCGTGGGCCTGGGAAACAGGATCTGGATCGCCTTAAATTTTTTCTGGATGTCGAATACGACCTAAGGAACCATATTCACCGCCCCTCCATGACAAAATTATATTTTTTGGCATTTTACGGCCATAAAACTAGAATTCCCCACGATTCTCATATTTTCGTGTGCTATAGCCCACGCCTTCCGTCGTGGGCCTAGGACCCTGGATCCGGATCGCCTAAAATTTTTTCAGGATGTCGAATACGGCCTAAGAAACCATAATCACTGCCCCTCCATGACCAAATTATATTTTTTTGGCATTTTACGGCAATAAAACTGGAATTCCACATGATTCCCATATTTTCGTGATCTATAGCCCACGCCTTCTGCCATGGGCCCAGGACCCCGGACCCGGATCACCTAAAATTTTTTTGGGACATCGAATATGGCCTAAGGAACCATATTCACTGCCCTGCCATGACCAAATTACGTTTATTGGCATTTTACGGCCATAAAACTGGAAATCCGCGCGAGTCCCAAATTTTCGTGTGTTGTAGCCCACGCCTTCCGCCGTCGGCCTGAGACCCTGCACCCGGATTGCCTAAAAGTTTTCTAGGACATCGAATACAGCCTAAGAAACCATAGTCACCGCTCCTCCATGACCAAATTACTTTTTTGGCATTTTATGGCCTTAAAACTGGAAATCCGCGCGATTCCCATATTTTCGTGTTCTATAGCCCACGCCTTCGTCGTGGGCCCGGGACCCTGGATCCGGATAGCCTAAATTTTTTTCAGGATGTCAAATACGGCCTGAAGAACCATATTCACTGCCCCTCCATGACCAAATTAAATTTTTTTGCATTTTACGGTTTATAAAACTGGAATTCCGCACGATTCCCATATTTTCATGATCTTTAGACCACGCCTTCCGCCGTGGGCCCGGGACCCCAGACCCGGATCGCCTAGAATTTTTTCGGGACATCGAATACGGCCTAAGGAAACATATTCACCGCCCTTCCATGACCAAATTACGTTTTTTGGCATTTTACGGCCATAAAACTGGAAATCCGCGTGATTCCCATATTTTCTTATGCTATAGCCCACGCCTTCATCCGTGGGCCTAGGACACCGGATCTGGATCGCCATAAATTTTTTCGGGATGTCGAATACGGCCTAAGGAACCTTAGTCACCACTCCGCTATGACCAAATTACGTTTTATGGCATTTTACGGCCATAAAACTGTAATTCCGCACGATTCTCATATTTTTGTATTATATATCCCATGCCTTCCGCCGTCGGCCTGAGACCCCGGACCCGGATTGCCTAAAAGTTTTCCGGGACATTGAATACGGCCTAAGCAACCATATTCACCACCCCTCCATGACCAAATAAAGTTGTTTGGCATTTTACGGCCATAAAACTGGAAATCCGCGCGAGTCCCAAATTTTTGTGTGCTATAGCCCACGCCTTCCGCCGTGGGCCCGTTACCCCGGATCCGAATCACCTAAAAATTTTCTGGGATGTTGAATACGGACTAAGAAACAAAAATCACTGCCCCTCCATGACCAAATAACATTTTTTGACATTTTACGGCCGTAAAACTGGAATTCCGCACGATTCCCATATTTTCGTTTTCTATAGCCCACGCCTTCCGCCGTGGGCCTGGGACCCCGGATCCGGATCGCCTAAAAATTTTTCGGGATGTCGAATACGGCCTAAGATACCATAATCACTGCCCCGCCAAGACTAAATTACATTTTTTTGTATTTTACGGCCATAAAAGTGGAATTCCGAACGATTCCCATATTTTCGTGTTCTATAGCCCACACCTTCCGCCGTGGGCCCGGGACCCCGGATCCGAATCGCCTAAAATTTTTTCTGGATATCGAATACGGCCTAAGAAACCATAATCACTGCTCCTCCATGACCAAATTACATTTGTTGGCATTTTACGGCCATAAAACTGGAAATCCGCACGATTCCCATATTTTCGTGTTCTATAGCCCACGCCTTCGTCGTGGGCCCGGGACCCTGGATCTGGATCGCCTAAAAATTTTTCAGGATGTCAAATACGGCATGAGGAACCATATTCACTACCCCTCCATGACCAAATTAAATTTTTTTGCATTTTACGGCCATAAAACTGGAAATCCGCGCGATTCCCATATTTTCGTGTGCTATAGCCCACGCCTTCCGCCGTAGGCCTAGGACACCGGATCTGGATCGCCTTAAATTTTTTCTGGATGTTGAATACGGCCTAAAGAACCATATTTACCGCCCCGCCGTGACCAAATTTTGTCTTTTGGCATTTTACAGCCATAAAACTAGAATTCCGCACGATTCCCATATTTTCGTGATCTATAGCCCACGCCTTCCGCCGTGGGCCCGGGATCCCGGATCTGGATCGCCTAAAATTTTTCTGAGATGTTAAATTCGGCCTAAGAACCATAATAACTGCCTCTCCAAGACCAAATTATATTTTTTGGCATTTTACAACCATAAAACTGGAATTCCGCACGATTCCCATATTTTCGTGCTCTATAGCCCACGCCTTCCGCCGTGGGTCTGGGACCCTAGATCCGGATTGCCTAAATTTTTGGGATGTCGAATATGGCCTAAGAAACCATAATCACTGCCCTCCATGACCAAATTATATTTTTTGATATTTTACGGTTTATAAAACTAGAATTCCGCACGATTCCCATATTTTCGTGATCTATAGCCCACGCTTTCCGCCGTGGGCCCGGAACCCCAGACCCGGATCGCCTAGAATTTTTTCGGGACATCTAATTCGGCCTAAGGAACCATATTCACTGCCCCGCCATGACCAAATTACGTTTTTTAGCATTTTACGGCAATAAAACTGGAAATCTGCGCGATTCCCAAATTTTTGTGTGCTATAGCCCATGCCTTCCGCCGTGGGCCCGGGATCCCGGATCTGGGTCGCCTTAAATTTTTCAGGGATGTCTAATACGGCCTAAGGAACAATATTCACTGCCCCTTTATGACCAAATTACGTTTTTTGGCATTTTACGGCCATAAAACTGGAAATCCGCGCGATTCCCATATATTCGTGTGCTATAGCCCACGCCTTCCGCCGTGGGCCTGGGACACCGGATATGGATCGCCTTAAATTTTTTTGGGATATCGAATACGGCCTAAGGAACCATATTCACCGCCCCTCCATGACTAAATTATGTTTTTTGGTATTTTACGGCCATAAAACTGGAATTCCGCACGATTCCCATATTTTTGTGTTCTATAGCCCACGCCTTCCGCCGTGTGCCAGGGACACCGGATTTGGATCGCCTTAAATTTTTTCGAGATGTCAAATACGGCCTAAGGAACCATATTCACCGCCCCGCCATGACCAAATTATGTTTTTTGGCATTTTACGGCAATAAAACTAGAATTCTGCACGATTCCCATATTTTCGTGTTCTATAGCCCACGCCTTCCGCCGTGGCCCCGGGACCCTGGATCCGAATCGCCTAAAATGTTTCCGAGATGTCGAATACGGCCTAAGAAACCATAATCACTGCCACTCCATGACCAAATTACATTTGTCGGCATTTTACGACCATAAAACTGGAATTCCGCACGATTCCCATACTTTCGCGTTCTATAGCCCCCGCCTTCGTCGTGGGCCCGGGACCCTGGATCCGGATCACCTAAATTTTTTTCGAGATGTCGAATACGGCCTAAGAAACCATAATCACTGCCCCACCATGACCAAATTATATTTTTTGGCATTTTACGGCCATAAAACTGGAATTCCGCACGATTCCCATATTTTCGTGTTCAGCCCACGCCTTCCGCCGTGGGCCCGGGACCCCGGAACCGAATCGCCTAAAATTTTTCCGGGATGTCGAATATAGCCTTAGAAACCATAATCACTGCCCCTCCATGACCAAATTACATTTGTTGGCATTTTACGGCCATAAAACTGGAATTCCGCACGATTCCCATATTTTTGTGTTCTATAGCCCACGCCTTCGTCGTAGGCCCGGGACCCTGGATCCAGATCGCCTAAATTTTTTTCTGGATGTCGAATACGGCCTAAGAAACCATAATCACTGCCCCGCCATGACCAAATTACATTTTTGGCATTTTACGGCTATAAAACTGGAATTCCGCACGATTCCCATATTTTTGTGATCTATTGCCCACGCCTTCCGCAGGGGGCCCAGGAACCCGGACCCGGATCTCCTAAAATTTTTTCGGGACGTCGAATATGGCCTAAGGAACCATATTCACTGCCACGTCATTACCAAATTACATTTTTTGGCATTTTACGGCCATAAAACTGGAATTCCGCACGATTCCCATATTTTCGTGTGCTACAGCCCACGCTTTCCGCCGTGGGCCTGGGACCCTGGATCCGGATCGCCTAAAATTTTTTCAGGATGTCGAATACGGCCTAATAAACCATAATCACTGCCCCTCCATGACCAAATTATATTTTTTTTTTGGCATTTTACGACCATAAAACTGGAATTCCACACGATTCCCATATTTTCGTGATCTATAGCCCACGCCTTCCGCCGTGGGCCCAGGACCCCGGACCAGGATCGCCAAAATTTTTTTTGGGACATCGAATACAGCCTAAATAACCATATTCACTGCCCTGTCATGACCAAATTACATTTTTGCCATTTTACTGCAATAAAACTGGAAATCCGCGCGAGTCCCAAATTTTCATGTGTTGTAGCCCACGCCTTCCGCCGTCGGCCTGAGACCCCGCACCCGGATTGCCTAAAAATTTTCTAAGACGTCGAATACAGCCTAAGAAACCATAGTCACCGCTCCACCATGGCCAAATTACTTTTTTGGCATTTTACAGCCATCAAACTGGAAATCCGCGCGAGTCCCAAATTTTTGTGTGCTATAGCCCACGCCTTCTGCCGTGGGCCCGGTACCCCGGATCCGGATCACCTAAAAATTTTCTGGGATGTTGAATACGGACTAAGAAACAAAAATCACTGCCCCTCCATGACCAAATAACATTTTTTGTCATTTTAGGGCCGTAAAACTGGAATTCCGCACGATTCCCATATTTTCGTTTTCTATAGCCCACGCCTTCCGCCGTGGGCCTGGGACCCCGGATCCGGATCGCCTAAAATTTTTTTGGGATGTTGAATACGACCTAAGATACCATAATCACTGCCCCGCAAAGACTAAATTATATTTTTTGGCATTTTACGGCCATAAAACTGGAATTCCGCACGATCCCCATTTTTTCGTGTTCTATAGCCCACACCTTCCGCCGTGGGCCCGGGACCCCGGATCTGAATCGCCTAAAATTTTTCCGGGATGTCGAATACGGCCTAAGAAACCATAATCACTGCTCCTCCATGATCAAATTACATTTGTTGGCATTTTACGGCCGTAAAACTGGAATTCCGCACGATTCCCATATTTTCGTGTTCTATAGCCCACGCCTTCGTCGTGGGTCCGGGACCCTGGATCCGGATTGCCTAAAAAATTTTCAGGATGTCAAAGACGGCCTAAGGAACCATATTCACTGGCACTCCATAACCAAATTACATTTTTTGGCATTTTACGGACATAAAACTGGAAATCCGCGCGATTCCCATATTTTCGTGCGCTATAGCCCACTCCTTCCGTCGTGGGCCTGGGACACCGGATCTGGATCGCCTTAAATTTTTTCTGGATGTTGAATACGTCCTAAAGAACCATATTCACCGCCCCGCCATGACCAAATTTTGTTTTTTGGCATTTTACAACCATATAACTAGAATTCCGCACGATTCCCATATTTTCGTGATCTATAGCCCACACCTTCCGCTGTGGGCCCGGGACACCAGATCTGGATCGCCTTAAATTTTTTCGAGATGTCAAATACGGGCAAAGGAACCATATTCACCGCCCCGCCATGACCAAATTATGTTTTTTGGCATTTTACGGCAATAAAACTAGAATTTTGCACGATTCCCATATTTTCGTGTTCTATAGCCCACGCCTTCCGCCGTGGCCCCGGGACCCTGGATCCGAATCGCCTAAAATGTTTCCGAGATGTCGAATACGGCCTAAGAAACCATAATCACTGCCCCTCCATGACCAAATTACATTTGTCGGCATTTTACGACCATAAAACTGGAATTCCGCACGATTCCCATATTTTCGCGTTCTATAGCCCCCGCCTTCGTCGTGGGCCCGGGACCCTGGATCCGGATCGCCTAAATTTTTTTCGAGATGTTGAATACGGCCTAAGAAACCATAATCACTGCCCCAACATGACCAAATTACATTTTTTGGCATTTTACGGCCATAAAACTGGAATTCCGCACGATTCCCATATTTTCGTGTTCTATAGCCCACGCCTTCCGCCGTGGGCCTGGGACCCCGGAACCGAATCGCCTAAAATTTTTCCGGGATGTCGAATACAGCCTTAGAAACCATAATCACTGCCCCTCCATGACCAAATTACATTTGTTGGCATTTTACGGCCATAAAACTGGAATTCCGCACGATTCCCATATTTTTGTGTTCTATAGCCCACGCCTTCGTCGTAGGCCCGGGACCCTGGATCCGGATCGCCTAAAATTTTTTCTGGATGTCGAATACGGCCTAAGAAACCATAATCACTGCCCCTCCATGACCAAATTACATTTTTTGGCATTTTACGGCTATAAAACTGGAATTCCGCACGATTCCCATATTTTCGTGATCTATTGCCCACGCCTTCCGCAGGGGGCCCAGGAACCCGGACCCGGATCTCCTAAAATTTTTTCGGGACGTCGAATATGGCCTAAGGAACCATATTCACTGCCACGTCATGACCAAATTACATTTTTTGGCATTTACGGCCATAAAACTGGAATTCCGCACGATTCCCATATTTTCGTGTGCTACAGCCCACGCCTTCCGCCGTGGGCCTGAGACCCTTGATCCGGATCGCCTAAAAATTTTTCAGGATGTCGAATACGGCCTAATAAACCATAATCACTGCCCCTCCATGACCAAATAATATTTTTTTTGGCATTTTACGACCATAAAACTGGAATTCCACACGATTCCCATATTTTCGTGATCTATAGCCCACGCCTTCCGCCGTGGGCCCAGGACCCCGGACCAGGATCGTCAAAATTTTTTTTGGGACATCGAATACGGCCTAAATAACCGTATTCACTGCCCTGTCATGACCAAATTACATTTTTGCCATTTTACTGCCATAAAACTGGAAATCCGCGCGAGTCCCAAATTTTCATGTGTTGTAGCCCACGCCTTCCGCCGTCGGCCTGAGACCCCGCACCCGGATTGCCTAAAAATTTTCTAGGACGTCGAATACAGCCTAAGAAACCATAGTCACCGCTCCACCATGACCAAATTACTTTTTTGGCATTTTACAGCCATCAAACTGGAAATCCGCGCGAGTCCCAAATATTTGTGTGCTATAGCCCACGCCTTCCGCCGTGGGCCCGGTACCCCGGATCCGGATCACCTAAAAATTTTCTGGGATGTTGAATACGGACTAAGAAACAAAAATCACTGCCCCTCCATGACCAAATAACATTTTTTGTCATTTTAGGGCCGTAAAACTGGAATTCTGCACGATTCCCATATTTTCGTTTTCTATAGCCCACGCCTTCCGCCGTGGGCCTGGGACCCCGGATCCGGATCGCCTAAAATTTTTTTTGGATGTTGAACACGACCTAAGATACCATAATCACTGCCCAGCAAAGACTAAATTATATTTTTTGGCATTTTACGGCCATAAAACTGGAATTCCGCACGATTCCCATTTTTTCGTGTTCTATAGCCCACACCTTCCGCCGTGGGCCCGGGACCCCGGATCTGAATCGCCTAAAATTTTTCCGGGATGTCGAATACGGCCTAAGAAACCATAATCACTGCTCCTCCATGACCAAATTACATTTGTTGGCATTTTACGGCCATAAAACTGGAATTCCGCACGATTCCCATATTTTCGTGTTCTATAGCCCACGCCTTCGTCGTGGGTCCGGGACCCTGGATCCGGATTGCCTAAAAAATTTTCAGGATGTCAAATACGGCCTAAGGAACCATATTCACTGGCACTCCATGACCAAATTACATTTTTTGGCATTTTACGGACATAAAACTGGAAATCCGCGCGATTCCCATATTTTCGTGCGCTATAGCCCACTCCTTCCGTCGTGGGCCTGGGACACCGGATCTGGATCGCCTTAAATTTTTTCTGGATGTTGAATACGTCCTAAAGAACCATATTCACCGCCCCTCCATGACCAAATTTTGTTTTTTGGCATTTTACAACCATATAACTAGAATTCCGCATGATTCCCATATTTTCGTGATCTACAGCCCACACCTTCCGCTGTGGGCCCGGGACCCCGGATCCGGAACGCCTAAAATTTTTTGAGATGTTGAATTCGGCCTGAGAACCATAATCATTGCCCCTCCAAGACCAAATTATACTTTTTGGCATTTTACGGCCATAAAACTGGAATTCCGCACGAAACACATATTTTCGTGTTCTATAGCCCACGCCTTCCGCCGTGGGGATGGGACCCCGGATCCGGATCGCCTTAAATTTTTTAGGGATGTCAAATACGGCCTAAGGAACAATATTCACTGCCCCTTCATGACCAAATTATATGTTTTGGCATTTTACAGCTATAAAACTGGAAATCCGCGCGATTCCCATATTTTCGTGTGCCCACGCCTTCCGCCGTGGGCCTGGGACACCGGATCTGGATCGCCTTAAATTTTTTTGGGATGTTGAATACGGCCTAAGGAACCATATTCACCGCCCCTCTATGACCAAATTATGTTTTTTGGTATTTTACGGCCATAAAACTGGAATTCCGCACGATTCCCATATTTTCGTGTTCTATAGCCCACGCCTTCTGCCGTGGGCCTGGGACACCGGATATGGATCGCCTTAAATTTTTTCGGGATGTCGAATACGGCCTAAGGAACCATATTCACCCCCCCTCCATGACCAAATTATGTTTTTTGGCATTTTACGGCCATAAAACTAGAATTCCGCACGATTCTCATATTTAAGTGTGCTATAGCCCACTCCTTCCGCCGTGGGCCTGGGACCCTCGATCCGGATCGCCTAAAATTTTTTTGGGATGTCAAATGTGGCCTAAAAAACCATAATCACTGCCCCTCCATGACCAAATTATATTATTTTGGCATTTTACGGCAATAAAACTGGAATTCCACACGATTCCCATATTTTCGTGATCTATAGCCCACGCCTTCCACCGTGGGCCCAGGACCCCGGACCCGGATCACCTAAATTTTTTTTGGGACGTCTAATACGGCCTAAGGAACCATATTCACTGCCCTTCCATGACCAAATTACGTTTTTTGGCATTTTACGGCCATAAAACTGGAAATCCGCACGAGTCCCAAATTTTCGTGTGTTGTAGCCCACACCTTCCGCCGTCGGCCTGAGACCCCGCACCCGGATTGCCTAAAAGTTTTCTAGGAAGTCGAATACAGCCTAAGAAACCATAGTCACCGCTCCTCCATGACCAAATTACTTTTTTGGCATTTTACGGCCATAAAACTGGAATTCCGCGCGATTCCCATATTTTCTTGTTCTATATCCCACGCCTTCCGCCGTGGGACCGGGACCCCGGACCCGGATCGCCTAAAATTTTTCCATTACATTGAATACGGCCTAAGGAACTATATTCACCACCCCGCCATGACCAAATTACATTTTTGGCAATTTACGGCCATAAAACTGGAAATCCGCGTGATTCCCATATTTTCGTGTGCTATAGCCCACGCCTTCCGCCGTGGGACAGGGACCCCGGATCCGGATCGCCTTAAATTTTTATGGGATGTCGAATACGGCCTAAGGAACCATAGTTACCACCCCGCCATGATCAAATAACGTTTTATGGCATTTTACTGCTATAAAGATGGAATTCCGCACGATTCTCATATTTTCGTGTAATATATCCCACGCCTTCCGCTGTCGGCCTGAGACCCCGGGCCCGGATTGCCTAAAAGTTTTCCGGGATGTTGAATACGGCCTAAACAACCATACTCACCTCCCCCCCATGACCAAATAAAGTTGTTTGGAATTTTACGGCCATAAAACTAGAAATCCGCGCGAGTCCCAAATTTTTGTGTGCTATAGCCCACGCCTTCCGCCGTGGGCCCGGGACCCCGGATCCGGATCACCTAAAATTTTTTTTGGATGTTGAATACGGCCTAAAGAACCATAATCACTGCCCCTCCATGACCAAATTATATTTTTTGGCATTTTACGGCCATAAAACTGGAATTTCGCACGATTCCCATATTTTCGTTTTCTATAGGCCACTCCTTCCGTCATGGGCCTGGGTCCCCGGA
Organism: Nicotiana tabacum; assembly: GCF_000715075.1. Classification (NCBI taxonomy): domain Eukaryota; kingdom Viridiplantae; phylum Streptophyta; class Magnoliopsida; order Solanales; family Solanaceae; genus Nicotiana; species Nicotiana tabacum. Next base: position 667,106 of record NC_134087.1, on the reverse strand, counting down.
TCCGGATCGCCTAAAAATTTTTCGGGATGTCGAATACGGCCTAAGAAACCATAATTACTGCCCCACAAAGACCAAATTACATTTTTTGGCATTTTACGACCATAAAACTGGAATTCTGCACGATTCCCATATTTTCGTGTTCTATAGCCCACGCCTTCCGCCGTGGCCCCGGGACCCTCGATCCGAATCGCCTAAAATGTTTCCGAGATGTCGAATACGGCCTAAGAAACCATAATCACTGCCCCTCCATGACAAAATTACATTTGTTGGCATTTTACGATCACAAAACTGGAATTCTGCACGATTTCCATATTTTCGTGTTCTATAGCCCACGCCTTCGTCGTGGGCCCGGGACCCTGGATCCGTATCGCCTAAATTTTTTTCGAGATGTCGAATATGGCCTAAGAAACCATAATCACTACCCCGCCATGACCAAATTACATTTTTTGGTATTTTACGGCCATAAAACTGGAATTCCGCACGATTCCCATATTTTCGTGATCTATAGCCCACGCCTTCCGCCGGGGGCCCAGGACCCCGGACCCGGATAGCCTAAAATTTTTTCAGGACATCGAATATGGCCTAAGGAACCATATTCACTTCCACGTCATGACCAAATTACATTTTTGGCATTTTACAGCCATAAAACTGGAATTCCGCACGATTCCCATATTTTCGTGATCTATAGCCCACTCCTTCCGCCGGGGGCCCAGGACCCCGGACCCGGATCGCCTAAAATTTTTTCGGGACGTCGAATATGGCCTAAGGAACCATATTCACTGCCATGTTATGACCAAATTACATTTTTTGGCATTTTAAGGCCATAAAACTGGAATTCCGCATGATTCCCATATTTTCGTGTTCAATAGCCCACGCCTTCCGCCGTGGGCTCGGGACCCCGGGTCTGAATCGCCTAAAAATTTTCTGGGATGTCGAATATGGCCTAAGAAACCATAATCACTGCCCCTCCATGACCAAATTACATTTGCTGGTATTTTACAGCCATAAAACTAGAATTCTGCGCGAGTCCCAAATTTTTATGTGCTATAGCCCACGCCTTCCGCCGTGGGCCCGGGACCCCGGATCCAGATCACCTAGAATTTTTCTGTGATGTTGAATACGACCTAAGAAACCAAAATCACTGCCCCGCCATGACCAAATAACATTTTTTGGCATTTTACGGCCATAAAACTGGAATTCCGCACGATTCCCATATTTTCGTTTTCTATAGCCCACGCCTTTTGTCGTGGCCCTGGGACCCCGGATCCGGATCGCCTAAAAATTTTTCGGGATGTCGAATACGGCCTAAGAAACCATAATCACTGCCCCCCAAGACCAAATTACATTTTTTGGCATTTTACGGCCATAAAACTAGAATTCCGCACGATTCCCTTATTTTCGTGTTCTATAGCCCACGCCTTCCGCCGTGGGCCCAAGACCCCGGATCCGAATCGCCTAAAATTTTTTCTGGATGTCGAATACGGCCTAAGAAACCACAATCACTGCCCGCCATGACCAAATTACATTTTTTGGCATTTTACGGCCATAAAATTGGAATTCCGCACGATTCCCATATTTTCGTGTTCTATAGCCAACGCCTTCCGCCTGGGGCCCAGGAACCCGGACCCGAATCGCATAAAATTTTTTTGGGACATCGAATACGGCCTAAGGAACCATATTCACTGCCTCGTCATGACCAAATTACATTTTTGGCATTTTACGACCACAAAACTGGAATTCCGCACGATTCCCATATTTTCATGTTCTATAGCCCACGCCTTCCGCCGTGGGTCCGGGACCCCGGATCCAAATCGCCTAAAAATTTTCCGGAATGTCGAATACAGCCTAAGAAACCATAATCACTGCCCCTCCATGACAAAATTAAATTTGTTGGCATTTTACGGCCATAAAACTGGAATTCCGCACGATTCCCATATTTTTGTGTTCTATAGCCCACGCCTTCGTCGTAGGCCCGGGACCCTGGATCCGGATCGCCTAAAATTTTTTTGGGATGTCGAATACAGCCTAAGAAACCATAATCACTGCCCCTCCATGACCAAATTATATTTTTTGGCATTATACGGTTTATAAAACTGGAATTCCGCACGATTCCCATATTTTCGTGATCTATAGCCCACGCCTTCCGCCGTGGGCCCAGGACCCCAGACCCGAATCGCCTAGAAATTTTTTTGGACATCGAATACGGCCTAAGGAACCATATTCACTGCCCTGCCATGACCAAATTACGTTTTTTGGCATTTTACGGTGATAAAACTGGAAATCCGCGCGAGTCCCAAATTTTCATGTGCTATAGCCCACGCCTTCCGCCGTCGGCCTGAGACCCCGGACTTGGATCGCCTAAAAGTTTTCTAGGACGTCTACTACAGCCTATGAAACCATAGTCACCACTCCGCTATGAACAAATTACTTTTTTTGGCATTTTACGGCCATAAAACTGGAAATCCGCGCGATTCCCATATTTTCATGTTCTATATCCCACGCCTTCTGCCGTGGGCCCGGGACACCGGACCCGGATCGCCTAAAATTTTTCCGGGACATCAAATACTGCCTAAGGAACCATATTCACCACCCTGCCATGACCACTTTACTTTTTTGGCATTTTATGGCCATAAAACTGGAAATTCGTGCGATTCCCATATGTTTGTGTGCTATAGCCCACGCCTTCCGCCGTGGGCCCGGGACTCCGGATCCGAATTGCCTTAAATTTTTCAGGGATGTCGAATATGGCCAAAGGAACCTTATTCACCGCCCCTCCATGACCAAATTACGTTTTTTGGTATTTTACGGCCATAAAACTTGAATTCCGCACGATTCTCATTATTTTCATGTTCTATAGCCCACGCCTTCCGCCGTGGGCCCGGGACCCTAGATTTGGATAGCCTAAAATTTTTCTGTGATGTCGAATACAGCCTAAGAAACCATATCACTGCCCCGATATAACCAAATTATATTTTTTGGCATTTTACGGCCATAATACTGGAATTCCGCACGATTCCCATATTTTCCTATTCTATAGCCCACGCCTTCCGCCGTGGGCCCGGGACCCTGTATCCGGATCGCCTAAAATTTTTTCGGGACATCGAATACGGCCTAAGGAACCATATTCACTGCCCCTCCATGACCAAATTACATTTTTTGGCATTTTACGGCCATAAAACTGTAAATCCGCGCGATTCCCATATTTTCGTGTGCAATAGCCCACGCCTTCCGCCGTGGGCCTGGGACACCGGATCTGGATCGCCTTAAATTTTTTCAGGATGTCGAATACGGCCTAAGGAACTATATTCACAGCCCCGCCATGACCAAATTATGTTTTTTGGCATTTTACAGCCATAAAACTGAAATTCCGCACGATTCTCATATTTTCGTGTGCTACAACCCACGCCTTCCGCCGTGGGCCCGGGACCCTGAATCCGGATCGCCTAAAATTTTTTCAGGATGTCGAATACGGCCTAATAAACCATAATCACTGCCCCTCCATGACCAAATTATAATTTTTTTGGCATTTTACGACCATAAAACTGGAATTCCACACGATTCCCATATTTTCGTGATATATAGCCCACGCCTTCCGTCGTGGGCCCAGGACGCCGGACCAGGATCGTTAAAAAAATTTTCGGGACGTCGAATACGGCCTAAATAACCATATTCACTGCCCTGTCATGACCAAATTACATTTTTTTCCATTTTACTGCCATAAAACTGGAAATCCGCGCGAATCCCAAATTTTCGTGTGTTGTAGCCCACGCCTTCCGCCGTCGGCCTGAGACCCCGCACCCGGATTGCCTAAAATTTTTTTGGGACGTCGAATACAGCCTAAGAAACCATAGTCACCGCTCCGCCATGACCAAATTACTTTTTTTGGCATTTTACAGCCATAAAACTGGAAATCCGCGTGATTCCCATATTTTCGTGTTCTATATCCCACGCCTTCCGCCGTGGGCCCGGGACCCTGGACCCGGATCGCCTAAAATTTTTCCATGACATTGAGTACGGCCTAAGAAACCATATTCACCGCCCCGACATGACCAAATTACTTTTTTGGCATTTTATGGCCATAAAACTGGAAATCCGCGTGATTCCCATATTTTCGTATGCTATAGCCCACGCTTTCTGCCGTGGGCCAGGGACCCCAAATCCGGATCGCCTTAAATTTTTCCTGGATGTTGAATATGGCCTAAGGAACCATATTCACCACCCCGTCATGACCAAATTACGCTGTATGGCATTTTACGGCCATAAAGCTGGAATTCCGCATGATTCTCATATTTTTGTGTTCTATATCCTACGCCTTCCGCCGTCGGCCTGAGACCCCGGACCCGGATCGCCTAAAAGTTTTCCGGGACGTTGAATACGACCTAAGCAACCATATTCACTGCCCCTCCATGACCAAATAAAGTTGTTTGGCATTTTACGGCCATAAAACTGGAAATCCACGCGAGTCCCAAAATGTTGTGCACTATAGCCCACGCCTTTTGTCGTGGGCCAGGGACCCCGGATCCGGATAGCCTAAAATTTTTCTGAGTTGTTAAATACGGCCTAAGAAACCATAATCACTGCCCCACCATGACCAAATTACATTTTTTGGCATTTAACGGCCATAAATTAGGAATTCCGCACGATTCCCAAATTTTCGTGTTCTATAGCCCACGCCTTTCGCCGTGGGCCTGGGACCCCAGATCCGGATCGCCTAAAATTTTTTTGGGATGTCGAATGCGGCCTAAGAAACCATAATCACTCCCTCTCCATGACCAAATTATATTTTTTGGCATTTTACGTTTTATAAAACTGGAATTCCGCACGATTCCCATATTTTCGTGATCTATAGCCCACGCCTTCCGCTGTGGGCCCGGGACCCCAGACCCGAATCGCATAAAAATTTTTCGTGACATCAAATACGGCCTAAGGAACCATATTCACCGCCCCGCCATGACCAAATTACATTTTTTGGCATTTTACGGCCATAAAACTGGAAATCCGCGCGATTCCCATATTTTCGTGTTCTATATCCCACGCCTTCCGCCGTGGGGCCGGGACCCTGGACCTGGATCGCCTAAAAATTTTCCGGGATGTTGAATATGGCCTAAGGAGCCATATTCACCACCCCGCCATGACCAAATTAAGTTTTTTGGCATTTTACGGCCATAAAACCGGAAATCCGCGCGAGTCCCAAATTTTCGTGTGCTATAGCCCAGCCTTCCGCCGTCGGCCTGAGACCCCGCACCCGAATTGTCTAAAAGTTTTCTAGGACGTCGAATACAACCTAAGAAACCGTAGTCACCGCTCCGCCATGACCAAATTACCTTTTTGGCAATTTACGGCCATAAAACTGGAAATCCGCGCGAGCTCCAAATTTTCGTGTGCTATAGCCCACGCCTTCCGCCGTGGGCCAGAGACCCTAGATTCGGATCGCCTAAAATTTTTCCAAGATGTCGAATACGGCCTAAGAAACCATAATCACTGCCCCGCCATAACCAAATTACATTTTTTGGCATTTTACGGCCATAAAATTTTTTGGAATACTAGAATTTCCCACGATTCCCATATTTTCGTGTTCTATAGCCCACGCCTTCCGCCGTGGGCCCGGGACCCTGGATCCGGATCGCCTAAAATTTTTTTGGGATGTCGAATGCGGCCTAAGAAACCATAATTACTCCCCCGCCATGACCAAATTATATTTTTTTGGCATTTTACATTTTATAAAACTGGAATTCTGCACGATTCCCATATTTTCGTGTTCTATATCCCACGCCTTTCGCAGTGGGCCCAGGACCCTGGACCCGGATCGCCTAAATTTTTTTTGGGACATCGAATACGGCCTAAGGAACCATATTCACCACCACGCCATGACCACTTTACTTTTTTGGCATTTTACGTCCATAAAACGGGAAATCCGCGCGATTCCCATATTTTTGTGTGCTATAGTCTACGCCTTCCGCCGTGGGCCCGGGACACCGGATCTGGATTGCCTTAAATTTTTTCGGGATGTCAAATACGGCCTAAGGAACCATATTCACCGCCCCGCCATGACCAAATTATGTTTTTTGGCATTTTACGGCCATAAAACTGGAATTCCGCACGATTCTCATATTTTCGTGTTCTATATCCCACGCCTTCCGTCGTGGGCCCAGGACCCTGGATCCGGATCGCCTAGAAATTTTCCGGGATGTCGAATACGGCCTAATAAATCATAATCACTGCCCCTCCATGACCAAATTACATTTTTTGGCATTTTACCGCTATAAAACTGGAATTTCGCACGATTCCCATATTTTCGTGTTCTATAGCCCACGCCTTCGCAGTGGGCCCGGGAACCTGGATCCGGATCGCCTAAATTTTGCTCGGAATGTCGAATACGTCCTAAGAAACCATAATCACTACCCCGCCATGACCAAATTACATTTTTGGCATTTTACGGCCATAAAACTGGAATTCCGTACGATTCCCATATTTTCGTGATCGATAGCCCACGCCTTCTGCCGTGGGCCCGGGACCCAGGACCCGGATCGCCCAAAAATGTTTTGGGATGTCGAAAACGGCCTAAGAAACCCTATTCACTACCCCGCCATGACCAAATTACATTTTTGGCATTTTACGGCCATAAAACTGGAAATCCGCGCGAGTCCCAAATTTTTGTGTGTTATAGCCCACGCATATTTCGTGTTCTATATCCCACGCCTTCCGCCGTGGGCCCGGGACCCCGGACCCGGATCGCCTAAAAATTTTCCGGGACATTGAATACAGCCTATGGAACCAATTCACCACCCCTCCATGACCAAATTTCTTTTTTGGTATTTTACGGCCATAAAACTGGAAATCCATGTGATTCCCATATTTTCATGTGTTATAGCCCACGCCTTCCGCCGTGGGCCAGGGACCCCGGATCCGGATCGCCTTAAATTTTTCTGGGATGTTGAATATGGCCTAAGGAACAATAGTCACCACCCCTACATGACCAAATTACATTTTATGGCCATAAACCTGGAATTCCACACGATTCTCATATTTTCGTGTTCTATATCCCATGCCTTCCGCCGTCGGCCTGAGACCCCCGACCCGGATCACCTAAAAGTTTTCCGGGATGTTGAATACGGCCTAATAAACCATATTCACCGCCCCACCATGACCAAATAAAGTTTTTTGGCATTTTACGGCCATAAAACTGGAAATCCGCGCGAGTCCCAAATTATGTGTGCTATAGCCCACGCCTTCCGCCGTGGGCCCGGGACCCCGGATCCATATCGTCTAAAAATTTTCTGAGATGTTGAATACGGCCTAAGAAACCATAAGCACTGCCCTGCCAAGACCAAATTACATTTTTTGGCATTTTACGGCCATAAAACTGGAATTCCGCACGATTCCCATATTTTCATGTTCTATAGCCCACGCCTTCCGCCGTGGGCCTGGGACCCCGGATCCAGATCGCCTAAATTTTTTTCGGGATGTCGAATACTGCCTAAGAAACCATAATCACTGCCCCGCCATGACCAAATTATATTTTTGGCAATTTACGGTTTATAAAACTGTAATTTCGCACGATTCCCATATTTTCGTGATCTATAGCCCACGCCTTCCGCCGTGGGCCAGGGACCCCAGTCTCGGATTGGCTAGAACTTTTTTGGGACATCGAATACGGCCTAAGGAACCATATGCACCGCTCCTCCATGACCAAATTACGTTTTTTGGCATTTTACGGCAATAAAACTTAAAATCCGCGCGAGTCCCAAATTTACACGTGCTATAGCCCACGCCTTCCGCCGTCGGCCTGAGACCCCGGACTTGGATCGCCTAAAAGTTTTCTAGGACATCTACTACAGCCTAAGAAACCATAGTCACCGCTCCGCTATGACCAAATTACTTTTTTTGCCATTTTACGGCCATAAAACTGGAAATCCGCGCGATTCCCATATTTTCGTTTTCTATATCCCACGCCTTCCGCCGTGGGCCCAGGACCCCGGACCCAGATCGCCTAAAAATTTTCCAGGACATCAAATACTGCCTAAGGAACCATATTCACCACCCCGCCATGACCACTTTACTTTTTTGGCATTTTATGGCCATAAAAATAGAAATTCGTGCGATTCTCATATGTTCGTGTGCCATAGCCCACGGCTTCCGACGTGGGCCCGGGACCCCGGATCCGGATCGCCTTAAATTTTTCAGGGATGTCGAATACGGCCTAAGGAACAATATTCACTGCCCTCCATGACCAAATAACGTTTTTTGGCATTTTACGGCCATAAAATTTGAATTCCGCACGTTTCTCATTATTTTCGTGTTCTATAGCCCACGCCTTCCGCCGTGGGCCCGGGACCCTAGATTCGGATCGCCTAAAAATTTTCTGGGATGTCGAATACAGCCTAAGAAACCATAATCACAGCCCTGCCATAACCAAATTACATTTTTTGGCATTTTACGGCCATAATACTGGAATTCCGCACGATTCCCATATTTTCCTGTTCTATAGCCCACGCCTTCCACCGTGGGCCCGGGACCCTGGATCCGGATCGCCTAAATTTTTTTCGGGATGTCGAATACGGCCTAAGGAACCATATTCACTGCCTCTCCATGACCAAATTACATTTTTTAGCGTTTTACGGCCATAAAACTGGAAATCCGCGTGATTCCCATATTTTCATGTGCAATAGCCCACGCCTTCCGCCGTGGGCCTGGGACACCGGATCTGGATCTCCTTAAATTTTTTCGGGATGTCGAATACGGCCTAAGGAACCATATTCACCGCCCCGCCATGACCAAATTATGTTTTTTGGCATTTTACAGCCATAAAACTGGAATTCCGCACGATTCTCATATTTTCGTGTGCTACAGCCCACGCCTTCCGCCGTGGGCCTGGGAACCTGGATCCGGATCGCCTAAAATTTTTTTTGGATGTCGAATACGGCCTAAGAAACCATAATCACTGCCCCTCCATGACCAAATTATATTTTTTTGGCATTTTACGGCCATAAAACTGGAATTCCGCACTATTCCCATATTTTCGTGATCTATAGCCCACGCCTTCCGCCGTGGGCCCAGGACCCCGGACCAGGATCGCCAAAATATTTTTTGCGACATTGAATACGGACTAAATAACCATATTCACTGGCTTGTCATGACCAAATTACATATTTTGCCATTTTACTGCCATAAAACTGGAAATCAGCGTGATTGCCATATTTTCGTATGCTATAGCCCACGCCTTCCGCCGTGGGCCAGGGACCCCGGATCACTTTAAATTTTTCCGGGATGTTGAATACGGCCTAAGAAAACATATTCACCACCCCGCCATGACCAAATTACGTTGTATGGCATTTTACGGCCATAAAGCTGGAATTCCGCACGATTCTCATATTTTCGTGTTCTATATCCCACGCCTTCCGCCGTCGGCCTGAGACCCCGGACCTGGATCGCCTAAAGGTTTTCCAGGATATTGAATACGACCTAAGCAACCATATTCACTGCCTCTCCATGACCAAATAAAGTTGTTTGGCATTTTACCGCCATAAAATTGGAAATCCACGCGAGTCCCAAATTTTTGTGTGCTATAGCCCACGCCTTCTGCCGTGGGCCCGGAACCCCGGATCCGGATCGCCTAAAATTTTTCTGAGTTGTTGAATACAACCTAAGAAACCATAATCACTGCCCCTCTATGACCAAATTACATTTTTGGCATTTTACAGCCATAAAACTGGAATTCCACACGATTCCCAAATTTTCGTATTCTATAGCCCACGCCTTTCGCCGTGGGCCTGGGACCCCAGATCTGGATCGCCTAAAATTTTTTCAGGATGTCGAATGTGGCCTAAGAAACCATAATCACTCCCCCGCCATGACCAAATTATATTTTTTGGCATTTTACGTTTTATAAAATTGGAATTCTGCACGATTCCCATATTTTCGTGATCTATAGCCCACGCCTTCCGCTGTGGGCCCGGGACCCTAGACCCGAATCGCATAAAATTTTTTCAGGACGTTGAATACGGCCTAAGGAACTATATTCACCGCCCTTACGTTTTTTGGCATTTTAGGCCCATAAAACTGGAAATCCGCGCGAGTCCCAAATTTTCATGTGCAATAGCCCTCGCCTTCCGCCGTCGGCCTGAGACCTCAGACTTGGATCGCCTAAAAGTTTTCTGGGACGTCTACTACAGCCTAAGAAACCATAGTCACCGCTACTCTATGACCAAATTACTTTTTTTGGCATTTTACGGCCATAAAACTGGAAATCCGCGCGATTCCCATATTTTCGTGTTCTATATACCACGCCTTCCGCCGTGGGGCCGAGACCCCGGATCCGGATCGCCTAAAATTTTTCCGGGATGCTGAATATGGCCTAAGGAGCCATATTCACCACCCCGCCATGACCAAATTAAGTTTTTTGGCATTTTACGGCCATAAAACTGGAAATCAGCGCGAGTCCCAAATTTTCGTGTGCTATAGCCCACGCCTTCCGCCGTCGGCCTGAGACCCCGCACCCGAATTGTCTAAAAGTTTTATAGGACGTTGAATACAACCTAACAAACCGTAGTCACCGCTCCGCCATGACCAAATTACCTTTTTGGCAATTTACGGCCATAAAACTGGAAATCCGCGCGAGTCCCAAATTTTCGTGTGCTATAGCCCACGCCTTCCGCCGTGGGCCAGAGACCCCAGATTCGGATCACCTAAAATTTTGCCGGGATGTCGAATATGGCCTAAGAAACCATAATCACTACCCCGCCATAACCAAATTACATTTTTTGGCATTTTACGGCCATAATACTAGAATTTCCCACGATTCCCATATTTTCGTGTTCTATAGCCCACGCCTTCCGCCGTGGGCCCGGGACCCCGGATCCGGATCGCCTAAAATTTTTTCGGGATGTCGAATGCGGCCTAAGAAACCATATTCACTCCCCCGCCATGACCAAATTATATTTTTTGGCATTTTACGTTTTATAAAACTGGAATTCTGCACGATTCCCATATTTTCGTGTTCTATATCCCACGCCTTTCGCAGTGGGCCCAGGACCCCGGACCCAGATCGCCTAAATTTTTTTCAGGACGTCGAATATGGCCTAAGGAACCATATTCACCACCACGCCATGACCACTTTACCTTTTTAGGCATTTTACGGCCATAAAAATTGAAATCTGCGCGATTCCCATATTTTCGTGTGCTATAGCCTACGCCTTCCGCCGTGGGCCCGGGACACCATATCTGGATTGCCCTAATTTTTTCGGGATGTCAAATACGGCCTAAGGAACCATATTCACCGCCCCGCCATGACCAAATTATGTTTTTTGGCATTTTACGGCCATAAAACTGGAATTCCGCACGATTCTCATATTTTTGTGTTCTATATCCCACGCCTTCCGTCGTGGGCCCAGGACCCTGGATCCGGATCGCCTAGAAATTTTCCGGGATGTCGAATACGGCCTAATAAATCATAATCACTGCCCCTCCATGACCAAATTACATTTTTTGGCATTTTACCGCTATAAAACTGGAATTTCGCACGATTCCCATATTTTCGTGTTCTATAGCCCACGCCTTCGCAGTGGGCCCGGGAACCTGGATCCGGATCGCCTAAATTTTGCTCGGAATGTCGAATACGTCCTAAGAAACCATAATCACTACCCCGCCATGACCAAATTACATTTTTGGCATTTTACGGCCATAAAACTGGAATTCCGTACGATTCCCATATTTTCGTGATCGATAGCCCACGCCTTCTGCCGTGGGCCCGGGACCCAGGACCCGGATCGCCCAAAAATGTTTTGGGATGTCGAAAACGGCCTAAGAAACCCTATTCACTACCCCGCCATGACCAAATTACATTTTTGGCATTTTACGGCCATAAAACTGGAAATCCGCGCGAGTCCCAAATTTTTGTGTGTTATAGCCCACGCATATTTCGTGTTCTATATCCCACGCCTTCCGCCGTGGGCCCGGGACCCCGGACCCGGATCGCCTAAAAATTTTCCGGGACATTGAATACAGCCTATGGAACCAATTCACCACCCCTCCATGACCAAATTTCTTTTTTGGTATTTTACGGCCATAAAACTGGAAATCCATGTGATTCCCATATTTTCATGTGTTATAGCCCACGCCTTCCGCCGTGGGCCAGGGACCCCGGATCCGGATCGCCTTAAATTTTTCTGGGATGTTGAATATGGCCTAAGGAACAATAGTCACCACCCCTACATGACCAAATTACATTTTATGGCCATAAAACTGGAATTCCACACGATTCTCATATTTTCGTGTTCTATATCCCATGCCTTCCGCCGTCGGCCTGAGACCCCCGACCCGGATCACCTAAAAGTTTTCCGGGATGTTGAATACGGCCTAATAAACCATATTCACCGCCCCACCATGACCAAATAAAGTTTTTTGGCATTTTACGGCCATAAAACTGGAAATCCGCGCGAGTCCCAAATTATGTGTGCTATAGCCCACGCCTTCCGCCGTGGGCCCGGGACCCCGGATCCATATCGTCTAAAAATTTTCTGAGATGTTGAATACGGCCTAAGAAACCATAAGCACTGCCCTGCCAAGACCAAATTACATTTTTTGGCATTTTACGGCCATAAAACTGGAATTCCGCACGATTCCCATATTTTCATGTTCTATAGCCCACGCCTTCCGCCGTGGGCCTGGGACCCCGGATCCAGATCGCCTAAATTTTTTTCGGGATGTCGAATACTGCCTAAGAAACCATAATCACTGCCCCGCCATGACCAAATTATATTTTTGGCAATTTACGGTTTATAAAACTGTAATTTCGCACGATTCCCATATTTTCGTGATCTATAGCCCACGCCTTCCGCCGTGGGCCAGGGACCCCAGTCTCGGATTGGCTAGAACTTTTTTGGGACATCGAATACGGCCTAAGGAACCATATGCACCGCTCCTCCATGACCAAATTACGTTTTTTGGCATTTTACGGCAATAAAACTTAAAATCCGCGCGAGTCCCAAATTTACACGTGCTATAGCCCACGCCTTCCGCCGTCGGCCTGAGACCCCGGACTTGGATCGCCTAAAAGTTTTCTAGGACATCTACTACAGCCTAAGAAACCATAGTCACCGCTCCGCTATGACCAAATTACTTTTTTTGCCATTTTACGGCCATAAAACTGGAAATCCGCGCGATTCCCATATTTTCGTTTTCTATATCCCACGCCTTCCGCCGTGGGCCCAGGACCCCGGACCCAGATCGCCTAAAAATTTTCCAGGACATCAAATACTGCCTAAGGAACCATATTCACCACCCCGCCATGACCACTTTACTTTTTTGGCATTTTATGGCCATAAAAATAGAAATTCGTGCGATTCTCATATGTTCGTGTGCCATAGCCCACGGCTTCCGACGTGGGCCCGGGACCCCGGATCCGGATCGCCTTAAATTTTTCAGGGATGTCGAATACGGCCTAAGGAACAATATTCACTGCCCTCCATGACCAAATAACGTTTTTTGGCATTTTACGGCCATAAAATTTGAATTCCGCACGTTTCTCATTATTTTCGTGTTCTATAGCCCACGCCTTCCGCCGTGGGCCCGGGACCCTAGATTCGGATCGCCTAAAAATTTTCTGGGATGTCGAATACAGCCTAAGAAACCATAATCACAGCCCTGCCATAACCAAATTACATTTTTTGGCATTTTACGGCCATAATACTGGAATTCCGCACGATTCCCATATTTTCCTGTTCTATAGCCCACGCCTTCCACCGTGGGCCCGGGACCCTGGATCCGGATCGCCTAAATTTTTTTCGGGATGTCGAATACGGCCTAAGGAACCATATTCACTGCCTCTCCATGACCAAATTACATTTTTTAGCGTTTTACGGCCATAAAACTGGAAATCCGCGTGATTCCCATATTTTCATGTGCAATAGCCCACGCCTTCCGCCGTGGGCCTGGGACACCGGATCTGGATCTCCTTAAATTTTTTCGGGATGTCGAATACGGCCTAAGGAACCATATTCACCGCCCCGCCATGACCAAATTATGTTTTTTGGCATTTTACAGCCATAAAACTGGAATTCCGCACGATTCTCATATTTTCGTGTGCTACAGCCCACGCCTTCCGCCGTGGGCCTGGGAACCTGGATCCGGATCGCCTAAAATTTTTTTTGGATGTCGAATACGGCCTAAGAAACCATAATCACTGCCCCTCCATGACCAAATTATATTTTTTTGGCATTTTACGGCCATAAAACTGGAATTCCGCACTATTCCCATATTTTCGTGATCTATAGCCCACGCCTTCCGCCGTGGGCCCAGGACCCCGGACCAGGATCGCCAAAATATTTTTTGCGACATTGAATACGGACTAAATAACCATATTCACTGGCTTGTCATGACCAAATTACATATTTTGCCATTTTACTGCCATAAAACTGGAAATCAGCGTGATTGCCATATTTTCGTATGCTATAGCCCACGCCTTCCGCCGTGGGCCAGGGACCCCGGATCACTTTAAATTTTTCCGGGATGTTGAATACGGCCTAAGAAAACATATTCACCACCCCGCCATGACCAAATTACGTTGTATGGCATTTTACGGCCATAAAGCTGGAATTCCGCACGATTCTCATATTTTCGTGTTCTATATCCCACGCCTTCCGCCGTCGGCCTGAGACCCCGGACCCGGATCGCCTAAAGGTTTTCCAGGATATTGAATACGACCTAAGCAACCATATTCACTGCCTCTCCATGACCAAATAAAGTTGTTTGGCATTTTACCGCCATAAAACTGGAAATCCACGCGAGTCCCAAATTTTTGTGTGCTATAGCCCACGCCTTCTGCCGTGGGCCCGGGACCCCGGATCCGGATCGCCTAAAATTTTTCTGAGTTGTTGAATACAACCTAAGAAACCATAATCACTGCCCCTCTATGACCAAATTACATTTTTGGCATTTTACAGCCATAAAACTGGAATTCCACACGATTCCCAAATTTTCGTATTCTATAGCCCACGCCTTTCGCCGTGGGCCTGGGACCCCAGATCCGGATCGCCTAAAATTTTTTCAGGATGTCGAATGTGGCCTAAGAAACCATAATCACTCCCCCGCCATGACCAAATTATATTTTTTGGCATTTTACGTTTTATAAAATTGGAATTCTGCACGATTCCCATATTTTCGTGATCTATAGCCCACGCCTTCCGCTGTGGGCCCGGGACCCTAGACCCGGATCGCATAAAATTTTTTCGGGACGTTGAATACGGCCTAAGGAACTATATTCACCGCCCTTACGTTTTTTGGCATTTTAGGCCCATAAAACTGGAAATCCGCGCGAGTCCCAAATTTTCATGTGCAATAGCCCTCGCCTTCCGCCGTCGGCCTGAGACCTCAGACTTGGATCGCCTAAAAGTTTTCTGGGACTTCTACTACAGCCTAAGAAACCATAGTCACCGCTACTCTATGACCAAATTACTTTTTTTGGCATTTTACGGCCATAAAACTGGAAATCCGCGCGATTCCCATATTTTCGTGTTCTATATACCACGCCTTCCGCCGTGGGGCCGAGACCCCGGATCCGGATCGCCTAAAATTTTTCCGGGATGCTGAATATGGCCTAAGGAGCCATATTCACCACCCCGCCATGACCAAATTAAGTTTTTTGGCATTTTACGGCCATAAAACTGGAAATCAGCGCGAGTCCCAAATTTTCGTGTGCTATAGCCCACGCCTTCCGCCGTCGGCCTGAGACCCCGCACCCGAATTGTCTAAAAGTTTTATAGGACGTTGAATACAACCTAACAAACCGTAGTCACCGCTCCGCCATGACCAAATTACCTTTTTGGCAATTTACGGCCATAAAACTGGAAATCCGCGCGAGTCCCAAATTTTCGTGTGCTATAGCCCACGCCTTCCGCCGTGGGCCAGAGACCCCAGATTCGGATCACCTAAAATTTTGCCGGGATGTCGAATATGGCCTAAGAAACCATAATCACTACCCCGCCATAACCAAATTACATTTTTTGGCATTTTACGGCCATAATACTAGAATTTCCCACGATTCCCATATTTTCGTGTTCTATAGCCCACGCCTTCCGCCGTGGGCCCGGGACCCCGGATCCGGATCGCCTAAAATTTTTTCGGGATGTCGAATGCGGCCTAAGAAACCATATTCACTCCCCCGCCATGACCAAATTATATTTTTTGGCATTTTACGTTTTATAAAACTGGAATTCTGCACGATTCCCATATTTTCGTGTTCTATATCCCACGCCTTTCGCAGTGGGCCCAGGACCCCGGACCCAGATCGCCTAAATTTTTTTCAGGACGTCGAATATGGCCTAAGGAACCATATTCACCACCACGCCATGACCACTTTACCTTTTTAGGCATTTTACGGCCATAAAAATTGAAATCTGCGCGATTCCCATATTTTCGTGTGCTATAGCCTACGCCTTCCGCCGTGGGCCCGGGACACCATATCTGGATTGCCCTAATTTTTTCGGGATGTCAAATACGGCCTAAGGAACCATATTCACCGCCCCGCCATGACCAAATTATGTTTTTTGGCATTTTACGGCCATAAAACTGGAATTCCGCACGATTCTCATATTTTTGTGTTCTATATCCCACGCCTTCCGTCGTGGGCCCAGGACCCTGGATCCGGATCGCCTAGAAATTTTCCGGGATGTCGAATACGGCCTAATAAATCATAATCACTGCCCCTCCATGACCAAATTACATTTTTTGGCATTTTACCGCTATAAAACTGGAATTTCGCACGATTCCCATATTTTCGTGTTCTATAGCCCACGCCTTCGCAGTGGGCCCGGGAACCTGGATCCGGATCGCCTAAATTTTGCTCGGAATGTCGAATACGTCCTAAGAAACCATAATCACTACCCCGCCATGACCAAATTACATTTTTGGCATTTTACGGCCATAAAACTGGAATTCCGTACGATTCCCATATTTTCGTGATCGATAGCCCACGCCTTCTGCCGTGGGCCCGGGACCCAGGACCCGGATCGCCCAAAAATGTTTTGGGATGTCGAAAACGGCCTAAGAAACCCTATTCACTACCCCGCCATGACCAAATTACATTTTTGGCATTTTACGGCCATAAAACTGGAAATCCGCGCGAGTCCCAAATTTTTGTGTGTTATAGCCCACGCATATTTCGTGTTCTATATCCCACGCCTTCCGCCGTGGGCCCGGGACCCCGGACCCGGATCGCCTAAAAATTTTCCGGGACATTGAATACAGCCTATGGAACCAATTCACCACCCCTCCATGACCAAATTTCTTTTTTGGTATTTTACGGCCATAAAACTGGAAATCCATGTGATTCCCATATTTTCATGTGTTATAGCCCACGCCTTCCGCCGTGGGCCAGGGACCCCGGATCCGGATCGCCTTAAATTTTTCTGGGATGTTGAATATGGCCTAAGGAACAATAGTCACCACCCCTACATGACCAAATTACATTTTATGGCCATAAAACTGGAATTCCACACGATTCTCATATTTTCGTGTTCTATATCCCATGCCTTCCGCCGTCGGCCTGAGACCCCCGACCCGGATCACCTAAAAGTTTTCCGGGATGTTGAATACGGCCTAATAAACCATATTCACCGCCCCACCATGACCAAATAAAGTTTTTTGGCATTTTACGGCCATAAAACTGGAAATCCGCGCGAGTCCCAAATTATGTGTGCTATAGCCCACGCCTTCCGCCGTGGGCCCGGGACCCCGGATCCATATCGTCTAAAAATTTTCTGAGATGTTGAATACGGCCTAAGAAACCATAAGCACTGCCCTGCCAAGACCAAATTACATTTTTTGGCATTTTACGGCCATAAAACTGGAATTCCGCACGATTCCCATATTTTCATGTTCTATAGCCCACGCCTTCCGCCGTGGGCCTGGGACCCCGGATCCAGATCGCCTAAATTTTTTTCGGGATGTCGAATACTGCCTAAGAAACCATAATCACTGCCCCGCCATGACCAAATTATATTTTTGGCAATTTACGGTTTATAAAACTGTAATTTCGCACGATTCCCATATTTTCGTGATCTATAGCCCACGCCTTCCGCCGTGGGCCAGGGACCCCAGTCTCGGATTGGCTAGAACTTTTTTGGGACATCGAATACGGCCTAAGGAACCATATGCACCGCTCCTCCATGACCAAATTACGTTTTTTGGCATTTTACGGCAATAAAACTTAAAATCCGCGCGAGTCCCAAATTTACACGTGCTATAGCCCACGCCTTCCGCCGTCGGCCTGAGACCCCGGACTTGGATCGCCTAAAAGTTTTCTAGGACATCTACTACAGCCTAAGAAACCATAGTCACCGCTCCGCTATGACCAAATTACTTTTTTTGCCATTTTACGGCCATAAAACTGGAAATCCGCGCGATTCCCATATTTTCGTTTTCTATATCCCACGCCTTCCGCCGTGGGCCCAGGACCCCGGACCCAGATCGCCTAAAAATTTTCCAGGACATCAAATACTGCCTAAGGAACCATATTCACCACCCCGCCATGACCACTTTACTTTTTTGGCATTTTATGGCCATAAAAATAGAAATTCGTGCGATTCTCATATGTTCGTGTGCCATAGCCCACGGCTTCCGACGTGGGCCCGGGACCCCGGATCCGGATCGCCTTAAATTTTTCAGGGATGTCGAATACGGCCTAAGGAACAATATTCACTGCCCTCCATGACCAAATAACGTTTTTTGGCATTTTACGGCCATAAAATTTGAATTCCGCACGTTTCTCATTATTTTCGTGTTCTATAGCCCACGCCTTCCGCCGTGGGCCCGGGACCCTAGATTCGGATCGCCTAAAAATTTTCTGGGATGTCGAATACAGCCTAAGAAACCATAATCACAGCCCTGCCATAACCAAATTACATTTTTTGGCATTTTACGGCCATAATACTGGAATTCCGCACGATTCCCATATTTTCCTGTTCTATAGCCCACGCCTTCCACCGTGGGCCCGGGACCCTGGATCCGGATCGCCTAAATTTTTTTCGGGATGTCGAATACGGCCTAAGGAACCATATTCACTGCCTCTCCATGACCAAATTACATTTTTTAGCGTTTTACGGCCATAAAACTGGAAATCCGCGTGATTCCCATATTTTCATGTGCAATAGCCCACGCCTTCCGCCGTGGGCCTGGGACACCGGATCTGGATCTCCTTAAATTTTTTCGGGATGTCGAATACGGCCTAAGGAACCATATTCACCGCCCCGCCATGACCAAATTATGTTTTTTGGCATTTTACAGCCATAAAACTGGAATTCCGCACGATTCTCATATTTTCGTGTGCTACAGCCCACGCCTTCCGCCGTGGGCCTGGGAACCTGGATCCGGATCGCCTAAAATTTTTTTTGGATGTCGAATACGGCCTAAGAAACCATAATCACTGCCCCTCCATGACCAAATTATATTTTTTTGGCATTTTACGGCCATAAAACTGGAATTCCGCACTATTCCCATATTTTCGTGATCTATAGCCCACGCCTTCCGCCGTGGGCCCAGGACCCCGGACCAGGATCGCCAAAATATTTTTTGCGACATTGAATACGGACTAAATAACCATATTCACTGGCTTGTCATGACCAAATTACATATTTTGCCATTTTACTGCCATAAAACTGGAAATCAGCGTGATTGCCATATTTTCGTATGCTATAGCCCACGCCTTCCGCCGTGGGCCAGGGACCCCGGATCACTTTAAATTTTTCCGGGATGTTGAATACGGCCTAAGAAAACATATTCACCACCCCGCCATGACCAAATTACGTTGTATGGCATTTTACGGCCATAAAGCTGGAATTCCGCACGATTCTCATATTTTCGTGTTCTATATCCCACGCCTTCCGCCGTCGGCCTGAGACCCCGGACCCGGATCGCCTAAAGGTTTTCCAGGATATTGAATACGACCTAAGCAACCATATTCACTGCCTCTCCATGACCAAATAAAGTTGTTTGGCATTTTACCGCCATAAAACTGGAAATCCACGCGAGTCCCAAATTTTTGTGTGCTATAGCCCACGCCTTCTGCCGTGGGCCCGGGACCCCGGATCCGGATCGCCTAAAATTTTTCTGAGTTGTTGAATACAACCTAAGAAACCATAATCACTGCCCCTCTATGACCAAATTACATTTTTGGCATTTTACAGCCATAAAACTGGAATTCCACACGATTCCCAAATTTTCGTATTCTATAGCCCACGCCTTTCGCCGTGGGCCTGGGACCCCAGATCCGGATCGCCTAAAATTTTTTCAGGATGTCGAATGTGGCCTAAGAAACCATAATCACTCCCCCGCCATGACCAAATTATATTTTTTGGCATTTTACGTTTTATAAAATTGGAATTCTGCACGATTCCCATATTTTCGTGATCTATAGCCCACGCCTTCCGCTGTGGGCCCGGGACCCTAGACCCGGATCGCATAAAATTTTTTCGGGACGTTGAATACGGCCTAAGGAACTATATTCACCGCCCTTACGTTTTTTGGCATTTTAGGCCCATAAAACTGGAAATCCGCGCGAGTCCCAAATTTTCATGTGCAATAGCCCTCGCCTTCCGCCGTCGGCCTGAGACCTCAGACTTGGATCGCCTAAAAGTTTTCTGGGACTTCTACTACAGCCTAAGAAACCATAGTCACCGCTACTCTATGACCAAATTACTTTTTTTGGCATTTTACGGCCATAAAACTGGAAATCCGCGCGATTCCCATATTTTCGTGTTCTATATACCACGCCTTCCGCCGTGGGGCCGAGACCCCGGATCCGGATCGCCTAAAATTTTTCCGGGATGCTGAATATGGCCTAAGGAGCCATATTCACCACCCCGCCATGACCAAATTAAGTTTTTTGGCATTTTACGGCCATAAAACTGGAAATCAGCGCGAGTCCCAAATTTTCGTGTGCTATAGCCCACGCCTTCCGCCGTCGGCCTGAGACCCCGCACCCGAATTGTCTAAAAGTTTTATAGGACGTTGAATACAACCTAACAAACCGTAGTCACCGCTCCGCCATGACCAAATTACCTTTTTGGCAATTTACGGCCATAAAACTGGAAATCCGCGCGAGTCCCAAATTTTCGTGTGCTATAGCCCACGCCTTCCGCCGTGGGCCAGAGACCCCAGATTCGGATCACCTAAAATTTTGCCGGGATGTCGAATATGGCCTAAGAAACCATAATCACTACCCCGCCATAACCAAATTACATTTTTGGCATTTTACGGCCATAATACTAGAATTTCCCACGATTCCCATATTTTCGTGTTCTATAGCCCACGCCTTCCGCCGTGGGCCCGGGACCCCGGATCCGGATCGCCTAAAATTTTTTCGGGATGTCGAATGCGGCCTAAGAAACCATATTCACTCCCCCGCCATGACCAAATTATATTTTTTGGCATTTTACGTTTTATAAAACTGGAATTCTGCACGATTCCCATATTTTCGTGTTCTATATCCCACGCCTTTCGCAGTGGGCCCAGGACCCCGGACCCAGATCGCCTAAATTTTTTTCAGGACGTCGAATATGGCCTAAGGAACCATATTCACCACCACGCCATGACCACTTTACCTTTTTATGCATTTTACGGCCATAAAAATTGAAATCTGCGCGATTCCCATATTTTCGTGTGCTATAGCCTACGCCTTCCGCCGTGGGCCCGGGACACCAGATCTGGATTGCCCTAATTTTTTCGGGATGTAAAATACGGTCTAAGGAACCATATTCACCGACCCTCCATGACCAAATTACGTTTTTTGGCATTTTACGGCCATAAAACTGGAATTCCACACGATTCTCATATTTTCGTGTTCTATATCCCACGCCTTCCGCCGTGGGCCCGGGACCCCGGATCCGGATCGCCTAAATTTTATTCGGGACGTCGAATACGGCCTAAGGAACCATATTCACCACCACACCATGACCACTTTACTTTTTTTGGCATTTTACGGCCATAAAACTTGAAATCTGCGCGATTCCCATATTTTCGTGTGCTATAGCCTACGCCTTCCGCCGTGGGCCCGGGACACCAGATCTGGATTGCCTTAAATTTTTTCGGGATGTCAAATACGGCCTAAGGAACCATATTCACCGACCCGCCATGACCAAATTACGTCTTTTGGCATTTTACGGCCATAAAACTGGAATTCCGCACGATTCTCATATTTTCGTGTTCTATATCCCACGCCTTCTGCCGTGGGCCCGGGACCCCGGATCCGGATCGCCTAAAATTTTTCCGGGATGTCGAATACGGCCTAATAAACCATAATCACTGCCCCTCCATGACCAAATTACATTTTTTGGAATTTTACGGCTATAAAACTAGAATTTCGCACGATTCCCATATTTTCGTGTTCTATAGCCCACGCCTTCGCAGTGGTCCCGGGACCCTGGATTCGGATCGCCTAAATTTTGTTCGGAATGTCGAATACGGCCTAAGAAACCATAATCACTACCCCGCTATGACCAAATTACATTTTTTGGCATTTTAAGGCCATAAAACTGGAATTCCGTACGATTCCCATATTTTCGTGATCTATAGCCCACGCATTCCGCCGTGGGCCCGGGACACCGGACCCGGATCGCCCAAAATTTTTTTGGGACGTCGTAAACGGCCTAAGAAACCATATTCACTGCCCCTCCATGACTAAATTATATTTTTTGGCATTTTACAGCCATAAAACTGGAATTCCGCACGATGCCCATATTTTCGTGATCTATAGCCCACGCCTTCCGCATTGGGCCCGGGACCCCCGACACGGATTGCCTAAAAGTTTTCTAGGACGTCGAATACAGCCTAATAAACCATAGTCACCGCTACGCCATGACCAAATACTTTTTTGGCATTTTACGGCCATAAAACTGGAAATCCGCGCGATTCCCATATTTCGTTTTCTATATCACACGCCTTCCGCTATGGGCCCGGGACCCCGGACCCAGATCGCCTAAAATTTTTCCTGGACATTGAATACGACCTATGGAACCAATTCACCTCCCCTATATGACCAAATTTCTTTTTTGGCATTTTACGGCCATAAAACTGGAATTCCACACGATTCCCATATTTTTGTGATCTATAGCCCACGCCTTCCGCCGTGGGCCCAGGATCCCGGACCAGGATCGCCAAAAATTTTGTCGGGACGTCGAATACGGCCTAAATAACCATATTCGCTGCCCTGTCATGACCAAATTACATTTTTGCCATTTTAGTGCCATAAAACTGGAAATCTGTGTGATTCCCATATTTTCATATGCTATAGCCTACGCCTTCCGCCGTGGGCCAGGGATCCCGGATCGCCTTAAATTTTTCCGGGATGTTGAATACGGCCTAAGAAAACATATTCACCACCCCGCCATGACCAAATTACGTTGTATGGCATTTTACGGCCATAAAGCTGGAATTCCGCACGATTCTCATATTTTCGTGTTCTATATCCCACGCCTTCCGCCGTCGGCCTGAGACCCCGGACCCGGATCGCCTAAAAGTTTTCCGGGACGTTGAATACGACCTAAGCAACCATATTCACTGCCCCTCCATGACCAAATAAAGTTGTTTGGCATTTTACGGCCATAAAACTGGAAATCCACGCGAGTCCCAAATTTTTGTGTTTTATAGCCCACGTCTTCTGCCGTGGGCCCGAGACCCCGGATCCGGATCGCCTAAAATTTTTCTGAGTTGTTGAATATAGCCTAAGAAACCATAATCACTGCCCCTCCAAGACCAAATTACATTTTTTGGCATTTTACGGCCATAAAACTGGAATTCCGCACGATTCCCAAATTTTCGGGTTCTATAGCCCACGCCTTTCGCCGTGGGCCTGGGACCCCAGATCCGGATCGCCTAAAAATTTTTCGGGATGTCGAATGCGGCCTAAGAAACCATAATCACTCCCCCGCCATGACCAAATTATATTTTTAGCATTTTACGTTTTATAAAACTGGAATTCCGCACGATTCCTATATTTTCGTGATCTATAGCCCACGCCTTCCGCTGTGGGCCCGGGACCCCCGACCCGGATCGCATAAAATTTTTTCTGGACGTTGAATACGGCCTAAGGAACCATATTCACCGCCCCTCCATGAACAAATTACTTTTTTTGGCATTTTACGGCCATAAAACCGGAAATCCGCGCGATTCCCATATTTTTGTGTTCTATATCCCACGCCTTCCGCCGTGGGGCCGGGACTCCGGACCCGGATCGCCTAAAATTTTTCCGGGATGTTGAATATGGCCTAAGTAGTCATATTCACCACCCCGCCATGACCAAATTACGTTTTTTGGCATTTTATGGCCATAAAATTGGAATTCCGCACGATTCTCATATTTTCGTGTTCTATATCCCACGCCTTCCGCCGTGGGCCCGGGACCCCGGATCCGGATCGCCTAAAAATTTTCCGGGATGTCTAATACGGCCTAATAAACCATAATCACTGCCCCTCCATGACCAAATTACATTTTTTGGCATTTTATTGCTATAAAACTGGAATTTCGCACGATTCCCATATTTTCGTGTTCTATAGCCCACGCCTTCGCAGTGGGCCCGGGACCTTGGATCTGGATTGCCTAAATTTTGTTTGGGATGTCGAATACGGCCTAAGAAACCGTAATCACTACCCCGCTATGACCTAATTACATTTTATGGCATTTTACGGCCATAAAACTGGAATTCCGCACGATTCTCATATTTTCGTGTTCTATATCCCACGCCTTCCGCCGTCGGCCTGAGACCCCGGACCCAGATCACCTAAAAGTTTTCCGGGATGTTGAATACGGCCTAAGAAACCATATTCACTGCCCCTCCATGACCAAATAAAGTTTTTTGGCATTTACGGCCATAAAACTGGAAATCCGCGCGATTCCCATATTTCGTGTTCTATATCCCACGCCTTCCGCCGTGGGCCCGGGACCACGGACCCGGATCGCCTAAACATTTTCTGAGATGTTCAATATGGCCTAAGAAACCATAAGCACTTCCCCACCAAGACCAAATTACATTTTTTGGCATTTTACGGCCATAAAACTGGAATTCCGGACGATTCCCATATTTTCGTGTTCTATAGCCTAGGCCTTCCGCCGTGGGCCTGGGACCCCGAATCAAGATCGCCTAAATTTTTTTCGGGATGTTGAATACGGCCTAAGAAACCATAATCACTGCCCCTCCATGACCAAATTATATTTTTGGCATTTTACGGTTTATAAAACTGGAATTTCGCACGATTCCCATATTTTCGTGATCTATAGCCCACGCCATCCGTCGTCGGCCTGAGACCCCGGACTTGGATCGCCTAAAAGTTTTCTGGGATGTCTACTACAGCCTAAGAAACCATAGTCACCGCTCCGCTATGACCAAATTACTTTTTTTGGCATTTTACGGCCATAAAACTGGAAATCCGCGCGATTCCCATATTTTCGTTTTCTATATCCCATTCCTTCCGCCGTGGGCCCGGGACCCCGGACCCGGATGGCCTAAAATTTTTCCAGGACATCAAATACTGCCTAAGGAACCATATTCACCACCCCGCCATGACCACTTTACTTTTTTGGCATTTTATGGCCATAAATTTGGAAATTCGTGCGATTCTCATATGTTCGTGTGCCATAGCCCACGGCTTCCGACGTGGGCCCGGGACCCCGGATCCGGATCGCCTTAAATTTTTCAGGGATGTCGAATACGGCCTAAGGAACAATATTCACTGCCCTCCATGACCAAATAACGTTTTTTGGCATTTTACGGCCATAAAATTTGAATTCCGCACGTTTCTCATTATTTTCGTGTTCTATAGCCCACGCCTTCCGCCGTGGGCCCGGGACCCTAGATTCGGATCGCCTAAAAATTTTCTAGGATGTCGAATTCAGCCTAAGAAACCATAATCACTGCCCCGCCATAACCAAATTACATTTTTTGGCATTTTACGGCCATAATACTGGAATTCCGCACGATTCCCATATTTTCTTATTCTATAGCCCACACCTTCTGCCGTGGGCCCGGGACCCTGGATCCGGATCGCCTAAAATTTTTTTGGGACGTCGAATACGGCCTAAATAACCATATTCACTGCCCTGTCATAACCAAATTTTCGTGTGTTGTAGCCCACGCCTTCCGCCGTCGGCCTGAGACCCCGCACCCGGATTGCCTAAAAGTTTTCTGGGACATCGAATACAGCCTAAGAAACCATAGTCACTGCTCCGCCATGACCAAATTACGTTTTTGGCATTTTACGGCCATAAAACTGGAAATCCGCGCGATTCCCATATTTTCGTATTCTATATCCCACGCCTTCCGCCGTGGGACGGGACCCCGGAACCAGATCGCCAAAAATTTTTCCATGACATTGAATACGGCCTAAGGAACCATATTCACCGCCCCGCCATGATCAAATTACTTTTTTGGCATTTTACGGCCATAAAACTGGAAATCCGCGTGATTCCCATATTGTCGTATGCTATAGCCCACGCCTTCCGCCGTGGGCCAGGGACCCCGGATCCGGATCGCCTTAAATTTTTTCAGGATGTTGAATACGGCCTAAGGAACCATATTCACCACCCCGCCATGACCAAATTACGTTGTATGGCATTTTACGGCCATAAAGCTGGAATTCCGCACGATTCTCATATTTTCGTGTTCTATATCCCACGCCTTCCGCCGTCGGCCTGAGACCCCGGACCCGGATCGCCTAAAACTTTTCCTGGACGTTGAATACGACCTAAGCAACCATATTCAGTGCCCCTCCATGACCAAATAAAGTTGTTTGGCATTTTACGGCCATAAAACTGGAAATCCACGCGAGTCCCAAATTTTTGTGTTTTATAGCCCACGCCTTCTGCGGTGGGCCCGGGACCCCGGATCCGGATCGCCTAAAATTTTTCTTAGTTGTTTAATACAGTCTAAGAAACCATAATCACTGCCCCGCCATGACCAAATTACATTTTTTGGCATTTTACGGCTATAAAACTGGAATTCCGCACGAATCCCAAATTTGCGTGTTCTATAGCCCACGCCTTTCGCCGTGGGCCTGGGACCCCAGATCCGGATCGCCTAAAAATTTTTCGGGATGTCGAATGCGGCCTAAGAAACCATAATCACTCCCTCTTCATGACCAAATTATATTTTTTGGCATTTTACGTTTTATAAAACTGGAATTTTGCACGATTCCCATATTTTCGTGATCTATAGCCCACGCCCTCCGCCGTGGGCCCGGGACCCCAGACTCGGATCACATAAAAAATTTTCGGGACATCGAATACGGCCTAAGGAACCATATTCACCGCCCCGCCATGACCAAATTACATCTTTTGGCATTTTACGGCCATAAAACTGCGGAAATTAGGGACCCTGGATCCGGGATTCGGGCTCCCGGGCCCACTGCGGAAGGCATGGGCTATAGCACACGAAAATTAGGGACTCGCGCGGATTTCCAGTTTTATGGCCGTAAAATGCCAAAAAACGTAATTTGGTCATGGCGGGGCGGTGAATATGGTTCCTTAGGCCATACTCGACATCCCGAAAATTTTTTAGGCGATCCGAGTCCGGGGTCCTGGGCCCATGGCGGAAGGCGTGGGCTATAGATCACGAAAATATGGGAATCGTGCGAAATTCCAGTTTTATGGCCGTAAAATGCCAAAAAATGTAATTTGGTCTTGGCGGGGCAGTGATTATGGTTTCTTAGGCCGAATTCAACATCTCAGAAAAATTTTAGGCGATCCGGATCCTGGGTCCCGGGCCCACGGCGGAAGGCGTGGGCTATAGCACACAAAATTTGGGACTCGCGCAGATTTCCTGTTTTATTGCCGTAAAATTGCCAAAAAATGTAATTCGGTCATGTAGGGGCAGTGATTATAGTTTCTTAGTCCATATTCGACATCCCGGAAAAATTTTAGGCGATCCGGATCCAGGGTCTCGGGCCCACGGCGGAAGGCGTGGGATA
Source organism: Nicotiana tabacum (assembly GCF_000715075.1). Taxonomy (NCBI): domain Eukaryota; kingdom Viridiplantae; phylum Streptophyta; class Magnoliopsida; order Solanales; family Solanaceae; genus Nicotiana; species Nicotiana tabacum. The sequence continues at coordinate 639,159 of NC_134087.1, read as the reverse complement.
TAGAACACGAAAATATGGGAATCGCGCGGATTTCTAGTTTTATGGCCATAAAATGCCAAAAAAGTAATTTGGTCATGGAGGAGCGGTGACTATGGTTTCTTAGGCAGTATTCCACGTCCCAGAAAACTTTTAGGCGATCCGGATCTGGGGTCCCAGGCCCACGGCAAAAGGCGTGGGCTATAGAACACGAAAATATGGCAATCGTGCGGAATTCCAGTTTTATGGCCGTAAAATGCCAAAATATGTAATTTGGTCATGGCTAGGCAGTGATTATGGTTCCTTAGGCCGTATTCGACATCCCAAAAAAATTTAAGGCGATACGATTTCGGGGTCCCTGGCCCACGGCGGAAGGCGTGGGCTATAGCACACGAAAATATGGGAATCGCGTGGATTTCAAGTTTTATGGCCGAAAAATGCCAAAAAAGTAATTTGGTCATGGAGGAGCAGTGACTATGGTTTCTTAGGCTGTATTTGACGTCCTAGAAAACTTTTAGGCAATTCGGGTCCGGGGTCTCAGGCCGACGGTGGAAGGCGTGGGCTATAGCACACGAACATTTGGGACTCGCGCGGATTTCCAGTTTTATGGCCATAAAATGCCAAAAAACGTAATTTGGTCATGGAGGGGCGGTGAATATGGTTCCTTAGGCCGTATTCGACGTCCAAAAAAAATTTTAGGCGATCCGGGTCTGGGGTCTCGGGCCCACGGCGGAAGGCGTGGGCTATAGATCACAAAAATATGGGAATCGTGCGGAATTCCAGTTTTATGGCCGTAAAATGCCAAAAACTATAATTTGGTCATGGAGGGGTGGTGACTATGGTTTCTTAGGCCGTATTCGACATCCTGAAAAATTTTTAGGTGATCCGAATCCGGGGTCCCAGGCCCACGGTGGAAGGCGTGGGCTATAGAACACGAAAATATGGGAATCGTGCGGAATTCCATTTTTATGGCCGTAAAATGCCAAAAAATGTGATTTTATCATGCCGGGGCAGTGATTATGGTTTCTAAGGCCGTATTCGACATCCCGGAAAAATTTTAGGCGATCCGGATCCAGGGTCCCGGGCCCACGGCAGAAGGCGTGGGATATAGAACACGAAAATATGGGAATCGCGCGGATTTCCAGTTTTATGGCCGTAAAATGCCAAAAAATGTAATTTGGTCATGGCTAGGCAGTGATTATGGTTCCTTAGGCCGTATTCAACATCCCGGAAAATTTTTAGGCGATCCGGATTCGGGCTCCCGGGCCCACTGCGGAAGGCATGGGCTATTGCACACGAAAATTAGGGACTCGCGCGGATTTCCAGTTTTATGGCCGTAAAATGCCAAAAAACGTAATTTGGTCATGGCGGGGCGGTGAATATGGTTCCTTAGGCCATACTCGACATCCCGAAAAATTTTTAGGCGATCCGAGTCCGGGGTCCCGGGCCCATGGCGGAAGGCGTGGGCTATAGATCACGAAAATATGGGAATCGTGCGAAATTCCAGTTTTATGGCCGTAAAATGCCAAAAAATGTAATTTGGTCTTGGCGGGGCAGTGATTATGGTTTCTTAGGCCGAATTCAACATCTCAGAAAAATTTTAGGCGATCCGGATCCTGGGTCCCGGGCCCACGGCGGAAGGCGTGGGCTATAGCACACATAATTTGGGACTCGCGCAGATTTCCTGTTTTATTGCCGTAAAAATGCCAAAAAATGTAATTCGGTCATGTCGGGCAGTGATTATAGTTTCTTAGTCCATATTCGACATCCCAGAAAAATTTTAGGCGATCCGGATCCAGGGTCTCGGGCCCACGGCGGAAGGCGTGGGATATAGAACACGAAAATATGGGAATCGCGCGGATTTCTAGTTTTATGGCCATAAAATGCCAAAAAAGTAATTTGGTCATGGAGGAGCGGTGACTATGGTTTCTTAGGCAGTATTCCACTTCCCAGAAAACTTTTAGGCGATCCGGATCTGGGGTCCCAGGCCCACGGCAAAAGGCGTGGGCTATAGAACACGAAAATATGGCAATCGTGCGGAATTCCAGTTTTATGGCCGTAAAATGCCAAAATATGTAATTTGGTCATGGAGGGGTGGTGAATATGGATCCTTAGGCCGTATTCGACGTCCCAAAAAAATTTTAGGCGATCCGGGTCTGGGGTCTCGGGCCCACGGCGGAAGGCGTGGGCTATAGATCACAAAAATATGGGAATCGTGCGGAATTCCAGTTTTATGGCCGTAAAATGCCAAAAACTATAATTTGGTCATGGAGGGGTGGTGACTATGGTTTCTTAGGCCGTATTCGACATCCTGAAAAATTTTTAGGTGATCCGAATCCGGGGTCCCAGGCCCGCGGTGGAAGGCGTGGGCTATAGAACACGAAAATATGGGAATCGTGCGGAATTCCATTTTTATGGCCGTAAAATGCCAAAAAATGTGATTTTATCATGCCGGGGCAGTGATTATGGTTTCTAAGGCCGTATTCGACATCCCGGAAAAATTTTAGGCGATCCGGATCCAGGGTCCCGGGCCCACGGCAGAAGGCGTGGGATATAGAACACGAAAATATGGGAATCGCGCGGATTTCCAGTTTTATGGCCGTAAAATGCCAAAAAATGTAATTTGGTCATGGCTAGGCAGTGATTATGGTTCCTTAGGCCGTATTCAACATCCCGGAAAATTTTTAGGCGATCCGGATTCGGGCTCCCGGGCCCACTGCGGAAGGCATGGGCTATAGCACACGAAAATTAGGGACTCGCGCGAATTTCCAGTTTTATGGCCGTAAAATGCCAAAAAACGTAATTTGGTCATGGCTGGGCGGTGAATATGGTTCCTTAGGCCATATTCGACATCCCGAAAAAATTTTAGGCGATCCGAATCCGGGGTCCCGGGCCCATGGCGGAAGGCGTGGGCTATAGATCACGAAAATATGGGAATCGTGTGGAATTCTAGTTTTATGGCCGTAAAATGCCAAAATATGTAATTTGGTCATGGTGGGCAGTGATTATGGTTTCTTAGGCCGTATTCAACATCCCAAAAAAATTTTAGGCGATCCGGATCTGGGGTCCCAGGCCCACGGCGGAAGGCGTGGGCTATAGAACACGAAAATATGGGAATCGTGCGGAATTCCAGTTTTATTGCCGTAAAATGCCAAAATACGTAATTTGGTCATGGTGGGGCGGTGAATATGGTTCCTTAGGCCATATTTGATGTCCCGAAAAATTTTTAGGCGATCCGAGTCCGGGGTCCCGGGCCCATGGCGGAAGGCATGGGCTATAGATCACGAAAATATGGGAATCGTGCGGAATTCTAGTTTTATGGCCGTAAAATGCCAAAAAATGTAATTTGGTCATGGTGGGGCAGTGATTATGGTTTCTTAGGCCGTATTCGACATCCCGAAAAAAATATAGGCGATCTGGATCTGGGGTCCCAGGCCCACGGCGGAAGGCGTGGGCTATAGAACACGAAAATATGGGAATCGTGCGGAATTCCAGTTTTATGGCCGTAAAATGCCAAAATATGTAATTTCGTCATGGCTAGGCAGTGATTATGGTTCCTTAGGCCGTATTCGACATCCCGAAAAAATTTAAGGCGATCCAATTTCGGGGTCCCTGGCCCACGGCGGAAGGCGTGGGCTATAGCACACGAAAATATGGGAATCGCGGGGATTTCAAGTTTTATGGCCGAAAATTTCAAATAAAGTAATTTGGTCATGGAGGAACAGTGACTATGGTTTCTTAGGCTGTATTCGACGTCCTAGAAAACTTTTAGGCAATCCGGGTCCAGGGTCTTAGGCCAACGGTGGAAGGCGTGGGCTATAGCACACGAAAATTTGGGACTCACGTGGATTTCCAGTTTTATGACCGTAAAATGCCAAAAAATGTAATTTGGTCATGGCGGGGTGGTGAATATGGTTCCTTAGGCCGTATTCGATGTCCCAAAAAAATTTATGGCGATCCGGGTCTGGGGTCCCGGGCCCATGGCGGAAGGCATGGGCTATAGATCACGAAAATATGGGAATCGTGCGGAATTCCAGTTTTATGGCCCTAAAATGCCAAAAATTGTAATTTGGTCATGTCAGGGCAGTGATTATGGTTTTTAGGCCGTATTCGACATCTCGAAAAATTTTTAGGCGATCCGGATCCAGGGTCCCGGGCCCACGGCAGAAGGCGTGGGCTAGAGAACATGAAAATATGGGAATCGTGCGAAATTCCAGTTTTATGGCCGTAAAATGATAAAAAATGTAATTTGGTCTTGGCGGGGCAGTGATTATGGTTTCTTAGGCCGAATTCAACATCTCAGAAAAATTTTAGGCGATCCGGATACTAGGTCCCGGGCCCACAGCGGAAGGCGTGGGCTATAGAACACAAAATTTGGGACTCGCGCAGATTTCCTGTTTTATTGCCGTAAAAATGCCAAAAAATGTAATTCGGTCATGTCGGGGTAGTGATTATGGTTTCTTAGTCCATATTCGACATACCGGAAAAATTTTAGGCGATCCGGATCCAGGGTCTCGGGCCCACGGCGGAAGGCGTGGGATATAGAACACGAAAATATGGGAATCGCGCGGATTTCTAGTTTTATGGCCATAAAATGCCAAAAAAGTAATTTGGTCATGGAGGAGCGGTGACTATGGTTTCTTAGGCAGTATTCCATGTCCCAGAAAATTTTTAGGCGATCCGGATCCGGGGTCCCAGGCCCACGGCGGAAGGCGTGGGCTATAGAACACGAAAATATGGGAATCGTGCGGAATTCCAGTTTTATGGCCGTAAAATGCCAAAAAATGTAATTTGGTCATGGCTAGGCAGTGATTATGGTTCCTTAGGCCGTATTAAACATCCCTAAAAAATTTAAGGCGATACGATTTCGGGGTCCCTGGCCCACGGCGGAAGGCGTGGGCTATAGCACATGAAAATATGGGAATCGCGTGGATTTCAAGTTTTATGGCCGAAAAATGCCAAAAAAGTAATTTGGTCATGGAGGAGTAGTGACTATAGTTTCTTAGGCTGTATTCGACGTCCTAGAAAACTTTTAGGCAATTCGGGTCCGGGGACTCAGGCCGACGGCGGAAGGCGTGGGCTATAGCACACGAAAATTTGGGACTCACGCGGATTTCCAGTTTTATGACAGTAAAATGCCAAAAAATGTAATTTGGTCATGGCGGGGCAGTGAATATGGTTCCTTAGGCCGTATTCGACATCCCGGAAAAATTTTAGGCGATCCGGATATGGGGTTCCAGGCCCACGGCGGAAGAAGTGGGCTATAGAACAAGAAAATATGGGAATCGTGCGGAATTCCAGTTTTATGGCCGTAAAATGCCAAAAAATGTAATTTGGTCATGGCGGGGCAGTGATTATGGTTTCTTAGGCCGTATTCGACATCCCAGAAAAATTTAGGCGATCTGAATCCGGGGTCCCGGGCCCACGCAGGAAGGCATGGGCTATAGATCACGAAAATATGGGAATCATACGGAATTCCAGTTTTATGGCTGTAAAATGCCAAAAAATATAATTTGGTCATGGCTGGGCAGAAATTATGGTTTCTTAGGCCGTATTCGACATCCAGAAAATTTTTTAGGCGATCCGGATCCGGGGTCCCAGGCCCACGGCGGAAGGCGTGGGCTATAGAACACGAAAATATTGGAATCGTGCGGAATTCCAGTTTTATGGCCGTAAAATGCCAAAAAATATAATTTGGTCATGGAGGGGCAGTGATGATGATTTCTTAGGCCGTATTCGACATCCCAGAAACATTTTAGGTGATCCGGATCCGGGGTCCCGGGCCCACGGCGGATGGCGCGAACTATACCACACAAAAATTTGGGACTCGCGCGGATTTCCAGTTTTATGACAGTAAAATGCCAAAAAATGTAATTTGGTCATGGCGGGGCAGTGAATATGGTTCCTTAGGCCGTATTCGACATCCCGGAAAAATTTTAGGCGATCCGGATATGGGGTTCCAGGCCCACCGCGGAAGAAGTGGGCTATAGAACAAGAAAATATGGGAATCGTGCGGAATTCCAGTTTTATGGCCGTAAAATGCCAAAAATGTAATTTGGTCATGGCGGGGCAGTGATTATGGTTTCTTAGGCCGTATTCGACATCCCAGAAAAATTTAGGCGATCTGAATCCGGGGTCCCGGGCCCACGCAGGAAGGCTTGGGCTATAGATCACGAAAATATGGGAATCATACGGAATTCCAGTTTTATGGCTGTAAAATGCCAAAAAATATAATTTGGTCATGGCTGGGCAGAGATTATGGTTTCTTAGGCCGTATTCGACATCCAGAAAAATTTTTAGGCGATCCGGATCCGGGGTCCTAGGCCCACGGCGGAAGGCGTGGGCTATAGAACACGAAAATATTGGAATCGTGCGGAATTCCAGTTTTATGGCCGTAAAATGCCAAAAAAATATAATTTGGTCATGGAGGGGCAGTGATGATGATTTCTTAGGCCGTATTCGACATCCCAGAAAAATTTTAGGTGATCCGGATCCGGGGTCCCGGGCCCACGGCGGAAGGCGCGGGCTATACCACACAAAAATTTGGGACTCGCGCGGATTTCCAGTTTTATGGCTGTAAAATGCCAAACAACTTTATTTGGTCATGGCGGGGCGGTGAATATGGTTCCTTAGGACATATTCGACATCTTGGAAAAATTTAAGGCGATCCGGATCAGGGTCCCAGGCCCACGGCAGAAGGCGTGAACTATAGCACACGAAAATATGGGAATCGCGCGGATTTCCAGTTTTATGGCCGTAAACTGCCAAAAAAGTAAAGTGTTCATGGAGGGGCAGTGAATATGGTTCCTTAGACCATATTCAACATCCCAAAAAAAATTTAGGCGATCCAGATCCGGGGTCCCGGGCCCACGGCGGAAGGCGTGGGATATAGAACACGAAAATATGAGAATCTTGTAGAATTTCAGTTTTATGGCCGTAAAATGCCAGAAACGTAATTTGGTCATGGAGGGGCGGTGAATATGGTTCCTTAGGTCGTATTTGAAATCCTAGAAAAATTTAAGGCGATCCGAATCCGGGGTCCCAGGCCCACGGCGGAAGGCGTGGGCTATTGTACACGAAAATATGGGAATCATGCGGATTTCCAGTTTTATGGCCGTAAAATGCCAAAAAAGTAAAGAGGTCATGGCGGGCGGTGAATATGGTTCCTTAGGCCGTATTGAATGTCCCGAAAAAAATTTAGGCGATCCGGGTCCGGGGTCTCAAGCCGACGGCGGAAGGCATGGGCTATAGCACAAAAAAATTTGGGACTCGCGCGAATTTCTAGTTTTATGGCCGTAAAATGCCAAAAATGTTATTTGGTCATGGCGGGGTGGTGAATATGGTTTCTTAGGCCGTATTCGATGTCCCGAAAAATTTTAGGCGATTCGGGTCCGGGGTCCCAGGCCCACGCGGAAGGCGTGGGCTATAGCACACGAAAATATGGGAATCGCTCGAATTTCCAGTTTTATGGCCGTAAAATTCCAAAAAACTTAAGTTGGTCATGGTGGGGGGGTGAATATCGTTCCTTAGGCCATATTCGACGTCCCGGAAAATTTTCAGGCAATCCGGAACCGGGGTCCTGGGCCCACTGCGGAAGGCATGGGCTATAGAACACGAAAATATGGGAATCGCGCGGATTTCCAGTTTTATGGCCATAAAATGCCAAAAAACGTAATTTGGTCATGGAGGGGCGGTGAATATGGTTCCTTAGGCCGTATTCGACGTCCCAAAAAATTTTTAGGCGATCCGGGTCTGGGGTCCCGGGCCCATGGCGGAAGGCATGGGCTATAGATCACAAAAATATGGGAATCGTGCGGAATTCCAGTTTTATGGCCGTAAAATGCCAAAAACTATAATTTGGTCATGGAGGGGTGGTGACTATGGTTTCTTAGGCCGTATTCGACATCCTGAAAAAAGTTTAGGTGATCCGAATCCGGGGTCCCAAGCCCACGGTGGAAGGCGTGGGCTATAGAACACGAAAATATGGGAATCGTGCGGAATTCCATTTTTATGGCCGTAAAATGCCAAAAAATGTGATTTTATCATGCCGGGGCAGTGATTATGGTTTCTTAGGCCGTATTCGAGATCCCGGAAAAATTTTAGGCGATCCGGATCCAGGGTCCCGGGCCCACGGCAGAAGGCGTGGGATATAGAACACGAAAATATAGGAATCGCGCAGATTTCCAGTTTTATGGCCGTAAAATGCCAAAAAATGTAATTTGGTCATGGCTAGGCAGTGATTATGGTTCCTTAGGCCGTATTCGATATCCCAAAAAAATTTAAGGCAATCCGAATTCGGGGTCCCTGGCCCACGGCGGAAGGCGTGGGCTATAACACACGAAAATATGGGAATCGCGCGGATTTTAAGTTTTATGGACGAAAAATGCCAAAAAAGTAATTTGGTCATGGCGGAGCTGTGACTATGGTTTCTTAGGCTGTATTCGACGTCCTAAAAAACTTTTAGGTAATCCGGGTCCAGGGTCTCATGCCGACGGCGGAAGGCGTGGGCTATAGCACACGAAAATTTGGGACTCACGCGGATTTCAAGTTTTATGGCCGTAAAATGCCAAAAAAGTAAAGTGATCATGGAGGGGAAGTGAATATGGTTCCTTAGGCCGTATTCGACATCCCGGAAAAATTTTAGGCTATCCAGATATGGGGTCCCGGGCCCACGGCGGAAGGAGTGGGCTATAGAACAAGAAAATATGGGAATCGTGCGGAATTCCAGTTTTATGGCCGTAAAATGCCAAAATATGTAATTTGGTCATGGAAGGGCAGTGATTATGGTTTCTTAGGCCGTATTCGACATCCTAGAAAAATTTAGGCGATCTGAATCCGGGGTCCCGGGCCCACGCAGGAAGGCGTGGGCTATAGATCACGAAAATATGGGAATCATACGGAATTCCAGTTTTATGGCTGTAAAATGCCAAAAAATATAATTTGGTCATGGCTGGGCAGAGATTATGGTTTCTTAGGCCGTATTCGACATCCAGAAAAAATTTTAGGCGATCCGGATCCAGGGTCCCGGGCCCACGGCAGAAGGCGTGGGATATAGAACACGAAAATATGGGAATCGCGCGGATTTCCAGTTTTATGGCCGTAAAATGCCAAAAAATGTAATTTGGTCATGGCTAGGCAGTGATTATGGTTCCTTAGGCCGTATTCGACATCCCGAAAAAATTTAAGGCGATCCGAATTCGAAGTCCCTGGCCCACGGTGGAAGACGTGGGCTATAACACACGAAAATATGGGAATCGCGCGGATTTCAAGTTTTATGGCCGAAAGATGCCAAAAAAGTAATTTGGTCATGGCTGAGCTGTGACAATGCTTTCTTAGGCTGTATTCGACGTCCTAAAAAACTTTTAGGTAAAACGGGTCCAGGGTCTCAGGCCGACAGTGGAAGGCGTGGGCTATAGCACACGAAAATTTGCGACTCACGCGGATTTCCAGTTTTATGGCCGTAAAATGCCAAAAAAGTAAAGAGATCATGGAGGGGCAGTGAATATGGTTCCTTAGGCCGTATTCAACATTCCGGAAAAATTTTAGGCGATCCGGATATGGGGTCCCGGGCCCACGGCGGAAGGAGTGGGCTATAGAACAAGAAAATATGGGAATCGTGTGGAATTCCAGTTTTATGGCCGTAAAATGCCAAGAAATGTAATTCGGTCATGGCGGGGCAGTGATTATGGTTTCTTAGGCCGTATTTGACATCCCAGAAAAATTTAGGCGATCTGAATCCGGGGTCCCGGGCCCACGCAGGAAGGCGTGGGCTATAGATCACGAAAATATGGGAATCATACGGAATTCCAGTTTTATGGCTGTAAAATGCCAAAAAATATAATTTGGTCATGGCTGGGCAGAGATTATGGTTTCTTAGTCCGTATTCGACATCCAGAAAAAATTTTAGGCGATCCGGATCCGGGGTCCCAGGCCCACGGCGGAAGGCGTGGGCTATAGAACACGAAAATATTGGAATCGTGTAGAATTCCAGTTTTATGGCCGTAAAATGCCAAAATATATAATTTGGTCATGGAGGGGCGGTGAATATGGTTCCTTAGGCCGTATTTGACATCCCATAAAATTTTTAGGCAATCCAGATCCGGGGTCCCGGGCCCACGGCGGAAGGCGCGGGATATACCACACAAAAATTTGGGACTCGCGCGGATTTCCAGTTTTATGGCCGTAAAATGCCAAACAACTTTATTTGGTCATGGCGGGGCGGTGAATATGGTTTCTTTGGCCGTATTCGACATCCATAAAAAATTTTAGGCGATCCGGATCAGGGTCCCGGGCCCACGGCAGAAGGAGTAGGCTATAGCACACGAAAATATGGGAATCGCGCGGATTTCCAGTTTTATGGCCGTAAACTGCCAAAAAAGGAAAGTGGTCATGGATGGGCAGTGAATATGGTTCCTTAGACCATATTCAACATCCCAAAAAAAATTTAGGCGATCCGGATCCGGGGTCCCGGGCCCACGGCGGAAGGCATGGGATATAGAACACGAAAATATGAGAATCTTGCGGAATTCCAGTTTCATGGCCGTAAAATGCCAGAAACGTAATTTGGTCATGGAGGGGCGGTGAATATGGTTCCTTAGGCCGTATTTGACATCCCAGAAAAAATTTAAGGCGATCCGAATCCGGGGTCCCGGGCCCACGGCGGAAGGCGTGGGCTATGCACACGAAAATATGGGACTCGCGCGGATTTCTAGTTTTATGGCCGTAAAATGCCAAAAAGGTTATTTGGTCATGGAGGGGTGGTGAATATGGTTTCTTAGGCCGTATTCGATGTCCCGAAAAAATTTTAGGCGATCCGGGTCCGGGGTCCCGGGCCCACGCGGAAGGCGTGGGCTATAGCACACGAAAATATGGGAATCGCTCGGATTTCCAGTTTTATGGCCGTAAAATTCCAAAAAACTTAAGTTGGTCATGGTGGGAGGGGGTGAATATCATTCCTTAGTCCATATTCAACATCCCGAAAAATTTTTAGGCGATCCGGAACCGGGGTCCCAGGCCCACTGCGGAAGGCGTGGGATATAGAACACGAAAATATGGGAATCGCGCAGATTTCCAGTTTTATGGCCGTAAAATGCCAAAAAAGTAATTTGGTCATGGATGAGCAGTGACTATGGTTTCTTAGGCTGTATTCGACGTCCTAAAAAACTTTTAGGCTATCCGGGTCAGGGGTTACAGGCCGACGGCGGAAGGCGTGGGCTATAACACACAAAAATTTGGGACTCGTGCGGATTTCCAGTTTTATGGCCGTAAAATGTCAAAAAACGTAATTTGGTAATGGAGGGGTGGTGAATATAGTTCCTTAGGCCGTATTCGATGTCCCAAAAAATTTTTAGGCGATCCGGGTCCAGGGTCCTGGGCCCACGGCGGAAGGCGTGGGCTATAGATCACGAAAATGTGGGAATCGTGTGGAATTCCAGTTTTATGGCCGTAAAATGCCAAAAAATGTAATTTGGTCACAGCGGGGCAGAGATTATGGTTTCTTAGACCGTATTCGACGTCCTAAAAAACTTTTAGGTAATCCGGGTCCAGGGTCTCATGCCGACGGCGGAAGGCGTGGGCTATAGCACACAAAAATTTGGGACTCACGCGGATTTCAAGTTTTATGGCCGTAAAATGCCAAAAAAGTAAAGTGATCATGGAGGGGAAGTGAATATTGTTCCTTAGGCCGTATTCGACATCCCGGAAAAATTTTAGGCTATCCAGATATGGGGTCCCGGGCCCACGGCGGAAGGAGTGGGCTATAGAACAAGAAAATATGGGAATCGTGCGGAATTCCAGTTTTATGGCCGTAAAATGCCAAAATATGTAATTTGGTCATGGAAGGGCAGTGATTATGGTTTCTTAGGCCGTATTCGACATCCTAGAAAAATTTAGGCGATCTGAATCCGGGGTCCCGGGCCCACGCAGGAAGGCGTGGGCTATAGATCACGAAAATATGGGAATCATACGGAATTCTAGTTTTATGACTGTAAAATGCCAAAAAATATAATTTGGTCATGGCTGGGCAGAGATTATGGTTTCTTAGGCCGTATTCGACATCCAGAAAAAATTTTAGGCGATCCGGATCCAGGGTCCCGGGCCCACGGCAGAAGGCGTGGGATATAGAACACGAAAATATGGGAATCGCGCGGATTTCCAGTTTTATGGCCGTAAAATGCCAAAAAATGTAATTTGGTCATGGCTAGGCAGTGATTATGGTTCCTTAGGCCATATTCGACATCCCGAAAAAATTTAAGGCGATCCGAATTCGAAGTCCCTGGCCCACGGTAGAAGACGTGGGCTATAACACACGAAAATATGGGAATCGCGCGGATTTCAAGTTTTATGGCCGAAAAATGCCAAAAAAGTAATTTGGTCATGGCTGAGCTGTGACAATTCTTTCTTAGGCTGTATTCGACGTCCTAAAAAACTTTTAGGTAAAACGGGTCCAGGGTCTCAGGCCGACAGTGGAAGGCGTGGGCTATAGCACACGAAAATTTGCGACTCACGCGGATTTCCAGTTTTATGGCCGTAAAATGCCAAAAAAGTAAAGAGATCATGGAGGGGCAGTGAATATGGTTCCTTAGGCCGTATTCGACATCCCGGAAAATTTTTAGGCGATCCGGATATGGGGTCCCGGGCCCACGGCGGAAGGAGTGGGCTATAGAACAAGAAAATATGGGAATCGTGCGGAATTCCAGTTTTATGGCTGTAAAATGCCAAGAAATGTAATTCGGTCATGGCGGGGCAGTGATTATGGTTTCTTAGGCCGTATTTGACATCCCAGAAAAATTTAGGCGATCTGAATCCGGGGTCCCGGGCCCACGCAGGAAGGCGTGGGCTATAGATCACGAAAATATGGGAATCATACGGAATTCCAGTTTTATGGCTGTAAAATGCCAAAAAATATAATTTGGTCATGGCTGGGCAGAGATTATGGTTTCTTAGGCCGTATTCGACATCCAGAAAAAATTTTAGGCGATCCGGATCCGGGGTCCCAGGCCCACGGCGGAAGGCGTGGGCTATAGAACACGAAAATATTGGAATCGTGTAGAATTCCAGTTTTATGGCCGTAAAATGCCAAAATATATAATTTGGTCATGGAGGGGCGGTGAATATGGTTCCTTAGGCCGTATTTGACATCCCAGAAAATTTTTAGGCAATCCAGATCCGGGGTCCCGTGCCCACGGCGGAAGGCGCGGGCTATACCACACAAAAATTTGGGACTCGCGCGGATTTCCAGTTTTATGGCCGTAAAATGCCAAAAAGGTTATTTGGTCATGGAGGGGTGGTGAATATGGTTTCTTAGGCCGTATTCGATGTCCCGAAAAAATTTTAGGCGATCCGGGTCCGGGGTCCCGGGCCCACTGCGGAAGGCGTGGGATATAGAACACGAAAATATGGGAATCGCGCGGATTTCCAGTTTTATGGCCGTAAAATGCCAAAAAAGTAATTTGGTCATGGATGAGCAGTGACTATGGTTTCTTAGGCTGTATTCGACGTCCTAAAAAACTTTTAGGCTATCCGGGTCAGGGGTTACAGGCCGACGGCGGAAGGCGTGGGCTATAACACACAAAAATTTGGGACTCGTGCGGATTTCCAGTTTTATGGCCGTAAAATGTCAAAAACGTAATTTGGTAATGGAGGGGCGGTGAATATAGTTCCTTAGGCCGTATTCGACGTCCCAAAAAATTTTTAGGCGATCCGGGTCCAGGGTTCTGGCCCCACGGCGGAAGGCGTGGGCTATAGATCACGAAAATGTGGGAATCGTGTGGAATTCCAGTTTTATGGCCGTAAAATGCCAAAAAATGTAATTTGGTCACAGCGGGGCAGACATTATGGTTTCTTAGACCGTATTCGACATCCCGAAAAAATTTTAGGCGATCCAAATCTGGGGTCCCAGGCCCACGGCGGAAGGCGTGGGCTATAGAACACGAAAATATGGGAATCGTGCGGAATTCCAGTTTTATGCCCGTAAAATGCCAAAAAATGTAATTTGGTCATGGCGTGGCAGTGATTATCGTTTCTTAGGCCGTATTCGACATCCCAGAAAAATTTAGGCGATCTGAATCCGGGTTCCCGGGCCCACTCAAGAAGGCTGGGCTATAGATCACGAAAATATGGGAATCATACGGAATTCCAGTTTTATGGCTGTAAAATGCCAAAAAATGTAATTTGGTCATGGCTGGGCAGGGATTATGGTTTCTTAGGCCATATTCGACATCCAGAAAAATATTTAGGCGATCCGGATCTGGGGTCCCAGGCCCACAGCAGAAGGCGTGGGCTATAGAACACGAAAATATTGGAATCGCGCGGATTTCCAGTTTTATGGCCGTAAAATGTCAAAAAACGTAATTTGGTAATGGAGGGGCGGTGAATATGGTTCCTTAGGCCGTATTCGACATCCCAAAAAAATTTTAGGCGATCCGGGTCCAGGGACCTGGGCCCACGGCGGAAGGCGTGGGCTATAGATCACGAAAATATGGGAATCATGTGGAATTCCAGTTTTATGGCCGTAAAATATCAAAAAATATAATTTGGTCATGGCGGGGCAGTGATTATGGTTTCTTAGGCCGTATTCGACATTCTAGAAAAATTTAGGCGATCTGAATCCGGGGTCCTGGGCCCACGCAGGAAGGCGTGGGCTATAGATCACGAAAAAATGGGAATCATACGGAATTCCAGTTTTATGGCTGTAAAACGCCAAAAATGTAATTTGGTCATGGCTGGGCAGAGATTATGGTTTCTTAGGCCGTATTCGACGTCCAGAAAAGTTTTTAGGCGATCCGGATCCGGGGTCCCAGGCCCATGGCGGAAGGCGTGGGCTATAGAACACGAAAATATTGGAATCGTGCGGAATTCCAGTTTTATGGCCGTAAAATGCTAAAAAATATAATTTGTTCATGGAGGGGCAGTGATGATGGTTTCTTAAGCCGTATTCGACATCCCATAAAAATTTTAGGTGATCCGGTTCCGGGGTCCCGGGCCCACGGCGGAAGGCGCGGGCTATACCACACAAAAATTTGGGACTCGTGCGGATTTTCAGTTTTATGGCCGTAAAATGCCAAACAACTTTATTTGGTCATGGCGGGGCGGTTATTATGGTTCCTTAGGCTATATTGGACATCTTGGAAAAATTTAAGGCGATCCGGATCAGGGTCCCGGGCCCACGGCAGAAGGCGTGGGCTATAGCACACGAAAATATGGGAATCGCGCGGATTTCCAATTTTATGGCCGTAAAATGCCAAAAAAGTAAAGTGATCATGGAGGGGCAGTGAATATGGTTCCTTAGGCCGTATTCGACATCCCGAAAAAATTTTAGGCGATCCGGATATGGGGTCCCGGGCCCATGACGGAAGTTGTGGGCTATAGAACAAGAAAATATGGGAATCTTGCGGAATTCCAGTTTTATGGCCGTAAAATGCCAAAAAAAGTAAAGAGGTCATGGCGGGCGGTGAATATGGTTCCTTAGGCCGTATTCAATGTCCCTAAAAAAATTTAGGTGATCCGGGTCTGGGGTCTCAAGCCGACGGCGGAAGGCATGGGCTATAGCACAAAAATATTTGGGACTCGCACGGATTTCTAGTTTTATGGCCGTAAAATGCCAAAAAGGGTATTTGGTCATAGCGGGGTGGTGAATATGGTTTCTTAGGCCGTATTCGATGTCCCGAAAAAAATTTAGGCGATCCGCGTCCGGGGTCCCGGGCCCACGCGGAAGGTGTGGGCTATAGCACACGAAAATATGGGAATCGCTCGGATTTCCAGTTTTATGGCCGTAAAATTCCAAAAAACTTAAGTTGGTCATGGTGGTGGGGGGGTGAATATCGTTCCTTAGGACATATTCAACGTCCCGGAAAATTTTTAGGCGATCCGGAACCGGGGTACCGGGCCCACGGCGGAAGGCGTGGGCTATAGAACACGAAAATATGGGAATTGCGCGGATTTCCAGTTTTATGGCCGTAAAATGCCAAAAAAAGTAATTTGGTCATGTAGGAGCAGTGACTATGTTTTCTTAGGCTGTATTCGACGTCCTAAAAAACTTTTAGGTGATCCGGGTCAGGGGCTACAAGTCGACGGCGGAAGGCGTGGGCTATAGCACACGAAAATTTGGGACTCGCGCGGATTTCCACTTTTATGGCCGTAAAATGTCAAAAAACGTAATTTGGTAATGGTGGGGCGGTGAATATGGTTCCTTAGGCCGTATTCGAAATCCCAAAAAAATTTTAGGCGATCCGGGTCCGGGGTCCTGGGCCCACGGCGGAAGGCGTGGGCTATAGATCACGAAAATATAGGAATCGTGTGGAATTCCAGTTTTATGGCCGTAAAATGCCAAAAAATGTAATTTGGTCACAACGGGGCAGAGATTATGGTTTCTTAGGCCGTATTTGACATCCTGAAAAACTTTTAGGCAATCCGAATCTGGGGTCCCAGGCCCACGGCGGAAGGCGTGGGCTATAGAACACGAAAATATGGGAATCGTACGGAATTCCTGTTTTATGGCCTTAAAATGCCAAAAAATGTAATTTGGTCATGGAGTGGCAGTGATTATGGTTTCTTAGGCCGTATTCGACATCCTAGAAAAATTTAGGCGATCTGAATCCGGGGTCCCGGGCCCATGCAGGAAGGCGTAGGCTATAGATCACGAAAATATGGGAATCATACGAAATTCCAGTTTTATGGCCGTAAAATGCCAAAAAATGTAATTTGGTCATGGCTGGGCAGATATTATGGTTTCTTAGGCCGTATTCGACATCCATAAAAAAATTTAGGCGATCCGGATCCGGTGTCCCAGGCCCACAGCGGAAGGCGTGGGCTAAAGAACACGAAAATATTGGAATCGCGCGGATTTCCAGTTTTATGGCCGTAAAATGTCAAAAATGTAATTTGGTAATGGAGGGGCGGTGAATATGGTTCCCTAGGCCATATTCGACGTCCCAAAAAAATTTTAGGTGATCCGGGTCCGGGTTCCTTGGCCCACGGCAGAAGGCGTGGGCTATAGATCACGAAAATATGGGAATCGTGTGGAATTCCAGTTTTATGGCCGTAAAATGCCAAAAAATGTAATTTGGTCATAGCGGGGCAAAGATTATGGTTTCTTAGGCCGTATTCGACATCCCGAAAAATTTTTAGGCGATCCGAATCTGGGGTCTCAGGCCCACGGCGGAAGGCGTGGGCTATAGAACACGAAAATATGGGAATCGTGCGGAATTCCAGTTTTATGGCCGTAAAATGTCAAAAAACGTAATTTGGTAATGGAGGGGCGGTGAATATGGTTCCTTAGGCCGTATTCGACGTCCCAAAAAAATTTTAGGCGATCCAGGTCCGAAGTCCTGGGCCCACGGCGGAAGGCGTGGGCTATAGATCACGAAAATATAGGAATCGTGTGGAATTCCAGTTTTATGGCCGTAAAATGCCAAAAAATGTAATTTGGTCAAAGCGAGGCAGAGATTATGGTTTCTTAGGCCGTATTCGACATCCCGAAAATTTTTTAGGCGATCCGAATCTGGGGTCCCAGGCCCACGGTGGAAGGCGTGGGCTATAGAACACGAAAATATGGGAATCGTGCGGAATTCCAGTTTAATGGCCGTAAAATGCCAAAAAATGTAATTTGGTCATGGCGTGGCAGTGATTATGGTTTCTTAGGCCGTATTCGACATCCTAGAAAAATTTAGGCGATCTGAATCCAGGGTCCCGGGCCCACGTAGGAAGGCGTGGGCTACAGATCATGAAAATATGGGAATCATACGGAATTCCAGTTTTATGGCCATAAAATGCCAAGAAATGTAATTTGGTCATAGATGGGTAGAGTTTATGGTTTCTTAGGCCGTATTCGACATCCAGAAAAAATTTTAGGCGATCCGGATCCGGGGTCCCAGGCCCACAACGAAAGGCGTGGGCTATAGAGCACGAAAATACTGGAATCGTGCGGATTTCCAGTTTTATGGCCGTAAAATGTCAAAAATGTAATTTGGTAATGGAGGGGCGGTGAATATGGTTCCCTAGGCCGTATTCGACGTCCCAAAAAAATTTTAGGTGATCCGGGTCCGGGTTCCTTGGCCCACGGCAGAAGGCGTGGGCTATAGATCACGAAAATATGGGAATCGTGTGGAATTCCAGTTTTATGGCCGTAAAATGCCAAAAAATGTAATTTGGTCATAGCGGGGCAAAGATTATGGTTTCTTAGGCCGTATTCGACATCCCGAAAAATTTTTAGGCGATCCGAATCTGGGGTCTCAGGCCCACGGCGGAAGGCGTGGGCTATAGAACACGAAAATATGGGAATCGTGCGGAATTCCAGTTTTATGGCCGTAAAATGTCAAAAAACGTAATTTGGTAATGGAGGGGCGGTGAATATGGTTCCTTAGGCCGTATTCGACGTCCCAAAAAAATTTTAGGCGATCCAGGTCCGAAGTCCTGGGCCCACGGCGGAAGGCGTGGGCTATAGATCACGAAAATATAGGAATCGTGTGGAATTCCAGTTTTATGGCCGTAAAATGCCAAAAAATGTAATTTGGTAAAAGCGAGGCAGAGATTATGGTTTCTTAGGCCGTATTCGACATCCCGAAAATTTTTTAGGCGATCCGAATCTGGGGTCCCAGGCCCACGGTGGAAGGCGTGGGCTATAGAACACGAAAATATGGGAATCGTGCGGAATTCCAGTTTAATGGCCGTAAAATGCCAAAAAATGTAATTTGGTCATGGCGTGGCAGTGATTATGGTTTCTTAGGCCGTATTCGACATCCTAGAAAAATTTAGGCGATCTGAATCCAGGGTCCCGGGCCCACGTAGGAAGGCGTGGGCTACAGATCATGAAAATATGGGAATCATACGGAATTCCAGTTTTATGGCCATAAAATGCCAAGAAATGTAATTTGGTCATAGATGGGTAGAGTTTATGGTTTCTTAGGCCGTATTCGACATCCAGAAAAAATTTTAGGCGATCCGGATCCGGGGTCCCAGGCCCACAACGAAAGGCGTGGGCTATAGAGCACGAAAATACTGGAATCGTGCGGATTTCCAGTTTTATGGCCGTAAAATGTCAAAAATGTAATTTGGTAATGGAGGGGCGGTGAATATGGTTCCCTAGGCCGTATTCGACGTCCCAAAAAAATTTTAGGTGATCCGGGTCCGGGTTCCTTGGCCCACGGCAGAAGGCGTGGGCTATAGATCACGAAAATATGGGAATCGTGTGGAATTCCAGTTTTATGGCCGTAAAATGCCAAAAAATGTAATTTGGTCATAGCGGGGCAAAGATTATGGTTTCTTAGGCCGTATTCGACATCCCGAAAAATTTTTAGGCGATCCGAATCTGGGGTCTCAGGCCCACGGCGGAAGGCGTGGGCTATAGAACACGAAAATATGGGAATCGTGCGGAATTCCAGTTTTATGGCCGTAAAATGTCAAAAAACGTAATTTGGTAATGGAGGGGCGGTGAATATGGTTCCTTAGGCCGTATTCGACGTCCCAAAAAAATTTTAGGCGATCCAGGTCCGAAGTCCTGGGCCCACGGCGGAAGGCGTGGGCTATAGATCACGAAAATATAGGAATCGTGTGGAATTCCAGTTTTATGGCCGTAAAATGCCAAAAAATGTAATTTGGTAAAAGCGAGGCAGAGATTATGGTTTCTTAGACCGTATTCGACATCCCGAAAATTTTTTAGGCGATCCGAATCTGGGGTCCCAGGCCCACGGTGGAAGGCGTGGGCTATAGAACACGAAAATATGGGAATCGTGCGGAATTCCAGTTTAATGGCCGTAAAATGCCAAAAAATGTAATTTGGTCATGGCGTGGCAGTGATTATGGTTTCTTAGGCCGTATTCGACATCCTAGAAAAATTTAGGCGATCTGAATCCAGGGTCCCGGGCCCACGTAGGAAGGCGTGGGCTACAGATCATGAAAATATGGGAATCATACGGAATTCCAGTTTTATGGCCATAAAATGCCAAGAAATGTAATTTGGTCATAGATGGGTAGAGTTTATGGTTTCTTAGGCCGTATTCGACATCCAGAAAAAATTTTAGGCGATCCGGATCCGGGGTCCCAGGCCCACAACGAAAGGCGTGGGCTATAGAGCACGAAAATACTGGAATCGTGCGGATTTCCAGTTTTATGGCCGTAAAATGTCAAAAATGTAATTTGGTAATGGAGGGGCGGTGAATATGGTTCCCTAGGCCGTATTCGACGTCCCAAAAAAATTTTAGGTGATCCGGGTCCGGGTTCCTTGGCCCACGGCAGAAGGCGTGGGCTATAGATCACGAAAATATGGGAATCGTGTGGAATTCCAGTTTTATGGCCGTAAAATGCCAAAAAATGTAATTTGGTCATAGCGGGGCAAAGATTATGGTTTCTTAGGCCGTATTCGACATCCCGAAAAATTTTTAGGCGATCCGAATCTGGGGTCTCAGGCCCACGGCGGAAGGCGTGGGCTATAGAACACGAAAATATGGGAATCGTGCGGAATTCCAGTTTTATGGCCGTAAAATGCCAAAAAATGTAATTTGGTCATGGATGGGCAGAGATTATGGTTTCTTAGGACGTATTCAACATCCAAAAAAAATTTAGGCGATCCGGATCAGGGGTCCTAGGCCCACAGCGGAAGGCGTGGGCTATAGCACATGAAAATATTGGAATTGCGCGGATTTCCAGTTTTATGGCCGTAAAATGTCAAAAAACGTAATTTGGTAATGGAGGGGCTTTGAATATGGTTCCTTAGGCCGTATTCGACATCCCAGAAAAATTTTAGGCGATCCGGATATGGAATCCCAGGCCCACGGCGGAAGGCGTGGGCTATAGAACACGAAAATATGGGAATCGTGCGGAATTCCAGTTTTATAAAACGTAAAATGCCAAAAAATGTAATTTGGTCATGGCGGGGGAGTGATTATGGTTTCTTAGGCCGTATTTGAAATCTTGAAAAAATTTTAGGTGATCCGAATCCGGGGTTCCAGGCCCACGACGGAAGGCGTGGGCTATAGCACATGAAAATATGGGAATCGCACAAATTTCCTGTTTTATGTCCGTAAAATGCCAAAAAAGTAAAGTGATCATAGAGGGGCAGTAAATATGGTTCCTTAGGCCGTATTCGACAACCCGGAAAATTTTTAAGCGATCCGGATATGGGGTCCCGGGCCCACTGCGGAAGGCGTGGGCTATAGAACACGAAAATATGGAAATCGTGCAAAATTCCAGTTTTATGGCCGTAAAATGCCAAAAAATGTAATTTGGTCATGAAGGGCAGTGATTATGGTTTCTTAGGCCGTATTCGAAATCTTGGAAAAATTTTAGGCGATCCGGATCTGGGGTTCCAGGCCCACGACGGAAGGCGTGGGCTATAGCACACGAAAATATGGGAATCGCGCGGATTTCCAATTTTATGGCCGTAAAATGCCAAAAAAGTAAAGTGGTCATGGCTGGGCGGTGAATATGGTTCTCTTAGGCCGTATTCAACATCCCGGAAAAATTTTAGGTGATCCGGGTCCGGGGTCCTGGGCCCACGGCGGAAGGCGTGAGCTATAACACACAAAAATTTGGGACTCGCACGGATTTCCAGTTTTATGGCCGTAAAATGCCAAAAAACTTAATTTAGTAATGGAGGGACGGTGAATATGGTTCCTTAGACCATATTCAACATCCCAAAAAAATTTTAGGTGATCCGGATCCGGGGTCCCGGGCCCACGGCGGAAGGCGTGGGATATAGAACACGAAATATGAGAATCTTGCGATATTCCAGTTTTATGGCCGTAAAATGCCAAAAAATGTAATTTGGTCATGGAGGGGCAGTGAATATGGTTCCTTAGGCCGTATTTGACATCCCAGAAAAATTTAAGGCGATCCAAATCCGGGGTCCCGGGCCCACGGCGGAAGGCGTGGGATGTCGAACACGAAAATATGATAATCGTGTGGAATTCCAGTTTTATGGCTGTAAAATGCTAAAAACGTAATTTGGTCATGGTGGGGCGGTGAATATGGTTTCTTAGGCCATATTCGGCATGCCAGAAAAATTTAAGGCGATCCGGATCAGGGGTCCCGGGCCCACGGTGGAAGGCGTGGGCTATAGCACATGAAAATATGGGAATTGCGCGGATTTCCTGTTTTATGGCCGTAAAATGCCAAAAAAAGTAAAGTGATCATGGAGGGGCAGTGAATATGGTTCCTTAGGTCGTATTCGACATCCCAGAAAAATTTTAGGCGATCCGGATATGGTGTCCCTGGCCCACGGCGGAAGGCGTGGGCTATAGAACACGAAAATATGGGAATCGTGCGGAATTCCAGTTTTATAAAACGTAAAATGCCAAAAAATATAATTTGGTCATGGAAGGGGAATGATTATGGTTTCTTAGGCCGTATTCGAAATCTTACAAAATTTTTAGGCGATCCGGATCCGGGGTTCCAGGCCCACGGCGGAAGGCGTGGGCTATAGCACATGAAAATATGGGAATCGAGCGGATTTCCTGTTTTATGTCCGTAAAATGCCAAAAAAGTAAAGTGATCATGGATGGGCAGTGAATATGGTTCCTTAGGCCGTATTTGACATCCCGGAAAAATTTTAAGCGATCCGGATATGGGGTCCCGGGCCCACGGCGGAAGGTGTGGGCTATAGAACACGAAAATATGGGAATCGTGCAAAATTCCAGTTTTATGGCCGTAAAATGCTAAAAAATGTAGTTTGGTCATGACGGGCAGTGATTATGGTTTCTTAGGCCGTATTCGAAATCTTGGAAAAATTTTAGGCGATCCGGATCCGTGGTTCCAGGCCCACGATGGAAGGTGTGGGCTATAGCACACGAAAATATGGGAATCGCGCGGATTTCCAATTTTATGGCTGTAAAATGCCAAAATAGTAAAGTGGTCATGGCTGGGCAGTGATTATGGTTCTCTTAGGCCGTATTCAGCATCCCGGAAAAATTTTAGGCGATCCGGGTCCGGGGTCCTGGGCCCACGGCGGAAGGTGTGAGCTATAGCACACGAAAATATGAGAATCTTGCGGAATTCCAGTTTTATGGCCGTAAAATGCCAAAAAACGTAATTTGGTCATGGATGGGTGGTGAATATGGTTCCTTAGTCCGTATTTGACATCCCAGAAAAATTTAAGGCGATCCAGATCCGGGGTCCCGGGCCCACGGCGGAAGGCGTGGGATGTCGAACACGAAAATATGAGAATCGTGTGGTATTCCAGTTTTATGGCCGTAAAATGATAAAAACGTAATTTGGTCATGGTGGGGTGGTGAATATGGTTTTTTAGGCCATATTCGGCATCCCGGAAAAATTTTAGGCGATCCGGATCAGGGGTCCCAGGCCCACGGCGGAAGGCGTGGGCTATAGCACACGAAAATTTGGGACTCGTGCAGATTTCCAGTTTTATGGCCGTAAAATGCCAAAAAACATAATTTGGTCATGGAGGAGCAGTTACTATGGTTCCTTAGGCCGTATTCGACGTCCCGGAAAAATTTTAGGCGATCCGGGTCCGGGGTCCCGGGCCCACGGAGGAAGGCGTGGGCTATAGAACACGAAAATATGGGAATCGTGCGGAATTCCAGTTTTATAAAACGTAAAATGCCAAAAAATATAATTTGGTCATGGAGGGGGAGTGATTATGGTTTCTTAGGCCGTATTCAAAATCTTGCAAAAATTTTAGGCGATCCGGATCCGGGGTTCCAGGCCCACGGCGGAAGGCGTGGGCTATAGCACATGAAAATATGGGAATCGCGCGGATTTCCTGTTTTATGTCCGTAAAATGCCAAAAAAGTAAAGTGATCATGGAGGGGCAGTGAATATGGTTCCTTAGGCCGTATTTGACATCCCGGAAAAATTTTAAGCGATCCGGATCCGGGGTACCGGGCCCACGGCGGAAGGTGTGGGCTATAGCACACAAAATTTGGGACTCGCGTAGATTTCCTGTTTTATGGCCGTAAAAATGCCAAAAAATGTAATTCGGTCATGCCGGGGCAGTGATTATGGTTTCTTAGGCCGTATTCGACATCCCGAAAATTTTTAGGCGATCCGGGTCCAGGGTCCCGGGCCCACGGCGGAAGGCGTGGGATATAGAACACGAAAATATGGGAATCACGCGGATTTTCAGTTTTATGGCCGTAAAATGCCAAAAAAAGTAATTTGGGCATGGAGGAGCAGTGACTATGGTTTCTTAGGCTTTATTCCACGTCCCAGAAAATTTTTAGGCGATCCGGATCAGGGGTCCCGGGCCCACGGCTGAAGGCGTGAGCTATAGCACATGAAAATATGGGAATTGCGCGGATTTCCAGTTTTATGGCCGTAAAATGCCAAAAAAAAGTAAAGTGATCATGGAGGGGCGGTGAATATGGTTCATTAGGCCATATTCGACATCCCAGAAAAATTTTAGGCGATCCAGATATGGGGTCCCGGGCCCACGGTGGAAGACGTGGGCTATAAAACACGAAAATATGGGAATCGTGCGGAATTCCAGTTTTATAAAATGTAAAATGCCAAAAAATATAATTTGGTCATGGAGGGGGAGTGATTATGGTTTCTTAGGCCGTATTCGAAATCTTGCAAAAATTTTAGGCGATCCGGATCCGGGGTTCCAGGCCCACGGCGGAAGGCGTGGGCTATAGCACATGAAAATATGGGAATCGCGCGGATTTCCTGTTTTATGTCCGTAAAATGCCAAAAAAGTAAAGTGATCATGGAGGGGCAGTGAATATGGTTCCTTAGGCCGTATTCAACAACCCAAAAAAATTTTAGGCGATCCGGATATGGGGTCCCGGGCCCACGGCGGAAGACGTGGGCTATAGAACACGAAAATATGGGAATCGTGCAAAATTCCAGTTTTATGGCCGTAAAATGCCAAAAAATGTAATTTGGTCATGACGGGAAGTGATTATGGTTTCTTAGGCCGTATTCGAAATCTTGGAAAATTTTTAGGTGATCCGGATCCGGGGTTCCAGGCCCACGACGGAAGGCGTGGGCTATAGCACACGAAAATATGGGAATCGCGCGGATTTCCAATTTTATGGCCGTAAAATGCCAAAATAGTAAAGTGGTCATGGCTGGGAAGTGAATATGGTTCTCTTAGGCCGTATTCAATGTCCCGGAAAAATTTTAGGCGATCCGGGTCCGGGGTCCTGGGCCCACGGCGGAAGGCGTGAGCTATAGCACACAAAAATTAGGGACTTGCACGGATTTCCAGTTTTATGGCCGTAAAATGCCAAAATAGTAATGTGGTCATGGCTGAGCAGTGATTATGGTTCTCTTAGGCCGTATTCAGCGTCCCGGAAAAATTTTAGGCGATCCGGGTCCGGGGTCCTGGGCCCACGGCGGAAGGCGTGGGCTATAACACACGAAAATATGAGAATCTTGCGAAATTCCAGTTTTATGGCCGTAAAATGCCAAAAAACGTAATTAGGTCTTGGATTGGCGGTGAATATGGTTCCTTAGTCCGTATTTGACATCCCAGAAAAATTTAAGGCGATCCAGATTCGGGGTCCCGGACCCACGGCGGAAGGCGTGGGATGTCGAACACGAAAATATGAGAATCGTGTGGAATTCCAGTTTTATGGCCGTAAAATGCTAAAAACGTAATTTGGTCATGGTGGGGCGGTGAATATGTTTTCTTAGGCCATATTCGGCATCCCAGAAAAATTTAAGGCGATCCAGATCAGGGGTCCCGGCCCACGGCGGAAGGCGTGGGCTACAGTACATGAAAATATGGGAATTGCGCGGATTTCCTGTTGTATGGCCGTAAAATGCCAAAAAAAGTAAAGTGATCATGGAGGGGAAGTGAATATGGTTCCTTAGGCCATATTCGACATCCCAAAAAAATTTTAGGCGATCCGGATATGGGGTCCCGGGCCCACGGCGGAAGGCGTGGGCTATAGAACACGAAAATATGGGAATCGTGCGGAATTCCAGTTTTATAAAACGTAAAATGCCAAAAAATATAATTTGGTCATGGCGGGGGAGTGATTATGGTTTCTTAGGCCGTATTCGAAATCTTGCAAAAATTTTAGGCGATCCGGATCCGGGGTTCCAGGCCCACGGCGGAAGGCGTGGGCTATAGCACATGAAAATATGGGAATCGCGCGGATTTCCTGTTTTATGTCCGTAAAATGCCAAAAAAGTAAAGTGATCATGGAGGGGCAGTGAATATGGTTCCTTAGGTCGTATTCAACATCCCGGAAAATTTTAAGCGATCCGGATCCGGGGTACCGGGCCCACGGCGGAAGGTGTGGGCTATAGCACACGAAAATATGGGAATCGCGCGGATTTCCTGTTTTATGTCCGTAAAATGCCAAAAAAGTAAAGTGATCATGGAGGGGCAGTGAATATGGTTCCTTAGGCTGTATTCAACATCCCGGAAAAATTTTAAGCGATCCGGATATGGGGTCCCGGGCCCACGGCAGAAGGCATGGGCTATAGAACACGAAAATATGGGAATCGTGCAAAATTCCAGTTTTATGGCCGTAAAATGCCAAAAAATGTAATTTGGTCATGACGGGCAGTGATTATGGTTTCTTAGGCCGTATTTGAAATCTTGGAAAAATTTTAGGCTATCCGGATCCGGGGTTCCAGGCCCACGACGGAAGGCGTGGGCTATAGCACACGAAAATATGGGAATCACGCGGATTTCCAATTTTATGGCCGTAAAATGCCAAAATAGTAAAGTGGTCATGGCTGGGCAGTGAATATGGTTCTCTTATGCCGTATTCAATGTCCCGGAAAAATTTTAGGCGATCCGGGTCCGGGGTCCTGGGGCTACGGCGGAAGGCGTAGGATATAGAACACGAAAATATGAGAATCTTGCGGAAATCTAGTTTTATGGCCGTAAAATGCCAAAAAACGTAATTTGGTCATGGAAGGGCGGTGAATATGGTTCCTTAGGCCGTATTTGACATCCCATAAAAATTTAAGGCGATCCAGATCCGGGGTCCCGAGCCCACGGCGGAAGGCGTGGGATGTCGAGCACGAAAATATGAGAATCGTGTGGAATTCCAGTTTTATGGCCGTAAAATGCTAAAAACGTAATTTGGTCATGGTGGGGCGGTGAATATGGTTTCTTAGGCCATATTCGGAATCCCAGAAAAATTTAAGGCGATTCGGATCAGGGGTCCCGGGCCCACGGCGGAAGGCGTGGGCTATAGCACATGAAAATATGGGAATTGCGCGGATTTCCTGTTTTATGGCCGTAAAATGCCAAAAAAAAGTAAAGTGATCATGGAGGGGAAGTGAATATGGTTCCTTAGGTCGTATTCGACATCCCAGAAAAATTTTAGGTGATCTGGATATGGGGTCCCGGGCCCACGGCAGAAGGCGTGGGCTATAGAACACGAAAATATGGGAATCGTGCGGAATTCCAGTTTTATAAAATGTAAAATGCCAAAAAATATAATTTGGTCATGGCGGGGGAGTGATTATGGTTTCTTAGGCCGTATTCGAAATCTTGCAAAAATTTTAGGCGATCCGGATCCGGGGTTCCAGGCCCACGACGGAAGGCGTGGGCTATAGCACATGAAAATATGGGAATCGCGCGGATTTCCTGTTTTATGTCCGTAAAATGCCAAAAAAGTAAAGTGATCATGGAGGGGCAGTGAATATGGTTCCTTAGGCCGTATTCAACAACCCAAAAAAATTTTAGGCGATCCGGATATGGGGTCCCGGGCCCACGGCGGAAGACGTGGGCTATAGAACACGAAAATATGGGAATCGTGCGGAATTCCAGTTTTATAAAACGTAAAATGCCAAAAAATATAATTTGGTCATGGCGAGGGAGTGATTATGGTTTCTTAGGCCGTATTCGAAATCTTGCAAAATTTTTAGGCGATCCGGATCCGGGGTTCCAGGCCCACGGCGGAAGGCGTGGGCTATAGCACATGAAAATATGGGAATCGCGCGGATTTCCTGTTTTATGTCCGTAAAATGCCAAAAAACTAAAGTTATCATGGAGGGGCAGTGAATATGGTTCCTTAGGCCGTATTCGACGTTCCAAAAAAATTTTTGGCGATACGGGTCTGGGGTCCCGGGCCCACGGCGGAAGGCATGGGCTATAGATCACAAAAATATGGGAATCGTGCGGAATTCCAGTTTTATGGCCGAAAAATGCCAAAAACTATAATTTGGTCATGGAGGGGTGGTCACTATGGTTTCTTAGGCCGTATTCGACATCCCGAAAAAATTTTAGGTGATCCGGATCCGGGGTCCCAGGCCCACGGCGGAAGGCGTGGGCTATAGAACACGAAAATATGGGAATCGTGCGGAATTCCAGTTTTATGGCCGTAAAAAGCCAAAAAATGTGATTTTATCATGGCGGGGCAGTGATTATGGTTTCTTAGGCCGTATTCGACATCCCGGAAAATTTTTAGGCGATCCGGATCCAGGGTCTCGGGCCCACGGCAGAAGGCGTGGGATATAGAACACGAAAATATGGGAATCGTGCGGATTTCCAGTTTTATGGCCGTAAAATGCCAAAAAATGTAATTTGGTCATGGCTAGGCAGTGATTATGGTTCCTTAGGCCGTATTCGACATCCCTAAAAAATTTAAGGCGATCCGATTTCGGGGTCCCTGGCCCACGGCGGAAGGCGTGGGCTATAGCACACGAAAATATGGGAATCGTGCGGATTTCAAGTTTTATGGCCGAAAAATGCCAAAACAAGTAATTTCGTCATGGAGGGGCAGTGAATATGGTTCCTTAGGCCGTATTCGACATCACGGAAAATTTTTAGGCGATCCGGATATGGGGTCCCGGGCCCACGGCGGAAGGAGTAGGCTATAGAACACGAAAATATGGGAATCGTGCAAAATTCCAGTTTTATGGCCGTAAAATGCCAAAAAATGTAATTTGGTCATGACGGGCAGTGATTA
Source organism: Nicotiana tabacum (assembly GCF_000715075.1). Lineage (NCBI taxonomy): Eukaryota > Viridiplantae > Streptophyta > Magnoliopsida > Solanales > Solanaceae > Nicotiana > Nicotiana tabacum. The sequence goes on along the minus strand of NC_134087.1, from coordinate 610,351 downwards.
TGGTTTCTTTGGCCGTATTCGAAATCCTGGAAAAAATTTAAGCGATCCGGATCCGGGGTTCCAGGCCCACGGTGGAAGGCGTGGGCTATAGCACACGAAAATTTGGGACTCGTGTGGAATTCCAGTTTTATGGCTGTAAAATGCCAAAAAATGTAATTTGGTCTTGGCGAGGCAGTGATTATGGTTTCTTAGGCCGAATTCAACACCTCAGAAAAATTTTAGGCGATCCGGATCAGGGGTCCCGGGCCTACGGCGGAAGGCGTGGGCTATAGCACACAAAAATTTGGGACTCGCATAGATTTCCTGTTTTATGGCCGTAAAAATGCCAAAAAATGTAATTCGGTCATGCCGGGGCAGTGATTATGGTTTCTTAGGCCATATTCGATATCCCGAAAAAATTATAGGTGATCCGGATCCAGGGTCCCGGGCCCACGGCGGAAGGCGTGGGATATAGAACACGAAAATATGGGAATCGCGCGGATTTCCAGTTTTATGGTCGTAAAATGCCAAAAAAGTAATTTGGTCATGGAGGAGCGGTGACTATGGTTTCTTAGGCTGTATTCCATGTCCCAGAAAATTTTTAGTCGATCCAGATCTGGGGTCCCTGGCCCACGGCGGAAGGCGTGGGATGTCGAACACGAAAATATGAGAATCGTGTGGAATTCTAGTTTTATGGCCGTAAAATGCTAAAAACGTAATTTGGTCATGGTGGGGCAGTGAATATGGTTTCTTAGGCCATATTCGGCATCCTAGAAAAATTTAAGGCGATCCGGATCCGGGGTCCCGGGACCACAGCGGAAGACGTGGGCTATAGCACATGAAAATATGGGAATTGCGCAGATTTCCAGTTTTATAGCCATAAAATGACAAAAAACGTAATTTGGTCATGGAGGTGCGGTGAATATGGTTCCTTAGGTATTCAACGTCCCGAAAAATTTTTAGGCGATCCGGGTCTGGGGTCCCGGGCCCACGGCGGAAGGCGTGGGCTATAGAACACAAAAATATGGGAATCGTGCGGAATTCCAGTTTTATGGCCGTAAAATGCCATAAAATGTAATTTTGTCATGGAGGGGCCGTGATTATGGTTTCTCAGGCCGTATTCGACATCCCGAAAAATTTTTAGTTGATCCGGATCCGGGGTCCCAAGCCCACGGCGGAAGGCGTGGGCTATAGAACACGAAAATATGGGAATCATGCGGAATTCCAGTTTTATGGCCGTAAAATGCCAAACAATGTAATTTGGTCATGTCTAGGCAGTGATTATGGTTCCTTAGGCCATATTCGACATCCCGAAAAAATTTAAGGCGATCCGGATCCGGGTCCCTGGCCCACGGCGGAAGGCGTCGGCTATAGCACACGAAAATATGGGAATCGCGCGGATTTCTAGTTTTATGGCCGTAAAATGCCAAAAAAGTGAATTGGTCATGGCGGTGTGGTGAATATAGTTCCTTAGGCCGTATTTGACGTCCCGGAAAAATTTTAGGCGATCCGGGTCCGGGGTCCCGGGCCCACGGCGGAAGGCGTGGGATATAGAACACGAAAATATGGGAATCATGCAGAATTCCAGGTTTATGGCGTAAAATGCCAAAAAATGTAATTTGGTCATGGCGGGGAAGTGATTATGGTTTCTTAGGCCGTATTTGACATCCTGAAAAAATTTTAGGCGATCCGGATCCAGGGTACCGGGCCCACGGCGGAAGGCATGGGCTATAGAACACGAAAATATGGGAATCGTGCGGAATTCCAGTTTTATGGCCGTAAAATGCCAAAAAATGTAATTTAGTTATGGCGGGGCAGTTATTATGGTTTCTTAGGCCGTATTCAACATCCCAGAAAACTTTTAGGCGATCCGAATCTGGGGTCCCAGGCCCACGGCGGAAGGCGTGGGCTATAGCACACGAAAATATGGGAATTGCACGGATTTCCAGTTTTATGGCTGTAAAATGTCAAAAAAGTAATTTTGTCATGTAGGGGCGGTGAATATGGTTCCATATGCCGTATTCGACGTCCCAAAAAAATTTAAGGTGATCCGGGTCTGGGGTCCCGGGCCCACGGCGGAAGGCGTGGGCTATAGCACACAAAAATTTGGGACTCGTGCGGATTTCCAATTTTATAGCCGTAAAATGCCAAACAACTTTATTTGGTCATGGAGGGGAGGTGAATATGGTTTCTTAGGCCGTATTCAACGTCCCGGAAAACTTTTAGGCAATCCGGGTCCGGGGTCTCAGGTCGACGGCGTAAGGCATGGGATATAGAACACGAAAATATGAGAATCGCGCGGATTTCCAGTTTTATGGCCGTAAAATACCATAAAACGTAATTTAGTCATGGCAGGTTGTGACTATGGTTCCTTAGGCCGTATTCGACATCCCGGAAAAATTTAAGGCGATCCGGATCCGGGGTCCCTGGCCCACGGCGGAAGGCGTGGGCTATAGCACACGAAAATATGGGAATCTTGCGGATTTCTAGTTTTATGGCCATAAAATTCCAAAAAGGTGAAGTGGTCATGGCGGGGTGGTGAATATAGTTCCTTAGGCCGTATTCGACGTCCCAGAAAAATTTTAGGTGATCCGGGTCCAGGGTCCCGGGCCCACGGCGGAAGGTGTGGGATATAGAACACGAAAATATGGGAATCATGCAGAATTCCAGTTTTATGGCCGTAAAATGCCAAAAAATGTAATTTGGTCATGGAGGGGAAGTGATTATGGTTTCTTAGGCCGTATTTGACATCCTAAAAAAATTTTAGGCGATCCGGATCCAGGGTACCGGGCCCACGGCGGAAGGCATGGGCTATAGAACACGAAAATATGGGAATCGTGCGGAATTCCAGTTTTATGGCCGTAAAATGCCAAAAAATGTAATTTAGTTATGGCGGGGCAGTTATTATGGTTTCTTAGGCCGTATTCAACATCGCAGAAAATTTTTAGGCGATCCGAATTTGGGGTCCCAGGCCCACGGCGGATGGCGTTGGCTATAGCACACAAAAATTTGGGACTCGTGCGGATTTCCAGTTTTATGGCCGTAAAATGCCAAACAACTTTATTTGGTCATGGAGGGGTGGTGAATATGGTTTTGTTAGGCCGTATTCAACGTCCCGGAAAACTTTTAGGCGATCCGGGTCCGGGGTCTCAGGTCGACGGCGGAAGGCATGGGATATAGAACACAAAAATATGAGAATCGTGTGGAATTCGAGTTTTATGGCCGTAAAATACCATAAAACGTAATTTGGTCATGGAGGGGTGGTGACTATGGTTCCTTAGGCCGTATTCGACATCCTGGAAAAATTTAAGGCGATCCAGATCCGGGGTCCCTGACCCACGGCGGAAGGCGTGGGCTATAGCACACGAAAATATGGGAATCGTGCAGAATTCCAGTTTTATGGCCGTAAAATGCCAAAAAATGTATTTTAGTTGTGGTGGGGCAGTTATTATGGTTTCTTAGGCCGTATTCAACATCCAAGAAAAATTTTAGGCGATCCGAATCTGGGGTCCTAGGCCCACGGCGGAAGGCGTGGGCTATAGCACACGAAAATTTGGGACTCACGCGGAATTCCAGTTTTATGACCGTAAAATGCCCAAAAATGTAATTTGGTCATGGAGGGGCGGTGAATATGGTTCCTTAGGCCGTATTCGACGTCCCAAAAAAATTTAAGGTGATCCGGTCTGGGGTCCCGGGCCCACGGCGGAAGGCGTGGGCTATAACACACAAAAATTTGCGACTCGCGGATTTCCAGTTTTATGGCCGTAAAATGCCAAACAACTTTATTTGGTCATGGAGGGGGTGGTGAATATGGTTTCTTAGGCCGTATTGAACGTCCCGGAAAACTTTTAGGCTATCCGGGTACGGGGTCTCAGGTCGACGGCGGAAGGCATGGGATATAGAACACGAAAATATGAGAATCGTGCGGAATTCGAGTTTTATGGCCGTAAAATACCATAAAACGTAATTTGGTCATGGCGGTGTGGTGACTATGGTTCCTTATGTTGTATTCGACATCCCGGAAAAATTGAAGGCTATCCGGATCTGGGGTCCCTGGCCCACGGCGGAAGGCGTGGGCTATAGCACACGAAAATATGGGAATCGCGCGGATTTCTAGTTTTATGGTTGTAAAATGCCAAAAAAGTGAAGTGGTCATGGCGGGGTGGTGAATATAGTTCCTTAGGTCGTATTCGACGTCCCGGAAAAATTTTAGGCGATCCGGGTCCGGGGTCCCGGGCCCACGGCGGAAGGCGTGGGATATAGAACACGAAAATATGGGAATCATGCAGAATTCCAGTTTTATGGCCGTAAAATGCCAAAAAATATAATTTGGTCATGGCGGGGAAGTGATTATGGTTTCGTAGGCCGTATTTGACATCCTGAAAATTTTTTAAGCGATTCGGATCCAGGGTACCGGGCCCACGGCGGAAGGCATGGGCTATAGAACACGAAAATATGGGAATCGTGCGGAATTCCAGTTTTATGGCCGTAAAATGCCAAAAAATGTAATTCAGTTATGGTGGGGCAGTTATTATGGTTTCTTAGGCCGTATTCAACATCCCAGAAAAATTTTAGGCGATCCGAATCTGGGGTCCCAGGCCCACGGCGGAAGGCGTGGGCTATAGCACACGAAAATTTGGGACTCACGCGGATTTCCAGTTTTATGACTGTAAAATGCCCAAAAATGTAATTTGGTCATGGAGTGGCGGTGAATATGGTTCCTTAGGCCGTATTCGACGTCCAAAAAAAATTAAGGTGATCCGGTCTGGGGTCCTGGGCCCACGGCGAAAGGCGTGGGCTATAGCACACAAAAATTTGGGACTCGTGCGGATTTCCAGTTTTATGGCCGTAAAATGCCAAACAACTTTATTTGGTCATGGAGGGGTGGTGAATATGGTTTCTTAGGCCATATTCAACGTCCCGGAAAACTTTTAGGCGATCCGGGTCCGGGGTCTCAGGTCGACGGCGGAAGGCATGGGATATAGAACATGAAAATATGAGAATCGTGCGGAATTCGAGTTTTATGGCCGTAAAATACCATAAAACGTAATTTGGTCATGGCTGTGTGGTGACTATGGTTCCTTATTCCATATTCGACATCCCAGAAAAATTTAAGGCTATCCGGATCCCGGGTCCCTAGCCCACGGCGGAAGGCGTGGGCTATAGCACCCGAAAATATGGGAATCGCGCGGATTTCTAGTTTTATGGTTGTAAAATGCCAAAAAGTGAAGTGGTCATGGCGGGGTGGTGAATATTGTTCCTTAGGCCGTACTCGACGTCCCGAAAAAATTGTAGGCGATCCGGGTCCGGGGTCCCGGGCCCACGGCGGAAGGAGTGGGATATAGAACACGAAAATATGGGAATCATGCAGAATTCACGTTTTATGGCCGTAAAATGCCAAAAAATTTAATTTGGTCATGGCGGGGAAGTGATTATGGTTTCTTAGGCCGTATTTGACATCCGGAATAATTTAAGGCAATCCGGATCCAGGGTACCGGGCCCACGCGGAAGGCATGGGCTATAGAACACGAAAATATGGGAATCGTGCGGAATTCCAGTTTTGTGGCCGTAAAATGACAAAAAATGTAATTTAGTTATGGCGGGGAAGTTATTATGGTTTCCTATGCCATATTCAACATCCCAGAAAAATTTTAGGCGATCCGAATCTGGGGTCCCAGGCCCACGGCGGAAGGCGTGGGCTATAGCACATGAAAATTTGGGACTCGTGCGGAATTCCAGTTTTATGGCCGTAAAATGCCAAAAAATGTAACTTAGTTATGGTGGGGCAGTTATTATGGTTTCTTAGGCCGTATTCAACATCCTAGAAAAATTTTAGGCGATCCGAATCTGGGGTCCGAGGCCCACGGCGGAAAGCGTGGGCTATAGCACACGAAAATTTGGGGCTCACGCGGATTTCCAATTTTATGACCGTAAAATGCCAAAACATGTAATTTGGTCATGGAGGGGCGGTGAATATGGTTCCTTAGGCCGTATTCGATGTCCCAAAAAAATTAAAGGTGATCCGGGTCTGTGGTCCCGGGCCCACGGCGGAAGGCGTGGGCTATAGAACACAAAACTTTGGGACTCGTGCGGATTTCCAGTTTTATGGCCGTAAAATGCCAAACAACTTTATTTGGTCATGTAGGGGTGGTGAATATGGTTTTTTAGGCCGTATTCAACGTCCCGGAAAACTTTTAGGCGATCCGGGTCCGGGGTCTCAGGTCGACGGCGGAAGGCATGGGATATAGAACACGAAAATATGAGAATCGTGCGGAATTCGAGTTTTATGGCCGTAAAATACCATAAAACGTAATTTAGTCATGGCGGGGTGGTGACTATGGTTCCTTAGGACATATTCGACATCCCAGAAAAATTTGAGGCGATCCGGATCCGGGGTCCCTGGCCCACGGCGGAAGGCGTGGGATATAGAACACGAAAATATGGGAATCATGCAGAATTCCAGTTTTATGGCCGTAAAATGCCAAAAAATGTAATTTGGTCATGGAGGGGAAGTGATTATGGTTTCTTAGGCCGTATTTGACATCCTAAAAAAAATTTAGGCAATCCGGATCCAGGGTACCGGGCCCACTGTGGAAGGCATGGGCTATAGAACACGAAAATATGGGAATCGTGCGGAATTCCAGTTTTATGGCCGTAAAATGCCAAAAAATGTAATTTGGTCATGGAGGGGCAGTGATTATGGTTTCTTAGGCCGTATTCGACATCCCAGAAAAATTTTAAGCGATTCGGATCCGGGGTCCCGGGCCCACGGCGGAAGGTGTGGGCTATAGCACACAAAAAATTGGGACTCGCGCGGATTTCCGGTTTTTAGGCCGTAAAATGCCAAACAACTTTATTTGGTCATGGAGAGGCAGTGAATATGGTTGCTTAGGCCGTATTCAATGTCCCGGAAAACATTTAGGTGATCCGGGTCCGGGGTCTCAGGCCGATTGCGGAAGGCATGGGATATAGAACACGAAAATATGAGAATCGTGCGGAATTGCAATTTTATGGCCGTAAAATGCCATAAATTGAAAGTTGGTCATGGTGGGGTGGTGACTATGGTTCCTTAGGCCGTATTCGACATCCCAAAAAAATTTAAGGTGATCCAGATCCGAGGTCCCTGGCCCACGACGGAAGCCGTGGGCTATAGCACACGAAAATATGGGAATCGCGCGGATTTCCAGTTTTATGGCCGTAAAATGCCAAAAAAGTAATTTGGTCATGGTGGGTTGGTGAATATGGTTCCTTAGGTCGTATTCGACATTCACAAAAAATTTAAGGTGATCCAGATCTGGTGTCCCTAGCCCACGGCGGAAGGCGTGGGATATAGAACACGAAAATATGGGAATCGTGCGGATTTCCTGTTTTATGGCCGTAAAATGCCAAAAAACGAAATTTGGTCATGGAGAGTTGGTGAATATGATTCCTTAGGCCGTATTCGACGTCTCAAAAAAAATTTAGGCGATCCGGGTCCGGGGTCCCGGGCCCACGGAAGAAGGCATGGCCGATAGATCACGAAAATATGGGAATCGCGCGGATTTCCAGTTTTATGGCCGTAAAATGCCAAAAAATGTAATTTGGTCATGGCAGGGCAGTGATTATGGTTTCTTAGTCCATATTCGACATCCCGAAAAAATTTTAGGCGATCCATATCTAGGGTCCCGAGCCCACGACGACGGCGTGGGCTATAGAACACGAAAACATGGGAATCGTGCGGAATTCCAGTTTTATGGCCGTAAAATGCCAAAAATTTTAATTTGGTCATGGAGGGGCGGTGAATATGGTTCCTTAGGCCGTATTCAATGTCCCAAAAAAATATTAGGCGATCTGGGTCCGGGGTCCCGGGCCCAAGAAGGAAGGAGTGGGATATGAACATGAAAATATGGGAATCGCGCGGATTTCCAGTTTTATGGCCGTAAAATGCCAAAAAAAGTAATTTGGTCATGGAGGAGCAGTGACTATGGTTTCTTAGCCTGTATTCGACGTCTTAGAAAACTTTTAGGCAATCCGGGTGCGGGGTCTCAATTTGGTCATGGCGGGGTGGTGAATATGGTACCTTAGGCCGTATCCGACAACCCAAAAAATTTAAGGTGATCCAGATCTGGTGTCCCTAGCCCACGGCGGAAGGCGTGGGATATAGAACACAAAAATGTAGGAATCGCGCGGATTTCCTGTTTTATGGCCGTGAAATGCCAAAAAAGTAATTTGGTCATGGAGGGGCGGTGAATATGGTTCATTAGGCCGTATTCAATGTCCCGGAAAAATATTAGGCGATCCGGGTCCGGGGTCCCGGGCCCACGGCAGAAGGCGTGGGATATAGAACACGAAAATATGGAATCGCGCGGATTTCCAGTTTATGGCCATAAAATGCCAAAAAAAAGTAATTTGGTCATGGCGGGGTGGTGAATATGGTACCTTAGGCCGTATTCAACATCCAAAAAAAATTTAAGGCGATCCAAATCCGGTGTCCCTGGCCCACGGCGGAAGGCGTGGGATATAGCACACGAAAATATGGGAATCGCGCGGATTTCCAGTTTTATGGCCGTGAAATGCCAAAAAAGTAATTTGGTCATGGAGGGGCGGTGAATATAGTTCCTTAAGCCGTACTCAATGTCCCGGAAAAATATTAGTCGATCGGGGTCCGGGGTCCCAGGCCCAACGACGGAAGGCATGGGATATAGAACACGAAAATATGGGAATCGCGCGGATTTCCAGGTTTATGGCCGTAAAATGCCAAAAAAGGTAATTTGGTCATGGCGGATCGGTGACTATGGTTTCTTTGGCTGTATTCGACGTCCTAGAAAACTTTTAGGCAATCCGGGTGCGGGGTCTCAGGGCGACGGCGGAAGGCGTGGGCTACAACACACTAAAATTTGGGAATCGCACGGATTTCCGGTTTTATGGCCGTAAAATGCCAAAAAAGTAAAGTGGTCATGGCGGGGTGGTGAATATGGTTCCTTAGGCCGTATTCAATGTCCGGGATAAATTTTAGGCGATCCGGGTCCGGGGTCCCGGGCCCACGGCAGAAGGCGTGGGATATAGAACACGAAAACATGGGAATCGCGCGGATTTCCAGTTTTATGGCCGTAAAATGCCAAAAAAAATTATTTGGTCATGGCGGGGCGGTGAATATGTTTCCTTAGGACGTATTCGATGTCCCGAAAATTTTTTAGGCGATCCGGGTCCGAGGTCCTGGGCCCACGGCGGAAGGCGTGGGATATAGAACACGAAAATAGGGGAAGCGCGCGGTTTTCCAGTTTTATGGCCGTAAAATGCCAAAAAAGTAAAGTGGTCATGGCGGGGTGGTGAATATGGTTCCTTAGGCCGTATTCAATGTCCGGGATAAATTTTAGGAGATCCGGGTCCGGGGTCCCGGGCCCACGGCAGAAGGCGTGGGATATAGAACACGAAAACATGGGAATCGCGCGGATTTCCAGTTTTATGGCCGTAAAATGCCAAAACGGTAATTTGGTCCTGGCGGAGCAGTGACTATGGTTTCTTAGGTTGTATTCGATGTCCTATTAAAACTTTTAGGTAATCCGGGTGCGGGGTCTCACACCAAAATTTGGGACTCGCGCGGATTTCCAGTTTTATGGCCGTAAAATGCCAAAAAACATAATTTGGTCATGGCGAGGCGGTGAATATGTTTCCTTAGGACGTATTCGACGTCCCGAAAATTTTTTAGGCGATCCGGGTCCGAGGTCCTGGGCCCACGGCGGAAGGCGTGGGATATAGAACACGAAAATAGGGGAAGCGCGCGGTTTTCCAGTTTTATGGCCGTAAAATGCCAAAAAAAAGTAATTTTGTCATGGCGGAGCGGTGACAATGGTTTCTTAGGCTGTATTCGACGTCATAAAAACCTTTTAGGTAATCCGGGTGCGGGGTCTCACACCAAAATTTGGGACTCGCGCGGATTTCCAGTTTTATGGCCGTAAAATGCCAAAAAACATAATTTGGTCATGGCTGGGCGGTGAATATGTTTCCTTAGGCCGTATTCGACGTCCTGAAAAACTTTTAGGCGATCCGGGTCCGGGGTCCTGGGCCCACGGCGGAAGGCGTGGGCTATAGATCACGAAAATATGGGAATCGTGCGGAATTCCAGTTTTATGGCCGTAAAATGCCAAAAAATGTAATTTGGTCATGGAGGGGCAGTGATTATGGTTTCTTAGGCCATATTCGACATCCTGAAAATTTTTTAGGCGATCCAGATCCAGGGTCCTGGGCCCACGACGAAGGTGTGGGCTATAGAACATGAAATCATGGGAATCGCGCGGATTTCCAGTTTTATGGCCGTAAAATACCAAAAAGGTAATTTGGTCTTGGCGGGGCGGTGAATATGGTTCCTTAGGCCGTATTCAACATCCCGAAAAAATTTAAGGCTATCCAGATCCGGTGTCCCTGGCCCACGGCGAAAGGCGTGGGCTATAGAATACGAAAATATGGGAATCATGCGGAATTCCAGTTTTATGGCCGTAAAATGCCAAAAAACATAATTTGGTCATGGCTGGGCGGTGAATATGTTTCCTTAGGCCGTATTCGACGTCCTGAAAAACTTTTAGGCGATCCGGGTCCGGGGTCCTGGGCCCACGGCGGAAGGCGTGGGCTATAGATCACGAAAATATGGGAATCGTGCGGAATTCCAGTTTTATGGCCGTAAAATGCCAAAAAATGTAATTTGGTCATGGAGGGGCAGTGATTATGGTTTCTTAGGCCATATTCGACATCCTGAAAATTTTTTAGGCGATCCAGATCCAGGGTCCTGGGCCCACGACGAAGGTGTGGGCTATAGAACATGAAATCATGGGAATCGCGCGGATTTCCAGTTGTATGGCCGTAAAATACCAAAAAGGTAATTTGGTCTTGGCGGGGCGGTGAATATGGTTTCTTAGGCCGTATTCAACATCCCGAAAAAATTTAAGGCTATCCAGATCCGGTGTCCCTGGCCCACGGCGAAAGGCGTGGGCTATAGAATACGAAAATATGGGAATCATGCGGAATTCCAGTTTTATGGCCGTAAAATGCCAAAAAACATAATTTGGTCATGGCTGGGCGGTGAATATGTTTCCTTAGGCCGTATTCGACGTCCTGAAAAACTTTTAGGCGATCCGGGTCCGGGGTCCTGGGCCCACGGCGGAAGGCGTGGGCTATAGATCACGAAAATATGGGAATCGTGCGGAATTCCAGTTTTATGGCCGTAAAATGCCAAAAAATGTAATTTGGTCATGGCGGGGCAGTGATTATGGTTTCTTAGGCCATATTCGACATCCTGAAAATTTTTTAGGCGATCCAGATCCAGGGTCCTGGGCCCACGACGAAGTTGTGGGCTATAGAACATGAAATCATGGGAATCGCGCGGATTTCCAGTTTTATGGCCGTAAAATACCAAAAAGGTAATTTGGTCTTGGCGGGGCGGTGAATATGGTTCCTTAGGCCGTATTCAACATCCCGAAAAAATTTAAGGCTATCCAGATCCGGTGTCCCTGGCCCACGGCGAAAGGCGTGGGCTATAGAATACGAAAATATGGGAATCATGCGGAATTCCAGTTTTATGGCCGTAAAATGCCAAAAATGTATTTGGTCATGGCGGGGAAGTGATTATGGTTTCTTAGGCCGTATTCGACATCCCGAAAAAATTTTAGGAGATCCGGGTTCGAGGTCCTGGGCCCATGGCGGAAGGCGTGGGCTATAGATCACGAAAATATGGGAATCGTGCGGAATTCCAGTTTTATGGCCGTAAAATGCCAAAAAATGTAATTTGGACATGGCGGGGCGGTGAATATGGTTCCGTAGGCTGTATTCGACGTCCTGAAATAATTTTAGGCGATCCGGGTCCGAGGTTCTGGGCCCACGGCGGAAGGCGTGGGATATAGAGCACGAAAATATGAGAATCGTGCAGAATTCCAGTTTTATGGCCGTAAAATGCCATAAAACGTAATTTGGTCATGGCGGGGTGGTGACTATGGTTCCTTAGGCTGTATTCCACATTCCGGGAAAATTTATGGCGATCCGAATTTGGGGTCCCTGGCCCACGACGGAAGGCGTGGGCTATAGCACACGAAAATATGGGAATCGCGCGGATTTCCAGTTTTATGGCCGTAAAATGCCAAAAAGGTAATTTGGTCATGGAGGGGCGGTGAATATGGATCCTTAGGCCGTATTTAACATCCCGGAAAAATATTAGGCGATCCGGGTCCGGTGTCCCGGGCCCACGGCGGAAGGAATGGGATATAGAACACGAAAATATGGGAATCGCGCGGATTTCCAAGTTTATGGCCGTAAAATGCCAAAAAAGGTAATTTGGCCATGGCGTATCGGTGACTATGGTTTCTTAGGCTGTATTCGACGTCCTAGAAAACTTTTAGGCAATCCAGGTGCGGGGACTCAAGGCGACGGCGGAAGGCGTGGGCTACAACACACTAAAATTTGGGAATCGCACGGATTTCCAGTTTTATGGCCGTAAAATGCCAAAAAAGTGAAGTGGTCATGGCAGGATGGTGAATATGCTTCCTTAGGCCGTATTCGACATTCCGGAAAAATTTTAGGTGATCTAGGTCCGGGGTCCTGGGCCCACGGCGGAAGGCGTGGGATATAGAATACGAAAATAGGGGAATCGCGCGGATTTCCAGTTTTATGGCCGTAAAATGCCAAAAAAAAGTAATTTTGTCATGGCGGAGCAGTGAAAATGGTTTCTTAGGCTGTATTCGACGTCCTAAAAAACTTTTAGGTAATCCGGGTGCGGGGTCTCACACCAAAATTTGGGACTCGCGCGGATTTCCAGTTTTATGGCCGTAAAATCCCAAAAAACATAATTTGGTCATGGATGGGTGGTGAATATGTTTCCATAGGCCGTGTTCGACATCCCGAAAAAATTTTAGGCGATCCGGGTCCGGGGTCCTGGGCCCACGGCGGAAGGCGTGGGCTATAGATCACGAAAATATGGGAATCGTGCGGAATTCCAGTTTTATGGCCGTAAAATGCCAAAAAATGTAATTTGGTCATGGCGGGGCAGTGATTATGGTTTCTTAGGCCATATTCGACATCCTGAAAATTTTTTAGGCGATCCAGATCCAGGGTCCCGGGCCCACGGCGGAAGGCGTGGGATATAGAACACCAAAATATGGGAATCGCGCGGATTTCCAGTTTTAGCCGTAAAATGCCAAAAAGGTAATTTGGTCATGGCGGAGAGGTGACTATGGTTTCTTAGGCTTTATTCGACATCCTAGAAAACTTTTAGGCAATTCGGGTGCGGGGTCTCAGGCCAACGGCAGATGGCGTGGGCTATAGCACACGAAAATATGGGAATCGCACGGATTTCCAGTTTTATGGCCGTAAAATGCAAAAAAAGGTAAAGTGATCATGGAGGGGCGGTGAATATGGTTCCTTAGGCCGTATTCAAAGTCCCAAAAAAATTTTAGGCGATCCGGGTCCGGGGTCCTGGGCCCACGGCGGAAGGCGTGGGCAATAGATCACGAAAATATGGGAATTGTGCGGAATTCCAGTTTTATGGCCGTAAAATGGCAAAAAATAAAATTTAGTCATGGAGGGGCAGTGAATATGGTTTCTTAGGCCGTATTCGACATCCGGAAAATTTTTAGGCGATCCTGATCCAGGGTCCCGGGCCCACGACGAAGGTGTAGGCTATAGAACACGAAAATATGGGAATCGTGCGGAATTCCAGTTTTATGGCCGTAAAATGCCAAAAAATGTAATTTGGTCATGGAGGGGCAGTGATTTTGGTTTCTTAAGCCGTATTCGACATCCCAGAAAAATTTTAAGCGATTCGGATACGGGGTCCCGGGCCCACGGCGAAAGGTGTGGGCTATAGCACACAAAAAATTGGGACTCGCGCGGATTTCCGGTTTTAAGGCCGTAAAATGCCAAACAACTTTATTTGGTCATGGAGAGGCGGTGAATATGGTTGCTTAGACCGTATTCAATGTCCCGGAAAACGTTTAGGTGATCCGGGTCCGGGGTCTCAGGCCGATTGCGGAAGGCATGGGATATAGAACACGAAAATATGAGAATCGTGCGGAATTGCAGTTTTATGGCCGTAAAATGCCATAAATTAAAAGTTGGTCACGGTGGGGTGGTGACTATGGTTCCTTAGGCCGTATTCTACATCCCAAAAAATTTAAGGCGATCCAGATCCGAGGTCCCTGGCCCACGACGGAAGCCGTGGGCTATAGCACACGAAAATATGGGAATCGCGCGGATTCCAGTTTTATGGCCGTAAAATGCCAAAAAAGTAATTTGGTCATGGCGGGTTGGTGAATATGGTTCCTTAGGCCGTATTCGACATTCACAAAAAATTTAAGGCGATCCAGATCCGGTGTCCCTAGCCCACGGCGGAAGGCGTGGGATATAGAACACGAAAATATGGGAATCGCGCGGATTTCCTGTTTTATGGCCGTAAAATGCCAAAAAACGTAATTTGGTCATGGAGAGGTGGTGAATATGATTCCTTAGGCCGTATTCGACGTCTCAAAAAAAATTTAGGCGATCCGGGTCCGGGGTCCCGGGCCCACGGAGGAAGGCGTGGCCGATAGATCACGAAAATATGGGAATCGCGCGGATTTCCAGTTTTATGGCCGTAAAATGCCAAAAAAATTAATTTGGTCATGGCGGGGCAGTGATTATGGTTTCTTAGTCCATATTCGACATCCCGAAAAAATTTTAGGCGATCCATATCTAGGGTCCCGAGCCCACGACGACGGCGTGGGCTATAGAACACGAAAACATGGGAATCGTGCGGAATTCCAGTTTTATGGCCGTAAAATACCAAAAAATTTAATTTGGTCATGGAGGGGCGGTGAATATGGTTCCTTAGGCCGTATTAAATGTCTCAAAAAAATATTAGGCGATTTGGGTCCGGGGTCCCGGGCCCACGGCGGAAGGAGTAGGATATGAACATGAAAATATGGGAATCGCGCGGATTTCCAGTTTTATGGCCGTAAAATGCCAAAAAAGTAATTTGGTCATGGAGGAGCAGTGACTATGGTTTCTTAGTCTGTATTCGACATCTTAGAAAACTTTTAGGCAATCTAGGTGCGGGGTCTCAAGCCGACGGCGGAAGGAGTGGGCTACCGCACATGAAAATTTGGGACTCGCGTGGATTTCCAGTTTTATGGCTGTAAAATGCCAAAAAAAGTAATTTGGTCATGGCGGGGTGGTGAATATGGTACCTTAGGCCGTATTCGACATCCCAAAAAAATTTAAGGCGATCCAGATCCGGTGTCCCTAGCCCACGGCGGAAGGCGTGGCCTATAGCACACAAAAATGTAGGAATCGCGCGGATTTCCAGTTTTATGGCCGTGAAATGCCAAAAAAGTAATTTGGTCATGGAGGGGCGGTGAATATGGTTCATTAGGCCGTATTCAATGTCCCGGAAAAATATTAAGCGATCCGGGTCCGGGGTCCCGGGCCCACGGCAGAAGGCGTGGGATATAGAACACGAAAATATGGAATCGCGCGGATTTCCAGTTTATGGCCGTAAAATGCCAAAAAAAGTAATTTGTTCATGGCGGGGTGGTGAATATGGTACTTTAGGCCGTATTCGACATCCAAAAAAAATTTAAGGCGATCCAAATCCGGTGTCCCTGGCCCACGGCGGAAGGCGTGGGATATAGCACACGAAAATATGGGAATCGCGCGGATTTCCAGTTTTATGGCCGTGAAATGCCAAAAAAGTAATTTGGTCATGGAGGGGCGGTGAATATAGTTCCTTAAGCCGTATTCAATGTCCCGGAAAAATATTAGTCGATCCGGGTCCGGGGTCCCAGGCCCAAATGCGGAAGGCATGGGATATAGAACACGAAAATATGGGAATCGCGCAGATTTCCAGGTTTATGGCCGTAAAATGCCAAAAAGGGTAATTTGGTCATGGCGGATCGGTGACTATGGTTTCTTTGGCTGTATTCGACGTCCTAGAAAACTTTTAGGCAATCCGGGTGCGGGGTCTCAGGGCGACGGCGGAAGGCGTGGGCTACAACACACTAAAATTTGGGAATCGCACGGATTTCCGGTTTTATGGCCGTAAAATGCCAAAAAAGTAAAGTGGTCATGGCGGGGTGGTGAATATGGTTCCTTAGGCCGTATTCAATGTCCTGGATAAATTTTAGGCGATCCGGGTCCGGGGTCCCGGGCCCACGGCGAAAGGCGTGGGATATAGAACACGAAAACATGGGAATCGCGCGGATTTCCAGTTTTATGGCCGTAAAATGCCAACACGGTAATTTGGTCCTGGCAGATCAGTGACTATGGTTTCTTAGGTTGTATTCGATGTCCTATAAAAACTTTTAGGTAATCCGGGTGCGGGGTCTCACACCAAAATTTGGGACTCGCGCGGATTTCCAGTTTTATGGCCGTAAAATGCCAAAATATATAATTTGGTCATGGCGGGCGGTGAATATGTTTCCTTAGGACGTATTCGACGTCCCGAAATTTTTTTAGGCGATCCGGGTCCGGGGTCCTGGGCCCACGGCGGAAGGCGTGGGATATAGAACACGAAAATAAGGGAATCGCGCGGATTTCCAGTTTTATGGCCGTAAAATGCCAAAAAAAAGTAATTTTGTCATGGCGGAGCGGTGACAATGGTTTCTTAGGCTGTATTCGACGTCCTAAAAAACTTTTAGGTAATCCGGGTGCGGGGTCTCACACCAAAATTTGGGACTCGCGCGGATTTCCAGTTTTATGGCCGTAAAATGCCAAAAAACATAATTTGGTCATGGCTGGGCGGTGAATATGTTTCCTTAGGCCGTATTCGACGTCCCGAAAAAATTTTAGGCGATCCGGGTCCGGGGTCCTGGGCCCACGGCGGAAGGCGTGGGCTATAGATCACGAAAATATGGGAATCGTGCGGAATTCCAGTTTTATGGCCGTAAAATGCCAAAAAATGTAATTTGGTCATGGCGGAGCAGTGATTATGGTTTCTTAGGCCGTATTCGACATCCTGAAAATTTTTTAGGCGATCCAGATCCAGGGTCCCGGGCCCACGACGAAGGTGTGGGCTATAGAACATGAAATCATGGGAATCGCACGGATTTCCAGTTTTATGGCCGTAAAATGCCAAAAAGGTAATTTGGTCTTGGCGGGGCGGTGAATATGGTTCCTTAGGCCGTATTCAACATCCCGAAAAAATTTAAGGCGATCCAGATCCGGTGTCCCTGGCCCACGGCGAAAGGCGTGGGCTATAGAATACGAAAATATGGGAATCGTGCGGAAATCCAGTTTTATGGCCGTAAAATGCCAAAAATATAATTTGGTCATGGAGGGGAAGTGATTATGGTTTCTTAGGCCGTATTCGATATCCCGAAAAAATTTTAAGAGATCCGGGTTTGAGGTCCTGGGCCCACGGCGGAAGGCGTGGGCTATATAGATCACGAAAATATGGGAATCGTGCGGAATTCCAGTTTTATGGCCGTAAAATGCCAAAAAATGTAATTTGGACATGGAGGGGCGGTGAATATGGTTCCGTAGGCTGTATTCGACGTCCTGAAATAATTTTAGGCGATCCGGGTCCGAGGTTCTGGGCCCACGGCGGAAGGCGTGGGATATAGAGCACGAAAATATGAGAATCGTGCAGAATTCCAGTTTTATGGCCGTAAAATGCCATAAAACGTAATTTGGTCATGGCGGGGTGGTGACTATGGTTCCTTAGGCTGTATTCCACATTCCGGGAAAATTTAAGGCGATCCGAATTTGGGGTCCCTGGCCCACGGCGGAAGGCGTGGGCTATAGCACACGAAAATATGGGAATCGCGCGGATTTCCAGTTTTATGGTCGTAAAATGCCAAAAAAGTAATTTGGTCATGGAGTGGCGGTGAATATGGCTCCTTAGGCCATATTCAACGTCCCGGAAAAATATTAGGCGATCCGGGTCCGGTGTCCCGGGCCCACGGCGGAAGGAATGGGATATAGAACATGAAAATATGGCAATCGCGCGGATTTCCAAGTTTATGGCCGTAAAATGCCAAAAAAGGTAATTTTATTATGGCGTATCGGTGACTATGGTTTCTTAGGCTGTATTCGACATCCTAGAAAACTTTTAGGCAATCCAGGTGCGGGGACTCAAGGCGACGGCGGAAGGCGTGGGCTACAACACACTAAAATTTGGGAATCGCACGGATTTCCAGTTTTATGGCCGTAAAATGCCAAAAAAGTAAAGTGGTCAAGGCGGGGTGGTGAATATGCTTCCTTAGGACGTATTCGACATTCCGGAAAAATTTTAGGTGATCCGGGTCCGGGGTCCTGGGCCCACAGCGGAAGGCGTGGGATATAGAACACGAAAATATGGGAATCGCGCGGATTTCCAGGTTTATGGCCGTAAAATGCCAAAAGAGTAATTTTTTCATGGCGGAGCGGTGACTATGGTTTCTTAGGTTGTATTCGACGTCCTAAAAAACTTTTAGGTAATCCGGGTGCGGGGTCTCACACCAAAATTTGGGACTCGCGCGGATTTCCAGTTTTATGGCCGTAAAATGCCAAAAAACATAATTTGGTCATGGCTGAGCGGTGAATATGTTTCCTTAGGCTGTGTTCGACGTCCCGAAAAAATTTTAGGCGATCCGGGTCCGGGGTCCTGGGCCCACGGCGGAAGGCGTGGGCTATAGATCACGAAAATATGGGAATCGTGCGGAATTCCAGTTTTATGGCCGTAAAATGCCAAAAAAAAAATTTGGTCATGGCGGGGCAGTGATTATGGTTTCTTAGGCCGTATTCGACATCCTGAAAATTTTTTAGGCGATCCAGATCCAGGGTCCCGGGCCCACGACGAAGGTGTGGGCTATAGAACATGAAATCATGGGAATCGCGCGGATTTCCAGTTTTATGGCCGTAAAATGCCAAAAAGGTAATTTGGTCTTGGCGGGGCGGTGAATATGGTTCCTTAGGCCGTATTCAACATCCCGAAAAAATTTAAGGCGATCCAGATCCGGTGTCCCTGGCCCACAGCGAAAGGCGTGGGATATAGAACACAAAAATAGGGGAGTCGCGCGGATTTCCAGTTTTATGGCCGTAAAATGCCAAAAAAGTAATTTAGTCATGGAGGGGTGGTGAATATGGTTCCTTAGGCCGTATTCGACATCCCGAAAAAATTTAAGGCGATCCGGATCCAGGGTCTCGGGCCCATGACGAAGGTGTGGGCTATAGAATACGAAAATATGGGAATCGTGCGGAATTCCAGTTTTATGGCCGTAAAATGCCAAAAATGTAATTTGGTCATGGAGGGGAAGTGATTATGGTTTCTTAGGCCGTATTCGACATCCCGAAAAAATTTTAGGAGATCCGGGTTCGAGGTCCTGGGCCCACGGCGGAAGGCGTGGGCTATAGATCACGAAAATATGGGAATCGTGCGGAATTCCAGTTTTATGGCCGTAAAATGCCAAAAAATGTAATTTGGACATGGCGGGGCGGTGAATATGGTTCCGTAGGCTGTATTCGACGTCCTGAAATAATTTTAGGCGATCCGGGTCCGAGGTTCTGGGCCCACGGCGGAAGGCGTGGGATATAGAGCACGAAAATATGAGAATCGTGCAGAATTCCAGTTTTATGGCCGTAAAATGCCATAAAACGTAATTTGGTCATGGCGGGGTGGTGACTATGGTTCCTTAGGCTGTATTCCACATTCCGGGAAAATTTAAGGCGATCCGAATTTGGGGTCCCTGGCCCACGGCGGAAGGCGTGGGCTATAGCGCTCCAAAATATCGGAATTGCGCGGATTTCCAGTTTTATGGCCGTAAAATGCCAAAAAAATTTGGTCATGGAGGGCGGTGAATATGGCTCCTTAGGTCGTATTCAACGTCCCGGAAAAATATTAGGCGGTCCGCGTCCGGGGTCCCGGGCCCACGCCGGAAGGCATGGGATATAGAACACGAAAATATGGGAATCGCGCGGATTTCCAGGTTTATGGCCGTAAAATGCCAAAAGAGTAATTTTTTCATGGCGGAGCGGTGACTATGGTTTCTTAGGCTGTATTCGATGTCCTAAAAAACTTTTAGGTAATCCGGGTGCGGGGTCTCACACCAAAATTTGGGACTCGCGCGGATTTCCAGTTTTATGGCCGTAAAATGCCAAAAAACATAATTTGGTCATGGCTGAGCGGTGAATATGTTTCCTTAGGCTGTTTTCGACGTCCCGAAAAAATTTTAGGCGATCCGGGTCCGGGGTCCTGGGCCCACGGCGGAAGGCGTGGGCTATAGATCACGAAAATATGGGAATCGTGCGGAATTCCAGTTTTATGGCCGTAAAATGCCAAAAAAAAAATTTGGTCATGGCGGGGCAGTGATTATGGTTTCTTAGGCCGTATTCGACATCCTGAAAATTTTTTAGGCGATCCAGATCCAGGGTCCCGGGCCCACGACGAAGGTGTGGGCTATAGAACATGAAATCATGGGAATCGCGCGGATTTCCAGTTTTATGGCCGTAAAATGCCAAAAAGGTAATTTGGTCTTGGCGGGGCGGTGAATATGGTTCCTTAGGCCGTATTCAACATCCCGAAAAAATTTAAGGCGATCCAGATCCGGTGTCCCTGGCCCACAGCGAAAGGCGTGGGATATAGAACACAAAAATAGGGGAGTCGCGCGGATTTCCAGTTTTATGGCCGTAAAATGCCAAAAAAGTAATTTAGTCATGGAGGGGTGGTGATTATGGTTCCTTAGGCCGTATTCGACATCCCGAAAAAATTTAAGGCGATCCGGATCCAGGGTCTCGGGCCCATGACGAAGGTGTGGGCTATAGAATACGAAAATATGGGAATCGTGCGGAATTCCAGTTTTATGGCCGTAAAATGCCAAAAATGTAATTTGGTCATGGAGGGGAAGTGATTATGGTTTCTTAGGCCGTATTCGACATCCCGAAAAAATTTTAGGAGATCCGGGTTCGAGGTCCTGGGCCCACGGCGGAAGGCGTGGGCTATAGATCACGAAAATATGGGAATCGTGCGGAATTCCAGTTTTATGGCCGTAAAATGCCAAAAAATGTAATTTGGACATGGCGGGGCGGTGAATATGGTTCCGTAGGCTGTATTCGACGTCCTGAAATAATTTTAGGCGATCCGGGTCCGAGGTTCTGGGCCCACGGCGGAAGGCGTGGGATATAGAGCACGAAAATATGAGAATCGTGCAGAATTCCAGTTTTATGGCCGTAAAATGCCATAAAACGTAATTTGGTCATGGCGGGGTGGTGACTATGGTTCCTTAGGCTGTATTCCACATTCCGGGAAAATTTAAGGCGATCCGAATTTGGGGTCCCTGGCCCACGGCGGAAGGCGTGGGCTATAGCGCTCCAAAATATCGGAATTGCGCGGATTTCCAGTTTTATGGCCGTAAAATGCCAAAAAAGTAATTTGGTCATGGAGGGCGGTGAATATGGCTCCTTAGGTCGTATTCAACGTCCCGGAAAAATATTAGGCGGTCCGCGTCCGGGGTCCCGGGCCCACGCCGGAAGGCATGGGATATAGAACACGAAAATATGGGAATCGCGCGGATTTCCAGGTTTATGGCCGTAAAATGCCAAAAGAGTAATTTTTTCATGGCGGAGCGGTGACTATGGTTTCTTAGGCTGTATTCGATGTCCTAAAAAACTTTTAGGTAATCCGGGTGCGGGGTCTCACACCAAAATTTGGGACTCGCGCGGATTTCCAGTTTTATGGTCGTAAAATGCCAAAAACATAATTTGGTCATGGCTGGGCGGTGAATATGTTTCTTTAGGCCGTATTAAACGTCCTGAAAATTTTTTAGGCGATCCGGGTCCGGGGTCCCGGGCCCACGGCGGAAGGCGTGGGAGATAGATCACGAAAATATGGGAATCACGCGTATTTCCAGTTTTATGGCCGTAAAATGCCAAAAAGGTAACTTGGTCTTGGCTGGGCGGTGAATATGGTTCCTTAGGCCGTATTCAACATCCCGAAAAAATTTAAGGCGATCCAGATCCGGTGTCCCTGGCCCACGGCGAAAGGCGTGGGATATAGAACACGAAAATAGGGGAATCGCGCGGATTTCCAGGTTTATGGCCGTAAAATGCCAAAAGAGTAATTTTGTCATGGCGGAGCGGTGACTATGGTTTCTTAGGCTGTATTCAACGTCCTAAAAAACTTTTAGGTAATCCGGGTGCGGGGTCTCACACCAAAATTTGGGACTCGCGCGGATTTCCAGTTTTATGGTCGTAAAATGCCAAAAACATAATTTGGTCATGGCTGGGCGGTGAATATGTTTCTTTAGGCCATATTAAACGTCCTGAAAATTTTTTAGGTGATCCGGGTCCGGGGTCCCGGGCCCACGGCGGAAGGCGTGGGCGATAGATCACGAAAATATGGGAATCGCGCGTATTTCCAGTTTTATGGCCGTAAAATGCCAAAAAGGTAACTTGGTCTTGGCTGGGCGGTGAATATGGTTCCTTAGGCCGTATTCAACATCCCGAAAAAATTTAAGGCGATCCAGATCCGGTGTCCCTGGCCCACGGCGAAAGGCGTGGGATATAGAACACGAAAATAGGGGAATCGCACGGATTTTAAGTTTTATGGCCGCAAAATGCCAAAAAAGTAATTTAGTCAGGGAGGGGTGGTGAATATGGTTCCTTAGGCCGTATTCGACATCCCAAAAAAATTTAAGGCGATCCGGATCCAAGGTCCCGGGCCCATGACAAAGGTGTGGGCTATAGACTACGAAAATATGGGAATCGTGCGGAATTCCAGTTTTATGGCCGTAAAATGCCAAAAAATGTAATTTGGTCATGGCGGGGAAGTGATTATGGTTTCTTAGGCCGTATTCGACATCCCGAAAAAATTTAAGGCGATCCGGATCCAGGGTCCTGGGCCCATGACGAAGGTGTGGGCTATAGAATACGAAAATATGGGAATCGTGCGGAATTCCAGTTTTATGGCCGTAAAATGCCAAAAAATGTACTTTTGTCATGGAGGGGAAGTGATTATGGTTTCTTAGGCCGTATTCGACATCCCGAAAAAATTTTAGGAGATCCGGGTCTGAGGTTCTGGGCCCACGGCGGAAGGCGTGGGCTATAGATCACGAAAATATGGGAATTGTGCGGAATTCCAGTTTTATGGCCATAAAATGCCATAAAATGTAATTTGGTCATGGCGGGGTGGTGACTATGGTTCCGTAGGCTGTATTCGACATCCCGGAAAAATATTAGGCGATCCGGGTCCGGGGTCCCGGGCCGACGGCGGAAGGCATGGGATATAGAACACGAAAATATGGGAATCGCGCGGATTTCCAGGTTTATGGCCGTAAAATGCCAAAAAAGGTAATTTGGTCATGGCGGATCGGTGACTATGGTTTATTAGGCTGTATTTGACGTCCTAGAAAACTTTTAGGTAATCCGGGTGCGGGGTCTCACACCAAAATTTGGGACTCGCGCGGATTTTCAGTTTTATGGCCGTAAAATGCCAAAAAACATAATTTGGTCATGGAGGGGCGGTGAATTTGTTTCCTTAGGCCGTATTCGACGTCCCGAAAAATTTTTAGGCGATCCAGGTCCGGGGTCCTAGGCCCACGGCGGAAGGCGTGGGCTATAGATCACGAAAATATGGGAATCGTGTGGAATTCCAGTTTTATGGCCGTAAAATGCCAAAAAATATAATTTGGTCATAGAGGGGTGGTGAATATGGTTACTTAGGCCGTATTTGACATCCCGGAAAAATTTTAGGCGATCTGGATCCGGGGTCCCGGGACCACGGCGGAAGGCGTGGGCTATAGCACACGAAAATTTGGGACTCGCGCGGAATACCAGTTTTATGGCCGTAAAATGCCAAAAAATGGAATTTGGTCATGGAGGGGCGGTGAATATGGTTCCTTAGACCGTATTTGACATCCCGAAAAATTTTTAGGCGATCCGGATCCGGGTTTTCGGGACCACGGCGGAAGGCGTGGGCTATAGCACACGAAAATTTGGGACTCGCGCGGATTTCCAGTTTATGGCCGTAAAATGCCAAAAAAGTAAAGTGTTCATGGCGGGGTGGTGAATATGGTTCCTTAGGCCGTATTCGACATCCCGGAAAAATTTTAGGCTATCCGGGTTCGGGGTCCCGGGCCCACGGCGGAAGGCGTGGGATATAGAACACGAAAATAGGGGAATCGCGCGGATTTCCAGTTTTATGGCCGTAAAATACCAAAAAAGTAATTTTGTCATGGCGGAGCGGTGACTATGGTTTCTTAGGCTGTATTCAACGTCCTAAAAAACTTTTAGGTAATCCGGGTGCGGGGTCTCACACCAAAATTTGGGACTCGCGCGGATTTCCAGTTTTATGGCCGTAAAATGCCAAAAAACATAATTTGGTCATGGCGGGGCGATGAATTTGTTTCCTTAGGCCGTATTCGACGTCCCAAAAATTTTTTAGGTGATCCAGGTCCGGGGTCCTAGGCCCACGACGGAAGGCGTGGGCTATAGATCACGAAAATATGGGAATCGTGCGGAATTCCAGTTTTATGGCCGTAAAATGCCAAAAAATATAATTTGGTCATAGAGGGGTGGTGAATATGGTTACTTAGGCCGTATTTGACATCCCGGAAAAATTTTTGGCGATCTGGATCCGGGGTCCCGGGACCACGGCGGAAGGCGTGGGCTATAGCACACGAAAATTTGGGACTCGCGCGGATTTCTAGTTTTATGGCCGTAAAATGCCAAAAAATGTAATTTGGTCATGGAATGCCAAAACATATGTTTCCTTAGACCGTATTCGACGTCCCGAAAAAATTTTAGGCGATTCGGGTCCGGGGTCCCGGGCCCACGGCGGAAGGCGTGTGCTATAGCACACAAAAATTTGGGACTCGCGCGGAATACCAGTTTTATGGCCGTAAAATGCCAAAAAATGGAATTTGGTCATGGAGGGGCGGTTAATATGGTTCCTTAGGCCGTATTTGACATCCCAAAAAATTTTTAGGCGTTCCGGATCCGGGTTTTCGGGACCACGGCGGAAGGCGTGGGCTATAGCACACGAAAATTTGGGACTCGCGCGGATTTCCAGTTTATGGCCGTAAAATGCAAAAAAAGTAAAGTGGTCATGGCGGGGTGGTGAATATGGTTCCTTAGGCCGTATTCGACATCCCGAAAAAATTTTAGGCTTCCGGGATCGGGGTCCCGGGCCCACGGCGGAAGGCGTGGGATATAGATAACGAAAATAGGGGAATCGCGCGGATTTCCAGTTTTATGGCCGTAAAATGCCAAAAAAGTAATTTTGTCATGGCGGAGCGGTGAGTATGGTTTCTTAGGCTGTATTCAACGTCCTAAAAAACTTTTAGGTAATCCGGGTGCGGGGTCTCACACCAAAATTTGGGACTCGCGCGGATTTCCAGTTTTATGGCCGTAAAATGCCAAAAAACATAATTTGGTCATGGCGGGGCGATGAATTTGTTTCCTTAGGCCGTATTCGACGTCCCGAAAATTTTTTAGGCGATCCAGGTCCGGGGTCCTAGGTCCACGGCGGAAGGCGTGGGCTATAGATCACGAAAATATGGGAATCGTGCGGAATTCCAGTTTTATGGCCGTAAAATGCCAAAAAATATAATTTGGTCATAGAGGGGTGGTGAATATGGTTACTTAGGCCGTATTTGACATCCCGGAAAAATTTTAGGCGATCTGGATCCGGGGTCCCGGGACCACGGCGGAAGGCGTGGGCTATAGCACACGAAAATTTGGGACTCGCGCGGATTTCTAGTTTTATGGCCGTAAAATGCCAAAAAATGTAATTTGGTCATGGAATGCCAAAACATATGTTTCCTTAGACCGTATTCGACGTCCCGAAAAAATTTTAGGCGATTCGGGTCCGGGGTCCCGGGCCCACGGCGGAAGGCGTGTGCTATAGCACACAAAAATTTGGGACTCGCGCGGAATACCAGTTTTATGGCCGTAAAATGCCAAAAAATGGAATTTGGTCATGGAGGGGCGGTTAATATGGTTCCTTAGGCCGTATTTGACATCCCAAAAAATTTTTAGGCGATCCGGATCCGGGTTTTCGGGACCACGGCGGAAGGCGTGGGCTATAGCACACGAAAATTTGGGACTCGCGCGGATTTCCAGTTTATGGCCGTAAAATGCCAAAAAAGTAAAGTGGTCATGGCGGGGTGGTGAATATGGTTCCTTAGGCCGTATTCGACATCCCGGAAAAATTTTAGGCTATCCGGGTTCGGGGTCCCGGGGTCCTAGGCCCACGGCGGAAGGCGTGGGCTATAGATCACGAAAATATGGGAATCGTGCGGAATTCCAGTTTTATGGCCGTAAAATGCCAAAAAATATAATTTGGTCATAGAGGGGTGGTGAATATGGTTACTTAGGCCGTATTTGACATCCCGGAAAAATTTTTGGCGATCGGGATCCGGGGTCCCGGGACCACAGCGGAAGGCGTGGGCTATAGCACACGAAAATTTGGGACTCGCGCGGATTTCTAGTTTTATGGCCGTAAAATGCCAAAAATGTAATTTGGTCATGGAATGCCAAAACATATGTTTCCTTAGACCATATTCGACGTCCCGGAAAATTTTTAGGCGATTCGGGTCCGGGGTCCCGGGCCCACGGCGGAAGGCGTGGGCTATAGCACACAAAAATTTGGGACTCGCGCGGAATACCAGTTTTATGGCCGTAAAATGCCAAAAAATGGAATTTGGTCATGGAGGGGGGTTAATATGGTTCCTTAGGCCGTATTTGACATCCCAAAAAATTTTTAGGCGATCCGGATCCGGGTTTTCGGGACCACGGCGGAAGGCGTGGGCTATAGCACACGAAAATTTGGGACTCGCGCGGATTTCCAGTTTATGGCCGTAAAATGCCAAAAAAGTAAAGTGGTCATGGCGGGGTGGTGAATATGGTTCCTTAGGCCGTATTCGACATCCCGGAAAAATTTTAGGCTATCCGGGTTCGGGGTCCCGGGCCCACGGCGGAAGGCGTGGGATATAGAACACGAAAATAGGGGAATCGCGCGGATTTCCAGTTTTATGGCCGTAATATACCAAAAAAGTAATTTTGTCATGGCGGAGCGGTGAGTATGGTTTCTTTGGCTGTATTCAACGACCTAAAAAACTTTTAGGTAATCCGGGTGCGGGGTCTCACACCAAAATTTGGGACTCGCGCGGATTTCCAGTTTTATGGCCGTAAAATGCCAAAAAACATAATTTGGTCATGGAGGGGCGATGAATTTGTTTCCTTAGGCCGTATTCGACGTCCCGAAAATTTTTTAGGCGATCCAGGTCCGGGGTCCTAGGCCCACGGCGGAAGGCGTGGGCTATAGCACACAAAAAATTGGGACTCGCACGGAATTCCAGTTTTATGGCCGTAAAATGCCAAAAAATGTAATTTGGTCATGGAGGGGCGGTGAATATGGTTACTTAGGCCGTATTTGACATCCCGGAAAAATTTTAGGCGATCTGGATCCGGGGTCCCGGGACCACGGCGGAAGGCGTGGGCTATAGCACACGAAAATTTGGGACTCGCGCGGATTTCTAGTTTTATGGCCGTAAAATGCCAAAAAATGTAATTTGGTCATGGAATGCCAAAACATATGTTTCCTTAGACCGTATTCGACGTCCCGAAAAAATTTTAGGCGATTCGGGTCCGGGGTCCCGGGCCCACGGCGGAAGGCGTGTGCTATAGCACACAAAAATTTGGGACTCGCGCGGAATACCAGTTTTATGGCCGTAAAATGCCAAAAAATGGAATTTGGTCATGGAGGGGCGGTTAATATGGTTCCTTAGGCCGTATTTGACATCCCAAAAAATTTTTAGGCGATCCGGATCCGGGTTTTCGGGACCACGGCGGAAGGCGTGGGCTATAGCACACGAAAATTTGGGACTCGCGCGGATTTCCAGTTTATGGCCGTAAAATGCCAAAAAAGTAAAGTGGTCATGGCGGGGTGGTGAATATGTTTCCTTAGACCGTATTCGACGTCCCGAAAAATTTTTAGGCGATTCGGGTCCGGGGTCCCGGGCCCACGGCGGAAGGCGTGGGCTATAGCACACAAAAATTTGGGACTCGCGCGGAATACCAGTTTTATAGCCGTAAAATGCCAAAAAATGGAATTTGGTCATGGAGGGGCGGTTAATATGGTTCCTTAGGCCGTATTTGACATCCCGAAAAATGTAATTTGGGACCACGGCGGAAGGCGTGGGCTATAGCACACGAAAATATGGGACTCGCACGGATTTCCAGTTTATGGCCGTAAAATGCCAAAAAAGTAAAGTGGTTGGTTCCTTAGGCCGTATTCGACATCCCGGAAAAATTTTAGGCTATCCGGGTTCGGGGTCCCGGGCCCACGGCGGAAGGCGTGGGATATAGAACACGAAAATAGGGGAATCGCGCGGATTTCCAGTTTTATGGCCGTAAAATGCCAAAAAAAGTAATTTTGTCATGGCGGAGCGGTGACTATGGTTTCTTAGGCATTATTCAACGTCCTAAAAAACTTTTAGGTAATCCAGGTGCGGGGTCTCACACCAAAATTTGGGACTCGCGCGGATTTCCAGTTTTATGGCCGTAAAATGCCAAAAAACATAATTGGTCATGGCGGGGTGGTGAATTTGTTTCCTTAGGCCGTATTCGATGTCCCAAAAATTTTTTAGGCGATCCAGGTCCGGGGTCCTAGGCCCACGGCGGAAGGCGTGGGCTATAGATCACGAAAATATGGGAATCGTGCGGAATTCCAGTTTTATGGCCGTAAAATGCCAAAAAATGTAATTTGGTCATGTCAGGGCAGTGATTATGGTTTCTTAGGCCGTATTCGACATCCCTAAAAAATTTTAGTTGATCCGGATCCGGGGTCCTGGGCCCACGGCGGAAGGCATGGGCAGCACACGAAAATTTGGGACTCGCGCGTATTTCCAGTTTTATGGCCGTAAAATGCCAAAAAACATAATTTGGTCATGGAATGGTTTTGAATATGTTTCCTTAGACCATATTCGACGTCCCGGAAAATTTTTAGGCGATTCGGGTCCGGGGTCCCGGGCCCACGGCGGAAAGCATGGGCTATAGCACACAAAAAATTGGGACTCGCGCGGAATTCCAGTTTTATGGCCGTAAAATGCCAAAAAATGTAATTTGGTCATGGAGGGGCGGTGAATATGGTTCCTTAGGCCGTATTTGACATCCCGGAAAAATTTTAGGCGATCCGGATCCGGGGTCCCGGGACCACGGCGGAAGGCGTGGGCTATAGCACACGAAAATTTGGGACTCGCGCGGATTTCTAGTTTTATGGCCGTAAAATGCCAAAAAATGTAATTTGGTCATGGAATTCCAAAACATATGTTTCCTTAGACCGTATTTGACGTCCCGAAAAAATTTTAGGCGATTCGGGTCCAGGGTCCCGGGCCCACGGCGGAAGGCGTGGGCTATAGCACACAAAAATTAGGGACTCGCGCGGAATTCCAGTTTTATGGCCGTAAAATGCCAAAAAATGTAATTTGGTCATAGAGGGGTGGTGAATATGGTTACTTAGTCCGTATTTGACATCCCGGAAAAATTTTTGGCGATCTGGATCCGGGGTCCCGGGACCACGGCGGAAGGCGTGGGCTATAGCACACGAAAATTTGGGACTCGCGCGGATTTCTAGTTTTATGGCCGTAAAATGCCAAAAAATGTAATTTGGTCATGGAATGCCAAAACATATGTTTCTTTAGACCATATTCGACGTCCCGGAAAATTTTTAGGCGATTCGGGTCCGGGGTCCCGGGCCCACGGCGGAAAGCATGGGCTATAGCACACAAAAAATTGGGACTCGCGCGGAATTCCAGTTTTATGGCCGTAAAATGCCAAAAAATGTAATTTGGTCATGGAGGGGCGGTGAATATGGTTCCTTAGGCCGTATTTGACATCCCGGAAAAATTTTAGGCGATCCGGATCCGGGGTCCCGGGACCACGGCGGAAGGCGTGGGCTATAGCACACGAAAATTTGTGACTCGCGCGGATTTCTAGTTTTATGGCCGTAAAATGCCAAAAAATATAATTTCGTCATGGAATTCCAAAACATATGTTTCCTTAGACTGTATTTGACGTCCCGAAAAAATTTTAGGCGATTCGGGTCCAGGGTCCCGGGCCCACGGCGGAAGGCGTGGGCTATAGCACACAAAAATTAGGGACTCGCGCGGAATTCCAGTTTTATGGCCGTAAAATGCCAAAAAATGTAATTTGGTCATAGAGGGGAGGTGAATATGGTTACTTAGGCCGTATTTGACATCCCGGAAAAATTTTTGGCGATCGGGATCCGGGGTCCCGGGACCACAGCGGAAGGCGTGGGCTATAGCACACGAAAATTTGGGACTCGCGCGGATTTCTAGTTTTATGGCCGTAAAATGCCAAAAATGTAATTTGGTCATGGAATGCCAAAACATATGTTTCCTTAGACCATATTTGACGTCCCGGAAAATTTTTAGGCGATTCGGGTCCGGGGTCCCGGGCCCACGGCGGAAGGCGTGGGCTATAGCACACAAAAATTTGGGACTCGCACGGAATACCAGTTTTATGGCCGTAAAATGCCAAAAAATTGAATTTGGTCATGTAGGGGCGGTTAATATGGTTCCTTAGGCCGTATTTGACATCCCCAAAAATTTTTAGGCGATCCGGATCCGGGTTTTCGGGACCACGGCGGAAGGCGTGGGCTATAGCACACGAAAAATTGGGACTCGCGCGGATTTCCAGTTTATGGCCGTAAAATGCCAAAAAATGTAATTTGGTCATGGAATGCCAAAACATATGTTTCCTTAGACCATATTCGACGTCCCGGAAAATTTTTAGGCGATTCGGGTCCGGGGTCCCGGGCCCACGGCGGAAAGCGTGGGCTATAGCACACAAAAAATTGGGACTCGCGCGGAATTCCAGTTTTATGGCCGTAAAATGCCAAAAAATGTAATTTGGTCATGGAGGGGCGGTGAATATGGTTCCTTAGGCCGTATTTGACATCCCGGAAAAATTTTAGGCGATCCGGATCCGGGGTCCCGGGACCACGGCGGAAGGTGTGGGCTATAGCACACGAAAATTTGGGACTCGCGCGGATTTCTAGTTTTATGGCCGTAAAATGCCAAAAAATATAATTTGGTCATGGAATTCCAAAACATATGTTTCCTTAGACTGTATTTGACGTCCCGAAAAATTTTTAGGCGATTCGGGTCCAGGGTCCCGGGCCCACGGCGGAAGGCGTGGGCTATAGCACACAAAAATTAGGGACTCGCGCGGAATTCCAGTTTTATGGCCGTAAAATGCCAAAAAATGTAATTTGGTCATAGAGGGGTGGTGAATATGGTTACTTAGGCCGTATTTGACATCCCGGAAAAATTTTTGGCGATCTGGATCCGGGGTCCCGGGACCACGGCGGAAGGCGTGGGCTATAGCACACGAAAATTTGGGACTCGCGCGGATTTCTAGTTTTATGGCCGTAAAATGCCAAAAAATGTAATTTGGTAATGGAATGCCAAAACATATGTTTCCTTAGACCATATTCGACGTCCCGGAAAATTTTTAGGCGATTCGGGTCCGGGGTCCCGGGCCCACGGCGGAAAGCATGGGCTATAGCACACAAAAAATTGGGACTCGCGCGGAATTCCAGTTTTATGGCCGTAAAATGCCAAAAAATGTAATTTGGTCATGGAGGGGCGGTGAATATGGTTCCTTAGGCCGTATTTGACATCCCGGAAAAATTTTAGGCGATCCGGATCCGGGGTCCCGGGACCACGGCGGAAGGCGTGGGCTATAGCACACGAAAATTTGGGACTCGCGCGGATTTCTAGTTTTATGGCCGTAAAATGCCAAAAATGTAATTTGGTCATGGAATGCCAAAACATATGTTTCCTTAGACCATATTCGACGTCCCGGAAAATTTTTAGGCGATTCGGGTCCGGGGTCCCGGGCCCACGGCGGAAGGCGTGGGCTATAGCACACAAAAATTTGGGACTCGCACGGAATACCAGTTTTATGGCCGTAAAATGCCAAAAAATTGAATTTGGTCATGTAGGGGCGGTTAATATGGTTCCTTAGGCCGTATTTGACATCCCCAAAAATTTTTAGGCGATCCGGATCCGGGTTTTCGGGACCACGGCGGAAGGCGTGGGCTATAGCACACGAAAAATTGGGACTCGCGCGGATTTCCAGTTTATGGCCGTAAAATGCCAAAAAATGTAATTTGGTCATGGAATGCCAAAACATATGTTTCCTTAGACCATATTCGACGTCCCGGAAAATTTTTAGGCGATTCGGGTCCGGGGTCCCGGGCCCACGGCGGAAAGCGTGGGCTATAGCACACAAAAAATTGGGACTCGCGCGGAATTCCAGTTTTATGGCCGTAAAATGCCAAAAAAATGTAATTTGGTCATGGAGGGGCGGTGAATATGGTTCCTTAGGCCGTATTTGACATCCCGGAAAAATTTTAGGCGATCCGGATCCGGGGTCCCGGGACCACGGCGGAAGGTGTGGGCTATAGCACACGAAAATTTGGGACTCGCGCGGATTTCTAGTTTTATGGCCGTAAAATGCCAAAAAATATAATTTGGTCATGGAATTCCAAAACATATGTTTCCTTAGACTGTATTTGACGTCCCGAAAAATTTTTAGGCGATTCGGGTCCAGGGTCCCGGGCCCACGGCGGAAGGCGTGGGCTATAGCACACAAAAATTAGGGACTCGCGCGGAATTCCAGTTTTATGGCCGTAAAATGCCAAAAAATGTAATTTGGTCATAGAGGGGTGGTGAATATGGTTACTTAGGCCGTATTTGACATCCCGGAAAAATTTTTGGCGATCTGGATCCGGGGTCCCGGGACCACGGCGGAAGGCGTGGGCTATAGCACACGAAAATTTGGGACTCGCGCGGATTTCTAGTTTTATGGCCGTAAAATGCCAAAAAATGTAATTTGGTAATGGAATGCCAAAACATATGTTTCCTTAGACCATATTCGACGTCCCGGAAAATTTTTAGGCGATTCGGGTCCGGGGTCCCGGGCCCACGGCGGAAAGCATGGGCTATAGCACACAAAAAATTGGGACTCGCGCGGAATTCCAGTTTTATGGCCGTAAAATGCCAAAAAATGTAATTTGGTCATGGAGGGGCGGTGAATATGGTTCCTTAGGCCGTATTTGACATCCCGGAAAAATTTTAGGCGATCCGGATCCGGGGTCCCGAGACCACGGCGGAAGCCCACGGCTATAGCACACGAAAATTTGGGACTCGCGCGGATTTCTAGTTTTATGGCCGTAAAATGCCAAAAAATATAATTTCGTCATGGAATTCCAAAACATATGTTTCCTTAGACTGTATTTGACGTCCCGAAAAAATTTTAGGCGATTCGGGTCCAGGGTCCCGGGCCCACGGCGGAAGGCGTGGGCTATAGCACACAAAAATTAGGGACTCGCGCGGAATTCCAGTTTTATGGCCGTAAAATGCCAAAAAATGTAATTTGGTCATAGAGGGGTGGTGAATATGGTTACTTAGGCCGTATTTGACATCCCGGAAAAATTTTTGGCGATCTGGATCCGGGGTCCCGGGACCACGGCGGAAGGCGTGGGCTATAGCACACGAAAATTTGGGACTCGCGCGGATTTCTAGTTTTATGGCCGTAAAATGCCAAAAAATGTAATTTGGTCATGGAATGCCAAAACATATGTTTCTTTAGACCATATTCGACGTCCCGGAAAATTTTTAGGCGATTCGGGTCCGGGGTCCCGGGCCCACGGCGGAAAGCATGGGCTATAGCACACAAAAAATTGGGACTCGCGCGGAATTCCAGTTTTATGGCCGTAAAATGCCAAAAAATGTAATTTGGTCATGGAGGGGCGGTGAATATGGTTCCTTAGGCCGTATTTGACATCCCGGAAAAATTTTAGGCGATCCGGATCCGGGGTCCCGGGACCACGGCGGAAGGCGTGGGCTATAGCACACGAAAATTTGGGACTCGCGCGGATTTCTAGTTTTATGGCCGTAAAATGCCAAAAAATATAATTTGGTCATGGAATTCCAAAACATATGTTTCCTTAGACTGTATTTGACGTCCCGAAAAATTTTTAGGCGATTCGGGTCCAGGGTCCCGGGCCCACGGCGGAAGGCGTGGGCTATAGCACACAAAAATTAGGGACTCGCGCGGAATTCCAGTTTTATGGCCGTAAAATGCCAAAAAATGTAATTTGGTCATAGAGGGGTGGTGAATATGGTTACTTAGGCCGTATTTGACATCCCGGAAAAATTTTTGGCGATCTGGATCCGGGGTCCCGGGACCACGGCGGAAGGCGTGGGCTATAGCACACGAAAATTTGGGACTCGCGCGGATTTCTAGTTTTATGGCCGTAAAATGCCAAAAAATGTAATTTGGTCATGGAATGCCAAAACATATGTTTCCTTAGACCATATTCGACGTCCCGGAAAATTTTTAGGCGATTCGGGTCCGGGGTCCCGGGCCCACGGCGGAAAGCATGGGCTATAGCACACAAAAAATTGGGACTTGCGCGGAATTCCAGTTTTATGGCCGTAAAATGCCAAAAAATGTAATTTGGTCATGGAGGGGCGGTGAATATGGTTCCTTAGGCCGTATTTGACATCCCGGAAAAATTTTAGGCGATCCGGATCCAGGGTCCCGGGACCACGGCGGAAGGCGTGGGCTATAGCACACGAAAATTTGGGACTCGCGCGGATTTCTAGTTTTATGGCCGTAAAATGCCAAAAAATATAATTTGGTCATGGAATTCCAAAACATATGTTTCCTTAGACCATATTCGACGTCCCGGAAAATTTTTAGGCGATCCGGATCCAGGGTCCCGGGCCCACGGCGGAAAGCGTGGGCTATAGCACACAAAAAATTGGGACTTGCGCGGAATTCCAGTTTTATGGCCGTAAAATGCCAAAAAATGTAATTTGGTCATGGAGGGGCGGTGAATATGGTTCCTTAGGCCGTATTTGACATCCCGGAAAAATTTTAGGCGATCCGGATCCAGGGTCCCGGGACCACGGCGGAAGGCGTGGGCTATAACACACGAAAATTTGGGACTCGCGCGGATTTCTAGTTTTATGGCCGTAAAATGCCAAAAAATATAATTTGGTCATGGAATTCCAAAACATATGTTTCCTTAGACTTTATTTGACGTCCCGAAAAAATTTTAGGCGATTCGGGTCCGGGGTCCCGGGCCCACGGCGGAAAGCATGGGCTATAGCACACAAAAAATTGGGACTCGCGCGGAATTCCAGTTTTATGGCCGTAAAATGCCAAAAAATGTAATTTGGTCATAGAGGGGAGGTGAATATGGTTACTTAGGCCGTATTTGACATCCCGGAAAAATTTTTGGCGATCGGGATCCGGGGTCCCGAGACCACGGCGGAAGGCGTGGGCTATAGCACACGAAAATTTGGGACTCGCGCGGATTTCTAGTTTTATGGCCGTAAAATGCCAAAAAATGTAATTTGGTCATGGAATGCCAAAACATATGTTTCCTTAGACCATATTCGACGTCCCGGAAAATTTTTAGGCGATTCGGGTCCGGGGTCCCGGGCCCACGGCGGAAGGCGTGGGCTATAGCACACAAAAATTTGGGACTCGCACGGAATACCAGTTTTATGGCCGTAAAATGCCAAAAAATTGAATTTGGTCATGGAGGGGCGGTTAATATGGTTCCTTAGGCCGTATTTGACATCCCCAAAAATTTTTAGGCGATCCGGATCCGGGTTTTCGGGACCACGGCGGAAGGCGTGGGCTATAGCACACGAAAAATTGGGACTCGCGCGGATTTCCAGTTTATGGCCGTAAAATGCCAAAAAATGTAATTTGGTCATGGAATGCCAAAACATATGTTTCTTTAGACCATATTCGACGTCCCGGAAAATTTTTAGGCGATTCGGGTCCGGGGTCCCGGGCCCACGGCGGAAAGCGTGGGCTATAGCACACAAAAAATTGGGACTCGCGCGGAATTCAAGTTTTATGGCCGTAAAATGCCAAAAAATGTAATTTGGTCATGGAGGGGCGGTGAATATGGTTCCTTAGGCCGTATTTGACATCCCGGAAAAATTTTAGGCGATCCGGATCCGGGGTCCCGGGACCACGGCGGAAGGCGTGGGCTATAGCACACGAAAATTTGGGACTCGCGCGGATTTCTAGTTTTATGGCCGTAAAATGCCAAAAAATATAATTTGGTCATGGAATTCCAAAACATATGTTTCCTTAGACTGTATTTGACGTCCCGAAAAATTTTTAGGCGATTCGGGTCCAGGGTCCCGGGCCCACGGCGGAAGGCGTGGGCTATAGCACACAAAAATTAGGGACTCGCGCGGAATTCCAGTTTTATGGCCGTAAAATGCCAAAAAATGTAATTTGGTCATAGAGGGGTGGTGAATATGGTTACTTAGGCCGTATTTGACATCCCGGAAAAATTTTTGGCGATCTGGATCCGGGGTCCCGGGACCACGGCGGAAGGCGTGGGCTATAGCACACGAAAAATTGGGACTCGCGCGGATTTCCAGTTTATGGCCGTAAAATGCCAAAAAATGTAATTTGGTCATGGAATGCCAAAACATATGTTTCCTTAGACCATATTCGACATCCCGGAAAATTTTTAGGCGATTCGGGTCCGGGGTTCCGGGCCCACGGCGGAAAGCGTGGGCTATAGCACACAAAAAATTGGGACTCGCGCGGAATTCAAGTTTTATGGCCGTAAAATGCCAAAAAATGTAATTTGGTCATGGAGGGGCGGTGAATATGGTTCCTTAGGCCGTATTTGACATCCCGGAAAAATTTTAGGCGATCCGGATCCGGGGTCCCGGGACCACGGCGGAAGGCGTGGGCTATAGCACACGAAAATTTGGGACTCGCGCGGATTTCTAGTTTTATGGCCGTAAAATGCCAAAAAATATAATTTGGTCATGGAATTCCAAAACATATGTTTCCTTAGACTGTATTTGATGTCCCGAAAAATTTTTAGGCGATTCGGGTCCAGGGTCCCGGGCCCACGGCGGAAGGCGTGGGCTATAGCACACAAAAATTAGGGACTCGCGCGGAATTCCAGTTTTATGGCCGTAAAATGCCAAAAAATGTAATTTGGTCATAGAGGGGTGGTGAATATGGTTACTTAGGCCGTATTTGACATCCCGGAAAAATTTTTGGCGATCTGGATCCGGGGTCCCGGGACCACGGCGGAAGGCGTGGGCTATAGCACACGAAAATTTGGGACTCGCGCGGATTTCTAGTTTTATGGCCGTAAAATGCCAAAAAATGTAATTTGGTCATGGAATGCCAAAACATATGTTTCCTTAGACCATATTCGACGTCCCGGAAAATTTTTAGGCGATTCGGGTCCGGGGTCCCGGGCCCACGGCGGAAGGCGTGGGCTATAGCACACAAAAATTTGGGACTCGCACGGAATACCAGTTTTATGGCCGTAAAATGCCAAAAAATTGAATTTGGTCATGGAGGGGCGGTTAATATGGTTCCTTAGGCCGTATTTGACATCCCCAAAAATTTTTAGGCGATCCGGATCCGGGTTTTCGGGACCACGGCGGAAGGCGTGGGCTATAGCACACGAAAAATTGGGACTCGCGCGGATTTCCAGTTTATGGCCGTAAAATGCCAAAAAATGTAATTTGGTCATGGAATGCCAAAACATATGTTTCTTTAGACCATATTCGACGTCCCGGAAAATTTTTAGGCGATTCGGGTCCGGGGTTCCGGGCCCACGGCGGAAAGCGTGGGCTATAGCACACAAAAAATTGGGACTCGCGCGGAATTCAAGTTTTATGGCCGTAAAATGCCAAAAAATGTAATTTGGTCATGGAGGGGCGGTGAATATGGTTCCTTAGGCCGTATTTGACATCCCGGAAAAATTTTAGGCGATCCGGATCCGGGGTCCCGGGACCACGGCGGAAGGCGTGGGCTATAGCACACGAAAAATTGGGACTCGCGCGGATTTCCAGTTTATGGCCGTAAAATGCCAAAAAATGTAATTTGGTCATGGAATGCCAAAACATATGTTTCCTTAGACCATATTCGACATCCCGGAAAATTTTTAGGCGATTCGGGTCCGGGGTTCCGGGCCCACGGCGGAAAGCGTGGGCTATAGCACACAAAAAATTGGGACTCGCGCGGAATTCAAGTTTTATGGCCGTAAAATGCCAAAAAATGTAATTTGGTCATGGAGGGGCGGTGAATATGGTTCCTTAGGCCGTATTTGACATCCCGGAAAAATTTTAGGCGATCCGGATCCGGGGTCCCGGGACCACGGCGGAAGGCGTGGGCTATAGCACACGAAAATTTGGGACTCGCGCGGATTTCTAGTTTTATGGCCGTAAAATGCCAAAAAATATAATTTGGTCATGGAATTCCAAAACATATGTTTCCTTAGACTGTATTTGATGTCCCGAAAAATTTTTAGGCGATTCGGGTCCAGGGTCCCGGGCCCACGGCGGAAGGCGTGGGCTATAGCACACAAAAATTAGGGACTCGCGCGGAATTCCAGTTTTATGGCCGTAAAATGCCAAAAAATGTAATTTGGTCATAGAGGGGTGGTGAATATGGTTACTTAGGCCGTATTTGACATCCCGGAAAAATTTTTGGCGATCTGGATCCGGGGTCCCGGGACCACGGCGGAAGGCGTGGGCTATAGCACACGAAAATTTGGGACTCGCGCGGATTTCTAGTTTTATGGCCGTAAAATGCCAAAAATGTAATTTGGTCATGGAATGCCAAAACATATGTTTCCTTAGACCATATTCGACGTCCCGGAAAATTTTTAGGCGATTCGGGTCCGGGGTCCCGGGCCCACGGCGGAAGGCGTGGGCTATAGCACACAAAAATTTGGGACTCGCACGGAATACCAGTTTTATGGCCGTAAAATGCCAAAAAATTGAATTTGGTCATGGAGGGGCGGTTAATATGGTTCCTTAGGCCGTATTTGACATCCCCAAAAATTTTTAGGCGATCCGGATCCGGGTTTTCGGGACCACGGCGGAAGGCGTGGGCTATAGCACACGAAAAATTGGGACTCGCGCGGATTTCCAGTTTATGGCCGTAAAATGCCAAAAAATGTAATTTGGTCATGGAATGCCAAAACATATGTTTCCTTAGACCATATTCGACGTCCCGGAAAATTTTTAGGCGATTCGGGTCCGGGGTTCCGGGCCCACGGCGGAAAGCGTGGGCTATAGCACACAAAAAATTGGGACTCGCGCGGAATTCAAGTTTTATGGCCGTAAAATGCCAAAAAATGTAATTTGGTCATGGAGGGGCGGTGAATATGGTTCCTTAGGCCGTATTTGACATCCCGGAAAAATTTTAGGCGATCCGGATCCGGGGTCCCGGGACCACGGCGGAAGGCGTGGGCTATAGCACACGAAAATTTGGGACTCGCGCGGATTTCTAGTTTTATGGCCGTAAAATGCCAAAAAATATAATTTGGTCATGGAATTCCAAAACATATGTTTCCTTAGACTGTATTTGATGTCCCGAAAAATTTTTAGGCGATTCGGGTCCAGGGTCCCGGGCCCACGGCGGAAGGCGTGGGCTATAGCACACAAAAATTAGGGACTCGCGCGGAATTCCAGTTTTATGGCCGTAAAATGCCAAAAAATGTAATTTGGTCATAGAGGGGTGGTGAATATGGTTACTTAGGCCGTATTTGACATCCCGGAAAAATTTTTGGCGATCTGGATCCGGGGTCCCGGGACCACGGCGGAAGGCGTGGGCTATAGCACACGAAAATTTGGGACTCGCGCGGATTTCTAGTTTTATGGCCGTAAAATGCCAAAAAATGTAATTTGGTCATGGAATGCCAAAACATATGTTTCCTTAGACCATATTCGACGTCCCGGAAAATTTTTAGGCGATTCGGGTCCGGGGTCCCGGGCCCACGGCGGAAAGCGTGGGCTATAGCACACAAAAAATTGGGACTCGCGCGGAATTCCAGTTTTATGGCCGTAAAATGCCAAAAAATGTAATTTGGTCATGGAATTCCAAAACATATGTTTCCTTAGACTTTATTTGACGTCCCGGAAAATTTTTAGGCGATTCGGGTCCGGGGTCCCGGGCCCACGGCGGAAAGCGTGGGCTATAGCACACAAAAAATTGGGACTCGCGCGGAATTCAAGTTTTATGGCCGTAAAATGCCAAAAAATGTAATTTGGTCATGGAGGGGCGGTGAATATGGTTCCTTAGGCCGTATTTGACATCCCGGAAAAATTTTAGGCGATCCGGATCCGGGGTCCCGGGACCACGGCGGAAGGCGTGGGCTATAGCACACGAAAATTTGGGACTCGCGCGGATTTCTAGTTTTATGGCCGTAAAATGCCAAAAAATATAATTTGGTCATGGAATTCCAAAACATATGTTTCCTTAGACTGTATTTGACGTCCCGAAAAATTTTTAGGCGATTCGGGTCCAGGGTCCCGGGCCCACGGCGGAAGGCGTGGGCTATAGCACACAAAAATTAGGGACTCGCGCGGAATTCCAGTTTTATGGCCGTAAAATGCCAAAAAATGTAATTTGGTCATAGAGGGGTGGTGAATATGGTTACTTAGGCCGTATTTGACATCCCGGAAAAATTTTTGGCGATCTGGATCCGGGGTCCCGGGACCACGGCGGAAGGCGTGGGCTATAGCACACGAAAAATTGGGACTCGCGCGGATTTCCAGTTTATGGCCGTAAAATGCCAAAAAATGTAATTTGGTCATGGAATGCCAAAACATATGTTTCCTTAGACCATATTCGACATCCCGGAAAATTTTTAGGCGATTCGGGTCCGGGGTTCCGGGCCCACGGCGGAAAGCGTGGGCTATAGCACACAAAAAATTGGGACTCGCGCGGAATTCAAGTTTTATGGCCGTAAAATGCCAAAAAATGTAATTTGGTCATGGAGGGGCGGTGAATATGGTTCCTTAGGCCGTATTTGACATCCCGGAAAAATTTTAGGCGATCCGGATCCGGGGTCCCGGGACCACGGCGGAAGGCGTGGGCTATAGCACACGAAAATTTGGGACTCGCGCGGATTTCTAGTTTTATGGCCGTAAAATGCCAAAAAATATAATTTGGTCATGGAATTCCAAAACATATGTTTCCTTAGACTGTATTTGATGTCCCGAAAAATTTTTAGGCGATTCGGGTCCAGGGTCCCGGGCCCACGGCGGAAGGCGTGGGCTATAGCACACAAAAATTAGGGACTCGCGCGGAATTCCAGTTTTATGGCCGTAAAATGCCAAAAAATGTAATTTGGTCATAGAGGGGTGGTGAATATGGTTACTTAGGCCGTATTTGACATCCCGGAAAAATTTTGGCGATCTGGATCCGGGGTCCCGGGACCACGGCGGAAGGCGTGGGCTATAGCACACGAAAATTTGGGACTCGCGCGGATTTCTAGTTTTATGGCCGTAAAATGCCAAAAAATGTAATTTGGTCATGGAATGCCAAAACATATGTTTCCTTAGACCATATTCGACGTCCCGGAAAATTTTTAGGCGATTCGGGTCCGGGGTCCCGGGCCCACGGCGGAAGGCGTGGGCTATAGCACACAAAAATTTGGGACTCGCACGGAATACCAGTTTTATGGCCGTAAAATGCCAAAAAATTGAATTTGGTCATGGAGGGGCGGTTAATATGGTTCCTTAGGCCGTATTTGACATCCCCAAAAATTTTTAGGCGATCCGGATCCGGGTTTTCGGGACCACGGCGGAAGGCGTGGGCTATAGCACACGAAAAATTGGGACTCGCGCGGATTTCCAGTTTATGGCCGTAAAATGCCAAAAAATGTAATTTGGTCATGGAATGCCAAAACATATGTTTCTTTAGACCATATTCGACGTCCCGGAAAATTTTTAGGCGATTCGGGTCCGGGGTTCCGGGCCCACGGCGGAAAGCGTGGGCTATAGCACACAAAAAATTGGGACTCGCGCGGAATTCAAGTTTTATGGCCGTAAAATGCCAAAAAATGTAATTTGGTCATGGAGGGGCGGTGAATATGGTTCCTTAGGCCGTATTTGACATCCCGGAAAAATTTTAGGCGATCCGGATCCGGGGTCCCGGGACCACGGCGGAAGGCGTGGGCTATAGCACACGAAAAATTGGGACTCGCGCGGATTT
This sequence comes from Nicotiana tabacum, assembly GCF_000715075.1. Lineage (NCBI taxonomy): Eukaryota > Viridiplantae > Streptophyta > Magnoliopsida > Solanales > Solanaceae > Nicotiana > Nicotiana tabacum. The sequence goes on along the minus strand of NC_134087.1, from coordinate 568,354 downwards.
CCAGTTTATGGCCGTAAAATGCCAAAAAATGTAATTTGGTCATGGAATGCCAAAACATATGTTTCCTTAGACCATATTCGACATCCCGGAAAATTTTTAGGCGATTCGGGTCCGGGGTTCCGGGCCCACGGCGGAAAGCGTGGGCTATAGCACACAAAAAATTGGGACTCGCGCGGAATTCAAGTTTTATGGCCGTAAAATGCCAAAAAATGTAATTTGGTCATGGAGGGGCGGTGAATATGGTTCCTTAGGCCGTATTTGACATCCCGGAAAAATTTTAGGCGATCCGGATCCGGGGTCCCGGGACCACGGCGGAAGGCGTGGGCTATAGCACACGAAAATTTGGGACTCGCGCGGATTTCTAGTTTTATGGCCGTAAAATGCCAAAAAATATAATTTGGTCATGGAATTCCAAAACATATGTTTCCTTAGACTGTATTTGATGTCCCGAAAAATTTTTAGGCGATTCGGGTCCAGGGTCCCGGGCCCACGGCGGAAGGCGTGGGCTATAGCACACAAAAATTAGGGACTCGCGCGGAATTCCAGTTTTATGGCCGTAAAATGCCAAAAAATGTAATTTGGTCATAGAGGGGTGGTGAATATGGTTACTTAGGCCGTATTTGACATCCCGGAAAAATTTTTGGCGATCTGGATCCGGGGTCCCGGGACCACGGCGGAAGGCGTGGGCTATAGCACACGAAAATTTGGGACTCGCGCGGATTTCTAGTTTTATGGCCGTAAAATGCCAAAAATGTAATTTGGTCATGGAATGCCAAAACATATGTTTCCTTAGACCATATTCGACGTCCCGGAAAATTTTTAGGCGATTCGGGTCCGGGGTCCCGGGCCCACGGCGGAAGGCGTGGGCTATAGCACACAAAAATTTGGGACTCGCACGGAATACCAGTTTTATGGCCGTAAAATGCCAAAAAATTGAATTTGGTCATGGAGGGGCGGTTAATATGGTTCCTTAGGCCGTATTTGACATCCCCAAAAATTTTTAGGCGATCCGGATCCGGGTTTTCGGGACCACGGCGGAAGGCGTGGGCTATAGCACACGAAAAATTGGGACTCGCGCGGATTTCCAGTTTATGGCCGTAAAATGCCAAAAAATGTAATTTGGTCATGGAATGCCAAAACATATGTTTCCTTAGACCATATTCGACGTCCCGGAAAATTTTTAGGCGATTCGGGTCCGGGGTTCCGGGCCCACGGCGGAAAGCGTGGGCTATAGCACACAAAAAATTGGGACTCGCGCGGAATTCAAGTTTTATGGCCGTAAAATGCCAAAAAATGTAATTTGGTCATGGAGGGGCGGTGAATATGGTTCCTTAGGCCGTATTTGACATCCCGGAAAAATTTTAGGCGATCCGGATCCGGGGTCCCGGGACCACGGCGGAAGGCGTGGGCTATAGCACACGAAAATTTGGGACTCGCGCGGATTTCTAGTTTTATGGCCGTAAAATGCCAAAAAATATAATTTGGTCATGGAATTCCAAAACATATGTTTCCTTAGACTGTATTTGATGTCCCGAAAAATTTTTAGGCGATTCGGGTCCAGGGTCCCGGGCCCACGGCGGAAGGCGTGGGCTATAGCACACAAAAATTAGGGACTCGCGCGGAATTCCAGTTTTATGGCCGTAAAATGCCAAAAAATGTAATTTGGTCATAGAGGGGTGGTGAATATGGTTACTTAGGCCGTATTTGACATCCCGGAAAAATTTTGGCGATCTGGATCCGGGGTCCCGGGACCACGGCGGAAGGCGTGGGCTATAGCACACGAAAATTTGGGACTCGCGCGGATTTCTAGTTTTATGGCCGTAAAATGCCAAAAAATGTAATTTGGTCATGGAATGCCAAAACATATGTTTCCTTAGACCATATTCGACGTCCCGGAAAATTTTTAGGCGATTCGGGTCCGGGGTCCCGGGCCCACGGCGGAAAGCATGGGCTATAGCACACAAAAAATTGGGACTTGCGCGGAATTCCAGTTTTATGGCCGTAAAATGCCAAAAAATGTAATTTGGTCATGGAGGGGCGGTGAATATGGTTCCTTAGGCCGTATTTGACATCCCGGAAAAATTTTAGGCGATCCGGATCCAGGGTCCCGGGACCACGGCGGAAGGCGTGGGCTATAGCACACGAAAATTTGGGACTCGCGCGGATTTCTAGTTTTATGGCCGTAAAATGCCAAAAAATATAATTTGGTCATGGAATTCCAAAACATATGTTTCCTTAGACCATATTCGACGTCCCGGAAAATTTTTAGGCGATCCGGATCCAGGGTCCCGGGCCCACGGCGGAAAGCGTGGGCTATAGCACACAAAAAATTGGGACTTGCGCGGAATTCCAGTTTTATGGCCGTAAAATGCCAAAAAATGTAATTTGGTCATGGAGGGGCGGTGAATATGGTTCCTTAGGCCGTATTTGACATCCCGGAAAAATTTTAGGCGATCCGGATCCAGGGTCCCGGGACCACGGCGGAAGGCGTGGGCTATAACACACGAAAATTTGGGACTCGCGCGGATTTCTAGTTTTATGGCCGTAAAATGCCAAAAAATATAATTTGGTCATGGAATTCCAAAACATATGTTTCCTTAGACTTTATTTGACGTCCCGAAAAAATTTTAGGCGATTCGGGTCCAGGGTCCCGGGCCCACGGCGGAAGGCGTGGGCTATAGCACACAAAAATTAGGGACTCGCGCGGAATTCCAGTTTTATGGCCGTAAAATGCCAAAAAATGTAATTTGGTCATAGAGGGGAGGTGAATATGGTTACTTAGGCCGTATTTGACATCCCGGAAAAATTTTTGGCGATCGGGATCCGGGGTCCCGGGACCACAGCGGAAGGCGTGGGCTATAGCACACGAAAATTTGGGACTCGCGCGGATTTCTAGTTTTATGGCCGTAAAATGCCAAAAAATGTAATTTGGTCATGGAATGCCAAAACATATGTTTCCTTAGACCATATTCGACGTCCCGGAAAATTTTTAGGCGATTCGGGTCCGGGGTCCCGGGCCCACGGCGGAAGGCGTGGGCTATAGCACACAAAAATTTGGGACTCGCACGGAATACCAGTTTTATGGCCGTAAAATGCCAAAAAATTGAATTTGGTCATGGAGGGGCGGTTAATATGGTTCCTTAGGCCGTATTTGACATCCCGAAAAATTTTTAGGCGATCCGGATCCGGGTTTTCGGGACCACGGCGGAAGGCGTGGGCTATAGCACACGAAAAATTGGGACTCGCGCGGATTTCCAGTTTATGGCCGTAAAATGCCAAAAAATGTAATTTGGTCATGGAATGCCAAAACATATGTTTCCTTAGACCATATTCGACGTCCCGGAAAATTTTTAGGCGATTCGGGTCCGGGGTTCCGGGCCCACGGCGGAAAGCGTGGGCTATAGCACACAAAAAATTGGGACTCGCGCGGAATTCAAGTTTTATGGCCGTAAAATGCCAAAAAATGTAATTTGGTCATGGAGGGGCGGTGAATATGGTTCCTTAGGCCGTATTTGACATCCCGGAAAAATTTTAGGCGATCCGGATCCGGGGTCCCGGGACCACGGCGGAAGGCGTGGGCTATAGCACACGAAAATTTGGGACTCGCGCGGATTTCTAGTTTTATGGCCGTAAAATGCCAAAAAATATAATTTGGTCATGGAATTCCAAAACATATGTTTCCTTAGACTGTATTTGATGTCCCGAAAAATTTTTAGGCGATTCGGGTCCAGGGTCCCGGGCCCACGGCGGAAGGCGTGGGCTATAGCACACAAAAATTAGGGACTCGCGCGGAATTCCAGTTTTATGGCCGTAAAATGCCAAAAAATGTAATTTGGTCATAGAGGGGTGGTGAATATGGTTACTTAGGCCGTATTTGACATCCCGGAAAAATTTTTGGCGATCTGGATCCGGGGTCCCGGGACCACGGCGGAAGGCGTGGGCTATAGCACACGAAAATTTGGGACTCGCGCGGATTTCTAGTTTTATGGCCGTAAAATGCCAAAAAATGTAATTTGGTCATGGAATGCCAAAACATATGTTTCCTTAGACCATATTCGACGTCCCGGAAAATTTTTAGGCGATTCGGGTCCGGGGTCCCGGGCCCACGGCGGAAAGCATGGGCTATAGCACACAAAAAATTGGGACTTGCGCGGAATTCCAGTTTTATGGCCGTAAAATGCCAAAAAATGTAATTTGGTCATGGAGGGGCGGTGAATATGGTTCCTTAGGCCGTATTTGACATCCCGGAAAAATTTTAGGCGATCCGGATCCAGGGTCCCGGGACCACGGCGGAAGGCGTGGGCTATAGCACACGAAAATTTGGGACTCGCGCGGATTTCTAGTTTTATGGCCGTAAAATGCCAAAAAATATAATTTGGTCATGGAATTCCAAAACATATGTTTCCTTAGACCATATTCGACGTCCCGGAAAATTTTTAGGCGATCCGGATCCAGGGTCCCGGGCCCACGGCGGAAAGCGTGGGCTATAGCACACAAAAAATTGGGACTTGCGCGGAATTCCAGTTTTATGGCCGTAAAATGCCAAAAAATGTAATTTGGTCATGGAGGGGCGGTGAATATGGTTCCTTAGGCCGTATTTGACATCCCGGAAAAATTTTAGGCGATCCGGATCCAGGGTCCCGGGACCACGGCGGAAGGCGTGGGCTATAACACACGAAAATTTGGGACTCGCGCGGATTTCTAGTTTTATGGCCGTAAAATGCCAAAAAATATAATTTGGTCATGGAATTCCAAAACATATGTTTCCTTAGACCATATTCGACGTCCCGGAAAATTTTTAGGCGATCCGGATCCAGGGTCCCGGGCCCACGGCGGAAAGCGTGGGCTATAGCACACAAAAAATTGGGACTTGCGCGGAATTCCAGTTTTATGGCCGTAAAATGCCAAAAAATGTAATTTGGTCATGGAGGGGCGGTGAATATGGTTCCTTAGGCCGTATTTGACATCCCGGAAAAATTTTAGGCGATCCGGATCCAGGGTCCCGGGACCACGGCGGAAGGCGTGGGCTATAACACACGAAAATTTGGGACTCGCGCGGATTTCTAGTTTTATGGCCGTAAAATGCCAAAAAATATAATTTGGTCATGGAATTCCAAAACATATGTTTCCTTAGACTTTATTTGACGTCCCGAAAAAATTTTAGGCGATTCGGGTCCAGGGTCCCGGGCCCACGGCGGAAGGCGTGGGCTATAGCACACAAAAATTAGGGACTCGCGCGGAATTCCAGTTTTATGGCCGTAAAATGCCAAAAAATGTAATTTGGTCATAGAGGGGAGGTGAATATGGTTACTTAGGCCGTATTTGACATCCCGGAAAAATTTTTGGCGATCGGGATCCGGGGTCCCGGGACCACAGCGGAAGGCGTGGGCTATAGCACACGAAAATTTGGGACTCGCGCGGATTTCTAGTTTTATGGCCGTAAAATGCCAAAAAATGTAATTTGGTCATGGAATGCCAAAACATATGTTTCCTTAGACCATATTCGACGTCCCGGAAAATTTTTAGGCGATTCGGGTCCGGGGTCCCGGGCCCACGGCGGAAGGCGTGGGCTATAGCACACAAAAATTTGGGACTCGCACGGAATACCAGTTTTATGGCCGTAAAATGCCAAAAAATTGAATTTGGTCATGGAGGGGCGGTTAATATGGTTCCTTAGGCCGTATTTGACATCCCCAAAAATTTTTAGGCGATCCGGATCCGGGTTTTCGGGACCACGGCGGAAGGCGTGGGCTATAGCACACGAAAAATTGGGACTCGCGCGGATTTCCAGTTTATGGCCGTAAAATGCCAAAAAATGTAATTTGGTCATGGAATGCCAAAACATATGTTTCCTTAGACCATATTCGACGTCCCGGAAAATTTTTAGGCGATTCGGGTCCGGGGTTCCGGGCCCACGGCGGAAAGCGTGGGCTATAGCACACAAAAAATTGGGACTCGCGCGGAATTCAAGTTTTATGGCCGTAAAATGCCAAAAAATGTAATTTGGTCATGGAGGGGCGGTGAATATGGTTCCTTAGGCCGTATTTGACATCCCGGAAAAATTTTAGGCGATCCGGATCCGGGGTCCCGGGACCACGGCGGAAGGCGTGGGCTATAGCACACGAAAATTTGGGACTCGCGCGGATTTCTAGTTTTATGGTCGTAAAATGCCAAAAAATATAATTTGGTCATGGAATTCCAAAACATATGTTTCCTTAGACTGTATTTGATGTCCCGAAAAATTTTTAGGCGATTCGGGTCCAGGGTCCCGGGCCCACGGCGGAAGGCGTGGGCTATAGCACACAAAAATTAGGGACTCGCGCGGAATTCCAGTTTTATGGCCGTAAAATGCCAAAAAATGTAATTTGGTCATAGAGGGGTGGTGAATATGGTTACTTAGGCCGTATTTGACATCCCGGAAAAATTTTTGGCGATCTGGATCCGGGGTCCCGGGACCACGGCGGAAGGCGTGGGCTATAGCACACGAAAAATTGGGACTCGCGCGGATTTCCAGTTTATGGCCGTAAAATGCCAAAAAATGTAATTTGGTCATGGAATGCCAAAACATATGTTTCCTTAGACCATATTCGACGTCCCGGAAAATTTTTAGGCGATTCGGGTCCGGGGTTCCGGGCCCACGGCGGAAAGCGTGGGCTATAGCACACAAAAAATTGGGACTCGCGCGGAATTCAAGTTTTATGGCCGTAAAATGCCAAAAAATGTAATTTGGTCATGGAGGGGCGGTGAATATGGTTCCTTAGGCCGTATTTGACATCCCGGAAAAATTTTAGGCGATCCGGATCCGGGGTCCCGGGACCACGGCGGAAGGCGTGGGCTATAGCACACGAAAATTTGGGACTCGCGCGGATTTCTAGTTTTATGGCCGTAAAATGCCAAAAAATATAATTTGGTCATGGAATTCCAAAACATATGTTTCCTTAGACTGTATTTGATGTCCCGAAAAATTTTTAGGCGATTCGGGTCCAGGGTCCCGGGCCCACGGCGGAAGGCGTGGGCTATAGCACACAAAAATTAGGGACTCGCGCGGAATTCCAGTTTTATGGCCGTAAAATGCCAAAAAATGTAATTTGGTCATAGAGGGGTGGTGAATATGGTTACTTAGGCCGTATTTGACATCCCGGAAAAATTTTGGCGATCTGGATCCGGGGTCCCGGGACCACGGCGGAAGGCGTGGGCTATAGCACACGAAAATTTGGGACTCGCGCGGATTTCTAGTTTTATGGCCGTAAAATGCCAAAAAATGTAATTTGGTCATGGAATGCCAAAACATATGTTTCCTTAGACCATATTCGACGTCCCGGAAAATTTTTAGGCGATTCGGGTCCGGGGTCCCGGGCCCACGGCGGAAGGCGTGGGCTATAGCACACAAAAATTTGGGACTCGCACGGAATACCAGTTTTATGGCCGTAAAATGCCAAAAAATTGAATTTGGTCATGGAGGGGCGGTTAATATGGTTCCTTAGGCCGTATTTGACATCCCCAAAAATTTTTAGGCGATCCGGATCCGGGTTTTCGGGACCACGGCGGAAGGCGTGGGCTATAGCACACGAAAAATTGGGACTCGCGCGGATTTCCAGTTTATGGCCGTAAAATGCCAAAAAATGTAATTTGGTCATGGAATGCCAAAACATATGTTTCCTTAGACCATATTCGACGTCCCGGAAAATTTTTAGGCGATTCGGGTCCGGGGTTCCGGGCCCACGGCGGAAAGCGTGGGCTATAGCACACAAAAAATTGGGACTCGCGCGGAATTCAAGTTTTATGGCCGTAAAATGCCAAAAAATGTAATTTGGTCATGGAGGGGCGGTGAATATGGTTCCTTAGGCCGTATTTGACATCCCGGAAAAATTTTAGGCGATCCGGATCCGGGGTCCCGGGACCACGGCGGAAGGCGTGGGCTATAGCACACGAAAATTTGGGACTCGCGCGGATTTCTAGTTTTATGGTCGTAAAATGCCAAAAAATATAATTTGGTCATGGAATTCCAAAACATATGTTTCCTTAGACTGTATTTGATGTCCCGAAAAATTTTTAGGCGATTCGGGTCCAGGGTCCCGGGCCCACGGCGGAAGGCGTGGGCTATAGCACACAAAAATTAGGGACTCGCGCGGAATTCCAGTTTTATGGCCGTAAAATGCCAAAAAATGTAATTTGGTCATAGAGGGGTGGTGAATATGGTTACTTAGGCCGTATTTGACATCCCGGAAAAATTTTTGGCGATCTGGATCCGGGGTCCCGGGACCACGGCGGAAGGCGTGGGCTATAGCACACGAAAAATTGGGACTCGCGCGGATTTCCAGTTTATGGCCGTAAAATGCCAAAAAATGTAATTTGGTCATGGAATGCCAAAACATATGTTTCCTTAGACCATATTCGACGTCCCGGAAAATTTTTAGGCGATTCGGGTCCGGGGTTCCGGGCCCACGGCGGAAAGCGTGGGCTATAGCACACAAAAAATTGGGACTCGCGCGGAATTCAAGTTTTATGGCCGTAAAATGCCAAAAAATGTAATTTGGTCATGGAGGGGCGGTGAATATGGTTCCTTAGGCCGTATTTGACATCCCGGAAAAATTTTAGGCGATCCGGATCCGGGGTCCCGGGACCACGGCGGAAGGCGTGGGCTATAGCACACGAAAATTTGGGACTCGCGCGGATTTCTAGTTTTATGGCCGTAAAATGCCAAAAAATATAATTTGGTCATGGAATTCCAAAACATATGTTTCCTTAGACTGTATTTGATGTCCCGAAAAATTTTTAGGCGATTCGGGTCCAGGGTCCCGGGCCCACGGCGGAAGGCGTGGGCTATAGCACACAAAAATTAGGGACTCGCGCGGAATTCCAGTTTTATGGCCGTAAAATGCCAAAAAATGTAATTTGGTCATAGAGGGGTGGTGAATATGGTTACTTAGGCCGTATTTGACATCCCGGAAAAATTTTTGGCGATCTGGATCCGGGGTCCCGGGACCACGGCGGAAGGCGTGGGCTATAGCACACGAAAATTTGGGACTCGCGCGGATTTCTAGTTTTATGGCCGTAAAATGCCAAAAAATGTAATTTGGTCATGGAATGCCAAAACATATGTTTCCTTAGACCATATTCGACGTCCCGGAAAATTTTTAGGCGATTCGGGTCCGGGGTCCCGGGCCCACGGCGGAAAGCATGGGCTATAGCACACAAAAAATTGGGACTTGTGCGGAATTCCAGTTTTATGGCCGTAAAATGCCAAAAAATGTAATTTGGTCATGGAGGGGCGGTGAATATGGTTCCTTAGGCCGTATTTGACATCCCGGAAAAATTTTAGGCGATCCGGATCCAGGGTCCCGGGACCACGGCGGAAGGCGTGGGCTATAGCACACGAAAATTTGGGACTCGCGCGGATTTCTAGTTTTATGGCCGTAAAATGCCAAAAAATATAATTTGGTCATGGAATTCCAAAACATATGTTTCCTTAGACCATATTCGACGTCCCGGAAAATTTTTAGGCGATCCGGATCCAGGGTCCCGGGCCCACGGCGGAAAGCGTGGGCTATAGCACACTAAAAATTGGGACTTGCGCGGAATTCCAGTTTTATGGCCGTAAAATGCCAAAAAATGTAATTTGGTCATGGAGGGGCGGTGAATATGGTTCCTTAGGCCGTATTTGACATCCCGGAAAAATTTTAGGCGATCCGGATCCAGGGTCCCGGGACCACGGCGGAAGGCGTGGGCTATAACACACGAAAATTTGGGACTCGCGCGGATTTCTAGTTTTATGGCCGTAAAATGCCAAAAAATATAATTTGGTCATGGAATTCCAAAACATATGTTTCCTTAGACTTTATTTGACGTCCCGAAAAAATTTTAGGCGATTCGGGTCCAGGGTCCCGGGCCCACGGCGGAAGGCGTGGGCTATAGCACACAAAAATTAGGGACTCGCGCGGAATTCCAGTTTTATGGCCGTAAAATGCCAAAAAATGTAATTTGGTCATGGAGGGGCGGTGAATATGGTTCCTTAGGCCGTATTTGACATCCCGGAAAAATTTTAGGCGATCCGGATCCAGGGTCCCGGGACCACGGCGGAAGGCGTGGGCTATAACACACGAAAATTTGGGACTCGCGCGGATTTCTAGTTTTATGGCCGTAAAATGCCAAAAAATGTAATTTGGTCATGGAATGCCAAAACATATGTTTCCTTAGACCATATTCGACGTCCCGGAAAATTTTTAGGCGATTCGGGTCCGGGGTCCCGGGCCCACGGCGGAAAGCATGGGCTATAGCACACAAAAAATTGGGACTTGCGCGGAATTCCAGTTTTATGGCCGTAAAATGCCAAAAAATGTAATTTGGTCATGGAGGGGCGGTGAATATGGTTCCTTAGGCCGTATTTGACATCCCGGAAAAATTTTAGGCGATCCGGATCCAGGGTCCCGGGACCACGGCGGAAGGCGTGGGCTATAGCACACGAAAATTTGGGACTCGCGCGGATTTCTAGTTTTATGGCCGTAAAATGCCAAAAAATATAATTTGGTCATGGAATTCCAAAACATATGTTTCCTTAGACCATATTCGACGTCCCGGAAAATTTTTAGGCGATCCGGATCCAGGGTCCCGGGCCCACGGCGGAAAGCGTGGGCTATAGCACACTAAAAATTGGGACTTGCGCGGAATTCCAGTTTTATGGCCGTAAAATGCCAAAAAATGTAATTTGGTCATGGAGGGGCGGTGAATATGGTTCCTTAGGCCGTATTTGACATCCCGGAAAAATTTTAGGCGATCCGGATCCAGGGTCCCGGGACCACGGCGGAAGGCGTGGGCTATAACACACGAAAATTTGGGACTCGCGCGGATTTCTAGTTTTATGGCCGTAAAATGCCAAAAAATATAATTTGGTCATGGAATTCCAAAACATATGTTTCCTTAGACTTTATTTGACGTCCCGAAAAAATTTTAGGCGATTCGGGTCCAGGGTCCCGGGCCCACGGCGGAAGGCGTGGGCTATAGCACACAAAAATTAGGGACTCGCGCGGAATTCCAGTTTTATGGCCGTAAAATGCCAAAAAATGTAATTTGGTCATAGAGGGGAGGTGAATATGGTTACTTAGGCCGTATTTGACATCCCGGAAAAATTTTTGGCGATCGGGATCCGGGGTCCCGGGACCACAGCGGAAGGCGTGGGCTATAGCACACGAAAATTTGGGACTCGCGCGGATTTCTAGTTTTATGGCCGTAAAATGCCAAAAAATGTAATTTGGTCATGGAATGCCAAAACATATGTTTCCTTAGACCATATTCGACGTCCCGGAAAATTTTTAGGCGATTCGGGTCCGGGGTCCCGGGCCCACGGCGGAAGGCGTGGGCTATAGCACACAAAAATTTGGGACTCGCACGGAATACCAGTTTTATGGCCGTAAAATGCCAAAAAATTGAATTTGGTCATGGAGGGGCGGTTAATATGGTTCCTTAGGCCGTATTTGACATCCCGAAAAATTTTTAGGCGATCCGGATCCGGGTTTTCGGGACCACGGCGGAAGGCGTGGGCTATAGCACACGAAAAATTGGGACTCGCGCGGATTTCCAGTTTATGGCCGTAAAATGCCAAAAAATGTAATTTGGTCATGGAATGCCAAAACATATGTTTCCTTAGACCATATTCGACGTCCCGGAAAATTTTTAGGCGATTCGGGTCCGGGGTTCCGGGCCCACGGCGGAAAGCGTGGGCTATAGCACACAAAAAATTGGGACTCGCGCGGAATTCAAGTTTTATGGCCGTAAAATGCCAAAAAATGTAATTTGGTCATGGAGGGGCGGTGAATATGGTTCCTTAGGCCGTATTTGACATCCCGGAAAAATTTTAGGCGATCCGGATCCGGGGTCCCGGGACCACGGCGGAAGGCGTGGGCTATAGCACACGAAAATTTGGGACTCGCGCGGATTTCTAGTTTTATGGCCGTAAAATGCCAAAAAATATAATTTGGTCATGGAATTCCAAAACATATGTTTCCTTAGACTGTATTTGATGTCCCGAAAAATTTTTAGGCGATTCGGGTCCAGGGTCCCGGGCCCACGGCGGAAGGCGTGGGCTATAGCACACAAAAATTAGGGACTCGCGCGGAATTCCAGTTTTATGGCCGTAAAATGCCAAAAAATGTAATTTGGTCATGGAGGGGCGGTGAATATGGTTCCTTAGGCCGTATTTGACATCCCGGAAAAATTTTAGGCGATCCGGATCCAGGGTCCCGGGACCACGGCGGAAGGCGTGGGCTATAACACACGAAAATTTGGGACTCGCGCGGATTTCTAGTTTTATGGCCGTAAAATGCCAAAAAATGTAATTTGGTCATGGAATGCCAAAACATATGTTTCCTTAGACCATATTCGACGTCCCGGAAAATTTTTAGGCGATTCGGGTCCGGGGTCCCGGGCCCACGGCGGAAAGCATGGGCTATAGCACACAAAAAATTGGGACTTGCGCGGAATTCCAGTTTTATGGCCGTAAAATGCCAAAAAATGTAATTTGGTCATGGAGGGGCGGTGAATATGGTTCCTTAGGCCGTATTTGACATCCCGGAAAAATTTTAGGCGATCCGGATCCAGGGTCCCGGGACCACGGCGGAAGGCGTGGGCTATAGCACACGAAAATTTGGGACTCGCGCGGATTTCTAGTTTTATGGCCGTAAAATGCCAAAAAATATAATTTGGTCATGGAATTCCAAAACATATGTTTCCTTAGACCATATTCGACGTCCCGGAAAATTTTTAGGCGATCCGGATCCAGGGTCCCGGGCCCACGGCGGAAAGCGTGGGCTATAGCACACAAAAAATTGGGACTTGCGCGGAATTCCAGTTTTATGGCCGTAAAATGCCAAAAAATGTAATTTGGTCATGGAGGGGCGGTGAATATGGTTCCTTAGGCCGTATTTGACATCCCGGAAAAATTTTAGGCGATCCGGATCCAGGGTCCCGGGACCACGGCGGAAGGCGTGGGCTATAACACACGAAAATTTGGGACTCGCGCGGATTTCTAGTTTTATGGCCGTAAAATGCCAAAAAATATAATTTGGTCATGGAATTCCAAAACATATGTTTCCTTAGACTTTATTTGACGTCCCGAAAAAATTTTAGGCGATTCGGGTCCAGGGTCCCGGGCCCACGGCGGAAGGCGTGGGCTATAGCACACAAAAATTAGGGACTCGCGCGGAATTCCAGTTTTATGGCCGTAAAATGCCAAAAAATGTAATTTGGTCATAGAGGGGAGGTGAATATGGTTACTTAGGCCGTATTTGACATCCCGGAAAAATTTTTGGCGATCGGGATCCGGGGTCCCGGGACCACAGCGGAAGGCGTGGGCTATAGCACACGAAAATTTGGGACTCGCGCGGATTTCTAGTTTTATGGCCGTAAAATGCCAAAAAATGTAATTTGGTCATGGAATGCCAAAACATATGTTTCCTTAGACCATATTCGACGTCCCGGAAAATTTTTAGGCGATTCGGGTCCGGGGTCCCGGGCCCACGGCGGAAGGCGTGGGCTATAGCACACAAAAATTTGGGACTCGCACGGAATACCAGTTTTATGGCCGTAAAATGCCAAAAAATTGAATTTGGTCATGGAGGGGCGGTTAATATGGTTCCTTAGGCCGTATTTGACATCCCCAAAAATTTTTAGGCGATCCGGATCCGGGTTTTCGGGACCACGGCGGAAGGCGTGGGCTATAGCACACGAAAAATTGGGACTCGCGCGGATTTCCAGTTTATGGCCGTAAAATGCCAAAAAATGTAATTTGGTCATGGAATGCCAAAACATATGTTTCCTTAGACCATATTCGACGTCCCGGAAAATTTTTAGGCGATTCGGGTCCGGGGTTCCGGGCCCACGGCGGAAAGCGTGGGCTATAGCACACAAAAAATTGGGACTCGCGCGGAATTCAAGTTTTATGGCCGTAAAATGCCAAAAAATGTAATTTGGTCATGGAGGGGCGGTGAATATGGTTCCTTAGGCCGTATTTGACATCCCGGAAAAATTTTAGGCGATCCGGATCCGGGGTCCCGGGACCACGGCGGAAGGCGTGGGCTATAGCACACGAAAATTTGGGACTCGCGCGGATTTCTAGTTTTATGGCCGTAAAATGCCAAAAAATATAATTTGGTCATGGAATTCCAAAACATATGTTTCCTTAGACTGTATTTGATGTCCCGAAAAATTTTTAGGCGATTCGGGTCCAGGGTCCCGGGCCCACGGCGGAAGGCGTGGGCTATAGCACACAAAAATTAGGGACTCGCGCGGAATTCCAGTTTTATGGCCGTAAAATGCCAAAAAATGTAATTTGGTCATGGAGGGGCGGTGAATATGGTTCCTTAGGCCGTATTTGACATCCCGGAAAAATTTTAGGCGATCCGGATCCAGGGTCCCGGGACCACGGCGGAAGGCGTGGGCTATAACACACGAAAATTTGGGACTCGCGCGGATTTCTAGTTTTATGGCCGTAAAATGCCAAAAAATATAATTTGGTCATGGAATTCCAAAACATATGTTTCCTTAGACTTTATTTGACGTCCCGAAAAAATTTTAGGCGATTCGGGTCCAGGGTCCCGGGCCCACGGCGGAAGGCGTGGGCTATAGCACACAAAAATTAGGGACTCGCGCGGAATTCCAGTTTTATGGCCGTAAAATGCCAAAAAATGTAATTTGGTCATAGAGGGGAGGTGAATATGGTTACTTAGGCCGTATTTGACATCCCGGAAAAATTTTAGGCGATCCGGATCCAGGGTCCCGGGACCACGGCGGAAGGCGTGGGCTATAACACACGAAAATTTGGGACTCGCGCGGATTTCTAGTTTTATGGCCGTAAAATGCCAAAAAATATAATTTGGTCATGGAATTCCAAAACATATGTTTCCTTAGACTTTATTTGACGTCCCGGAAAATTTTTAGGCGATTCGGGTCCGGGGTCCCGGGCCCACGGCGGAAAGCGTGGGCTATAGCACACAAAAAATTGGGACTCGCGCGGAATTCAAGTTTTATGGCCGTAAAATGCCAAAAAATGTAATTTGGTCATGGAGGGGCGGTGAATATGGTTCCTTAGGCCGTATTTGACATCCCGGAAAAATTTTAGGCGATCCGGATCCGGGGTCCCGGGACCACGGCGGAAGGCGTGGGCTATAGCACACGAAAATTTGGGACTCGCGCGGATTTCTAGTTTTATGGCCGTAAAATGCCAAAAAATATAATTTGGTCATGGAATTCCAAAACATATGTTTCCTTAGACTGTATTTGATGTCCCGAAAAATTTTTAGGCGATTCGGGTCCAAGGTCCCGGGCCCACGGCGGAAGGCGTGGGCTATAGCACAAAAAAATTAGGGACTCGCGCGGAATTCCAGTTTTATGGCCGTAAAATGCCAAAAAATGTAATTTGGTCATGGAGGGGCGGTGAATATGGTTCCTTAGGCCGTATTTGACATCCCGGAAAAATTTTAGGCGATCCGGATCCAGGGTCCCGGGACCACGGCGGAAGGCGTGGGCTATAACACACGAAAATTTGGGACTCGCGCGGATTTCTAGTTTTATGGCCGTAAAATGCCAAAAAATATAATTTGGTCATGGAATTCCAAAACATATGTTTCCTTAGACTTTATTTGACGTCCCGAAAAAATTTTAGGCGATTCGGGTCCAGGGTCCCGGGCCCACGGCGGAAGGCGTGGGCTATAGCACACAAAAATTAGGGACTCGCGCGGAATTCCAGTTTTATGGCCGTAAAATGCCAAAAAATGTAATTTGGTCATAGAGGGGAGGTGAATATGGTTACTTAGGCCGTATTTGACATCCCGGAAAAATTTTAGGCGATCCGGATCCAGGGTCCCGGGACCACGGCGGAAGGCGTGGGCTATAACACACGAAAATTTGGGACTCGCGCGGATTTCTAGTTTTATGGCCGTAAAATGCCAAAAAATATAATTTGGTCATGGAATTCCAAAACATATGTTTCCTTAGACTTTATTTGACGTCCCGGAAAATTTTTAGGCGATTCGGGTCCGGGGTCCCGGGCCCACGGCGGAAAGCGTGGGCTATAGCACACAAAAAATTGGGACTCGCGCGGAATTCAAGTTTTATGGCCGTAAAATGCCAAAAAATGTAATTTGGTCATGGAGGGGCGGTGAATATGGTTCCTTAGGCCGTATTTGACATCCCGGAAAAATTTTAGGCGATCCGGATCCGGGGTCCCGGGACCACGGCGGAAGGCGTGGGCTATAGCACACGAAAATTTGGGACTCGCGCGGATTTCTAGTTTTATGGCCGTAAAATGCCAAAAAATATAATTTGGTCATGGAATTCCAAAACATATGTTTCCTTAGACTGTATTTGATGTCCCGAAAAATTTTTAGGCGATTCGGGTCCAAGGTCCCGGGCCCACGGCGGAAGGCGTGGGCTATAGCACAAAAAAATTAGGGACTCGCGCGGAATTCCAGTTTTATGGCCGTAAAATGCCAAAAAATGTAATTTGGTCATGGAGGGGCGGTGAATATGGTTCCTTAGGCCGTATTTGACATCCCGGAAAAATTTTAGGCGATCCGGATCCAGGGTCCCGGGACCACGGCGGAAGGCGTGGGCTATAACACACGAAAATTTGGGACTCGCGCGGATTTCTAGTTTTATGGCCGTAAAATGCCAAAAAATATAATTTGGTCATGGAATTCCAAAACATATGTTTCCTTAGACTTTATTTGACGTCCCGGAAAATTTTTAGGCGATTCGGGTCCGGGGTCCCGGGCCCACGGCGGAAAGCGTGGGCTATAGCACACAAAAAATTGGGACTCGCGCGGAATTCCAGTTTTATGGCCGTAAAATGCCAAAAAATGTAATTTGGTCATAGAGGGGTGGTGAATATGGTTACTTAGGCCGTATTTGACATCCCGGAAAAATTTTTGGCGATCTGGATCCGGGGTCCCGGGACCACGGCGGAAGGCGTGGGCTATAGCACACGAAAATTTGGGACTCGCGCGGATTTCTAGTTTTATGGCCGTAAAATGCCAAAAAATGTAATTTGGTCATGGAATGCCAAAACATATGTTTCCTTAGACCATATTCGACGTCCCGGAAAATTTTTAGGCGATTCGGGTCCGGGGTCCCGGGCCCACGGCGGAAAGCATGGGCTATAGCACACAAAAAATTGGGACTTGCGCGGAATTCTAGTTTTATGGCCGTAAAATGCCAAAAAATGTAATTTGGTCATGGAGGGGCGGTGAATATGGTTCCTTAGGCCGTATTTGACATCCCGGAAAAATTTTAGGCGATCCGGATCCAGGGTCCCGGGACCACGGCGGAAGGCGTGGGCTATAGCACACGAAAATTTGGGACTCGCGCGGATTTCTAGTTTTATGGCCGTAAAATGCCAAAAAATATAATTTGGTCATGGAATTCCAAAACATATGTTTCCTTAGACCATATTCGACGTCCCGGAAAATTTTTAGGCGATCCGGATCCAGGGTCCCGGGCCCACGGCGGAAAGCGTGGGCTATAGAACACAAAAAATTGGGACTTGCGCGGAATTCCAGTTTTATGGCCGTAAAATGCCAAAAAATGTAATTTGGTCATGGAGGGGCGGTGAATATGGTTCCTTAGGCCGTATTTGACATCCCGGAAAAATTTTAGGCGATCCGGATCCAGGGTCCCGGGACCACGGCGGAAGGCGTGGGCTATAACACACGAAAATTTGGGACTCGCGCGGATTTCTAGTTTTATGGCCGTAAAATGCCAAAAAATATAATTTGGTCATGGAATTCCAAAACATATGTTTCCTTAGACTTTATTTGACGTCCCGGAAAATTTTTAGGCGATTCGGGTCCGGGGTCCCGGGCCCACGGCGGAAGGCGTGGGCTATAGCACACAAAAATTTGGGACTCGCGCGGAATTCCAGTTTTATGGCCGTAAAATGCCAAAAAATGTAATTTGGTCATGTAGGAGCGGTTAATATGGTTCCTTAGGCCGTATTTGACATCCCGGAAAAATTTTTGGCGATCCGGATCCGGTGTCCCGGGACCACGGCGGAAGGCGTGGGCTATAGCACACGAAAATTTGGGACTCGCGCGGATTTCTAGTTTTATGGCCGTAAAATGCCAAAAAATGTAATTTGGTCATGGAATGCCAAAACATATGTTTCCTTAGACCATATTCGACGTCCCGGAAAATTTTTAGGCGATTCGGGTCCGGGGTCCCGGGCCCACGGCGGAAAGCATGGGCTATAGCACACAAAAAATTGGGACTTGCGCGGAATTCCAGTTTTATGGCCGTAAAATGCCAAAAAATGTAATTTGGTCATGGAGGGGCGGTGAATATGGTTCCTTAGGTCGTATTTGACATCCCGGAAAAATTTTAGGCGATCCGGATCCAGGGTCCCGGGACCACGGCGGAAGGCGTGGGCTATAGCACACGAAAATTTGGGACTCGCGCGGATTTCCAGTTTATGGCCGTAAAATGCCAAAAAATGTAATTTGGTCATGGAGGGGCGGTGAATATGGTTCCTTAGGTCGTATTTGACATCCCGGAAAATTTTTAGGCGATCCGGATCCGGGGTCCCGGGACCACGGCGGAAGGCGTGGGCTATAGCACACGAAAATTTGGGACTCGCGCGGATTTCCAGTTTATGGCCGTAAAATGCCAAAAAATATAATTTGGTCATGGAATTCCAAAACATATGTTTCCTTAGACCATATTCGACGTCCCGGAAAATTTTTAGGCGATCCGGATCCAGGGTCCCGGGCCCACGGCGGAAAGCGTGGGCTATAGAACACAAAAAATTGGGACTTGCGCGGAATTCCAGTTTTATGGCCGTAAAATGCCAAAAAATGTAATTTGGTCATGGAGGGGCGGTGAATATGGTTCCTTAGGCCGTATTTGACATCCCGGAAAAATTTTAGGCGATCCGGATCCAGGGTCCCGGGACCACGGCGGAAGGCGTGGGCTATAACACACGAAAATTTGGGACTCGCGCGGATTTCTAGTTTTATGGCCGTAAAATGCCAAAAAATATAATTTGGTCATGGAATTCCAAAACATATGTTTCCTTAGACTTTATTTGACGTCCCGAAAAAATTTTAGGCGATTCGGGTCCAGGGTCCCGGGCCCACGGCGGAAGGCGTGGGCTATAGCACACAAAAATTAGGGACTCGCGCGGAATTCCAGTTTTATGGCCGTAAAATGCCAAAAAATGTAATTTGGTCATAGAGGGGAGGTGAATATGGTTACTTAGGCCGTATTTGACATCCCGGAAAAATTTTTGGCGATCGGGATCCGGGGTCCCGGGACCACAGCGGAAGGCGTGGGCTATAGCACACGAAAATTTGGGACTCGCGCGGATTTCTAGTTTTATTTCCGTAAAATGCCAAAAAATGTAATTTGGTCATGGAATGCCAAAACATATGTTTCCTTAGACCATATTCGACGTCCCGGAAAATTTTTAGGCGATTCGGGTCCGGGGTCCCGGGCCCACGGCGGAAGGCGTGGGCTATAGCACACAAAAATTTGGGACTCGCACGGAATACCAGTTTTATGGCCGTAAAATGCCAAAAAATTGAATTTGGTCATGGAGGGGCGGTTAATATGGTTCCTTAGGCCGTATTTGACATCCCCAAAAATTTTTAGGCGATCCGGATCCGGGTTTTCGGGACCACGGCGGAAGGCGTGGGCTATAGCACACGAAAATTTGGGACTCGCGCGGATTTCCAGTTTATGGCCGTAAAATGCCAAAAAATGTAATTTGGTCATGGAATGCCAAAACATATGTTTCCTTAGACCATATTCGACGTCCCGGAAAATTTTTAGGCGATTCGGGTCCGGGGTTCCGGGCCCACGGCGGAAAGCGTGGGCTATAGCACACAAAAAATTGGGACTCGCGCGGAATTCAAGTTTTATGGCCGTAAAATGCCAAAAAATGTAATTTGGTCATGGAGGGGCGGTGAATATGGTTCCTTAGGCCGTATTTGACATCCCGGAAAAATTTTAGGCGATCCGGATCCGGGGTCCCGGGACCACGGCGGAAGGCGTGGGCTATAGCACACGAAAATTTGGGACTCGCGCGGATTTCTAGTTTTATGGCCGTAAAATGCCAAAAAATATAATTTGGTCATGGAATTCCAAAACATATGTTTCCTTAGACTGTATTTGATGTCCCGAAAAATTTTTAGGCGATTCGGGTCCAGGGTCCCGGGCCCACGGCGGAAGGCGTGGGCTATAGCACACAAAAATTAGGGACTCGCGCGGAATTCCAGTTTTATGGCCGTAAAATGCCAAAAAATGTAATTTGGTCATAGAGGGGTGGTGAATATGGTTACTTAGGCCGTATTTGACATCCCGGAAAAATTTTTGGCGATCTGGATCCGGGGTCCCGGGACCACGGCGGAAGGCGTGGGCTATAGCACACGAAAATTTGGGACTCGCGCGGATTTCCAGTTTATGGCCGTAAAATGCCAAAAAATGTAATTTGGTCATGGAATGCCAAAACATATGTTTCCTTAGACCATATTCGACGTCCCGAAAAAATTTTAGGCGATTCGGGTCCGGGGTTCCGGGCCCACGGCGGAAAGCGTGGGCTATAGCACACAAAAAATTGGGACTCGCGCGGAATTCAAGTTTTATGGCCGTAAAATGCCAAAAAATGTAATTTGGTCATGGAGGGGCGGTGAATATGGTTCCTTAGGCCGTATTTGACATCCCGGAAAAATTTTAGGCGATCCGGATCCGGGGTCCCGGGACCACGGCGGAAGGCGTGGGCTATAGCACACGAAAATTTGGGACTCGCGCGGATTTCCAGTTTATGGCCGTAAAATGCCAAAAAATGTAATTTGGTCATGGAATGCCAAAACATATGTTTCCTTAGACCATATTCGACGTCCCGAAAAAATTTTAGGCGATTCGGGTCCGGGGTTCCGGGCCCACGGCGGAAAGCGTGGGCTATAGCACACAAAAAATTGGGACTCGCGCGGAATTCAAGTTTTATGGCCGTAAAATGCCAAAAAATGTAATTTGGTCATGGAGGGGCGGTGAATATGGTTCCTTAGGCCGTATTTGACATCCCGGAAAATTTTTAGGCGATCCGGATCCGGGGTCCCGGGACCACGGCGGAAGGCGTGGGCTATAGCACACGAAAATTTGGGACTCGCGCGGATTTCCAGTTTATGGCCGTAAAATGCCAAAAAATGTAATTTGGTCATGGAATGCCAAAACATATGTTTCCTTAGACCATATTCGACGTCCCGAAAAATTTTTAGGCGATTCGGGTCCAGGGTCCCGGGCCCACGGCGGAAGGCGTGGGCTATAGCACACAAAAAATTGGGACTCGCGCGGAATTCCAGTTTTATGGCCGTAAAATGCCAAAAAATGTAATTTGGTCATAGAGGGGTGGTGAATATGGTTACTTAGGCCGTATTTGACATCCCGGAAAAATTTTTGGCGATCTGGATCCGGGGTCCCGGGACCACGGCGGAAGGCGTGGGCTATAGCACACGAAAATTTGGGACTCGCGCGGATTTCTAGTTTTATGGCCGTAAAATGCCAAAAAATGTAATTTGGTCATGGAATGCCAAAACATATGTTTCCTTAGACTATATTCGACGTCCCGAAAAATTTTAGGCGATTCGGGTCCGGGGTCCCGGGCCCACGGCGGAAGGCGTGGGCTATAGCACACAAAAATTTGGGACTCGCGCGGAATTCCAGTTTTATGGCCGTAAAATGCCAAAAAATGTAATTTGGTCATGTAGGAGCGGTTAATATGGTTCCTTAGGCCGTATTTGACATCCCGGAAAAATTTTTGGCGATCCGGATCCGGTGTCCCGGGACCACGGCGGAAGGCGTGGGCTATAGCACACGAAAATTTGGGACTCGCGCGGATTTCTAGTTTTATGGCCGTAAAATGCCAAAAAATGTAATTTGGTCATGGAATGCCAAAACATATGTTTCCTTAGACCATATTCGACGTCCCGGAAAATTTTTAGGCGATTCGGGTCCGGGGTCCCGGGCCCACGGCGGAAGGCGTGGGCTATAGCACACAAAAATTTGGGACTCGCACGGAATACCAGTTTTATGGCCGTAAAATGCCAAAAAATTGAATTTGGTCATGGAGGGGCGGTTAATATGGTTCCTTAGGCCGTATTTGACATCCCGAAAAATTTTTAGGCGATCCGGATCCGGGTTTTCGGGACCACGGCGGAAGGCGTGGGCTATAGCACACGAAAAATTGGGACTCGCGCGGATTTCCAGTTTATGGCCGTAAAATGCCAAAAAATGTAATTTGGTCATGGAATGCCAAAACATATGTTTCCTTAGACCATATTCGACGTCCCGAAAAATTTTTAGGCGATTCGGGTCCGGGGTCCCGGGCCCACGGCGGAAAGCGTGGGCTATAGCACACAAAAAATTGGGACTCGCGCGGAATTCAAGTTTTATGGCCGTAAAATGCCAAAAAATGTAATTTGGTCATGGAGGGGCGGTGAATATGGTTCCTTAGGCCGTATTTGACATCCCGGAAAAATTTTAGGCGATCCGGATCCGGGGTCCCGGGACCACGGCGGAAGGCGTGGGCTATAGCACACGAAAATTTGGGACTCGCGCGGATTTCTAGTTTTATGGCCGTAAAATGCCAAAAAATGTAATTTGGTCATGGAATGCCAAAATATATGTTTCCTTAGACCGTATTCGACGTCCCGAAAAAATTTTAGGCGATTCGGGTCCGGGGTCCCGGGCCCACGGCGGAAGGCGTGGGCTATAGCACACAAAAATTTGGGACTCGCGCGGAATACCAGTTTTATGGCCGTAAAATGCCAAAAAATGGAATTTGGTCATGTAGGAGCGGTTAATATGGTTCCTTAGGCCGTATTTGACATCCCGGAAAAATTTTTGGCGATCCGGATCCGGTGTCCCGGGACCACGGCGGAAGGCGTGGGCTATAGCACACGAAAATTTGGGACTCGCGCGGATTTCTAGTTTTATGGCCGTAAAATGCCAAAAAATGTAATTTGGTCATGGAATGCCAAAACATATGTTTCCTTAGACCATATTCGACGTCCCGGAAAATTTTTAGGCGATTCGGGTCCGGGGTCCCGGGCCCACGGCGGAAAGCATGGGCTATAGCACACAAAAAATTGGGACTTGCGCGGAATTCCAGTTTTATGGCCGTAAAATGCCAAAAAATGTAATTTGGTCATGGAGGGGCGGTGAATATGGTTCCTTAGGTCGTATTTGACATCCCGGAAAAATTTTAGGCGATCCGGATCCAGGGTCCCGGGACCACGGCGGAAGGCGTGGGCTATAGCACACGAAAATTTGGGACTCGCGCGGATTTCTAGTTTTATGGCCGTAAAATGCCAAAAAATATAATTTGGTCATGGAATTCCAAAACATATGTTTCCTTAGACCATATTCGACGTCCCGGAAAATTTTTAGGCGATCCGGATCCAGGGTCCCGGGCCCACGGCGGAAAGCGTGGGCTATAGAACACAAAAAATTGGGACTTGCGCGGAATTCCAGTTTTATGGCCGTAAAATGCCAAAAAATGTAATTTGGTCATGGAGGGGCGGTGAATATGGTTCCTTAGGCCGTATTTGACATCCCGGAAAAATTTTAGGCGATCCGGATCCAGGGTCCCGGGACCACGGCGGAAGGCGTGGGCTATAACACACGAAAATTTGGGACTCGCGCGGATTTCTAGTTTTATGGCCGTAAAATGCCAAAAAATATAATTTGGTCATGGAATTCCAAAACATATGTTTCCTTAGACTTTATTTGACGTCCCGGAAAATTTTTAGGCGATTCGGGTCCGGGGTCCCGGGCCCACGGCGGAAGGCGTGGGCTATAGCACACAAAAATTTGGGACTCGCGCGGAATTCCAGTTTTATGGCCGTAAAATGCCAAAAAATGTAATTTGGTCATGTAGGAGCGGTTAATATGGTTCCTTAGGCCGTATTTGACATCCCGGAAAAATTTTTGGCGATCCGGATCCGGTGTCCCGGGACCACGGCGGAAGGCGTGGGCTATAGCACACGAAAATTTGGGACTCGCGCGGATTTCTAGTTTTATGGCCGTAAAATGCCAAAAAATGTAATTTGGTCATGGAATGCCAAAACATATGTTTCCTTAGACCATATTCGACGTCCCGGAAAATTTTTAGGCGATTCGGGTCCGGGGTCCCGGGCCCACGGCGGAAAGCATGGGCTATAGCACACAAAAAATTGGGACTTGCGCGGAATTCCAGTTTTATGGCCGTAAAATGCCAAAAAATGTAATTTGGTCATGGAGGGGCGGTGAATATGGTTCCTTAGGTCGTATTTGACATCCCGGAAAAATTTTAGGCGATCCGGATCCAGGGTCCCGGGACCACGGCGGAAGGCGTGGGCTATAGCACACGAAAATTTGGGACTCGCGCGGATTTCTAGTTTTATGGCCGTAAAATGCCAAAAAATATAATTTGGTCATGGAATTCCAAAACATATGTTTCCTTAGACCATATTCGACGTCCCGGAAAATTTTTAGGCGATCCGGATCCAGGGTCCCGGGCCCACGGCGGAAAGCGTGGGCTATAGAACACAAAAAATTGGGACTTGCGCGGAATTCCAGTTTTATGGCCGTAAAATGCCAAAAAATGTAATTTGGTCATGGAGGGGCGGTGAATATGGTTCCTTAGGCCGTATTTGACATCCCGGAAAAATTTTAGGCGATCCGGATCCAGGGTCCCGGGACCACGGCGGAAGGCGTGGGCTATAACACACGAAAATTTGGGACTCGCGCGGATTTCTAGTTTTATGGCCGTAAAATGCCAAAAAATATAATTTGGTCATGGAATTCCAAAACATATGTTTCCTTAGACTTTATTTGACGTCCCGAAAAAATTTTAGGCGATTCGGGTCCAGGGTCCCGGGCCCACGGCGGAAGGCGTGGGCTATAGCACACAAAAATTAGGGACTCGCGCGGAATTCCAGTTTTATGGCCGTAAAATGCCAAAAAATGTAATTTGGTCATAGAGGGGAGGTGAATATGGTTACTTAGGCCGTATTTGACATCCCGGAAAAATTTTTGGCGATCGGGATCCGGGGTCCCGGGACCACAGCGGAAGGCGTGGGCTATAGCACACGAAAATTTGGGACTCGCGCGGATTTCTAGTTTTATTTCCGTAAAATGCCAAAAAATGTAATTTGGTCATGGAATGCCAAAACATATGTTTCCTTAGACCATATTCGACGTCCCGGAAAATTTTTAGGCGATTCGGGTCCGGGGTCCCGGGCCCACGGCGGAAGGCGTGGGCTATAGCACACAAAAATTTGGGACTCGCACGGAATACCAGTTTTATGGCCGTAAAATGCCAAAAAATTGAATTTGGTCATGGAGGGGCGGTTAATATGGTTCCTTAGGCCGTATTTGACATCCCCAAAAATTTTTAGGCGATCCGGATCCGGGTTTTCGGGACCACGGCGGAAGGCGTGGGCTATAGCACACGAAAAATTGGTACTCGCGCGGATTTCCAGTTTATGGCCGTAAAATGCCAAAAAATGTAATTTGGTCATGGAATGCCAAAACATATGTTTCCTTAGACCATATTCGACGTCCCGGAAAATTTTTAGGCGATTCGGGTCCGGGGTTCCGGGCCCACGGCGGAAAGCGTGGGCTATAGCACACAAAAAATTGGGACTCGCGCGGAATTCAAGTTTTATGGCCGTAAAATGCCAAAAAATGTAATTTGGTCATGGAGGGGCGGTGAATATGGTTCCTTAGGCCGTATTTGACATCCCGGAAAAATTTTAGGCGATCCGGATCCGGGGTCCCGGGACCACGGCGGAAGGCGTGGGCTATAGCACACGAAAATTTGGGACTCGCGCGGATTTCTAGTTTTATGGCCGTAAAATGCCAAAAAATATAATTTGGTCATGGAATTCCAAAACATATGTTTCCTTAGACTGTATTTGATGTCCCGAAAAATTTTTAGGCGATTCGGGTCCAGGGTCCCGGGCCCACGGCGGAAGGCGTGGGCTATAGCACACAAAAATTAGGGACTCGCGCGGAATTCCAGTTTTATGGCCGTAAAATGCCAAAAAATGTAATTTGGTCATAGAGGGGTGGTGAATATGGTTACTTAGGCCGTATTTGACATCCCGGAAAAATTTTTGGCGATCTGGATCCGGGGTCCCGGGACCACGGCGGAAGGCGTGGGCTATAGCACACGAAAATTTGGGACTCGCGCGGATTTCCAGTTTATGGCCGTAAAATGCCAAAAAATGTAATTTGGTCATGGAATGCCAAAACATATGTTTCCTTAGACCATATTCGACGTCCCGAAAAAATTTTAGGCGATTCGGGTCCGGGGTTCCGGGCCCACGGCGGAAAGCGTGGGCTATAGCACACAAAAAATTGGGACTCGCGCGGAATTCAAGTTTTATGGCCGTAAAATGCCAAAAAATGTAATTTGGTCATGGAGGGGCGGTGAATATGGTTCCTTAGGCCGTATTTGACATCCCGGAAAAATTTTAGGCGATCCGGATCCGGGGTCCCGGGACCACGGCGGAAGGCGTGGGCTATAGCACACGAAAATTTGGGACTCGCGCGGATTTCCAGTTTATGGCCGTAAAATGCCAAAAAATGTAATTTGGTCATGGAATGCCAAAACATATGTTTCCTTAGACCATATTCGACGTCCCGAAAAAATTTTAGGCGATTCGGGTCCGGGGTTCCGGGCCCACGGCGGAAAGCGTGGGCTATAGCACACAAAAAATTGGGACTCGCGCGGAATTCAAGTTTTATGGCCGTAAAATGCCAAAAAATGTAATTTGGTCATGGAGGGGCGGTGAATATGGTTCCTTAGGCCGTATTTGACATCCCGGAAAATTTTTAGGCGATCCGGATCCGGGGTCCCGGGACCACGGCGGAAGGCGTGGGCTATAGCACACGAAAATTTGGGACTCGCGCGGATTTCCAGTTTATGGCCGTAAAATGCCAAAAAATGTAATTTGGTCATGGAATGCCAAAACATATGTTTCCTTAGACCATATTCGACGTCCCGAAAAATTTTTAGGCGATTCGGGTCCAGGGTCCCGGGCCCACGGCGGAAGGCGTGGGCTATAGCACACAAAAAATTGGGACTCGCGCGGAATTCCAGTTTTATGGCCGTAAAATGCCAAAAAATGTAATTTGGTCATAGAGGGGTGGTGAATATGGTTACTTAGGCCGTATTTGACATCCCGGAAAAATTTTTGGCGATCTGGATCCGGGGTCCCGGGACCACGGCGGAAGGCGTGGGCTATAGCACACGAAAATTTGGGACTCGCGCGGATTTCTAGTTTTATGGCCGTAAAATGCCAAAAAATGTAATTTGGTCATGGAATGCCAAAACATATGTTTCCTTAGACTATATTCGACGTCCCGAAAAAATTTTAGGCGATTCGGGTCCGGGGTCCCGGGCCCACGGCGGAAGGCGTGGGCTATAGCACACAAAAATTTGGGACTCGCGCGGAATTCCAGTTTTATGGCCGTAAAATGCCAAAAAATGTAATTTGGTCATGTAGGAGCGGTTAATATGGTTCCTTAGGCCGTATTTGACATCCCGGAAAAATTTTTGGCGATCCGGATCCGGTGTCCCGGGACCACGGCGGAAGGCGTGGGCTATAGCACACGAAAATTTGGGACTCGCGCGGATTTCTAGTTTTATGGCCGTAAAATGCCAAAAAATGTAATTTGGTCATGGAATGCCAAAACATATGTTTCCTTAGACCATATTCGACGTCCCGGAAAATTTTTAGGCGATTCGGGTCCGGGGTCCCGGGCCCACGGCGGAAGGCGTGGGCTATAGCACACAAAAATTTGGGACTCGCACGGAATACCAGTTTTATGGCCGTAAAATGCCAAAAAATTGAATTTGGTCATGGAGGGGCGGTTAATATGGTTCCTTAGGCCGTATTTGACATCCCGAAAAATTTTTAGGCGATCCGGATCCGGGTTTTCGGGACCACGGCGGAAGGCGTGGGCTATAGCACACGAAAAATTGGGACTCGCGCGGATTTCCAGTTTATGGCCGTAAAATGCCAAAAAATGTAATTTGGTCATGGAATGCCAAAACATATGTTTCCTTAGACCATATTCGACGTCCCGAAAAATTTTTAGGCGATTCGGGTCCGGGGTCCCGGGCCCACGGCGGAAAGCGTGGGCTATAGCACACAAAAAATTGGGACTCGCGCGGAATTCCAGTTTTATGGCCGTAAAATGCCAAAAAATGTAATTTGGTCATAGAGGGGTGGTGAATATGGTTACTTAGGCCGTATTTGACATCCCGGAAAAATTTTTGGCGATCTGGATCCGGGGTCCCGGGACCACGGCGGAAGGCGTGGGCTATAGCACACGAAAATTTGGGACTCGCGCGGATTTCTAGTTTTATGGCCGTAAAATGCCAAAAAATGTAATTTGGTCATGGAATGCCAAAATATATGTTTCCTTAGACCGTATTCGACGTCCCGAAAAAATTTTAGGCGATTCGGGTCCGGGGTCCCGGGCCCACGGCGGAAGGCGTGGGCTATAGCACACAAAAATTTGGGACTCGCGCGGAATACCAGTTTTATGGCCGTAAAATGCCAAAAAATGGAATTTGGTCATGTAGGAGCGGTTAATATGGTTCCTTAGGCCGTATTTGACATCCCGGAAAAATTTTTGGCGATCCGGATCCGGTGTCCCGGGACCACGGCGGAAGGCGTGGGCTATAGCACACGAAAATTTGGGACTCGCGCGGATTTCTAGTTTTATGGCCGTAAAATGCCAAAAAATGTAATTTGGTCATGGAATGCCAAAACATATGTTTCCTTAGACCATATTCGACGTCCAGGAAAATTTTTAGGCGATTCGGGTCCGGGGTCCCGGGCCCACGGCGGAAGGCGTGGGCTATAGCACACAAAAATTTGGGACTCGCACAGAATACCAGTTTTATGGCCGTAAAATGCCAAAAAATTGAATTTGGTCATGGAGGGGCGGTTAATATGGTTCCTTAGGCCGTATTTGACATCCCGAAAAATTTTTAGGCGATCCGGATCCGGGTTTTCGGGACCACGGCGGAAGGCGTGGGCTATAGCACACGAAAAATTGGGACTCGCGCGGATTTCCAGTTTATGGCCGTAAAATGCCAAAAAATGTAATTTGGTCATGGAATGCCAAAACATATGTTTCCTTAGACCATATTCGACGTCCCGGAAAATTTTTAGGCGATTCGGGTCCGGGGTCCCGGGCCCACGGCGGAAAGCGTGGGCTATAGCACACAAAAAATTGGGACTCGCGCGGAATTCCAGTTTTATGGCCGTAAAATGCCAAAAAATGTAATTTGGTCATAGAGGGGTGGTGAATATGGTTACTTAGGCCGTATTTGACATCCCGGAAAAATTTTTGGCGATCTGGATCCGGGGTCCCGGGACCACGGCGGAAGGCGTGGGCTATAGCACACGAAAATTTGGGACTCGCGCGGATTTCTAGTTTTATGGCCGTAAAATGCCAAAAAATGTAATTTGGTCATGGAATGCCAAAACATATGTTTCCTTAGACCGTATTCGACGTCCCGAAAAAATTTTAGGCGATTCGGGTCCGGGGTCCCGGGCCCACGGCGGAAGGCGTGGGCTATAGCACACAAAAATTTGGGACTCGCGCGGAATACCAGTTTTATGGCCGTAAAATGCCAAAAAATGGAATTTGGTCATGTAGGAGCGGTTAATATGGTTCCTTAGGCCGTATTTGACATCCCGAAAAATTTTTAGGCGATCCGGATCCGGGTTTTCGGGACCACGGCGGAAGGCGTGGGCTATAGCACACGAAAATTTGGGACTCGCGCGGATTTCCAGTTTATGGCCGTAAAATGCCAAAAAATGTAATTTGGTCATGGAATGCCAAAACATATGTTTCCTTAGACCGTATTCGATGTCCCGGAAAATTTTTAGGCGATTCGGGTCCGGGGTCCCGGGCCCACGGCGGAAAGCGTGGGCTATAGCACACAAAAAATTGGGACTCGCGCGGAATTCCAGTTTTATGGCCGTAAAATGCCAAAAAATGTAATTTGGTCATGGAGGGGCGGTGAATATGGTTCCTTAGGCCGTATTTGACATCCCGGAAAAATTTTAGGCGATCCGGATCCGGGGTCCCGGGACCACGGCGGAAGGCGTGGGCTATAGCACACGAAAATTTGGGACTCGC
Organism: Nicotiana tabacum; assembly: GCF_000715075.1. Classification (NCBI taxonomy): domain Eukaryota; kingdom Viridiplantae; phylum Streptophyta; class Magnoliopsida; order Solanales; family Solanaceae; genus Nicotiana; species Nicotiana tabacum. The sequence continues at coordinate 538,162 of NC_134087.1, read as the reverse complement.
GCGGATTTCTAGTTTTATGACCGTAAAATGCCAAAAAATATGTTTCCTAAGACTGTATTCGACGTCCCGAAAAATTTTTAGGCGATTCGGGTCCAGGGTCCCGGGCCCACGGCGGAAGGCGTGGGCTATAGCACACAAAAATTTGGGACTCGCGCGGAATTCCAGTTTTATGGCCGTAAAATGCCAAAAAATGTAATTTGGTCATGGAGGGGCGGTGAATATGGTTCCTTAGGCCGTATTTGACATCCCGGAAAAATTTTAGGCGATCCGGATCCGGGGTCCCGGGACCACGGCGGAAGGCGTGGGCTATAGCACATGAAAATTTGGGACTCGCGCGGATTTCTAGTTTTATGGCCGTAAAATGCCAAAAAATATAATTTGGTCATGGAATTCCAAAACATATGTTTCCTTAGACTGTATTTGACGTCCCGAAAAAATTTTAGGCGATTCGGGTCCAGGGTCCCGGGCCCACGGCGGAAGGCGTGGGCTATAGCACACAAAAATTAGGGACTCGCGCGGAATTCCAGTTTTATGGCCGTAAAATGCCAAAAAATGTAATTTGGTCATAGAGGGGTGGTGAATATGGTTACTTAGGCCGTATTTGACATCCCGGAAAAATTTTTGGCGATCTGGATCCGGGGTCCCGGGACCACGGCAGAAGGCGTGGGCTATAGCACACGAAAATTTGGGACTCGCGCGGATTTCTAGTTTTATGGCCGTAAAATGCCAAAAAATGTAATTTGGTCATGTAATGCCAAAACATATGTTTCCTTAGACCATATTCGACGTCCAGGAAAATTTTTAGGCGATTCGGGTCCGGGGTCCCGGGCCCACGGCGGAAGGCGTGGGCTATAGCACACAAAAATTTGGGACTCGCACGGAATACCAGTTTTATGGCCGTAAAATGCCAAAAAATTGAATTTGGTCATGGAGGGGCGGTTAATATGGTTCCTTAGGCCGTATTTGACATCCCGAAAAATTTTTAGGCGATCCGGATCCGGGTTTTCGGGACCACGGCGGAAGGCGTGGGCTATAGCACACGAAAAATTGGGACTCGCGCGGATTTCCAGTTTATGGCCGTAAAATGCCAAAAAATGTAATTTGGTCATGGAATGCCAAAACATATGTTTCCTTAGACCATATTCGACGTCCCGGAAAATTTTTAGGCGATTCGGGTCCGGGGTCCCGGGCCCACGGCGGAAAGCGTGGGCTATAGCACACAAAAAATTGGGACTCGCGCGGAATTCCAGTTTTATGGCCGTAAAATGCCAAAAAATGTAATTTGGTCATAGAGGGGTGGTGAATATGGTTACTTAGGCCGTATTTGACATCCCGGAAAAATTTTTGGCGATCTGGATCCGGGGTCCCGGGACCACGGCGGAAGGCGTGGGCTATAGCACACGAAAATTTGGGACTCGCGCGGATTTCTAGTTTTATGGCCGTAAAATGCCAAAAAATGTAATTTGGTCATGGAATGCCAAAACATATGTTTCCTTAGACCGTATTCGACGTCCCGAAAAAATTTTAGGCGATTCGGGTCCGGGGTCCCGGGCCCACGGCGGAAGGCGTGGGCTATAGCACACAAAAATTTGGGACTCGCGCGGAATACCAGTTTTATGGCCGTAAAATGCCAAAAAATGGAATTTGGTCATGTAGGAGCGGTTAATATGGTTCCTTAGGCCGTATTTGACATCCCGAAAAATTTTTAGGCGATCCGGATCCGGGTTTTCGGGACCACGGCGGAAGGCGTGGGCTATAGCACACGAAAATTTGGGACTCGCGCGGATTTCCAGTTTATGGCCGTAAAATGCCAAAAAATGTAATTTGGTCATGGAATGCCAAAACATATGTTTCCTTAGACCGTATTCGATGTCCCGGAAAATTTTTAGGCGATTCGGGTCCGGGGTCCCGGGCCCACGGCGGAAAGCGTGGGCTATAGCACACAAAAAATTGGGACTCGCGCGGAATTCCAGTTTTATGGCCGTAAAATGCCAAAAAATGTAATTTGGTCATGGAGGGGCGGTGAATATGGTTCCTTAGGCCGTATTTGACATCCCGGAAAAATTTTAGGCGATCCGGATCCGGGGTCCCGGGACCACGGCGGAAGGCGTGGGCTATAGCACACGAAAATTTGGGACTCGCGCGGATTTCTAGTTTTATGACCGTAAAATGCCAAAAAATATGTTTCCTAAGACTGTATTCGACGTCCCGAAAAATTTTTAGGCGATTCGGGTCCAGGGTCCCGGGCCCACGGCGGAAGGCGTGGGCTATAGCACACAAAAATTTGGGACTCGCGCGGAATTCCAGTTTTATGGCCGTAAAATGCCAAAAAATGTAATTTGGTCATGGAGGGGCGGTGAATATGGTTCCTTAGGCCGTATTTGACATCCCGGAAAAATTTTAGGCGATCCGGATCCGGGTTTTCGGGACCACGGCGGAAGGCGTGGGCTATAGCACACGAAAAATTGGGACTCGCGCGGATTTCCAGTTTATGGCCGTAAAATGCCAAAAAATGTAATTTGGTCATGGAATGCCAAAACATATGTTTCCTTAGACCATATTCGACGTCCCGGAAAATTTTTAGGCGATTCGGGTCCGGGGTCCCGGGCCCACGGCGGAAAGCGTGGGCTATAGCACACAAAAAATTGGGACTCGCGCGGAATTCCAGTTTTATGGCCGTAAAATGCCAAAAAATGTAATTTGGTCATAGAGGGGTGGTGAATATGGTTACTTAGGCCGTATTTGACATCCCGGAAAAATTTTTGGCGATCTGGATCCGGGGTCCCGGGCCCACGGCGGAAGGCGTGGGCTATAGCACACAAAAATTTGGGACTCGCGCGGAATTCCAGTTTTATGGCCGTAAAATGCCAAAAAATGTAATTTGGTCATGGAGGGGCGGTGAATATGGTTCCTTAGGCCGTATTTGACATCCCGGAAAAATTTTAGGCGATCCGGATCCGGGTTTTCGGGACCACGGCGGAAGGCGTGGGCTATAGCACACGAAAAATTGGGACTCGCGCGGATTTCCAGTTTATGGCCGTAAAATGCCAAAAAATGTAATTTGGTCATGGAATGCCAAAACATATGTTTCCTTAGACCATATTCGACGTCCCGGAAAATTTTTAGGCGATTCGGGTCCGGGGTCCCGGGCCCACGGCGGAAAGCGTGGGCTATAGCACACAAAAAATTGGGACTCGCGCGGAATTCCAGTTTTATGGCCGTAAAATGCCAAAAAATGTAATTTGGTCATAGAGGGGTGGTGAATATGGTTACTTAGGCCGTATTTGACATCCCGGAAAAATTTTTGGCGATCTGGATCCGGGGTCCCGGGACCACGGCGGAAGGCGTGGGCTATAGCACACGAAAATTTGGGACTCGCGCGGATTTCTAGTTTTATGGCCGTAAAATGCCAAAAAATGTAATTTGGTCATGTAATGCCAAAACATATGTTTCCTTAGACCATATTCGACGTCCAGGAAAATTTTTAGGCGATTCGGGTCCGGGGTCCCGGGCCCACGGCGGAAGGCGTGGGCTATAGCACACAAAAATTTGGGACTCGCACGGAATACCAGTTTTATGGCCGTAAAATGCCAAAAAATTGAATTTGGTCATGGAGGGGCGGTTAATATGGTTCCTTAGGCCGTATTTGACATCCCGAAAAATTTTTAGGCGATCCGGATCCGGGTTTTCGGGACCACGGCGGAAGGCGTGGGCTATAGCACACGAAAAATTGGGACTCGCGCGGATTTCCAGTTTATGGCCGTAAAATGCCAAAAAATGTAATTTGGTCATGTAATGCCAAAACATATGTTTCCTTAGACCATATTCGACGTCCAGGAAAATTTTTAGGCGATTCGGGTCCGGGGTCCCGGGCCCACGGCGGAAGGCGTGGGCTATAGCACACAAAAATTTGGGACTCGCACGGAATACCAGTTTTATGGCCGTAAAATGCCAAAAAATTGAATTTGGTCATGGAGGGGCGGTTAATATGGTTCCTTAGGCCGTATTTGACATCCCGAAAAATTTTTAGGCGATCCGGATCCGGGTTTTCGGGACCACGGCGGAAGGCGTGGGCTATAGCACACGAAAAATTGGGACTCGCGCGGATTTCCAGTTTATGGCCGTAAAATGCCAAAAAATGTAATTTGGTCATGGAATGCCAAAACATATGTTTCCTTAGACCGTATTCGACGTCCCGGAAAATTTTTAGGCGATTCGGGTCCGGGGTCCCGGGCCCACGGCGGAAAGCGTGGGCTATAGCACACAAAAAATTGGGACTCGCGCGGAATTCCAGTTTTATGGCCGTAAAATGCCAAAAAATGTAATTTGGTCATGGAGGGGCGGTGAATATGGTTCCTTAGGCCGTATTTGACATCCCGGAAAAATTTTAGGCGATCCGGATCCGGGGTCCCGGGACCACGGCGGAAGGCGTGGGCTATAGCACACGAAAATTTGGGACTCGCGCGGATTTCTAGTTTTATGACCGTAAAATGCCAAAAAATATGTTTCCTAAGACTGTATTCGACGTCCCGAAAAATTTTTAGGCGATTCGGGTCCAGGGTCCCGGGCCCACGGCGGAAGGCGTGGGCTATAGCACACAAAAATTTGGGACTCGCGCGGAATTCCAGTTTTATGGCCGTAAAATGCCAAAAAATGTAATTTGGTCATGGAGGGGCGGTGAATATGGTTCCTTAGGCCGTATTTGACATCCCGGAAAAATTTTAGGCGATCCGGATCCGGGGTCCCGGGACCACGGCGGAAGGCGTGGGCTATAGCACATGAAAATTTGGGACTCGCGCGGATTTCTAGTTTTATGGCCGTAAAATGCCAAAAAATATAATTTGGTCATGGAATTCCAAAACATATGTTTCCTTAGACTGTATTTGACGTCCCGAAAAAATTTTAGGCGATTCGGGTCCAGGGTCCCGGGCCCACGGCGGAAGGCGTGGGCTATAGCACACAAAAATTAGGGACTCGCGCGGAATTCCAGTTTTATGGCCGTAAAATGCCAAAAAATGTAATTTGGTCATAGAGGGGTGGTGAATATGGTTACTTAGGCCGTATTTGACATCCCGGAAAAATTTTTGGCGATCTGGATCCGGGGTCCCGGGACCACGGCAGAAGGCGTGGGCTATAGCACACGAAAATTTGGGACTCGCGCGGATTTCTAGTTTTATGGCCGTAAAATGCCAAAAAATGTAATTTGGTCATGTAATGCCAAAACATATGTTTCCTTAGACCATATTCGACGTCCAGGAAAATTTTTAGGCGATTCGGGTCCGGGGTCCCGGGCCCACGGCGGAAGGCGTGGGCTATAGCACACAAAAATTTGGGACTCGCACGGAATACCAGTTTTATGGCCGTAAAATGCCAAAAAATTGAATTTGGTCATGGAGGGGCGGTTAATATGGTTCCTTAGGCCGTATTTGACATCCCGAAAAATTTTTAGGCGATCCGGATCCGGGTTTTCGGGACCACGGCGGAAGGCGTGGGCTATAGCACACGAAAAATTGGGACTCGCGCGGATTTCCAGTTTATGGCCGTAAAATGCCAAAAAATGTAATTTGGTCATGGAATGCCAAAACATATGTTTCCTTAGACCATATTCGACGTCCCGGAAAATTTTTAGGCGATTCGGGTCCGGGGTCCCGGGCCCACGGCGGAAAGCGTGGGCTATAGCACACAAAAAATTGGGACTCGCGCGGAATTCCAGTTTTATGGCCGTAAAATGCCAAAAAATGTAATTTGGTCATAGAGGGGTGGTGAATATGGTTACTTAGGCCGTATTTGACATCCCGGAAAAATTTTTGGCGATCTGGATCCGGGGTCCCGGGACCACGGCGGAAGGCGTGGGCTATAGCACACGAAAATTTGGGACTCGCGCGGATTTCTAGTTTTATGGCCGTAAAATGCCAAAAAATGTAATTTGGTCATGGAATGCCAAAACATATGTTTCCTTAGACCGTATTCGACGTCCCGAAAAAATTTTAGGCGATTCGGGTCCGGGGTCCCGGGCCCACGGCGGAAGGCGTGGGCTATAGCACACAAAAATTTGGGACTCGCGCGGAATACCAGTTTTATGGCCGTAAAATGCCAAAAAATGGAATTTGGTCATGTAGGAGCGGTTAATATGGTTCCTTAGGCCGTATTTGACATCCCGAAAAATTTTTAGGCGATCCGGATCCGGGTTTTCGGGACCACGGCGGAAGGCGTGGGCTATAGCACACGAAAATTTGGGACTCGCGCGGAATTCCAGTTTTATGGCCGTAAAATGCCAAAAAATGTAATTTGGTCATGGAGGGGCGGTGAATATGGTTCCTTAGGCCGTATTTGACATCCCGGAAAAATTTTAGGCGATCCGGATCCGGGGTCCCGGGACCACGGCGGAAGGCGTGGGCTATAGCACATGAAAATTTGGGACTCGCGCGGATTTCTAGTTTTATGGCCGTAAAATGCCAAAAAATATAATTTGGTCATGGAATTCCAAAACATATGTTTCCTTAGACTGTATTTGACGTCCCGAAAAAATTTTAGGCGATTCGGGTCCAGGGTCCCGGGCCCACGGCGGAAGGCGTGGGCTATAGCACACAAAAATTAGGGACTCGCGCGGAATTCCAGTTTTATGGCCGTAAAATGCCAAAAAATGTAATTTGGTCATAGAGGGGTGGTGAATATGGTTACTTAGGCCGTATTTGACATCCCGGAAAAATTTTTGGCGATCTGGATCCGGGGTCCCGGGACCACGGCAGAAGGCGTGGGCTATAGCACACGAAAATTTGGGACTCGCGCGGATTTCTAGTTTTATGGCCGTAAAATGCCAAAAAATGTAATTTGGTCATGTAATGCCAAAACATATGTTTCCTTAGACCATATTCGACGTCCAGGAAAATTTTTAGGCGATTCGGGTCCGGGGTCCCGGGCCCACGGCGGAAGGCGTGGGCTATAGCACACAAAAATTTGGGACTCGCACGGAATACCAGTTTTATGGCCGTAAAATGCCAAAAAATTGAATTTGGTCATGGAGGGGCGGTTAATATGGTTCCTTAGGCCGTATTTGACATCCCGAAAAATTTTTAGGCGATCCGGATCCGGGTTTTCGGGACCACGGCGGAAGGCGTGGGCTATAGCACACGAAAAATTGGGACTCGCGCGGATTTCCAGTTTATGGCCGTAAAATGCCAAAAAATGTAATTTGGTCATGGAATGCCAAAACATATGTTTCCTTAGACCGTATTCGATGTCCCGGAAAATTTTTAGGCGATTCGGGTCCGGGGTCCCGGGCCCACGGCGGAAAGCGTGGGCTATAGCACACAAAAAATTGGGACTCGCGCGGAATTCCAGTTTTATGGCCGTAAAATGCCAAAAAATGTAATTTGGTCATGGAGGGGCGGTGAATATGGTTCCTTAGGCCGTATTTGACATCCCGGAAAAATTTTAGGCGATCCGGATCCGGGGTCCCGGGACCACGGCGGAAGGCGTGGGCTATAGCACACGAAAATTTGGGACTCGCGCGGATTTCTAGTTTTATGACCGTAAAATGCCAAAAAATATGTTTCCTAAGACTGTATTCGACGTCCCGAAAAATTTTTAGGCGATTCGGGTCCAGGGTCCCGGGCCCACGGCGGAAGGCGTGGGCTATAGCACACAAAAATTTGGGACTCGCGCGGAATTCCAGTTTTATGGCCGTAAAATGCCAAAAAATGTAATTTGGTCATGGAGGGGCGGTGAATATGGTTCCTTAGGCCGTATTTGACATCCCGGAAAAATTTTAGGCGATCCGGATCCGGGGTCCCGGGACCACGGCGGAAGGCGTGGGCTATAGCACATGAAAATTTGGGACTCGCGCGGATTTCTAGTTTTATGGCCGTAAAATGCCAAAAAATATAATTTGGTCATGGAATTCCAAAACATATGTTTCCTTAGACTGTATTTGACGTCCCGAAAAAATTTTAGGCGATTCGGGTCCAGGGTCCCGGGCCCACGGCGGAAGGCGTGGGCTATAGCACACAAAAATTAGGGACTCGCGCGGAATTCCAGTTTTATGGCCGTAAAATGCCAAAAAATGTAATTTGGTCATAGAGGGGTGGTGAATATGGTTACTTAGGCCGTATTTGACATCCCGGAAAAATTTTTGGCGATCTGGATCCGGGGTCCCGGGACCACGGCAGAAGGCGTGGGCTATAGCACACGAAAATTTGGGACTCGCGCGGATTTCTAGTTTTATGGCCGTAAAATGCCAAAAAATGTAATTTGGTCATGTAATGCCAAAACATATGTTTCCTTAGACCATATTCGACGTCCAGGAAAATTTTTAGGCGATTCGGGTCCGGGGTCCCGGGCCCACGGCGGAAGGCGTGGGCTATAGCACACAAAAATTTGGGACTCGCACGGAATACCAGTTTTATGGCCGTAAAATGCCAAAAAATTGAATTTGGTCATGGAGGGGCGGTTAATATGGTTCCTTAGGCCGTATTTGACATCCCGAAAAATTTTTAGGCGATCCGGATCCGGGTTTTCGGGACCACGGCGGAAGGCGTGGGCTATAGCACACGAAAAATTGGGACTCGCGCGGATTTCCAGTTTATGGCCGTAAAATGCCAAAAAATGTAATTTGGTCATGGAATGCCAAAACATATGTTTCCTTAGACCGTATTCGATGTCCCGGAAAATTTTTAGGCGATTCGGGTCCGGGGTCCCGGGCCCACGGCGGAAAGCGTGGGCTATAGCACACAAAAAATTGGGACTCGCGCGGAATTCCAGTTTTATGGCCGTAAAATGCCAAAAAATGTAATTTGGTCATGGAGGGGCGGTGAATATGGTTCCTTAGGCCGTATTTGACATCCCGGAAAAATTTTAGGCGATCCGGATCCGGGGTCCCGGGACCACGGCGGAAGGCGTGGGCTATAGCACACGAAAATTTGGGACTCGCGCGGATTTCTAGTTTTATGACCGTAAAATGCCAAAAAATATGTTTCCTAAGACTGTATTCGACGTCCCGAAAAATTTTTAGGCGATTCGGGTCCAGGGTCCCGGGCCCACGGCGGAAGGCGTGGGCTATAGCACACAAAAATTTGGGACTCGCGCGGAATTCCAGTTTTATGGCCGTAAAATGCCAAAAAATGTAATTTGGTCATGGAGGGGCGGTGAATATGGTTCCTTAGGCCGTATTTGACATCCCGGAAAAATTTTAGGCGATCCGGATCCGGGGTCCCGGGACCACGGCGGAAGGCGTGGGCTATAGCACATGAAAATTTGGGACTCGCGCGGATTTCTAGTTTTATGGCCGTAAAATGCCAAAAAATATAATTTGGTCATGGAATTCCAAAACATATGTTTCCTTAGACTGTATTTGACGTCCCGAAAAAATTTTAGGCGATTCGGGTCCAGGGTCCCGGGCCCACGGCGGAAGGCGTGGGCTATAGCACACAAAAATTAGGGACTCGCGCGGAATTCCAGTTTTATGGCCGTAAAATGCCAAAAAATGTAATTTGGTCATAGAGGGGTGGTGAATATGGTTACTTAGGCCGTATTTGACATCCCGGAAAAATTTTTGGCGATCTGGATCCGGGGTCCCGGGACCACGGCAGAAGGCGTGGGCTATAGCACACGAAAATTTGGGACTCGCGCGGATTTCTAGTTTTATGGCCGTAAAATGCCAAAAAATGTAATTTGGTCATGTAATGCCAAAACATATGTTTCCTTAGACCATATTCGACGTCCAGGAAAATTTTTAGGCGATTCGGGTCCGGGGTCCCGGGCCCACGGCGGAAGGCGTGGGCTATAGCACACAAAAATTTGGGACTCGCACGGAATACCAGTTTTATGGCCGTAAAATGCCAAAAAATTGAATTTGGTCATGGAGGGGCGGTTAATATGGTTCCTTAGGCCGTATTTGACATCCCGAAAAATTTTTAGGCGATCCGGATCCGGGTTTTCGGGACCACGGCGGAAGGCGTGGGCTATAGCACACGAAAAATTGGGACTCGCGCGGATTTCCAGTTTATGGCCGTAAAATGCCAAAAAATGTAATTTGGTCATGGAATGCCAAAACATATGTTTCCTTAGACCGTATTCGATGTCCCGGAAAATTTTTAGGCGATTCGGGTCCGGGGTCCCGGGCCCACGGCGGAAAGCGTGGGCTATAGCACACAAAAAATTGGGACTCGCGCGGAATTCCAGTTTTATGGCCGTAAAATGCCAAAAAATGTAATTTGGTCATGGAGGGGCGGTGAATATGGTTCCTTAGGCCGTATTTGACATCCCGGAAAAATTTTAGGCGATCCGGATCCGGGGTCCCGGGACCACGGCGGAAGGCGTGGGCTATAGCACACGAAAATTTGGGACTCGCGCGGATTTCTAGTTTTATGACCGTAAAATGCCAAAAAATATGTTTCCTAAGACTGTATTCGACGTCCCGAAAAATTTTTAGGCGATTCGGGTCCAGGGTCCCGGGCCCACGGCGGAAGGCGTGGGCTATAGCACACAAAAATTTGGGACTCGCGCGGAATTCCAGTTTTATGGCCGTAAAATGCCAAAAAATGTAATTTGGTCATGGAGGGGCGGTGAATATGGTTCCTTAGGCCGTATTTGACATCCCGGAAAAATTTTAGGCGATCCGGATCCGGGTTTTCGGGACCACGGCGGAAGGCGTGGGCTATAGCACACGAAAAATTGGGACTCGCGCGGATTTCCAGTTTATGGCCGTAAAATGCCAAAAAATGTAATTTGGTCATGGAATGCCAAAACATATGTTTCCTTAGACCATATTCGACGTCCCGGAAAATTTTTAGGCGATTCGGGTCCGGGGTCCCGGGCCCACGGCGGAAAGCGTGGGCTATAGCACACAAAAAATTGGGACTCGCGCGGAATTCCAGTTTTATGGCCGTAAAATGCCAAAAAATGTAATTTGGTCATAGAGGGGTGGTGAATATGGTTACTTAGGCCGTATTTGACATCCCGGAAAAATTTTTGGCGATCTGGATCCGGGGTCCCGGGACCACGGCAGAAGGCGTGGGCTATAGCACACGAAAATTTGGGACTCGCGCGGATTTCTAGTTTTATGGCCGTAAAATGCCAAAAAATGTAATTTGGTCATGTAATGCCAAAACATATGTTTCCTTAGACCATATTCGACGTCCAGGAAAATTTTTAGGCGATTCGGGTCCGGGGTCCCGGGCCCACGGCGGAAGGCGTGGGCTATAGCACACAAAAATTTGGGACTCGCACGGAATACCAGTTTTATGGCCGTAAAATGCCAAAAAATTGAATTTGGTCATGGAGGGGCGGTTAATATGGTTCCTTAGGCCGTATTTGACATCCCGAAAAATTTTTAGGCGATCCGGATCCGGGTTTTCGGGACCACGGCGGAAGGCGTGGGCTATAGCACACGAAAAATTGGGACTCGCGCGGATTTCCAGTTTATGGCCGTAAAATGCCAAAAAATGTAATTTGGTCATGGAATGCCAAAACATATGTTTCCTTAGACCGTATTCGATGTCCCGGAAAATTTTTAGGCGATTCGGGTCCGGGGTCCCGGGCCCACGGCGGAAAGCGTGGGCTATAGCACACAAAAAATTGGGACTCGCGCGGAATTCCAGTTTTATGGCCGTAAAATGCCAAAAAATGTAATTTGGTCATGGAGGGGCGGTGAATATGGTTCCTTAGGCCGTATTTGACATCCCGGAAAAATTTTAGGCGATCCGGATCCGGGGTCCCGGGACCACGGCGGAAGGCGTGGGCTATAGCACACGAAAATTTGGGACTCGCGCGGATTTCTAGTTTTATGACCGTAAAATGCCAAAAAATATGTTTCCTAAGACTGTATTCGACGTCCCGAAAAATTTTTAGGCGATTCGGGTCCAGGGTCCCGGGCCCACGGCGGAAGGCGTGGGCTATAGCACACAAAAATTTGGGACTCGCGCGGAATTCCAGTTTTATGGCCGTAAAATGCCAAAAAATGTAATTTGGTCATGGAGGGGCGGTGAATATGGTTCCTTAGGCCGTATTTGACATCCCGGAAAAATTTTAGGCGATCCGGATCCGGGTTTTCGGGACCACGGCGGAAGGCGTGGGCTATAGCACACGAAAAATTGGGACTCGCGCGGATTTCCAGTTTATGGCCGTAAAATGCCAAAAAATGTAATTTGGTCATGGAATGCCAAAACATATGTTTCCTTAGACCATATTCGACGTCCCGGAAAATTTTTAGGCGATTCGGGTCCGGGGTCCCGGGCCCACGGCGGAAAGCGTGGGCTATAGCACACAAAAAATTGGGACTCGCGCGGAATTCCAGTTTTATGGCCGTAAAATGCCAAAAAATGTAATTTGGTCATAGAGGGGTGGTGAATATGGTTACTTAGGCCGTATTTGACATCCCGGAAAAATTTTTGGCGATCTGGATCCGGGGTCCCGGGACCACGGCAGAAGGCGTGGGCTATAGCACACGAAAATTTGGGACTCGCGCGGATTTCTAGTTTTATGGCCGTAAAATGCCAAAAAATGTAATTTGGTCATGTAATGCCAAAACATATGTTTCCTTAGACCATATTCGACGTCCAGGAAAATTTTTAGGCGATTCGGGTCCGGGGTCCCGGGCCCACGGCGGAAGGCGTGGGCTATAGCACACAAAAATTTGGGACTCGCACGGAATACCAGTTTTATGGCCGTAAAATGCCAAAAAATTGAATTTGGTCATGGAGGGGCGGTTAATATGGTTCCTTAGGCCGTATTTGACATCCCGAAAAATTTTTAGGCGATCCGGATCCGGGTTTTCGGGACCACGGCGGAAGGCGTGGGCTATAGCACACGAAAAATTGGGACTCGCGCGGATTTCCAGTTTATGGCCGTAAAATGCCAAAAAATGTAATTTGGTCATGGAATGCCAAAACATATGTTTCCTTAGACCGTATTCGATGTCCCGGAAAATTTTTAGGCGATTCGGGTCCGGGGTCCCGGGCCCACGGCGGAAAGCGTGGGCTATAGCACACAAAAAATTGGGACTCGCGCGGAATTCCAGTTTTATGGCCGTAAAATGCCAAAAAATGTAATTTGGTCATGGAGGGGCGGTGAATATGGTTCCTTAGGCCGTATTTGACATCCCGGAAAAATTTTAGGCGATCCGGATCCGGGGTCCCGGGACCACGGCGGAAGGCGTGGGCTATAGCACACGAAAATTTGGGACTCGCGCGGATTTCTAGTTTTATGACCGTAAAATGCCAAAAAATATGTTTCCTAAGACTGTATTCGACGTCCCGAAAAATTTTTAGGCGATTCGGGTCCAGGGTCCCGGGCCCACGGCGGAAGGCGTGGGCTATAGCACACAAAAATTTGGGACTCGCGCGGAATTCCAGTTTTATGGCCGTAAAATGCCAAAAAATGTAATTTGGTCATGGAGGGGCGGTGAATATGGTTCCTTAGGCCGTATTTGACATCCCGGAAAAATTTTAGGCGATCCGGATCCGGGTTTTCGGGACCACGGCGGAAGGCGTGGGCTATAGCACACGAAAAATTGGGACTCGCGCGGATTTCCAGTTTATGGCCGTAAAATGCCAAAAAATGTAATTTGGTCATGGAATGCCAAAACATATGTTTCCTTAGACCATATTCGACGTCCCGGAAAATTTTTAGGCGATTCGGGTCCGGGGTCCCGGGCCCACGGCGGAAAGCGTGGGCTATAGCACACAAAAAATTGGGACTCGCGCGGAATTCCAGTTTTATGGCCGTAAAATGCCAAAAAATGTAATTTGGTCATAGAGGGGTGGTGAATATGGTTACTTAGGCCGTATTTGACATCCCGGAAAAATTTTTGGCGATCTGGATCCGGGGTCCCGGGCCCACGGCGGAAGGCGTGGGCTATAGCACACAAAAATTTGGGACTCGCGCGGAATTCCAGTTTTATGGCCGTAAAATGCCAAAAAATGTAATTTGGTCATGGAGGGGCGGTGAATATGGTTCCTTAGGCCGTATTTGACATCCCGGAAAAATTTTAGGCGATCCGGATCCGGGTTTTCGGGACCACGGCGGAAGGCGTGGGCTATAGCACACGAAAAATTGGGACTCGCGCGGATTTCCAGTTTATGGCCGTAAAATGCCAAAAAATGTAATTTGGTCATGGAATGCCAAAACATATGTTTCCTTAGACCATATTCGACGTCCCGGAAAATTTTTAGGCGATTCGGGTCCGGGGTCCCGGGCCCACGGCGGAAAGCGTGGGCTATAGCACACAAAAAATTGGGACTCGCGCGGAATTCCAGTTTTATGGCCGTAAAATGCCAAAAAATGTAATTTGGTCATAGAGGGGTGGTGAATATGGTTACTTAGGCCGTATTTGACATCCCGGAAAAATTTTTGGCGATCTGGATCCGGGGTCCCGGGACCACGGCGGAAGGCGTGGGCTATAGCACACGAAAATTTGGGACTCGCGCGGATTTCTAGTTTTATGGCCGTAAAATGCCAAAAAATGTAATTTGGTCATGTAATGCCAAAACATATGTTTCCTTAGACCATATTCGACGTCCAGGAAAATTTTTAGGCGATTCGGGTCCGGGGTCCCGGGCCCACGGCGGAAGGCGTGGGCTATAGCACACAAAAATTTGGGACTCGCACGGAATACCAGTTTTATGGCCGTAAAATGCCAAAAAATTGAATTTGGTCATGGAGGGGCGGTTAATATGGTTCCTTAGGCCGTATTTGACATCCCGAAAAATTTTTAGGCGATCCGGATCCGGGTTTTCGGGACCACGGCGGAAGGCGTGGGCTATAGCACACGAAAAATTGGGACTCGCGCGGATTTCCAGTTTATGGCCGTAAAATGCCAAAAAATGTAATTTGGTCATGTAATGCCAAAACATATGTTTCCTTAGACCATATTCGACGTCCAGGAAAATTTTTAGGCGATTCGGGTCCGGGGTCCCGGGCCCACGGCGGAAGGCGTGGGCTATAGCACACAAAAATTTGGGACTCGCACGGAATACCAGTTTTATGGCCGTAAAATGCCAAAAAATTGAATTTGGTCATGGAGGGGCGGTTAATATGGTTCCTTAGGCCGTATTTGACATCCCGAAAAATTTTTAGGCGATCCGGATCCGGGTTTTCGGGACCACGGCGGAAGGCGTGGGCTATAGCACACGAAAAATTGGGACTCGCGCGGATTTCCAGTTTATGGCCGTAAAATGCCAAAAAATGTAATTTGGTCATGGAATGCCAAAACATATGTTTCCTTAGACCATATTCGACGTCCCTGAAAATTTTTAGGCGATTCGGGTCCGGGGTCCCGGGCCCACGGCGGAAAGCGTGGGCTATAGCACACAAAAAATTGGGACTCGCGCGGAATTCCAGTTTTATGGCCGTAAAATGCCAAAAAATGTAATTTGGTCATAGAGGGGTGGTGAATATGGTTACTTAGGCCGTATTTGACATCCCGGAAAAATTTTTGGCGATCTGGATCCGGGGTCCCGGGCCCACGGCGGAAGGCGTGGGCTATAGCACACAAAAATTTGGGACTCGCGCGGAATTCCAGTTTTATGGCCGTAAAATGCCAAAAAATGTAATTTGGTCATGGAGGGGCGGTGAATATGGTTCCTTAGGCCGTATTTGACATCCCGGAAAAATTTTAGGCGATCCGGATCCGGGTTTTCGGGACCACGGCGGAAGGCGTGGGCTATAGCACACGAAAAATTGGGACTCGCGCGGATTTCCAGTTTATGGCCGTAAAATGCCAAAAAATGTAATTTGGTCATGGAATGCCAAAACATATGTTTCCTTAGACCATATTCGACGTCCCGGAAAATTTTTAGGCGATTCGGGTCCGGGGTCCCGGGCCCACGGCGGAAAGCGTGGGCTATAGCACACAAAAAATTGGGACTCGCGCGGAATTCCAGTTTTATGGCCGTAAAATGCCAAAAAATGTAATTTGGTCATAGAGGGGTGGTGAATATGGTTACTTAGGCCGTATTTGACATCCCGGAAAAATTTTTGGCGATCTGGATCCGGGGTCCCGGGACCACGGCGGAAGGCGTGGGCTATAGCACACGAAAATTTGGGACTCGCGCGGATTTCTAGTTTTATGGCCGTAAAATGCCAAAAAATGTAATTTGGTCATGTAATGCCAAAACATATGTTTCCTTAGACCATATTCGACGTCCAGGAAAATTTTTAGGCGATTCGGGTCCGGGGTCCCGGGCCCACGGCGGAAGGCGTGGGCTATAGCACACAAATATTTGGGACTCGCACGGAATACCAGTTTTATGGCCGTAAAATGCCAAAAAATTGAATTTGGTCATGGAGGGGCGGTTAATATGGTTCCTTAGGCCGTATTTGACATCCCGAAAAATTTTTAGGCGATCCGGATCCGGGTTTTCGGGACCACGGCGGAAGGCGTGGGCTATAGCACACGAAAAATTGGGACTCGCGCGGATTTCCAGTTTATGGCCGTAAAATGCCAAAAAATGTAATTTGGTCATGTAATGCCAAAACATATGTTTCCTTAGACCATATTCGACGTCCAGGAAAATTTTTAGGCGATTCGGGTCCGGGGTCCCGGGCCCACGGCGGAAGGCGTGGGCTATAGCACACAAAAATTTGGGACTCGCACGGAATACCAGTTTTATGGCCGTAAAATGCCAAAAAATTGAATTTGGTCATGGAGGGGCGGTTAATATGGTTCCTTAGGCCGTATTTGACATCCCGAAAAATTTTTAGGCGATCCGGATCCGGGTTTTCGGGACCACGGCGGAAGGCGTGGGCTATAGCACACGAAAAATTGGGACTCGCGCGGATTTCCAGTTTATGGCCGTAAAATGCCAAAAAATGTAATTTGGTCATGGAATGCCAAAACATATGTTTCCTTAGACCATATTCGACGTCCCTGAAAATTTTTAGGCGATTCGGGTCCGGGGTCCCGGGCCCACGGCGGAAAGCGTGGGCTATAGCACACAAAAAATTGGGACTCGCGCGGAATTCCAGTTTTATGGCCGTAAAATGCCAAAAAATGTAATTTGGTCATAGAGGGGTGGTGAATATGGTTACTTAGGCCGTATTTGACATCCCGGAAAAATTTTTGGCGATCTGGATCCGGGGTCCCGGGCCCACGGCGGAAGGCGTGGGCTATAGCACACAAAAATTTGGGACTCGCGCGGAATTCCAGTTTTATGGCCGTAAAATGCCAAAAAATGTAATTTGGTCATGGAGGGGCGGTGAATATGGTTCCTTAGGCCGTATTTGACATCCCGGAAAAATTTTAGGCGATCCGGATCCGGGGTCCCGGGACCACGGCGGAAGGCGTGGGCTATAGCACACGAAAATTTGGGACTCGCGCGGATTTCTAGTTTTATGACCGTAAAATGCCAAAAAATATGTTTCCTAAGACTGTATTCGACGTCCCGAAAAAATTTTAGGCGATTCGGGTCCGGGGTCCCGGGCCCACGGCGGAAGGCGTGGGCTATAGCACACAAAAATTTGGGACTCGCGCGGAATACCAGTTTTATGGCCGTAAAATGCCAAAAAATGGAATTTGGTCATGTAGGAGCGGTTAATATGGTTCCTTAGGCCGTATTTGACATCCCGAAAAATTTTTAGGCGATCCGGATCCGGGTTTTCGGGACCACGGCGGAAGGCGTGGGCTATAGCACACGAAAATTTGGGACTCGCGCGGATTTCCAGTTTATGGCCGTAAAATGCCAAAAAATGTAATTTGGTCATGTAATGCCAAAACATATGTTTCCTTAGACCATATTCGACGTCCAGGAAAATTTTTAGGCGATTCGGGTCCGGGGTCCCGGGCCCACGGCGGAAGGCGTGGGCTATAGCACACAAAAATTTGGGACTCGCACGGAATACCAGTTTTATGGCCGTAAAATGCCAAAAAATTGAATTTGGTCATGGAGGGGCGGTTAATATGGTTCCTTAGGCCGTATTTGACATCCCGAAAAATTTTTAGGCGATCCGGATCCGGGTTTTCGGGACCACGGCGGAAGGCGTGGGCTATAGCACACGAAAAATTGGGACTCGCGCGGATTTCCAGTTTATGGCCGTAAAATGCCAAAAAATGTAATTTGGTCATGGAATGCCAAAACATATGTTTCCTTAGACCATATTCGACGTCCCTGAAAATTTTTAGGCGATTCGGGTCCGGGGTCCCGGGCCCACGGCGGAAAGCGTGGGCTATAGCACACAAAAAATTGGGACTCGCGCGGAATTCCAGTTTTATGGCCGTAAAATGCCAAAAAATGTAATTTGGTCATAGAGGGGTGGTGAATATGGTTACTTAGGCCGTATTTGACATCCCGGAAAAATTTTTGGCGATCTGGATCCGGGGTCCCGGGCCCACGGCGGAAGGCGTGGGCTATAGCACACAAAAATTTGGGACTCGCGCGGAATTCCAGTTTTATGGCCGTAAAATGCCAAAAAATGTAATTTGGTCATGGAGGGGCGGTGAATATGGTTCCTTAGGCCGTATTTGACATCCCGGAAAAATTTTAGGCGATCCGGATCCGGGTTTTCGGGACCACGGCGGAAGGCGTGGGCTATAGCACACGAAAAATTGGGACTCGCGCGGATTTCCAGTTTATGGCCGTAAAATGCCAAAAAATGTAATTTGGTCATGGAATGCCAAAACATATGTTTCCTTAGACCATATTCGACGTCCCTGAAAATTTTTAGGCGATTCGGGTCCGGGGTCCCGGGCCCACGGCGGAAAGCGTGGGCTATAGCACACAAAAAATTGGGACTCGCGCGGAATTCCAGTTTTATGGCCGTAAAATGCCAAAAAATGTAATTTGGTCATAGAGGGGTGGTGAATATGGTTACTTAGGCCGTATTTGACATCCCGGAAAAATTTTTGGCGATCTGGATCCGGGGTCCCGGGCCCACGGCGGAAGGCGTGGGCTATAGCACACAAAAAATTGGGACTCGCGCGGAATTCCAGTTTTATGGCCGTAAAATGCCAAAAAATGTAATTTGGTCATGGAGGGGCGGTGAATATGGTTCCTTAGGCCGTATTTGACATCCCGGAAAAATTTTAGGCGATCCGGATCCGGGGTCCCGGGACCACGGCGGAAGGCGTGGGCTATAGCACACGAAAATTTGGGACTCGCGCGGATTTCTAGTTTTATGACCGTAAAATGCCAAAAAATATGTTTCCTAAGACTGTATTCGACGTCCCGAAAAAATTTTAGGCGATTCGGGTCCGGGGTCCCGGGCCCACGGCGGAAGGCGTGGGCTATAGCACACAAAAATTTGGGACTCGCGCGGAATACCAGTTTTATGGCCGTAAAATGCCAAAAAATGGAATTTGGTCATGTAGGAGCGGTTAATATGGTTCCTTAGGCCGTATTTGACATCCCGAAAAATTTTTAGGCGATCCGGATCCGGGTTTTCGGGACCACGGCGGAAGGCGTGGGCTATAGCACACGAAAATTTGGGACTCGCGCGGATTTCCAGTTTATGGCCGTAAAATGCCAAAAAATGTAATTTGGTCATGTAATGCCAAAACATATGTTTCCTTAGACCATATTCGACGTCCAGGAAAATTTTTAGGCGATTCGGGTCCGGGGTCCCGGGCCCACGGCGGAAGGCGTGGGCTATAGCACACAAAAATTTGGGACTCGCACGGAATACCAGTTTTATGGCCGTAAAATGCCAAAAAATTGAATTTGGTCATGGAGGGGCGGTTAATATGGTTCCTTAGGCCGTATTTGACATCCCGAAAAATTTTTAGGCGATCCGGATCCGGGTTTTCGGGACCACGGCGGAAGGCGTGGGCTATAGCACACGAAAAATTGGGACTCGCGCGGATTTCCAGTTTATGGCCGTAAAATGCCAAAAAATGTAATTTGGTCATGGAATGCCAAAACATATGTTTCCTTAGACCATATTCGACGTCCCTGAAAATTTTTAGGCGATTCGGGTCCGGGGTCCCGGGCCCACGGCGGAAAGCGTGGGCTATAGCACACAAAAAATTGGGACTCGCACGGAATTCCAGTTTTATGGCCGTAAAATGCCAAAAAATGTAATTTGGTCATAGAGGGGTGGTGAATATGGTTACTTAGGCCGTATTTGACATCCCGGAAAAATTTTTGGCGATCTGGATCCGGGGTCCCGGGCCCACGGCGGAAGGCGTGGGCTATAGCACACAAAAATTTGGGACTCGCGCGGAATTCCAGTTTTATGGCCGTAAAATGCCAAAAAATGTAATTTGGTCATGGAGGGGCGGTGAATATGGTTCCTTAGGCCGTATTTGACATCCCGGAAAAATTTTAGGCGATCCGGATCCGGGTTTTCGGGACCACGGCGGAAGGCGTGGGCTATAGCACACGAAAAATTGGGACTCGCGCGGATTTCCAGTTTATGGCCGTAAAATGCCAAAAAATGTAATTTGGTCATGGAATGCCAAAACATATGTTTCCTTAGACCATATTCGACGTCCCGGAAAATTTTTAGGCGATTCGGGTCCGGGGTCCCGGGCCCACGGCGGAAAGCGTGGGCTATAGCACACAAAAAATTGGGACTC
This sequence comes from Nicotiana tabacum, assembly GCF_000715075.1. Taxonomy (NCBI): domain Eukaryota; kingdom Viridiplantae; phylum Streptophyta; class Magnoliopsida; order Solanales; family Solanaceae; genus Nicotiana; species Nicotiana tabacum. The sequence goes on along the minus strand of NC_134087.1, from coordinate 517,656 downwards.
GCGCGGAATTCCAGTTTTATGGCCGTAAAATGCCAAAAAATGTAATTTGGTCATAGAGGGGTGGTGAATATGGTTACTTAGGCCGTATTTGACATCCCGGAAAAATTTTTGGCGATCTGGATCCGGGGTCCCGGGCCCACGGCGGAAGGCGTGGGCTATAGCACACAAAAATTTGGGACTCGCGCGGAATTCCAGTTTTATGGCCGTAAAATGCCAAAAAATGTAATTTGGTCATGGAGGGGCGGTGAATATGGTTCCTTAGGCCGTATTTGACATCCCGGAAAAATTTTAGGCGATCCGGATCCGGGTTTTCGGGACCACGGCGGAAGGCGTGGGCTATAGCACACGAAAAATTGGGACTCGCGCGGATTTCCAGTTTATGGCCGTAAAATGCCAAAAAATGTAATTTGGTCATGGAATGCCAAAACATATGTTTCCTTAGACCATATTCGACGTCCCTGAAAATTTTTAGGCGATTCGGGTCCGGGGTCCCGGGCCCACGGCGGAAAGCGTGGGCTATAGCACACAAAAAATTGGGACTCGCGCGGAATTCCAGTTTTATGGCCGTAAAATGCCAAAAAATGTAATTTGGTCATAGAGGGGTGGTGAATATGGTTACTTAGGCCGTATTTGACATCCCGGAAAAATTTTTGGCGATCTGGATCCGGGGTCCCGGGCCCACGGCGGAAGGCGTGGGCTATAGCACACAAAAAATTGGGACTCGCGCGGAATTCCAGTTTTATGGCCGTAAAATGCCAAAAAATGTAATTTGGTCATGGAGGGGCGGTGAATATGGTTCCTTAGGCCGTATTTGACATCCCGGAAAAATTTTAGGCGATCCGGATCCGGGGTCCCGGGACCACGGCGGAAGGCGTGGGCTATAGCACACGAAAATTTGGGACTCGCGCGGATTTCTAGTTTTATGACCGTAAAATGCCAAAAAATATGTTTCCTAAGACTGTATTCGACGTCCCGAAAAAATTTTAGGCGATTCGGGTCCGGGGTCCCGGGCCCACGGCGGAAGGCGTGGGCTATAGCACACAAAAATTTGGGACTCGCGCGGAATACCAGTTTTATGGCCGTAAAATGCCAAAAAATGGAATTTGGTCATGTAGGAGCGGTTAATATGGTTCCTTAGGCCGTATTTGACATCCCGAAAAATTTTTAGGCGATCCGGATCCGGGTTTTCGGGACCACGGCGGAAGGCGTGGGCTATAGCACACGAAAATTTGGGACTCGCGCGGATTTCCAGTTTATGGCCGTAAAATGCCAAAAAATGTAATTTGGTCATGTAATGCCAAAACATATGTTTCCTTAGACCATATTCGACGTCCAGGAAAATTTTTAGGCGATTCGGGTCCGGGGTCCCGGGCCCACGGCGGAAGGCGTGGGCTATAGCACACAAAAATTTGGGACTCGCACGGAATACCAGTTTTATGGCCGTAAAATGCCAAAAAATTGAATTTGGTCATGGAGGGGCGGTTAATATGGTTCCTTAGGCCGTATTTGACATCCCGAAAAATTTTTAGGCGATCCGGATCCGGGTTTTCGGGACCACGGCGGAAGGCGTGGGCTATAGCACACGAAAAATTGGGACTCGCGCGGATTTCCAGTTTATGGCCGTAAAATGCCAAAAAATGTAATTTGGTCATGGAATGCCAAAACATATGTTTCCTTAGACCATATTCGACGTCCCTGAAAATTTTTAGGCGATTCGGGTCCGGGGTCCCGGGCCCACGGCGGAAAGCGTGGGCTATAGCACACAAAAAATTGGGACTCGCACGGAATTCCAGTTTTATGGCCGTAAAATGCCAAAAAATGTAATTTGGTCATAGAGGGGTGGTGAATATGGTTACTTAGGCCGTATTTGACATCCCGGAAAAATTTTTGGCGATCTGGATCCGGGGTCCCGGGCCCACGGCGGAAGGCGTGGGCTATAGCACACAAAAATTTGGGACTCGCGCGGAATTCCAGTTTTATGGCCGTAAAATGCCAAAAAATGTAATTTGGTCATGGAGGGGCGGTGAATATGGTTCCTTAGGCCGTATTTGACATCCCGGAAAAATTTTAGGCGATCCGGATCCGGGTTTTCGGGACCACGGCGGAAGGCGTGGGCTATAGCACACGAAAAATTGGGACTCGCGCGGATTTCCAGTTTATGGCCGTAAAATGCCAAAAAATGTAATTTGGTCATGGAATGCCAAAACATATGTTTCCTTAGACCATATTCGACGTCCCGGAAAATTTTTAGGCGATTCGGGTCCGGGGTCCCGGGCCCACGGCGGAAAGCGTGGGCTATAGCACACAAAAAATTGGGACTCGCGCGGAATTCCAGTTTTATGGCCGTAAAATGCCAAAAAATGTAATTTGGTCATAGAGGGGTGGTGAATATGGTTACTTAGGCCGTATTTGACATCCCGGAAAAATTTTTGGCGATCTGGATCCGGGGTCCCGGGACCACGGCGGAAGGCGTGGGCTATAGCACACGAAAATTTGGGACTCGCGCGGATTTCTAGTTTTATGGCCGTAAAATGCCAAAAAATGTAATTTGGTCATGTAATGCCAAAACATATGTTTCCTTAGACCATATTCGACGTCCAGGAAAATTTTTAGGCGATTCGGGTCCGGGGTCCCGGGCCCACGGCGGAAGGCGTGGGCTATAGCACACAAAAATTTGGGACTCGCACGGAATACCAGTTTTATGGCCGTAAAATGCCAAAAAATTGAATTTGGTCATGGAGGGGCGGTTAATATGGTTCCTTAGGCCGTATTTGACATCCCGAAAAATTTTTAGGCGATCCGGATCCGGGTTTTCGGGACCACGGCGGAAGGCGTGGGCTATAGCACACGAAAAATTGGGACTCGCGCGGATTTCCAGTTTATGGCCGTAAAATGCCAAAAAATGTAATTTGGTCATGGAATGCCAAAACATATGTTTCCTTAGACCATATTCGACGTCCCGGAAAATTTTTAGGCGATTCGGGTCCGGGGTCCCGGGCCCACGGCGGAAAGCGTGGGCTATAGCACACAAAAAATTGGGACTCGCGCGGAATTCCAGTTTTATGGCCGTAAAATGCCAAAAAATGTAATTTGGTCATAGAGGGGTGGTGAATATGGTTACTTAGGCCGTATTTGACATCCCGGAAAAATTTTTGGCGATCTGGATCCGGGGTCCCGGGACCACGGCGGAAGGCGTGGGCTATAGCACACGAAAATTTGGGACTCGCGCGGATTTCTAGTTTTATGGCCGTAAAATGCCAAAAAATGTAATTTGGTCATGGAATGCCAAAACATATGTTTCCTTAGACCGTATTCGACGTCCCGAAAAAATTTTAGGCGATTCGGGTCCGGGGTCCCGGGCCCACGGCGGAAGGCGTGGGCTATAGCACACAAAAATTTGGGACTCGCGCGGAATACCAGTTTTATGGCCGTAAAATGCCAAAAAATGGAATTTGGTCATGTAGGAGCGGTTAATATGGTTCCTTAGGCCGTATTTGACATCCCGAAAAATTTTTAGGCGATCCGGATCCGGGTTTTCGGGACCACGGCGGAAGGCGTGGGCTATAGCACACGAAAATTTGGGACTCGCGCGGATTTCCAGTTTATGGCCGTAAAATGCCAAAAAATGTAATTTGGTCATGGAATGCCAAAACATATGTTTCCTTAGACCGTATTCGATGTCCCGGAAAATTTTTAGGCGATTCGGGTCCGGGGTCCCGGGCCCACGGCGGAAAGCGTGGGCTATAGCACACAAAAAATTGGGACTCGCGCGGAATTCCAGTTTTATGGCCGTAAAATGCCAAAAAATGTAATTTGGTCATGGAGGGGCGGTGAATATGGTTCCTTAGGCCGTATTTGACATCCCGGAAAAATTTTAGGCGATCCGGATCCGGGGTCCCGGGACCACGGCGGAAGGCGTGGGCTATAGCACACGAAAATTTGGGACTCGCGCGGATTTCTAGTTTTATGACCGTAAAATGCCAAAAAATATGTTTCCTAAGACTGTATTCGACGTCCCGAAAAATTTTTAGGCGATTCGGGTCCAGGGTCCCGGGCCCACGGCGGAAGGCGTGGGCTATAGCACACAAAAATTTGGGACTCGCGCGGAATTCCAGTTTTATGGCCGTAAAATGCCAAAAAATGTAATTTGGTCATGGAGGGGCGGTGAATATGGTTCCTTAGGCCGTATTTGACATCCCGGAAAAATTTTAGGCGATCCGGATCCGGGGTCCCGGGACCACGGCGGAAGGCGTGGGCTATAGCACACGAAAATTTGGGACTCGCGCGGATTTCTAGTTTTATGGCCGTAAAATGCCAAAAAATATAATTTGGTCATGGAATTCCAAAACATATGTTTCCTTAGACTGTATTTGACGTCCCGAAAAAATTTTAGGCGATTCGGGTCCAGGGTCCCGGGCCCACGGCGGAAGGCGTGGGCTATAGCACACAAAAATTAGGGACTCGCGCGGAATTCCAGTTTTATGGCCGTAAAATGCCAAAAAATGTAATTTGGTCATAGAGGGGTGGTGAATATGGTTACTTAGGCCGTATTTGACATCCCGGAAAAATTTTTGGCGATCTGGATCCGGGGTCCCGGGACCACGGCGGAAGGCGTGGGCTATAGCACACGAAAATTTGGGACTCGCGCGGATTTCTAGTTTTATGGCTGTAAAATGCCAAAAAATGTAATTTGGTCATGGAATGCCAAAAAATATGTTTCCTAAGACTGTATTCGACGTCCCGAAAAATTTTTAGGCGATTCGGGTCCGGGGTCCCGGGCCCACGGCGGAAGGCGTGGGCTATAGCACACAAAAATTTGGGACTCGCGCGGAATTCCAGTTTTATGGCCGTAAAATGCCAAAAAATGTAATTTGGTCATGGAGGGGCGGTGAATATGGTTCCTTAGGCCGTATTTGACATCCCGGAAAAATTTTAGGCGATCCGGATCCGGGGTCCCGGGACCACGGCGGAAGGCGTGGGCTATAGCACACGAAAATTTGGGACTCGCGCGGATTTCTAGTTTTATGGCCGTAAAATGCCAAAAAATATAATTTGGTCATGGAATTCCAAAACATATGTTTCCTTAGACTGTATTTGACGTCCCGAAAAAATTTTAGGCGATTCGGGTCCAGGGTCCCGGGCCCACGGCGGAAGGCGTGGGCTATAGCACACAAAAATTAGGGACTCGCGCGGAATTCCAGTTTTATGGCCGTAAAATGCCAAAAAATGTAATTTGGTCATAGAGGGGTGGTGAATATGGTTACTTAGGCCGTATTTGACATCCCGGAAAAATTTTTGGCGATCTGGATCCGGGGTCCCGGGCCCACGGCGGAAGGCGTGGGCTATAGCACACAAAAATTTGGGACTCGCGCGGAATTCCAGTTTTATGGCCGTAAAATGCCAAAAAATGTAATTTGGTCATGGAGGGGCGGTGAATATGGTTCCTTAGGCCGTATTTGACATCCCGGAAAAATTTTAGGCGATCCGGATCCGGGGTCCCGGGACCACGGCGGAAGGCGTGGGCTATAGCACATGAAAATTTGGGACTCGCGCGGATTTCTAGTTTTATGGCCGTAAAATGCCAAAAAATATAATTTGGTCATGGAATTCCAAAACATATGTTTCCTTAGACTGTATTTGACGTCCCGAAAAAATTTTAGGCGATTCGGGTCCAGGGTCCCGGGCCCACGGCGGAAGGCGTGGGCTATAGCACACAAAAATTAGGGACTCGCGCGGAATTCCAGTTTTATGGCCGTAAAATGCCAAAAAATGTAATTTGGTCATAGAGGGGTGGTGAATATGGTTACTTAGGCCGTATTTGACATCCCGGAAAAATTTTTGGCGATCTGGATCCGGGGTCCCGGGACCACGGCGGAAGGCGTGGGCTATAGCACACGAAAATTTGGGACTCGCGCGGATTTCTAGTTTTATGGCTGTAAAATGCCAAAAAATGTAATTTGGTCATGGAATGCCAAAAAATATGTTTCCTAAGACTGTATTCGACGTCCCGAAAAATTTTTAGGCGATTCGGGTCCGGGGTCCCGGGCCCACGGCGGAAGGCGTGGGCTATAGCACACAAAAATTTGGGACTCGCGCGGAATTCCAGTTTTATGGCCGTAAAATGCCAAAAAATGTAATTTGGTCATGGAGGGGCGGTGAATATGGTTCCTTAGGCCGTATTTGACATCCCGGAAAAATTTTAGGCGATCCGGATCCGGGGTCCCGGGACCACGGCGGAAGGCGTGGGCTATAGCACACGAAAATTTGGGACTCGCGCGGATTTCTAGTTTTATGGCCGTAAAATGCCAAAAAATATAATTTGGTCATGGAATTCCAAAACATATGTTTCCTTAGACTGTATTTGACGTCCCGAAAAAATTTTAGGCGATTCGGGTCCAGGGTCCCGGGCCCACGGCGGAAGGCGTGGGCTATAGCACACAAAAATTAGGGACTCGCGCGGAATTCCAGTTTTATGGCCGTAAAATGCCAAAAAATGTAATTTGGTCATAGAGGGGTGGTGAATATGGTTACTTAGGCCGTATTTGACATCCCGGAAAAATTTTTGGCGATCTGGATCCGGGGTCCCGGGCCCACGGCGGAAGGCGTGGGCTATAGCACACAAAAATTTGGGACTCGCGCGGAATTCCAGTTTTATGGCCGTAAAATGCCAAAAAATGTAATTTGGTCATGGAGGGGCGGTGAATATGGTTCCTTAGGCCGTATTTGACATCCCGGAAAAATTTTAGGCGATCCGGATCCGGGGTCCCGGGACCACGGCGGAAGGCGTGGGCTATAGCACATGAAAATTTGGGACTCGCGCGGATTTCTAGTTTTATGGCCGTAAAATGCCAAAAAATATAATTTGGTCATGGAATTCCAAAACATATGTTTCCTTAGACTGTATTTGACGTCCCGAAAAAATTTTAGGCGATTCGGGTCCAGGGTCCCGGGCCCACGGCGGAAGGCGTGGGCTATAGCACACAAAAATTAGGGACTCGCGCGGAATTCCAGTTTTATGGCCGTAAAATGCCAAAAAATGTAATTTGGTCATAGAGGGGTGGTGAATATGGTTACTTAGGCCGTATTTGACATCCCGGAAAAATTTTTGGCGATCTGGATCCGGGGTCCCGGGACCACGGCGGAAGGCGTGGGCTATAGCACACGAAAATTTGGGACTCGCGCGGATTTCTAGTTTTATGGCCGTAAAATGCCAAAAAATGTAATTTGGTCATGGAATGCCAAAACATATGTTTCCTTAGACCATATTCGACGTCCAGGAAAATTTTTAGGCGATTCGGGTCCGGGGTCCCGGGCCCACGGCGGAAGGCGTGGGCTATAGCACACAAAAATTTGGGACTCGCGCGGAATACCAGTTTTATGGCCGTAAAATGCCAAAAAATGGAATTTGGTCATGTAGGAGCGGTTAATATGGTTCCTTAGGCCGTATTTGACATCCCGAAAAATTTTTAGGCGATCCGGATCCGGGTTTTCGGGACCACGGCGGAAGGCGTGGGCTATAGCACACGAAAAATTGGGACTCGCGCGGATTTCCAGTTTATGGCCGTAAAATGCCAAAAAATGTAATTTGGTCATGGAATGCCAAAACATATGTTTCCTTAGACCATATTCGACGTCCCGGAAAATTTTTAGGCGATTCGGGTCCGGGGTCCCGGGCCCACGGCGGAAGGCGTGGGCTATAGCACACAAAAATTAGGGACTCGCGCGGAATTCCAGTTTTATGGCCGTAAAATGCCAAAAAATGTAATTTGGTCATAGAGGGGTGGTGAATATGGTTACTTAGGCCGTATTTGACATCCCGGAAAAATTTTTGGCGATCTGGATCCGGGGTCCCGGGCCCACGGCGGAAGGCGTGGGCTATAGCACACAAAAATTTGGGACTCGCGCGGAATTCCAGTTTTATGGCCGTAAAATGCCAAAAAATGTAATTTGGTCATGGAGGGGCGGTGAATATGGTTCCTTAGGCCGTATTTGACATCCCGGAAAAATTTTAGGCGATCCGGATCCGGGGTCCCGGGACCACGGCGGAAGGCGTGGGCTATAGCACATGAAAATTTGGGACTCGCGCGGATTTCTAGTTTTATGGCCGTAAAATGCCAAAAAATATAATTTGGTCATGGAATTCCAAAACATATGTTTCCTTAGACTGTATTTGACGTCCCGAAAAAATTTTAGGCGATTCGGGTCCAGGGTCCCGGGCCCACGGCGGAAGGCGTGGGCTATAGCACACAAAAATTAGGGACTCGCGCGGAATTCCAGTTTTATGGCCGTAAAATGCCAAAAAATGTAATTTGGTCATAGAGGGGTGGTGAATATGGTTACTTAGGCCGTATTTGACATCCCGGAAAAATTTTTGGCGATCTGGATCCGGGGTCCCGGGACCACGGCGGAAGGCGTGGGCTATAGCACACGAAAATTTGGGACTCGCGCGGATTTCTAGTTTTATGGCCGTAAAATGCCAAAAAATGTAATTTGGTCATGGAATGCCAAAACATATGTTTCCTTAGACCATATTCGACGTCCAGGAAAATTTTTAGGCGATTCGGGTCCGGGGTCCCGGGCCCACGGCGGAAGGCGTGGGCTATAGCACACAAAAATTTGGGACTCGCGCGGAATACCAGTTTTATGGCCGTAAAATGCCAAAAAATGGAATTTGGTCATGTAGGAGCGGTTAATATGGTTCCTTAGGCCGTATTTGACATCCCGAAAAATTTTTAGGCGATCCGGATCCGGGTTTTCGGGACCACGGCGGAAGGCGTGGGCTATAGCACACGAAAAATTGGGACTCGCGCGGATTTCCAGTTTATGGCCGTAAAATGCCAAAAAATGTAATTTGGTCATGGAATGCCAAAACATATGTTTCCTTAGACCATATTCGACGTCCCGGAAAATTTTTAGGCGATTCGGGTCCGGGGTCCCGGGCCCACGGCGGAAAGCGTGGGCTATAGCACACAAAAAATTGGGACTCGCGCGGAATTCCAGTTTTATGGCCGTAAAATGCCAAAAAATGTAATTTGGTCATAGAGGGGTGGTGAATATGGTTACTTAGGCCGTATTTGACATCCCGGAAAAATTTTTGGCGATCTGGATCCGGGGTCCCGGGACCACGGCGGAAGGCGTGGGCTATAGCACACGAAAATTTGGGACTCGCGCGGATTTCCAGTTTATGGCCGTAAAATGCCAAAAAATGTAATTTGGTCATGGAATGCCAAAACATATGTTTCCTTAGACCATATTCGACGTCCCGGAAAATTTTTAGGCGATTCGGGTCCGGGGTCCCGGGCCCACGGCGGAAAGCGTGGGCTATAGCACACAAAAAATTGGGACTCGCGCGGAATTCCAGTTTTATGGCCGTAAAATGCCAAAAAATGTAATTTGGTCATAGAGGGGTGGTGAATATGGTTACTTAGGCCGTATTTGACATCCCGGAAAAATTTTTGGCGATCTGGATCCGGGGTCCCGGGACCACGGCGGAAGGCGTGGGCTATAGCACACGAAAATTTGGGACTCGCGCGGATTTCTAGTTTTATGGCCGTAAAATGCCAAAAAATGTAATTTAGTCATGGAATGCCAAAACATATGTTTCCTTAGACCGTATTCGACGTCCCGAAAAAATTTTAGGCGATTCGGGTCCGGGGTCCCGGGCCCACGGCGGAAGGCGTGGGCTATAGCACACAAAAATTTGGGACTCGCGCGGAATACCAGTTTTATGGCCGTAAAATGCCAAAAAATGGAATTTGGTCATGTAGGAGCGGTTAATATGGTTCCTTAGGCCGTATTTGACATCCCGAAAAATTTTTAGGCGATCCGGATCCGGGTTTTCGGGACCACGGCGGAAGGCGTGGGCTATAGCACACGAAAAATTGGGACTCGCGCGGATTTCCAGTTTATGGCTGTAAAATGCCAAAAAATGTAATTTGGTCATGGAATGCCAAAACATATGTTTCCTTAGACCATATTCGACGTCCCGGAAAATTTTTAGGCGATTCGGGTCCGGGGTCCCGGGCCCACGGCGGAAAGCGTGGGCTATAGCACACAAAAAATTGGGACTCGCGCGGAATTCCAGTTTTATGGCCGTAAAATGCCAAAAAATGTAATTTGGTCATAGAGGGGTGGTGAATATGGTTACTTAGGCCGTATTTGACATCCCGGAAAAATTTTTGGCGATCTGGATCCGGGGTCCCGGGACCACGGCGGAAGGCGTGGGCTATAGCACACGAAAATTTGGGACTCGCGCGGATTTCTAGTTTTATGGCCGTAAAATGCCAAAAAATGTAATTTAGTCATGGAATGCCAAAACATATGTTTCCTTAGACCGTATTCGACGTCCCGAAAAAATTTTAGGCGATTCGGGTCCGGGGTCCCGGGCCCACGGCGGAAGGCGTGGGCTATAGCACACAAAAATTTGGGACTCGCGCGGAATACCAGTTTTATGGCCGTAAAATGCCAAAAAATGGAATTTGGTCATGTAGGAGCGGTTAATATGGTTCCTTAGGCCGTATTTGACATCCCGAAAAATTTTTAGGCGATCCGGATCCGGGTTTTCGGGACCACGGCGGAAGGCGTGGGCTATAGCACACGAAAATTTGGGACTCGCGCGGATTTCCAGTTTATGGCCGCAAAATGCCAAAAAATGTAATTTGGTCATGGAATGCCAAAACATATGTTTCCTTAGACCGTATTCGATGTCCCGGAAAATTTTTAGGCGATTCGGGTCCGGGGTCCCGGGCCCACGGCGGAAAGCGTGGGCTATAGCACACAAAAAATTGGGACTCGCGCGGAATTCCAGTTTTATGGCCGTAAAATGCCAAAAAATGTAATTTGGTCATGGAATGCCAAAACATATGTTTCCTTAGACCATATTCGACGTCCCGGAAAATTTTTAGGCGATTCGGGTCCGGGGTCCCGGGCCCACGGCGGAAAGCGTGGGCTATAGCACACAAAAAATTGGGACTCGCGCGGAATTCCAGTTTTATGGCCGTAAAATGCCAAAAAATGTAATTTGGTCATAGAGGGGTGGTGAATATGGTTACTTAGGCCGTATTTGACATCCCGGAAAAATTTTTGGCGATCTGGATCCGGGGTCCCGGGACCACGGCGGAAGGCGTGGGCTATAGCACACGAAAATTTGGGACTCGCGCGGATTTCTAGTTTTATGGCCGTAAAATGCCAAAAAATGTAATTTAGTCATGGAATGCCAAAACATATGTTTCCTTAGACCGTATTCGACGTCCCGAAAAAATTTTAGGCGATTCGGGTCCGGGGTCCCGGGCCCACGGCGGAAGGCGTGGGCTATAGCACACAAAAATTTGGGACTCGCGCGGAATACCAGTTTTATGGCCGTAAAATGCCAAAAAATGGAATTTGGTCATGTAGGAGCGGTTAATATGGTTCCTTAGGCCGTATTTGACATCCCGAAAAATTTTAGGCGATCCGGATCCGGGTTTTCGGGACCACGGCGGAAGGCGTGGGCTATAGCACACGAAAAATTGGGACTCGCGCGGATTTCCAGTTTATGGCCGTAAAATGCCAAAAAATGTAATTTGGTCATGGAATGCCAAAACATATGTTTCCTTAGACCATATTCGACGTCCCGGAAAATTTTTAGGCGATTCGGGTCCGGGGTCCCGGGCCCACGGCGGAAAGCGTGGGCTATAGCACACAAAAAATTGGGACTCGCGCGGAATTCCAGTTTTATGGCCGTAAAATGCCAAAAAATGTAATTTGGTCATAGAGGGGTGGTGAATATGGTTACTTAGGCCGTATTTGACATCCCGGAAAAATTTTTGGCGATCTGGATCCGGGGTCCCGGGACCACGGCGGAAGGCGTGGGCTATAGCACACGAAAATTTGGGACTCGCGCGGATTTCTAGTTTTATGGCCGTAAAATGCCAAAAAATGTAATTTAGTCATGGAATGCCAAAACATATGTTTCCTTAGACCGTATTCGACGTCCCGAAAAAATTTTAGGCGATTCGGGTCCGGGGTCCCGGGCCCACGGCGGAAGGCGTGGGCTATAGCACACAAAAATTTGGGACTCGCGCGGAATACCAGTTTTATGGCCGTAAAATGCCAAAAAATGGAATTTGGTCATGTAGGAGCGGTTAATATGGTTCCTTAGGCCGTATTTGACATCCCGAAAAATTTTTAGGCGATCCGGATCCGGGTTTTCGGGACCACGGCGGAAGGCGTGGGCTATAGCACACGAAAATTTGGGACTCGCGCGGATTTCCAGTTTATGGCCGCAAAATGCCAAAAAATGTAATTTGGTCATGGAATGCCAAAACATATGTTTCCTTAGACCGTATTCGATGTCCCGGAAAATTTTTAGGCGATTCGGGTCCGGGGTCCCGGGCCCACGGCGGAAATCGTGGGCTATAGCACACAAAAAATTGGGACTCGCGCGGAATTCCAGTTTTATGGCCGTAAAATGCCAAAAAATGTAATTTGGTCATGGAGGGGCGGTGAATATGGTTCCTTAGGCCGTATTTGACATCCCGGAAAAATTTTAGGCGATCCGGATCCGGGGTCCCGGGACCACGGCGGAAGGCGTGGGCTATAGCACACGAAAATTTGGGACTCGCGCGGATTTCTAGTTTTATGACCGTAAAATGCCAAAAAATATGTTTCCTAAGACTGTATTCGACGTCCCGAAAAATTTTTAGGCGATTCGGGTCCAGGGTCCCGGGCCCACGGCGGAAGGCGTGGGCTATAGCACACAAAAATTTGGGACTCGCGCGGAATTCCAGTTTTATAGCCGTAAAATGCCAAAAAATGTAATTTGGTCATGGAGGGGCGGTGAATATGGTTCCTTAGGCCGTATTTGACATCCCGGAAAAATTTTAGGCGATCCGGATCCGGGGTCCCGGGACCACGGCGGAAGGCGTGGGCTATAGCACATGAAAATTTGGGACTCGCGCGGATTTCTAGTTTTATGGCCGTAAAATGCCAAAAAATATAATTTGGTCATGGAATTCCAAAACATATGTTTCCTTAGACTGTATTTGACGTCCCGAAAAAATTTTAGGCGATTCGGGTCCAGGGTCCCGGGCCCACGGCGGAAGGCGTGGGCTATAGCACACAAAAATTAGGGACTCGCGCGGAATTCCAGTTTTATGGCCGTAAAATGCCAAAAAATGTAATTTGGTCATAGAGGGGTGGTGAATATGGTTACTTAGGCCGTATTTGACATCCCGGAAAAATTTTTGGCGATCTGGATCCGGGGTCCCGGGACCACGGCGGAAGGCGTGGGCTATAGCACACGAAAATTTGGGACTCGCGCGGATTTCTAGTTTTATGGCCGTAAAATGCCAAAAAATGTAATTTGGTCATGGAATGCCAAAACATATGTTTCCTTAGACCATATTCGACGTCCAGGAAAATTTTTAGGCGATTCGGGTCCGGGGTCCCGGGCCCACGGCGGAAGGCGTGGGCTATAGCACACAAAAATTTGGGACTCGCGCGGAATACCAGTTTTATGGCCGTAAAATGCCAAAAAATGGAATTTGGTCATGTAGGAGCGGTTAATATGGTTCCTTAGGCCGTATTTGACATCCCGAAAATTTTTTAGGCGATCCGGATCCGGGTTTTCGGGACCACGGCGGAAGGCGTGGGCTATAGCACACGAAAAATTGGGACTCGCGCGGATTTCCAGTTTATGGCCGTAAAATGCCAAAAAATGTAATTTGGTCATGGAATGCCAAAACATATGTTTCCTTAGACCATATTCGACGTCCCGGAAAATTTTTAGGCGATTCGGGTCCGGGGTCCCGGGCCCACGGCGGAAAGCGTGGGCTATAGCACACAAAAAATTGGGACTCGCGCGGAATTCCAGTTTTGTGGCCGTAAAATGCCAAAAAATGTAATTTGGTCATAGAGGGGCGGTGAATATGGTTACTTAGGCCGTATTTGACATCCCGGAAAAATTTTTGGCGATCTGGATCCGGGGTCCCGGGACCACGGCGGAAGGCGTGGGCTATAGCACACAAAAATTTGGGACTCGCGCGGAATTCCAGTTTTATGGCCGTAAAATGCCAAAAAATGTAATTTGGTCATGGAGGGGCGGTGAATATGGTTCCTTAGGCCGTATTTGACATCCCGGAAAAATTTTAGGCGATCCGGATCCGGGGTCCCGGGACCACGGCGGAAGGCGTGGGCTATAGCACATGAAAATTTGGGACTCGCGCGGATTTCTAGTTTTATGGCCGTAAAATGCCAAAAAATGTAATTTGGTCATAGAGGGGTGGTGATATGGTTACTTAGGCCGTATTTGACATCCCGGAAAAATTTTTGGCGATCTGGATCCGGGGTCCCGGGACCACGGCGGAAGGCGTGGGCTATAGCACACGAAAATTTGGGACTCGCGCGGATTTCCAGTTTATGGCCGCAAAATGCCAAAAAATGTAATTTGGTCATGGAATGCCAAAACATATGTTTCCTTAGACCGTATTCGATGTCCCGGAAAATTTTTAGGCGATTCGGGTCCGGGGTCCCGGGCCCACGGCGGAAATCGTGGGCTATAGCACACAAAAAATTGGGACTCGCGCGGAATTCCAGTTTTATGGCCGTAAAATGCCAAAAAATGTAATTTGGTCATGGAGGGGCGGTGAATATGGTTCCTTAGGCCGTATTTGACATCCCGGAAAAATTTTAGGCGATCCGGATCCGGGGTCCCGGGACCACGGCGGAAGGCGTGGGCTATAGCACACGAAAATTTGGGACTCGCGCGGATTTCTAGTTTTATGACCGTAAAATGCCAAAAAATATGTTTCCTAAGACTGTATTCGACGTCCCGAAAAATTTTTAGGCGATTCGGGTCCAGGGTCCCGGGCCCACGGCGGAAGGCGTGGGCTATAGCACACAAAAATTTGGGACTCGCGCGGAATTCCAGTTTTATAGCCGTAAAATGCCAAAAAATGTAATTTGGTCATGGAGGGGCGGTGAATATGGTTCCTTAGGCCGTATTTGACATCCCGGAAAAATTTTAGGCGATCCGGATCCGGGGTCCCGGGACCACGGCGGAAGGCGTGGGCTATAGCACATGAAAATTTGGGACTCGCGCGGATTTCTAGTTTTATGGCCGTAAAATGCCAAAAAATATAATTTGGTCATGGAATTCCAAAACATATGTTTCCTTAGACTGTATTTGACGTCCCGAAAAAATTTTAGGCGATTCGGGTCCAGGGTCCCGGGCCCACGGCGGAAGGCGTGGGCTATAGCACACAAAAATTAGGGACTCGCGCGGAATTCCAGTTTTATGGCCGTAAAATGCCAAAAAATGTAATTTGGTCATAGAGGGGTGGTGAATATGGTTACTTAGGCCGTATTTGACATCCCGGAAAAATTTTTGGCGATCTGGATCCGGGGTCCCGGGACCACGGCGGAAGGCGTGGGCTATAGCACACGAAAATTTGGGACTCGCGCGGATTTCTAGTTTTATGGCCGTAAAATGCCAAAAAATGTAATTTGGTCATGGAATGCCAAAACATATGTTTCCTTAGACCATATTCGACGTCCAGGAAAATTTTTAGGCGATTCGGGTCCGGGGTCCCGGGCCCACGGCGGAAGGCGTGGGCTATAGCACACAAAAATTTGGGACTCGCGCGGAATACCAGTTTTATGGCCGTAAAATGCCAAAAAATGGAATTTGGTCATGTAGGAGCGGTTAATATGGTTCCTTAGGCCGTATTTGACATCCCGAAAATTTTTTAGGCGATCCGGATCCGGGTTTTCGGGACCACGGCGGAAGGCGTGGGCTATAGCACACGAAAAATTGGGACTCGCGCGGATTTCCAGTTTATGGCCGTAAAATGCCAAAAAATGTAATTTGGTCATGGAATGCCAAAACATATGTTTCCTTAGACCATATTCGACGTCCCGGAAAATTTTTAGGCGATTCGGGTCCGGGGTCCCGGGCCCACGGCGGAAAGCGTGGGCTATAGCACACAAAAAATTGGGACTCGCGCGGAATTCCAGTTTTGTGGCCGTAAAATGCCAAAAAATGTAATTTGGTCATAGAGGGGCGGTGAATATGGTTACTTAGGCCGTATTTGACATCCCGGAAAAATTTTTGGCGATCTGGATCCGGGGTCCCGGGACCACGGCGGAAGGCGTGGGCTATAGCACACAAAAATTTGGGACTCGCGCGGAATTCCAGTTTTATGGCCGTAAAATGCCAAAAAATGTAATTTGGTCATGGAGGGGCGGTGAATATGGTTCCTTAGGCCGTATTTGACATCCCGGAAAAATTTTAGGCGATCCGGATCCGGGGTCCCGGGACCACGGCGGAAGGCGTGGGCTATAGCACATGAAAATTTGGGACTCGCGCGGATTTCTAGTTTTATGGCCGTAAAATGCCAAAAAATGTAATTTGGTCATAGAGGGGTGGTGATATGGTTACTTAGGCCGTATTTGACATCCCGGAAAAATTTTTGGCGATCTGGATCCGGGGTCCCGGGACCACGGCGGAAGGCGTGGGCTATAGCACACGAAAATTTGGGACTCGCGCGGATTTCTAGTTTTATGGCCGTAAAATGCCAAAAAATGTAATTTGGTCATGGAATGCAAAAACATATGTTTCCTTAGACCATATTCGACGTCCCGGAAAATTTTTAGGCGATTCGGGTCCGGGGTCCCGGGCCCACGGCGGAAAGCATGGGCTATAGCACACAAAGAATTGGGACTCGCGCGGAATTCCAGTTTTATGGCCGTAAAATGCCAAAAAATGTAATTTGGTCATGGAGGGGCGGTGAATATGGTTCCTTAGGCCGTATGTGACATCCCGGAAAAATTTTAGGCGATCCGGATCCGGGGTCCCGTGACCACGGCGGAAGGCGTGGGCTATAGCACACGAAAATTTGGGACTCGCGCGGATTTCTAGTTTTATGGCCGTAAAATGCCAAAAAATATAATTTGGTCATGGAATTCCAAAACATATGTTTCCTTAGACTGTATTTGACATCCCGAAAAAATTTTAGGCGATTCGGGTCCAGGGTCCCGGGCCCACGGCGGAAGGCATGGGCTATAGCACACAAACATTAGGGACTCGCGCGGAATTCCAGTTTTATGGCCGTAAAATGCCAAAAATGTAATTTGGTCATAGAAGGGTGGTGAATATGGTTACTTAGGCCGTATTTGACATCCCGGAAAAATTTTTGGCGATCTGGATCAGGGGTCCCGGGACCACGGCGGAAGGCGTGGGCTATAGCACACGAAAATTTGGGACTCGCGCGGATTTCTAGTTTTATGGCCGTAAAATGCCAAAAAATGTAATTTGGTCATGGAATGCCAAAACATATGTTTCCTTAGACCGTATTCGACGTCCCGAAAAAATTTTAGGCGATTCGGGTCAGGGGTCCCGGGCCCACGGCGGAAGGCGTGGGCTATAGCACACAAAAATTTGGGACTCGCGCGGAATACCAGTTTTATGGCCGTAAAATGCCAAAAAATGGAATTTGGTCATGTAGGAGCGGTTAATATGGTTCCTTAGGCCGTATTTGACATCCCGAAAAATTTTTAGGCGATCCGGATCCGGGTTTTCGGGACCACGGCGGAAGGCGTGGGCTATAGCACACGAAAATTTGGGACTCGCGCGGATTTCCAGTTTATGGCCGTAAAATGCCAAAAAATGTAATTTGGTCATGGAATGCCAAAACATATGTTTCCTTAGACCGTATTCGATGTCCCGGAAAATTTTTAGGCGATTCGGGTCCGGCGTCCCGGGCCCACGGCGGAAAGCGTGGGCTATAGCACACAAAAAATTGGGACTCGCGCGGAATACCAGTTTTATGGCCGTAAAATGCCAAAAAATGGAATTTGGTCATGTAGGAGCGGTTAATATGGTTCCTTAGGCCGTATTTGACATCCCGAAAAATTTTTAGGCGATCCGGATCCGGGGTCCCGGGACCACGGCGGAAGGCGTGGGCTATAGCACACGAAAATTTGGGACTCGCGCGGATTTCCAGTTTATGGCCGTAAAATGCCAAAAAATGTAATTTTGTCATTGAATGCCAAAACATATGTTTCCTTAGACCGTATTCGACATCCCGAAAAAATTTTAGGCGATTCGGGTCCGGGGTCCCGGGCCCATGGCGGAAGGCGTGGGCTATAGCACACAAAAATTTGGGACTCGCACGGAATACCAGTTTTATGGCCGTAAAATGCCAAAAAATTGAATTTGGTCATGGAGGGGCGGTTAATATGGTTCCTTAGGCCGTATTTGACATCCCCAAAAATTTTTAGGCGATCCGGATCCGGGTTTTCGGGACCACGGCGGAAGGCGTGGGCTATAGCACACGAAAATATGGGACTCGCGCGGATTTCCAGTTTATGGCCGTAAAATGCCAAAAAATGTAATTTGGTCATGGAATGCCAAAACATATGTTTCCTTAGACCATATTTGACGTCCCGGAAAATTTTTAGGCGATTCGGGTCCGGGGTCCCGGGCCCACGGCGGAAAGCGTGGGCTATAGCACACAAAATTTTGGGACTCGCACGGAATACCAGTTTTATGGCCGTAAAATGCCAAAAAATTGAATTTGGTCATGGAGGGGCGGTTAATATGGTTCCTTAGGCCGTATTTGACATCCCCAAAAATATTTAGGCGATCCGGATCCGGGTTTTCGGGACCACGGCGGAAGGCGTGGGCTATAGCACACGAAAAATTGGGACTCGCGCGGATTTCCAGTTTATGGCCGTAAAATGCCAAAAAAAGTAATTTGGTCATGGAATTCCAAAACATATGTTTCCTTAGACCATATTCGACGTCCCGGAAAATTTTTAGGCGATTCGGGTCCGGGGTCCCGGGCCCACGGCGGAAGGCGTGGGCTATAGCACACAAAAAAATGGGACTCGCGCGGAATTCCAGTTTTATGGCCGTAAAATACCAAAAAATGTAATTTGGTCATGGAGGGGCGGTGAATGTGGTTCCTTAGGCCGTATTTGACATCCCGGAAAAATTTCAGGCGATCCGGATCCGGGGTCCCGGGACCACGGCGGAAGGCGTGGGCTATAGCACACGAAAATTTGGGACTCGCGCGGATTTCTAGTTTAATGGCCGTAAAATGCCAAAAAATATAATTTGGTCATGGAATGCCAAAACATATGTTTCCTAAGACTGTATTCGACGTCCCGAAAAATTTTTAGGCGATTCGGGTCCAGGGTCCCGGGCCCACGGCGGAAGGCGTGGGCTATAGCACACAAAAATTTGGGACTCGCGCGGAATTCCAGTTTTATGGCCGTAAAATTCCAAAAAATGTAATTTGGTCATGGAGGGGCGGTGAATATGGTTCCTTATGCCGTATTTGACATCCCGGAAAAATTTTAGGCGATCCGGATCCGGGGTCCCGGGACCACGGCGGAAGGCGTGGGCTATAGCACATGAAAATTTGGGACTCGCGCGGATTTCTAGTTTTATGGCCGTAAAATGCCAAAAAATGTAATTTGGTCATGGAGGGGCGGTGAATATGGTTCCTTAGGCCGTATTTGACATCCCGGAAAAATTTTAGGCGATCCGGATCCGGGGTCCCGGGACCACGGCGGAAGGCGTGGGCTATAGCACATGAAAATTTGGGACTCGCGCGGATTTCTAGTTTTATGGCCGTAAAATGCCAAAAAATGTAATTTGGTCATAGAGGGGTGGTGATATGGTTACTTAGGCCGTATTTGACATCCCGGAAAAATTTTTGGCGATCTGGATCCGGGGTCCCGGGACCACGGCGGAAGGCGTGGGCTATAGCACACGAAAATTTGGGACTCGCGCGGATTTCTAGTTTTATGGCCGTAAAATGCCAAAAAATGTAATTTGGTCATGGAATGCAAAAACATATGTTTCCTTAGACCATATTCGACGTCCCGGAAAATTTTTAGGCGATTCGGGTCCGGGGTCCCGGGCCCACGGCGGAAAGCATGGGCTATAGCACACAAAGAATTGGGACTCGCGCGGAATTCCAGTTTTATGGCCGTAAAATGCCAAAAAATGTAATTTGGTCATGGAGGGGCGGTGAATATGGTTCCTTAGGCCGTATGTGACATCCCGGAAAAATTTTAGGCGATCCGGATCCGGGGTCCCGTGACCACGGCGGAAGGCGTGGGCTATAGCACACGAAAATTTGGGACTCGCGCGGATTTCTAGTTTTATGGCCGTAAAATGCCAAAAAATATAATTTGGTCATGGAATTCCAAAACATATGTTTCCTTAGACTGTATTTGACATCCCGAAAAAATTTTAGGCGATTCGGGTCCAGGGTCCCGGGCCCACGGCGGAAGGCATGGGCTATAGCACACAAACATTAGGGACTCGCGCGGAATTCCAGTTTTATGGCCGTAAAATGCCAAAAATGTAATTTGGTCATAGAAGGGTGGTGAATATGGTTACTTAGGCCGTATTTGACATCCCGGAAAAATTTTTGGCGATCTGGATCAGGGGTCCCGGGACCACGGCGGAAGGCGTGGGCTATAGCACACGAAAATTTGGGACTCGCGCGGATTTCTAGTTTTATGGCCGTAAAATGCCAAAAAATGTAATTTGGTCATGGAATGCCAAAACATATGTTTCCTTAGACCGTATTCGACGTCCCGAAAAAATTTTAGGCGATTCGGGTCAGGGGTCCCGGGCCCACGGCGGAAGGCGTGGGCTATAGCACACAAAAATTTGGGACTCGCGCGGAATACCAGTTTTATGGCCGTAAAATGCCAAAAAATGGAATTTGGTCATGTAGGAGCGGTTAATATGGTTCCTTAGGCCGTATTTGACATCCCGAAAAATTTTTAGGCGATCCGGATCCGGGTTTTCGGGACCACGGCGGAAGGCGTGGGCTATAGCACACGAAAATTTGGGACTCGCGCGGATTTCCAGTTTATGGCCGTAAAATGCCAAAAAATGTAATTTGGTCATGGAATGCCAAAACATATGTTTCCTTAGACCGTATTCGATGTCCCGGAAAATTTTTAGGCGATTCGGGTCCGGCGTCCCGGGCCCACGGCGGAAAGCGTGGGCTATAGCACACAAAAAATTGGGACTCGCGCGGAATACCAGTTTTATGGCCGTAAAATGCCAAAAAATGGAATTTGGTCATGTAGGAGCGGTTAATATGGTTCCTTAGGCCGTATTTGACATCCCGAAAAATTTTTAGGCGATCCGGATCCGGGGTCCCGGGACCACGGCGGAAGGCGTGGGCTATAGCACACGAAAATTTGGGACTCGCGCGGATTTCCAGTTTATGGCCGTAAAATGCCAAAAAATGTAATTTTGTCATTGAATGCCAAAACATATGTTTCCTTAGACCGTATTCGACATCCCGAAAAAATTTTAGGCGATTCGGGTCCGGGGTCCCGGGCCCATGGCGGAAGGCGTGGGCTATAGCACACAAAAATTTGGGACTCGCACGGAATACCAGTTTTATGGCCGTAAAATGCCAAAAAATTGAATTTGGTCATGGAGGGGCGGTTAATATGGTTCCTTAGGCCGTATTTGACATCCCCAAAAATTTTTAGGCGATCCGGATCCGGGTTTTCGGGACCACGGCGGAAGGCGTGGGCTATAGCACACGAAAATATGGGACTCGCGCGGATTTCCAGTTTATGGCCGTAAAATGCCAAAAAATGTAATTTGGTCATGGAATGCCAAAACATATGTTTCCTTAGACCATATTTGACGTCCCGGAAAATTTTTAGGCGATTCGGGTCCGGGGTCCCGGGCCCACGGCGGAAAGCGTGGGCTATAGCACACAAAATTTTGGGACTCGCACGGAATACCAGTTTTATGGCCGTAAAATGCCAAAAAATTGAATTTGGTCATGGAGGGGCGGTTAATATGGTTCCTTAGGCCGTATTTGACATCCCCAAAAATATTTAGGCGATCCGGATCCGGGTTTTCGGGACCACGGCGGAAGGCGTGGGCTATAGCACACGAAAAATTGGGACTCGCGCGGATTTCCAGTTTATGGCCGTAAAATGCCAAAAAAAGTAATTTGGTCATGGAATTCCAAAACATATGTTTCCTTAGACCATATTCGACGTCCCGGAAAATTTTTAGGCGATTCGGGTCCGGGGTCCCGGGCCCACGGCGGAAGGCGTGGGCTATAGCACACAAAAAAATGGGACTCGCGCGGAATTCCAGTTTTATGGCCGTAAAATACCAAAAAATGTAATTTGGTCATGGAGGGGCGGTGAATGTGGTTCCTTAGGCCGTATTTGACATCCCGGAAAAATTTCAGGCGATCCGGATCCGGGGTCCCGGGACCACGGCGGAAGGCGTGGGCTATAGCACACGAAAATTTGGGACTCGCGCGGATTTCTAGTTTAATGGCCGTAAAATGCCAAAAAATATAATTTGGTCATGGAATGCCAAAACATATGTTTCCTAAGACTGTATTCGACGTCCCGAAAAATTTTTAGGCGATTCGGGTCCAGGGTCCCGGGCCCACGGCGGAAGGCGTGGGCTATAGCACACAAAAATTTGGGACTCGCGCGGAATTCCAGTTTTATGGCCGTAAAATTCCAAAAAATGTAATTTGGTCATGGAGGGGCGGTGAATATGGTTCCTTATGCCGTATTTGACATCCCGGAAAAATTTTAGGCGATCCGGATCCGGGGTCCCGGGACCACGGCGGAAGGCGTGGGCTATAGCACATGAAAATTTGGGACTCGCGCGGATTTCTAGTTTTATGGCCGTAAAATGCCAAAAAATGTAATTTGGTCATGGAGGGGCGGTGAATATGGTTCCTTAGGCCGTATTTGACATCCCGGAAAAATTTTAGGCGATCCGGATCCGGGGTCCCGGGACCACGGCGGAAGGCGTGGGCTATAGCACATGAAAATTTGGGACTCGCGCGGATTTCTAGTTTTATGGCCGTAAAATGCCAAAAAATGTAATTTGGTCATAGAGGGGTGGTGATATGGTTACTTAGGCCGTATTTGACATCCCGGAAAAATTTTTGGCGATCTGGATCCGGGGTCCCGGGACCACGGCGGAAGGCGTGGGCTATAGCACACGAAAATTTGGGACTCGCGCGGATTTCTAGTTTTATGGCCGTAAAATGCCAAAAAATGTAATTTGGTCATGGAATGCAAAAACATATGTTTCCTTAGACCATATTCGACGTCCCGGAAAATTTTTAGGCGATTCGGGTCCGGGGTCCCGGGCCCACGGCGGAAAGCATGGGCTATAGCACACAAAGAATTGGGACTCGCGCGGAATTCCAGTTTTATGGCCGTAAAATGCCAAAAAATGTAATTTGGTCATGGAGGGGCGGTGAATATGGTTCCTTAGGCCGTATGTGACATCCCGGAAAAATTTTAGGCGATCCGGATCCGGGGTCCCGTGACCACGGCGGAAGGCGTGGGCTATAGCACACGAAAATTTGGGACTCGCGCGGATTTCTAGTTTTATGGCCGTAAAATGCCAAAAAATATAATTTGGTCATAGAATTCCAAAACATATGTTTCCTTAGACTGTATTTGACATCCCGAAAAAATTTTAGGCGATTCGGGTCCAGGGTCCCGGGCCCACGGCGGAAGGCATGGGCTATAGCACACAAACATTAGGGACTCGCGCGGAATTCCAGTTTTATGGCCGTAAAATGCCAAAAATGTAATTTGGTCATAGAAGGGTGGTGAATATGGTTACTTAGGCCGTATTTGACATCCCGGAAAAATTTTTGGCGATCTGGATCAGGGGTCCCGGGACCACGGCGGAAGGCGTGGGCTATAGCACACGAAAATTTGGGACTCGCGCGGATTTCTAGTTTTATGGCCGTAAAATGCCAAAAAATGTAATTTGGTCATGGAATGCCAAAACATATGTTTCCTTAGACCGTATTCGACGTCCCGAAAAAATTTTAGGCGATTCGGGTCAGGGGTCCCGGGCCCACGGCGGAAGGCGTGGGCTATAGCACACAAAAATTTGGGACTCGCGCGGAATACCAGTTTTATGGCCGTAAAATGCCAAAAAATGGAATTTGGTCATGTAGGAGCGGTTAATATGGTTCCTTAGGCCGTATTTGACATCCCGAAAAATTTTTAGGCGATCCGGATCCGGGTTTTCGGGACCACGGCGGAAGGCGTGGGCTATAGCACACGAAAATTTGGGACTCGCGCGGATTTCCAGTTTATGGCCGTAAAATGCCAAAAAATGTAATTTGGTCATGGAATGCCAAAACATATGTTTCCTTAGACCGTATTCGATGTCCCGGAAAATTTTTAGGCGATTCGGGTCCGGCGTCCCGGGCCCACGGCGGAAAGCGTGGGCTATAGCACACAAAAAATTGGGACTCGCGCGGAATACCAGTTTTATGGCCGTAAAATGCCAAAAAATGGAATTTGGTCATGTAGGAGCGGTTAATATGGTTCCTTAGGCCGTATTTGACATCCCGAAAAATTTTTAGGCGATCCGGATCCGGGGTCCCGGGACCACGGCGGAAGGCGTGGGCTATAGCACACGAAAATTTGGGACTCGCGCGGATTTCCAGTTTATGGCCGTAAAATGCCAAAAAATGTAATTTTGTCATTGAATGCCAAAACATATGTTTCCTTAGACCGTATTCGACATCCCGAAAAAATTTTAGGCGATTCGGGTCCGGGGTCCCGGGCCCATGGCGGAAGGCGTGGGCTATAGCACACAAAAATTTGGGACTCGCACGGAATACCAGTTTTATGGCCGTAAAATGCCAAAAAATTGAATTTGGTCATGGAGGGGCGGTTAATATGGTTCCTTAGGCCGTATTTGACATCCCCAAAAATTTTTAGGCGATCCGGATCCGGGTTTTCGGGACCACGGCGGAAGGCGTGGGCTATAGCACACGAAAATATGGGACTCGCGCGGATTTCCAGTTTATGGCCGTAAAATGCCAAAAAATGTAATTTGGTCATGGAATGCCAAAACATATGTTTCCTTAGACCATATTTGACGTCCCGGAAAATTTTTAGGCGATTCGGGTCCGGGGTCCCGGGCCCACGGCGGAAAGCGTGGGCTATAGCACACAAAATTTTGGGACTCGCACGGAATACCAGTTTTATGGCCGTAAAATGCCAAAAAATTGAATTTGGTCATGGAGGGGCGGTTAATATGGTTCCTTAGGCCGTATTTGACATCCCCAAAAATATTTAGGCGATCCGGATCCGGGTTTTCGGGACCACGGCGGAAGGCGTGGGCTATAGCACACGAAAAATTGGGACTCGCGCGGATTTCCAGTTTATGGCCGTAAAATGCCAAAAAAAGTAATTTGGTCATGGAATTCCAAAACATATGTTTCCTTAGACCATATTCGACGTCCCGGAAAATTTTTAGGCGATTCGGGTCCGGGGTCCCGGGCCCACGGCGGAAGGCGTGGGCTATAGCACACAAAAAAATGGGACTCGCGCGGAATTCCAGTTTTATGGCCGTAAAATACCAAAAAATGTAATTTGGTCATGGAGGGGCGGTGAATGTGGTTCCTTAGGCCGTATTTGACATCCCGGAAAAATTTCAGGCGATCCGGATCCGGGGTCCCGGGACCACGGCGGAAGGCGTGGGCTATAGCACACGAAAATTTGGGACTCGCGCGGATTTCTAGTTTAATGGCCGTAAAATGCCAAAAAATATAATTTGGTCATGGAATGCCAAAACATATGTTTCCTAAGACTGTATTCGACGTCCCGAAAAATTTTTAGGCGATTCGGGTCCAGGGTCCCGGGCCCACGGCGGAAGGCGTGGGCTATAGCACACAAAAATTTGGGACTCGCGCGGAATTCCAGTTTTATGGCCGTAAAATTCCAAAAAATGTAATTTGGTCATGGAGGGGCGGTGAATATGGTTCCTTATGCCGTATTTGACATCCCGGAAAAATTTTAGGCGATCCGGATCCGGGGTCCCGGGACCACGGCGGAAGGCGTGGGCTATAGCACATGAAAATTTGGGACTCGCGCGGATTTCTAGTTTTATGGCCGTAAAATGCCAAAAAATGTAATTTGGTCATGGAGGGGCGGTGAATATGGTTCCTTAGGCCGTATTTGACATCCCGGAAAAATTTTAGGCGATCCGGATCCGGGGTCCCGGGACCACGGCGGAAGGCGTGGGCTATAGCACATGAAAATTTGGGACTCGCGCGGATTTCTAGTTTTATGGCCGTAAAATGCCAAAAAATGTAATTTGGTCATAGAGGGGTGGTGATATGGTTACTTAGGCCGTATTTGACATCCCGGAAAAATTTTTGGCGATCTGGATCCGGGGTCCCGGGACCACGGCGGAAGGCGTGGGTATAGCACACGAAAATTTGGGACTCGCGCGGATTTCTAGTTTTATGGCCGTAAAATGCCAAAAAATGTAATTTGGTCATGGAATGCAAAAACATATGTTTCCTTAGACCATATTCGACGTCCCGGAAAATTTTTAGGCGATTCGGGTCCGGGGTCCCGGGCCCACGGCGGAAAGCATGGGCTATAGCACACAAAGAATTGGGACTCGCGCGGAATTCCAGTTTTATGGCCGTAAAATGCCAAAAAATGTAATTTGGTCATGGAGGGGCGGTGAATATGGTTCCTTAGGCCGTATGTGACATCCCGGAAAAATTTTAGGCGATCCGGATCCGGGGTCCCGTGACCACGGCGGAAGGCGTGGGCTATAGCACACGAAAATTTGGGACTCGCGCGGATTTCTAGTTTTATGGCCGTAAAATGCCAAAAAATATAATTTGGTCATGGAATTCCAAAACATATGTTTCCTTAGACTGTATTTGACATCCCGAAAAAATTTTAGGCGATTCGGGTCCAGGGTCCCGGGCCCACGGCGGAAGGCATGGGCTATAGCACACAAACATTAGGGACTCGCGCGGAATTCCAGTTTTATGGCCGTAAAATGCCAAAAATGTAATTTGGTCATAGAAGGGTGGTGAATATGGTTACTTAGGCCGTATTTGACATCCCGGAAAAATTTTTGGCGATCTGGATCAGGGGTCCCGGGACCACGGCGGAAGGCGTGGGCTATAGCACACGAAAATTTGGGACTCGCGCGGATTTCTAGTTTTATGGCCGTAAAATGCCAAAAAATGTAATTTGGTCATGGAATGCCAAAACATATGTTTCCTTAGACCGTATTCGACGTCCCGAAAAAATTTTAGGCGATTCGGGTCAGGGGTCCCGGGCCCACGGCGGAAGGCGTGGGCTATAGCACACAAAAATTTGGGACTCGCGCGGAATACCAGTTTTATGGCCGTAAAATGCCAAAAAATGGAATTTGGTCATGTAGGAGCGGTTAATATGGTTCCTTAGGCCGTATTTGACATCCCGAAAAATTTTTAGGCGATCCGGATCCGGGTTTTCGGGACCACGGCGGAAGGCGTGGGCTATAGCACACGAAAATTTGGGACTCGCGCGGATTTCCAGTTTATGGCCGTAAAATGCCAAAAAATGTAATTTGGTCATGGAATGCCAAAACATATGTTTCCTTAGACCGTATTCGATGTCCCGGAAAATTTTTAGGCGATTCGGGTCCGGCGTCCCGGGCCCACGGCGGAAAGCGCGGGCTATAGCACACAAAAAATTGGGACTCGCGCGGAATACCAGTTTTATGGCCGTAAAATGCCAAAAAATGGAATTTGGTCATGTAGGAGCGGTTAATATGGTTCCTTAGGCCGTATTTGACATCCCGAAAAATTTTTAGGCGATCCGGATCCGGGGTCCCGGGACCACGGCGGAAGGCGTGGGCTATAGCACACGAAAAATTGGGACTCGCGCGGATTTCCAGTTTATGGCCGTAAAATGCCAAAAAAAGTAATTTGGTCATGGAATTCCAAAACATATGTTTCCTTAGACCATATTCGACGTCCCGGAAAATTTTTAGGCGATTCGGGTCCGGGGTCCCGGGCCCACGGCGGAAGGCGTGGGCTATAGCACACAAAAAAATGGGACTCGCGCGGAATTCCAGTTTTATGGCCGTAAAATACCAAAAAATGTAATTTGGTCATGGAGGGGCGGTGAATGTGGTTCCTTAGGCCGTATTTGACATCCCGGAAAAATTTCAGGCGATCCGGATCCGGGGTCCCGGGACCACGGCGGAAGGCGTGGGCTATAGCACACGAAAATTTGGGACTCGCGCGGATTTCTAGTTTAATGGCCGTAAAATGCCAAAAAATATAATTTGGTCATGGAATGCCAAAACATATGTTTCCTAAGACTGTATTCGACGTCCCGAAAAATTTTTAGGCGATTCGGGTCCAGGGTCCCGGGCCCACGGCGGAAGGCGTGGGCTATAGCACACAAAAATTTGGGACTCGCGCGGAATTCCAGTTTTATGGCCGTAAAATTCCAAAAAATGTAATTTGGTCATGGAGGGGCGGTGAATATGGTTCCTTATGCCGTATTTGACATCCCGGAAAAATTTTAGGCGATCCGGATCCGGGGTCCCGGGACCACGGCGGAAGGCGTGGGCTATAGCACATGAAAATTTGGGACTCGCGCGGATTTCTAGTTTTATGGCCGTAAAATGCCAAAAAATGTAATTTGGTCATGGAGGGGCGGTGAATATGGTTCCTTAGGCCGTATTTGACATCCCGGAAAAATTTTAGGCGATCCGGATCCGGGGTCCCGGGACCACGGCGGAAGGCGTGGGCTATAGCACATGAAAATTTGGGACTCGCGCGGATTTCTAGTTTTATGGCCGTAAAATGCCAAAAAATGTAATTTGGTCATAGAGGGGTGGTGATATGGTTACTTAGGCCGTATTTGACATCCCGGAAAAATTTTTGGCGATCTGGATCCGGGGTCCCGGGACCACGGCGGAAGGCGTGGGTATAGCACACGAAAATTTGGGACTCGCGCGGATTTCTAGTTTTATGGCCGTAAAATGCCAAAAAATGTAATTTGGTCATGGAATGCAAAAACATATGTTTCCTTAGACCATATTCGACGTCCCGGAAAATTTTTAGGCGATTCGGGTCCGGGGTCCCGGGCCCACGGCGGAAAGCATGGGCTATAGCACACAAAGAATTGGGACTCGCGCGGAATTCCAGTTTTATGGCCGTAAAATGCCAAAAAATGTAATTTGGTCATGGAGGGGCGGTGAATATGGTTCCTTAGGCCGTATGTGACATCCCGGAAAAATTTTAGGCGATCCGGATCCGGGGTCCCGTGACCACGGCGGAAGGCGTGGGCTATAGCACACGAAAATTTGGGACTCGCGCGGATTTCTAGTTTTATGGCCGTAAAATGCCAAAAAATATAATTTGGTCATGGAATTCCAAAACATATGTTTCCTTAGACTGTATTTGACATCCCGAAAAAATTTTAGGCGATTCGGGTCCAGGGTCCCGGGCCCACGGCGGAAGGCATGGGCTATAGCACACAAACATTAGGGACTCGCGCGGAATTCCAGTTTTATGGCCGTAAAATGCCAAAAATGTAATTTGGTCATAGAAGGGTGGTGAATATGGTTACTTAGGCCGTATTTGACATCCCGGAAAAATTTTTGGCGATCTGGATCAGGGGTCCCGGGACCACGGCGGAAGGCGTGGGCTATAGCACACGAAAATTTGGGACTCGCGCGGATTTCTAGTTTTATGGCCGTAAAATGCCAAAAAATGTAATTTGGTCATGGAATGCCAAAACATATGTTTCCTTAGACCGTATTCGACGTCCCGAAAAAATTTTAGGCGATTCGGGTCAGGGGTCCCGGGCCCACGGCGGAAGGCGTGGGCTATAGCACACAAAAATTTGGGACTCGCGCGGAATACCAGTTTTATGGCCGTAAAATGCCAAAAAATGGAATTTGGTCATGTAGGAGCGGTTAATATGGTTCCTTAGGCCGTATTTGACATCCCGAAAAATTTTTAGGCGATCCGGATCCGGGTTTTCGGGACCACGGCGGAAGGCGTGGGCTATAGCACACGAAAATTTGGGACTCGCGCGGATTTCCAGTTTATGGCCGTAAAATGCCAAAAAATGTAATTTGGTCATGGAATGCCAAAACATATGTTTCCTTAGACCGTATTCGATGTCCCGGAAAATTTTTAGGCGATTCGGGTCCGGCGTCCCGGGCCCACGGCGGAAAGCGCGGGCTATAGCACACAAAAAATTGGGACTCGCGCGGAATACCAGTTTTATGGCCGTAAAATGCCAAAAAATGGAATTTGGTCATGTAGGAGCGGTTAATATGGTTCCTTAGGCCGTATTTGACATCCCGAAAAATTTTTAGGCGATCCGGATCCGGGGTCCCGGGACCACGGCGGAAGGCGTGGGCTATAGCACACGAAAATTTGGGACTCGCGCGGATTTCCAGTTTATGGCCGTAAAATGCCAAAAAATGTAATTTTGTCATTGAATGCCAAAACATATGTTTCCTTAGACCGTATTCGACATCCCGAAAAAATTTTAGGCGATTCGGGTCCGGGGTCCCGGGCCCATGGCGGAAGGCGTGGGCTATAGCACACAAAAATTTGGGACTCGCACGGAATACCAGTTTTATGGCCGTAAAATGCCAAAAAATTGAATTTGGTCATGGAGGGGCGGTTAATATGGTTCCTTAGGCCGTATTTGACATCCCCAAAAATTTTTAGGCGATCCGGATCCGGGTTTTCGGGACCACGGCGGAAGGCGTGGGCTATAGCACACGAAAATATGGGACTCGCGCGGATTTCCAGTTTATGGCCGTAAAATGCCAAAAAATGTAATTTGGTCATGGAATGCCAAAACATATGTTTCCTTAGACCATATTTGACGTCCCGGAAAATTTTTAGGCGATTCGGGTCCGGGGTCCCGGGCCCACGGCGGAAAGCGTGGGCTATAGCACACAAAATTTTGGGACTCGCACGGAATACCAGTTTTATGGCCGTAAAATGCCAAAAAATTGAATTTGGTCATGGAGGGGCGGTTAATATGGTTCCTTAGGCCGTATTTGACATCCCCAAAAATATTTAGGCGATCCGGATCCGGGTTTTCGGGACCACGGCGGAAGGCGTGGGCTATAGCACACGAAAAATTGGGACTCGCGCGGATTTCCAGTTTATGGCCGTAAAATGCCAAAAAAAGTAATTTGGTCATGGAATTCCAAAACATATGTTTCCTTAGACCATATTCGACGTCCCGGAAAATTTTTAGGCGATTCGGGTCCGGGGTCCCGGGCCCACGGCGGAAGGCGTGGGCTATAGCACACAAAAAAATGGGACTCGCGCGGAATTCCAGTTTTATGGCCGTAAAATACCAAAAAATGTAATTTGGTCATGGAGGGGCGGTGAATGTGGTTCCTTAGGCCGTATTTGACATCCCGGAAAAATTTCAGGCGATCCGGATCCGGGGTCCCGGGACCACGGCGGAAGGCGTGGGCTATAGCACACGAAAATTTGGGACTCGCGCGGATTTCTAGTTTAATGGCCGTAAAATGCCAAAAAATATAATTTGGTCATGGAATGCCAAAACATATATTTCCTAAGACTGTATTCGACGTCCCGAAAAATTTTTAGGCGATTCGGGTCCAGGGTCCCGGGCCCACGGCGGAAGGCGTGGGCTATAGCACACAAAAATTTGGGACTCGCGCGGAATTCCAGTTTTATGGCCGTAAAATTCCAAAAAATGTAATTTGGTCATGGAGGGGCGGTGAATATGGTTCCTTATGCCGTATTTGACATCCCGGAAAAATTTTAGGCGATCCGGATCCGGGTTTTCGGGACCACGGCGGAAGGCGTGGGCTATAGCACACGAAAATTTGGGACTCGCGCGGATTTCCAGTTTTATGGCCGTAAAATGCCAAAAATGTAATTTGGTCATGGAATGCCAAAACATATGTTTCCTTAGACCGTATTCGACATCCCGAAAAAATTTTAGGCGATTCGGGTCCGGGGTCCCGGGCCCACGGCGGAAGGCGTGGGCTATAGCACACAAAAATTTGGGACTCGCACGGAATACCAGTTTTATGGCCGTAAAATGCCAAAAAATTGAATTTGGTCATGGAGGGGCGGTTAATATGGTTCCTTAGGCCGTATTTGACATCCCCAAAAATTTTTAGGCGATCCGGATCCGGGTTTTCGGGACCACGGCGGAAGGCGTGGGCTATAGCACACGAAAATTTGGGACTCGCGCGGATTTCCAGTTTATGGCCGTAAAATGCCAAAAAATGTAATTTGGTCATGGAATGCCAAAACATATATTTCCTTAGACCGTATTCGACGTCCCGTAAAATTTTTAGGCGATTCGGGTCCGGGGTCTCGGGCCCACGGCGGAAGGCGTGGGCTATAGCACACAAAAAATTGGGACTCGCGCGGAATTCCAGTTTTATGGCCGTAAAATACCAAAAAATGTAATTTGGTCATGGAGGGGCGGTGAATATGGTTCCTTAGGCCGTATTTGACATCCCGGAAAAATTTTAGGCGATCCGGATCCGGGGTCCCGGGACCACGGCGGAAGGCGTGGGCTATAGCACACGAAAATTTGGGACTCGCGCGGAATTCCAGTTTTATGGCCGTAAAATACCAAAAAATGTAATTTGGTCATGGAGGGGCGGTGAATATGGTTCCTTAGGCCGTATTTGACATCCCGAAAAAATTTTAGGCGATCCGGATCCGGGTTTTCGGGACCACGGCGGAAGGCGTGGGCTATAGCACACGAAAATTTGGGACTCGCGCGGATTTCCAGTTTTATGGCCGTAAAATGCCAAAAATGTAATTTGGTCATGGAATGCCAAAACATATGTTTCCTTAGACCGTATTCGACATCCCGAAAAAATTTTAGGCGATTCGGGTCCGGGGTCCCGGGCCCACGGCGGAAGGCGTGGGCTATAGCACACAAAAATTTGGGACTCGCACGGAATTCCAGTTTTATGGCCGTAAAATGCCAAAAAATGTAATTTGGTCATGGAGGGGCGGTTAATATGGTTCCTTAGGCCGTATTTGACATCCCCAAAAATTTTTAGGCGATCCGGATCCGGGTTTTCGGGACCACGGCGGAAGGCGTGGGCTATAGCACACGAAAATTTGGGACTCGCGCGGATTTCCAGTTTATGGCCGTAAAATGCCAAAAAATGTAATTTGGTCATGGAATGCCAAAACATATGTTTCCTTAGACCGTATTCGACGTCCGGTAAAATTTTTAGGCGATTCGGGTCCGGGGTCCCGGGCCCACGGCGGAAGGCGTGGGCTATAGCACACAAAAAAGTGGGACTCGCGCGGAATTCCAGTTTTATGGCCGTAAAATACCAAAAAATGTAATTTGGTCATGGAGGGGCGGTGAATATGGTTCCTTAGGCCGTATTTGACATCCCGGAACAATTTTAGGCGATCCGGATCCGGTGTCCCGGGACCACGGCGGAAGGCGTGGGCTATAGCACACGAAAATTTGGGACTCGCGCGGATTTCTAGTTTAATGGCCGTAAAACGCCAAAAAATATAATTTGGTCATGGAATGCAAAAACATATGTTTCCTAAGACTGTATTCGACGTCCCGAAAATTTTTTAGGCGATTCGGGTCCAGGGTCCCGGGCCCACGGCGGAAGGCGTGGGCTATAGCACACAAAAATTTGGGACTCGCGCGGAATTCCAGTTTTATGGCCGTAAAATGCCAAAAAATGTAATTTGGTCATGGAGGGGCGGTGAATATGGTTCCTTATGCCGTATTTGACATCCCGTAAAAATTTTAGGCGATCCGGATCCGGGTTTTCGGGACCACGGCTGAAGGCGTGGGCTATAGCACACGAAAATTTGGGACTCGCGCGGATTTCCAGTTTTATGGCCGTAAAATGCCAAAAATGTAATTTGGTCATGGAATGCCAAAACATATGTTTCCTTAGACCGTATTCGACATCCCAAAAAAATTTTAGGCGATTCGGGTCCGGGGTCCCGGGCCCACGGCGGAAGGCGTGGGCTATAGCACACAAAAATTTGGGACTCGCACGGAATACCAGTTTTATGGCCGTAAAATGCCAAAAAATTGAATTTGGTCATGGAGGGGCGGTTAATATGGTTCCTTAGGCCGTATTTGACATCCCCAAAAATTTTTAGGCGATCCGGATCCGGGTTTTCGGGACCACGGCGGAAGGCGTGGGCTATAGCACACGAAAATTTGGGACTCGCGCGGATTTCTAGTTTTATGGCCGTAAAATGCCAAAACATATGTTTCCTAAGACTGTATTCGACGTCCCGAAAAAATTTTAGGCGATTCGGGTCCAGGGTCCCGGGCCCACGGCGGAAGGCGTGGGCTATAGCACACAAAAATTTGGGACTCGCGCGGAATTCCAGTTTTATGGCCGTAAAATGCCAAAAAATGTAATTTGGTCATGGAGGGGCGGTGAATATGGTTCCTTATGCCGTATTTGACATCCCGGAAAAATTTTAGACGATCTGGATCCGGGGTCCCGGGACCACGGCGGAAGCCCACGCCGTCCCGGGACCACGGCGGAAGGCGTGGGCTATAGCACACGAAAATTTGGGACTCGCGCGGATTTCTAGTTTTATGGCCGTAAAATGCCAAAAAATATAATTTGGTCATGGAATGCCAAAACATATGTTTCCTTAGACTGTATTCGACGTCCCGAAAAAATTTTAGGCGATTCGGGTCCGGGGTCCCGGGCCCACGGCGGAAGGCGTGGGCTATAGCACACAAAAATTAGGGACTCGCGCGGATTTCCAGTTTATGGCCGTAAAATGCCAAAAAATGTAATTTGGTCATGGAATGCCAAAACATATGTTTCCTTAGACCATATTCGACGTCCCGGAAATTTTTTAGGCGATTCGGGTCCGGGGTCCCGGGACCACGGCGGAAGGCGTGGGCTATAGCACACGAAAATTTGGGACTCGCGCGGATTTCTAGTTTTATGGGCGTAAAATGCCAAAAAATGTAATTTGGTCATGGAATGCCAAAACATATGTTTCCTTAGACCGTATTCGACGTCCCGAAAAATTTTTAGGCAAATCGGGTCCGGGGTCCCGGGCCCACGGCGGAAGGCGTGGGCTATAGCACACAAAAATTTGGGACTCGCGCGGATTTCCAGTTTTATGGCCGTAAAATGCCAAAAAATGTAATTTGGTCATGGAATGCCAAAACATATGTTTCCTTAGACCGTATTCGACGTCCGGTAAAATTTTTAGTCGATTCGGGTCCGGGGTCCCGGGCCCACGGCGGAAGGCGTGGGCTATAGCACACAATAAATTGGGACTCGCGCGGAATTCCAGTTTTATGGCCGTAAAATACCAAAAAATGTAATTTGGTCATGGAGGGGCGGTGAATATGGTTCCTTAGGCCGTATTTGACATCCCGGAAAAATTTTAGGCGATCCGGATCCGGGTTTTCGGGACCACGGCGGAAGGCGTGGGCTATAGCACACGAAAATTTGGGACTCGCGCGGATTTCCAGTTTATGGCCGTAAAATGCCAAAAAATGTAATTTGGTCATGGAATGCCAAAACATATGTTTCCTTAGACCGTATTCGACGTCCGGTAAAATTTTTAGGCGATTCGGGTCCAGGGTCCCGGACCTACGACGGAAGGCGTGGGCTATAGCACACAAAAATTTGGGACTCGCGCGGAATACCAGTTTTATGGCCGTAAAATGCCAAAAAATGGAATTTGGTCATGGAGGAGCGGTTATTATGGTTCCTTAGGCCGTATTTGACATCCCAAAAAATTTTTAGGCGATCCGGATCCGGGTTTTCGGGACCACGGCGGAAGGCGTGGGCTATAGCACACGAAAATTTGGGACTCGCGCGGATTTCCAGTTTATGGCCGTAAAATGCCAAAAAATGTAATTTGGTCATGGAATGCCAAAACATATGTTTCCTTAGACCGTATTCGACGTCCGGTAAAATTTTTAGGCGATTCGGGTCCGGGGTCCCGGGCCCACGGCGGAAGGCGTGGGCTATAGCACACAAAAAATTGGGACTCGCGCGGAATTCCAGTTTTATGGCCGTAAAATGCCAAAAAATGTAATTTGGTCATGGAGGGGCGGTTAATATGGTTCCTTAGGCCGTATTTGACATCCCCAAAAATTTTTAGGCGATCCGGATCCGGGTTTTCGGGACCACGGCGGAAGGCGTGGGCTATAGCACACGAAAATTTGGGACTCGCGCGGATTTCCAGTTTATGGCCGTAAAATGCCAAAAAATGTAATTTGGTCATGGAATGCCAAAACATATGTTTCCTTAGACCGTATTCGACGTCCGGTAAAATTTTTAGGCGATTCGGGTCCAGGGTCCCGGACCTACGGCGGAAGGCGTGGGCTATAGCACACAAAAATTTGGGACTCGCGCGGAATTCCAGTTTTATGGCCGTAAAATGCCAAAAAATGTAATTTGGTCATGGAGGGGCGGTGAATATGGTTCCTTATGCCGTATTTGACATCCCGGAAAAATTTTAGGCGATCCGGATCCGGGGTCCCGGGACCACGGCGGAAGCCCACGCCGTCCCGGGACCTTGGCGGAAGGCGTGGGCTATAGCACACGAAAATTTGGGACTCGCGCGGATTTCCAGTTTTATGGCCGTAAAATGCCAAAAATGTAATTTGGTCATGGAATGCCAAAACATATGTTTCCTTAGACCGTATTCGACATCCCGAAAAAATTTTAGGCGATTCGGGTCCGGGGTCCCGGGCCCACGGCGGAAGGCGTGGGCTATAGCACACAAAAATTTGGGACTCGCACGGAATACCAGTTTTATGGCCGTAAAATGCCAAAAAATTGAATTTGGTCATGGAGGGGAGGTTAATATGGTTCCTTAGGCCGTATTTGACATCCCCAAAAATTTTTAGGCGATCCGGATCCGGGTTTTCGGGACCACGGCGGAAGGCGTGGGCTATAGCACACGAAAATTTGGGACTCGCGCGGATTTCCAGTTTATGGCCGTAAAATGCCAAAAAATGTAATTTGGTCATGGAATGCCAAAACATATGTTTCCTTAGACCGTATTCGACGTCCCGTAAAATTTTTAGGCGATTCGGGTCCGGGGTCCCGGGCCCACGGCGGAAGGCGTGGGCTATAGCACACAAAAAATTGGGACTCGCGCGGAATTCCAGTTTTATGGCCGTAAAATGCCAAAAAATGTAATTTGGTCATGGAGGGGCGGTTAATATGGTTCCTTAGGCCGTATTTGACATCCCCAAAAATTTTTAGGCGATCCGGATCCGGGTTTTCGGGACCACGGCGGAAGGCGTGGGCTATAGCACACGAAAATTTGGGACTCGCGCGGATTTCCAGTTTATGGCCGTAAAATGCCAAAAAATGTAATTTGGTCATGGAATGCCAAAACATATGTTTCCTTAGACCGTATTCGACGTCCCGTAAAATTTTTAGGCGATTCGGGTCCGGGGTCCCGGGCCCACGGCGGAAGGCGTGGGCTATAGCACACAAAAAATTGGGACTCGCGCGGAATTCCAGTTTTATGGCCGTAAAATGCCAAAAAATGTAATTTGGTCATGGAGGGGCGGTGAATATGGTTCCTTATGCCGTATTTGACATCCCGGAAAAATTTTAGGCGATCCGGATCCGGGGTCCCGGGACCACGGCGGAAGCCCACGCCGTCCCGGGACCTTGGCGGAAGGCGTGGGCTATAGCACACGAAAATTTGGGACTCGCGCGGATTTCCAGTTTTATGGCCGTAAAATGCCAAAAATGTAATTTGGTCATGGAATGCCAAAACATATGTTTCCTTAGACCGTATTCGACATCCCGAAAAAATTTTAGGCGATTCGGGTCCGGGGTCCCGGGCCCACGGCGGAAGGCGTGGGCTATAGCACACAAAAATTTGGGACTCGCACGGAATTCCAGTTTTATGGCCGTAAAATGCCAAAAAATGTAATTTGGTCATGGAGGGGCGGTTAATATGGTTCCTTAGGCCGTATTTGACATCCCCAAAAATTTTTAGGCGATCCGGATCCGGGTTTTCGGGACCACGGCGGAAGGCGTGGGCTATAGCACACGAAAATTTGGGACTCGCGCGGATTTCCAGTTTATGGCCGTAAAATGCCAAAAAATGTAATTTGGTCATGGAATGCCAAAACATATGTTTCCTTAGACCGTATTCGACGTCCGGTAAAATTTTTAGGCGATTCGGGTCCGGGGTCCCGGGCCCACGGCGGAAGGCGTGGGCTATAGCACACAAAAAATTGGGACTCGCGCGGAATTCCAGTTTTATGGCCGTAAAATACCAAAAAATGTAATTTGGTCATGGAGGGGCGGTGAATATGGTTCCTTAGGCCGTATTTGACATCCCGGAAAAATTTCAGGCGATCCGGATCCGGGGTCCCGGGACCACGGCGGAAGGCGTGGGCTATAGCACACGAAAATTTGGGACTCGCGCGGATTTCTAGTTTAATGGCCGTAAAATGCCAAAAAATATAATTTGGTCATGGAATGCCAAAACATATGTTTCCTAAGACTGTATTCGACGTCCTGAAAAATTTTTAGGCGATTCGGGTCCAGGGTCCCGGGCCCACGGCGGAAGGCGTGGGCTATAGCACACAAAAATTTGGGACTCGCGCGGAATTCCAGTTTTATGGCCGTAAAATGCCAAAAAATGTAATTTGGTCATGGAGGGGCGGTGAATATGGTTCCTTATGCCGTATTTGACATCCCGGAAAAATTTTAGGCGATCCGGATCCGGGGTCCCGGGACCACGGCTGAAGGCGTGGGCTATAGCACACGAAAATTTGGGACTCGCGCGGATTTCCAGTTTTATGGCCGTAAAATGCCAAAAATGTAATTTGGTCATGGAATGCCAAAACATATGTTTCCTTAGACCGTATTCGACATCCCAAAAAAATTTTAGGCGATTCGGGTCCGGGGTCCCGGGCCCACGGCGGAAGGCGTGGGCTATAGCACACAAAAATTTGGGACTCGCACGGAATACCAGTTTTATGGCCGTAAAATGCCAAAAAATTGAATTTGGTCATGGAGGGGCGGTTAATATGGTTCCTTAGGCCGTATTTGACATCCCCAAAAATTTTTAGGCGATCCGGATCCGGGTTTTCGGGACCACGGCGGAAGGCGTGGGCTATAGCACACGAAAATTTGGGACTCGCGCGGATTTCTAGTTTTATGGCCGTAAAATGCCAAAACATATGTTTCCTAAGACTGTATTCGACGTCCCGAAAAATTTTTAGGCGATTCGGGTCCAGGGTCCCGGGCCCACGGCGGAAGGCGTGGGCTATAGCACACAAAAATTTGGGACTCGCGCGGAATTCCAGTTTTATGGCCGTAAAATGCCAAAAAATGTAATTTGGTCATGGAGGGGCGGTGAATATGGTTCCTTATGCCGTATTTGACATCCCGGAAAAATTTTAGGCGATCCGGATCCGGGGTCCCGGGACCACGGCGGAAGCCCACGCCGTCCCGGGACCACGGCGGAAGGCGTGGGCTATAGCACACGAAAATTTGGGACTCGCGCGGATTTCTAGTTTTATGGCCGTAAAATGCCAAAAAATATAATTTGGTCATGGAATGCCAAAACATATGTTTCCTTAGACTGTATTCGACGT
This sequence comes from Nicotiana tabacum, assembly GCF_000715075.1. Taxonomy (NCBI): domain Eukaryota; kingdom Viridiplantae; phylum Streptophyta; class Magnoliopsida; order Solanales; family Solanaceae; genus Nicotiana; species Nicotiana tabacum. Next base: position 478,218 of record NC_134087.1, on the reverse strand, counting down.
CCCGAAAAAATTTTAGGCGATTCGGGTCCGGGGTCCCGGGCCCACGGCGGAAGGCGTGGGCTATAGCACACAAAAATTAGGGACTCGCGCGGATTTCCAGTTTATGGCCGTAAAATGCCAAAAAATGTAATTTGGTCATGGAATGCCAAAACATATGTTTCCTTAGACCATATTCGACGTCCCGGAAATTTTTTAGGCGATTCGGGTCCGGGGTCCCGGGACCACGGCGGAAGGCGTGGGCTATAGCACACGAAAATTTGGGACTCGCGCGGATTTCTAGTTTTATGGGCGTAAAATGCCAAAAAATGTAATTTGGTCATGGAATGCCAAAACATATGTTTCCTTAGACCGTATTCGACGTCCCGAAAAATTTTTAGGCGATTCGGGTCCGGGGTCCCGGGCCCACGGCGGAAGGCGTGGGCTATAGCACACAAAAATTTGGGACTCGCGCGGAATACCAGTTTTATGGCCGTAAAATGCCAAAAAATGGAATTTGGTCATGGAGGAGCGGTTATTATGGTTCCTTAGGCCGTATTTGACATCCCCAAAAATTTTTAGGCGATCCGGATCCGGGTTTTCGGGACCACGGCGGAAGGCGTGGGCTATAGCACACGAAAATTTGGGACTCGCGCGGATTTCTAGTTTTATGGCCGTAAAATGCCAAAACATATGTTTCCTAAGACTGTATTCGACGTCCCGAAAAAATTTTAGGCGATTCGGGTCCAGGGTCCCGGGCCCACGGCGGAAGGCGTGGGCTATAGCACACGAAAATTTGGGACTCGCGCGGATTTCCAGTTTTATGGCCGTAAAATGCCAAAAATGTAATTTGGTCATGGAATGCCAAAACATATGTTTCCTTAGACCGTATTCGACATCCCGAAAAAATTTTAGGCGATTCGGGTCCGGGGTCCCGGGCCCACGGCGGAAGGCGTGGGCTATAGCACACAAAAATTTGGGACTCGCACGGAATACCAGTTTTATGGCCGTAAAATGCCAAAAAATTGAATTTGGTCATGGAGGGGAGGTTAATATGGTTCCTTAGGCCGTATTTGACATCCCAAAAAATTTTTAGGCGATCCGGATCCGGGTTTTCGGGACCACGGCGGAAGGCGTGGGCTATAGCACACGAAAATTTGGGACTCGCGCGGATTTCCAGTTTATGGCCGTAAAATGCCAAAAAATGTAATTTGGTCATGGAATGCCAAAACATATGTTTCCTTAGACCGTATTCGACGTCCGGTAAAATTTTTAGGCGATTCGGGTCCGGGGTCCCGGGCCCACGGCGGAAGGCGTGGGCTATAGCACACAAAAAATTGGGACTCGCGCGGAATTCCAGTTTTATGGCCGTAAAATGCCAAAAAATGTAATTTGGTCATGGAGGGGCGGTGAATATGGTTCCTTAGGCCGTATTTGACATCCCAGAAAAATTTTTTAGGCGATTCGGGTCCGGGGTCCCGGGACCACGGCGGAAGGCGTGGGCTATAGCACACGAAAATTTGGGACTCGCGCGGATTTCTAGTTTTATGGGCGTAAAATGCCAAAAAATGTAATTTGGTCATGGAATGCCAAAACATATGTTTCCTAAGACTGTATTCGACGTCCCGAAAAAATTTTAGGCGATTCGGGTCCAGGGTCCCGGGCCCACGGCGGAAGGCGTGGGCTATAGCACACAAAAATTTGGGACTCGCGCGGAATTCCAGTTTTATGGCCGTAAAATGCCAAAAAATGTAATTTGGTCATGGAGGGGCGGTGAATATGGTTCCTTATGCCGTATTTGACATCCCGGAAAAATTTTAGGCGATCCGGATCCGGGGTCCCGGGACCACGGCGGAAGGCGTGGGCTATAGCACACGAAAATTTGGGACTCGCGCGGATTTCTAGTTTTATGGCCGTAAAATGCCAAAAAATATAATTTGGTCATGGAATGCCAAAACATATGTTTCCTTAGACTGTATTCGACGTCCCGAAAAAATTTTAGGCAATTCGGGTCCGGGGTCCCGGGCCCACGGCGGAAGGCGTGGGCTATAGCACACAAAAATTAGGGACTCGCGCGGATTTCCAGTTTATGGCCGTAAAATGCCAAAAAATGTAATTTGGTCATGGAATGCCAAAACATATGTTTCCTTAGACCATATTCGACGTCCCGGAAATTTTTTAGGCGATTCGGGTCCGGGGTCCCGGGACCACGGCGGAAGGCGTGGGCTATAGCACACGAAAATTTGGGACTCGCGCGGATTTCTAGTTTTATGGGCGTAAAATGCCAAAAAATGTAATTTGGTCATGGAATGCCAAAACATATGTTTCCTTAGACCGTATTCGACGTCCCGAAAAAATTTTAGGCGAATCAGGTCCGGGGTCCCGGGCCCACGGCGGAAGGCGTGGGCTATAGCACACAAAAATTTGGGACTCGCGCGGAATACCAGTTTTATGGCCTTAAAATGCCAAAAAATGGAATTTGGTCATGGAGGAGTGGTTATTATGGTTCCTTAGGCCGTATTTGACATCCCGAAAAATTTTTAGGCGATCCAGATCCGGGTTTTCGGGACCACGGCGGAAGGCGTGGGCTATAGCACACGAAAATTTGGGACTCGCGCGGATTTCCAGTTTATGGCCGTAAAATGCCAAAAAATGTAATTTGGTCATGGAATGCCAAAACATATGTTTCCTTAGACCGTATTCGACGTCCCGTAAAATTTTTAGGCGATTCGGGTCCGGGGTCCCGGGCCCACGGCGGAAGGCGTGGGCTATAGCACACAAAAAATTGGGACTCGCGCGGAATTCCAGTTTTATGGCCGTAAAATACCAAAAAATGTAATTTGGTCATGGAGGGGCGGTGAATATGGTTCCTTAGGCCGTATTTGACATCCCGGAAAAATTTTAGGCGATCCGGATCCGGGGTCCCGGGACCACGGCGGAAGGCGTGGGCTATAGCACACGAAAATTTGGGACTCGCGCGGATTTCTAGTTTTATGGCCGTAAAATGCCAAAAAATATAATTTGGTCATGGAATGCCAAAACATATGTTTCCTAAGACTGTATTCGACGTCCCGAAAAATTTTTAGGCGATTCGGGTCCAGGGTCCCGGGCCCACGGCGGAAGGCGTGGGCTATAGCACACAAAAATTTGGGACTCGCGCGGAATTCCAGTTTTATGGCCGTAAATTGCCAAAAAATGTAATTTGGTCATGGAGGGGAGGTGAATATGGTTCCTTAAGCCGTATTTGACATCCCGAAAAAATTTTAGGCGATCCGGATCCCGGTTTTCGGGACCACGGCGGAAGGCGTGGGCTATATCACACGAAAATTTGGGACTCGCGCGGATTTCCAGTTTTATGGCCGTAAAATGCCAAAAATGTAATTTGGTCATGGAATGCCAAAACATATGTTTCCTTAGACCGTATTCGACATCCCGAAAAAATTTTAGGCGATTCGGGTCCGGGGTCCCGGGCCCACGTCGGAAGGCGTGGGCTATAGCACACAAAAATTTGGGACTCGCACGGAATACCAGTTTTATCGCCGTAAAATGCCAAAAAATTGAATTTGGTCATGGAGGGGCGGTTAATATGGTTCCTTAGGCCGTATTTGACATCCCCAAAAATTTTTAGGCGATCCGGATCCGGGTTTTCGGGACCACGGCGGAAGGCGTGGGCTATAGCACACGAAAAATTGGGACTCGCGCGGATTTCCAGTTTATGGCCGTAAAATGCCAAAAAATGTAATTTGGTCATGGAATGCCAAAACATATGTTTCCTTAGACCGTATTCGACGTCCCGTAAAATTTTTAGGCGATTCGGGTCCGGGGTCCCGGGCCCACGGCGGAAAGCGTGGGCTATAGCACACAAAAAATTGGGACTCGCGCGGAATTCCAGTTTTATGGCCGTAAAATGCCAAAAAATGTAATTTGGTCATGGAGGGGCGGTGAATATGGTTCCTTAGGCCGTATTTGACATCCCGGAAAAATTTTAGGCGATCCGGATCCGGGGTCCCGGGACCACGGCGGAAGGCGTGGGCTATAGCACACGAAAATTTGGGACTCGCGCGGATTTCTAGTTTTATGGCCGTAAAATGCCAAAAAATATAATTTGGTCATGGAATGCCAAAACATATGTTTCCTAAGACTGTATTCGACGTCCCGAAAAATTTTTAGGCGATTCGGGTCCAGGGTCCCGGGCCCACGGCGGAAGGCGTGGGCTATAGCACACAAAAATTTGGGACTCGCGCGGAATTCCAGTTTTATGGCCGTAAATTGCCAAAAAATGTAATTTGGTCATGGAGGGGAGGTGAATATGGTTCCTTAAGCCGTATTTGACATCCCGAAAAAATTTTAGGCGATCCGGATCCCGGTTTTCGGGACCACGGCGGAAGGCGTGGGCTATATCACACGAAAATTTGGGACTCGCGCGGATTTCCAGTTTTATGGGCGTAAAATGCCAAAAATGTAATTTGGTCATGGAATGCCAAAACATATGTTTCCTTAGACCGTATTCGACATCCCGAAAAAATTTTAGGCGATTCGGGTCCGGGGTCCCGGGCCCACGTCGGAAGGCGTGGGCTATAGCACACAAAAATTTGGGACTCGCACGGAATACCAGTTTTATCGCCGTAAAATGCCAAAAAATTGAATTTGGTCATGGAGGGGCGGTTAATATGGTTCCTTAGGCCGTATTTGACATCCCCAAAAATTTTTAGGCGATCCGGATCCGGGTTTTCGGGACCACGGCGGAAGGCGTGGGCTATAGCACACGAAAAATTGGGACTCGCGCGGATTTCCAGTTTATGGCCGTAAAATGCCAAAAAATGTAATTTGGTCATGGAATGCCAAAACATATGTTTCCTTAGACCGTATTCGACGTCCCGTAAAATTTTTAGGCGATTCGGGTCCGGGGTCCCGGGCCCACGGCGGAAAGCGTGGGCTATAGCACACAAAAAATTGGGACTCGCGCGGAATTCCAGTTTTATGGCCGTAAAATGCCAAAAAATGTAATTTGGTCATGGAGGGGCGGTGAATATGGTTCCTTAGGCCGTATTTGACATCCCGGAAAAATTTTAGGCGATCCGGATCCGGGGTCCCGGGACCACGGCGGAAGGCGTGGGCTATAGCACACGAAAATTTGGGACTCGCGCGGATTTCTAGTTTTATGGCCGTAAAATGCCAAAAAATATAATTTGGTCATGGAATGCCAAAACATATGTTTCCTAAGACTGTATTCGACGTCCCGAAAAATTTTTAGGCGATTCGGGTCCAGGGTCCCGGGCCCACGGCGGAAGGCGTGGGCTATAGCACACAAAAATTTGGGACTCGCGCGGAATTCCAGTTTTATGGCCGTAAATTGCCAAAAAATGTAATTTGGTCATGGAGGGGAGGTGAATATGGTTCCTTAAGCCGTATTTGACATCCCGAAAAAATTTTAGGCGATCCGGATCCCGGTTTTCGGGACCACGGCGGAAGGCGTGGGCTATATCACACGAAAATTTGGGACTCGCGCGGATTTCCAGTTTTATGGGCGTAAAATGCCAAAAATGTAATTTGGTCATGGAATGCCAAAACATATGTTTCCTTAGACCGTATTCGACATCCCGAAAAAATTTTAGGCGATTCGGGTCCGGGGTCCCGGGCCCACGTCGGAAGGCGTGGGCTATAGCACACAAAAATTTGGGACTCGCACGGAATACCAGTTTTATCGCCGTAAAATGCCAAAAAATTGAATTTGGTCATGGAGGGGCGGTTAATATGGTTCCTTAGGCCGTATTTGACATCCCCAAAAATTTTTAGGCGATCCGGATCCGGGTTTTCGGGACCACGGCGGAAGGCGTGGGCTATAGCACACGAAAAATTGGGACTCGCGCGGATTTCCAGTTTATGGCCGTAAAATGCCAAAAAATGTAATTTGGTCATGGAATGCCAAAACATATGTTTCCTTAGACCGTATTCGACGTCCCGTAAAATTTTTAGGCGATTCGGGTCCGGGGTCCCGGGCCCACGGCGGAAAGCGTGGGCTATAGCACACAAAAAATTGGGACTCGCGCGGAATTCCAGTTTTATGGCCGTAAAATGCCAAAAAATGTAATTTGGTCATGGAGGGGCGGTGAATATGGTTCCTTAGGCCGTATTCGACGTCCCGGAAATTTTTTAAGTGATTCGGGTCCGGGGTCCCGGGACCACGGCGGAAGGCGTGGGCTATAGCACACGAAAATTTGGGACTCGCGCGGATTTCCAGTTTATGGCCGTAAAATGCCAAAAAATGTAATTTGGTCATGGAATGCCAAAACATATGTTTCCTTAGACCGTATTCGACGTCCCGTAAAATTTTTAGGCGATTCAGGTCCGGGGTCCCGGGCCCACGGCGGAAGGCGTGGGCTATAGCACACAAAAAATTGGGACTCGCGCGGAATTCCAGTTTTATGGCCGTAAAATACCAAAAATTGTAATTTGGTCATGGAGGGGCGGTGAATATGGTTCCTTAGGCCGTATTTGACATCCCGAAAATTTTTTTGGCGATCTGGATCCGGGGTCCCGGGACCACGGCGGAAGGCGTGGGCTATAGCACACGAAAATTTGGGACTCGCGCGGATTTCTAGTTTTATGGCCGTAAAATGCCAAAAAATGTAATTTGGTCATGGAATGCCAAAACATATGTTTCCTTAGACCGTATTCGACGTCCCGAAAAAATTTTAGGCGATTCGGGTCCGGGGTCCCGGGCCCACGGCGGAAGGCGTGGGCTATAGCACACAAAAATTTGGGACTCGCGCGGAATACCAGTTTTATGGCCGTAAAATGCCAAAAAATGGAATTTGGTCATGTAGGAGCGGTTAATATGGTTCCTTATGCCGTATTTGACATCCCGAAAAATTTTTAGGCGATCCGGATCCGGGTTTTCGGGACCACGGCGGAAGGCGTGGGCTATAGCACACGAAAATTTGGGACTCGCGCGGATTTCCAGTTTATGGCCGTAAAATGCCAAAAAATGTAATTTGGTCAAGGAATGCCGAAACATATGTTTCCTTAGACCGTATTCGATGTCCCGGAAAATTTTTAGGCGATTCGGGTCCGGGGTCCCGGGCCCACGGCGGAAAGCGTGGGCTATAGCACACAAAAAATTGGGACTCGCGCGGAATTCCAGTTTTATGGCCGTAAAATGCCAAAAAATGTAATTTGGTCATGGAGGGGCGGTGAATATGGTTCCTTAGGCCGTATTTGACATCCCGGAAAAATTTTAGGCGATCCGGATCCGGGGTCCCGGGACCACGGCGGAAGGCGTGGGCTATAGCACACGAAAATTTGGGACTCGCGCGGATTTCTAGTTTTATGGCCGTAAAATGCCAAAAAATATAATTTGGTCATGGAATGCCAAAACATATGTTTCCTAAGACTGTATTCGACGTCCCGAAAAAATTTTAGGCGATTCGGGTCCAGGGTCCCGGGCCCACGGCGGAAGGCGTGGGCTATAGCACACAAAAATTTGGGACTCGCGCGGAATTCCAGTTTTATGGCCGTAAAATGCCAAAAAATGTAATTTGGTCATGGAGGGGCGGTGAATATGGTTCCTTATGCCGTATTTGACATCCCAGAAAAATTTTAGGCGATCCGGATCCGGGGTCCCGGGACCACGGCGGAAGCCCACGCCGTCCCGGGACCACGGCGGAAGGCGTGGGCTATAGCACACGAAAATTTGGGACTCGCGCGGATTTCTAGTTTTATGGCCGTAAAATGCCAAAAAATATAATTTGGTCATGGAATGCCAAAACATATGTTTCCTTAGACTGTATTCGACGTCCCGAAAAAATTTTAGGCGATTCGGGTCCGGGGTCCCGGGCCCACGGCGGAAGGCGTGGGCTATAGCACACAAAAATTTGGGACTCGCGCGGAATACCAGTTTTATGGCCTTAAAATGCCAAAAAATGGAATTTGGTCATGGAGGAGTGGTTATTATGGTTCCTTAGGCCGTATTTGACATCCCGAAAAATTTTTAGGCGATCCAGATCCGGGTTTTCGGGACCACGGCGGAAGGCGTGGGCTATAGCACACGAAAATTTGGGACTCGCGCGGATTTCCAGTTTATGGCCGTAAAATGCCAAAAAATGTAATTTGGTCATGGAATGCCAAAACATATGTTTCCTTAGACCGTATTCGACGTCCCGTAAAATTTTTAGGCGATTCGGGTCCGGGGTCCCGGGCCCACGGCGGAAGGCGTGGGCTATAGCACACAAAAAATTGGGACTCGCGCGGAATTCCAGTTTTATGGCCGTAAAATACCAAAAAATGTAATTTGGTCATGGAGGGGCGGTGAATATGGTTCCTTAGGCCGTATTTGACATCCCGGAAAAATTTTAGGCGATCCGGATCCGGGGTCCCGGGACCACGGCGGAAGGCGTGGGCTATAGCACACGAAAATTTGGGACTCGCGCGGATTTCTAGTTTTATGGCCGTAAAATGCCAAAAAATATAATTTGGTCATGGAATGCCAAAACATATGTTTCCTAAGACTGTATTCGACGTCCCGAAAAATTTTTAGGCGATTCGGGTCCAGGGTCCCGGGCCCACGGCGGAAGGCGTGGGCTATAGCACACAAAAATTTGGGACTCGCGCGGAATTCCAGTTTTATGGCCGTAAATTGCCAAAAAATGTAATTTGGTCATGGAGGGGAGGTGAATATGGTTCCTTAAGCCGTATTTGACATCCCGAAAAAATTTTAGGCGATCCGGATCCCGGTTTTCGGGACCACGGCGGAAGGCGTGGGCTATATCACACGAAAATTTGGGACTCGCGCGGATTTCCAGTTTTATGGCCGTAAAATGCCAAAAATGTAATTTGGTCATGGAATGCCAAAACATATGTTTCCTTAGACCGTATTCGACATCCCGAAAAAATTTTAGGCGATTCGGGTCCGGGGTCCCGGGCCCACGTCGGAAGGCGTGGGCTATAGCACACAAAAATTTGGGACTCGCACGGAATACCAGTTTTATCGCCGTAAAATGCCAAAAAATTGAATTTGGTCATGGAGGGGCGGTTAATATGGTTCCTTAGGCCGTATTTGACATCCCCAAAAATTTTTAGGCGATCCGGATCCGGGTTTTCGGGACCACGGCGGAAGGCGTGGGCTATAGCACACGAAAAATTGGGACTCGCGCGGATTTCCAGTTTATGGCCGTAAAATGCCAAAAAATGTAATTTGGTCATGGAATGCCAAAACATATGTTTCCTTAGACCGTATTCGACGTCCCGTAAAATTTTTAGGCGATTCGGGTCCGGGGTCCCGGGCCCACGGCGGAAAGCGTGGGCTATAGCACACAAAAAATTGGGACTCGCGCGGAATTCCAGTTTTATGGCCGTAAAATGCCAAAAAATGTAATTTGGTCATGGAGGGGCGGTGAATATGGTTCCTTAGGCCGTATTTGACATCCCGGAAAAATTTTAGGCGATCCGGATCCGGGGTCCCGGGACCACGGCGGAAGGCGTGGGCTATAGCACACGAAAATTTGGGACTCGCGCGGATTTCTAGTTTTATGGCCGTAAAATGCCAAAAAATATAATTTGGTCATGGAATGCCAAAACATATGTTTCCTAAGACTGTATTCGACGTCCCGAAAAATTTTTAGGCGATTCGGGTCCAGGGTCCCGGGCCCACGGCGGAAGGCGTGGGCTATAGCACACAAAAATTTGGGACTCGCGCGGAATTCCAGTTTTATGGCCGTAAATTGCCAAAAAATGTAATTTGGTCATGGAGGGGAGGTGAATATGGTTCCTTAAGCCGTATTTGACATCCCGAAAAAATTTTAGGCGATCCGGATCCCGGTTTTCGGGACCACGGCGGAAGGCGTGGGCTATATCACACGAAAATTTGGGACTCGCGCGGATTTCCAGTTTTATGGGCGTAAAATGCCAAAAATGTAATTTGGTCATGGAATGCCAAAACATATGTTTCCTTAGACCGTATTCGACATCCCGAAAAAATTTTAGGCGATTCGGGTCCGGGGTCCCGGGCCCACGTCGGAAGGCGTGGGCTATAGCACACAAAAATTTGGGACTCGCACGGAATACCAGTTTTATCGCCGTAAAATGCCAAAAAATTGAATTTGGTCATGGAGGGGCGGTTAATATGGTTCCTTAGGCCGTATTTGACATCCCCAAAAATTTTTAGGCGATCCGGATCCGGGTTTTCGGGACCACGGCGGAAGGCGTGGGCTATAGCACACGAAAAATTGGGACTCGCGCGGATTTCCAGTTTATGGCCGTAAAATGCCAAAAAATGTAATTTGGTCATGGAATGCCAAAACATATGTTTCCTTAGACCGTATTCGACGTCCCGTAAAATTTTTAGGCGATTCGGGTCCGGGGTCCCGGGCCCACGGCGGAAAGCGTGGGCTATAGCACACAAAAAATTGGGACTCGCGCGGAATTCCAGTTTTATGGCCGTAAAATGCCAAAAAATGTAATTTGGTCATGGAGGGGCGGTGAATATGGTTCCTTAGGCCGTATTTGACATCCCGGAAAAATTTTAGGCGATCCGGATCCGGGGTCCCGGGACCACGGCGGAAGGCGTGGGCTATAGCACACGAAAATTTGGGACTCGCGCGGATTTCTAGTTTTATGGCCGTAAAATGCCAAAAAATATAATTTGGTCATGGAATGCCAAAACATATGTTTCCTAAGACTGTATTCGACGTCCCGAAAAATTTTTAGGCGATTCGGGTCCAGGGTCCCGGGCCCACGGCGGAAGGCGTGGGCTATAGCACACAAAAATTTGGGACTCGCGCGGAATTCCAGTTTTATGGCCGTAAATTGCCAAAAAATGTAATTTGGTCATGGAGGGGAGGTGAATATGGTTCCTTAAGCCGTATTTGACATCCCGAAAAAATTTTAGGCGATCCGGATCCCGGTTTTCGGGACCACGGCGGAAGGCGTGGGCTATATCACACGAAAATTTGGGACTCGCGCGGATTTCCAGTTTTATGGGCGTAAAATGCCAAAAATGTAATTTGGTCATGGAATGCCAAAACATATGTTTCCTTAGACCGTATTCGACATCCCGAAAAAATTTTAGGCGATTCGGGTCCGGGGTCCCGGGCCCACGTCGGAAGGCGTGGGCTATAGCACACAAAAATTTGGGACTCGCACGGAATACCAGTTTTATCGCCGTAAAATGCCAAAAAATTGAATTTGGTCATGGAGGGGCGGTTAATATGGTTCCTTAGGCCGTATTTGACATCCCCAAAAATTTTTAGGCGATCCGGATCCGGGTTTTCGGGACCACGGCGGAAGGCGTGGGCTATAGCACACGAAAAATTGGGACTCGCGCGGATTTCCAGTTTATGGCCGTAAAATGCCAAAAAATGTAATTTGGTCATGGAATGCCAAAACATATGTTTCCTTAGACCGTATTCGACGTCCCGTAAAATTTTTAGGCGATTCGGGTCCGGGGTCCCGGGCCCACGGCGGAAAGCGTGGGCTATAGCACACAAAAAATTGGGACTCGCGCGGAATTCCAGTTTTATGGCCGTAAAATGCCAAAAAATGTAATTTGGTCATGGAGGGGCGGTGAATATGGTTCCTTAGGCCGTATTCGACGTCCCGGAAATTTTTTAAGTGATTCGGGTCCGGGGTCCCGGGACCACGGCGGAAGGCGTGGGCTATAGCACACGAAAATTTGGGACTCGCGCGGATTTCCAGTTTATGGCCGTAAAATGCCAAAAAATGTAATTTGGTCATGGAATGCCAAAACATATGTTTCCTTAGACCGTATTCGACGTCCCGTAAAATTTTTAGGCGATTCAGGTCCGGGGTCCCGGGCCCACGGCGGAAGGCGTGGGCTATAGCACACAAAAAATTGGGACTCGCGCGGAATTCCAGTTTTATGGCCGTAAAATACCAAAAATTGTAATTTGGTCATGGAGGGGCGGTGAATATGGTTCCTTAGGCCGTATTTGACATCCCGAAAATTTTTTTGGCGATCTGGATCCGGGGTCCCGGGACCACGGCGGAAGGCGTGGGCTATAGCACACGAAAATTTGGGACTCGCGCGGATTTCTAGTTTTATGGCCGTAAAATGCCAAAAAATGTAATTTGGTCATGGAATGCCAAAACATATGTTTCCTTAGACCGTATTCGACGTCCCGAAAAAATTTTAGGCGATTCGGGTCCGGGGTCCCGGGCCCACGGCGGAAGGCATGGGCTATAGCACACAAAAATTTGGGACTCGCGCGGAATACCAGTTTTATGGCCGTAAAATGCCAAAAAATGGAATTTGGTCATGTAGGAGCGGTTAATATGGTTCCTTATGCCGTATTTGACATCCCGAAAAATTTTTAGGCGATCCGGATCCGGGTTTTCGGGACCACGGCGGAAGGCGTGGGCTATAGCACACGAAAATTTGGGACTCGCGCGGATTTCCAGTTTATGGCCGTAAAATGCCAAAAAATGTAATTTGGTCAAGGAATGCCGAAACATATGTTTCCTTAGACCGTATTCGATGTCCCGGAAAATTTTTAGGCGATTCGGGTCCGGGGTCCCGGGCCCACGGCGGAAAGCGTGGGCTATAGCACACAAAAAATTGGGACTCGCGCGGAATTCCAGTTTTATGGCCGTAAAATGCCAAAAAATGTAATTTGGTCATGGAGGGGCGGTGAATATGGTTCCTTAGGCCGTATTTGACATCCCGGAAAAATTTTAGGCGATCCGGATCCGGGGTCCCGGGACCACGGCGGAAGGCGTGGGCTATAGCACACGAAAATTTGGGACTCGCGCGGATTTCTAGTTTTATGGCCGTAAAATGCCAAAAAATATAATTTGGTCATGGAATGCCAAAACATATGTTTCCTAAGACTGTATTCGACGTCCCGAAAAAATTTTAGGCGATTCGGGTCCAGGGTCCCGGGCCCACGGCGGAAGGCGTGGGCTATAGCACACAAAAATTTGGGACTCGCGCGGAATTCCAGTTTTATGGCCGTAAAATGCCAAAAAATGTAATTTGGTCATGGAGGGGCGGTGAATATGGTTCCTTATGCCGTATTTGACATCCCAGAAAAATTTTAGGCGATCCGGATCCGGGGTCCCGGGACCACGGCGGAAGCCCACGCCGTCCCGGGACCACGGCGGAAGGCGTGGGCTATAGCACACGAAAATTTGGGACTCGCGCGGATTTCTAGTTTTATGGCCGTAAAATGCCAAAAAATATAATTTGGTCATGGAATGCCAAAACATATGTTTCCTTAGACTGTATTCGACGTCCCGAAAAAATTTTAGGCGATTCGGGTCCGGGGTCCCGGGCCCACGGCGGAAGGCGTGGGCTATAGCACACAAAAATTAGGGACTCGCGCGGATTTCCAGTTTATGGCCGTAAAATGCCAAAAAATGTAATTTGGTCATGGAGGGGCGGTGAATATGGTTCCTTAGGCCGTATTTGACATCCCGGAAAAATTTTAGGCGATCCGGATCCGGGGTCCCGGGACCACGGCGGAAGGCGTGGGCTATAGCACACGAAAATTTGGGACTCGCGCGGATTTCTAGTTTTATGGCCGTAAAATGCCAAAAAATATAATTTGGTCATGGAATGCCAAAACATATGTTTCCTTAGACCGTATTCGACGTCCCGAAAAATTTTTAGGCGATTCGGGTCCAGGGTCCCGGGCCCACGGCGGAAGGCGTGGGCTATAGCACACAAAAAATTGGGACTCGCGCGGAATTCCAGTTTTATGGCCGTAAAATGCCAAAAAATGTAATTTGGTCATGGAGGGGCGGTGAATATGGTTCCTTATGCCGTATTTGACATCCCGGAAAAATTTTAGGCGATCCGGATCCGGGGTCCCGGGACCACGGCGGAAGCCCACGCCGTCCCGGGACCACGGCGGAAGGCGTGGGCTATAGCACACGAAAATTTGGGACTCGCGCGGATTTCTAGTTTTATGGCCGTAAAATGCCAAAAAATATAATTTGGTCATGGAATGCCAAAACATATGTTTCCTTAGACTGTATTCGACGTCCCGAAAAATTTTTAGGCGATTCGGGTCCAGGGTCCCGGGCCCACGGCGGAAGGCGTGGGCTATAGCACACAAAAATTAGGGACTCGCGCGGAATTCCAGTTTTATGGCCGTAAAATGCCAAAAAATGTAATTTGGTCATGGAGGGGCGGTGAATATGGTTCCTTATGCCGTATTTGACATCCCAGAAAAATTTTAGGCGATCCGGATCCGGGGTCCCGGGACCACGGCGGAAGCCCACGCCGTCCCGGGACCACGGCGGAAGGCGTGGGCTATAGCACACGAAAATTTGGGACTCGCGCGGATTTCTAGTTTTATGGCCGTAAAATGCCAAAAAATATAATTTGGTCATGGAATGCCAAAACATATGTTTCCTTAGACTGTATTCGACGTCCCGAAAAAATTTTAGGCGATTCGGGTCCGGGGTCCCGGGCCCACGGCGGAAGGCGTGGGCTATAGCACACAAAAATTAGGGACTCGCGCGGATTTCCAGTTTTATGGCCGTAAAATGCCAAAAAATGTAATTTGGTCATGGAGGGGCGGTGAATATGGTTCCTTAGGCCGTATTTGACATCCCGGAAAAATTTTAGGCGATCCGGATCCGGGGTCCCGGGACCACGGCGGAAGGCGTGGGCTATAGCACACGAAAATTTGGGACTCGCGCGGATTTCTAGTTTTATGGCCGTAAAATGCCAAAAAATATAATTTGGTCATGGAATGCCAAAACATATGTTTCCTAAGACTGTATTCGACGTCCCGAAAAAATTTTAGGCGATTCGGGTCCAGGGTCCCGGGCCCACGGCGGAAGGCGTGGGCTATAGCACACAAAAATTTGGGACTCGCGCGGAATTCCAGTTTTATGGCCGTAAAATGCCAAAAAATGTAATTTGGTCATGGAGGGGCGGTGAATATGGTTCCTTATGCCGTATTTGACATCCCAGAAAAATTTTAGGCGATCCGGATCCGGGGTCCCGGGACCACGGCGGAAGCCCACGCCGTCCCGGGACCACGGCGGAAGGCGTGGGCTATAGCACACGAAAATTTGGGACTCGCGCGGATTTCTAGTTTTATGGCCGTAAAATGCCAAAAAATATAATTTGGTCATGGAATGCCAAAACATATGTTTCCTTAGACTGTATTCGACGTCCCGAAAAAATTTTAGGCGATTCGGGTCCGGGGTCCCGGGCCCACGGCGGAAGGCGTGGGCTATAGCACACAAAAATTAGGGACTCGCGCGGATTTCCAGTTTATGGCCGTAAAATGCCAAAAAATGTAATTTTGTCATGGAATGCCAAAACATATGTTTCCTTAGACCATATTCGACGTCCCGGAAATTTTTTAAGTGATTCGGGTCCGGGGTCCCGGGACCACGGCGGAAGGCGTGGGCTATAGCACACGAAAATTTGGGACTCGCGCGGATTTCCAGTTTATGGCCGTAAAATGCCAAAAAATGTAATTTGGTCATGGAATGCCAAAACATATGTTTCCTTAGACCGTATTCGACGTCCCGTAAAATTTTTAGGCGATTCAGGTCCGGGGTCCCGGGCCCACGGCGGAAGGCGTGGGCTATAGCACACAAAAAATTGGGACTCGCGCGGAATTCCAGTTTTATGGCCGTAAAATACCAAAAATTGTAATTTGGTCATGGAGGGGCGGTGAATATGGTTCCTTAGGCCGTATTTGACATCCCGAAAATTTTTTTGGCGATCTGGATCCGGGGTCCCGGGACCACGGCGGAAGGCGTGGGCTATAGCACACGAAAATTTGGGACTCGCGCGGATTTCTAGTTTTATGGCCGTAAAATGCCAAAAAATATAATTTGGTCATGGAATGCCAAGACATATGTTTCCTTAGACCGTATTCGACGTCCCGAAAAAATTTTAGGCGATTCGGGTCCGGGGTCCCGGGCCCACGGCGGAAGGCGTGGGCTATAGCACACAAAAATTTGGGACTCGCGCGGAATACCAGTTTTATGGCCGTAAAATGCCAAAAAATGGAATTTGGTCATGTAGGAGCGGTTAATATGGTTCCTTATGCCGTATTTGACATCCCGAAAAATTTTTAGGCGATCCGGATCCGGGTTTTCGGGACCACGGCGGAAGGCGTGGGCTATAGCACACGAAAATTTGGGACTCGCGCGGATTTCCAGTTTATGGCCGTAAAATGCCAAAAAATGTAATTTGGTCAAGGAATGCCGAAACATATGTTTCCTTAGACCGTATTCGATGTCCCGGAAAATTTTTAGGCGATTCGGGTCCGGGGTCCCGGGCCCACGGCGGAAAGCGTGGGCTATAGCACACAAAAAATTGGGACTCGCGCGGAATTCCAGTTTTATGGCCGTAAAATGCCAAAAAATGTAATTTGGTCATGGAGGGGCGGTGAATATGGTTCCTTAGGCCGTATTTGACATCCCGGAAAAATTTTAGGCGATCCGGATCCGGGGTCCCGGGACCACGGCGGAAGGCGTGGGCTATAGCACACGAAAATTTGGGACTCGCGCGGATTTCTAGTTTTATGGCCGTAAAATGCCAAAAAATATAATTTGGTCATGGAATGCCAAAACATATGTTTCCTAAGACTGTATTCGACGTCCCGAAAAAATTTTAGGCGATTCGGGTCCAGGGTCCCGGGCCCACGGCGGAAGGCGTGGGCTATAGCACACAAAAATTTGGGACTCGCGCGGAATTCCAGTTTTATGGCCGTAAAATGCCAAAAAATGTAATTTGGTCATGGAGGGGCGGTGAATATGGTTCCTTATGCCGTATTTGACATCCCGGAAAAATTTTAGGCGATCCGGATCCGGGGTCCCGGGACCACGGCGGAAGCCCACGCCGTCCCGGGACCACGGCGGAAGGCGTGGGCTATAGCACACGAAAATTTGGGACTCGCGCGGATTTCTAGTTTTATGGCCGTAAAATGCCAAAAAATATAATTTGGTCATGGAATGCCAAAACATATGTTTCCTTAGACTGTATTCGACGTCCCGAAAAAATTTTAGGCGATTCGGGTCCGGGGTCCCGGGCCCACGGCGGAAGGCGTGGGCTATAGCACACAAAAATTAGGGACTCGCGCGGATTTCCAGTTTATGGCCGTAAAATGCCAAAAAATGTAATTTGGTCATGGAATGCCAAAACATATGTTTCCTTAGACCATATTCGACGTCCCGGAAATTTTTTAAGTGATTCGGGTCCGGGGTCCCGGGACCACGGCGGAAGGCGTGGGCTATAGCACACGAAAATTTGGGACTCGCGCGGATTTCCAGTTTATGGCCGTAAAATGCCAAAAAATGTAATTTGGTCATGGAATGCCAAAACATATGTTTCCTTAGACCGTATTCGACGTCCCGTAAAATTTTTAGGCGATTCAGGTCCGGGGTCCCGGGCCCACGGCGGAAGGCGTGGGCTATAGCACACAAAAAATTGGGACTCGCGCGGAATTCCAGTTTTATGGCCGTAAAATACCAAAAAATGTAATTTGGTCATGGAGGGGCGGTGAATATGGTTCCTTAGGCCGTATTTGACATCCCGGAAAAATTTTAGGCGATCCGGATCCGGGGTCCCGGGACCACGGCGGAAGGCGTGGGCTATAGCACACGAAAATTTGGGACTCGCGCGGATTTCTAGTTTTATGGCCGTAAAATGCCAAAAAATATAATTTGGTCATGGAATGCCAAGACATATGTTTCCTAAGACTGTATTCGACGTCCCGAAAAATTTTTAGGCGATTCGGGTCCAGGGTCCCGGGCCCACGGCGGAAGGCGTGGGCTATAGCACACAAAAATTTGGGACTCGCGCGGAATTCCAGTTTTATGGCCGTAAAATGCCAAAAAATGTAATTTGGTCATGGAGGGGCGGTGAATATGGTTCCTTATGCCGTGTTTGACATCCCGGAAAAATTTTAGGCGATCCGGATCCGGGGTCCCGGGACCACGGCGGAAGCCCACGCCGTCCCGGGACCACGGCGGAAGGCGCGGGCTATAGCACACGAAAATTTGGGACTCGCGCGGATTTCCAGTATTATGGCCGTAAAATGCCAAAAATGTAATTTGGTCATGGAATGCCAAAACATATGTTTCCTTAGACCGTATTCGACATCCCGAAAAAATTTTAGGCGATTCGGGTCCGGGGTCCCGGGCCCACGGCGGAAGGCGTGGGCTATAGCACACAAAAATTTGGGACTCGCACGGAATACCAGTTTTATGGCCGTAAAATGCCAAAAAATTGAATTTGGTCATGGAGGGGCGGTTAATATGGTTCCTTAGGCCGTATTTGACATCCCCAAAAATTTTTAGGCGATCCGGATCCGGGTTTTCGGGACCACGGCGGAAGGCGTGGGCTATAGCACACGAAAATTTGGGACTCGCGCGGATTTCTAGTTTTATGGCCGTAAAATGCCAAAACATATGTTTCCTAAGACTGTATTCGACGTCCCGAAAAAATTTTAGGCGATTCGGGTCCAGGGTCCCGGGCCCACGGCGGAAGGCGTGGGCTATAGCACACAAAAATTTGGGACTCGAGCGGAATTCCAGTTTTATGGCCGTAAAATGCCAAAAAATGTAATTTGGTCATGGAGGGGCGGTGAATATGGTTCCTTATGCCGTATTTGACATCCCGGAAAAATTTTAGGCGATCCAGATCCGGGGTCCCGGGACCACGGCGGAAGCCCACGCCGTCCCGGGACCACGGCGGAAGGCGTGGGCTATAGCACATGAAAATTTGGGACTCGCGCGGATTTCTAATTTTATGGCCGTAAAATGCCAAAAAATATAATTTGGTCATGGAATGCCAAAACATATGTTTCCTTAGACTGTATTCGACGTCCCGAAAAAATTTTAGGCGATTCGGGTCCGGGGTCCCGGGCCCACGGCGGAAGGCGTGGGCTATAGCACACAAAAATTAGGGACTCGCGCGGATTTCCAGTTTATGGCCGTAAAATGCCAAAAAATGTAATTTGGTCATGGAATGCCAAAACATATGTTTCCTTAGACCATATTCGACGTCCCGGAAATTTTTTAGGCGATTCGGGTCCGGGGTCCCGGGACCACGGCGGAAGGCGTGGGCTATAGCACACGAAAATTTGGGACTCGCGCGGATTTCTAGTTTTATGGGCGTAAAATGCCAAAAAATGTAATTTGGTCATGGAATGCCAAAACATATGTTTCCTTAGACCGTATTCGACGTCCCGAAAAAATTTTAGGCGAATCAGGTCCGGGGTCCCGGGCCCACGGCGGAAGGCGTGGGCTATAGCACACAAAAATTTGGGACTCGCGCGGAATACCAGTTTTATGGCCGTAAAATGCCAAAAAATGGAATTTGGTCATGGAGGAGTGGTTATTATGGTTCCTTAGGCCGTATTTGACATCCCGAAAAATTTTTAGGCGATCCAGATCCGGGTTTTCGGGACCACGGCGGAAGGCGTGGGCTATAGCACACGAAAATTTGGGACTCGCGCGGATTTCCAGTTTATGGCCGTAAAATGCCAAAAAATGTAATTTGGTCATGGAATGCCAAAACATATGTTTCCTTAGACCGTATTCGACGTCCCGTAAAATTTTTAGGCGATTCGGGTCCGGGGTCCCGGGCCCACGGCGGAAGGCGTGGGCTATAGCACACAAAAAATTGGGACTCGCGCGGAATTCCAGTTTTATGGCCGTAAAATACCAAAAAATGTAATTTGGTCATGGAGGGGCGGTGAATATGGTTCCTTAGGCCGTATTTGACATCCCGGAAAAATTTTAGGCGATCCGGATCCGGTGTCCCGGGACCACGGCGGAAGGCGTGGGCTATAGCACACGAAAATTTGGGACTCGCGCGGATTTCTAGTTTTATGGCCGTAAAATGCCAAAAAATATAATTTGGTCATGGAATGCCAAAACATATGTTTCCTAAGACTGTATTCGACTTCCCGAAAAATTTTTAGGCGATTCGGGTCCAGGGTCCCGGGCCCACGGCGGAAGGCGTGGGCTATAGCACACAAAAATTTGGGACTCGCGCGGAATTCCAGTTTTATGGCCGTAGAATGCAAAAAAATGTAATTTGGTTATGGAGGGGAGGTGAATATGGTTCCTTAAGCCGTATTTGACATCCCGAAAAAATTTTAGGCGATCCGGATCCCGGTTTTCGGGACCACGGCGGAAGGCGTGGGCTATATCACACGAAAATTTGGGACTCGCGCGGATTTCCAGTTTTATGGCCGTAAAATGCCAAAAATGTAATTTGTTCATGGAATGCCAAAACATATGTTTCCTTAGACCGTATTCGACATCCCGAAAAAATTTTAGGCGATTCGGGTCCGGGGTCCCGGGCCCACGACGGAAGGCGTGGGCTATAGCACACAAAAATTTGGGACTCGCACGGAATACCAGTTTTATCGCCGTAAAATGCCAAAAAATTGAATTTGGTCATGGAGGGGCGGTTAATATGGTTCCTTAGGCCGTATTTGACATCCCTAAAAATTTTTAGGCGATCCGGATCCGGGTTTTCGGGACCACGGCGGAAGGCGTGGGCTATAGCACACGAAAAATTGGGACTCGCGCGGATTTCCAGTTTATGGCCGTAAAATGCCAAAAAATGTAATTTGGTCATGGAATGCCAAAACATATGTTTCCTTAGACCGTATTCGACGTCCCGTAAAATTTTTAGGCGATTCGGGTCCGGGGTCCCGGGCCCACGGCGGAAAGCGTGGGCTATAGCACACAAAAAATTGGGACTCGCGCGGAATTCCAGTTTTATGGCCGTAAAATGCCAAAAAATGTAATTTGGTCATGGAGGGGCGGTGAATATGGTTCCTTAGGCCGTATTTGACATCCCGGAAAAATTTTAGGCGATCCGGATCCGGGGTCCCGGGACCACGGCGGAAGGCGTGGGCTATAGCACACGAAAATTTGGGACTCGCGCGGATTTCTAGTTTTATGGCCGTAAAATGCCAAAAAATATAATTTGGTCATGGAATTCCAAAACATATGTTTCCTTAGACTGTATTTGACGTCCCGAAAAATTTTTAGGCGATTCGGGTCCAGGGTCCCGGGCCCACGGCGGAAGGCGTGGGCTATAGCACACAAAAATTAGGGACTCGCGCGGAATTCCAGTTTTATGGCCGTAAAATGCCAAAAAATGTAATTTGGTCATAGAGGGGTGGTGAATATGGTTACTTAGGCCGTATTTGACATCCCGGAAAATTTTTTGGCGATCTGGATCCGGGGTCCCGGGACCACGGCGGAAGGCGTGGGCTATAGCACACGAAAATTTGGGACTCGCACGGAATACCAGTTTTATGGCCGTAAAATGCCAAAAAATTGAATTTGGTCATGGAGGGGCGGTTAATATGGTTCCTTAGGCCGTATTTGACATCCCTAAAAATTTTTAGGCGATCCGGATCCGGGTTTTCGGGACCACGGCGGAAGGCGTGGGCTATAGCACACGAAAAATTGGGACTCGCGCGGATTTCCAGTTTATGGCCGTAAAATGCCAAAAAATGTAATTTGGTCATGGAATGCCAAAACATATGTTTCCTTAGACCGTATTCGACGTCCCGTAAAATTTTTAGGCGATTCGGGTCCAGGGTCCCGGGCCCACGGCGGAAGGCGTGGGCTATAGCACACAAAAATTTGGGACTCGAGCGGAATTCCAGTTTTATGGCCGTAAAATGCCAAAAAATGTAATTTGGTCATGGAGGGGCGGTGAATATGGTTCCTTATGCCGTATTTGACATCCCGGAAAAATTTTAGGCGATCCGGATCCGGGGTCCCGGGACCACGGCGGAAGCCCACGCCGTCCCGGGACCACGGCGGAAGGCGTGGGCTATAGCACATGAAAATTTGGGACTCGCGCGGATTTCTAGTTTTATGGCCGTAAAATGCCAAAAAATATAATTTGGTCATGGAATGCCAAAACATATGTTTCCTTAGACTGTATTCGACGTCCCGAAAAAATTTTAGGCGATTCGGGTCCGGGGTCCCGGGCCCACGGCGGAAGGCGTGGGCTATAGCACACAAAAATTAGGGACTCGCGCGGATTTCCAGTTTATGGCCGTAAAATGCCAAAAAATGTAATTTGGTCATGGAATGCCAAAAGATATGTTTCCTTAGACCATATTCGACGTCCCGGAAATTTTTTAGGCGATTCGGGTCCGGGGTCCCGGGACCACGGCGGAAGGCGTGGGCTATAGCACACGAAAATTTGGGACTCGCGCGGATTTCTAGTTTTATGGGCGTAAAATGCCAAAAAATGTAATTTGGTCATGGAATGCCAAAACATATGTTTCCTTAGACCGTATTCGACGTCCCGAAAAAATTTTAGGCGAATCAGGTCCGGGGTCCCGGGCCCACGGCGGAAGGCGTGGGCTATAGCACACAAAAATTTGGGACTCGCGCGGAATATCAGTTTTATGGCCGTAAAATGCCAAAAAATGGAATTTGGTTATGGAGGGGAGGTGAATATGGTTCCTTAGGCCGTATTTGACATCCCGAAAAATTTTTAGGCGATCCGGATCCGGGTTTTCGGGACCACGGCGGAAGGCGTGGGCTATAGCACACGAAAATTTGGGACTCGCGCGGATTTCCAGTTTATGGCCGTAAAATGCCAAAAAATGTAATTTGGTCATGGAATGCCAAAACATATGTTTCCTTAGACCGTATTCGACGTCCCGTAAAATTTTTAGGCGATTCGGGTCCGGGGTCCCGGGCCCACGGCGGAAAGCGTGGGCTATAGCACACAAAAAATTGGGACTCGCGCGGAATTCCAGTTTTATGGCCGTAAAATGCCAAAAAATGTAATTTGGTCATGGAGGGGCGGTGAATATGGTTCCTTAGGCCGTATTTGACATCCCGGAAAAATTTTAGGCGATCCGGATCCGGGGTCCCGGGACCACGGCGGAAGGCGTGGGCTATAGCACACGAAAATTTGGGACTCGCGCGGATTTCTAGTTTTATGGCCGTAAAATGCCAAAAAATATAATTTGGTCATGGAATTCCAAAACATATGTTTCCTTAGACTGTATTTGACGTCCCGAAAAATTTTTAGGCGATTCGGGTCCAGGGTCCCGGGCCCACGGCGGAAGGCGTGGGCTATAGCACACAAAAATTAGGGACTCGCGCGGAATTCCAGTTTTATGGCCGTAAAATGCCAAAAAATGTAATTTGGTCATAGAGGGGTGGTGAATATGGTTACTTAGGCCGTATTTGACATCCCGGAAAATTTTTTGGCGATCTGGATCCGGGGTCCCGGGACCACGGCGGAAGGCGTGGGCTATAGCACACGAAAATTTGGGACTCGCACGGAATACCAGTTTTATGGCCGTAAAATGCCAAAAAATTGAATTTGGTCATGGAGGGGCGGTTAATATGGTTCCTTAGGCCGTATTTGACATCCCTAAAAATTTTTAGGCGATCCGGATCCGGGTTTTCGGGACCACGGCGGAAGGCGTGGGCTATAGCACACGAAAAATTGGGACTCGCGCGGATTTCCAGTTTATGGCCGTAAAATGCCAAAAAATGTAATTTGGTCATGGAATGCCAAAACATATGTTTCCTTAGACCGTATTCGACGTCCCGTAAAATTTTTAGGCGATTCGGGTCCAGGGTCCCGGGCCCACGGCGGAAGGCGTGGGCTATAGCACACAAAAATTTGGGACTCGAGCGGAATTCCAGTTTTATGGCCGTAAAATGCCAAAAAATGTAATTTGGTCATGGAGGGGCGGTGAATATGGTTCCTTATGCCGTATTTGACATCCCGGAAAAATTTTAGGCGATCCGGATCCGGGGTCCCGGGACCACGGCGGAAGCCCACGCCGTCCCGGGACCACGGCGGAAGGCGTGGGCTATAGCACATGAAAATTTGGGACTCGCGCGGATTTCTAGTTTTATGGCCGTAAAATGCCAAAAAATATAATTTGGTCATGGAATGCCAAAACATATGTTTCCTTAGACTGTATTCGACGTCCCGAAAAAATTTTAGGCGATTCGGGTCCGGGGTCCCGGGCCCACGGCGGAAGGCGTGGGCTATAGCACACAAAAATTAGGGACTCGCGCGGATTTCCAGTTTATGGCCGTAAAATGCCAAAAAATGTAATTTGGTCATGGAATGCCAAAAGATATGTTTCCTTAGACCATATTCGACGTCCCGGAAATTTTTTAGGCGATTCGGGTCCGGGGTCCCGGGACCACGGCGGAAGGCGTGGGCTATAGCACACGAAAATTTGGGACTCGCGCGGATTTCTAGTTTTATGGGCGTAAAATGCCAAAAAATGTAATTTGGTCATGGAATGCCAAAACATATGTTTCCTTAGACCGTATTCGACGTCCCGAAAAAATTTTAGGCGAATCAGGTCCGGGGTCCCGGGCCCACGGCGGAAGGCGTGGGCTATAGCACACAAAAATTTGGGACTCGCGCGGAATATCAGTTTTATGGCCGTAAAATGCCAAAAAATGGAATTTGGTCATGGAGGAGTGGTTATTATGGTTCCTTAGGCCGTATTTGACATCCCGAAAAATTTTTAGGCGATCCAGATCCGGGTTTTCGGGACCACGGCGGAAGGCGTGGGCTATAGCACACGAAAATTTGGGACTCGCGCGGATTTCCAGTTTATGGCCGTAAAATGCCAAAAAATGTAATTTGGTCATGGAATGCCAAAACATATGTTTCCTTAGACCGTATTCGACGTCCCGTAAAATTTTTAGGCGATTCGGGTCCGGGGTCCCGGGCCCACGGCGGAAGGCGTGGGCTATAGCACACAAAAAATTGGGACTCGCGCGGAATTCCAGTTTTATGGCCGTAAAATACCAAAAAATGTAATTTGGTCATGGAGGGGCGGTGAATATGGTTCCTTAGGCCGTATTTGACATCCCGGAAAAATTTTAGGCGATCCGGATCCGGGGTCCCGGGACCACGGCGGAAGGCGTGGGCTATAGCACACGAAAATTTGGGACTCGCGCGGATTTCTAGTTTTATGGCCGTAAAATGCCAAAAAATATAATTTGGTCATGGAATGCCAAAACATATGTTTCCTAAGACTGTATTCGACGTCCCGAAAATTTTTTAGGCGATTCGGGTCCAGGGTCCCGGGCCCACGGCGGAAGGCGTGGGCTATAGCACACAAAAATTTGGGACTCGCGCGGAATTCCAGTTTTATGGCCGTAAAATGCCAAAAAATGTAATTTGGTTCATGGAGGGGAGGTGAATATGGTTCCTTAAGCCGTATTTGACATCCCGAAAAAATTTTAGGCGATCCGGATCCCGGTTTTCGGGACCACGGCGGAAGGCGTGGGCTATATCACACGAAAATTTGGGACTCGCGCGGATTTCCAGTTTTATGGCCGTAAAATGCCAAAAATGTAATTTGTTCATGGAATGCCAAAACATATGTTTCCTTAGACCGTATTCGACATCCCGAAAAAATTTTAGGCGATTCGGGTCCGGGGTCCCGGGCCCACGACGGAAGGCGTGGGCTATAGCACACAAAAATTTGGGACTCGCACGGAATACCAGTTTTATCGCCGTAAAATGCCAAAAAATTGAATTTGGTCATGGAGGGGCGGTTAATATGGTTCCTTAGGCCGTATTTGACATCCCTAAAAATTTTTAGGCGATCCGGATCCGGGTTTTCGGGACCACGGCGGAAGGCGTGGGCTATAGCACACGAAAAATTGGGACTCGCGCGGATTTCCAGTTTATGGCCGTAAAATGCCAAAAAATGTAATTTGGTCATGGAATGCCAAAACATATGTTTCCTTAGACCGTATTCGACGTCCCGTAAAATTTTTAGGCGATTCGGGTCCGGGGTCCCGGGCCCACGGCGGAAAGCGTGGGCTATAGCACACAAAAAATTGGGACTCGCGCGGAATTCCAGTTTTATGGCCGTAAAATGCCAAAAATGTAATTTGGTCATGGAGGGGCGGTGAATATGGTTCCTTAGGCCGTATTTGACATCCCGGAAAAATTTTAGGCGATCCGGATCCGGGGTCCCGGGACCACGGCGGAAGGCGTGGGCTATAGCACACGAAAATTTGGGACTCGCGCGGATTTCTAGTTTTATGGCCGTAAAATGCCAAAAAATATAATTTGGTCATGGAATTCCAAAACATATGTTTCCTTAGACTGTATTTGACGTCCCGAAAAATTTTTAGGCGATTCGGGTCCAGGGTCCCGGGCCCACGGCGGAAGGCGTGGGCTATAGCACACAAAAATTAGGGACTCGCGCGGAATTCCAGTTTTATGGCCGTAAAATGCCAAAAAATGTAATTTGGTCATAGAGGGGTGGTGAATATGGTTACTTAGGCCGTATTTGACATCCCGGAAAATTTTTTGGCGATCTGGATCCGGGGTCCTGGGACCACGGCGGAAGGCGTGGGCTATAGCACACGAAAATTTGGGACTCGCGCGGATTTCTAGTTTTATGGCCGTAAAATGCCAAAAAATGTAATTTGGTCATGGAATGCCAAAACATATGTTTCCTTAGACCGTATTCGACGTCCCGAAAAAATTTTAGGCGATTCGGGTCCGGGGTCCCGGGCCCACGGCGGAAGGCGTGGGCTATAGCACACAAAAATTTGGGACTCGCGCGGAATACCAGTTTTATGGCCGTAAAATGCCAAAAAATGGAATTTGGTCATGTATGAGCGGTTAATATGGTTCCTTATGCCGTATTTGACATCCCGAAAAATTTTTAGGCGATCCGGATCCGGGTTTTCGGGACCACGGCGGAAGGCGTGGGCTATAGCACACGAAAATTTGGGACTCGCGCGGATTTCCAGTTTATGGCCGTAAAATGCCAAAAAATGTAATTTGGTCAAGGAATGCCAAAACATGTGTTTCCTTAGACCGTATTCGATGTCCCGGAAAATTTTTAGGCGATTCGGGTCCGGGGTCCCGGGCCCACGGCGGAAAGCGTGGGCTATAGCACACAAAAAATTGGGACTCGCGCGGAATTCCAGTTTTATGGCCGTAAAATGCCAAAAAATGTAATTTGGTCATGGAGGGGCGGTGAATATGGTTCCTTAGGCCGTATTTGACATCCCGGAAAAATTTTAGGCGATCCGGATCCGGGGTCCCGGGACCACGGCGGAAGGCGTGGGCTATAGCACACGAAAATTTGGGACTCGCGCGGATTTCTAGTTTTATGGCCGTAAAATGCCAAAAAATATAATTTGGTCATGGAATGCCAAAACATATGTTTCCTAAGACTGTATTCGACGTCCCGAAAAAATTTTAGGCGATTCGGGTCCAGTGTCCCGGGCCCACGGCGGAAGGCGTGGACTATAGCACACAAAAATTTGGGACTCGCGCGGAATTCCAGTTTTATGGCCGTAAAATGCCAAAAAATGTAATTTGGTCATGGAGGGGCGGTGAATATGGTTCCTTATGCCGTATTTGACATCCCGGAAAAATTTTAGGCGATCCGGATCCGGGGTCCCGGGACCACGGCGGAAGCCCACGCCGTCCCGGGACCACGGCGGAAGGCGTGGGCTATAGCACACGAAAATTTGGGACTCGCGCGGATTTCTAGTTTTATGGCCGTAAAATGCCAAAAAATATAATTTGGTCATGGAATGCCAAAACATATGTTTCCTTAGACTGTATTCGACGTCCCGAAAAAATTTTAGGCGATTCGGGTCCGGGGTCCCGGGCCCACGGCGGAAGGCGTGGGCTATAGCACACAAAAATTAGGGACTCGCGCGGATTTCCAGTTTATGGCCGTAAAATGCCAAAAAATGTAATTTGGTCATGGAATGCCAAAACATATGTTTCCTTAGACCATATTCGACGTCCCGGAAATTTTTTAAGTGATTCGGGTCCGGGGTCCCGGGACCACGGCGGAAGGCGTGGGCTATAGCACACGAAAATTTGGGACTCGCGCGGATTTCCAGTTTATGGCCGTAAAATGCCAAAAAATGTAATTTGGTCATGGAATGCCAAAACATATGTTTCCTTAGACCGTATTCGACGTCCCGTAAAATTTTTAGGCGATTCAGGTCCGGGGTCCCGGGCCCACGGCGGAAGGCGTGGGCTATAGCACACAAAAAATTGGGACTCGCGCGGAATTCCAGTTTTATGGCCGTAAAATACCAAAAAATGTAATTTGGTCATGGAGGGGCGGTGAATATGGTTCCTTAGGCCGTATTTGACATCCCGGAAAAATTTTAGGCGATCCGGATCCGGGGTCCCGGGACCACGGCGGAAGGCGTGGGCTATAGCACACGAAAATTTGGGACTCGCGCGGATTTCTAGTTTTATGGCCGTAAAATGCCAAAAAATATAATTTGGTCATGGAATGCCAAAACATATGTTTCCTAAGACTGTATTCGACGTCCCGAAAAATTTTTAGGCGATTCGGGTCCAGGGTCCCGGGCCCACGGCGGAAGGCGTGGGCTATAGCACACAAAAATTTGGGACTCGCGCGGAATTCCAGTTTTATGGCCGTAAAATGCCAAAAAATGTAATTTGGTCATGGAGGGGCGGTGAATATGGTTCCTTATGCCGTGTTTGACATCCCGGAAAAATTTTAGGCGATCCGGATCCGGGGTCCTGGGACCACGGCGGAAGCCCACGCCGTCCCGGGACCACGGCGGAAGGCGCGGGCTATAGCACACGAAAATTTGGGACTCGCGCGGATTTCTAGTTTTATGGCCGTAAAATGCCAAAAAATATAATTTGGTCATGGAATGCCAAAACATATGTTTCCTTAGACTGTATTCGACGTCCCGAAAAAATTTTAGGCGATTCGGGTCCGGGGTCCCGGGCCCACGGCGGAAGGCGTGGGCTATAGCACACAAAAATTAGGGACTCGCGCGGATTTCCAGTTTATGGCCGTAAAATGCCAAAAAATGTAATTTGGTCATGGAATGCCAAAACATATGTTTCCTTAGACCATATTCGACGTCCCGGAAATTTTTTAGGCGATTCGGGTCCGGGGTCCCGGGACCACGGCGGAAGGCGTGGGCTATATCACACGAAAATTTGGGACTCGCGCGGATTTCCAGTTTTATGGCCGTAAAATGCCAAAAATGTAATTTGGTCATGGAATGCCAAAACATATGTTTCCTTAGACCGTATTCGACATCCCGAAAAAATTTTAGGCGATTCGGGTCCGGGGTCCCGGGCCCACGACGGAAGGCGTGGGCTATAGCACACAAAAATTTGGGACTCGCACGGAATACCAGTTTTATCGCCGTAAAATGCCAAAAAATTGAATTTGGTCATGGAGGGGCGGTTAATATGGTTCCTTAGGCCGTATTTGACATCCCCAAAAATTTTTAGGCGATCCGGATCCGGGTTTTCGGGACCACGGCGGAAGGCGTGGGCTATAGCACACGAAAAATTGGGACTCGCGCGGATTTCCAGTTTATGGCCGTAAAATGCCAAAAAATGTAATTTGGTCATGGAATGCCAAAACATATGTTTCCTTAGACCGTATTCGACGTCCCGTAAAATTTTTAGGCGATTCGGGTCCGGGGTCCCGGGCCCACGGCGGAAAGCGTGGGCTATAGCACACAAAAAATTGGGACTCGCGCGGAATTCCAGTTTTATGGCCGTAAAATGCCAAAAAATGTAATTTGGTCATGGAGGGGCGGTGAATATGGTTCCTTAGGCCGTATTTGACATCCCGGAAAAATTTTAGGCGATCCGGATCCGGGGTCCCGGGACCACGGCGGAAGGCGTGGGCTATAGCACACGAAAATTTGGGACTCGCGCGGATTTCTAGTTTTATGGCCGTAAAATGCCAAAAAATATAATTTGGTCATGGAATTCCAAAACATATGTTTCCTTAGACTGTATTTGACGTCCCGAAAAAATTTTAGGCGATTCGGGTCCAGGGTCCCGGGCCCACGGCGGAAGGCGTGGGCTATAGCACACAAAAATTAGGGACTCGCGCGGAATTCCAGTTTTATGGCCGTAAAATGCCAAAAAATGTAATTTGGTCATAGAGGGGTGGTGAATATGGTTACTTAGGCCGTATTTGACATCCCGGAAAATTTTTTGGCGATCTGGATCCGGGGTCCCGGGACCACGGCGGAAGGCGTGGGCTATAGCACACGAAAATTTGGGACTCGCGCGGATTTCTAGTTTTATGGCCGTAAAATGCCAAAAAATGTAATTTGGTCATGGAATGCCAAAACATATGTTTCCTTAGACCGTATTCGACGTCCCGAAAAAATTTTAGGCGATTCGGGTCCGGGGTCCCGGGCCCACGGCGGAAGGCGTGGGCTATAGCACACAAACATTTGGGACTCGCGCGGAATACCAGTTTTATGGCCGTAAAATGCCAAAAAATGGAATTTGGTCATGTAGGAGCGGTTAATATGGTTCCTTATGCCGTATTTGACATCCCGAAAAATTTTTAGGCGATCCGGATCCGGGTTTTCGGGACCACGGCGGAAGGCGTGGGCTATAGCACACGAAAATTTGGGACTCGCGCGGATTTCCAGTTTATGGCCGTAAAATGCCAAAAAATGTAATTTGGTCATGGAATGCCAAAACATATGTTTCCTTAGACCGTATTCGATGTCCCGGAAAATTTTTAGGCGATTCGGGTCCGGGGTCCCGGGCCCACGGCGGAAAGCGTGGGCTATAGCACACAAAAAATTGGGACTCGCGCGGAATTCCAGTTTTATGGCCGTAAAATGCCAAAAAATGTAATTTGGTCATGGAGGGGCGGTGAATATGGTTCCTTAGGCCGTATTTGACATCCCGGAAAAATTTTAGGCGATCCGGATCCGGGGTCCCGGGACCACGGCGGAAGGCGTGGGCTATAGCACACGAAAATTTGGGACTCGCGCGGATTTCTAGTTTTATGGCCGTAAAATGCCAAAAAATATAATTTGGTCATGGAATGCCAAAACATATGTTTCCTAAGACTGTATTCGACGTCCCGAAAAAATTTTAGGCGATTCGGGTCCAGGGTCCCGGGCCCACGGCGGAAGGCGTGGGCTATAGCACACAAAAATTTGGGACTCGCGCGGAATTCCAGTTTTATGGCCGTAAAATGCCAAAAAATGTAATTTGGTCATGGAGGGGCGGTGAATATGGTTCCTTATGCCGTATTTGACATCCCGGAAAAATTTTAGGCGATCCGGATCCGGGGTCCCGGGACCACGGCGGAAGCCCACGCCGTCCCGGGACCACGGCGGAAGGCGTGGGCTATAGCACACGAAAATTTGGGACTCGCGCGGATTTCTAGTTTTATGGCCGTAAAATGCCAAAAAATATAATTTGGTCATGGAATGCCAAAACATATGTTTCCTTAGACTGTATTCGACGTCCCGAAAAAATTTTAGGCGATTCGGGTCCGGGGTCCCGGGCCCACGGCGGAAGGCGTGGGCTATAGCACACAAAAATTAGGGACTCGCGCGGATTTCCAGTTTATGGCCGTAAAATGCCAAAAAATGTAATTTGGTCATGGAATGCCAAAACATATGTTTCCTTAGACCATATTCGACGTCCCGGAAATTTTTTAAGTGATTCGGGTCCGGGGTCCCGGGACCACGGCGGAAGGCGTGGGCTATAGCACACGAAAATTTGGGACTCGCGCGGATTTCCAGTTTATGGCCGTAAAATGCCAAAAAATGTAATTTGGTCATGGAATGCCAAAACATATGTTTCCTTAGACCGTATTCGACGTCCCGTAAAATTTTTAGGCGATTCAGGTCCGGGGTCCCGGGCCCACGGCGGAAGGCGTGGGCTATAGCACACAAAAAATTGGGACTCGCGCGGAATTCCGGTTTTATGGCCGTAAAATACCAAAAAATGTAATTTGGTCATGGAGGGGCGGTGAATATGGTTCCTTAGGCCGTATTTGACATCCCGGAAAAATTTTAGGCGATCCGGATCCGGGGTCCCGGGACCACGGCGGAAGGCGTGGGCTATAGCACACGAAAATTTGGGACTCGCGCGGATTTCTAGTTTTATGGCCGTAAAATGCCAAAAAATATAATTTGGTCATGGAATGCCAAAACATATGTTTCCTAAGACTGTATTCGACGTCCCGAAAAATTTTTAGGCGATTCGGGTCCAGGGTCCCGGGCCCACGGCGGAAGGCGTGGGCTATAGCACACAAAAATTTGGGACTCGCGCGGAATTCCAGTTTTATGGCAGTAAAATGCCAAAAAATGTAATTTGGTCATGGAGGGGCGGTGAATATGGTTCCTTATGCCGTGTTTGACATCCCGGAAAAATTTTAGGCGATCCGGATCCGGGGTCCCGGGACCACGGCGGAAGCCCACGCCGTCCCGGGACCACGGCGGAAGGCGCGGGCTATAGCACACAAAAATTAGGGACTCGCGCGGATTTCCAGTTTATGGCCGTAAAATGCCAAAAAATGGAATTTGGTCATGGAATGCCGAAACATATGTTTCCTTAGACTGTATTCGACGTCCCGAAAAAATTTTAGGCGATTCGGGTCCGGGGTCCCGGGCCCACGGCGGAAGGCGTGGGCTATAGCACACAAAAATTAGGGACTCGCGCGGATTTCCAGTTTATGGCCGTAAAATGCCAAAAAATGTAATTTGGTCATGGAATGCCAAAACATATGTTTCCTTAGACCATATTCGACGTCCCGGAAATTTTTTAAGTGATTCGGGTCCGGGGTCCCGGGACCACGGCGGAAGGCGTGGGCTATAGCACACGAAAATTTGGGACTCGCGCGGATTTCCAGTTTATGGCCGTAAAATGCCAAAAAATGTAATTTGGTCATGGAATGCCAAAACATATGTTTCCTTAGACCGTATTCGACGTCCCGTAAAATTTTTAGGCGATTCAGGTCCGGGGTCCCGGGCCCACGGCGGAAGGCGTGGGCTATAGCACACAAAAAATTGGGACTCGCGCGGAATTCCAGTTTTATGGCCGTAAAATACCAAAAAATGTAATTTGGTCATGGAGGGGCGGTGAATATGGTTCCTTAGGCCGTATTTGACATCCCGGAAAAATTTTAGGCGATCCGGATCCGGGGTCCCGGGACCACGGCGGAAGGCGTGGGCTATAGCACACGAAAATTTGGGACTCGCGCGGATTTCTAGTTTTATGGCCGTAAAATGCCAAAAAATATAATTTGGTCATGGAATGCCAAAACATATGTTTCCTAAGACTGTATTCGACGTCCCGAAAAATTTTTAGGCGATTCGGGTCCAGGGTCCCGGGCCCACGGCGGAAGGCGTGGGCTATAGCACACAAAAATTTGGGACTCGCGCGGAATTCCAGTTTTATGGCAGTAAAATGCCAAAAAATGTAATTTGGTCATGGAGGGGCGGTGAATATGGTTCCTTATGCCGTGTTTGACATCCCGGAAAAATTTTAGGCGATCCGGATCCGGGGTCCCGGGACCACGGCGGAAGCCCACGCCGTCCCGGGACCACGGCGGAAGGCGCGGGCTATAGCACACAAAAATTAGGGACTCGCGCGGATTTCCAGTTTATGGCCGTAAAATGCCAAAAAATGGAATTTGGTCATGGAATGCCGAAACATATGTTTCCTTAGACTGTATTCGACGTCCCGGAAATTTTTTAGGCGATTCGGGTCCGGGGTCCCGGGACCACGGCGGAAGGCGTGGGCTATAGCACACGAAAATTTGGGACTCGCGCGGATTTCTAGTTTTATGGGCGTAAAATGCCAAAAAATGTAATTTTGTCATGGAATGCCAAAACATATGTTTCCTTAGACCGTATTCGACGTCCCGAAAAAATTTTAGGCGATTCGGGTCCGGGGTCCTGGGCCCACGGCGGAAGGCGTGGGCTATAGCACACAAAAATTTAGGACTCGCGCGGAATACCAGTTTTATGGCCGTAAAATGCCAAAAAATGGAATTTGGTCATGGAGGAGTGGTTATTATGGTTCCTTAGGCCGTATTTGACATCCCGAAAAATTTTTAGGCGATCCGGATCCGGGTTTTCGGGACCACGGCGGAAGGCGTGGGCTATAGCACACGAAAATTTGGGACTCGCGCGGATTTCCAGTTTATGGCCGTAAGATGCCAAAAAATATAATTTGGTCATGGAATGCCAAAACATATGTTTCCTTAGTCCGTATTCGACGTCCCGTAAAATTTTTAGGTGATTCGGGTCCGGGGTCCCGGGCCCACGGCGGAAAGCGTGGGCTATAGCACACAAAAAATTGGGACTCGCGCGGAATTCCAGTTTTATGGCCGTAAAATGCCAAAAAATGTAATTTGGTCATGGAGGGGCAGTGAATATGGTTCCTTAGGCCGTATTTGACATCCCGGAAAAATTTTAGGCGATCCGGATCCGGGGTCCCGGGACCACGGCGGAAGGCGTGGGCTATAGCACACGAAAATTTGGGACTCGCGCGGATTTCTAGTTTTATGGCCGTAAAATGCCAAAAAATATAATTTGGTCATGGAATTCCAAAACATATGTTTCCTTATACTGTATTTGACGTCCCGAAAAATTTTTAGGCGATTCGGGTCCAGGGTCCCGGGCCCACGGCGGAAGGCGTGGGCTATAGCACACAAAAATTAGGGACTCGCGCGGAATTCCAGTTTTATGGCCGTAAAATGCCAAAAAATGTAATTTGGTCATAGAGGGGTGGTGAATATGGTTACTTAGGCCGTATTTGACATCCCGGAAAAATTTTAGGCGATCCGGATCCGGGGTCCCGGGACCACGGCGGAAGGCGTGGGCTATAGCACACGAAAATTTGGGACTCGCGCGGATTTCTAGTTTTATGGCCGTAAAATGCCAAAAAATGTAATTTGGTCATGGAATGCCAAAACATATGTTTCCTTAGACCGTATTCGACGTCCCGAAAAAATTTTAGGCGATTCGGGTCCTGGGTCCCGGGCCCACGGCGGAAGGCGTGGGCTATAGCACACAAAAAATTGGGACTCGCGCGGAATTCCAGTTTTATCGCCGTAAAATGCCAAAAAATTGAATTTGGTCATGGAGGGGCGGTTAATATGGTTCCTTAGGCCGTATTTGACATCCCCAAAAATTTTTAGGCGATCCGGATCCGGGTTTTCGGGACCACGGCGGAAGGCGTGGGCTATAGCACACGAAAAATTGGGACTCGCGCGGATTTCCAGTTTATGGCCGTAAAATGCCAAAAAATGTAATTTGGTCATGGAATGCCAAAACATATGTTTCCTTAGACCGTATTCGACGTCCCGTAAAATTTTTAGGCGATTCGGGTCCGGGGTCCCGGGCCCACGGCGGAAAGCGTGGGCTATAGCACACAAAAATTAGGGACTCGCGCGGAATTCCAGTTTTATGGCCGTAAAATGCCAAAAAATGTAATTTGGTCATAGAGGGGTGGTGAATATGGTTACTTAGGCCGTATTTGACATCCCGGAAAATTTTTTGGCGATCTGGATCCGGGGTCCCGGGACCACGGCGGAAGGCGTGGGCTATAGCACACGAAAATTTGGGACTCGCGCGGATTTCTAGTTTTATGGCCGTAAAATGCCAAAAAATGTAATTTGGTCATGGAATGCCAAAACATATGTTTCCTTAGACCGTATTCGACGTCCCGAAAAAATTTTAGGCGATTCGGGTCCGGGGTCCCGGGCCCACGGCGGAAGGCGTGGGCTACAGCACACAAAAATTTGGGACTCGCGCGGAATACCAATTTTATGGCCGTAAAATGCCAAAAAATGGAATTTGGTCATGTAGGAGCGGTTAATATGGTTCCTTAGGCCGTATTTGACATCCCGAAAAATTTTTAGGCGATCCGGATCCGGGTTTTCGGGACCACGGCGGAAGGCGTGGGCTATAGCACACGAAAATTTGGGACTCGCGCGGATTTCCAGTTTATGTCCGTAAAATGCCAAAAAATGTAATTTGGTCATGGAATGCCAAAACATATGTTTCCTTAGACCGTATTCGATGTCCCGGAAAATTTTTAGGCGATTCGGGTCCGGGGTCCCGGGCCCACGGCGGAAAGCGTGGGCTATAGCACACAAAAAATTGGGACTCGCGCGGAATTCCAGTTTTATGGCCGTAAAATGCCAAAATATGTAATTTGGTCATGGAGGGGCGGTGAATATGGTTCCTTAGGCCGTATTTGACATCCCGGAAAAATTTTAGGCGATCCGGATCCGGGGTCCCGGGACCACGGCGGAAGCCCACGCCGTCCCGGGACCACGGCGGAAGGCGCGGGCTATAGCACACGAAAATTTGGGACTCGCGCGGATTTCCAGTTTTATGGCCGTAAAATGCCAAAAAATGTAATTTGGTCATAGAGGGGTGGTGAATATGGTTACTTAGGCCGTATTTGACATCCCGGAAAAATTTTAGGCGATCCGGATCCGGGGTCCCGGGACCACGGCGGAAGGCGTGGGCTATAGCACACGAAAATTTGGGACTCGCGCGGAATACCAGTTTTATGGCCGTAAAATGCCAAAAAATGGAATTTGGTCATGGAGGGGCGGTGAATATGGTTCCTTAGGCCGTATTTGACATCCCGGAAAAATTTTAGGCGATCCGGATCCGGGTTTTCGGGACCACGGCGGAAGGCGTGGGCTATAGCACACGAAAATTTGGGACTCGCGCGTATTTCCAGTTTATGGCCGTAAAATGCCAAAAAATGTAATTTGGTCATGGAATGCCAAAACATATGTTTCCTTAGACCGTATTCGATGTCCCGGAAAATTTTTAGGCGATTCTAGTCCGGGGTCCCGGGCCCACGGCGGAAAGCGTGGGCTATAACACACAAAAAATTGGGACTCGCGCGGAATTCCAGTTTTATGGCCGTAAAATGCCAAAAAATGTAATTTGGTCATGGAGGGGCGGTGAATATGGTTCCTTAGGCCGTATTTGACGTCCCGGAAAAATTTTAGGCGATCCGGATCCGGGGTCCCGGGACCACGGCGGAAGGCGTGGGCTATAGCACACGAAAATTTGGGACTCGCGCGGATTTCTAGTTTTATGGCCGTAAAATGCCAAAAAATATAATTTGGTCATGGAATGCCAAAACATATGTTTCCTAAGACTGTATTCGACGTCCCGAAAAAATTTTAGGCGATTCGGGTCCAGGGTCCCGGGCCCACGGCGGAAGGCGTGGGCTATAGCACACAAAAATTTGGGACTCGCGCGGAATTCCAGTTTTATGGCCGTAAAATGCCAAAAAATGTAATTTGGTCATGGAGGGGCGGTGAATATGGTTCCTTATGCCGTATTTGACATCCCGGAAAAATTTTAGGCGATCCGGATCCGGGGTCCCGGGACCACGGCGGAAGCCCACGCCGTCCCGGGACCACGGCGGAAGGCGTGGGCTATAGCACACGAAAATTTGGGACTCGCGCGGATTTCTAGTTTTATGGCCGTAAAATGCCAAAAAATATAATTTGGTCATGGAATGCCAAAACATATGTTTCCTTAGACTGTATTCGACGTCCCGAAAAAATTTTAGGCGATTCGGGTCCGGGGTCCCGGGCCCACGGCGGAAGGCGTGGGCTATAGCACACAAAAATTAGGGACTCGCGCGGATTTCCAGTTTATGGCCGTAAAATGCCAAAAAATGTAATTTGGTCATGGAATGCCAAAACATATGTTTCCTT
Organism: Nicotiana tabacum; assembly: GCF_000715075.1. Lineage (NCBI taxonomy): Eukaryota > Viridiplantae > Streptophyta > Magnoliopsida > Solanales > Solanaceae > Nicotiana > Nicotiana tabacum. The sequence continues at coordinate 440,749 of NC_134087.1, read as the reverse complement.
AGACCATATTCGACGTCCCGGAAATTTTTTAGGTGATTCGGGTCCGGGGTCCCGGGACCACGGCGGAAGGCGTGGGCTATAGCACACGAAAATTTGGGACTCGCGCGGATTTCTAGTTTTATGGCCGTAAAATGTCAAAAAATATAATTTGGTCATGGAATTCCAAAACATATGTTTCCTTAGACTGTATTTGACGTCCCGAAAAATTTTTAGGCGATTCGGGTCCAGGGTCCCGGGCCCACGGCGGAAGGCGTGGGCTATAGCACACAAAAATTAGGGACTCGCGCGGAATTCCAGTTTTATGGCCGTAAAATGCCAAAAAATGTAATTTGGTCATAGAGGGGTGGTGAATATGGTTACTTAGGCCGTATTTGACATCCCGGAAAATTTTTTGGCGATCTGGATCCGGGGTCCCGGGACCACGGCGGAAGGCGTGGGCTATAGCACACGAAAATTTGGGACTCGCGCGGATTTCTAGTTTTATGGCCGTAAAATGCCAAAAAATGTAATTTGGTCATGGAATGCCAAAACATATGTTTCCTTAGACCGTATTCGACGTCCCGAAAAAATTTTAGGCGATTCGGGTCCGGGGTCCCGGGCCCACGGCGGAAGGCGTGGGCTATAGCACACAAAAATTTGGGACTCGCGCGGAATACCAATTTTATGGCCGTAAAATGCCAAAAAATGGAATTTGGTCATGTAGGAGCGGTTAATATGGTTCCTTAGGCCGTATTTGACATCCCGAAAAATTTTTAGGCGATCCGGATCCGGGTTTTCGGGACCACGGCGAAAGGCGTGGGCTATAGCACACGAAAATTTGGGACTCGCGCGGATTTCCAGTTTATGTCCGTAAAATGCCAAAAAATGTAATTTGGTCATGGAATGCCAAAACATATGTTTCCTTAGACCGTATTCGATGTCCCGGAAAATTTTTAGGCGATTCGGGTCCGGGGTCCCGGGCCCACGGCGGAAAGCGTGGGCTATAGCACACAAAAAATTGGGACTCGCGCGGAATTCCAGTTTTATGGCCGTAAAATGCCAAAATATGTAATTTGGTCATGGAGGGGCGGTGAATATGGTTCCTTAGGCCGTATTTGACATCCCGGAAAAATTTTAGGCGATCCGGATCCGGGGTCCCGGGACCACGGCGGAAGCCCACGCCGTCCCGGGACCACGGCGGAAGGCGCGGGCTATAGCACACGAAAATTTGGGACTCGCGCGGATTTCCAGTTTTATGGCCGTAAAATGCCAAAAAATGTAATTTGGTCATAGAGGGGTGGTGAATATGGTTACTTAGGCCGTATTTGACATCCCGGAAAAATTTTAGGCGATCCGGATCCGGGGTCCCGGGACCACGGCGGAAGGCGTGGGCTATAGCACACGAAAATTTGGGACTCGCGCGGAATACCAGTTTTATGGCCGTAAAATGCCAAAAAATGGAATTTGGTCATGTAGGAGCGGTTAATATGGTTCCTTAGGCCGTATTTGACATCCCGAAAAATTTTTAGGCGATCCGGATCCGGGTTTTCGGGACCACGGCGGAAGGCGTGGGCTATAGCACACGAAAATTTGGGACTCGCGCGTATTTCCAGTTTATGGCCGTAAAATGCCAAAAAATGTAATTTGGTCATGGAATGCCAAAACATATGTTTCCTTAGACCGTATTCGATGTCCCGGAAAATTTTTAGGCGATTCTAGTCCGGGGTCCCGGGCCCACGGCGGAAAGCGTGGGCTATAACACACAAAAAATTGGGACTCGCGCGGAATTCCAGTTTTATGGCCGTAAAATGCCAAAAAATGTAATTTGGTCATGGAGGGGCGGTGAATATGGTTCCTTAGGCCGTATTTGACATCCCGGAAAAATTTTAGGCGATCCGGATCCGGGGTCCCGGGACCACGGCGGAAGGCGTGGGCTATAGCACACGAAAATTTGGGACTCGCGCGGATTTCTAGTTTTATGGCCGTAAAATGCCAAAAAATATAATTTGGTCATGGAATGCCAAAACATATGTTTCCTAAGACTGTATTCGACGTCCCGAAAAAATTTTAGGCGATTCGGGTCCAGGGTCCCGGGCCCACGGCGGAAGGCGTGGGCTATAGCACACAAAAATTTGGGACTCGCGCGGAATTCCAGTTTTATGGCCGTAAAATGCCAAAAAATGTAATTTGGTCATGGAGGGGCGGTGAATATGGTTCCTTATGCCGTATTTGACATCCCGGAAAAATTTTAGGCGATCCGGATCCGGGGTCCCGGGACCACGGCGGAAGCCCACGCCGTCCCGGGACCACGGCGGAAGGCGTGGGCTATAGCACACGAAAATTTGGGACTCGCGCGGATTTCTAGTTTTATGGCCGTAAAATGCCAAAAAATATAATTTGGTCATGGAATGCCAAAACATATGTTTCCTTAGACTGTATTCGACGTCCCGAAAAAATTTTAGGCGATTCGGGTCCGGGGTCCCGGGCCCACGGCGGAAGGCGTGGGCTATAGCACACAAAAATTAGGGACTCGCGCGGATTTCCAGTTTATGGCCGTAAAATGCCAAAAAATGTAATTTGGTCATGGAATGCCAAAACATATGTTTCCTTAGACCATATTCGACGTCCCGGAAATTTTTTAGGTGATTCGGGTCCGGGGTCCCGGGACCACGGCGGAAGGCGTGGGCTATAGCACACGAAAATTTGGGACTCGCGCGGATTTCTAGTTTTATGGCCGTAAAATGTCAAAAAATATAATTTGGTCATGGAATTCCAAAACATATGTTTCCTTAGACTGTATTTGACGTCCCGAAAAATTTTTAGGCGATTCGGGTCCAGGGTCCCGGGCCCACGGCGGAAGGCGTGGGCTATAGCACACAAAAATTAGGGACTCGCGCGGAATTCCAGTTTTATGGCCGTAAAATGCCAAAAAATGTAATTTGGTCATAGAGGGGTGGTGAATATGGTTACTTAGGCCGTATTTGACATCCCGGAAAATTTTTTGGCGATCTGGATCCGGGGTCCCGGGACCACGGCGGAAGGCGTGGGCTATAGCACACGAAAATTTGGGACTCGCGCGGATTTCTAGTTTTATGGCCGTAAAATGCCAAAAAATGTAATTTGGTCATGGAATGCCAAAACATATGTTTCCTTAGACCGTATTCGACGTCCCGAAAAAATTTTAGGCGATTCGGGTCCGGGGTCCCGGGCCCACGGCGGAAGGCGTGGGCTATAGCACACAAAAATTTGGGACTCGCGCGGAATACCAATTTTATGGCCGTAAAATGCCAAAAAATGAAATTTGGTCATGTAGGAGCGGTTAATATGGTTCCTTAGGCCGTATTTGACATCCCGAAAAATTTTTAGGCGATCCGGATCCGGGTTTTCGGGACCACGGCGGAAGGCGTGGGCTATAGCACACGAAAATTTGGGACTCGCGCGGATTTCCAGTTTATGTCCGTAAAATGCCAAAAAATGTAATTTGGTCATGGAATGCCAAAACATATGTTTCCTTAGACCGTATTCGATGTCCCGGAAAATTTTTAGGCGATTCGGGTCCGGGGTCCCGGGCCCACGGCGGAAAGCGTGGGCTATAGCACACAAAAAATTGGGACTCGCGCGGAATTCCAGTTTTATGGCCGTAAAATGCCAAAATATGTAATTTGGTCATGGAGGGGCGGTGAATATGGTTCCTTAGGCCGTATTTGACATCCCGGAAAAATTTTAGGCGATCCGGATCCGGGGTCCCGGGACCACGGCGGAAGCCCACGCCGTCCCGGGACCACGGCGGAAGGCGCGGGCTATAGCACACGAAAATTTGGGACTCGCGCGGATTTCTAGTTTTATGGCCGTAAAATGCCAAAAAATATAATTTGGTCATGGAATGCCAAAACATATGTTTCCTTAGACTGTATTCGACGTCCCGAAAAAATTTTAGGCGATTCGGGTCCGGGGTCCCGGGCCCACGGCGGAAGGCGTGGGCTAAAGCACACAAAAATTAGGGACTCGCGCGGATTTCCAGTTTATGGCCGTAAAATGCCAAAAAATGTAATTTGGTCATGGAATGCCAAAACATATGTTTCCTTAGACCATATTCGACGTCCCGGAAATTTTTTAGGCGATTCGGGTCCGGGGTCCCGGGACCACGGCGGAAGGCGTGGGCTATAGCACACGAAAATTTGGGACTCGCGCGGATTTCTAGTTTTATGGGCGTAAAATGCCAAAAAATGTAATTTGGTCATGGAATGCCAAAACATATGTTTCCTTAGACCGTATTCGACGTCCCGAAAAAATTTTAGGCGATTCGGGTCCGGGGTCCTGGGCCCACGGCGGAAGGCGTGGGCTATAGCACACAAAAATTTGGGACTCGCGCGGAATACCAGTTTTATGGCCGTAAAATGCCAAAAAATGGAATTTGGTCATGGAGGAGTGGTTATTATGGTTCCTTAGGCCGTATTTGACATCCCGAAAAATTTTTAGGCGATCCGGATCCGGGTTTTCGGGACCACGGCGGAAGGCGTGGGCTATAGCACACGAAAATTTGGGACTCGCGCGGATTTCCAGTTTATGGCCGTAAAATGCCAAAAAATGTAATTTGGTCCTGGAATGCCAAAACATATGTTTCCTTAGACCGTATTCGACGTCCCGTAAAATTTTTAGGCGATTCGGGTCCCGGGCCCACGACAGAAGGCGTGGGCTATAGCACACAAAAAATTGGGACTCGCGCGGAATTCAAGTTTTATGGCCGTAAAATACCAAAAAATGTAATTTGGTCATGGAGGGGCGGTGAATATGGTTCCTTAGGCCATATTTGACATCCCAGAAAAATTTTAGGCGATCGGGATCCGGGGTCCCGGGACCACGGCGGAAGGCGTGGGCTATAGTACACGAAAATTTGGGACTCGCGCGGATTTCTAGTTTTATGGCCGTAAAATGCCAAAAAATATAATTTGGTCATGGAATGCCAAAACATATGTTTCCTAAGACTGTATTCGACGTCCTGAAAAAATTTTAGGCGATTCGGGTCCAGGGTCCCGGGCCCACGGGGGAAGGCGTGGGCTATAGCACACAAAAATTTGGGACTCGCGCGCAATTCCAGTTTTATGGCCGTAAAATGCCAAAAAATGTAATTTGGTCATGGAGGGGCGGTGAATATGGTTCCTTATGCTGTATTTGACATCCTGGAAAAATTTTAGGCGATCCGGATTCGGGGTCCCGGGACCACGGCGGAAGGCGTGGACTATAGCACACGAAAATTTGGGACTCGCGCGGATTTCTAGTTTTATGGCCTTAAAATGCCAAAAAATATAATTTGGTCATGGAATGCCAAAACATATGTTTCCTTAGACTGTATTCGACGTCCCGAAAAAATTTTAGGCGATTCGGGTCCGGGGTCCCGGGCCCACGGCGGAAGGCGTGGGCTAAAGCACACAAAAATTAGGGACTCGCGCGGATTTCCAGTTTATGGCCGTAAAATGCCAAAAAATGTAATTTGGTCATGGAATGCCAAAACATATGTTTCCTTAGACCATATTCGACGTCCCGGAAATTTTTTAGGCGATTCGGGTCCGGGGTCCCGGGACCACGGCGGAAGGCGTGGGCTATAGCACACGAAAATTTGGGACTCGCGCGGATTTCTAGTTTTATGGGCGTAAAATGCCAAAAAATTTAATTTGGTCACGGAATGCCAAAACATATGTTTCCTTAGACCGTATTCGACGTCCCGAAAAAATTTTAGGCGATTCGGGTCCGGGGTCCTGGGCCCACGGCGGAAGGCGTGGGCTATAGCACACAAAAATTTGGGACTCGCGCGGAATACCAGTTTTATGGCCGTAAAATGCCAAAAAATGGAATTTGGTCATGGAGGAGTGGTTATTATGGTTCCTTAGGCCGTATTTGACATCCCGAAAAATTTTTAGGCGATCCGGATCCGGGTTTTCGGGACCACGGCGGAAGGCGTGGGCTATAGCACACGAAAATTTGGGACTCGCGCGGATTTCCAGTTTATGGCCGTAAAATGCCAAAAAATGTAATTTGGTCCTGGAATGCCAAAACATATGTTTCCTTAGACCGTATTCGACGTCCCGTAAAATTTTTAGGCGATTCGGGTCCCGGGCCCACGACAGAAGGCGTGGGCTATAGCACACAAAAAATTGGGACTCGCGCGGAATTCAAGTTTTATGGCCGTAAAATACCAAAAAATGTAATTTGGTCATGGAGGGGCGGTGAATATGGTTCCTTAGGCCATATTTGACATCCCAGAAAAATTTTAGGCGATCGGGATCCGGGGTCCCGGGACCACGGCGGAAGGCGTGGGCTATAGTACACGAAAATTTGGGACTCGCGCGGATTTCTAGTTTTATGGCCGTAAAATGCCAAAAAATATAATTTGGTCATGGAATGCCAAAACATATGTTTCCTAAGACTGTATTCGACGTCCCGAAAAAATTTTAGGCGATTCGGGTCCAGGGTCCCGGGCCCACGGGGGAAGGCGTGGGCTATAGCACACAAAAATTTGGGACTCGCGCGCAATTCCAGTTTTATGGCCGTAAAATGCCAAAAAATGTAATTTGGTCATGGAGGGGCGGTGAATATGGTTCCTTATGCCGTATTTGACATCCCGGAAAATTTTTAGGCGATCCGGATCCGGGGTCCCGGGACCACGGCGGAAGGCGTGGGCTATAGCACACGAAAATTTGGGACTCGCGCGGATTTCTAGTTTTATGGCCGTAAAATGCCAAAAAATATAATTTGGTCATGGAATGCCAAAACATATGTTTCCTTAGACTGTATTCGACGTCCCGAAAAAATTTTAGGCGATTCGGGTCCGGGGTCCCGGGCCCACGGCGGAAGGCGTGGGCTATAGCACACAAAAATTAGGGACTCGGGCGGAATTCCAGTTTTATGGCCGCAAAATGCCAAAAAATGTAATTTGGTCATAGAGGGGTGCTAAATATAGTTACTTAGGCCGTATTTGACATCCCGGAAAAATTTTAGGCGATCTGGATCCGGGGTCCCGGGACCACGGCGGAAGGCGTGGGCTATAGCACACGAAAATTTGGGACTCGCGCGGATTTCTAGTTTTATGGCCGTAAAATGCCAAAAAATGTAATTTGGTCATGGAATGCCAAAACATATGTTTCCTTAGACCGTATTCAACGTCCCGGAAAATTTTTAGGCGATTCGGGTCCGGGGTCCCGGGCCCACGGCGGAAAGCGTGGGCTATAGCACACAAAAAATTGGGACTCGCGCGGAATTCCAGTTTTATGGCCGTAAAATGCCAAAAAATGGAATTTAGTCATGGAGGAGCGGTTAATATGGTTCCTTAGGCCGTATTTGACATCCCGAAAATTTTTTAGGCGATCCGGATCCGGGTTTTCGGGACCACGGCGGAAGGCGTGGGCTATAGCACACGAAAATTTGGGACTCGCGCGGATTTCCAGTTTAAGGCCGTAAAATGCCAAAAAATGTAATTTGGTCATGGAATGCCAAAACATATGTTTCCTTAGACCGTATTCGACGTCCCGGAAAATTTTTAGGCGATTCGGGTCCGGGGTCCCGGGCCCACGGCGGAAAGCGTGGGCTATAGCACACAAATAATTGGGACTCGCGCGGAATTCCAGTTTTATGGGCGTAAAATGCCAAAAAATGTAATTTGGTCATGGAGGGGCGGTGAATATGGTTCCTTAGGCCGTATTTGACATCCCGGAAAAATTTTAGGCGATCCGGATCCGGGGTCCCGGGACAACGGCGGAAGGCGTGGGCTATAGCACACGAAAATTTGGGACTCGCGCGGATTTCTAGTTTTATGGCCGTAAAATGCCAAAAAATGTAATTTGGTCATGGAATGCCAAAACATATGTTTCCTTAGACCGTATTCGACGTCCCGAAAAAATTTTAGGCGATTCGGGTCCGGGGTCCCGGGCCCACGGCGGAAGGCGTGGGCTATAGCACACAAAAATTTGGGACTCGCGCGGAATACCAATTTTATGGCCGTAAAATGCCAAAAAATGAAATTTGGTCATGTAGGAGCGGTTAATATGGTTCCTTAGGCCGTATTTGACATCCCGAAAAATTTTTAGGCGATCCGGATCCGGGTTTTCGGGACCACGGCGGAAGGCGTGGGCTATAGCACACAAAAATTTGGGACTCGCGCGGAATACCAGTTTTATGGTCGTAAAATGCAAAAAAATGGAATTTGGTCATGGAGGAGCGGTTATTATGGTTCCTTAGGCCGTATTTGACATCCCGAAAAATTTTTAGGCGATCCGGATCCGGGTTTTCGGGACCACGGCGGAAGGCGTGGGCTATAGCACACGAAAATTTGGGACTCGCGCGGATTTCCAGTTTATGGCCGTAAAATGCCAAAAAATGTAATTTGGTCATGGAATGCCAAAACATATGTTTCCTTAGACCGTATTCGACGTCCCGGAAAATTTTTAGGCGATTCGGATCCGGGGTCCCGGGCCCACGGCGGAAAGCGTGGGCTATAGCACACAAAATATTGGGACTCGCGCGGAATTCCAGTTTTATGGCCGTAAAATGCCAAAAAATGTAATTTGGTCATGGAGGGGCGGTGAATATGGTTCCTTAGGCCGTATTTGACATCCCGGAAAATTTTTAGGCGATCCGGATCCGGGGTCCCGGGACCACGGCGGAAGGCGTGGGCTATAGCACACGAAAATTTGGGACTCGCGCGGATTTCTAGTTTTATGGCCTTAAAATGCCAAAAAATATAATTTGGTCATGGAATGCCAAAACATATGTTTCCTTAGACTGTATTCGACGTCCCGAAAAAATTTTAGGCGATTCGGGTCCGGGGTCCCGGGCCCACGGCGGAAGGCGTGGGCTAAAGCACACAAAAATTAGGGACTCGCGCGGATTTCCAGTTTATGGCCGTAAAATGCCAAAAAATGTAATTTGGTCATGGAATGCCAAAACATATGTTTCCTTAGACCATATTCGACGTCCCGGAAATTTTTTAGGCGATTCGGGTCCGGGGTCCCGGGACCACGGCGGAAGGCGTGGGCTATAGCACACGAAAATTTGGGACTCGCGCGGATTTCTAGTTTTATGGGCGTAAAATGCCAAAAAATTTAATTTGGTCACGGAATGCCAAAACATATGTTTCCTTAGACCGTATTCGACGTCCCGAAAAAATTTTAGGCGATTCGGGTCCGGGGTCCTGGGCCCACGGCGGAAGGCGTGGGCTATAGCACACAAAAATTTGGGACTCGCGCGGAATACCAGTTTTATGGCCGTAAAATGCCAAAAAATGGAATTTGGTCATGGAGGAGTGGTTATTATGGTTCCTTAGGCCGTATTTGACATCCCGAAAAATTTTTAGGCGATCCGGATCCGGGTTTTCGGGACCACGGCGGAAGGCGTGGGCTATAGCACACGAAAATTTGGGACTCGCGCGGATTTCCAGTTTATGGCCGTAAAATGCCAAAAAATGTAATTTGGTCCTGGAATGCCAAAACATATGTTTCCTTAGACCGTATTCGACGTCCCGTAAAATTTTTAGGCGATTCGGGTCCCGGGCCCACGACAGAAGGCGTGGGCTATAGCACACAAAAAATTGGGACTCGCGCGGAATTCAAGTTTTATGGCCGTAAAATACCAAAAAATGTAATTTGGTCATGGAGGGGCGGTGAATATGGTTCCTTAGGCCATATTTGACATCCCAGAAAAATTTTAGGCGATCGGGATCCGGGGTCCCGGGACCACGGCGGAAGGCGTGGGCTATAGTACACGAAAATTTGGGACTCGCGCGGATTTCTAGTTTTATGGCCGTAAAATGCCAAAAAATATAATTTGGTCATGGAATGCCAAAACATATGTTTCCTAAGACTGTATTCGACGTCCCGAAAAAATTTTAGGCGATTCGGGTCCAGGGTCCCGGGCCCACGGGGGAAGGCGTGGGCTATAGCACACAAAAATTTGGGACTCGCGCGCAATTCCAGTTTTATGGCCGTAAAATGCCAAAAAATGTAATTTGGTCATGGAGGGGCGGTGAATATGGTTCCTTATGCCGTATTTGACATCCCGGAAAATTTTTAGGCGATCCGGATCCGGGGTCCCGGGACCACGGCGGAAGGCGTGGGCTATAGCACACGAAAATTTGGGACTCGCGCGGATTTCTAGTTTTATGGCCGTAAAATGCCAAAAAATATAATTTGGTCATGGAATGCCAAAACATATGTTTCCTTAGACTGTATTCGACGTCCCGAAAAAATTTTAGGCGATTCGGGTCCGGGGTCCCGGGCCCACGGCGGAAGGCGTGGGCTATAGCACACAAAAATTAGGGACTCGGGCGGAATTCCAGTTTTATGGCCGCAAAATGCCAAAAAATGTAATTTGGTCATAGAGGGGTGCTAAATATAGTTACTTAGGCCGTATTTGACATCCCGGAAAAATTTTAGGCGATCTGGATCCGGGGTCCCGGGACCACGGCGGAAGGCGTGGGCTATAGCACACGAAAATTTGGGACTCGCGCGGATTTCTAGTTTTATGGCCGTAAAATGCCAAAAAATGTAATTTGGTCATGGAATGCCAAAACATATGTTTCCTTAGACCGTATTCAACGTCCCGGAAAATTTTTAGGCGATTCGGGTCCGGGGTCCCGGGCCCACGGCGGAAAGCGTGGGCTATAGCACACAAAAAATTGGGACTCGCGCGGAATTCCAGTTTTATGGCCGTAAAATGCCAAAAAATGGAATTTAGTCATGGAGGAGCGGTTAATATGGTTCCTTAGGCCGTATTTGACATCCCGAAAATTTTTTAGGCGATCCGGATCCGGGTTTTCGGGACCACGGCGGAAGGCGTGGGCTATAGCACACGAAAATTTGGGACTCGCGCGGATTTCCAGTTTAAGGCCGTAAAATGCCAAAAAATGTAATTTGGTCATGGAATGCCAAAACATATGTTTCCTTAGACCGTATTCGACGTCCCGGAAAATTTTTAGGCGATTCGGGTCCGGGGTCCCGGGCCCACGGCGGAAAGCGTGGGCTATAGCACACAAATAATTGGGACTCGCGCGGAATTCCAGTTTTATGGGCGTAAAATGCCAAAAAATGTAATTTGGTCATGGAGGGGCGGTGAATATGGTTCCTTAGGCCGTATTTGACATCCCGGAAAAATTTTAGGCGATCCGGATCCGGGGTCCCGGGACAACGGCGGAAGGCGTGGGCTATAGCACACGAAAATTTGGGACTCGCGCGGATTTCTAGTTTTATGGCCGTAAAATGCCAAAAAATGTAATTTGGTCATGGAATGCCAAAACATATGTTTCCTTAGACCGTATTCGACGTCCCGAAAAAATTTTAGGCGATTCGGGTCCGGGGTCCCGGGCCCACGGCGGAAGGCGTGGGCTATAGCACACAAAAATTTGGGACTCGCGCGGAATACCAATTTTATGGCCGTAAAATGCCAAAAAATGAAATTTGGTCATGTAGGAGCGGTTAATATGGTTCCTTAGGCCGTATTTGACATCCCGAAAAATTTTTAGGCGATCCGGATCCGGGTTTTCGGGACCACGGCGGAAGGCGTGGGCTATAGCACACAAAAATTTGGGACTCGCGCGGAATACCAGTTTTATGGTCGTAAAATGCAAAAAAATGGAATTTGGTCATGGAGGAGCGGTTATTATGGTTCCTTAGGCCGTATTTGACATCCCGAAAAATTTTTAGGCGATCCGGATCCGGGTTTTCGGGACCACGGCGGAAGGCGTGGGCTATAGCACACGAAAATTTGGGACTCGCGCGGATTTCCAGTTTATGGCCGTAAAATGCCAAAAAATGTAATTTGGTCATGGAATGCCAAAACATATGTTTCCTTAGACCGTATTCGACGTCCCGGAAAATTTTTAGGCGATTCGGATCCGGGGTCCCGGGCCCACGGCGGAAAGCGTGGGCTATAGCACACAAAATATTGGGACTCGCGCGGAATTCCAGTTTTATGGCCGTAAAATGCCAAAAAATGTAATTTGGTCATGGAGGGGCGGTGAATATGGTTCCTTAGGCCGTATTTGACATCCCGGAAAATTTTTAGGCGATCCGGATCCGGGGTCCCGGGACCACGGCGGAAGGCGTGGGCTATAGCACACGAAAATTTGGGACTCGCGCGGATTTCTAGTTTTATGGCCGTAAAATGCCAAAAAATATAATTTGGTCATGGAATGCCAAAACATATGTTTCCTTAGACTGTATTCGACGTCCCGAAAAAATTTTAGGCGATTCGGGTCCGGGGTCCCGGGCCCACGGCGGAAGGCGTGGGCTATAGCACACAAAAATTAGGGACTCGGGCGGAATTCCAGTTTTATGGCCGCAAAATGCCAAAAAATGTAATTTGGTCATAGAGGGGTGCTAAATATAGTTACTTAGGCCGTATTTGACATCCCGGAAAAATTTTAGGCGATCTGGATCCGGGGTCCCGGGACCACGGCGGAAGGCGTGGGCTATAGCACACGAAAATTTGGGACTCGCGCGGATTTCTAGTTTTATGGCCGTAAAATGCCAAAAAATGTAATTTGGTCATGGAATGCCAAAACATATGTTTCCTTAGACCGTATTCAACGTCCCGGAAAATTTTTAGGCGATTCGGGTCCGGGGTCCCGGGCCCACGGCGGAAAGCGTGGGCTATAGCACACAAAAAATTGGGACTCGCGCGGAATTCCAGTTTTATGGCCGTAAAATGCCAAAAAATGGAATTTAGTCATGGAGGAGCGGTTAATATGGTTCCTTAGGCCGTATTTGACATCCCGAAAATTTTTTAGGCGATCCGGATCCGGGTTTTCGGGACCACGGCGGAAGGCGTGGGCTATAGCACACGAAAATTTGGGACTCGCGCGGATTTCCAGTTTAAGGCCGTAAAATGCCAAAAAATGTAATTTGGTCATGGAATGCCAAAACATATGTTTCCTTAGACCGTATTCGACGTCCCGGAAAATTTTTAGGCGATTCGGGTCCGGGGTCCCGGGCCCACGGCGGAAAGCGTGGGCTATAGCACACAAATAATTGGGACTCGCGCGGAATTCCAGTTTTATGGGCGTAAAATGCCAAAAAATGTAATTTGGTCATGGAGGGGCGGTGAATATGGTTCCTTAGGCCGTATTTGACATCCCGGAAAAATTTTAGGCGATCCGGATCCGGGGTCCCGGGACAACGGCGGAAGGCGTGGGCTATAGCACACGAAAATTTGGGACTCGCGCGGATTTCTAGTTTTATGGCCGTAAAATGCCAAAAAATGTAATTTGGTCATGGAATGCCAAAACATATGTTTCCTTAGACCGTATTCGACGTCCCGAAAAAATTTTAGGCGATTCGGGTCCGGGGTCCCGGGCCCACGGCGGAAGGCGTGGGCTATAGCACACAAAAATTTGGGACTCGCGCGGAATACCAATTTTATGGCCGTAAAATGCCAAAAAATGAAATTTGGTCATGTAGGAGCGGTTAATATGGTTCCTTAGGCCGTATTTGACATCCCGAAAAATTTTTAGGCGATCCGGATCCGGGTTTTCGGGACCACGGCGGAAGGCGTGGGCTATAGCACACAAAAATTTGGGACTCGCGCGGAATACCAGTTTTATGGTCGTAAAATGCAAAAAAATGGAATTTGGTCATGGAGGAGCGGTTATTATGGTTCCTTAGGCCGTATTTGACATCCCGAAAAATTTTTAGGCGATCCGGATCCGGGTTTTCGGGACCACGGCGGAAGGCGTGGGCTATAGCACACGAAAATTTGGGACTCGCGCGGATTTCCAGTTTATGGCCGTAAAATGCCAAAAAATGTAATTTGGTCATGGAATGCCAAAACATATGTTTCCTTAGACCGTATTCGACGTCCCGGAAAATTTTTAGGCGATTCGGATCCGGGGTCCCGGGCCCACGGCGGAAAGCGTGGGCTATAGCACACAAAATATTGGGACTCGCGCGGAATTCCAGTTTTATGGCCGTAAAATGCCAAAAAATGTAATTTGGTCATGGAGGGGCGGTGAATATGGTTCCTTAGGCCGTATTTGACATCCCGGAAAAATTTTAGGCGATCCGGATCCGGGGTCCCGGGACCACGGCGGAAGGCGTGGGCTATAGCACACGAAAATTTGGGAATCGCGCGGATTTCTAGTTTTATGGCCGTAAAATGCCAAAAAATGTAATTTGGTCATGGAATGCCAAAACATATGTTTCCTTAGACCGTATTCAACGTCCCGAAAAAATTTTAGGCGATTCGGGTCCGGGGTCCCGGGCCCACGGTGGAAGGCGTGGGCTATAGCACACAAAAATTTGGGACTCGCGCGGAATACCAGTTTTATGGCCGTAAAATGCCAAAAAATGTAATTTGGTCATGGAGGGGCGGTGAATATGGTTCCTTAGGCCGTATTTGACATCCCGGAAAAATTTTAGGCGATCCGGATCCGGGGTCCCGGGACCACGGCGGAAGGCGTGGGCTATAGCACACGAAAATTTGGGACTCGCGCGGATTTCTAGTTTTATGGCCGTAAAATGCCAAAAAATGTAATTTGGTCATGGAATGCCAAAACATATGTTTCCTTAGACCGTATTCAACGTCCCGGAAAATTTTTAGGCGATTCGGGTCCGGGGTCCCGGGCCCACGGCGGAAAGCGTGGGCTATAGCACACAAATAATTGGGACTCGCGCGGAATTCCAGTTTTATGGCCGTAAAATGCCAAAAAATGGAATTTAGTCATGGAGGAGCGGTTAATATGGTTCCTTAGGCCGTATTTGACATCCCGAAAATTTTTTAGGCGATCCGGATCCGGGTTTTCGGGACCACGGCGGAAGGCGTGGGCTATAGCACACGAAAATTTGGGACTCGCGCGGATTTCCAGTTTAAGGCCGTAAAATGCCAAAAAATGTAATTTGGTCATGGAATGCCAAAACATATGTTTCCTTAGACCGTATTCGACGTCCCGGAAAATTTTTAGGCGATTCGGGTCCGGGGTCCCGGGCCCACGGCGGAAAGCGTGGGCTATAGCACACAAATAATTGGGACTCGCGCGGAATTCCAGTTTTATGGGCGTAAAATGCCAAAAAATGTAATTTGGTCATGGAGGGGCGGTGAATATGGTTCCTTAGGCCGTATTTGACATCCCGGAAAAATTTTAGGCGATCCGGATCCGGGGTCCCGGGACAACGGCGGAAGGCGTGGGCTATAGCACACGAAAATTTGGGACTCGCGCGGATTTCTAGTTTTATGGCCGTAAAATGCCAAAAAATGTAATTTGGTCATGGAATGCCAAAACATATGTTTCCTTAGACCGTATTCGACGTCCCGAAAAAATTTTAGGCGATTCGGGTCCGGGGTCCCGGGCCCACGGCGGAAGGCGTGGGCTATAGCACACAAAAATTTGGGACTCGCGCGGAATACCAATTTTATGGCCGTAAAATGCCAAAAAATGAAATTTGGTCATGTAGGAGCGGTTAATATGGTTCCTTAGGCCGTATTTGACATCCCGAAAAATTTTTAGGCGATCCGGATCCGGGTTTTCGGGACCACGGCGGAAGGCGTGGGCTATAGCACACAAAAATTTGGGACTCGCGCGGAATACCAGTTTTATGGTCGTAAAATGCAAAAAAATGGAATTTGGTCATGGAGGAGCGGTTATTATGGTTCCTTAGGCCGTATTTGACATCCCGAAAAATTTTTAGGCGATCCGGATCCGGGTTTTCGGGACCACGGCGGAAGGCGTGGGCTATAGCACACGAAAATTTGGGACTCGCGCGGATTTCCAGTTTATGGCCGTAAAATGCCAAAAAATGTAATTTGGTCATGGAATGCCAAAACATATGTTTCCTTAGACCGTATTCGACGTCCCGGAAAATTTTTAGGCGATTCGGATCCGGGGTCCCGGGCCCACGGCGGAAAGCGTGGGCTATAGCACACAAAATATTGGGACTCGCGCGGAATTCCAGTTTTATGGCCGTAAAATGCCAAAAAATGTAATTTGGTCATGGAGGGGCGGTGAATATGGTTCCTTAGGCCGTATTTGACATCCCGGAAAATTTTTAGGCGATCCGGATCCGGGGTCCCGGGACCACGGCGGAAGGCGTGGGCTATAGCACACGAAAATTTGGGACTCGCGCGGATTTCTAGTTTTATGGCCGTAAAATGCCAAAAAATATAATTTGGTCATGGAATGCCAAAACATATGTTTCCTTAGACTGTATTCGACGTCCCGAAAAAATTTTAGGCGATTCGGGTCCGGGGTCCCGGGCCCACGGCGGAAGGCGTGGGCTATAGCACACAAAAATTAGGGACTCGGGCGGAATTCCAGTTTTATGGCCGCAAAATGCCAAAAAATGTAATTTGGTCATAGAGGGGTGCTAAATATAGTTACTTAGGCCGTATTTGACATCCCGGAAAAATTTTAGGCGATCTGGATCCGGGGTCCCGGGACCACGGCGGAAGGCGTGGGCTATAGCACACGAAAATTTGGGACTCGCGCGGATTTCTAGTTTTATGGCCGTAAAATGCCAAAAAATGTAATTTGGTCATGGAATGCCAAAACATATGTTTCCTTAGACCGTATTCAACGTCCCGGAAAATTTTTAGGCGATTCGGGTCCGGGGTCCCGGGCCCACGGCGGAAAGCGTGGGCTATAGCACACAAAAAATTGGGACTCGCGCGGAATTCCAGTTTTATGGCCGTAAAATGCCAAAAAATGGAATTTAGTCATGGAGGAGCGGTTAATATGGTTCCTTAGGCCGTATTTGACATCCCGAAAATTTTTTAGGCGATCCGGATCCGGGTTTTCGGGACCACGGCGGAAGGCGTGGGCTATAGCACACGAAAATTTGGGACTCGCGCGGATTTCCAGTTTAAGGCCGTAAAATGCCAAAAAATGTAATTTGGTCATGGAATGCCAAAACATATGTTTCCTTAGACCGTATTCGACGTCCCGGAAAATTTTTAGGCGATTCGGGTCCGGGGTCCCGGGCCCACGGCGGAAAGCGTGGGCTATAGCACACAAATAATTGGGACTCGCGCGGAATTCCAGTTTTATGGGCGTAAAATGCCAAAAAATGTAATTTGGTCATGGAGGGGCGGTGAATATGGTTCCTTAGGCCGTATTTGACATCCCGGAAAAATTTTAGGCGATCCGGATCCGGGGTCCCGGGACAACGGCGGAAGGCGTGGGCTATAGCACACGAAAATTTGGGACTCGCGCGGATTTCTAGTTTTATGGCCGTAAAATGCCAAAAAATGTAATTTGGTCATGGAATGCCAAAACATATGTTTCCTTAGACCGTATTCGACGTCCCGAAAAAATTTTAGGCGATTCGGGTCCGGGGTCCCGGGCCCACGGCGGAAGGCGTGGGCTATAGCACACAAAAATTTGGGACTCGCGCGGAATACCAATTTTATGGCCGTAAAATGCCAAAAAATGAAATTTGGTCATGTAGGAGCGGTTAATATGGTTCCTTAGGCCGTATTTGACATCCCGAAAAATTTTTAGGCGATCCGGATCCGGGTTTTCGGGACCACGGCGGAAGGCGTGGGCTATAGCACACAAAAATTTGGGACTCGCGCGGAATACCAGTTTTATGGTCGTAAAATGCAAAAAAATGGAATTTGGTCATGGAGGAGCGGTTATTATGGTTCCTTAGGCCGTATTTGACATCCCGAAAAATTTTTAGGCGATCCGGATCCGGGTTTTCGGGACCACGGCGGAAGGCGTGGGCTATAGCACACGAAAATTTGGGACTCGCGCGGATTTCCAGTTTATGGCCGTAAAATGCCAAAAAATGTAATTTGGTCATGGAATGCCAAAACATATGTTTCCTTAGACCGTATTC
This sequence comes from Nicotiana tabacum, assembly GCF_000715075.1. Taxonomy (NCBI): domain Eukaryota; kingdom Viridiplantae; phylum Streptophyta; class Magnoliopsida; order Solanales; family Solanaceae; genus Nicotiana; species Nicotiana tabacum. The sequence goes on along the minus strand of NC_134087.1, from coordinate 422,954 downwards.
GACGTCCCGGAAAATTTTTAGGCGATTCGGATCCGGGGTCCCGGGCCCACGGCGGAAAGCGTGGGCTATAGCACACAAAATATTGGGACTCGCGCGGAATTCCAGTTTTATGGCCGTAAAATGCCAAAAAATGTAATTTGGTCATGGAGGGGCGGTGAATATGGTTCCTTAGGCCGTATTTGACATCCCGGAAAAATTTTAGGCGATCCGGATCCGGGGTCCCGGGACCACGGCGGAAGGCGTGGGCTATAGCACACGAAAATTTGGGAATCGCGCGGATTTCTAGTTTTATGGCCGTAAAATGCCAAAAAATGTAATTTGGTCATGGAATGCCAAAACATATGTTTCCTTAGACCGTATTCAACGTCCCGAAAAAATTTTAGGCGATTCGGGTCCGGGGTCCCGGGCCCACGGTGGAAGGCGTGGGCTATAGCACACAAAAATTTGGGACTCGCGCGGAATACCAGTTTTATGGCCGTAAAATGCCAAAAAATGTAATTTGGTCATGGAGGGGCGGTGAATATGGTTCCTTAGGCCGTATTTGACATCCCGGAAAAATTTTAGGCGATCCGGATCCGGGGTCCCGGGACCACGGCGGAAGGCGTGGGCTATAGCACACGAAAATTTGGGACTCGCGCGGATTTCTAGTTTTATGGCCGTAAAATGCCAAAAAATGTAATTTGGTCATGGAATGCCAAAACATATGTTTCCTTAGACCGTATTCAACGTCCCGGAAAATTTTTAGGCGATTCGGGTCCGGGGTCCCGGGCCCACGGCGGAAAGCGTGGGCTATAGCACACAAATAATTGGGACTCGCGCGGAATTCCAGTTTTATGGGCGTAAAATGCCAAAAAATGTAATTTGGTCATGGAGGGGCGGTGAATATGGTTCCTTAGGCCGTATTTGACATCCCGGAAAAATTTTAGGCGATCCGGATCCGGGGTCCCGGGACAACGGCGGAAGGCGTGGGCTATAGCACACGAAAATTTGGGACTCGCGCGGATTTCTAGTTTTATGGCCGTAAAATGCCAAAAAATGTAATTTGGTCATGGAATGCCAAAACATATGTTTCCTTAGACCGTATTCGACGTCCCGAAAAAATTTTAGGCGATTCGGGTCCGGGGTCCCGGGCCCACGGCGGAAGGCGTGGGCTATAGCACACAAATAATTGGGACTCGCGCGGAATTCCAGTTTTATGGGCGTAAAATGCCAAAAAATGTAATTTGGTCATGGAGGGGCGGTGAATATGGTTCCTTAGGCCGTATTTGACATCCCGGAAAAATTTTAGGCGATCCGGATCCGGGGTCCCGGGACAACGGCGGAAGGCGTGGGCTATAGCACACGAAAATTTGGGACTCGCGCGGATTTCTAGTTTTATGGCCGTAAAATGCCAAAAAATGTAATTTGGTCATGGAATGCCAAAACATATGTTTCCTTAGACCGTATTCGACGTCCCGAAAAAATTTTAGGCGATTCGGGTCCGGGGTCCCGGGCCCACGGCGGAAGGCGTGGGCTATAGCACACAAAAATTTGGGACTCGCGCGGAATACCAATTTTATGGCCGTAAAATGCCAAAAAATGAAATTTGGTCATGTAGGAGCGGTTAATATGGTTCCTTAGGCCGTATTTGACATCCCGAAAAATTTTTAGGCGATCCGGATCCGGGTTTTCGGGACCACGGCGGAAGGCGTGGGCTATAGCACACAAAAATTTGGGACTCGCGCGGAATACCAGTTTTATGGTCGTAAAATGCAAAAAAATGGAATTTGGTCATGGAGGAGCGGTTATTATGGTTCCTTAGGCCGTATTTGACATCCCGAAAAATTTTTAGGCGATCCGGATCCGGGTTTTCGGGACCACGGCGGAAGGCGTGGGCTATAGCACACGAAAATTTGGGACTCGCGCGGATTTCCAGTTTATGGCCGTAAAATGCCAAAAAATGTAATTTGGTCATGGAATGCCAAAACATATGTTTCCTTAGACCGTATTCGACGTCCCGGAAAATTTTTAGGCGATTCGGATCCGGGGTCCCGGGCCCACGGCGGAAAGCGTGGGCTATAGCACACAAAATATTGGGACTCGCGCGGAATTCCAGTTTTATGGCCGTAAAATGCCAAAAAATGTAATTTGGTCATGGAGGGGCGGTGAATATGGTTCCTTAGGCCGTATTTGACATCCCGGAAAAATTTTAGGCGATCCGGATCCGGGGTCCCGGGACCACGGCGGAAGGCGTGGGCTATAGCACACGAAAATTTGGGAATCGCGCGGATTTCTAGTTTTATGGCCGTAAAATGCCAAAAAATGTAATTTGGTCATGGAATGCCAAAACATATGTTTCCTTAGACCGTATTCAACGTCCCGAAAAAATTTTAGGCGATTCGGGTCCGGGGTCCCGGGCCCACGGTGGAAGGCGTGGGCTATAGCACACAAAAATTTGGGACTCGCGCGGAATACCAGTTTTATGGCCGTAAAATGCCAAAAAATGTAATTTGGTCATGGAGGGGCGGTGAATATGGTTCCTTAGGCCGTATTTGACATCCCGGAAAAATTTTAGGCGATCCGGATCCGGGGTCCCGGGACCACGGCGGAAGGCGTGGGCTATAGCACACGAAAATTTGGGACTCGCGCGGATTTCTAGTTTTATGGCCGTAAAATGCCAAAAAATGTAATTTGGTCATGGAATGCCAAAACATATGTTTCCTTAGACCGTATTCAACGTCCCGGAAAATTTTTAGGCGATTCGGGTCCGGGGTCCCGGGCCCACGGCGGAAAGCGTGGGCTATAGCACACAAAAAATTGGGACTCGCGCGGAATTCCAGTTTTATGGCCGTAAAATGCCAAAAAATGGAATTTAGTCATGGAGGAGCGGTTAATATGGTTCCTTAGGCCGTATTTGACATCCCGAAAATTTTTTAGGCGATCCGGATCCGGGTTTTCGGGACCACGGCGGAAGGCGTGGGCTATAGCACACGAAAATTTGGGACTCGCGCGGATTTCCAGTTTAAGGCCGTAAAATGCCAAAAAATGTAATTTGGTCATGGAATGCCAAAACATATGTTTCCTTAGACCGTATTCGACGTCCCGGAAAATTTTTAGGCGATTCGGGTCCGGGGTCCCGGGCCCACGGCGGAAAGCGTGGGCTATAGCACACAAATAATTGGGACTCGCGCGGAATTCCAGTTTTATGGGCGTAAAATGCCAAAAAATGTAATTTGGTCATGGAGGGGCGGTGAATATGGTTCCTTAGGCCGTATTTGACATCCCGGAAAAATTTTAGGCGATCCGGATCCGGGGTCCCGGGACAACGGCGGAAGGCGTGGGCTATAGCACACGAAAATTTGGGACTCGCGCGGATTTCTAGTTTTATGGCCGTAAAATGCCAAAAAATGTAATTTGGTCATGGAATGCCAAAACATATGTTTCCTTAGACCGTATTCGACGTCCCGAAAAAATTTTAGGCGATTCGGGTCCGGGGTCCCGGGCCCACGGCGGAAGGCGTGGGCTATAGCACACAAAAATTTGGGACTCGCGCGGAATACCAATTTTATGGCCGTAAAATGCCAAAAAATGAAATTTGGTCATGTAGGAGCGGTTAATATGGTTCCTTAGGCCGTATTTGACATCCCGAAAAATTTTTAGGCGATCCGGATCCGGGTTTTCGGGACCACGGCGGAAGGCGTGGGCTATAGCACACAAAAATTTGGGACTCGCGCGGAATACCAGTTTTATGGCCGTAAAATGCCAAAAAATGGAATTTGGTCATGTAGGAGCGGTTAATATGGTTCCTTAGGCCGTATTTGACATCCCGAAAAATTTTTAGGCGATCCGGATCCGGGTTTTCGGGACCACGGCGGAAGGCGTGGGCTATAGCACACGAAAATTTGGGACTCGCGCGTATTTCCAGTTTATGGCCGTAAAATGCCAAAAAATGTAATTTGGTCATGGAATGCCAAAACATATGTTTCCTTAGACCGTATTCGATGTCCCGGAAAATTTTTAGGCGATTCTAGTCCGGGGTCCCGGGCCCACGGCGGAAAGCGTGGGCTATAACACACAAAAAATTGGGACTCGCGCGGAATTCCAGTTTTATGGCCGTAAAATGCCAAAAAATGTAATTTGGTCATGGAGGGGCGGTGAATATGGTTCCTTAGGCCGTATTTGACATCCCGGAAAAATTTTAGGCGATCCGGATCCGGGGTCCCGGGACCACGGCGGAAGGCGTGGGCTATAGCACACAAAAAATTGGGACTCGCGCGGAATTCCAGTTTTATGGCCGTAAAATGCCAAAAAATGTAATTTGGTCATGGAGGGGCGGTGAATATGGTTCCTTAGGCCGTATTTGACATCCCGGAAAAATTTTAGGCGATCCGGATCCGGGGTCCCGGGACCACGGCGGAAGGCGTGGGCTATAGCACACGAAAATTTGGGACTCGCGCGGATTTCTAGTTTTATGGCCGTAAAATGCCAAAAAATGTAATTTGGTCATGGAATGCCAAAACATATGTTTCCTTAGACCGTATTCAACGTCCCGGAAAATTTTTAGGCGATTCGGGTCCGGGGTCCCGGGCCCACGGCGGAAAGCGTGGGCTATAGCACACAAATAATTGGGACTCGCGCGGAATTCCAGTTTTATGGGCGTAAAATGCCAAAAAATGTAATTTGGTCATGGAGGGGCGGTGAATATGGTTCCTTAGGCCGTATTTGACATCCCGGAAAAATTTTAGGCGATCCGGATCCGGGGTCCCGGGACAACGGCGGAAGGCGTGGGCTATAGCACACGAAAATTTGGGACTCGCGCGGATTTCTAGTTTTATGGCCGTAAAATGCCAAAAAATGTAATTTGGTCATGGAGGAGCTGTTATTATGGTTCCTTAGGCTATATTTGACATCCCGAAAAATTTTTAGGCGATCCGGATCCGGGTTTTCGGGACCACGGCGGAAGGCGTGGGCTATAGCACACGAAAATTTGGGACTCGCGCGGATTTCCAGTTTATGGCCGTAAAATGCCAAAAAATGTAATTTGGTCATGGAATGCCAAAACATATATTTCCTTAGACCGTATTCGACGTCCCGGAAAATTTTTAGGCGATTCGGGTCCGGGGTCCCGGGCCCACGGCGGAAAGCGTGGGTTATAGCACACAAAAAATTGGGACTCGCGCGGAATTCCAGTTTTATGGCCGTAAAATGCCAAAAAATGTAATTTGGTCATGGAGGGGCGGTGAATATGGTTCCTTAGGCCGTATTTGACATCCCGGAAAAATTTTAGGTGATCCGGATCCGGGGTCCCGGGACCACGGCGGAAGGCGTGGGCTATATCACACGAAAATTTGGGACTCGCGCGGATTTCTAGTTTTATGGCCGTAAAATGCCAAAAAATGTAATTTGGTCATGGAATGCCAAAACATATGTTTCCTTAGACCGTATTAAACGTCCCGGAAAATTTTTAGGCGATTCGGGTCCGGGGTCCCGGGCCCATGGCGGAAAGCGTGGGCTATAGCACACAAAAAATTGGGACTCGCGCGGAATTCCAGTTTTATGGCCGTAAAATGCCAAAAAATGTAATTTGGTCATAGAGGGGCGGTGAATATGGTTCCTTAGGCCGTATTTGACATCCCGGAAAAATTTTAGGCGATCCGGATCCGGGGTCCCGGGACCACGGCGGAAGGCGTGGGCTATAGCACACGAAAATTTGGGACTCGCGCGGATTTCTAGTTTTATGGCCGTAAAATGCCAAAAAATGTAATTTGGTCATGGAATACCAAAACATATGTTTCCTTAGACCGTATTCGACGTCCCGAAAAAATTTTAGGCGATTCGAGTCCGGGGTCCCGGGACCACGGCGGAAGGCGTGGGCTATAGCACACGAAAATTTGGGACTCGCGCGGATTTCTAGTTTTATGGCCGTAAAATGCCAAAAAATATAATTTGGTCATGGAATGCCAAAACATATGTTTCCTTAGACCGTATTAAACGTCCCGGAAAATTTTTAGGCGATTCGGGTCCGGGGTCCCGGGCCCACGGCGGAAGGCGTGGGCTATAGCACACAAAAAATTGGGACTCGCGCGGAATTCCAGTTTTATGGCCGTAAAATGCCAAAAAATGTAATTTGGTCATGAAGGGGCGGTGAATATGGTTCCTTAGACCGTATTCGACGTCCCGGAAAATTTTTAGGCGATTCGGGTCCGGGGTCCCGGGCCCACGGCGGAAGGCGTGGGCTATAGCACACAAAAATTTGGGACTCGCGCGGAATACCAGTTTTATGGCCGTAAAATGCCAAAAAATGGAATTTGGTCATGGAGGAGCTGTTATTATGGTTCCTTAGGCTATATTTGACATCCCGAAAAATTTTTAGGCGATCCGGATCCGGGTTTTCGGGACCACGGCGGAAGGCGTGGGCTATAGCACACGAAAATTTGGGACTCGCGCGGATTTCCAGTTTATGGCCGTAAAATGCCAAAAAATGTAATTTGGTCATGGAATGCCAAAACATATGTTTCCTTAGACCGTATTCGACGTCCCGGAAAATTTTTAGGCGATTCGGGTCCGGGGTCCCGGGCCCACGGCGGAAAGCGTGGGCTATAGCACACAAAAAATTGGGACTCGCGCGGAATTCCAGTTTTATGGCCGTAAAATGCCAAAAAATGTAATTTGGTCATGGAGGGGCGGTGAATATGGTTCCTTAGGCCGTATTTGACATCCCGGAAAAATTTTAGGCGATCCGGATCCGGGGTCCCGGGACCACGGCGGAAGGCGTGGGCTATATCACACGAAAATTTGGGACTCGCGCGGATTTCTAGTTTTATGGCCGTAAAATGCCAAAAAATGTAATTTGGTCATGGAATGCCAAAACATATGTTTCCTTAGACCGTATTAAACGTCCCGGAAAATTTTTAGGCGATTCGGGTCCGGGGTCCCGGGCCCACGGCGGAAAGCGTGGGCTATAGCACACAAAAAATTGGGACTCGCGCGGAATTCCAGTTTTATGGCCGTAAAATGCCAAAAAATGTAATTTGGTCATAGAGGGGCGGTGAATATGGTTCCTTAGGCCGTATTTGACATCCCGGAAAAATTTTAGGCGATCCGGATCCGGGGTCCCGGGACCACGGCGGAAGGCGTGGGCTATAGCACACGAAAATTTGGGACTCGCGCGGATTTCTAGTTTTATGGCCGTAAAATGCCAAAAAATGTAATTTGGTCATGGAATACCAAAACATATGTTTCCTTAGACCGTATTCGACGTCCCGAAAAAATTTTAGGCGATTCGAGTCCGGGGTCCCGGGACCACGGCGGAAGGCGTGGGCTATAGCACACGAAAATTTGGGACTCGCGCGGATTTCTAGTTTTATGGCCGTAAAATGCCAAAAAATGTAATTTGGTCATGGAGGAGCTGTTATTATGGTTCCTTAGGCTATATTTGACATCCCGAAAAATTTTTAGGCGATCCGGATCCGGGTTTTCGGGACCACGGCGGAAGGCGTGGGCTATAGCACACGAAAATTTGGGACTCGCGCGGATTTCCAGTTTATGGCCGTAAAATGCCAAAAAATGTAATTTGGTCATGGAATGCCAAAACATATGTTTCCTTAGACCGTATTCGACGTCCCGGAAAATTTTTAGGCGATTCGGGTCCGGGGTCCCGGGCCCACGGCGGAAAGCGTGGGCTATAGCACACAAAAAATTGGGACTCGCGCGGAATTCCAGTTTTATGGCCGTAAAATGCCAAAAAATGTAATTTGGTCATGGAGGGGCGGTGAATATGGTTCCTTAGGCCGTATTTGACATCCCGGAAAAATTTTAGGCGATCCGGATCCGGGGTCCCGGGACCACGGCGGAAGGCGTGGGCTATATCACACGAAAATTTGGGACTCGCGCGGATTTCTAGTTTTATGGCCGTAAAATGCCAAAAAATGTAATTTGGTCATGGAATGCCAAAACATATGTTTCCTTAGACCGTATTAAACGTCCCGGAAAATTTTTAGGCGATTCGGGTCCGGGGTCCCGGGCCCACGGCGGAAAGCGTGGGCTATAGCACACAAAAAATTGGGACTCGCGCGGAATTCCAGTTTTATGGCCGTAAAATGCCAAAAAATGTAATTTGGTCATAGAGGGGCGGTGAATATGGTTCCTTAGGCCGTATTTGACATCCCGGAAAAATTTTAGGCGATCCGGATCCGGGGTCCCGGGACCACGGCGGAAGGCGTGGGCTATAGCACACGAAAATTTGGGACTCGCGCGGATTTCTAGTTTTATGGCCGTAAAATGCCAAAAAATGTAATTTGGTCATGGAATACCAAAACATATGTTTCCTTAGACCGTATTCGACGTCCCGAAAAAATTTTAGGCGATTCGAGTCCGGGGTCCCGGGACCACGGCGGAAGGCGTGGGCTATAGCACACGAAAATTTGGGACTCGCGCGGATTTCTAGTTTTATGGCCGTAAAATGCCAAAAAATGTAATTTGGTCATGGAATGCCAAAACATATGTTTCCTTAGACCGTATTCGACGTCCCGAAAAAATTTTAGGCGATTCGGGTCCGGGGTCCCGGGCCCACGGTGGAAGGCGTGGGCTATAGCACACAAAAAATTGGGACTCGCGCGGAATTCCAGTTTTATGGCCGTAAAATGCCAAAAAATGTAATTTGGTCATGAAGGGGCGGTGAATATGGTTCCTTAGACCGTATTCGACGTCCCGGAAAATTTTTAGGCGATTCGGGTCCGGGGTCCCGGGCCCACGGCGGAAGGCGTGGGCTATAGCACACGAAAATTTGGGACTCGCGCGGATTTCTAGTTTTATGGCCGTAAAATGCCAAAAAATGTAATTTGGTCATGGAGGGGCGGTGAATATGGTTCCTTAGGCCGTATTTGACATCCCGGAAAAATTTTAGGCGATCCGGATCCGGGGTCCCGGGACCACGGCGGAAGGCGTGGGCTATAGCACACGAAAATTTGGGACTCGCGCGGATTTCTAGTTTTATGGCCGTAAAATGCCAAAAAATATAATTTGGTCATGGAATGCCAAAACATATGTTTCCTAAGACTGTATTCGACGTCCCGGAAAATTTTTAGGCGATTCGGGTCCGGGGTCCCGGGCCCACGGCGGAAGGCGTGGGCTATAGCACACAAAAAATTGGGACTCGCGCGGAATTCCAGTTTTATGGCCGTAAAATGCCAAAAAATGTAATTTGGTCATGAAGGGGCGGTGAATATGGTTCCTTAGACCGTATTCGACGTCCCGGAAAATTTTTAGGCGATTCGGGTCCGGGGTCCCGGGCCCACGGCGGAAGGTGTGGGCTATAGCACACAAAAATTTGGGACTCGCGCGGAATACCAGTTTTATGGCCGTAAAATGCCAAAAAATGGAATTTTTTCATGGAGGAGATGTTATTATGGTTCCTTAGGCTATATTTGACATCCCGAAAAATTTTTAGGCGATCCGGATCCGGGTTTTCGGGACCACGGCGGAAGGCGTGGGCTATAGCACACGAAAATTTGGGACTCGCGCGGATTTCCAGTTTATGGCCGTAAAATGCCAAAAAATGTAATTTGGTCATGGAATGCCAAAACATATGTTTCCTTAGACCGTATTCGACGTCCCGGAAAATTTTTAGGCGATTCGGGTCCGGGGTCCCGGGCCCACGGCGGAAAGCGTGGGCTATAGCACACAAAAAATTGGGACTCGCGCGGAATTCCAGTTTTATGGCCGTAAAATGCCAAAAAATGTAATTTGGTCATGGAGGGGCGGTGAATATGGTTCCTTAGGCCGTATTTGACATCCTGGAAAAATTTTAGGCGATCCGGATCCGGGGTCCCGGGACCACGGCGGAAGGCGTGGGCTATATCACACGAAAATTTGGGACTCGCGCGGATTTCTAGTTTTATGGCCGTAAAATGCCAAAAAATGTAATTTGGTCATGGAATGCCAAAACATATGTTTCCTTAGACCGTATTAAACGTCCCGGAAAATTTTTAGGCGATTCGGGTCCGGGGTCCCGGGCCCACGGCGGAAAGCGTGGGCTATAGCACACAAAAAATTGGGACTCGCGCGGAATTCCAGTTTTATGGCCGTAAAATGCCAAAAAATGTAATTTGGTCATAGAGGGGCGGTGAATATGGTTCCTTAGGCCGTATTTGACATCCCGGAAAAATTTTAGGCGATCCGGATCCGGGGTCCCGGGACCACGGCGGAAGGCGTGGGCTATAGCACACGAAAATTTGGGACTCGCGCGGATTTCTAGTTTTATGGCCGTAAAATGCCAAAAAATGTAATTTGGTCATGGAATACCAAAACATATGTTTCCTTAGACCGTATTCGACGTCCCGAAAAAATTTTAGGCGATTCGAGTCCGGGGTCCCGGGACCACGGCGGAAGGCGTGGGCTATAGCACACGAAAATTTGGGACTCGCGCGGATTTCTAGTTTTATGGCCGTAAAATGCCAAAAAATGTAATTTGGTCATGGAATGCCAAAACATATGTTTCCTTAGACCGTATTCGACGTCCCGAAAAAATTTTAGGCGATTCGGGTCCGGGGTCCCGGGCCCACGGTGGAAGGCGTGGGCTATAGCACACAAAAATTTGGGACTCGCGCGGAATACCAGTTTTATGGCCGTAAAATGCCAAAAAATGTAATTTGGTCATGGAGGGGCGGTGAATATGGTTCCTTAGGCCGTATTTGACATCCCGGAAAAATTTTAGGCGATCCGGATCCGGGGTCCCGGGACCACGGCGGAAGGCGTGGGCTATAGCACACGAAAATTTGGGACTCGTGCGGATTTCTAGTTTTATGGCCGTAAAATGCCAAAAAATATAATTTGGTCATGGAATGCCAAAAAATATGTTTCCTAAGACTGTATTCGACGTCCCGGAAAATTTTTAGGCGATTCGGGTCCGGGGTCCTGGGCCCACGGCGGAAGGCGTGGGCTATAGCACACAAAAAATTGGGACTCGCGCGGAATTCCAGTTTTATGGCCGTAAAATGCCAAAAAATGTAATTTGGTCATGAAGGGGCAGTGAATATGGTTCCTTAGACCGTATTCGACGTCCCGGAAAATTTTTAGGCGATTCGGGTCCGGGGTCCCGGGCCCACGGCGGAAGGCGTGGGCTATAGCACACAAAAATTTGGGACTCGCGCGGAATACCAGTTTTATGGCCGTAAAATGCCAAAAAATGGAATTTGGTCATGGAGGAGCGGTTATTATGGTTCCTTAGTCCGTATTTGACATCCCGAAAAATTTTTAGGCGATCCGGATCCGGGTTTTCGGGACCACGGCAGAAGGCGTGGGCTATAGCACACGAAAATTTGGGACTCACGCGGATTTCCAGTTTATGGCCGTAAAATGCCAAAAAATGTAATTTGGTCATGGAATGCCAAAACATATGTTTCCTTAGACCGTATTCGACGTCCCGAAAAAATTTTAGGCGATTCGGGTCCGGGGTCCCGGGCCCACGGTGGAAGGCGTGGGCTATAGCACACAAAAATTTGGGACTCGCGCGGAATACCAGTTTTATGGCCGTAAAATGCCAAAAAATGTAATTTGGTCATGGATGGGCGGTGAATATGGTTCCTTAGGCCGTATTTGACATCCCGGAAAAATTTTAGGCGATCCGGATCCGGGGTCCCGGGACCACGGCGGAAGGCGTGGGCTATAGCACACGAAAATTTGGGACTCGCGCGGATTTCTAGTTTTATGGCCGTAAAATGCCAAAAAATATAATTTGGTCATGGAATGCCAAAACATATGTTTCCTAAGACTGTATTCGACGTCCCGGAAAATTTTTAGGCGATTCGGGTCCGGGGTCCCGGGCCCACGGCGGAAGGCGTGGGCTATAGCACACAAAAAATTGGGACTCGCGCGGAATTCCAGTTTTATGGCCGTAAAATGCCAAAAAATGTAATTTGGTCATGAAGGGGCGGTGAATATGGTTCCTTAGACCGTATTCGACGTCCCGGAAAATTTTTAGGCGATTCGGGTCCGGGGTCCCGGGCCCACGGCGGAAGGCGTGGGCTATAGCACACAAAAATTTGGGACTCGCGCGGAATACCAGTTTTATGGCCGTAAAATGCCAAAAAATGGAATTTGGTCATGGAGGAGCTGTTATTATGGTTCCTTAGGCTATATTTGACATCCCGAAAAATTTTTAGGCGATCCGGATCCGGGTTTTCGGGACCACGGCGGAAGGCGTGGGCTATAGCACACGAAAATTTGGGACTCGCGCGGATTTCCAGTTTATGGCCGTAAAATGCCAAAAAATGTAATTTGGTCATGGAATGCCAAAACATATGTTTCCTTAGACCGTATTCGACGTCCCGGAAAATTTTTAGGCGATTCGGGTCCGGGGTCCCGGGCCCACGGCGGAAAGCGTGGGCTATAGCACACAAAAAATTGGGACTCGCGCGGAATTCCAGTTTTATGGCCGTAAAATGCCAAAAAATGTAATTTGGTCATGGAGGGGCGGTGAATATGGTTCCTTAGGCCGTATTTGACATCCTGGAAAAATTTTAGGCGATCCGGATCCGGGGTCCCGGGACCACGGCGGAAGGCGTGGGCTATATCACACGAAAATTTGGGACTCGCGCGGATTTCTAGTTTTATGGCCGTAAAATGCCAAAAAATGTAATTTGGTCATGGAATGCCAAAACATATGTTTCCTTAGACCGTATTAAACGTCCCGGAAAATTTTTAGGCGATTCGGGTCCGGGGTCCCGGGCCCACGGCGGAAAGCGTGGGCTATAGCACACAAAAAATTGGGACTCGCGCGGAATTCCAGTTTTATGGCCGTAAAATGCCAAAAAATGTAATTTGGTCATAGAGGGGCGGTGAATATGGTTCCTTAGGCCGTATTTGACATCCCGGAAAAATTTTAGGCGATCCGGATCCGGGGTCCCGGGACCACGGCGGAAGGCGTGGGCTATAGCACACGAAAATTTGGGACTCGCGCGGATTTCTAGTTTTATGGCCGTAAAATGCCAAAAAATGTAATTTGGTCATGGAATACCAAAACATATGTTTCCTTAGACCGTATTCGACGTCCCGAAAAAATTTTAGGCGATTCGAGTCCGGGGTCCCGGGACCACGGCGGAAGGCGTGGGCTATAGCACACGAAAATTTGGGACTCGCGCGGATTTCTAGTTTTATGGCCGTAAAATGCCAAAAAATGTAATTTGGTCATGGAATGCCAAAACATATGTTTCCTTAGACCGTATTCGACGTCCCGGAAAATTTTTAGGCGATTCGGGTCCGGGGTCCCGGGCCCACGGCGGAAAGCGTGGGCTATAGCACACAAAAAATTGGGACTCGCGCGGAATTCCAGTTTTATGGCCGTAAAATGCCAAAAAATGTAATTTGGTCATGGAGGGGCGGTGAATATGGTTCCTTAGGCCGTATTTGACATCCTGGAAAAATTTTAGGCGATCCGGATCCGGGGTCCCGGGACCACGGCGGAAGGCGTGGGCTATATCACACGAAAATTTGGGACTCGCGCGGATTTCTAGTTTTATGGCCGTAAAATGCCAAAAAATGTAATTTGGTCATGGAATGCCAAAACATATGTTTCCTTAGACCGTATTAAACGTCCCGGAAAATTTTTAGGCGATTCGGGTCCGGGGTCCCGGGCCCACGGCGGAAAGCGTGGGCTATAGCACACAAAAAATTGGGACTCGCGCGGAATTCCAGTTTTATGGCCGTAAAATGCCAAAAAATGTAATTTGGTCATAGAGGGGCGGTGAATATGGTTCCTTAGGCCGTATTTGACATCCCGGAAAAATTTTAGGCGATCCGGATCCGGGGTCCCGGGACCACGGCGGAAGGCGTGGGCTATAGCACACGAAAATTTGGGACTCGCGCGGATTTCTAGTTTTATGGCCGTAAAATGCCAAAAAATGTAATTTGGTCATGGAATACCAAAACATATGTTTCCTTAGACCGTATTCGACGTCCCGAAAAAATTTTAGGCGATTCGAGTCCGGGGTCCCGGGACCACGGCGGAAGGCGTGGGCTATAGCACACGAAAATTTGGGACTCGCGCGGATTTCTAGTTTTATGGCCGTAAAATGCCAAAAAATGTAATTTGGTCATGGAATGCCAAAACATATGTTTCCTTAGACCGTATTCGACGTCCCGGAAAATTTTTAGGCGATTCGGGTCCGGGGTCCCGGGCCCACGGTGGAAGGCGTGGGCTATAGCACACAAAAATTTGGGACTCGCGCGGAATACCAGTTTTATGGCCGTAAAATGCCAAAAAATGTAATTTGGTCATGGATGGGCGGTGAATATGGTTCCTTAGGCCGTATTTGACATCCCGGAAAAATTTTAGGCGATCCGGATCCGGGGTCCCGGGACCACGGCGGAAGGCGTGGGCTATAGCACACGAAAATTTGGGACTCGCGCGGATTTCTAGTTTTATGGCCGTAAAATGCCAAAAAATATAATTTGGTCATGGAATGCCAAAACATATGTTTCCTAAGACTGTATTCGACGTCCCGGAAAATTTTTAGGCGATTCGGGTCCGGGGTCCCGGGCCCACGGCGGAAGGCGTGGGCTATAGCACACAAAAAATTGGGACTCGCGCGGAATTCCAGTTTTATGGCCGTAAAATGCCAAAAAATGTAATTTGGTCATGAAGGGGCGGTGAATATGGTTCCTTAGACCGTATTCGACGTCCCGGAAAATTTTTAGGCGATTCGGGTCCGGGGTCCCGGGCCCACGGCGGAAGGCGTGGGCTATAGCACACAAAAATTTGGGACTCGCGCGGAATACCAGTTTTATGGCCGTAAAATGCCAAAAAATGGAATTTGGTCATGGAGGAGCTGTTATTATGGTTCCTTAGGCTATATTTGACATCCCGAAAAATTTTTAGGCGATCCGGATCCGGGTTTTCGGGACCACGGCGGAAGGCGTGGGCTATAGCACACGAAAATTTGGGACTCGCGCGGATTTCCAGTTTATGGCCGTAAAATGCCAAAAAATGTAATTTGGTCATGGAATGCCAAAACATATGTTTCCTTAGACCGTATTCGACGTCCCGGAAAATTTTTAGGCGATTCGGGTCCGGGGTCCCGGGCCCACGGCGGAAAGCGTGGGCTATAGCACACAAAAAATTGGGACTCGCGCGGAATTCCAGTTTTATGGCCGTAAAATGCCAAAAAATGTAATTTGGTCATGGAGGGGCGGTGAATATGGTTCCTTAGGCCGTATTTGACATCCTGGAAAAATTTTAGGCGATCCGGATCCGGGGTCCCGGGACCACGGCGGAAGGCGTGGGCTATATCACACGAAAATTTGGGACTCGCGCGGATTTCTAGTTTTATGGCCGTAAAATGCCAAAAAATGTAATTTGGTCATGGAATGCCAAAACATATGTTTCCTTAGACCGTATTAAACGTCCCGGAAAATTTTTAGGCGATTCGGGTCCGGGGTCCCGGGCCCACGGCGGAAAGCGTGGGCTATAGCACACAAAAAATTGGGACTCGCGCGGAATTCCAGTTTTATGGCCGTAAAATGCCAAAAAATGTAATTTGGTCATAGAGGGGCGGTGAATATGGTTCCTTAGGCCGTATTTGACATCCCGGAAAAATTTTAGGCGATCCGGATCCGGGGTCCCGGGACCACGGCGGAAGGCGTGGGCTATAGCACACGAAAATTTGGGACTCGCGCGGATTTCTAGTTTTATGGCCGTAAAATGCCAAAAAATGTAATTTGGTCATGGAATACCAAAACATATGTTTCCTTAGACCGTATTCGACGTCCCGAAAAAATTTTAGGCGATTCGAGTCCGGGGTCCCGGGACCACGGCGGAAGGCGTGGGCTATAGCACACGAAAATTTGGGACTCGCGCGGATTTCTAGTTTTATGGCCGTAAAATGCCAAAAAATGTAATTTGGTCATGGAATGCCAAAACATATGTTTCCTTAGACCGTATTCGACGTCCCGGAAAATTTTTAGGCGATTCGGGTCCGGGGTCCCGGGCCCACGGCGGAAAGCGTGGGCTATAGCACACAAAAAATTGGGACTCGCGCGGAATTCCAGTTTTATGGCCGTAAAATGCCAAAAAATGTAATTTGGTCATGGAGGGGCGGTGAATATGGTTCCTTAGGCCGTATTTGACATCCTGGAAAAATTTTAGGCGATCCGGATCCGGGGTCCCGGGACCACGGCGGAAGGCGTGGGCTATATCACACGAAAATTTGGGACTCGCGCGGATTTCTAGTTTTATGGCCGTAAAATGCCAAAAAATGTAATTTGGTCATGGAATGCCAAAACATATGTTTCCTTAGACCGTATTAAACGTCCCGGAAAATTTTTAGGCGATTCGGGTCCGGGGTCCCGGGCCCACGGCGGAAAGCGTGGGCTATAGCACACAAAAAATTGGGACTCGCGCGGAATTCCAGTTTTATGGCCGTAAAATGCCAAAAAATGTAATTTGGTCATAGAGGGGCGGTGAATATGGTTCCTTAGGCCGTATTTGACATCCCGGAAAAATTTTAGGCGATCCGGATCCGGGGTCCCGGGACCACGGCGGAAGGCGTGGGCTATAGCACACGAAAATTTGGGACTCGCGCGGATTTCTAGTTTTATGGCCGTAAAATGCCAAAAAATGTAATTTGGTCATGGAATACCAAAACATATGTTTCCTTAGACCGTATTCGACGTCCCGAAAAAATTTTAGGCGATTCGAGTCCGGGGTCCCGGGACCACGGCGGAAGGCGTGGGCTATAGCACACGAAAATTTGGGACTCGCGCGGATTTCTAGTTTTATGGCCGTAAAATGCCAAAAAATGTAATTTGGTCATGGAATGCCAAAACATATGTTTCCTTAGACCGTATTCGACGTCCCGGAAAATTTTTAGGCGATTCGGGTCCGGGGTCCCGGGCCCACGGCGGAAAGCGTGGGCTATAGCACACAAAAAATTGGGACTCGCGCGGAATTCCAGTTTTATGGCCGTAAAATGCCAAAAAATGTAATTTGGTCATGGAGGGGCGGTGAATATGGTTCCTTAGGCCGTATTTGACATCCTGGAAAAATTTTAGGCGATCCGGATCCGGGGTCCCGGGACCACGGCGGAAGGCGTGGGCTATATCACACGAAAATTTGGGACTCGCGCGGATTTCTAGTTTTATGGCCGTAAAATGCCAAAAAATGTAATTTGGTCATGGAATGCCAAAACATATGTTTCCTTAGACCGTATTAAACGTCCCGGAAAATTTTTAGGCGATTCGGGTCCGGGGTCCCGGGCCCACGGCGGA
This sequence comes from Nicotiana tabacum, assembly GCF_000715075.1. Lineage (NCBI taxonomy): Eukaryota > Viridiplantae > Streptophyta > Magnoliopsida > Solanales > Solanaceae > Nicotiana > Nicotiana tabacum. Next base: position 405,713 of record NC_134087.1, on the reverse strand, counting down.
AAGCGTGGGCTATAGCACACAAAAAATTGGGACTCGCGCGGAATTCCAGTTTTATGGCCGTAAAATGCCAAAAAATGTAATTTGGTCATAGAGGGGCGGTGAATATGGTTCCTTAGGCCGTATTTGACATCCCGGAAAAATTTTAGGCGATCCGGATCCGGGGTCCCGGGACCACGGCGGAAGGCGTGGGCTATAGCACACGAAAATTTGGGACTCGCGCGGATTTCTAGTTTTATGGCCGTAAAATGCCAAAAAATGTAATTTGGTCATGGAATACCAAAACATATGTTTCCTTAGACCGTATTCGACGTCCCGAAAAAATTTTAGGCGATTCGAGTCCGGGGTCCCGGGACCACGGCGGAAGGCGTGGGCTATAGCACACGAAAATTTGGGACTCGCGCGGATTTCTAGTTTTATGGCCGTAAAATGCCAAAAAATGTAATTTGGTCATGGAATGCCAAAACATATGTTTCCTTAGACCGTATTCGACGTCCCGGAAAATTTTTAGGCGATTCGGGTCCGGGGTCCCGGGCCCACGGCGGAAAGCGTGGGCTATAGCACACAAAAAATTGGGACTCGCGCGGAATTCCAGTTTTATGGCCGTAAAATGCCAAAAAATGTAATTTGGTCATGGAGGGGCGGTGAATATGGTTCCTTAGGCCGTATTTGACATCCTGGAAAAATTTTAGGCGATCCGGATCCGGGGTCCCGGGACCACGGCGGAAGGCGTGGGCTATATCACACGAAAATTTGGGACTCGCGCGGATTTCTAGTTTTATGGCCGTAAAATGCCAAAAAATGTAATTTGGTCATGGAATGCCAAAACATATGTTTCCTTAGACCGTATTAAACGTCCCGGAAAATTTTTAGGCGATTCGGGTCCGGGGTCCCGGGCCCACGGCGGAAAGCGTGGGCTATAGCACACAAAAAATTGGGACTCGCGCGGAATTCCAGTTTTATGGCCGTAAAATGCCAAAAAATGTAATTTGGTCATAGAGGGGCGGTGAATATGGTTCCTTAGGCCGTATTTGACATCCCGGAAAAATTTTAGGCGATCCGGATCCGGGGTCCCGGGACCACGGCGGAAGGCGTGGGCTATAGCACACGAAAATTTGGGACTCGCGCGGATTTCTAGTTTTATGGCCGTAAAATGCCAAAAAATGTAATTTGGTCATGGAATACCAAAACATATGTTTCCTTAGACCGTATTCGACGTCCCGAAAAAATTTTAGGCGATTCGAGTCCGGGGTCCCGGGACCACGGCGGAAGGCGTGGGCTATAGCACACGAAAATTTGGGACTCGCGCGGATTTCTAGTTTTATGGCCGTAAAATGCCAAAAAATGTAATTTGGTCATGGAATGCCAAAACATATGTTTCCTTAGACCGTATTCGACGTCCCGGAAAATTTTTAGGCGATTCGGGTCCGGGGTCCCGGGCCCACGGCGGAAAGCGTGGGCTATAGCACACAAAAAATTGGGACTCGCGCGGAATTCCAGTTTTATGGCCGTAAAATGCCAAAAAATGTAATTTGGTCATGGAGGGGCGGTGAATATGGTTCCTTAGGCCGTATTTGACATCCTGGAAAAATTTTAGGCGATCCGGATCCGGGGTCCCGGGACCACGGCGGAAGGCGTGGGCTATATCACACGAAAATTTGGGACTCGCGCGGATTTCTAGTTTTATGGCCGTAAAATGCCAAAAAATGTAATTTGGTCATGGAATGCCAAAACATATGTTTCCTTAGACCGTATTAAACGTCCCGGAAAATTTTTAGGCGATTCGGGTCCGGGGTCCCGGGCCCACGGCGGAAAGCGTGGGCTATAGCACACAAAAAATTGGGACTCGCGCGGAATTCCAGTTTTATGGCCGTAAAATGCCAAAAAATGTAATTTGGTCATAGAGGGGCGGTGAATATGGTTCCTTAGGCCGTATTTGACATCCCGGAAAAATTTTAGGCGATCCGGATCCGGGGTCCCGGGACCACGGCGGAAGGCGTGGGCTATAGCACACGAAAATTTGGGACTCGCGCGGATTTCTAGTTTTATGGCCGTAAAATGCCAAAAAATGTAATTTGGTCATGGAATACCAAAACATATGTTTCCTTAGACCGTATTCGACGTCCCGAAAAAATTTTAGGCGATTCGAGTCCGGGGTCCCGGGACCACGGCGGAAGGCGTGGGCTATAGCACACGAAAATTTGGGACTCGCGCGGATTTCTAGTTTTATGGCCGTAAAATGCCAAAAAATGTAATTTGGTCATGGAATGCCAAAACATATGTTTCCTTAGACCGTATTCGACGTCCCGGAAAATTTTTAGGCGATTCGGGTCCGGGGTCCCGGGCCCACGGCGGAAAGCGTGGGCTATAGCACACAAAAAATTGGGACTCGCGCGGAATTCCAGTTTTATGGCCGTAAAATGCCAAAAAATGTAATTTGGTCATGGAGGGGCGGTGAATATGGTTCCTTAGGCCGTATTTGACATCCTGGAAAAATTTTAGGCGATCCGGATCCGGGGTCCCGGGACCACGGCGGAAGGCGTGGGCTATATCACACGAAAATTTGGGACTCGCGCGGATTTCTAGTTTTATGGCCGTAAAATGCCAAAAAATGTAATTTGGTCATGGAATGCCAAAACATATGTTTCCTTAGACCGTATTAAACGTCCCGGAAAATTTTTAGGCGATCCGGATCCGGGGTCCCGGGACCACGGCGGAAGGCGTGGGCTATAGCACACGAAAATTTGGGACTCGCGCGGATTTCTAGTTTTATGGCCGTAAAATGCCAAAAAATGTAATTTGGTCATGGAATACCAAAACATATGTTTCCTTAGACCGTATTCGACGTCCCGAAAAAATTTTAGGCGATTCGAGTCCGGGGTCCCGGGACCACGGCGGAAGGCGTGGGCTATAGCACACGAAAATTTGGGACTCGCGCGGATTTCTAGTTTTATGGCCGTAAAATGCCAAAAAATGTAATTTGGTCATGGAATGCCAAAACATATGTTTCCTTAGACCGTATTCGACGTCCCGGAAAATTTTTAGGCGATTCGGGTCCGGGGTCCCGGGCCCACGGCGGAAAGCGTGGGCTATAGCACACAAAAAATTGGGACTCGCGCGGAATTCCAGTTTTATGGCCGTAAAATGCCAAAAAATGTAATTTGGTCATGGAGGGGCGGTGAATATGGTTCCTTAGGCCGTATTTGACATCCTGGAAAAATTTTAGGCGATCCGGATCCGGGGTCCCGGGACCACGGCGGAAGGCGTGGGCTATATCACACGAAAATTTGGGACTCGCGCGGATTTCTAGTTTTATGGCCGTAAAATGCCAAAAAATGTAATTTGGTCATGGAATGCCAAAACATATGTTTCCTTAGACCGTATTAAACGTCCCGGAAAATTTTTAGGCGATTCGGGTCCGGGGTCCCGGGCCCACGGCGGAAAGCGTGGGCTATAGCACACAAAAAATTGGGACTCGCGCGGAATTCCAGTTTTATGGCCGTAAAATGCCAAAAAATGTAATTTGGTCATAGAGGGGCGGTGAATATGGTTCCTTAGGCCGTATTTGACATCCCGGAAAAATTTTAGGCGATCCGGATCCGGGGTCCCGGGACCACGGCGGAAGGCGTGGGCTATAGCACACGAAAATTTGGGACTCGCGCGGATTTCTAGTTTTATGGCCGTAAAATGCCAAAAAATATAATTTGGTCATGGAATGCCAAAACATATGTTTCCTTAGACCGTATTCGACGTCCCGGAAAATTTTTAGGCGATTCGGGTCCGGGGTCCCGGGCCCACGGCGGAAAGCGTGGGCTATAGCACACAAAAAATTGGGACTCGCGCGGAATTCCAGTTTTATGGCCGTAAAATGCCAAAAAATGTAATTTGGTCATGGAATGCCAAAACATATGTTTCCTTAGACCGTATTCGACGTCCCGGAAAATTTTTAGGCGATTCGGGTCCGGGGTCCCGGGCCAACGGCGGAAAGCGTGGGCTATAGCACACAAAAAATTGGGACTCGCGCGGAATTCCAGTTTTATGGCCGTAAAATGCCAAAAAATGTAATTTGGTCATGGAGGGGCGGTGAATATGGTTCCTTAGGCCGTATTTGACATCCTGGAAAATTTTTAGGCGATTCGGGTCCGGGGTCCCGGGCCCACGGCGGAAAGCGTGGGCTATAGCACACAAAAAATTGGGACTCGCGCGGAATTCCAGTTTTATGGCCGTAAAATGCCAAAAAATGTAATTTGGTCATAGAGGGGCGGTGAATATGGTTCCTTAGGCCGTATTTGACATCCCGGAAAAATTTTAGGCGATCCGGATCCGGGGTCCCGGGACCACGGCGGAAGGCGTGGGCTATAGCACACGAAAATTTGGGACTCGCGCGGATTTCTAGTTTTATGGCCGTAAAATGCCAAAAAATGTAATTTGGTCATGGAATACCAAAACATATGTTTCCTTAGACCGTATTCGACGTCCCGAAAAAATTTTAGGCGATTCGAGTCCGGGGTCCCGGGACCACGGCGGAAGGCGTGGGCTATATCACACGAAAATTTGGGACTCGCGCGGATTTCTAGTTTTATGGCCGTAAAATGCCAAAAAATGTAATTTGGTCATGGAATGCCAAAACATATGTTTCCTTAGACCGTATTAAACGTCCCGGAAAATTTTTAGGCGATTCGGGTCCGGGGTCCCGGGCCCACGGCGGAAAGCGTGGGCTATAGCACACAAAAAATTGGGACTCGCGCGGAATTCCAGTTTTATGGCCGTAAAATGCCAAAAAATGTAATTTGGTCATAGAGGGGCGGTGAATATGGTTCCTTAGGCCGTATTTGACATCCCGGAAAAATTTTAGGCGATCCGGATCCGGGGTCCCGGGACCACGGCGGAAGGCGTGGGCTATAGCACACGAAAATTTGGGACTCGCGCGGATTTCTAGTTTTATGGCCGTAAAATGCCAAAAAATATAATTTGGTCATGGAATGCCAAAACATATGTTTCCTTAGACCGTATTCGACGTCCCGGAAAATTTTTAGGCGATTCGGGTCCGGGGTCCCGGGCCCACGGCGGAAAGCGTGGGCTATAGCACACAAAAAATTGGGACTCGCGCGGAATTCCAGTTTTATGGCCGTAAAATGCCAAAAAATGTAATTTGGTCATGGAGGGGCGGTGAATATGGTTCCTTAGGCCGTATTTGACATCCTGGAAAAATTTTAGGCGATCCGGATCCGGGGTCCCGGGACCACGGCGGAAGGCGTGGGCTATATCACACGAAAATTTGGGACTCGCGCGGATTTCTAGTTTTATGGCCGTAAAATGCCAAAAAATGTAATTTGGTCATGGAATGCCAAAACATATGTTTCCTTAGACCGTATTAAACGTCCCGGAAAATTTTTAGGCGATTCGGGTCCGGGGTCCCGGGCCCACGGCGGAAAGCGTGGGCTATAGCACACAAAAAATTGGGACTCGCGCGGAATTCCAGTTTTATGGCCGTAAAATGCCAAAAAATGTAATTTGGTCATAGAGGGGCGGTGAATATGGTTCCTTAGGCCGTATTTGACATCCCGGAAAAATTTTAGGCGATCCGGATCCGGGGTCCCGGGACCACGGCGGAAGGCGTGGGCTATAGCACACGAAAATTTGGGACTCGCGCGGATTTCTAGTTTTATGGCCGTAAAATGCCAAAAAATATAATTTGGTCATGGAATGCCAAAACATATGTTTCCTTAGACCGTATTCGACGTCCCGGAAAATTTTTAGGCGATTCGGGTCCGGGGTCCCGGGCCCACGGCGGAAAGCGTGGGCTATAGCACACAAAAAATTGGGACTCGCGCGGAATTCCAGTTTTATGGCCGTAAAATGCCAAAAAATGTAATTTGGTCATGGAATGCCAAAACATATGTTTCCTTAGACCGTATTCGACGTCCCGGAAAATTTTTAGGCGATTCGGGTCCGGGGTCCCGGGCCAACGGCGGAAAGCGTGGGCTATAGCACACAAAAAATTGGGACTCGCGCGGAATTCCAGTTTTATGGCCGTAAAATGCCAAAAAATGTAATTTGGTCATGGAGGGGCGGTGAATATGGTTCCTTAGGCCGTATTTGACATCCTGGAAAATTTTTAGGCGATTCGGGTCCGGGGTCCCGGGCCCACGGCGGAAAGCGTGGGCTATAGCACACAAAAAATTGGGACTCGCGCGGAATTCCAGTTTTATGGCCGTAAAATGCCAAAAAATGTAATTTGGTCATAGAGGGGCGGTGAATATGGTTCCTTAGGCCGTATTTGACATCCCGGAAAAATTTTAGGCGATCCGGATCCGGGGTCCCGGGACCACGGCGGAAGGCGTGGGCTATAGCACACGAAAATTTGGGACTCGCGCGGATTTCTAGTTTTATGGCCGTAAAATGCCAAAAAATGTAATTTGGTCATGGAATACCAAAACATATGTTTCCTTAGACCGTATTCGACGTCCCGAAAAAATTTTAGGCGATTCGAGTCCGGGGTCCCGGGACCACGGCGGAAGGCGTGGGCTATATCACACGAAAATTTGGGACTCGCGCGGATTTCTAGTTTTATGGCCGTAAAATGCCAAAAAATGTAATTTGGTCATGGAATGCCAAAACATATGTTTCCTTAGACCGTATTAAACGTCCCGGAAAATTTTTAGGCGATTCGGGTCCGGGGTCCCGGGCCCACGGCGGAAAGCGTGGGCTATAGCACACAAAAAATTGGGACTCGCGCGGAATTCCAGTTTTATGGCCGTAAAATGCCAAAAAATGTAATTTGGTCATAGAGGGGCGGTGAATATGGTTCCTTAGGCCGTATTTGACATCCCGGAAAAATTTTAGGCGATCCGGATCCGGGGTCCCGGGACCACGGCGGAAGGCGTGGGCTATAGCACACGAAAATTTGGGACTCGCGCGGATTTCTAGTTTTATGGCCGTAAAATGCCAAAAAATATAATTTGGTCATGGAATGCCAAAACATATGTTTCCTTAGACCGTATTCGACGTCCCGGAAAATTTTTAGGCGATTCGGGTCCGGGGTCCCGGGCCCACGGCGGAAAGCGTGGGCTATAGCACACAAAAAATTGGGACTCGCGCGGAATTCCAGTTTTATGGCCGTAAAATGCCAAAAAATGTAATTTGGTCATGGAGGGGCGGTGAATATGGTTCCTTAGGCCGTATTTGACATCCTGGAAAAATTTTAGGCGATCCGGATCCGGGGTCCCGGGACCACGGCGGAAGGCGTGGGCTATATCACACGAAAATTTGGGACTCGCGCGGATTTCTAGTTTTATGGCCGTAAAATGCCAAAAAATGTAATTTGGTCATGGAATGCCAAAACATATGTTTCCTTAGACCGTATTAAACGTCCCGGAAAATTTTTAGGCGATTCGGGTCCGGGGTCCCGGGCCCACGGCGGAAAGCGTGGGCTATAGCACACAAAAAATTGGGACTCGCGCGGAATTCCAGTTTTATGGCCGTAAAATGCCAAAAAATGTAATTTGGTCATAGAGGGGCGGTGAATATGGTTCCTTAGGCCGTATTTGACATCCCGGAAAAATTTTAGGCGATCCGGATCCGGGGTCCCGGGACCACGGCGGAAGGCGTGGGCTATAGCACACGAAAATTTGGGACTCGCGCGGATTTCTAGTTTTATGGCCGTAAAATGCCAAAAAATGTAATTTGGTCATGGAATACCAAAACATATGTTTCCTTAGACCGTATTCGACGTCCCGAAAAAATTTTAGGCGATTCGAGTCCGGGGTCCCGGGACCACGGCGGAAGGCGTGGGCTATAGCACACGAAAATTTGGGACTCGCGCGGATTTCTAGTTTTATGGCCGTAAAATGCCAAAAAATGTAATTTGGTCATGGAATGCCAAAACATATGTTTCCTTAGACCGTATTCGACGTCCCGGAAAATTTTTAGGCGATTCGGGTCCGGGGTCCCGGGCCAACGGCGGAAAGCGTGGGCTATAGCACACAAAAAATTGGGACTCGCGCGGAATTCCAGTTTTATGGCCGTAAAATGCCAAAAAATGTAATTTGGTCATGGAGGGGCGGTGAATATGGTTCCTTAGGCCGTATTTGACATCCTGGAAAAATTTTAGGCGATCCGGATCCGGGGTCCCGGGACCACGGCGGAAGGCGTGGGCTATATCACACGAAAATTTGGGACTCGCGCGGATTTCTAGTTTTATGGCCGTAAAATGCCAAAAAATGTAATTTGGTCATGGAATGCCAAAACATATGTTTCCTTAGACCGTATTAAACGTCCCGGAAAATTTTTAGGCGATTCGGGTCCGGGGTCCCGGGCCCACGGCGGAAAGCGTGGGCTATAGCACACAAAAAATTGGGACTCGCGCGGAATTCCAGTTTTATGGCCGTAAAATGCCAAAAAATGTAATTTGGTCATGGAATGCCAAAACATATGTTTCCTTAGACCGTATTCGACGTCCCGGAAAATTTTTAGGCGATTCGGGTCCGGGGTCCCGGGCCAACGGCGGAAAGCGTGGGCTATAGCACACAAAAAATTGGGACTCGCGCGGAATTCCAGTTTTATGGCCGTAAAATGCCAAAAAATGTAATTTGGTCATGGAGGGGCGGTGAATATGGTTCCTTAGGCCGTATTTGACATCCTGGAAAAATTTTAGGCGATCCGGATCCGGGGTCCCGGGACCACGGCGGAAGGCGTGGGCTATATCACACGAAAATTTGGGACTCGCGCGGATTTCTAGTTTTATGGCCGTAAAATGCCAAAAAATGTAATTTGGTCATGGAATGCCAAAACATATGTTTCCTTAGACCGTATTAAACGTCCCGGAAAATTTTTAGGCGATTCGGGTCCGGGGTCCCGGGCCCACGGCGGAAAGCGTGGGCTATAGCACACAAAAAATTGGGACTCGCGCGGAATTCCAGTTTTATGGCCGTAAAATGCCAAAAAATGTAATTTGGTCATAGAGGGGCGGTGAATATGGTTCCTTAGGCCGTATTTGACATCCCGGAAAAATTTTAGGCGATCCGGATCCGGGGTCCCGGGACCACGGCGGAAGGCGTGGGCTATAGCACACGAAAATTTGGGACTCGCGCGGATTTCTAGTTTTATGGCCGTAAAATGCCAAAAAATGTAATTTGGTCATGGAATACCAAAACATATGTTTCCTTAGACCGTATTCGACGTCCCGAAAAAATTTTAGGCGATTCGAGTCCGGGGTCCCGGGACCACGGCGGAAGGCGTGGGCTATAGCACACGAAAATTTGGGACTCGCGCGGATTTCTAGTTTTATGGCCGTAAAATGCCAAAAAATGTAATTTGGTCATGGAATGCCAAAACATATGTTTCCTTAGACCGTATTCGACGTCCCGAAAAAATTTTAGGCGATTCGGGTCCGGGGTCCCTGGCCCACGGTGGAAGGCGTGGGCTATAGCACACAAAAATTTGGGACTCGCGCGGAATACCAGTTTTATGGCCGTAAAATGCCAAAAAATGTAATTTGGTCATGGAGGGGCGGTGAATATGGTTCCTTAGGCCGTATTTGACATCCCGGAAAAATTTTAGGCGATCCGGATCCGGGGTCCCGGGACCACGGCGGAAGGCGTGGGCTATAGCACACGAAAATTTGGGACTCGCGCGGATTTCTAGTTTTATGGCCGTAAAATGCCAAAAAATGGAATTTGGTCATGGAGGAGCTGTTATTATGGTTCCTTAGACCGTATTCGACGTCCCGAAAAAATTTTAGGCGATTCGGGTCCGGGGTCCCGGGACCACGGTGGAAGGCGTGGGCTATAGCACACAAAAATTTGGGACTCGCGCGGAATACCAGTTTTATGGCCGTAAAATGCCAAAAAATGTAATTTGGTCATGGAGTGGCGGTGAATATGGTTCCTTAGGCCGTATTTGACATCCCGGAAAAATTTTAGGCGATCCGGATCCGGGGTCCCGGGACCACGGCGGAAGGCGTGGGCTATAGCACACGAAAATTTGGGACTCGCGCGGATTTCTAGTTTTATGGCCGTAAAATGCCAAAAAATATAATTTGGTCATGGAATGCCAAAACATATGTTTCCTAAGACTGTATTCGACGTCCCGGAAAATTTTTAGGCGATTCGGGTCCGGGGTCCCGGGCCCACGGCGGAAGGCGTGGGCTATAGCACACAAAAAATTGGGACTCGCGCGGAATTCCAGTTTTATGGCCGTAAAATGCCAAAAAATGTAATTTGGTCATGAAGGGGCGGTGAATATGGTTCCTTAGACCGTATTCGACGTCCCGGAAAATTTTTAGGCGATTCGGGTCCGGGGTCCCGGGCCCACGGCGGAAGGCGTGGGCTATAGCACACAAAAATTTGGGACTCGCGCGGAATACCAGTTTTATGGCCGTAAAATGCCAAAAAATGGAATTTGGTCATGGAGGAGCGGTTATTATGGTTCCTTAGGCCGTATTTGACATCCCGAAAAATTTTTAGGCGATCCGGATCCGGGTTTTCGGGACCACGGCGGAAGGCGTGGGCTATAGCACACGAAAATTTGGGACTCGCGCGGATTTCCAGTTTATGGCCGTAAAATGCCAAAAAATGTAATTTCGTCATGGAATGCCAAAACATATGTTTCCTTAGACCGTATTCGACGTCCCGGAAAATTTTTAGGCGATTCGGGTCCGGGGTTTTGGGCCCACGGCGGAAAGCGTGGGCTATAGCACACAAAAAATTGGGACTCGCGCGGAATTCCAGTTTTATGGCCGTAAAATGCCAAAAAATGTAATTTGGTCATGGAGGGGCGGTGAATATGGTTCCTTAGGCCGTATTTGACATCCCGGAAAAATTTTAGGCGATCCGGATCCGGGGTCCCGGGACCACGGCGGAAGGCGTGGGCTATATCACACGAAAATTTGGGACTCGCGCGGATTTCTAGTTTTATGGCCGTAAAATGCCAAAAAATGTAATTTGGTCATGGAATGCCAAAACATATGTTTCCTTAGACCGTATTAAACGTCCCGGAAAATTTTTAGGCGATTCGGGTCCGGGGTCCCGGGCCCACGGCGGAAAGCGTGGGCTATAGCACACAAAAAATTGGGACTCGCGCGGAATTCCAGTTTTATGGCCGTAAAATGCCAAAAAATGTAATTTGGTCATAGAGGGGCGGTGAATATGGTTCCTTAGGCCGTATTTGACATCCCGGAAAAATTTTAGGCGATCCGGATCCGGGGTCCCGGGACCACGGCGGAAGGCGTGGGCTATAGCACACGAAAATTTGGGACTCGCGCGGATTTCTAGTTTTATGGCCGTAAAATGCCAAAAAATGTAATTTGGTCATGGAATACCAAAACATATGTTTCCTTAGACCGTATTCGACGTCCCGAAAAAATTTTAGGCGATTCGAGTCCGGGGTCCCGGGACCACGGCGGAAGGCGTGGGCTATAGCACACGAAAATTTGGGACTCGCGCGGATTTCTAGTTTTATGGCCGTAAAATGCCAAAAAATGTAATTTGGTCATGGAATGCCAAAACATATGTTTCCTTAGACCGTATTCGACGTCCCGAAAAAATTTTAGGCGATTCGGGTCCGGGGTCCCGGGCCCACGGTGGAAGGCGTGGGCTATAGCACACAAAAATTTGGGACTCGCGCGGAATACCAGTTTTATGGCCGTAAAATGCCAAAAAATGTAATTTGGTCATGGAGGGGCGGTGAATATGGTTCCTTAGGCCGTATTTGACATCCCGGAAAAATTTTAGGCGATCCGGATCCGGGGTCCCGGGACCACGGCGGAAGGCGTGGGCTATAGCACACGAAAATTTGGGACTCGCGCGGATTTCTAGTTTTATGGCCGTAAAATGCCAAAAAATGGAATTTGGTCATGGAGGAGCTGTTATTATGGTTCCTTAGACCGTATTCGACGTCCCGAAAAAATTTTAGGCGATTCGGGTCCGGGGTCCCGGGACCACGGTGGAAGGCGTGGGCTATAGCACACAAAAATTTGGGACTCGCGCGGAATACCAGTTTTATGGCCGTAAAATGCCAAAAAATGTAATTTGGTCATGGAGTGGCGGTGAATATGGTTCCTTAGGCCGTATTTGACATCCCGGAAAAATTTTAGGCGATCCGGATCCGGGGTCCCGGGACCACGGCGGAAGGCGTGGGCTATAGCACACGAAAATTTGGGACTCGCGCGGATTTCTAGTTTTATGGCCGTAAAATGCCAAAAAATATAATTTGGTCATGGAATGCCAAAACATATGTTTCCTAAGACTGTATTCGACGTCCCGGAAAATTTTTAGGCGATTCGGGTCCGGGGTCCCGGGCCCACGGCGGAAGGCGTGGGCTATAGCACACAAAAAATTGGGACTCGCGCGGAATTCCAGTTTTATGGCCGTAAAATGCCAAAAAATGTAATTTGGTCATGAAGGGGCGGTGAATATGGTTCCTTAGACCGTATTCGACGTCCCGGAAAATTTTTAGGCGATTCGGGTCCGGGGTCCCGGGCCCACGGCGGAAGGCGTGGGCTATAGCACACAAAAATTTGGGACTCGCGCGGAATACCAGTTTTATGGCCGTAAAATGCCAAAAAATGGAATTTGGTCATGGAGGAGCGGTTATTATGGTTCCTTAGGCCGTATTTGACATCCCGAAAAATTTTTAGGCGATCCGGATCCGGGTTTTCGGGACCACGGCGGAAGGCGTGGGCTATAGCACACGAAAATTTGGGACTCGCGCGGATTTCCAGTTTATGGCCGTAAAATGCCAAAAAATGTAATTTCGTCATGGAATGCCAAAACATATGTTTCCTTAGACCGTATTCGACGTCCCGGAAAATTTTTAGGCGATTCGGGTCCGGGGTCCCGGGCCCACGGCGGAAAGCGTGGGCTATAGCACACAAAAAATTGGGACTCGCGCGGAATTCCAGTTTTATGGCCGTAAAATGCCAAAAAATGTAATTTGGTCATGGAGGGGCGGTGAATATGGTTCCTTAGACCGTATTCGACGTCCCGGAAAATTTTTAGGCGATTCGGGTCCGGGGTCCCGGGCCCACGGCGGAAGGCGTGGGCTATAGCACACAAAAATTTGGGACTCGCGCGGAATACCAGTTTTATGGCCGTAAAATGCCAAAAAATGGAATTTGGTCATGGAGGAGCGGTTATTATGGTTCCTTAGGCCGTATTTGACATCCCGAAAAATTTTTAGGCGATCCGGATCCGGGTTTTCGGGACCACGGCGGAAGGCGTGGGCTATAGCACACGAAAATTTGGGACTCGCGCGGATTTCCAGTTTATGGCCGTAAAATGCCAAAAAATGTAATTTCGTCATGGAATGCCAAAACATATGTTTCCTTAGACCGTATTCGACGTCCCGGAAAATTTTTAGGCGATTCGGGTCCGGGGTTTTGGGCCCACGGCGGAAAGCGTGGGCTATAGCACACAAAAAATTGGGACTCGCGCGGAATTCCAGTTTTATGGCCGTAAAATGCCAAAAAATGTAATTTGGTCATGGAGGGGCGGTGAATATGGTTCCTTAGGCCGTATTTGACATCCCGGAAAAATTTTAGGCGATCCGGATCCGGGGTCCCGGGACCACGGCGGAAGGCGTGGGCTATATCACACGAAAATTTGGGACTCGCGCGGATTTCTAGTTTTATGGCCGTAAAATGCCAAAAAATGTAATTTGGTCATGGAATGCCAAAACATATGTTTCCTTAGACCGTATTAAACGTCCCGGAAAATTTTTAGGCGATTCGGGTCCGGGGTCCCGGGCCCACGGCGGAAAGCGTGGGCTATAGCACACAAAAAATTGGGACTCGCGCGGAATTCCAGTTTTATGGCCGTAAAATGCCAAAAAATGTAATTTGGTCATAGAGGGGCGGTGAATATGGTTCCTTAGGCCGTATTTGACATCCCGGAAAAATTTTAGGCGATCCGGATCCGGGGTCCCGGGACCACGGCGGAAGGCGTGGGCTATAGCACACGAAAATTTGGGACTCGCGCGGATTTCTAGTTTTATGGCCGTAAAATGCCAAAAAATGTAATTTGGTCATGGAATACCAAAACATATGTTTCCTTAGACCGTATTCGACGTCCCGAAAAAATTTTAGGCGATTCGAGTCCGGGGTCCCGGGACCACGGCGGAAGGCGTGGGCTATAGCACACGAAAATTTGGGACTCGCGCGGATTTCTAGTTTTATGGCCGTAAAATGCCAAAAAATGTAATTTGGTCATGGAATGCCAAAACATATGTTTCCTTAGACCGTATTCGACGTCCCGAAAAAATTTTAGGCGATTCGGGTCCGGGGTCCCGGGCCCACGGTGGAAGGCGTGGGCTATAGCACACAAAAATTTGGGACTCGCGCGGAATACCAGTTTTATGGCCGTAAAATGCCAAAAAATGTAATTTGGTCATGGAGGGGCGGTGAATATGGTTCCTTAGGCCGTATTTGACATCCCGGAAAAATTTTAGGCGATCCGGATCCGGGGTCCCGGGACCACGGCGGAAGGCGTGGGCTATAGCACACGAAAATTTGGGACTCGCGCGGATTTCTAGTTTTATGGCCGTAAAATGCCAAAAAATGGAATTTGGTCATGGAGGAGCTGTTATTATGGTTCCTTAGACCGTATTCGACGTCCCGAAAAAATTTTAGGCGATTCGGGTCCGGGGTCCCGGGACCACGGTGGAAGGCGTGGGCTATAGCACACAAAAATTTGGGACTCGCGCGGAATACCAGTTTTATGGCCGTAAAATGCCAAAAAATGTAATTTGGTCATGGAGTGGCGGTGAATATGGTTCCTTAGGCCGTATTTGACATCCCGGAAAAATTTTAGGCGATCCGGATCCGGGGTCCCGGGACCACGGCGGAAGGCGTGGGCTATAGCACACGAAAATTTGGGACTCGCGCGGATTTCTAGTTTTATGGCCGTAAAATGCCAAAAAATATAATTTGGTCATGGAATGCCAAAACATATGTTTCCTAAGACTGTATTCGACGTCCCGGAAAATTTTTAGGCGATTCGGGTCCGGGGTCCCGGGCCCACGGCGGAAGGCGTGGGCTATAGCACACAAAAAATTGGGACTCGCGCGGAATTCCAGTTTTATGGCCGTAAAATGCCAAAAAATGTAATTTGGTCATGAAGGGGCGGTGAATATGGTTCCTTAGACCGTATTCGACGTCCCGGAAAATTTTTAGGCGATTCGGGTCCGGGGTCCCGGGCCCACGGCGGAAGGCGTGGGCTATAGCACACAAAAATTTGGGACTCGCGCGGAATACCAGTTTTATGGCCGTAAAATGCCAAAAAATGGAATTTGGTCATGGAGGAGCGGTTATTATGGTTCCTTAGGCCGTATTTGACATCCCGAAAAATTTTTAGGCGATCCGGATCCGGGTTTTCGGGACCACGGCGGAAGGCGTGGGCTATAGCACACGAAAATTTGGGACTCGCGCGGATTTCCAGTTTATGGCCGTAAAATGCCAAAAAATGTAATTTCGTCATGGAATGCCAAAACATATGTTTCCTTAGACCGTATTCGACGTCCCGGAAAATTTTTAGGCGATTCGGGTCCGGGGTCCCGGGCCCACGGCGGAAAGCGTGGGCTATAGCACACAAAAAATTGGGACTCGCGCGGAATTCCAGTTTTATGGCCGTAAAATGCCAAAAAATGTAATTTGGTCATGGAGGGGCGGTGAATATGGTTCCTTAGGCCGTATTTGACATCCCGGAAAAATTTTAGGCGATCCGGATCCGGGGTCCCGGGACCACGGCGGAAGGCGTGGGCTATATCACACGAAAATTTGGGACTCGCGCGGATTTCTAGTTTTATGGCCGTAAAATGCCAAAAAATGTAATTTGGTCATGGAATGCCAAAACATATGTTTCCTTAGACCGTATTAAACGTCCCGGAAAATTTTTAGGCGATTCGGGTCCGGGGTCCCGGGCCCACGGCGGAAAGCGTGGGCTATAGCACACAAAAAATTGGGACTCGCGCGGAATTCCAGTTTTATGGCCGTAAAATGCCAAAAAATGTAATTTGGTCATAGAGGGGCGGTGAATATGGTTCCTTAGGCCGTATTTGACATCCCGGAAAAATTTTAGGCGATCCGGATCCGGGGTCCCGGGACCACGGCGGAAGGCGTGGGCTATAGCACACGAAAATTTGGGACTCGCGCGGATTTCTAGTTTTATGGCCGTAAAATGCCAAAAAATGTAATTTGGTCATGGAATACCAAAACATATGTTTCCTTAGACCGTATTCGACGTCCCGAAAAAATTTTAGGCGATTCGAGTCCGGGGTCCCGGGACCACGGCGGAAGGCGTGGGCTATAGCACACGAAAATTTGGGACTCGCGCGGATTTCTAGTTTTATGGCCGTAAAATGCCAAAAAATGTAATTTGGTCATGGAATGCCAAAACATATGTTTCCTTAGACCGTATTCGACGTCCCGAAAAAATTTTAGGCGATTCGGGTCCGGGGTCCCGGGCCCACGGCGGAAAGCGTGGGCTATAGCACACAAAAATTTGGGACTCGCGCGGAATACCAGTTTTATGGCCGTAAAATGCCAAAAAATGTAATTTGGTCATGGAGGGGCGGTGAATATGGTTCCTTAGGCCGTATTTGACATCCCGGAAAAATTTTAGGCGATCCGGATCCGGGGTCCCGGGACCACGGCGGAAGGCGTGGGCTATAGCACACGAAAATTTGGGACTCGCGCGGATTTCTAGTTTTATGGCCGTAAAATGCCAAAAAATGGAATTTGGTCATGGAGGAGCTGTTATTATGGTTCCTTAGACCGTATTCGACGTCCCGAAAAAATTTTAGGCGATTCGGGTCCGGGGTCCCGGGACCACGGTGGAAGGCGTGGGCTATAGCACACAAAAATTTGGGACTCGCGCGGAATACCAGTTTTATGGCCGTAAAATGCCAAAAAATGTAATTTGGTCATGGAGTGGCGGTGAATATGGTTCCTTAGGCCGTATTTGACATCCCGGAAAAATTTTAGGCGATCCGGATCCGGGGTCCCGGGACCACGGCGGAAGGCGTGGGCTATAGCACACGAAAATTTGGGACTCGCGCGGATTTCTAGTTTTATGGCCGTAAAATGCCAAAAAATATAATTTGGTCATGGAATGCCAAAACATATGTTTCCTAAGACTGTATTCGACGTCCCGGAAAATTTTTAGGCGATTCGGGTCCGGGGTCCCGGGCCCACGGCGGAAGGCGTGGGCTATAGCACACAAAAAATTGGGACTCGCGCGGAATTCCAGTTTTATGGCCGTAAAATGCCAAAAAATGTAATTTGGTCATGAAGGGGCGGTGAATATGGTTCCTTAGACCGTATTCGACGTCCCGGAAAATTTTTAGGCGATTCGGGTCCGGGGTCCCGGGCCCACGGCGGAAGGCGTGGGCTATAGCACACAAAAATTTGGGACTCGCGCGGAATACCAGTTTTATGGCCGTAAAATGCCAAAAAATGGAATTTGGTCATGGAGGAGCGGTTATTATGGTTCCTTAGGCCGTATTTGACATCCCGAAAAATTTTTAGGCGATCCGGATCCGGGTTTTCGGGACCACGGCGGAAGGCGTGGGCTATAGCACACGAAAATTTGGGACTCGCGCGGATTTCCAGTTTATGGCCGTAAAATGCCAAAAAATGTAATTTCGTCATGGAATGCCAAAACATATGTTTCCTTAGACCGTATTCGACGTCCCGGAAAATTTTTAGGCGATTCGGGTCCGGGGTCCCGGGCCCACGGCGGAAAGCGTGGGCTATAGCACACAAAAAATTGGGACTCGCGCGGAATTCCAGTTTTATGGCCGTAAAATGCCAAAAAATGTAATTTGGTCATGGAGGGGCGGTGAATATGGTTCCTTAGGCCGTATTTGACATCCCGGAAAAATTTTAGGCGATCCGGATCCGGGGTCCCGGGACCACGGCGGAAGGCGTGGGCTATATCACACGAAAATTTGGGACTCGCGCGGATTTCTAGTTTTATGGCCGTAAAATGCCAAAAAATGTAATTTGGTCATGGAATGCCAAAACATATGTTTCCTTAGACCGTATTAAACGTCCCGGAAAATTTTTAGGCGATTCGGGTCCGGGGTCCCGGGCCCACGGCGGAAAGCGTGGGCTATAGCACACAAAAAATTGGGACTCGCGCGGAATTCCAGTTTTATGGCCGTAAAATGCCAAAAAATGTAATTTGGTCATAGAGGGGCGGTGAATATGGTTCCTTAGGCCGTATTTGACATCCCGGAAAAATTTTAGGCGATCCGGATCCGGGGTCCCGGGACCACGGCGGAAGGCGTGGGCTATAGCACACGAAAATTTGGGACTCGCGCGGATTTCTAGTTTTATGGCCGTAAAATGCCAAAAAATGTAATTTGGTCATGGAATACCAAAACATATGTTTCCTTAGACCGTATTCGACGTCCCGAAAAAATTTTAGGCGATTCGAGTCCGGGGTCCCGGGACCACGGCGGAAGGCGTGGGCTATAGCACACGAAAATTTGGGACTCGCGCGGATTTCTAGTTTTATGGCCGTAAAATGCCAAAAAATGTAATTTGGTCATGGAATGCCAAAACATATGTTTCCTTAGACCGTATTCGACGTCCCGAAAAAATTTTAGGCGATTCGGGTCCGGGGTCCCGGGCCCACGGTGGAAGGCGTGGGCTATAGCACACAAAAATTTGGGACTCGCGCGGAATACCAGTTTTATGGCCGTAAAATGCCAAAAAATGTAATTTGGTCATGGAGGGGCGGTGAATATGGTTCCTTAGGCCGTATTTGACATCCCGGAAAAATTTTAGGCGATCCGGATCCGGGGTCCCGGGACCACGGCGGAAGGCGTGGGCTATAGCACACGAAAATTTGGGACTCGCGCGGATTTCTAGTTTTATGGCCGTAAAATGCCAAAAAATGGAATTTGGTCATGGAGGAGCTGTTATTATGGTTCCTTAGACCGTATTCGACGTCCCGAAAAAATTTTAGGCGATTCGGGTCCGGGGTCCCGGGACCACGGTGGAAGGCGTGGGCTATAGCACACAAAAATTTGGGACTCGCGCGGAATACCAGTTTTATGGCCGTAAAATGCCAAAAAATGTAATTTGGTCATGGAGTGGCGGTGAATATGGTTCCTTAGGCCGTATTTGACATCCCGGAAAAATTTTAGGCGATCCGGATCCGGGGTCCCGGGACCACGGCGGAAGGCGTGGGCTATAGCACACGAAAATTTGGGACTCGCGCGGATTTCTAGTTTTATGGCCGTAAAATGCCAAAAAATATAATTTGGTCATGGAATGCCAAAACATATGTTTCCTAAGACTGTATTCGACGTCCCGGAAAATTTTTAGGCGATTCGGGTCCGGGGTCCCGGGCCCACGGCGGAAGGCGTGGGCTATAGCACACAAAAAATTGGGACTCGCGCGGAATTCCAGTTTTATGGCCGTAAAATGCCAAAAAATGTAATTTGGTCATGAAGGGGCGGTGAATATGGTTCCTTAGACCGTATTCGACGTCCCGGAAAATTTTTAGGCGATTCGGGTCCGGGGTCCCGGGCCCACGGCGGAAGGCGTGGGCTATAGCACACAAAAATTTGGGACTCGCGCGGAATACCAGTTTTATGGCCGTAAAATGCCAAAAAATGGAATTTGGTCATGGAGGAGCGGTTATTATGGTTCCTTAGGCCGTATTTGACATCCCGAAAAATTTTTAGGCGATCCGGATCCGGGTTTTCGGGACCACGGCGGAAGGCGTGGGCTATAGCACACGAAAATTTGGGACTCGCGCGGATTTCCAGTTTATGGCCGTAAAATGCCAAAAAATGTAATTTCGTCATGGAATGCCAAAACATATGTTTCCTTAGACCGTATTCGACGTCCCGGAAAATTTTTAGGCGATTCGGGTCCGGGGTCCCGGGCCCACGGCGGAAAGCGTGGGCTATAGCACACAAAAAATTGGGACTCGCGCGGAATTCCAGTTTTATGGCCGTAAAATGCCAAAAAATGTAATTTGGTCATGGAGGGGCGGTGAATATGGTTCCTTAGGCCGTATTTGACATCCCGGAAAAATTTTAGGCGATCCGGATCCGGGGTCCCGGGACCACGGCGGAAGGCGTGGGCTATATCACACGAAAATTTGGGACTCGCGCGGATTTCTAGTTTTATGGCCGTAAAATGCCAAAAAATGTAATTTGGTCATGGAATGCCAAAACATATGTTTCCTTAGACCGTATTAAACGTCCCGGAAAATTTTTAGGCGATTCGGGTCCGGGGTCCCGGGCCCACGGCGGAAAGCGTGGGCTATAGCACACAAAAAATTGGGACTCGCGCGGAATTCCAGTTTTATGGCCGTAAAATGCCAAAAAATGTAATTTGGTCATAGAGGGGCGGTGAATATGGTTCCTTAGGCCGTATTTGACATCCCGGAAAAATTTTAGGCGATCCGGATCCGGGGTCCCGGGACCACGGCGGAAGGCGTGGGCTATAGCACACGAAAATTTGGGACTCGCGCGGATTTCTAGTTTTATGGCCGTAAAATGCCAAAAAATGTAATTTGGTCATGGAATACCAAAACATATGTTTCCTTAGACCGTATTCGACGTCCCGAAAAAATTTTAGGCGATTCGAGTCCGGGGTCCCGGGACCACGGCGGAAGGCGTGGGCTATAGCACACGAAAATTTGGGACTCGCGCGGATTTCTAGTTTTATGGCCGTAAAATGCCAAAAAATGTAATTTGGTCATGGAATGCCAAAACATATGTTTCCTTAGACCGTATTCGACGTCCCGAAAAAATTTTAGGCGATTCGGGTCCGGGGTCCCGGGCCCACGGTGGAAGGCGTGGGCTATAGCACACAAAAATTTGGGACTCGCGCGGAATACCAGTTTTATGGCCGTAAAATGCCAAAAAATGTAATTTGGTCATGGAGGGGCGGTGAATATGGTTCCTTAGGCCGTATTTGACATCCCGGAAAAATTTTAGGCGATCCGGATCCGGGGTCCCGGGACCACGGCGGAAGGCGTGGGCTATAGCACACGAAAATTTGGGACTCGTGCGGATTTCTAGTTTTATGGCCGTAAAATGCCAAAAAATATAATTTGGTCATGGAATGCCAAAAAATATGTTTCCTAAGACTGTATTCGACGTCCCGGAAAATTTTTAGGCGATTCGGGTCCGGGGTCCCGGGCCCACGGCGGAAGGCGTGGGCTATAGCACACAAAAAATTGGGACTCGCGCGGAATTCCAGTTTTATGGCCGTAAAATGCCAAAAAATGTAATTTGGTCATGAAGGGGCAGTGAATATGGTTCCTTAGACCGTATTCGACGTCCCGGAAAATTTTTAGGCGATTCGGGTCCGGGGTCCCGGGCCCACGGCGGAAGGCGTGGGCTATAGCACACAAAAATTTGGGACTCGCGCGGAATACCAGTTTTATGGCCGTAAAATGCCAAAAAATGGAATTTGGTCATGGAGGAGCGGTTATTATGGTTCCTTAGTCCGTATTTGACATCCCGAAAAATTTTTAGGCGATCCGGATCCGGGTTTTCGGGACCACGGCAGAAGGCGTGGGCTATAGCACACGAAAATTTGGGACTCGCGCGGATTTCCAGTTTATGGCCGTAAAATGCCAAAAAATGTAATTTGGTCATGGAATGCCAAAACATATGTTTCCTTAGACCGTATTCGACGTCCCGGAAAATTTTTAGGCGATTCGGGTCCGGGTCCCGGGCCCACGGCGGAAAGCGTGGGCTATAGCACACAAAAAATTGGGACTCGCGCGGAATTCCAGTTTTATGGCCGTAAAATGCCAAAAAATGTAATTTGGTCATGAAGGGGCAGTGAATATGGTTCCTTAGACCGTATTCGACGTCCCGGAAAATTTTTAGGCGATTCGGGTCCGGGGTCCCGGGCCCACGGCGGAAAGCGTGGGCTATAGCACACAAAAAATTGGGACTCGCGCGGAATTCCAGTTTTATGGCCGTAAAATGCCAAAAAATGTAATTTGGTCATGGAGGGGCGGTGAATATGGTTCCTTAGGCCGTATTTGACATCCCGGAAAAATTTTAGGCGATCCGGATCCGGGGTCCCGGGACCACGGCGGAAGGCGTGGGCTATATCACACGAAAATTTGGGACTCGCGCGGATTTCTAGTTTTATGGCCGTAAAATGCCAAAAATGTAATTTGGTCATGGAAAGCCAAAACATATGTTTCCTTAGACCGTATTAAACGTCCCGGAAAATTTTTAGGCGATTCGGGTCCGGGGTCCCGGGCCCACGGCGGAAAGCGTGGGCTATAGCACACAAAAAATTGGGACTCGCGCGGAATTCCAGTTTTATGGCCGTAAAATGCCAAAAATGTAATTTGGTCATAGAGGGGCGGTGAATATGGTTCCTTAGGCCGTATTTGACATCCCGGAAAAATTTTAGGCGATCCGGATCCGGGGTCCCGGGACCACGGCGGAAGGCGTGGGCTATAGCACACGAAAATTTGGGACTCGCGCGGATTTCTAGTTTTATGGCCGTAAAATGCCAAAAAATGTAATTTGGTCATGGAATACCAAAACATATGTTTCCTTAGACCGTATTCGACGTCCCGAAAAAATTTTAGGCGATTCGAGTCCGGGGTCCCGGGACCACGGCGGAAGGCGTGGGCTATAGCACACGAAAATTTGGGACTCGCGCGGATTTCTAGTTTTATGGCCGTAAAATGCCAAAAAATGTAATTTGGTCATGGAATGCCAAAACATATGTTTCCTTAGACCGTATTCGACGTCCCGAAAAAATTTTAGGCGATTCGGGTCCGGGGTCCCGGGCCCACGGTGGAAGGCGTGGGCTATAGCACACAAAAATTTGGGACTCGCGCGGAATACCAGTTTTATGGCCGTAAAATGCCAAAAAATGTAATTTGGTCATGGAGGGGCGGTGAATATGGTTCCTTAGGCCGTATTTGACATCCCGGAAAAATTTTAGGCGATCCGGATCCGGGGTCCCGGGACCACGGCGGAAGGCGTGGGCTATAGCACACGAAAATTTGGGACTCGTGCGGATTTCTAGTTTTATGGCCGTAAAATGCCAAAAAATATAATTTGGTCATGGAATGCCAAAAAATATGTTTCCTAAGACTGTATTCGACGTCCCGGAAAATTTTTAGGCGATTCGGGTCCGGGGTCCCGGGCCCACGGCGGAAGGCGTGGGCTATAGCACACAAAAAATTGGGACTCGCGCGGAATTCCAGTTTTATGGCCGTAAAATGCCAAAAAATGTAATTTGGTCATGAAGGGGCAGTGAATATGGTTCCTTAGACCGTATTCGACGTCCCGGAAAATTTTTAGGCGATTCGGGTCCGGGGTCCCGGGCCCACGGCGGAAGGCGTGGGCTATAGCACACAAAAATTTGGGACTCGCGCGGAATACCAGTTTTATGGCCGTAAAATGCCAAAAAATGGAATTTGGTCATGGAGGAGCGGTTATTATGGTTCCTTAGTCCGTATTTGACATCCCGAAAAATTTTTAGGCGATCCGGATCCGGGTTTTCGGGACCACGGCAGAAGGCGTGGGCTATAGCACACGAAAATTTGGGACTCGCGCGGATTTCCAGTTTATGGCCGTAAAATGCCAAAAAATGTAATTTGGTCATGGAATGCCAAAACATATGTTTCCTTAGACCGTATTCGACGTCCCGAAAAAATTTTAGGCGATTCGGGTCCGGGGTCCCGGGCCCACGGCGGAAGGCGTGGGCTATAGCACACAAAAAATTGGGACTCGCGCGGAATTCCAGTTTTATGGCCGTAAAATGCCAAAAAATGTAATTTGGTCATGAAGGGGCAGTGAATATGGTTCCTTAGACCGTATTCGACGTCCCGGAAAATTTTTAGGCGATTCGGGTCCGGGGTCCCGGGCCCACGGCGGAAAGCGTGGGCTATAGCACACAAAAAATTGGGACTCGCGCGGAATTCCAGTTTTATGGCCGTAAAATGCCAAAAAATGTAATTTGGTCATGGAGGGGCGGTGAATATGGTTCCTTAGGCCGTATTTGACATCCCGGAAAAATTTTAGGCGATCCGGATCCGGGGTCCCGGGACCACGGCGGAAGGCGTGGGCTATATCACACGAAAATTTGGGACTCGCGCGGATTTCTAGTTTTATGGCCGTAAAATGCCAAAAATGTAATTTGGTCATGGAATGCCAAAACATATGTTTCCTTAAACCGTATTAAACGTCCCGGAAAATTTTTAGGCGATTCGGGTCCGGGGTCCCGGGCCCACGGCGGAAAGCGTGGGCTATAGCACACAAAAAATTGGGACTCGCGCGGAATTCCAGTTTTATGGCCGTAAAATGCCAAAAATGTAATTTGGTCATAGAGGGGCGGTGAATATGGTTCCTTAGGCCGTATTTGACATCCCGGAAAAATTTTAGGCGATCCGGATCCGGGGTCCCGGGACCACGGCGGAAGGCGTGGGCTATAGCACACGAAAATTTGGGACTCGCGCGGATTTCTAGTTTTATGGCCGTAAAATGCCAAAAAATGTAATTTGGTCATGGAATACCAAAACATATGTTTCCTTAGACCGTATTCGACGTCCCGAAAAAATTTTAGGCGATTCGAGTCCGGGGTCCCGGGACCACGGCGGAAGGCGTGGGCTATAGCACACGAAAATTTGGGACTCGCGCGGATTTCTAGTTTTATGGCCGTAAAATGCCAAAAAATGTAATTTGGTCATGGAATGCCAAAACATATGTTTCCTTAGACCGTATTCGACGTCCCGAAAAAATTTTAGGCGATTCGGGTCCGGGGTCCCGGGCCCACGGTGGAAGGCGTGGGCTATAGCACACAAAAATTTGGGACTCGCGCGGAATACCAGTTTTATGGCCGTAAAATGCCAAAAAATGTAATTTGGTCATGGAGGGGCGGTGAATATGGTTCCTTAGGCCGTATTTGACATCCCGGAAAAATTTTAGGCGATCCGGATCCGGGGTCCCGGGACCACGGCGGAAGGCGTGGGCTATAGCACACGAAAATTTGGGACTCGTGCGGATTTCTAGTTTTATGGCCGTAAAATGCCAAAAAATATAATTTGGTCATGGAATGCCAAAAAATATGTTTCCTAAGACTGTATTCGACGTCCCGGAAAATTTTTAGGCGATTCGGGTCCGGGGTCCCGGGCCCACGGCGGAAGGCGTGGGCTATAGCACACAAAAAATTGGGACTCGCGCGGAATTCCAGTTTTATGGCCGTAAAATGCCAAAAAATGTAATTTGGTCATGAAGGGGCAGTGAATATGGTTCCTTAGACCGTATTCGACGTCCCGGAAAATTTTTAGGCGATTCGGGTCCGGGGTCCCGGGCCCACGGCGGAAGGCGTGGGCTATAGCACACAAAAATTTGGGACTCGCGCGGAATACCAGTTTTATGGCCGTAAAATGCCAAAAAATGGAATTTGGTCATGGAGGAGCGTTTATTATGGTTCCTTAGTCCGTATTTGACATCCCGAAAAATTTTTAGGCGATCCGGATCCGGGTTTTCGGGACCACGGCAGAAGGCGTGGGCTATAGCACACGAAAATTTGGGACTCGCGCGGATTTCCAGTTTATGGCCGTAAAATGCCAAAAAATGTAATTTGGTCATGGAATGCCAAAACATATGTTTCCTTAGACCGTATTCGACGTCCCGAAAAATTTTAGGCGATTCGGGTCCGGGGTCCCGGGCCCACGGTGGAAGGCGTGGGCTATAGCACACAAAAATTTGGGACTCGCGCGGAATACCAGTTTTATGGCCGTAAAATGCCAAAAAATGTAATTTGGTCATGGATGGGCGGTGAATATGGTTCCTTAGGCCGTATTTGACATCCCGGAAAAATTTTAGGCGATCCGGATCCGGGGTCCCGGGACCACGGCGGAAGGCGTGGGCTATAGCACACGAAAATTTGGGACTCGCGCGGATTTCTAGTTTTATGGCCGTAAAATGCCAAAAAATATAATTTGGTCATGGAATGCCAAAACATATGTTTCCTAAGACTGTATTCGACGTCCCGGAAAATTTTTAGGCGATTCGGGTCCGGGGTCCCGGGCCCACGGCGGAAGGCGTGGGCTATAGCACACAAAAAATTGGGACTCGCGCGGAATTCCAGTTTTATGGCCGTAAAATGCCAAAAAATGTAATTTGGTCATGAAGGGGCGGTGAATATGGTTCCTTAGACCGTATTCGACGTCCCGGAAAATTTTTAGGCGATTCGGGTCCGGGGTCCCGGGCCCACGACGGAAGGCGTGGGCTATAGCACACAAAAATTTGGGACTCGCGCGGAATACCAGTTTTATGGCCGTAAAATGCCAAAAAATGGAATTTGGTCATGGAGGAGCTGTTATTATGGTTCCTTAGGTTATATTTGACATCCCGAAAAATTTTTAGGCGATCCGGATCCGGGTTTTCGGGACCACGGCGGAAGGCGTGGGCTATAGCACACGAAAATTTGGGACTCGCGCGGATTTCCAGTTTATGGCCGTAAAATGCCAAAAAATGTAATTTGGTCATGGAATGCCAAAACATATGTTTCCTTAGACCGTATTCGACGTCCCGGAAAATTTTTAGGCGATTCGGGTCCGGGGTCCCGGGCCCACGGCGGAAAGCGTGGGCTATAGCACACAAAAAATTGGGACTCGCGCGGAATTCCAGTTTTATGGCCGTAAAATGCCAAAAAATGTAATTTGGTCATGGAGGGGCGGTGAATATGGTTCCTTAGGCCGTATTTGACATCCCGGAAAAATTTTAGGCGATCCGGATCCGGGGTCCCGGGACCACGGCGGAAGGCGTGGGCTATATCACACGAAAATTTGGGACTCGCGCGGATTTCTAGTTTTATGGCCGTAAAATGCCAAAAAATGTAATTTGGTCATGGAATGCCAAAACATATGTTTCCTTAGACCGTATTAAACGTCCCGGAAAATTTTTAGGCGATTCGGGTCCGGGGTCCCGGGCCCACGGCGGAAAGCGTGGGCTATAGCACACAAAAAATTGGGACTCGCGCGGAATTCCAGTTTTATGGCCGTAAAATGCCAAAAAATGTAATTTGGTCATAGAGGGGCGGTGAATATGGTTCCTTAGGCCGTATTTGACATCCCGGAAAAATTTTAGGCGATCCGGATCCGGGGTCCCGGGACCACGGCGGAAGGCGTGGGCTATAGCACACGAAAATTTGGGACTCGCGCGGATTTCTAGTTTTATGGCCGTAAAATGCCAAAAAATGTAATTTGGTCATGGAATACCAAAACATATGTTTCCTTAGACCGTATTCGACGTCCCGAAAAAATTTTAGGCGATTCGAGTCCGGGGTCCCGGGACCACGGCGGAAGGCGTGGGCTATAGCACACGAAAATTTGGGACTCGCGCGGATTTCCAGTTTATGGCCGTAAAATGCCAAAAAATGTAATTTCGTCATGGAATGCCAAAACATATGTTTCCTTAGACCGTATTCGACGTCCCGGAAAATTTTTAGGCGATTCGGGTCCGGGGTCCCGGGCCCACGGCGGAAAGCGTGGGCTATAGCACACAAAAAATTGGGACTCGCGCGGAATTCCAGTTTTATGGCCGTAAAATGCCAAAAAATGTAATTTGGTCATGGAGGGGCGGTGAATATGGTTCCTTAGGCCGTATTTGACATCCCGGAAAAATTTTAGGCGATCCGGATCCGGGGTCCCGGGACCACGGCGGAAGGCGTGGGCTATAGCACACGAAAATTTGGGACTCGCGCGGATTTCTAGTGTTATGGCCGTAAAATGCCAAAAAATGTAATTTGGTCATGGAATACCAAAACATATGTTTCCTTAGACCGTATTCGACGTCCCGAAAAAATTTTAGGCGATTCGAGTCCGGGGTCCCGGGACCACGGCGGAAGGCGTGGGCTATAGCACACGAAAATTTGGGACTCGCGCGGATTTCTAGTTTTATGGCCGTAAAATGCCAAAAAATGTAATTTGGTCATGGAATGCCAAAACATATGTTTCCTTAGACCGTATTCGACGTCCCGAAAAAATTTTAGGCGATTCGGGTCCGGGGTCCCGGGCCCACGGTGGAAGGCGTGGGCTATAGCACACAAAAATTTGGGACTCGCGCGGAATACCAGTTTTATGGCCGTAAAATGCCAAAAAATGTAATTTGGTCATGGAGGGGCGGTGAATATGGTTCCTTAGGCCGTATTTGACATCCCGGAAAAATTTTAGGCGATCCGGATCCGGGGTCCCGGGACCACGGCGGAAGGCGTGGGCTATAGCACACGAAAATTTGGGACTCGTGCGGATTTCTAGTTTTATGGCCGTAAAATGCCAAAAAATATAATTTGGTCATGGAATGCCAAAAAATATGTTTCCTAAGACTGTATTCGACGTCCCGGAAAATTTTTAGGCGATTCGGGTCCGGGGTCCCGGGCCCACGGCGGAAGGCGTGGGCTATAGCACACAAAAAATTGGGACTCGCGCGGAATTCCAGTTTTATGGCCGTAAAATGCCAAAAAATGTAATTTGGTCATGAAGGGGCAGTGAATATGGTTCCTTAGACCGTATTCGACGTCCCGGAAAATTTTTAGGCGATTCGGGTCCGGGGTCCCGGGCCCACGGCGGAAGGCGTGGGCTATAGCACACAAAAATTTGGGACTCGCGCGGAATACCAGTTTTATGGCCGTAAAATGCCAAAAAATGGAATTTGGTCATGGAGGAGCGTTTATTATGGTTCCTTAGTCCGTATTTGACATCCCGAAAAATTTTTAGGCGATCCGGATCCGGGTTTTCGGGACCACGGCAGAAGGCGTGGGCTATAGCACACGAAAATTTGGGACTCGCGCGGATTTCCAGTTTATGGCCGTAAAATGCCAAAAAATGTAATTTGGTCATGGAATGCCAAAACATATGTTTCCTTAGACCGTATTCGACGTCCCGAAAAAATTTTAGGCGATTCGGGTCCGGGGTCCCGGGCCCACGGTGGAAGGCGTGGGCTATAGCACACAAAAATTTGGGACTCGCGCGGAATACCAGTTTTATGGCCGTAAAATGCCAAAAAATGTAATTTGGTCATGGATGGGCGGTGAATATGGTTCCTTAGGCCGTATTTGACATCCCGGAAAAATTTTAGGCGATCCGGATCCGGGGTCCCGGGACCACGGCGGAAGGCGTGGGCTATAGCACACGAAAATTTGGGACTCGCGCGGATTTCTAGTTTTATGGCCGTAAAATGCCAAAAAATATAATTTGGTCATGGAATGCCAAAACATATGTTTCCTAAGACTGTATTCGACGTCCCGGAAAATTTTTAGGCGATTCGGGTCCGGGGTCCCGGGCCCACGGCGGAAGGCGTGGGCTATAGCACACAAAAAATTGGGACTCGCGCGGAATTCCAGTTTTATGGCCGTAAAATGCCAAAAAATGTAATTTGGTCATGAAGGGGCGGTGAATATGGTTCCTTAGACCGTATTCGACGTCCCGGAAAATTTTTAGGCGATTCGGGTCGGGGGTCCCGGGCCCACGACGGAAGGCGTGGGCTATAGCACACAAAAATTTGGGACTCGCGCGGAATACCAGTTTTATGGCCGTAAAATGCCAAAAAATGGAATTTGGTCATGGAGGAGCTGTTATTATGGTTCCTTAGGTTATATTTGACATCCCGAAAAATTTTTAGGCGATCCGGATCCGGGTTTTCGGGACCACGGCGGAAGGCGTGGGCTATAGCACACGAAAATTTGGGACTCGCGCGGATTTCCAGTTTATGGCCGTAAAATGCCAAAAAATGTAATTTGGTCATGGAATGCCAAAACATATGTTTCCTTAGACCGTATTCGACGTCCCGGAAAATTTTTAGGCGATTCGGGTCCGGGGTCCCGGGCCCACGGCGGAAAGCGTGGGCTATAGCACACAAAAAATTGGGACTCGCGCGGAATTCCAGTTTTATGGCCGTAAAATGCCAAAAAATGTAATTTGGTCATGGAGGGGCGGTGAATATGGTTCCTTAGGCCGTATTTGACATCCCGGAAAAATTTTAGGCGATCCGGATCCGGGGTCCCGGGACCACGGCGGAAGGCGTGGGCTATATCACACGAAAATTTGGGACTCGCGCGGATTTCTAGTTTTATGGCCGTAAAATGCCAAAAAATGTAATTTGGTCATGGAATGCCAAAACATATGTTTCCTTAGACCGTATTAAACGTCCCGGAAAATTTTTAGGCGATTCGGGTCCGGGGTCCCGGGCCCACGGCGGAAAGCGTGGGCTATAGCACACAAAAAATTGGGACTCGCGCGGAATTCCAGTTTTATGGCCGTAAAATGCCAAAAAATGTAATTTGGTCATAGAGGGGCGGTGAATATGGTTCCTTAGGCCGTATTTGACATCCCGGAAAAATTTTAGGCGATCCGGATCCGGGGTCCCGGGACCACGGCGGAAGGCGTGGGCTATAGCACACGAAAATTTGGGACTCGCGCGGATTTCTAGTTTTATGGCCGTAAAATGCCAAAAAATGTAATTTGGTCATGGAATACCAAAACATATGTTTCCTTAGACCGTATTCGACGTCCCGAAAAAATTTTAGGCGATTCGAGTCCGGGGTCCCGGGACCACGGCGGAAGGCGTGGGCTATAGCACACGAAAATTTGGGACTCGCGCGGATTTCCAGTTTATGGCCGTAAAATGCCAAAAAATGTAATTTCGTCATGGAATGCCAAAACATATGTTTCCTTAGACCGTATTCGACGTCCCGGAAAATTTTTAGGCGATTCGGGTCCGGGGTCCCGGGCCCACGGCGGAAAGCGTGGGCTATAGCACACAAAAAATTGGGACTCGCGCGGAATTCCAGTTTTATGGCCGTAAAATGCCAAAAAATGTAATTTGGTCATGGAGGGGCGGTGAATATGGTTCCTTAGGCCGTATTTGACATCCCGGAAAAATTTTAGGCGATCCGGATCCGGGGTCCCGGGACCACGGCGGAAGGCGTGGGCTATAGCACACGAAAATTTGGGACTCGCGCGGATTTCTAGTGTTATGGCCGTAAAATGCCAAAAAATGTAATTTGGTCATGGAATACCAAAACATATGTTTCCTTAGACCGTATTCGACGTCCCGAAAAAATTTTAGGCGATTCGAGTCCGGGGTCCCGGGACCACGGCGGAAGGCGTGGGCTATAGCACACGAAAATTTGGGACTCGCGCGGATTTCTAGTTTTATGGCCGTAAAATGCCAAAAAATGTAATTTGGTCATGGAATGCCAAAACATATGTTTCCTTAGACCGTATTCGACGTCCCGAAAAAATTTTAGGCGATTCGGGTCCGGGGTCCCGGGCCCACGGTGGAAGGCGTGGGCTATAGCACACAAAAATTTGGGACTCGCGCGGAATACCAGTTTTATGGCCGTAAAATGCCAAAAAATGTAATTTGGTCATGGAGGGGCGGTGAATATGGTTCCTTAGGCCGTATTTGACATCCCGGAAAAATTTTAGGCGATCCGGATCCGGGGTCCCGGGACCACGGCGGAAGGCGTGGGCTATAGCACACGAAAATTTGGGACTCGTGCGGATTTCTAGTTTTATGGCCGTAAAATGCCAAAAAATATAATTTGGTCATGGAATGCCAAAAAATATGTTTCCTAAGACTGTATTCGACGTCCCGGAAAATTTTTAGGCGATTCGGGTCCGGGGTCCCGGGCCCACGGCGGAAGGCGTGGGCTATAGCACACAAAAAATTGGGACTCGCGCGGAATTCCAGTTTTATGGCCGTAAAATGCCAAAAAATGTAATTTGGTCATGAAGGGGCAGTGAATATGGTTCCTTAGACCGTATTCGACGTCCCGGAAAATTTTTAGGCGATTCGGGTCCGGGGTCCCGGGCCCACGGCGGAAGGCGTGGGCTATAGCACACAAAAATTTGGGACTCGCGCGGAATACCAGTTTTATGGCCGTAAAATGCCAAAAAATGGAATTTGGTCATGGAGGAGCGTTTATTATGGTTCCTTAGTCCGTATTTGACATCCCGAAAAATTTTTAGGCGATCCGGATCCGGGTTTTCGGGACCACGGCAGAAGGCGTGGGCTATAGCACACGAAAATTTGGGACTCGCGCGGATTTCCAGTTTATGGCCGTAAAATGCCAAAAAATGTAATTTGGTCATGGAATGCCAAAACATATGTTTCCTTAGACCGTATTCGACGTCCCGAAAAAATTTTAGGCGATTCGGGTCCGGGGTCCCGGGCCCACGGTGGAAGGCGTGGGCTATAGCACACAAAAATTTGGGACTCGCGCGGAATACCAGTTTTATGGCCGTAAAATGCCAAAAAATGTAATTTGGTCATGGATGGGCGGTGAATATGGTTCCTTAGGCCGTATTTGACATCCCGGAAAAATTTTAGGCGATCCGGATCCGGGGTCCCGGGACCACGGCGGAAGGCGTGGGCTATAGCACACGAAAATTTGGGACTCGCGCGGATTTCTAGTTTTATGGCCGTAAAATGCCAAAAAATATAATTTGGTCATGGAATGCCAAAACATATGTTTCCTAAGACTGTATTCGACGTCCCGGAAAATTTTTAGGCGATTCGGGTCCGGGGTCCCGGGCCCACGGCGGAAGGCGTGGGCTATAGCACACAAAAAATTGGGACTCGCGCGGAATTCCAGTTTTATGGCCGTAAAATGCCAAAAAATGTAATTTGGTCATGAAGGGGCGGTGAATATGGTTCCTTAGACCGTATTCGACGTCCCGGAAAATTTTTAGGCGATTCGGGTCCGGGGTCCCGGGCCCACGACGGAAGGCGTGGGCTATAGCACACAAAAATTTGGGACTCGCGCGGAATACCAGTTTTATGGCCGTAAAATGCCAAAAAATGGAATTTGGTCATGGAGGAGCTGTTATTATGGTTCCTTAGGTTATATTTGACATCCCGAAAAATTTTTAGGCGATCCGGATCCGGGTTTTCGGGACCACGGCGGAAGGCGTGGGCTATAGCACACGAAAATTTGGGACTCGCGCGGATTTCCAGTTTATGGCCGTAAAATGCCAAAAAATGTAATTTGGTCATGGAATGCCAAAACATATGTTTCCTTAGACCGTATTCGACGTCCCGGAAAATTTTTAGGCGATTCGGGTCCGGGGTCCCGGGCCCACGGCGGAAAGCGTGGGCTATAGCACACAAAAAATTGGGACTCGCGCGGAATTCCAGTTTTATGGCCGTAAAATGCCAAAAAATGTAATTTGGTCATGGAGGGGCGGTGAATATGGTTCCTTAGGCCGTATTTGACATCCCGGAAAAATTTTAGGCGATCCGGATCCGGGGTCCCGGGACCACGGCGGAAGGCGTGGGCTATATCACACGAAAATTTGGGACTCGCGCGGATTTCTAGTTTTATGGCCGTAAAATGCCAAAAAATGTAATTTGGTCATGGAATGCCAAAACATATGTTTCCTTAGACCGTATTAAACGTCCCGGAAAATTTTTAGGCGATTCGGGTCCGGGGTCCCGGGCCCACGGCGGAAAGCGTGGGCTATAGCACACAAAAAATTGGGACTCGCGCGGAATTCCAGTTTTATGGCCGTAAAATGCCAAAAAATGTAATTTGGTCATAGAGGGGCGGTGAATATGGTTCCTTAGGCCGTATTTGACATCCCGGAAAAATTTTAGGCGATCCGGATCCGGGGTCCCGGGACCACGGCGGAAGGCGTGGGCTATAGCACACGAAAATTTGGGACTCGCGCGGATTTCTAGTTTTATGGCCGTAAAATGCCAAAAAATGTAATTTGGTCATGGAATACCAAAACATATGTTTCCTTAGACCGTATTCGACGTCCCGAAAAAATTTTAGGCGATTCGAGTCCGGGGTCCCGGGACCACGGCGGAAGGCGTGGGCTATAGCACACGAAAATTTGGGACTCGCGCGGATTTCTAGTTTTATGGCCGTAAAATGCCAAAAAATGTAATTTGGTCATGGAATGCCAAAACATATGTTTCCTTAGACCGTATTCGACGTCCCGAAAAAATTTTAGGCGATTCGGGTCCGGGGTCCCGGGCCCACGGTGGAAGGCGTGGGCTATAGCACACAAAAATTTGGGACTCGCGCGGAATACCAGTTTTATGGCCGTAAAATGCCAAAAAATGTAATTTGGTCATGGAGGGGCGGTGAATATGGTTCCTTAGGCCGTATTTGACATCCCGGAAAAATTTTAGGCGATCCGGATCCGGGGTCCCGGGACCACGGCGGAAGGCGTGGGCTATAGCACACGAAAATTTGGGACTCGTGCGGATTTCTAGTTTTATGGCCGTAAAATGCCAAAAAATATAATTTGGTCATGGAATGCCAAAAAATATGTTTCCTAAGACTGTATTCGACGTCCCGGAAAATTTTTAGGCGATTCGGGTCCGGGGTCCCGGGCCCACGGCGGAAGGCGTGGGCTATAGCACACAAAAAATTGGGACTCGCGCGGAATTCCAGTTTTATGGCCGTAAAATGCCAAAAAATGTAATTTGGTCATGAAGGGGCAGTGAATATGGTTCCTTAGACCGTATTCGACGTCCCGGAAAATTTTTAGGCGATTCGGGTCCGGGGTCCCGGGCCCACGGCGGAAGGCGTGGGCTATAGCACACAAAAATTTGGGACTCGCGCGGAATACCAGTTTTATGGCCGTAAAATGCCAAAAAATGGAATTTGGTCATGGAGGAGCGGTTATTATGGTTCCTTAGTCCGTATTTGACATCCCGAAAAATTTTTAGGCGATCCGGATCCGGGTTTTCGGGACCACGGCAGAAGGCGTGGGCTATAGCACACGAAAATTTGGGACTCGCGCGGATTTCCAGTTTATGGCCGTAAAATGCCAAAAAATGTAATTTGGTCATGGAATGCCAAAACATATGTTTCCTTAGACCGTATTCGACGTCCCGGAAAATTTTTAGGCGATTCGGGTCCGGGTCCCGGGCCCACGGCGGAAAGCGTGGGCTATAGCACACAAAAAATTGGGACTCGCGCGGAATTCCAGTTTTATGGCCGTAAAATGCCAAAAAATGTAATTTGGTCATGGAGGGGCGGTGAATATGGTTCCTTAGGCCGTATTTGACATCCCGGAAAAATTTTAGGCGATCCGGATCCGGGGTCCCGGGACCACGGCGGAAGGCGTGGGCTATAGCACACGAAAATTTGGGACTCGCGCGGATTTCTAGTTTTATGGCCGTAAAATGCCAAAAAATGTAATTTGGTCATGGAATACCAAAACATATGTTTCCTTAGACCGTATTCGACGTCCCGAAAAAATTTTAGGCGATTCGAGTCCGGGGTCCCGGGACCACGGCGGAAGGCGTGGGCTATAGCACACGAAAATTTGGGACTCGCGCGGATTTCTAGTTTTATGGCCGTAAAATGCCAAAAAATGTAATTTGGTCATGGAATGCCAAAACATATGTTTCCTTAGACCGTATTCGACGTCCCGAAAAAATTTTAGGCGATTCGGGTCCGGGGTCCCGGGCCCACGGTGGAAGGCGTGGGCTATAGCACACAAAAATTTGGGACTCGCGCGGAATACCAGTTTTATGGCCGTAAAATGCCAAAAAATGTAATTTGGTCATGGAGGGGCGGTGAATATGGTTCCTTAGGCCGTATTTGACATCCCGGAAAAATTTTAGGCGATCCGGATCCGGGGTCCCGGGACCACGGCGGAAGGCGTGGGCTATAGCACACGAAAATTTGGGACTCGTGCGGATTTCTAGTTTTATGGCCGTAAAATGCCAAAAAATATAATTTGGTCATGGAATGCCAAAAAATATGTTTCCTAAGACTGTATTCGACGTCCCGGAAAATTTTTAGGCGATTCGGGTCCGGGGTCCCGGGCCCACGGCGGAAGGCGTGGGCTATAGCACACAAAAAATTGGGACTCGCGCGGAATTCCAGTTTTATGGCCGTAAAATGCCAAAAAATGTAATTTGGTCATGAAGGGGCAGTGAATATGGTTCCTTAGACCGTATTCGACGTCCCGGAAAATTTTTAGGCGATTCGGGTCCGGGGTCCCGGGCCCACGGCGGAAGGCGTGGGCTATAGCACACAAAAATTTGGGACTCGCGCGGAATACCAGTTTTATGGCCGTAAAATGCCAAAAAATGGAATTTGGTCATGGAGGAGCGGTTATTATGGTTCCTTAGTCCGTATTTGACATCCCGAAAAATTTTTAGGCGATCCGGATCCGGGTTTTCGGGACCACGGCAGAAGGCGTGGGCTATAGCACACGAAAATTTGGGACTCGCGCGGATTTCCAGTTTATGGCCGTAAAATGCCAAAAAATGTAATTTGGTCATGGAATGCCAAAACATATGTTTCCTTAGACCGTATTCGACGTCCCGGAAAATTTTTAGGCGATTCGGGTCCGGGTCCCGGGCCCACGGCGGAAAGCGTGGGCTATAGCACACAAAAAATTGGGACTCGCGCGGAATTCCAGTTTTATGGCCGTAAAATGCCAAAAAATGTAATTTGGTCATGGAGGGGCGGTGAATATGGTTCCTTAGGCCGTATTTGACATCCCGGAAAAATTTTAGGCGATCCGGATCCGGGGTCCCGGGACCACGGCGGAAGGCGTGGGCTATAGCACACGAAAATTTGGGACTCGCGCGGATTTCTAGTTTTATGGCCGTAAAATGCCAAAAAATGTAATTTGGGCATTGAATGCCAAAACATATGTTTCCTTAGACCGTATTAAACGTCCCGGAAAATTTTTAGGCGATTCGGGTCCGGGGTCCCGGGCCCACGGCGGAAAGCGTGGGCTATAGCACACAAAAAATTGGGACTCGCGCGGAATTCCAGTTTTATGGCCGTAAAATGCCAAAAAATGTAATTTGGTCATAGAGGGGTGGTGAATATGGTTCCTTAGGCCGTATTTGACATCCCGGAAAAATTTTAGGCGATCCGGATCCGGGGTCCCGGGACCACGGCGGAAGGCGTGGGCTATAGCACACGAAAATTTGGGACTCGCGCGGATTTCTAGTTTTATGGCCGTAAAATGCCAAAAAATGTAATTTGGTCATGGAATACCAAAACATATGTTTCCTTAGACCGTATTCGACGTCCCGAAAAAATTTTAGGCGATTCGAGTCCGGGGTCCCGGGACCACGGCGGAAGGCGTGGGCTATAGCACACGAAAATTTGGGACTCGCGCGGATTTCTAGTTTTATGGCCGTAAAATGCCAAAAAATGTAATTTGGTCATGGAATGCCAAAACATATGTTTCCTTAGACCGTATTCGACGTCCCGAAAAAATTTTAGGCGATTCGGGTCCGGGGTCCCGGGCCCACGGTGGAAGGCGTGGGCTATAGCACACAAAAATTTGGGACTCGCGCGGAATACCAGTTTTATGGCCGTAAAATGCCAAAAAATGTAATTTGGTCATGGAGGGGCGGTGAATATGGTTCCTTAGGCCGTATTTGACATCCCGGAAAAATTTTAGGCGATCCGGATCCGGGGTCCCGGGACCACGGCGGAAGGCGTGGGCTATAGCACACGAAAAATTGGGACTCGTGCGGATTTCTAGTTTTATGGCCGTAAAATGCCAAAAAATATAATTTGGTCATGGAATGCCAAAAAATATGTTTCCTAAGACTGTATTCGACGTCCCGGAAAATTTTTAGGCGATTCGGGTCCGGGGTCCCGGGCCCACGGCGGAAGGCGTGGGCTATAGCATACAAAAATTTGGGACTCGCGCGGAATACCAGTTTTATGGCCGTAAAATGCCAAAAAATGGAATTTGGTCATGGAGGAGCGGTTATTATGGTTCCTTAGTCCGTATTTGACATCCCGAAAAATTTTTAGGCGATCCGGATCCGGGTTTTCGGGACCACGGCAGAAGGCGTGGGCTATAGCACACGAAATTTTGGGACTCGCGCGGATTTCCAGTTTATGGCCGTAAAATGCCAAAAAATGTAATTTGGTCATGGAATGACAAAACATATGTTTCCTTAGACCGTATTCGACGTCCCGGAAAATTTTTAGGCGATTCGGGTCCGGGTCCCGGGCCCACGGCGGAAAGCGTGGGCTATAGCACACAAAAAATTGGGACTCGCGCGGAATTCCAGTTTTATGGCCGTAAAATGCCAAAAAATGTAATTTGGTCATGGAGGGGCGGTGAATATGGTTCCTTAGGCCATATTTGACATCCCGGAAAAATTTTAGGCGATCCGGATCCGGGGTCCCGGGACCACGGCGGAAGGCGTGGGCTATAGCACACGAAAATTTGGGACTCGCGCGGATTTCTAGTTTTATGGCCGTAAAATGCCAAAAAATGTAATTTGGTCATTGAATGCCAAAACATATGTTTCCTTAGACCGTATTAAACGTCCCGGAAAATTTTTAGGCGATTCGGGTCCGGGGTCCCGGGCCCACGGCGGAAAGCGTGGGCTATAGCACACAAAAAATTGGGACTCGCGCGGAATTCCAGTTTTATGGCCGTAAAATGCCAAAAAATGTAATTTGGTCATGGAGGGGCGGTGAATATGGTTCCTTAGGCCGTATTTGACATCCCGGAAAAATTTTAGGCGATCCGGATCCGGGGTCCCGGGACCACGGCGGAAGGCGTGGGCTATAGCACACGAAAATTTGGGACTCGCGCGGATTTCTAGTTTTATGGCCGTAAAATGCCAAAAAATGTAATTTGGTCATGGAATGCCAAAACATATGTTTCCTTAGACCGTATTCGACGTCCCGAAAAAATTTTAGGCGATTCGAGTCCGGGGTCCCGGGACCACGGCGGAAGGCGTGGGCTATAGCACACGAAAATTTGGGACTCGCGCGGATTTCTAGTTTTATGGCCGTAAAATGCCAAAAAATGTAATTTGGTCATGGAATGCCAAAACATATGTTTCCTTAGACCGTATTCGACGTCCCGAAAAAATTTTAGGCGATTCGGGTCCGGGGTCCCGGGCCCACGGTGGAAGGCGTGGGCTATAGCACACAAAAATTTGGGACTCGCGCGGAATACCAGTTTTATGGCCGTAAAATGCCAAAAAATGTAATTTGGTCATGGAGGGGCGGTGAATATGGTTCCTTAGGCCGTATTTGACATCCCGGAAAAATTTTAGGCGATCCGGATCCGGGGTCCCGGGACCACGGCGGAAGGCGTGGGCTATAGCACACGAAAATTTGGGACTCGTGCGGATTTCTAGTTTTATGGCCGTAAAATGCCAAAAAATATAATTTGGTCATGGAATGCCAAAAAATATGTTTCCTAAGACTGTATTCGACGTCCCGGAAAATTTTTAGGCGATTCGGGTCCGGGGTCCCGGGCCCACGGCGGAAGGCGTGGGCTATAGCACACAAAAAATTGGGACTCGCGCGGAATTCCAGTTTTATGGCCGTAAAATGCCAAAAAATGTAATTTGGTCATGAAGGGGCAGTGAATATGGTTCCTTAGACCGTATTCGACGTCCCGGAAAATTTTTAGGCGATTCGGGTCCGGGGTCCCGGGCCCACGGCGGAAGGCGTGGGCTATAGCACACAAAAATTTGGGACTCGCGCGGAATACCAGTTTTATGGCCGTAAAATGCCAAAAAATGGAATTTGGTCATGGAGGAGCGGTTATTATGGTTCCTTAGTCCGTATTTGACATCCCGAAAAATTTTTAGGCGA
This sequence comes from Nicotiana tabacum, assembly GCF_000715075.1. Taxonomy (NCBI): domain Eukaryota; kingdom Viridiplantae; phylum Streptophyta; class Magnoliopsida; order Solanales; family Solanaceae; genus Nicotiana; species Nicotiana tabacum. The sequence continues at coordinate 366,133 of NC_134087.1, read as the reverse complement.
TCCGGATCCGGGTTTTCGGGACCACGGCAGAAGGCGTGGGCTATAGCACACGAAATTTTGGGACTCGCGCGGATTTCCAGTTTATGGCCGTAAAATGCCAAAAAATGTAATTTGGTCATGGAATGACAAAACATATGTTTCCTTAGACCGTATTCGACGTCCCGGAAAATTTTTAGGCGATTCGGGTCCGGGTCCCGGGCCCACGGCGGAAAGCGTGGGCTATAGCACACAAAAAATTGGGACTCGCGCGGAATTCCAGTTTTATGGCCGTAAAATGCCAAAAAATGTAATTTGGTCATGGAGGGGCGGTGAATATGGTTCCTTAGGCCATATTTGACATCCCGGAAAAATTTTAGGCGATCCGGATCCGGGGTCCCGGGACCACGGCGGAAGGCGTGGGCTATAGCACACGAAAATTTGGGACTCGCGCGGATTTCTAGTTTTATGGCCGTAAAATGCCAAAAAATGTAATTTGGTCATTGAATGCCAAAACATATGTTTCCTTAGACCGTATTAAACGTCCCGGAAAATTTTTAGGCGATTCGGGTCCGGGGTCCCGGGCCCACGGCGGAAAGCGTGGGCTATAGCACACAAAAAATTGGGACTCGCGCGGAATTCCAGTTTTATGGCCGTAAAATGCCAAAAAATGTAATTTGGTCATGGAGGGGCGGTGAATATGGTTCCTTAGGCCGTATTTGACATCCCGGAAAAATTTTAGGCGATCCGGATCCGGGGTCCCGGGACCACGGCGGAAGGCGTGGGCTATAGCACACGAAAATTTGGGACTCGCGCGGATTTCTAGTTTTATGGCCGTAAAATGCCAAAAAATGTAATTTGGTCATGGAATGCCAAAACATATGTTTCCTTAGACCGTATTCGACGTCCCGAAAAAATTTTAGGCGATTCGAGTCCGGGGTCCCGGGACCACGGCGGAAGGCGTGGGCTATAGCACACGAAAATTTGGGACTCGCGCGGATTTCTAGTTTTATGGCCGTAAAATGCCAAAAAATGTAATTTGGTCATGGAATGCCAAAACATATGTTTCCTTAGACCGTATTCGACGTCCCGAAAAAATTTTAGGCGATTCGGGTCCGGGGTCCCGGGCCCACGGTGGAAGGCGTGGGCTATAGCACACAAAAATTTGGGACTCGCGCGGAATACCAGTTTTATGGCCGTAAAATGCCAAAAAATGTAATTTGGTCATGGAGGGGCGGTGAATATGGTTCCTTAGGCCGTATTTGACATCCCGGAAAAATTTTAGGCGATCCGGATCCGGGGTCCCGGGACCACGGCGGAAGGCGTGGGCTATAGCACACGAAAATTTGGGACTCGTGCGGATTTCTAGTTTTATGGCCGTAAAATGCCAAAAAATATAATTTGGTCATGGAATGCCAAAAAATATGTTTCCTAAGACTGTATTCGACGTCCCGGAAAATTTTTAGGCGATTCGGGTCCGGGGTCCCGGGCCCACGGCGGAAGGCGTGGGCTATAGCACACAAAAAATTGGGACTCGCGCGGAATTCCAGTTTTATGGCCGTAAAATGCCAAAAAATGTAATTTGGTCATGAAGGGGCAGTGAATATGGTTCCTTAGACCGTATTCGACGTCCCGGAAAATTTTTAGGCGATTCGGGTCCGGGGTCCCGGGCCCACGGCGGAAGGCGTGGGCTATAGCACACAAAAATTTGGGACTCGCGCGGAATACCAGTTTTATGGCCGTAAAATGCCAAAAAATGGAATTTGGTCATGGAGGAGCGGTTATTATGGTTCCTTAGTCCGTATTTGACATCCCGAAAAATTTTTAGGCGATCCGGATCCGGGTTTTCGGGACCACGGCAGAAGGCGTGGGCTATAGCACACGAAAATTTGGGACTCGCGCGGATTTCCAGTTTATGGCCGTAAAATGCCAAAAAATGTAATTTGGTCATGGAATGCCAAAACATATGTTTCCTTAGACCGTATTCGACGTCCCGGAAAATTTTTAGGCGATTCGGGTCCGGGTCCCGGGCCCACGGCGGAAAGCGTGGGCTATAGCACACAAAAAATTGGGACTCGCGCGGAATTCCAGTTTTATGGCCGTAAAATGCCAAAAAATGTAATTTGGTCATGGAGGGGCGGTGAATATGGTTCCTTAGGCCGTATTTGACATCCCGGAAAAATTTTAGGCGATCCGGATCCGGGGTCCCGGGACCACGGCGGAAGGCGTGGGCTATAGCACACGAAAATTTGGGACTCGCGCGGATTTCTAGTTTTATGGCCGTAAAATGCCAAAAAATGTAATTTGGGCATTGAATGCCAAAACATATGTTTCCTTAGACCGTATTAAACGTCCCGGAAAATTTTTAGGCGATTCGGGTCCGGGGTCCCGGGCCCACGGCGGAAAGCGTGGGCTATAGCACACAAAAAATTGGGACTCGCGCGGAATTCCAGTTTTATGGCCGTAAAATGCCAAAAAATGTAATTTGGTCATAGAGGGGTGGTGAATATGGTTCCTTAGGCCGTATTTGACATCCCGGAAAAATTTTAGGCGATCCGGATCCGGGGTCCCGGGACCACGGCGGAAGGCGTGGGCTATAGCACACGAAAATTTGGGACTCGCGCGGATTTCTAGTTTTATGGCCGTAAAATGCCAAAAAATGTAATTTGGTCATGGAATACCAAAACATATGTTTCCTTAGACCGTATTCGACGTCCCGAAAAAATTTTAGGCGATTCGAGTCCGGGGTCCCGGGACCACGGCGGAAGGCGTGGGCTATAGCACACGAAAATTTGGGACTCGCGCGGATTTCTAGTTTTATGGCCGTAAAATGCCAAAAAATGTAATTTGGTCATGGAATGCCAAAACATATGTTTCCTTAGACCGTATTCGACGTCCCGAAAAAATTTTAGGCGATTCGGGTCCGGGGTCCCGGGCCCACGGTGGAAGGCGTGGGCTATAGCACACAAAAATTTGGGACTCGCGCGGAATACCAGTTTTATGGCCGTAAAATGCCAAAAAATGTAATTTGGTCATGGAGGGGCGGTGAATATGGTTCCTTAGGCCGTATTTGACATCCCGGAAAAATTTTAGGCGATCCGGATCCGGGGTCCCGGGACCACGGCGGAAGGCGTGGGCTATAGCACACGAAAAATTGGGACTCGTGCGGATTTCTAGTTTTATGGCCGTAAAATGCCAAAAAATATAATTTGGTCATGGAATGCCAAAAAATATGTTTCCTAAGACTGTATTCGACGTCCCGGAAAATTTTTAGGCGATTCGGGTCCGGGGTCCCGGGCCCACGGCGGAAGGCGTGGGCTATAGCATACAAAAATTTGGGACTCGCGCGGAATACCAGTTTTATGGCCGTAAAATGCCAAAAAATGGAATTTGGTCATGGAGGAGCGGTTATTATGGTTCCTTAGTCCGTATTTGACATCCCGAAAAATTTTTAGGCGATCCGGATCCGGGTTTTCGGGACCACGGCAGAAGGCGTGGGCTATAGCACACGAAATTTTGGGACTCGCGCGGATTTCCAGTTTATGGCCGTAAAATGCCAAAAAATGTAATTTGGTCATGGAATGACAAAACATATGTTTCCTTAGACCGTATTCGACGTCCCGGAAAATTTTTAGGCGATTCGGGTCCGGGTCCCGGGCCCACGGCGGAAAGCGTGGGCTATAGCACACAAAAAATTGGGACTCGCGCGGAATTCCAGTTTTATGGCCGTAAAATGCCAAAAAATGTAATTTGGTCATGGAGGGGCGGTGAATATGGTTCCTTAGGCCATATTTGACATCCCGGAAAAATTTTAGGCGATCCGGATCCGGGGTCCCGGGACCACGGCGGAAGGCGTGGGCTATAGCACACGAAAATTTGGGACTCGCGCGGATTTCTAGTTTTATGGCCGTAAAATGCCAAAAAATGTAATTTGGTCATTGAATGCCAAAACATATGTTTCCTTAGACCGTATTAAACGTCCCGGAAAATTTTTAGGCGATTCGGGTCCGGGGTCCCGGGCCCACGGCGGAAAGCGTGGGCTATAGCACACAAAAAATTGGGACTCGCGCGGAATTCCAGTTTTATGGCCGTAAAATGCCAAAAAATGTAATTTGGTCATGGAGGGGCGGTGAATATGGTTCCTTAGGCCGTATTTGACATCCCGGAAAAATTTTAGGCGATCCGGATCCGGGGTCCCGGGACCACGGCGGAAGGCGTGGGCTATAGCACACGAAAATTTGGGACTCGCGCGGATTTCTAGTTTTATGGCCGTAAAATGCCAAAAAATGTAATTTGGTCATGGAATGCCAAAACATATGTTTCCTTAGACCGTATTCGACGTCCCGAAAAAATTTTAGGCGATTCGAGTCCGGGGTCCCGGGACCACGGCGGAAGGCGTGGGCTATAGCACACGAAAATTTGGGACTCGCGCGGATTTCTAGTTTTATGGCCGTAAAATGCCAAAAAATGTAATTTGGTCATGGAATGCCAAAACATATGTTTCCTTAGACCGTATTCGACGTCCCGAAAAAATTTTAGGCGATTCGGGTCCGGGGTCCCGGGCCCACGGTGGAAGGCGTGGGCTATAGCACACAAAAATTTGGGACTCGCGCGGAATACCAGTTTTATGGCCGTAAAATGCCAAAAAATGTAATTTGGTCATGGAGGGGCGGTGAATATGGTTCCTTAGGCCGTATTTGACATCCCGGAAAAATTTTAGGCGATCCGGATCCGGGGTCCCGGGACCACGGCGGAAGGCGTGGGCTATAGCACACGAAAATTTGGGACTCGTGCGGATTTCTAGTTTTATGGCCGTAAAATGCCAAAAAATATAATTTGGTCATGGAATGCCAAAAAATATGTTTCCTAAGACTGTATTCGACGTCCCGGAAAATTTTTAGGCGATTCGGGTCCGGGGTCCCGGGCCCACGGCGGAAGGCGTGGGCTATAGCACACAAAAAATTGGGACTCGCGCGGAATTCCAGTTTTATGGCCGTAAAATGCCAAAAAATGTAATTTGGTCATGAAGGGGCAGTGAATATGGTTCCTTAGACCGTATTCGACGTCCCGGAAAATTTTTAGGCGATTCGGGTCCGGGGTCCCGGGCCCACGGCGGAAGGCGTGGGCTATAGCACACAAAAATTTGGGACTCGCGCGGAATACCAGTTTTATGGCCGTAAAATGCCAAAAAATGGAATTTGGTCATGGAGGAGCGGTTATTATGGTTCCTTAGTCCGTATTTGACATCCCGAAAAATTTTTAGGCGATCCGGATCCGGGTTTTCGGGACCACGGCAGAAGGCGTGGGCTATAGCACACGAAAATTTGGGACTCGCGCGGATTTCCAGTTTATGGCCGTAAAATGCCAAAAAATGTAATTTGGTCATGGAATGCCAAAACATATGTTTCCTTAGACCGTATTCGACGTCCCGGAAAATTTTTAGGCGATTCGGGTCCGGGTCCCGGGCCCACGGCGGAAAGCGTGGGCTATAGCACACAAAAAATTGGGACTCGCGCGGAATTCCAGTTTTATGGCCGTAAAATGCCAAAAAATGTAATTTGGTCATGGAGGGGCGGTGAATATGGTTCCTTAGGCCGTATTTGACATCCCGGAAAAATTTTAGGCGATCCGGATCCGGGGTCCCGGGACCACGGCGGAAGGCGTGGGCTATAGCACACGAAAATTTGGGACTCGCGCGGATTTCTAGTTTTATGGCCGTAAAATGCCAAAAAATGTAATTTGGGCATTGAATGCCAAAACATATGTTTCCTTAGACCGTATTAAACGTCCCGGAAAATTTTTAGGCGATTCGGGTCCGGGGTCCCGGGCCCACGGCGGAAAGCGTGGGCTATAGCACACAAAAAATTGGGACTCGCGCGGAATTCCAGTTTTATGGCCGTAAAATGCCAAAAAATGTAATTTGGTCATAGAGGGGCGGTGAATATGGTTCCTTAGGCCGTATTTGACATCCCGGAAAAATTTTAGGCGATCCGGATCCGGGGTCCCGGGACCACGGCGGAAGGCGTGGGCTATAGCACACGAAAATTTGGGACTCGCGCGGATTTCTAGTTTTATGGCCGTAAAATGCCAAAAAATGTAATTTGGTCATGGAATACCAAAACATATGTTTCCTTAGACCGTATTCGACGTCCCGAAAAAATTTTAGGCGATTCGAGTCCGGGGTCCCGGGACCACGGCGGAAGGCGTGGGCTATAGCACACGAAAATTTGGGACTCGCGCGGATTTCTAGTTTTATGGCCGTAAAATGCCAAAAAATGTAATTTGGTCATGGAATGCCAAAACATATGTTTCCTTAGACCGTATTCGACGTCCCGAAAAAATTTTAGGCGATTCGGGTCCGGGGTCCCGGGCCCACGGTGGAAGGCGTGGGCTATAGCACACAAAAATTTGGGACTCGCGCGGAATACCAGTTTTATGGCCGTAAAATGCCAAAAAATGTAATTTGGTCATGGAGGGGCGGTGAATATGGTTCCTTAGGCCGTATTTGACATCCCGGAAAATTTTAGGCGATCCGGATCCGGGGTCCCGGGACCACGGCGGAAGGCGTGGGCTATAGCACACGAAAAATTGGGACTCGTGCGGATTTCTAGTTTTATGGCCGTAAAATGCCAAAAAATATAATTTGGTCATGGAATGCCAAAAAATATGTTTCCTAAGACTGTATTCGACGTCCCGGAAAATTTTTAGGCGATTCGGGTCCGGGGTCCCGGGCCCACGGCGGAAGGCGTGGGCTATAGCATACAAAAATTTGGGACTCGCGCGGAATACCAGTTTTATGGCCGTAAAATGCCAAAAAATGGAATTTGGTCATGGAGGAGCGGTTATTATGGTTCCTTAGTCCGTATTTGACATCCCGAAAAATTTTTAGGCGATCCGGATCCGGGTTTTCGGGACCACGGCAGAAGGCGTGGGCTATAGCACACGAAATTTTGGGACTCGCGCGGATTTCCAGTTTATGGCCGTAAAATGCCAAAAAATGTAATTTGGTCATGGAATGACAAAACATATGTTTCCTTAGACCGTATTCGACGTCCCGGAAAATTTTTAGGCGATTCGGGTCCGGGTCCCGGGCCCACGGCGGAAAGCGTGGGCTATAGCACACAAAAAATTGGGACTCGCGCGGAATTCCAGTTTTATGGCCGTAAAATGCCAAAAAATGTAATTTGGTCATGGAGGGGCGGTGAATATGGTTCCTTAGGCCATATTTGACATCCCGGAAAAATTTTAGGCGATCCGGATCCGGGGTCCCGGGACCACGGCGGAAGGCGTGGGCTATAGCACACGAAAATTTGGGACTCGCGCGGATTTCTAGTTTTATGGCCGTAAAATGCCAAAAAATGTAATTTGGTCATTGAATGCCAAAACATATGTTTCCTTAGACCGTATTAAACGTCCCGGAAAATTTTTAGGCGATTCGGGTCCGGGGTCCCGGGCCCACGGCGGAAAGCGTGGGCTATAGCACACAAAAAATTGGGACTCGCGCGGAATTCCAGTTTTATGGCCGTAAAATGCCAAAAAATGTAATTTGGTCATGGAGGGGCGGTGAATATGGTTCCTTAGGCCGTATTTGACATCCCGGAAAAATTTTAGGCGATCCGGATCCGGGGTCCCGGGACCACGGCGGAAGGCGTGGGCTATAGCACACGAAAATTTGGGACTCGCGCGGATTTCTAGTTTTATGGCCGTAAAATGCCAAAAAATGTAATTTGGTCATTGAATGCCAAAACATATGTTTCCTTAGACCGTATTAAACGTCCCGGAAAATTTTTAGGCGATTCGGGTCCGGGGTCCCGGGCCCACGGCGGAAAGCGTGGGCTATAGCACACAAAAAATTGGGACTCGCGCGGAATTCCAGTTTTATGGCCGTAAAATGCCAAAAAATGTAATTTGGTCATAGAGGGGCGGTGAATATGGTTCCTTAGGCCGTATTTGACATCCCGGAAAAATTTTAGGCGATCCGGATCCGGGGTCCCGGGACCACGGCGGAAGGCGTGGGCTATAGCACACGAAAATTTGGGACTCGCGCGGATTTCTAGTTTTATGGCCGTAAAATGCCAAAAAATGTAATTTGGTCATGGAATGCCAAAACATATGTTTCCTTAGACCGTATTCGACGTCCCGGAAAATTTTTAGGCGATTCGGGTCCGGGGTCCCGGGCCCACGGCGGAAGGCGTGGGCTATAGCACACAAAAAATTGGGACTCGCGCGGAATTCCAGTTTTATGGCCGTAAAATGCCAAAAAATGTAATTTGGTCATGGAATGCCAAAACATATGTTTCCTTAGACCGTATTAAACGTTCCGGAAAATTTTTAGGCGATTCGGGTCCGGGGTCCCGGGCCCACGGCGGAAAGCGTGGGCTATAGCACACAAAAAATTGGGACTCGCGCGGAATTCCAGTTTTATGGCCGTAAAATGCCAAAAAATGTAATTTGGTCATAGAGGGGCGGTGAATATGGTTCCTTAGGCCGTATTTGACATCCCGGAAAAATTTTAGGCGATCCGGATCCGGTGTCCCGGGACCACGGCGGAAGGCGTGGGCTATAGCACACGAAAATTTGGGACTCGCGCGGATTTCTAGTTTTATGGCCGTAAAATGCCAAAAAATGTAATTTGGTCATGGAATGCCAAAACATATGTTTCCTTAGACCGTATTCGACGTCCCGAAAAATTTTTAGGCGATTCGAGTCCGGGGTCCCGGGACCACGGCGGAAGGCGTGGGCTATAGCACACGAAAATTTGGGACTCGCGCGGATTTCTAGTTTTATGGCCGTAAAATGCCAAAAAATGTAATTTGGTCATGGAATGCCAAAACATATGTTTCCTTAGACCGTATTCGACGTCCCGAAAAAATTTTAGGCGATTCGGGTCCGGGGTCCCGGGCCCACGGTGGAAGGCGTGGGCTATAGCACACAAAAATTTGGGACTCGCGCGGAATACCAGTTTTATGGCCGTAAAATGCCAAAAAATGTAATTTGGTCATGGAGGGGCGGTGAATATGGTTCCTTAGGCCGTATTTGACATCCTGGAAAAATTTTAGGCGATCCGGATCCGGGGTCCCGGGACCACGGCGGAAGGCGTGGGCTATAGCACACGAAAATTTGGGACTCGTGCGGATTTCTAGTTTTATGGCCGTAAAATGCCAAAAAATGTAATTTGGTCATGGAATGCCAAAACATATGTTTCCTTAGACCGTATTAAACGTCCCGGAAAATTTTTAGGCGATTCGGGTCCGGGGTCCCGGGCCCACGGCGGAAAGCGTGGGCTATAGCACACAAAAAATTGGGACTCGCGCGGAATTCCAGTTTTATGGCCGTAAAATGCCAAAAAATGTAATTTGGTCATAGAGGGGCGGTGAATATGGTTCCTTAGGCCGTATTTGACATCCCGGAAAAATTTTAGGCGATCCGGATCCGGGGTCCCGGGACCACGGCGGAAGGCGTGGGCTATAGCACACGAAAATTTGGGACTCGCGCGGATTTCTAGTTTTATGGCCGTAAAATGCCAAAAAATGTAATTTGGTCATGGAATGCCAAAACATATGTTTCCTTAGACCGTATTAAACGTCCCGGAAAATTTTTAGGCGATTCGGGTCCGGGGTCCCGGGCCCACGGCGGAAAGCGTGGGCTATAGCACACAAAAAATTGGGACTCGCGCGGAATTCCAGTTTTATGGCCGTAAAATGCCAAAAAATGTAATTTGGTCATGGAGGGGCGGTGAATATGGTTCCTTAGGCCGTATTTGACATCCCGGAAAAATTTTAGGCGATCCGGATCCGGGGTCCCGGGACCACGGCGGAAGGCGTGGGCTATAGCACACGAAAATTTGGGACTCGCGCGGATTTCTAGTTTTATGGCCGTAAAATGCCAAAAAATGTAATTTGGTCATTGAATGCCAAAACATATGTTTCCTTAGACCGTATTAAACGTCCCGGAAAATTTTTAGGCGATTCGGGTCCGGGGTCCCGGGCCCACGGCGGAAAGCGTGGGCTATAGCACACAAAAAATTGGGACTCGCGCGGAATTCCAGTTTTATGGCCGTAAAATGCCAAAAAATGTAATTTGGTCATAGAGGGGCGGTGAATATGGTTCCTTAGGCCGTATTTGACATCCCGGAAAAATTTTAGGCGATCCGGATCCGGGGTCCCGGGACCACGGCGGAAGGCGTGGGCTATAGCACACGAAAATTTGGGACTCGCGCGGATTTCTAGTTTTATGGCCGTAAAATGCCAAAAAATGTAATTTGGTCATGGAATGCCAAAACATATGTTTCCTTAGACCGTATTCGACGTCCCGGAAAATTTTTAGGCGATTCGGGTCCGGGGTCCCGGGCCCACGGCGGAAGGCGTGGGCTATAGCACACAAAATTGGGACTCGCGCGGAATTCCAGTTTTATGGCCGTAAAATGCCAAAAAATGTAATTTGGTCATGGAATGCCAAAACATATGTTTCCTTAGACCGTATTAAACGTTCCGGAAAATTTTTAGGCGATTCGGGTCCGGGGTCCCGGGCCCACGGCGGAAAGCGTGGGCTATAGCACACAAAAAATTGGGACTCGCGCGGAATTCCAGTTTTATGGCCGTAAAATGCCAAAAAATGTAATTTGGTCATAGAGGGGCGGTGAATATGGTTCCTTAGGCCGTATTTGACATCCCGGAAAAATTTTAGGCGATCCGGATCCGGTGTCCCGGGACCACGGCGGAAGGCGTGGGCTATAGCACACGAAAATTTGGGACTCGCGCGGATTTCTAGTTTTATGGCCGTAAAATGCCAAAAAATGTAATTTGGTCATGGAATGCCAAAACATATGTTTCCTTAGACCGTATTCGACGTCCCGAAAAATTTTTAGGCGATTCGAGTCCGGGGTCCCGGGACCACGGCGGAAGGCGTGGGCTATAGCACACGAAAATTTGGGACTCGCGCGGATTTCTAGTTTTATGGCCGTAAAATGCCAAAAAATGTAATTTGGTCATGGAATGCCAAAACATATGTTTCCTTAGACCGTATTCGACGTCCCGGAAAATTTTTAGGCGATTCGGGTCCGGGGTCCCGGGCCCACGGCGGAAGGCGTGGGCTATAGCACACAAAAAATTGGGACTCGCGCGGAATTCCAGTTTTATGGCCGTAAAATGCCAAAAAATGTAATTTGGTCATGGAATGCCAAAACATATGTTTCCTTAGACCGTATTAAACGTTCCGGAAAATTTTTAGGCGATTCGGGTCCGGGGTCCCGGGCCCACGGCGGAAAGCGTGGGCTATAGCACACAAAAAATTGGGACTCGCGCGGAATTCCAGTTTTATGGCCGTAAAATGCCAAAAAATGTAATTTGGTCATAGAGGGGCGGTGAATATGGTTCCTTAGGCCGTATTTGACATCCCGGAAAAATTTTAGGCGATCCGGATCCGGTGTCCCGGGACCACGGCGGAAGGCGTGGGCTATAGCACACGAAAATTTGGGACTCGCGCGGATTTCTAGTTTTATGGCCGTAAAATGCCAAAAAATGTAATTTGGTCATGGAATGCCAAAACATATGTTTCCTTAGACCGTATTCGACGTCCCGAAAAATTTTTAGGCGATTCGAGTCCGGGGTCCCGGGACCACGGCGGAAGGCGTGGGCTATAGCACACGAAAATTTGGGACTCGCGCGGATTTCTAGTTTTATGGCCGTAAAATGCCAAAAAATGTAATTTGGTCATGGAATGCCAAAACATATGTTTCCTTAGACCGTATTCGACGTCCCGGAAAATTTTTAGGCGATTCGGGTCCGGGGTCCCGGGCCCACGGCGGAAGGCGTGGGCTATAGCACACAAAAAATTGGGACTCGCGCGGAATTCCAGTTTTATGGCCGTAAAATGCCAAAAAATGTAATTTGGTCATGGAATGCCAAAACATATGTTTCCTTAGACCGTATTAAACGTTCCGGAAAATTTTTAGGCGATTCGGGTCCGGGGTCCCGGGCCCACGGCGGAAAGCGTGGGCTATAGCACACAAAAAATTGGGACTCGCGCGGAATTCCAGTTTTATGGCCGTAAAATGCCAAAAAATGTAATTTGGTCATAGAGGGGCGGTGAATATGGTTCCTTAGGCCGTATTTGACATCCCGGAAAAATTTTAGGCGATCCGGATCCGGTGTCCCGGGACCACGGCGGAAGGCGTGGGCTATAGCACACGAAAATTTGGGACTCGCGCGGATTTCTAGTTTTATGGCCGTAAAATGCCAAAAAATGTAATTTGGTCATGGAATGCCAAAACATATGTTTCCTTAGACCGTATTCGACGTCCCGAAAAATTTTTAGGCGATTCGAGTCCGGGGTCCCGGGACCACGGCGGAAGGCGTGGGCTATAGCACACGAAAATTTGGGACTCGCGCGGATTTCTAGTTTTATGGCCGTAAAATGCCAAAAAATGTAATTTGGTCATGGAATGCCAAAACATATGTTTCCTTAGACCGTATTCGACGTCCCGGAAAATTTTTAGGCGATTCGGGTCCGGGGTCCCGGGCCCACGGCGGAAGGCGTGGGCTATAGCACACAAAAAATTGGGACTCGCGCGGAATTCCAGTTTTATGGCCGTAAAATGCCAAAAAATGTAATTTGGTCATGGAATGCCAAAACATATGTTTCCTTAGACCGTATTAAACGTTCCGGAAAATTTTTAGGCGATTCGGGTCCGGGGTCCCGGGCCCACGGCGGAAAGCGTGGGCTATAGCACACAAAAAATTGGGACTCGCGCGGAATTCCAGTTTTATGGCCGTAAAATGCCAAAAAATGTAATTTGGTCATGGAGGGGCGGTGAATATGGTTCCTTAGGCCGTATTTGACATCCCGGAAAAATTTTAGGCGATCCGGATCCGGGGTCCCGGGACCACGGCGGAAGGCGTGGGCTATAGCACACGAAAATTTGGGACTCGCGCGGATTTCTAGTTTTATGGCCGTAAAATGCCAAAAAATGTAATTTGGTCATTGAATGCCAAAACATATGTTTCCTTAGACCGTATTAAACGTCCCGGAAAATTTTTAGGCGATTCGGGTCCGGGGTCCCGGGCCCACGGCGGAAAGCGTGGGCTATAGCACACAAAAAATTGGGACTCGCGCGGAATTCCAGTTTTATGGCCGTAAAATGCCAAAAAATGTAATTTGGTCATAGAGGGGCGGTGAATATGGTTCCTTAGGCCGTATTTGACATCCCGGAAAAATTTTAGGCGATCCGGATCCGGGGTCCCGGGACCACGGCGGAAGGCGTGGGCTATAGCACACGAAAATTTGGGACTCGCGCGGATTTCTAGTTTTATGGCCGTAAAATGCCAAAAAATGTAATTTGGTCATGGAATGCCAAAACATATGTTTCCTTAGACCGTATTCGACGTCCCGGAAAATTTTTAGGCGATTCGGGTCCGGGGTCCCGGGCCCACGGCGGAAGGCGTGGGCTATAGCACACAAAAAATTGGGACTCGCGCGGAATTCCAGTTTTATGGCCGTAAAATGCCAAAAAATGTAATTTGGTCATGGAATGCCAAAACATATGTTTCCTTAGACCGTATTAAACGTTCCGGAAAATTTTTAGGCGATTCGGGTCCGGGGTCCCGGGCCCACGGCGGAAAGCGTGGGCTATAGCACACAAAAAATTGGGACTCGCGCGGAATTCCAGTTTTATGGCCGTAAAATGCCAAAAAATGTAATTTGGTCATAGAGGGGCGGTGAATATGGTTCCTTAGGCCGTATTTGACATCCCGGAAAAATTTTAGGCGATCCGGATCCGGTGTCCCGGGACCACGGCGGAAGGCGTGGGCTATAGCACACGAAAATTTGGGACTCGCGCGGATTTCTAGTTTTATGGCCGTAAAATGCCAAAAAATGTAATTTGGTCATGGAATGCCAAAACATATGTTTCCTTAGACCGTATTCGACGTCCCGAAAAATTTTTAGGCGATTCGAGTCCGGGGTCCCGGGACCACGGCGGAAGGCGTGGGCTATAGCACACGAAAATTTGGGACTCGCGCGGATTTCTAGTTTTATGGCCGTAAAATGCCAAAAAATGTAATTTGGTCATGGAATGCCAAAACATATGTTTCCTTAGACCGTATTCGACGTCCCGGAAAATTTTTAGGCGATTCGGGTCCGGGGTCCCGGGCCCACGGCGGAAGGCGTGGGCTATAGCACACAAAAAATTGGGACTCGCGCGGAATTCCAGTTTTATGGCCGTAAAATGCCAAAAAATGTAATTTGGTCATGGAATGCCAAAACATATGTTTCCTTAGACCGTATTAAACGTTCCGGAAAATTTTTAGGCGATTCGGGTCCGGGGTCCCGGGCCCACGGCGGAAAGCGTGGGCTATAGCACACAAAAAATTGGGACTCGCGCGGAATTCCAGTTTTATGGCCGTAAAATGCCAAAAAATGTAATTTGGTCATAGAGGGGCGGTGAATATGGTTCCTTAGGCCGTATTTGACATCCCGGAAAAATTTTAGGCGATCCGGATCCGGTGTCCCGGGACCACGGCGGAAGGCGTGGGCTATAGCACACGAAAATTTGGGACTCGCGCGGATTTCTAGTTTTATGGCCGTAAAATGCCAAAAAATGTAATTTGGTCATGGAATGCCAAAACATATGTTTCCTTAGACCGTATTCGACGTCCCGAAAAATTTTTAGGCGATTCGAGTCCGGGGTCCCGGGACCACGGCGGAAGGCGTGGGCTATAGCACACGAAAATTTGGGACTCGCGCGGATTTCTAGTTTTATGGCCGTAAAATGCCAAAAAATGTAATTTGGTCATGGAATGCCAAAACATATGTTTCCTTAGACCGTATTCGACGTCCCGAAAAAATTTTAGGCGATTCGGGTCCGGGGTCCCGGGCCCACGGTGGAAGGCGTGGGCTATAGCACACAAAAATTTGGGACTCGCGCGGAATACCAGTTTTATGGCCGTAAAATGCCAAAAAATGTAATTTGGTCATGGAGGGGCGGTGAATATGGTTCCTTAGGCCGTATTTGACATCCTGGAAAAATTTTAGGCGATCCGGATCCGGGGTCCCGGGACCACGGCGGAAGGCGTGGGCTATAGCACACGAAAATTTGGGACTCGTGCGGATTTCTAGTTTTATGGCCGTAAAATGCCAAAAAATGTAATTTGGTCATGGAATGCCAAAACATATGTTTCCTTAGACCGTATTAAACGTCCCGGAAAATTTTTAGGCGATTCGGGTCCGGGGTCCCGGGCCCACGGCGGAAAGCGTGGGCTATAGCACACAAAAAATTGGGACTCGCGCGGAATTCCAGTTTTATGGCCGTAAAATGCCAAAAAATGTAATTTGGTCATGAGAGGGGCGGTGAATATGGTTCCTTAGGCCGTATTTGACATCCCGGAAAAATTTTAGGCGATCCGGATCCGGTGTCCCGGGACCACGGCGGAAGGCGTGGGCTATAGCACACGAAAATTTGGGACTCGCGCGGATTTCTAGTTTTATGGCCGTAAAATGCCAAAAAATGTAATTTGGTCATGGAATGCCAAAACATATGTTTCCTTAGACCGTATTCGACGTCCCGAAAAATTTTTAGGCGATTCGAGTCCGGGGTCCCGGGACCACGGCGGAAGGCGTGGGCTATAGCACACGAAAATTTGGGACTCGCGCGGATTTCTAGTTTTATGGCCGTAAAATGCCAAAAAATGTAATTTGGTCATGGAATGCCAAAACATATGTTTCCTTAGACCGTATTCGACGTCCCGGAAAATTTTTAGGCGATTCGGGTCCGGGGTCCCGGGCCCACGGCGGAAGGCGTGGGCTATAGCACACAAAAAATTGGGACTCGCGCGGAATTCCAGTTTTATGGCCGTAAAATGCCAAAAAATGTAATTTGGTCATGGAATGCCAAAACATATGTTTCCTTAGACCGTATTAAACGTTCCGGAAAATTTTTAGGCGATTCGGGTCCGGGGTCCCGGGCCCACGGCGGAAAGCGTGGGCTATAGCACACAAAAAATTGGGACTCGCGCGGAATTCCAGTTTTATGGCCGTAAAATGCCAAAAAATGTAATTTGGTCATAGAGGGGCGGTGAATATGGTTCCTTAGGCCGTATTTGACATCCCGGAAAAATTTTAGGCGATCCGGATCCGGTGTCCCGGGACCACGGCGGAAGGCGTGGGCTATAGCACACGAAAATTTGGGACTCGCGCGGATTTCTAGTTTTATGGCCGTAAAATGCCAAAAAATGTAATTTGGTCATGGAATGCCAAAACATATGTTTCCTTAGACCGTATTCGACGTCCCGAAAAATTTTTAGGCGATTCGAGTCCGGGGTCCCGGGACCACGGCGGAAGGCGTGGGCTATAGCACACGAAAATTTGGGACTCGCGCGGATTTCTAGTTTTATGGCCGTAAAATGCCAAAAAATGTAATTTGGTCATGGAATGCCAAAACATATGTTTCCTTAGACCGTATTCGACGTCCCGGAAAATTTTTAGGCAATTCGGGTCCGGGGTCCCGGGCCCACGGCGGAAGGCGTGGGCTATAGCACACAAAAAATTGGGACTCGCGCGGAATTCCAGTTTTATGGCCGTAAAATGCCAAAAAATGTAATTTGGTCATGGAATGCCAAAACATATGTTTCCTTAGACCGTATTAAACGTTCCGGAAAATTTTTAGGCGATTCGGGTCCGGGGTCCCGGGCCCACGGCGGAAAGCGTGGGCTATAGCACACAAAAAATTGGGACTCGCGCGGAATTCCAGTTTTATGGCCGTAAAATGCCAAAAAATGTAATTTGGTCATAGAGGGGCGGTGAATATGGTTCCTTAGGCCGTATTTGACATCCCGGAAAAATTTTAGGCGATCCGGATCCGGTGTCCCGGGACCACGGCGGAAGGCGTGGGCTATAGCACACGAAAATTTGGGACTCGCGCGGATTTCTAGTTTTATGGCCGTAAAATGCCAAAAAATGTAATTTGGTCATGGAATGCCAAAACATATGTTTCCTTAGACCGTATTCGACGTCCCGAAAAATTTTTAGGCGATTCGAGTCCGGGGTCCCGGGACCACGGCGGAAGGCGTGGGCTATAGCACACGAAAATTTGGGACTCGCGCGGATTTCTAGTTTTATGGCCGTAAAATGCCAAAAAATGTAATTTGGTCATGGAATGCCAAAACATATGTTTCCTTAGACCGTATTCGACGTCCCGGAAAATTTTTAGGCGATTCGGGTCCGGGGTCCCGGGCCCACGGCGGAAGGCGTGGGCTATAGCACACAAAAAATTGGGACTCGCGCGGAATTCCAGTTTTATGGCCGTAAAATGCCAAAAAATGTAATTTGGTCATGGAATGCCAAAACATATGTTTCCTTAGACCGTATTAAACGTTCCGGAAAATTTTTAGGCGATTCGGGTCCGGGGTCCCGGGCCCACGGCGGAAAGCGTGGGCTATAGCACACAAAAAATTGGGACTCGCGCGGAATTCCAGTTTTATGGCCGTAAAATGCCAAAAAATGTAATTTGGTCATGGAGGGGCGGTGAATATGGTTCCTTAGGCCGTATTTGACATCCCGGAAAAATTTTAGGCGATCCGGATCCGGGGTCCCGGGACCACGGCGGAAGGCGTGGGCTATAGCACACGAAAATTTGGGACTCGCGCGGATTTCTAGTTTTATGGCCGTAAAATGCCAAAAAATGTAATTTGGTCATTGAATGCCAAAACATATGTTTCCTTAGACCGTATTAAACGTCCCGGAAAATTTTTAGGCGATTCGGGTCCGGGGTCCCGGGCCCACGGCGGAAAGCGTGGGCTATAGCACACAAAAAATTGGGACTCGCGCGGAATTCCAGTTTTATGGCCGTAAAATGCCAAAAAATGTAATTTGGTCATAGAGGGGCGGTGAATATGGTTCCTTAGGCCGTATTTGACATCCCGGAAAAATTTTAGGCGATCCGGATCCGGGGTCCCGGGACCACGGCGGAAGGCGTGGGCTATAGCACACGAAAATTTGGGACTCGCGCGGATTTCTAGTTTTATGGCCGTAAAATGCCAAAAAATGTAATTTGGTCATGGAATGCCAAAACATATGTTTCCTTAGACCGTATTCGACGTCCCGGAAAATTTTTAGGCGATTCGGGTCCGGGGTCCCGGGCCCACGGCGGAAGGCGTGGGCTATAGCACACAAAAAATTGGGACTCGCGCGGAATTCCAGTTTTATGGCCGTAAAATGCCAAAAAATGTAATTTGGTCATGGAATGCCAAAACATATGTTTCCTTAGACCGTATTAAACGTTCCGGAAAATTTTTAGGCGATTCGGGTCCGGGGTCCCGGGCCCACGGCGGAAAGCGTGGGCTATAGCACACAAAAAATTGGGACTCGCGCGGAATTCCAGTTTTATGGCCGTAAAATGCCAAAAAATGTAATTTGGTCATAGAGGGGCGGTGAATATGGTTCCTTAGGCCGTATTTGACATCCCGGAAAAATTTTAGGCGATCCGGATCCGGTGTCCCGGGACCACGGCGGAAGGCGTGGGCTATAGCACACGAAAATTTGGGACTCGCGCGGATTTCTAGTTTTATGGCCGTAAAATGCCAAAAAATGTAATTTGGTCATGGAATGCCAAAACATATGTTTCCTTAGACCGTATTCGACGTCCCGAAAAATTTTTAGGCGATTCGAGTCCGGGGTCCCGGGACCACGGCGGAAGGCGTGGGCTATAGCACACGAAAATTTGGGACTCGCGCGGATTTCTA
Source organism: Nicotiana tabacum (assembly GCF_000715075.1). Taxonomy (NCBI): domain Eukaryota; kingdom Viridiplantae; phylum Streptophyta; class Magnoliopsida; order Solanales; family Solanaceae; genus Nicotiana; species Nicotiana tabacum. The sequence continues at coordinate 347,423 of NC_134087.1, read as the reverse complement.
GTTTTATGGCCGTAAAATGCCAAAAAATGTAATTTGGTCATGGAATGCCAAAACATATGTTTCCTTAGACCGTATTCGACGTCCCGGAAAATTTTTAGGCGATTCGGGTCCGGGGTCCCGGGCCCACGGCGGAAGGCGTGGGCTATAGCACACAAAAAATTGGGACTCGCGCGGAATTCCAGTTTTATGGCCGTAAAATGCCAAAAAATGTAATTTGGTCATGGAATGCCAAAACATATGTTTCCTTAGACCGTATTAAACGTTCCGGAAAATTTTTAGGCGATTCGGGTCCGGGGTCCCGGGCCCACGGCGGAAAGCGTGGGCTATAGCACACAAAAAATTGGGACTCGCGCGGAATTCCAGTTTTATGGCCGTAAAATGCCAAAAAATGTAATTTGGTCATGGAGGGGCGGTGAATATGGTTCCTTAGGCCGTATTTGACATCCCGGAAAAATTTTAGGCGATCCGGATCCGGGGTCCCGGGACCACGGCGGAAGGCGTGGGCTATAGCACACGAAAATTTGGGACTCGCGCGGATTTCTAGTTTTATGGCCGTAAAATGCCAAAAAATGTAATTTGGTCATTGAATGCCAAAACATATGTTTCCTTAGACCGTATTAAACGTCCCGGAAAATTTTTAGGCGATTCGGGTCCGGGGTCCCGGGCCCACGGCGGAAAGCGTGGGCTATAGCACACAAAAAATTGGGACTCGCGCGGAATTCCAGTTTTATGGCCGTAAAATGCCAAAAAATGTAATTTGGTCATAGAGGGGCGGTGAATATGGTTCCTTAGGCCGTATTTGACATCCCGGAAAAATTTTAGGCGATCCGGATCCGGTGTCCCGGGACCACGGCGGAAGGCGTGGGCTATAGCACACGAAAATTTGGGACTCGCGCGGATTTCTAGTTTTATGGCCGTAAAATGCCAAAAAATGTAATTTGGTCATGGAATGCCAAAACATATGTTTCCTTAGACCGTATTCGACGTCCCGAAAAATTTTTAGGCGATTCGAGTCCGGGGTCCCGGGACCACGGCGGAAGGCGTGGGCTATAGCACACGAAAATTTGGGACTCGCGCGGATTTCTAGTTTTATGGCCGTAAAATGCCAAAAAATGTAATTTGGTCATGGAATGCCAAAACATATGTTTCCTTAGACCGTATTCGACGTCCCGAAAAAATTTTAGGCGATTCGGGTCCGGGGTCCCGGGCCCACGGTGGAAGGCGTGGGCTATAGCACACAAAAATTTGGGACTCGCGCGGAATACCAGTTTTATGGCCGTAAAATGCCAAAAAATGTAATTTGGTCATGGAGGGGCGGTGAATATGGTTCCTTAGGCCGTATTTGACATCCTGGAAAAATTTTAGGCGATCCGGATCCGGGGTCCCGGGACCACGGCGGAAGGCGTGGGCTATAGCACACGAAAATTTGGGACTCGTGCGGATTTCTAGTTTTATGGCCGTAAAATGCCAAAAAATGTAATTTGGTCATGGAATGCCAAAACATATGTTTCCTTAGACCGTATTAAACGTCCCGGAAAATTTTTAGGCGATTCGGGTCCGGGGTCCCGGGCCCACGGCGGAAAGCGTGGGCTATAGCACACAAAAAATTGGGACTCGCGCGGAATTCCAGTTTTATGGCCGTAAAATGCCAAAAAATGTAATTTGGTCATAGAGGGGCGGTGAATATGGTTCCTTAGGCCGTATTTGACATCCCGGAAAAATTTTAGGCGATCCGGATCCGGGGTCCCGGGACCACGGCGGAAGGCGTGGGCTATAGCACACGAAAATTTGGGACTCGCGCGGATTTCTAGTTTTATGGCCGTAAAATGCCAAAAAATGTAATTTGGTCATGGAATGCCAAAACATATGTTTCCTTAGACCGTATTCGACGTCCCGAAAAATTTTTAGGCGATTCGAGTCCGGGGTCCCGGGACCACGGCGGAAGGCGTGGGCTATAGCACACGAAAATTTGGGACTCGCGCGGATTTCTAGTTTTATGGCCGTAAAATGCCAAAAAATGTAATTTGGTCATGGAATGCCAAAACATATGTTTCCTTAGACCGTATTCGACGTCCCGAAAAAATTTTAGGCGATTCGGGTCCGGGGTCCCGGGCCCACGGTGGAAGGCGTGGGCTATAGCACACAAAAATTTGGGACTCGCGCGGAATACCAGTTTTATGGCCGTAAAATGCCAAAAAATGTAATTTGGTCATGGAGGGGCGGTGAATATGGTTCCTTAGGCCGTATTTGACATCCTGGAAAAATTTTAGGCGATCCGGATCCGGGGTCCCGGGACCACGGCGGAAGGCGTGGGCTATAGCACACGAAAATTTGGGACTCGTGCGGATTTCTAGTTTTATGGCCGTAAAATGCCAAAAAATGTAATTTGGTCATGGAATGCCAAAACATATGTTTCCTTAGACCGTATTAAACGTCCCGGAAAATTTTTAGGCGATTCGGGTCCGGGGTCCCGGGCCCACGGCGGAAAGCGTGGGCTATAGCACACAAAAAATTGGGACTCGCGCGGAATTCCAGTTTTATGGCCGTAAAATGCCAAAAAATGTAATTTGGTCATAGAGGGGCGGTGAATATGGTTCCTTAGGCCGTATTTGACATCCCGGAAAAATTTTAGGCGATCCGGATCCGGGGTCCCGGGACCACGGCGGAAGGCGTGGGCTATAGCACACGAAAATTTGGGACTCGCGCGGATTTCTAGTTTTATGGCCGTAAAATGCCAAAAAATGTAATTTGGTCATGGAATGCCAAAACATATGTTTCCTTAGACCGTATTCGACGTCCCGGAAAATTTTTAGGCGATTCGGGTCCGGGGTCCCGGGCCCACGGCGGAAGGCGTGGGCTATAGCACACAAAAAATTGGGACTCGCGCGGAATTCCAGTTTTATGGCCATAAAATGCCAAAAAATGTAATTTGGTCATGGAATGCCAAAACATATGTTTCCTTAGACCGTATTCGACGTCCCGAAAAATTTTTAGGCGATTCGAGTCCGGGGTCCCGGGACCACGGCGGAAGGCGTGGGCTATAGCACACGAAAATTTGGGACTCGCGCGGATTTCTAGTTTTATGGCCGTAAAATGCCAAAAAATGTAATTTGGTCATGGAATGCCAAAACATATGTTTCCTTAGACCGTATTCGACGTCCCGAAAAAATTTTAGGCGATTCGGGTCCGGGGTCCCGGGCCCACGGTGGAAGGCGTGGGCTATAGCACACAAAAATTTGGGACTCGCGCGGAATACCAGTTTTATGGCCGTAAAATGCCAAAAAATGTAATTTGGTCATGGAGGGGCGGTGAATATGGTTCCTTAGGCCGTATTTGACATCCTGGAAAAATTTTAGGCGATCCGGATCCGGGGTCCCGGGACCACGGCGGAAGGCGTGGGCTATAGCACACGAAAATTTGGGACTCGTGCGGATTTCTAGTTTTATGGCCGTAAAATGCCAAAAAATGTAATTTGGTCATGGAATGCCAAAACATATGTTTCCTTAGACCGTATTAAACGTCCCGGAAAATTTTTAGGCGATTCGGGTCCGGGGTCCCGGGCCCACGGCGGAAAGCGTGGGCTATAGCACACAAAAAATTGGGACTCGCGCGGAATTCCAGTTTTATGGCCGTAAAATGCCAAAAAATGTAATTTGGTCATAGAGGGGCGGTGAATATGGTTCCTTAGGCCGTATTTGACATCCCGGAAAAATTTTAGGCGATCCGGATCCGGGGTCCCGGGACCACGGCGGAAGGCGTGGGCTATAGCACACGAAAATTTGGGACTCGCGCGGATTTCTAGTTTTATGGCCGTAAAATGCCAAAAAATGTAATTTGGTCATGGAATGCCAAAACATATGTTTCCTTAGACCGTATTCGACGTCCCGGAAAATTTTTAGGCGATTCGGGTCCGGGGTCCCGGGCCCACGGCGGAAGGCGTGGGCTATAGCACACAAAAAATTGGGACTCGCGCGGAATTCCAGTTTTATGGCCATAAAATGCCAAAAAATGTAATTTGGTCATGGAATGCCAAAACATATGTTTCCTTAGACCGTATTAAACGTCCCGGAAAATTTTTAGGCGATTCGGGTCCGGGGTCCCGGGCCCACGGCGGAAAGCGTGGGCTATAGCACACAAAAAATTGGGACTCGCGCGGAATTCCAGTTTTATGGCCGTAAAATGCCAAAAAATGTAATTTGGTCATAGAGGGGCGGTGAATATGGTTCCTTAGGCCGTATTTGACATCCCGGAAAAATTTTAGGCGATCCGGATCCGGGGTCCCGGGACCACGGCGGAAGGCGTGGGCTATAGCACACGAAAATTTGGGACTCGCGCGGATTTCTAGTTTTATGGCCGTAAAATGCCAAAAAATGTAATTTGGTCATGGAATGCCAAAACATATGTTTCCTTAGACCGTATTCGACGTCCCGAAAAATTTTTAGGCGATTCGAGTCCGGGGTCCCGGGACCACGGCGGAAGGCGTGGGCTATAGCACACGAAAATTTGGGACTCGCGCGGATTTCTAGTTTTATGGCCGTAAAATGCCAAAAAATGTAATTTGGTCATGGAATGCCAAAACATATGTTTCCTTAGACCGTATTCGACGTCCCGAAAAAATTTTAGGCGATTCGGGTCCGGGGTCCCGGGCCCACGGTGGAAGGCGTGGGCTATAGCACACAAAAATTTGGGACTCGCGCGGAATACCAGTTTTATGGCCGTAAAATGCCAAAAAATGTAATTTGGTCATGGAGGGGCGGTGAATATGGTTCCTTAGGCCGTATTTGACATCCCGGAAAAATTTTAGGCGATCCGGATCCGGGGTCCCGGGACCACGGCGGAAGGCGTGGGCTATAGCACACGAAAATTTGGGACTCGTGCGGATTTCTAGTTTTATGGCCGTAAAATGCCAAAAAATGTAATTTGGTCATGGAATGCCAAAACATATGTTTCCTTAGACCGTATTAAACGTCCCGGAAAATTTTTAGGCGATTCGGGTCCGGGGTCCCGGGCCCACGGCGGAAAGCGTGGGCTATAGCACACAAAAAATTGGGACTCGCGCGGAATTCCAGTTTTATGGCCGTAAAATGCCAAAAAATGTAATTTGGTCATAGAGGGGCGGTGAATATGGTTCCTTAGGCCGTATTTGACATCCCGGAAAAATTTTAGGCGATCCGGATCCGGGGTCCCGGGACCACGGCGGAAGGCGTGGGCTATAGCACACGAAAATTTGGGACTCGCGCGGATTTCTAGTTTTATGGCCGTAAAATGCCAAAAAATGTAATTTGGTCATGGAATGCCAAAACATATGTTTCCTTAGACCGTATTCGACGTCCCGAAAAATTTTTAGGCGATTCGAGTCCGGGGTCCCGGGACCACGGCGGAAGGCGTGGGCTATAGCACACGAAAATTTGGGACTCGCGCGGATTTCTAGTTTTATGGCCGTAAAATGCCAAAAAATGTAATTTGGTCATGGAATGCCAAAACATATGTTTCCTTAGACCGTATTCGACGTCCCGAAAAAATTTTAGGCGATTCGGGTCCGGGGTCCCGGGCCCACGGTGGAAGGCGTGGGCTATAGCACACAAAAATTTGGGACTCGCGCGGAATACCAGTTTTATGGCCGTAAAATGCCAAAAAATGTAATTTGGTCATGGAGGGGCGGTGAATATGGTTCCTTAGGCCGTATTTGACATCCCGGAAAAATTTTAGGCGATCCGGATCCGGGGTCCCGGGACCACGGCGGAAGGCGTGGGCTATAGCACACGAAAATTTGGGACTCGTGCGGATTTCTAGTTTTATGGCCGTAAAATGCCAAAAAATGTAATTTGGTCATGGAATGCCAAAACATATGTTTCCTTAGACCGTATTAAACGTCCCGGAAAATTTTTAGGCGATTCGGGTCCGGGGTCCCGGGCCCACGGCGGAAAGCGTGGGCTATAGCACACAAAAAATTGGGACTCGCGCGGAATTCCAGTTTTATGGCCGTAAAATGCCAAAAAATGTAATTTGGTCATAGAGGGGCGGTGAATATGGTTCCTTAGGCCGTATTTGACATCCCGGAAAAATTTTAGGCGATCCGGATCCGGGGTCCCGGGACCACGGCGGAAGGCGTGGGCTATAGCACACGAAAATTTGGGACTCGCGCGGATTTCTAGTTTTATGGCCGTAAAATGCCAAAAAATGTAATTTGGTCATGGAATGCCAAAACATATGTTTCCTTAGACCGTATTCGACGTCCCGGAAAATTTTTAGGCGATTCGGGTCCGGGGTCCCGGGCCCACGGCGGAAGGCGTGGGCTATTGCACACGAAAATTTGGGACTCGCGCGGATTTCTAGTTTTATGGCCGTAAAATGCCAAAAAATGTAATTTGGTCATGGAATGCCAAAACATATGTTTCCTTAGACCGTATTCGACGTCCCGAAAAAATTTTAGGCGATTCGGGTCCGGGGTCCCGGGCCCACGGTGGAAGGCGTGGGCTATAGCACACAAAAATTTGGGACTCGCGCGGAATACCAGTTTTATGGCCGTAAAATGCCAAAAAATGTAATTTGGTCATGGAGGGGCGGTGAATATGGTTCCTTAGGCCGTATTTGACATCCCGGAAAAATTTTAGGCGATCCGGATCCGGGGTCCCGGGACCACGGCGGAAGGCGTGGGCTATAGCACACGAAAATTTGGGACTCGTGCGGATTTCTAGTTTTATGGCCGTAAAATGCCAAAAAATATAATTTGGTCATGGAATGCCAAAAAATATGTTTCCTAAGACTGTATTCGACGTCCCGGAAAATTTTTAGGCGATTCGGGTCCGGGGTCCCGGGCCCACGGCGGAAGGCGTGGGCTATAGCACACAAAAAATTGGGACTCGCGCGGAATTCCAGTTTTATGGCCGTAAAATGCCAAAAAATGTAATTTGGTCATGAAGGGGCGGTGAATATGGTTCCTTAGACCGTATTCGACGTCCCGGAAAATTTTTAGGCGATTCGGGTCCGGGGTCCCGGGCCCACGGCGGAAGGCGTGGGCTATAGCACACAAAAATTTGGGACTCGCGCGGAATACCAGTTTTATGGCCGTAAAATGCCAAAAAATGGAATTTGGTCATGGAGGAGCGGTTATTATGGTTCCTTAGGCCGTATTTGACATCCCGAAAAATTTTTAGGCGATCCGGATCCGGGTTTTCGGGACCACGGCAGAAGGCGTGGGCTATAGCACACGATAATTTAGGACTCGCGCGGATTTCCAGTTTATGGCCGTAAAATGCCAAAAAATGTAATTTGGTCATGGAATGCCAAAACATATGTTTCCTTAGACCGTATTCGACGTCCCGGAAAATTTTAGGCGATCCGGATCCGGGGTCCCGGGACCACGGCGGAAGGCGTGGGCTATAGCACACGAAAATTTGGGACTCGCGCGGATTTCTAGTTTTATGGCCGTAAAATGCCAAAAAATGTAATTTGGTCATGGAATGCCAAAACATATGTTTCCTTAGACCGTATTCGATGTCCCGAAAAAATTTTAGGCGATTCGGGTCCGGGGTCCCGGGACCACGGCGGAAGGCGTGGGCTATAGCACACAAAAATTTGGGACTCGCGCGGAATACCAGTTTTATGGCCGTAAAATGCCAAAAAATGTAATTTGGTCATGGAATGCCAAAACATATGTTTCCTTAGACCGTATTCGACGTCCCGAAAAAATTTTAGGTGATTCGGGTCCGGGGTCCCGGGCCCACGGTGGAAGGCGTGGGCTATAGCACACAAAAATTTGGGACTCGCGCGGAATACCAGTTTTATGGCCGTAAAATGCCAAAAAATGTAATTTGGTCATGGAGTGGCGGTGAATATGGTTCCTTAGGCCGTATTTGACATCCCGGAAAAATTTTAGGCGATCCGGATCCGGGGTCCCGGGACCACGGCGGAAGGCGTGGGCTATAGCACACGAAAATTTGGGACTCGTGCGGATTTCTAGTTTTATGGCCGTAAAATGCCAAAAAATATAATTTGGTCATGGAATGCCAAAAAATATGTTTCCTAAGACTGTATTCGACGTCCCGGAAAATTTTTAGGCGATTCGGGTCCGGGGTCCCGGGCCCACGGCGGAAGGCGTGGGCTATAGCACACAAAAAATTGGGACTCGCGCGGAATTCCAGTTTTATGGCCGTAAAATGCCAAAAAATGTAATTTGGTCATGAAGGGGCGGTGAATATGGTTCCTTAGACCGTATTCGACGTCCCGTAAAATTTTTAGGCGATTCGGGTCCGGGGTCCCGGGCCCACGGCGGAAGGCGTGGGCTATAGCACACAAAAATTTGGGACTCGCGCGGAATACCAGTTTTATGGCCGTAAAATGCCAAAAAATGGAATTTGGTCATGGAGGAGCGGTTATTATGGTTCCTTAGGCCGTATTTGACATCCCGAAAAATTTTTAGGCGATCCGGATCCGGGTTTTCGGGACCACGGCAGAAGGCGTGGGCTATAGCACACGATAATTTAGGACTCGCGCGGATTTCCAGTTTATGGCCGTAAAATGCCAAAAAATGTAATTTGGTCATGGAATGCCAAAACATATGTTTCCTTAGACCGTATTCGACGTCCCGGAAAATTTTTAGGCGATTCGGGTCCGGGGTCCCGGGCCCACGGCGGAAAGCGTGGGCTATAGCACACAAAAAATTGGGACTCGCGCGGAATTCCAGTTTTATGGCCGTAAAATGCCAAAAAATGTAATTTGGTCATGGAGGGGCGGTGAATATGGTTCCTTAGGCCGTATTTGACATCCCGGAAAAATTTTAGGCGATCCGGATCCGGGGTCCCGGGACCACGGCGGAAGGCGTGGGCTATAGCACACGAAAATTTGGGACTCGCGCGGATTTCTAGTTTTATGGCCGTAAAATGCCAAAAAATGTAATTTGGTCATGGAATGCCAAAACATATGTTTCCTTAGACCGTATTCGATGTCCCGAAAAAATTTTAGGCGATTCGGGTCCGGGGTCCCGGGACCACGGCGGAAGGCGTGGGCTATAGCACACAAAAATTTGGGACTCGCGCGGAATACCAGTTTTATGGCCGTAAAATGCCAAAAAATGTAATTTGGTCATGGAATGCCAAAACATATGTTTCCTTAGACCGTATTCGACGTCCCGAAAAAATTTTAGGCGATTCGGGTCCGGGGTCCCGGGCCCACGGTGGAAGGCGTGGGCTATAGCACACAAAAATTTGGGACTCGCGCGGAATACCAGTTTTATGGCCGTAAAATGCCAAAAAATGTAATTTGGTCATGGAGTGGCGGTGAATATGGTTCCTTAGGCCGTATTTGACATCCCGGAAAAATTTTAGGCGATCCGGATCCGGGGTCCCGGGACCACGGCGGAAGGCGTGGGCTATAGCACACGAAAATTTGGGACTCGTGCGGATTTCTAGTTTTATGGCCGTAAAATGCCAAAAAATATAATTTGGTCATGGAATGCCAAAAAATATGTTTCCTAAGACTGTATTCGACGTCCCGGAAAATTTTTAGGCGATTCGGGTCCGGGGTCCCGGGCCCACGGCGGAAGGCGTGGGCTATAGCACACAAAAAATTGGGACTCGCGCGGAATTCCAGTTTTATGGCCGTAAAATGCCAAAAAATGTAATTTGGTCATGAAGGGGCGGTGAATATGGTTCCTTAGACCGTATTCGACGTCCCGTAAAATTTTTAGGCGATTCGGGTCCGGGGTCCCGGGCCCACGGCGGAAGGCGTGGGCTATAGCACACAAAAATTTGGGACTCGCGCGGAATACCAGTTTTATGGCCGTAAAATGCCAAAAAATGGAATTTGGTCATGGAGGAGCGGTTATTATGGTTCCTTAGGCCGTATTTGACATCCCGAAAAATTTTTAGGCGATCCGGATCCGGGTTTTCGGGACCACGGCAGAAGGCGTGGGCTATAGCACACGAAAATTTGGGACTCGCGCGGATTTCCAGTTTATGGCCGTAAAATGCCAAAAAATGTAATTTGGTCATGGAATGCCAAAACATATGTTTCCTTAGACCGTATTCGACGTCCCGGAAAATTTTTAGGCGATTCGGGTCCGGGGTCCCGGGCCCACGGCGGAAAGCGTGGGCTATAGCACACAAAAAATTGGGACTCGCGCGGAATTCCAGTTTTATGGCCGTAAAATGCCAAAAAATGTAATTTGGTCATAGAGGGGCGGTGAATATGGTTCCTTAGGCCGTATTTGACATCCCGAAAAATTTTAGGCGATCCGGATCCGGGGTCCCGGGACCACGGCGGAAGGCGTGGGCTATAGCACACGAAAATTTGGGACTCGCGCGGATTTCTAGTTTTATGGCCGTAAAATGCCAAAAAATGTAATTTGGTCATGGAATGCCAAAACATATGTTTCCTTAGACCGTATTAAACGTCCCGGAAAATTTTTAGGCGATTCGGGTCCGGGGTCCCGGGCCCATGGCGGAAAGCGTGGGCTATAGCACACAAAAAATTGGGACTCGCGCGGAATACCAGTTTTATGGCCGTAAAATGCCAAAAAATGTAATTTGGTCATAGAGGGGCGGTGAATATGGTTCCTTAGGCCGTATTTGACATCCCGGAAAAATTTTAGGCGATCCGGATCCGGGGTCCCGGGACCACGGCGGAAGGCGTGGGCTATAGCACACGAAAATTTGGGACTCGCGCGGATTTCTAGTTTTATGGCCGTAAAATGCCAAAAAATGTAATTTGGTCATGGAATGCCAAAACATATGTTTCCTTAGACCGTATTCGACGTCCCGGAAAATTTTTATGGCCGTAAAATGCCAAAAAATGTAATTTGGTCATGGAATGCCAAAACATATGTTTCCTTAGACCGTATTAAACGTCCCGGAAAATTTTTAGGCGATTCGGGTCCGGGGTCCCGGGCCCACGGCGGAAAGCGTGGGCTATAGCACACAAAAAATTGGGACTCGCGCGGAATACGAGTTTTATGGCCGTAAAATGCCAAAAAATGTAATTTGGTCATAGAGGGGCGGTGAATATGGTTCCTTAGGCCGTATTTGACATCCCGGAAAAATTTTAGGCGATCCGGATCCGGGGTCCCGGGACCACGGCGGAAGGCGTGGGCTATAGCACACGAAAATTTGGGACTCGCGCGGATTTCTAGTTTTATGGCCGTAAAATGCCAAAAAATGTAATTTGGTCATGGAATGCCAAAACATATGTTTCCTTAGACCGTATTCGACGTCCCGGAAAATTTTTAGGCGATTCGGGTCCGGGGTCCCGGGCCCACGGCGGAAAGCGTGGGCTATAGCACACAAAAAATTGGGACTCGCGCGGAATTCCAGTTTTATGGCCGTAAAATGCCAAAAAATGTAATTTGGTCATGGAGGGGCGGTGAATATGGTTCCTTAGGCCGTATTTGACATCCCGGAAAAATTTTAGGCGATCCGGATCCGGGGTCCCGGGACCACGGCGGAAGGCGTGGGCTATAGCACACGAAAATTTGGGACTCGCGCGGATTTCTAGTTTTATGGCCGTAAAATGCCAAAAAATGTAATTTGGTCATGGAATGCCAAAACATATGTTTCCTTAGACCGTATTCGATGTCCCGAAAAAATTTTAGGCGATTCGGGTCCGGGGTCCCGGGACCACGGCGGAAGGCGTGGGCTATAGCACACAAAAATTTGGGACTCGCGCGGAATACCAGTTTTATGGCCGTAAAATGCCAAAAAATGTAATTTGGTCATGGAATGCCAAAACATATGTTTCCTTAGACCGTATTCGACGTCCCGAAAAAATTTTAGGCGATTCGGGTCCGGGGTCCCGGGCCCACGGTGGAAGGCGTGGGCTATAGCACACAAAAATTTGGGACTCGCGCGGAATACCAGTTTTATGGCCGTAAAATGCCAAAAAATGTAATTTGGTCATGGAGGGGCGGTGAATATGGTTCCTTAGGCCGTATTTGACATCCCGGAAAAATTTTAGGCGATCCGGATCCGGGGTCCCGGGACCACGGCGGAAGGCGTGGGCTATAACACACGAAAATTTGGGACTCGTGCGGATTTCTAGTTTTATGGCCGTAAAATGCCAAAAAATATAATTTGGTCATGGAATGCCAAAAAATATGTTTCCTAAGACTGTATTCGACGTCCCGGAAAATTTTTAGGCGATTCGGGTCCGGGGTCCCGGGCCCACGGCGGAAGGCGTGGGCTATAGCACACAAAAAATTGGGACTCGCGCGGAATTCCAGTTTTATGGCCGTAAAATGCCAAAAAATGTAATTTGGTCATGAAGGGGCGGTGAATATGGTTCCTTAGACCGTATTCGACGTCCCGTAAAATTTTTAGGCGATTCGGGTCCGGGGTCCCGGGCCCACGGCGGAAGGCGTGGGCTATAGCACACAAAAATTTGGGACTCGCGCGGAATACCAGTTTTATGGCCGTAAAATGCCAAAAAATGGAATTTGGTCATGGAGGAGCGGTTATTATGGTTCCTTAGGCCGTATTTGACATCCCGAAAAATTTTTAGGCGATCCGGATCCGGGTTTTCGGGACCACGGCAGAAGGCGTGGGCTATAGCACACGAAAATTTGGGACTCGCGCGGATTTCCAGTTTATGGCCGTAAAATGCCAAAAAATGTAATTTGGTCATGGAATGCCAAAACATATGTTTCCTTAGACCGTATTCGACGTCCCGGAAAATTTTTAGGCGATTCGGGTCCGGGGTCCCGGGCCCACGGCGGAAAGCGTGGGCTATAGCACACAAAAAATTGGGACTCGCGCGGAATTCCAGTTTTATGGCCGTAAAATGCCAAAAAATGTAATTTGGTCATAGAGGGGCGGTGAATATGGTTCCTTAGGCCGTATTTGACATCCCGGAAAAATTTTAGGCGATCCGGATCCGGGGTCCCGGGACCACGGCGGAAGGCGTGGGCTATAGCACACGAACATTTGGGACTCGCGCGGATTTCTAGTTTTATGGCCGTAAAATGCCAAAAAATGTAATTTGGTCATGAAGGGGCGGTGAATATGGTTCCTTAGACCGTATTCGACGTCCCGTAAAATTTTTAGGCGATTCGGGTCCGGGGTCCCGGGCCCACGGCGGAAGGCGTGGGCTATAGCACACAAAAATTTGGGACTCGCGCGGAATACCAGTTTTATGGCCGTAAAATGCCAAAAAATGGAATTTGGTCATGGAGGAGCGGTTATTATGGTTCCTTAGGCCATATTTGACATCCCGAAAAATTTTTAGGCGATCCGGATCCGGGTTTTCGGGACCACGGCAGAAGGCGTGGGCTATAGCACACGAAAATTTGGGACTCGCGCGGATTTCCAGTTTATGGCCGTAAAATGCCAAAAAATGTAATTTGGTCATGGAATGCCAAAACATATGTTTCCTTAGACCGTATTCGACGTCCCGGAAAATTTTTAGGCGATTCGGGTCCGGGGTCCCGGGCCCACGGCGGAAAGCGTGGGCTATAGCACACAAAAAATTGGGACTCGCGCGGAATTCCAGTTTTATGGCCGTAAAATGCCAAAAAATGTAATTTGGTCATAGAGGGGCGGTGAATATGGTTCCTTAGGCCGTATTTGACATCCCGGAAAAATTTTAGGCGATCCGGATCCGGGGTCCCGGGACCACGGCGGAAGGCGTGGGCTATAGCACACGAACATTTGGGACTCGCGCGGATTTCTAGTTTTATGGCCGTAAAATGCCAAAAAATGTAATTTGGTCATGGAATGCCAAAACATATGTTTCCTTAGACCGTATTCGACGTCCCGAAAAAATTTTAGGCGATTCGGGTCCGGGGTCCCGGGCCCACGGTGGAAGGCGTGGGCTATAGCACACAAAAATTTGGGACTCGCGCGGAATACCAGTTTTATGGCCGTAAAATGCCAAAAAATGTAATTTGGTCAGGGAGGGGCGGTGAATATGGTTCCTTAGGCCGTATTTGACATCCCGGAAAAATTTTAGGCGATCCGGATCCGGTGTCCCGGGACCACGGCGGAAGGCGTGGGCTATAGCACACGAAAATTTGGGACTCGTGCGGATTTCTAGTTTTATGGCCGTAAAATGCCAAAAAATATAATTTGGTCATGGAATGCCAAAACATATGTTTCCTAAGACTGTATTCAACGTCCCGGAAAATTTTTAGGCGATTCGGGTCCGGGGTCCCGGGCCCACGGCGGAAGGCGTGGGCTATAGCACACAAAAAATTGGGACTCGCGCGGAATTCCAGTTTTATGGCCGTAAAATGCCAAAAAATGTAATTTGGTCATGAAGGGGCGGTGAATATGGTTCCTTAGACCGTATTCGACGTCCCGGAAAATTTTTAGGCGATTCGGGTCCGGGGTCCCGGGCCCACGGCGGAAGGCGTGGGCTATAGCACACAAAAATTTGGGACTCGCGCGGAATACCAGTTTTATGGCCGTAAAATGCCAAAAAATGGAATTTGGTCATGGAGGAGCGGTTATTATGGTTCCTTAGGCCGTATTTGACATCCCGAAAAATTTTTAGGCGATCCGGATCCGGGTTTTCGGGACCACGGCGGAAGGCGTGGGCTATAGCACACGAAAATTTGGGACTCGCGCGGATTTCCAGTTTATGGCCGTAAAATGCCAAAAAATGTAATTTGGTCATGGAATGCCAAAACATATGTTTCCTTAGACCGTATTCGACGTCCCGGAAAATTTTTAGGCGATTCGGGTCCGGGGTCCCGGGCCCACGGCGGAAAGCGTGGGCTATAGCACACAAAAAATTGGGACTCGCGCGGAATTCCAGTTTTATGGCCGTAAAATGCCAAAAAATGTAATTTGGTCATAGAGGGGCGGTGAATATGGTTCCTTAGGCCGTATTTGACATCCCGAAAAAATTTTAGGCGATCCGGATCCGGGGTCCCGGGACCACGGCGGAAGGCGTGGGCTATAGCACACGAAAATTTGGGACTCGCGCGGATTTCTAGTTTTATGGCCGTAAAATGCCAAAAAATGTAATTTGGTCATGGAATGCCAAAACATATGTTTCCTTAGACCGTATTAAACGTCCCGGAAAATTTTTAGGCGATTCGGGTCCGGGGTCCCGGGCCCATGGCGGAAAGCGTGGGCTATAGCACACAAAAAATTGGGACTCGCGCGGAATACCAGTTTTATGGCCGTAAAATGCCAAAAAATGTAATTTGGTCATAGAGGGGCGGTGAATATGGTTCCTTAGGCCGTATTTGACATCCCGGAAAAATTTTAGGCGATCCGGATCCGGGGTCCCGGGACCACGGCGGAAGGCGTGGGCTATAGCACACGAAAATTTGGGACTCGCGCGGATTTCTAGTTTTATGGCCGTAAAATGCCAAAAAATGTAATTTGGTCATGGAATGCCAAAACATATGTTTCCTTAGACCGTATTCGACGTCCCGGAAAATTTTTATGGCCGTAAAATGCCAAAAAATGTAATTTGGTCATGGAATGCCAAAACATATGTTTCCTTAGACCGTATTAAACGTCCCGGAAAATTTTTAGGCGATTCGGGTCCGGGGTCCCGGGCCCACGGCGGAAAGCGTGGGCTATAGCACACAAAAAATTGGGACTCGCGCGGAATACCAGTTTTATGGCCGTAAAATGCCAAAAAATGTAATTTGGTCATAGAGGGGCGGTGAATATGGTTCCTTAGGCCGTATTTGACATCCCGGAAAAATTTTAGGCGATCCGGATCCGGGGTCCCGGGACCACGGCGGAAGGCGTGGGCTATAGCACACGAAAATTTGGGACTCGCGCGGATTTCTAGTTTTATGGCCGTAAAATGCCAAAAAATGTAATTTGGTCATGGAATGCCAAAACATATGTTTCCTTAGACCGTATTCGACGTCCCGGAAAATTTTTAGGCGATTCGGGTCCGGGGTCCCGGGCCCACGGCGGAAAGCGTGGGCTATAGCACACAAAAAATTGGGACTCGCGCGGAATTCCAGTTTTATGGCCGTAAAATGCCAAAAAATGTAATTTGGTCATGGAGGGGCGGTGAATATGGTTCCTTAGGCCGTATTTGACATCCCGGAAAAATTTTAGGCGATCCGGATCCGGGGTCCCGGGACCACGGCGGAAGGCGTGGGCTATAGCACACGAAAATTTGGGACTCGCGCGGATTTCTAGTTTTATGGCCGTAAAATGCCAAAAAATGTAATTTGGTCATGGAATGCCAAAACATATGTTTCCTTAGACCGTATTCGATGTCCCGAAAAAATTTTAGGCGATTCGGGTCCGGGGTCCCGGGACCACGGCGGAAGGCGTGGGCTATAGCACACAAAAATTTGGGACTCGCGCGGAATACCAGTTTTATGGCCGTAAAATGCCAAAAAATGTAATTTGGTCATGGAATGCCAAAACATATGTTTCCTTAGACCGTATTCGACGTCCCGAAAAAATTTTAGGCGATTCGGGTCCGGGGTCCCGGGCCCACGGTGGAAGGCGTGGGCTATAGCACACAAAAATTTGGGACTCGCGCGGAATACCAGTTTTATGGCCGTAAAATGCCAAAAAATGTAATTTGGTCATGGAGGGGCGGTGAATATGGTTCCTTAGGCCGTATTTGACATCCCGGAAAAATTTTAGGCGATCCGGATCCGGGGTCCCGGGACCACGGCGGAAGGCGTGGGCTATAACACACGAAAATTTGGGACTCGTGCGGATTTCTAGTTTTATGGCCGTAAAATGCCAAAAAATATAATTTGGTCATGGAATGCCAAAAAATATGTTTCCTAAGACTGTATTCGACGTCCCGGAAAATTTTTAGGCGATTCGGGTCCGGGGTCCCGGGCCCACGGCGGAAGGCGTGGGCTATAGCACACAAAAAATTGGGACTCGCGCGGAATTCCAGTTTTATGGCCGTAAAATGCCAAAAAATGTAATTTGGTCATGAAGGGGCGGTGAATATGGTTCCTTAGACCGTATTCGACGTCCCGTAAAATTTTTAGGCGATTCGGGTCCGGGGTCCCGGGCCCACGGCGGAAGGCGTGGGCTATAGCACACAAAAATTTGGGACTCGCGCGGAATACCAGTTTTATGGCCGTAAAATGCCAAAAAATGGAATTTGGTCATGGAGGAGCGGTTATTATGGTTCCTTAGGCCGTATTTGACATCCCGAAAAATTTTTAGGCGATCCGGATCCGGGTTTTCGGGACCACGGCGGAAGGCGTGGGCTATAGCACACGAAAATTTGGGACTCGCGCGGATTTCCAGTTTATGGCCGTAAAATGCCAAAAAATGTAATTTGGTCATGGAATGCCAAAACATATGTTTCCTTAGACCGTATTCGACGTCCCGGAAAATTTTTAGGCGATTCGGGTCCGGGGTCCCGGGCCCACGGCGGAAAGCGTGGGCTATAGCACACAAAAAATTGGGACTCGCGCGGAATTCCAGTTTTATGGCCGTAAAATGCCAAAAAATGTAATTTGGTCATAGAGGGGCGGTGAATATGGTTCCTTAGGCCGTATTTGACATCCCGAAAAAATTTTAGGCGATCCGGATCCGGGGTCCCGGGACCACGGCAGAAGGCGTGGGCTATAGCACACGAAAATTTGGGACTCGCGCGGATTTCTAGTTTTATGGCCGTAAAATGCCAAAAAATGTAATTTGGTCATGGAATGCCAAAACATATGTTTCCTTAGACCGTATTAAACGTCCCGGAAAATTTTTAGGCGATTCGGGTCCGGGGTCCCGGGCCCATGGCGGAAAGCGTGGGCTATAGCACACAAAAAATTGGGACTCGCGCGGAATACCAGTTTTATGGCCGTAAAATGCCAAAAAATGTAATTTGGTCATAGAGGGGCGGTGAATATGGTTCCTTAGGCCGTATTTGACATCCCGGAAAAATTTTAGGCGATCCGGATCCGGGGTCCCGGGACCACGGCGGAAGGCGTGGGCTATAGCACACGAAAAATTGGGACTCGCGCGGAATACCAGTTTTATGGCCGTAAAATGCCAAAAAATGGAATTTGGTCATGGAGGAGCGGTTATTATGGTTCCTTAGGCCGTATTTGACATCCCGAAAAATTTTTAGGCGATCCGGATCCGGGTTTTCGGGACCACGGCGGAAGGCGTGGGCTATAGCACACGAAAATTTGGGACTCGCGCGGATTTCCAGTTTATGGCCGTAAAATGCCAAAAAATGTAATTTGGTCATGGAATGCCAAAACATATGTTTCCTTAGACCGTATTCGACGTCCCGGAAAATTTTTAGGCGATTCGGGTCCGGGGTCCCGGGCCCACGGCGGAAAGCGTGGGCTATAGCACACAAAAAATTGGGACTCGCGCGGAATTCCAGTTTTATGGCCGTAAAATGCCAAAAAATGTAATTTGGTCATAGAGGGGCGGTGAATATGGTTCCTTAGGCCGTATTTGACATCCCGAAAAAATTTTAGGCGATCCGGATCCGGGGTCCCGGGACCACGGCGGAAGGCGTGGGCTATAGCACACGAAAATTTGGGACTCGCGCGGATTTCTAGTTTTATGGCCGTAAAATGCCAAAAAATGTAATTTGGTCATGGAATGCCAAAACATATGTTTCCTTAGACCGTATTAAACGTCCCGGAAAATTTTTAGGCGATTCGGGTCCGGGGTCCCGGGCCCATGGCGGAAAGCGTGGGCTATAGCACACAAAAAATTGGGACTCGCGCGGAATACCAGTTTTATGGCCGTAAAATGCCAAAAAATGTAATTTGGTCATAGAGGGGCGGTGAATATGGTTCCTTAGGCCGTATTTGACATCCCGGAAAAATTTTAGGCGATCCGGATCCGGGGTCCCGGGACCACGGCGGAAGGCGTGGGCTATAGCACACGAAAATTTGGGACTCGCGCGGATTTCTAGTTTTATGGCCGTAAAATGCCAAAAAATGTAATTTGGTCATGGAATGCCAAAACATATGTTTCCTTAGACCGTATTCGACGTCCCGGAAAATTTTTATGGCCGTAAAATGCCAAAAAATGTAATTTGGTCATGGAATGCCAAAACATATGTTTCCTTAGACCGTATTAAACGTCCCGGAAAATTTTTAGGCGATTCGGGTCCGGGGTCCCGGGCCCACGGCGGAAAGCGTGGGCTATAGCACACAAAAAATTGGGACTCGCGCGGAATACCAGTTTTATGGCCGTAAAATGCCAAAAAATGTAATTTGGTCATAGAGGGGCGGTGAATATGGTTCCTTAGGCCGTATTTGACATCCCGGAAAAATTTTAGGCGATCCGGATCCGGGGTCCCGGGACCACGGCGGAAGGCGTGGGCTATAGCACACGAAAATTTGGGACTCGCGCGGATTTCTAGTTTTATGGCCGTAAAATGCCAAAAAATGTAATTTGGTCATGGAATGCCAAAACATATGTTTCCTTAGACCGTATTCGACGTCCCGGAAAATTTTTAGGCGATTCGGGTCCGGGGTCCCGGGCCCACGGCGGAAAGCGTGGGCTATAGCACACAAAAAATTGGGACTCGCGCGGAATTCCAGTTTTATGGCCGTAAAATGCCAAAAAATGTAATTTGGTCATGGAGGGGCGGTGAATATGGTTCCTTAGGCCGTATTTGACATCCCGGAAAAATTTTAGGCGATCCGGATCCGGGGTCCCGGGACCACGGCGGAAGGCGTGGGCTATAGCACACGAAAATTTGGGACTCGCGCGGATTTCTAGTTTTATGGCCGTAAAATGCCAAAAAATGTAATTTGGTCATGGAATGCCAAAACATATGTTTCCTTAGACCGTATTCGATGTCCCGAAAAAATTTTAGGCGATTCGGGTCCGGGGTCCCGGGACCACGGCGGAAGGCGTGGGCTATAGCACACAAAAATTTGGGACTCGCGCGGAATACCAGTTTTATGGCCGTAAAATGCCAAAAAATGTAATTTGGTCATGGAATGCCAAAACATATGTTTCCTTAGACCGTATTCGACGTCCCGAAAAAATTTTAGGCGATTCGGGTCCGGGGTCCCGGGCCCACGGTGGAAGGCGTGGGCTATAGCACACAAAAATTTGGGACTCGCGCGGAATACCAGTTTTATGGCCGTAAAATGCCAAAAAATGTAATTTGGTCATGGAGGGGCGGTGAATATGGTTCCTTAGGCCGTATTTGACATCCCGGAAAAATTTTAGGCGATCCGGATCCGGGGTCCCGGGACCACGGCGGAAGGCGTGGGCTATAACACACGAAAATTTGGGACTCGTGCGGATTTCTAGTTTTATGGCCGTAAAATGCCAAAAAATATAATTTGGTCATGGAATGCCAAAAAATATGTTTCCTAAGACTGTATTCGACGTCCCGGAAAATTTTTAGGCGATTCGGGTCCGGGGTCCCGGGCCCACGGCGGAAGGCGTGGGCTATAGCACACAAAAAATTGGGACTCGCGCGGAATTCCAGTTTTATGGCCGTAAAATGCCAAAAAATGTAATTTGGTCATGAAGGGGCGGTGAATATGGTTCCTTAGACCGTATTCGACGTCCCGTAAAATTTTTAGGCGATTCGGGTCCGGGGTCCCGGGCCCACGGCGGAAGGCGTGGGCTATAGCACACAAAAATTTGGGACTCGCGCGGAATACCAGTTTTATGGCCGTAAAATGCCAAAAAATGGAATTTTGTCATGGAGGAGCGGTTATTATGGTTCCTTAGGCCGTATTTGACATCCCGAAAAATTTTTAGGCGATCCGGATCCGGGTTTTCGGGACCACGGCAGAAGGCGTGGGCTATAGCACACGAAAATTTGGGACTCGCGCGGATTTCCAGTTTATGGCCGTAAAATGCCAAAAAATGTAATTTGGTCATGGAATGCCAAAACATATGTTTCCTTAGACCGTATTCGACGTCCCGGAAAATTTTTAGGCGATTCGGGTCCGGGGTCCCGGGCCCACGGCGGAAAGCGTGGGCTATAGCACACAAAAAATTGGGACTCGCGCGGAATTCCAGTTTTATGGCCGTAAAATGCCAAAAAATGTAATTTGGTCATAGAGGGGCGGTGAATATGGTTCCTTAGGCCGTATTTGACATCCCGGAAAAATTTTAGGCGATCCGGATCCGGGGTCCCGGGACCACGGCGGAAGGCGTGGGCTATAGCACACGAACATTTGGGACTCGCGCGGATTTCTAGTTTTATGGCCGTAAAATGCCAAAAAATGTAATTTGGTCATGAAGGGGCGGTGAATATGGTTCCTTAGACCGTATTCGACGTCCCGTAAAATTTTTAGGCGATTCGGGTCCGGGGTCCCGGGCCCACGGCGGAAGGCGTGGGCTATAGCACACAAAAATTTGGGACTCGCGCGGAATACCAGTTTTATGGCCGTAAAATGCCAAAAAATGGAATTTGGTCATGGAGGAGCGGTTATTATGGTTCCTTAGGCCATATTTGACATCCCGAAAAATTTTTAGGCGATCCGGATCCGGGTTTTCGGGACCACGGCAGAAGGCGTGGGCTATAGCACACGAAAATTTGGGACTCGCGCGGATTTCCAGTTTATGGCCGTAAAATGCCAAAAAATGTAATTTGGTCATGGAATGCCAAAACATATGTTTCCTTAGACCGTATTCGACGTCCCGGAAAATTTTTAGGCGATTCGGGTCCGGGGTCCCGGGCCCACGGCGGAAAGCGTGGGCTATAGCACACAAAAAATTGGGACTCGCGCGGAATTCCAGTTTTATGGCCGTAAAATGCCAAAAAATGTAATTTGGTCATAGAGGGGCGGTGAATATGGTTCCTTAGGCCGTATTTGACATCCCGGAAAAATTTTAGGCGATCCGGATCCGGGGTCCCGGGACCACGGCGGAAGGCGTGGGCTATAGCACACGAACATTTGGGACTCGCGCGGATTTCTAGTTTTATGGCCGTAAAATGCCAAAAAATGTAATTTGGTCATGGAATGCCAAAACATATGTTTCCTTAGACCGTATTCGACGTCCCGAAAAAATTTTAGGCGATTCGGGTCCGGGGTCCCGGGCCCACGGTGGAAGGCGTGGGCTATAGCACACAAAAATTTGGGACTCGCGCGGAATACCAGTTTTATGGCCGTAAAATGCCAAAAAATGTAATTTGGTCAGGGAGGGGCGGTGAATATGGTTCCTTAGGCCGTATTTGACATCCCGGAAAAATTTTAGGCGATCCGGATCCGGTGTCCCGGGACCACGGCGGAAGGCGTGGGCTATAGCACACGAAAATTTGGGACTCGTGCGGATTTCTAGTTTTATGGCCGTAAAATGCCAAAAAATATAATTTGGTCATGGAATGCCAAAACATATGTTTCCTAAGACTGTATTCAACGTCCCGGAAAATTTTTAGGCGATTCGGGTCCGGGGTCCCGGGCCCACGGCGGAAGGCGTGGGCTATAGCACACAAAAAATTGGGACTCGCGCGGAATTCCAGTTTTATGGCCGTAAAATGCCAAAAAATGTAATTTGGTCATGAAGGGGCGGTGAATATGGTTCCTTAGACCGTATTCGACGTCCCGGAAAATTTTTAGGCGATTCGGGTCCGGGGTCCCGGGCCCACGGCGGAAGGCGTGGGCTATAGCACACAAAAATTTGGGACTCGCGCGGAATACCAGTTTTATGGCCGTAAAATGCCAAAAAATGGAATTTGGTCATGGAGGAGCGGTTATTATGGTTCCTTAGGCCGTATTTGACATCCCGAAAAATTTTTAGGCGATCCGGATCCGGGTTTTCGGGACCACGGCGGAAGGCGTGGGCTATAGCACACGAAAATTTGGGACTCGCGCGGATTTCCAGTTTATGGCCGTAAAATGCCAAAAAATGTAATTTGGTCATGGAATGCCAAAACATATGTTTCCTTAGACCGTATTCGATGTCCCGGAAAATTTTTAGGCGATTCGGGTCCGGGGTCCCGGGCCCACGGCGGAAAGCGTGGGCTATAGCACACAAAAAATTGGGACTCGCGCGGAATTCCAGTTTTATGGCCGTAAAATGCCAAAAAATGTAATTTGGTCATGGAGGGGCGGTGAATATGGTTCCTTAGGCCGTATTTGACATCCCGGAAAAATTTTAGGCGATCCGGATCCGGGGTCCCGGGACCACGGCGGAAGGCGTGGGCTATAGCACACGAAAATTTGGGACTCGCGCGGATTTCTAGTTTTATGGCCGTAAAATGCCAAAAAATGTAATTTGGTCATGGAATGCCAAAACATATGTTTCCTTAGACCGTATTCGATGTCCCGAAAAAATTTTAGGCGATTCGGGTCCGGGGTCCCGGGACCACGGCGGAAGGCGTGGGCTATAGCACACAAAAATTTGGGACTCGCGCGGAATACCAGTTTTATGGCCGTAAAATGCCAAAAAATGTAATTTGGTCATGGAATGCCAAAACATATGTTTCCTTAGACCGTATTCGACGTCCCGAAAAAATTTTAGGCGATTCGGGTCCGGGGTCCCGGGCCCACGGTGGAAGGCGTGGGCTATAGCACACAAAAATTTGGGACTCGCGCGGAATACCAGTTTTATGGCCGTAAAATGCCAAAAAATGTAATTTGGTCATGGAGGGGCGGTGAATATGGTTCCTTAGGCCGTATTTGACATCCCGGAAAAATTTTAGGCGATCCGGATCCGGGGTCCCGGGACCACGGCGGAAGGCGTGGGCTATAACACACGAAAATTTGGGACTCGTGCGGATTTCTAGTTTTATGGCCGTAAAATGCCAAAAAATATAATTTGGTCATGGAATGCCAAAAAATATGTTTCCTAAGACTGTATTCGACGTCCCGGAAAATTTTTAGGCGATTCGGGTCCGGGGTCCCGGGCCCACGGCGGAAGGCGTGGGCTATAGCACACAAAAAATTGGGACTCGCGCGGAATTCCAGTTTTATGGCCGTAAAATGCCAAAAAATGTAATTTGGTCATGAAGGGGCGGTGAATATGGTTCCTTAGACCGTATTCGACGTCCCGTAAAATTTTTAGGCGATTCGGGTCCGGGGTCCCGGGCCCACGGCGGAAGGCGTGGGCTATAGCACACAAAAATTTGGGACTCGCGCGGAATACCAGTTTTATGGCCGTAAAATGCCAAAAAATGGAATTTGGTCATGGAGGAGCGGTTATTATGGTTCCTTAGGCCGTATTTGACATCCCGAAAAATTTTTAGGCGATCCGGATCCGGGTTTTCGGGACCACGGCAGAAGGCGTGGGCTATAGCACACGAAAATTTGGGACTCGCGCGGATTTCCAGTTTATGGCCGTAAAATGCCAAAAAATGTAATTTGGTCATGGAATGCCAAAACATATGTTTCCTTAGACCGTATTCGACGTCCCGGAAAATTTTTAGGCGATTCGGGTCCGGGGTCCCGGGCCCACGGCGGAAAGCGTGGGCTATAGCACACAAAAAATTGGGACTCGCGCGGAATTCCAGTTTTATGGCCGTAAAATGCCAAAAAATGTAATTTGGTCATAGAGGGGCGGTGAATATGGTTCCTTAGGCCGTATTTGACATCCCGGAAAAATTTTAGGCGATCCGGATCCGGGGTCCCGGGACCACGGCGGAAGGCGTGGGCTATAGCACACGAACATTTGGGACTCGCGCGGATTTCTAGTTTTATGGCCGTAAAATGCCAAAAAATGTAATTTGGTCATGAAGGGGCGGTGAATATGGTTCCTTAGACCGTATTCGACGTCCCGTAAAATTTTTAGGCGATTCGGGTCCGGGGTCCCGGGCCCACGGCGGAAGGCGTGGGCTATAGCACACAAAAATTTGGGACTCGCGCGGAATACCAGTTTTATGGCCGTAAAATGCCAAAAAATGGAATTTGGTCATGGAGGAGCGGTTATTATGGTTCCTTAGGCCATATTTGACATCCCGAAAAATTTTTAGGCGATCCGGATCCGGGTTTTCGGGACCACGGCAGAAGGCGTGGGCTATAGCACACGAAAATTTGGGACTCGCGCGGATTTCCAGTTTATGGCCGTAAAATGCCAAAAAATGTAATTTGGTCATGGAATGCCAAAACATATGTTTCCTTAGACCGTATTCGACGTCCCGGAAAATTTTTAGGCGATTCGGGTCCGGGGTCCCGGGCCCACGGCGGAAAGCGTGGGCTATAGCACACAAAAAATTGGGACTCGCGCGGAATTCCAGTTTTATGGCCGTAAAATGCCAAAAAATGTAATTTGGTCATAGAGGGGCGGTGAATATGGTTCCTTAGGCCGTATTTGACATCCCGGAAAAATTTTAGGCGATCCGGATCCGGGGTCCCGGGACCACGGCGGAAGGCGTGGGCTATAGCACACGAACATTTGGGACTCGCGCGGATTTCTAGTTTTATGGCCGTAAAATGCCAAAAAATGTAATTTGGTCATGGAATGCCAAAACATATGTTTCCTTAGACCGTATTCGACGTCCCGAAAAAATTTTAGGCGATTCGGGTCCGGGGTCCCGGGCCCACGGTGGAAGGCGTGGGCTATAGCACACAAAAATTTGGGACTCGCGCGGAATACCAGTTTTATGGCCGTAAAATGCCAAAAAATGTAATTTGGTCAGGGAGGGGCGGTGAATATGGTTCCTTAGGCCGTATTTGACATCCCGGAAAAATTTTAGGCGATCCGGATCCGGTGTCCCGGGACCACGGCGGAAGGCGTGGGCTATAGCACACGAAAATTTGGGACTCGTGCGGATTTCTAGTTTTATGGCCGTAAAATGCCAAAAAATATAATTTGGTCATGGAATGCCAAAACATATGTTTCCTAAGACTGTATTCAACGTCCCGGAAAATTTTTAGGCGATTCGGGTCCGGGGTCCCGGGCCCACGGCGGAAGGCGTGGGCTATAGCACACAAAAAATTGGGACTCGCGCGGAATTCCAGTTTTATGGCCGTAAAATGCCAAAAAATGTAATTTGGTCATGAAGGGGCGGTGAATATGGTTCCTTAGACCGTATTCGACGTCCCGGAAAATTTTTAGGCGATTCGGGTCCGGGGTCCCGGGCCCACGGCGGAAGGCGTGGGCTATAGCACACAAAAATTTGGGACTCGCGCGGAATACCAGTTTTATGGCCGTAAAATGCCAAAAAATGGAATTTGGTCATGGAGGAGCGGTTATTATGGTTCCTTAGGCCGTATTTGACATCCCGAAAAATTTTTAGGCGATCCGGATCCGGGTTTTCGGGACCACGGCGGAAGGCGTGGGCTATAGCACACGAAAATTTGGGACTCGCGCGGATTTCCAGTTTATGGCCGTAAAATGCCAAAAAATGTAATTTGGTCATGGAATGCCAAAACATATGTTTCCTTAGACCGTATTCGATGTCCCGGAAAATTTTTAGGCGATTCGGGTCCGGGGTCCCGGGCCCACGGCGGAAAGCGTGGGCTATAGCACACAAAAAATTGGGACTCGCGCGGAATTCCAGTTTTATGGCCGTAAAATGCCAAAAAATGTAATTTGGTCATGGAGGGGCGGTGAATATGGTTCCTTAGGCCGTATTTGACATCCCGGAAAAATTTTAGGCGATCCGGATCCGGGGTCCCGGGACCACGGCGGAAGGCGTGGGCTATAGCACACGAAAATTTGGGACTCGCGCGGATTTCTAGTTTTATGGCCGTAAAATGCCAAAAAATGTAATTTGGTCATGGAATGCCAAAACATATGTTTCCTTAGACCGTATTCGACGTCCCGAAAAAATTTTAGGCGATTCGGGTCCGGGGTCCCGGGACCACGGCGGAAGGCGTGGGCTATAGCACACGAAAATTTGGGACTCGCGCGGATTTCTAGTTTTATGGTCGTAAAATGCCAAAAAATGTAATTTGGTCATGGAATGCCAAAACATATGTTTCCTTAGACCGTATTCGACGTCCCGAAAAAATTTTAGGCGATTCGGGTCCGGGGTCCCGGGCCCACGGTGGAAGGCGTGGGCTATAGCACACAAAAATTTGGGACTCGCGCGGAATACCAGTTTTATGGCCGTAAAATGCCAAAAAATGTAATTTGGTCATGGAGGGGCGGTGAATATGGTTCCTTAGGCCGTATTTTACATCCCGGAAAAATTTTAGGCGATCCGGATCCGGGGTCCCGGGACCACGGCGGAAGGCGTGGGCTATAGCACACGAAAATTTGGGACTTGTGCGGATTTCTAGTTTTATGGCCGTAAAATGCCAAAAAATATAATTTGGTCATGGAATGCCAAAACATATGTTTCCTAAGACTGTATTCGACGTCCCGGAAAATTTTTAGGCGATTCGGGTCCGGGGTCCCGGGCCCACGGCGGAAGGCGTGGGCTATAACACACAAAAAATTGGGACTCGCGCGGAATTCCAGTTTTATGGCCGTAAAATGCCAAAAAATGTAATTTGGTCATGAAGGGGCGGTGAATATGGTTCCTTAGACCGTATTCGACGTCCCGGAAAATTTTTAGGCGATTCGGGTCCGGGGTCCCGGGCCCACGGCGGAAGGCGTGGGCTATAGCACACAAAAATTTGGGACTCGCGCGGAATACCAGTTTTATGGCCGTAAAATGCCAAAAAATGGAATTTGGTCATGGAGGAGCGGTTATTATGGTTCCTTAGGCCGTATTTGACATCCCGAAAAATTTTAAGGCGATCCGGATCCGGGTGTTCGGGACCACGGCGGAAGGCGTGGGCTATAGCACACGAAAATTTGGGACTCGCACGGATTTCCAGTTTATGGCCGTAAAATGCCAAAAAATGAAATTTGGTCATGGAATGCCAAAACATATGTTTCCTTAGACCGTATTCGACGTCCCGAAAAAATTTTAGGCGATTCGGGTCTGGGGTCCCGGGCCCACGGCGGAAAGCGTGGGCTATAGCACACAAAAAATTGGGACTCGCGCGGAATTCCAGTTTTATGGCCGTAAAATGCCAAAAAATGTAATTTGGTCATGGAGGGGCGGTGAATATGGTTCCTTAGGCCGTATTTGACATCCCGGAAAAATTTTAGGCGATCCGGATCCGGGGTCCCGGGACCACGGCGGAAGGCGTGGGCTATAGCACACGAAAATTTGGGACTCGCGCGGATTTCTAGTTTTATGGCCGTAAAATGCCAAAAAATGTAATTTGGTCATGGAATGCCAAAACATATGTTTCCTTAGACCGTATTAAACGTCCCGGAAAATTTTTAGGCGATTCGGGTCCAGGGTCCCGGGCCCACGGCGGAAAGCGTGGGCTATAGCACACAAAAAATTGGGACTCGCGCGGAATTCCAGTTTTATGGCCGTAAAATGCCAAAAAATGTAATTTGGTCATAGAGGGGCGGTGAATATGGTTCCTTAGGCCGTATTTGACATCCCGGAAAAATTTTAGGCGATCCGGATCCGGGGTCCCGGGACCACGGCGGAAGGCGTGGGCTATAGCACACGAAAATTTGGGACTCGCGCGGATTTCTAGTTTTATGGCCGTAAAATGCCAAAAAATGTAATTTGGTCATGGAATGCCAAAACATATGTTTCCTTAGACCGTATTCGACGTCCCGAAAAATTTTTAGGCGATTCGGGTCCGGGGGTCCCGGGCCCACGGTGGAAGGCGTGGGCTATAGCACACAAAAATTTGGGACTCGCGCGGAATACCAGTTTTATGGCCGTAAAATGCCAAAAAATGTAATTTGGTCATGGAGGGGCGGTGAATATGGTTCCTTAGGCCGTATTTTACATCCCGGAAAAATTTTAGGCGATCCGGATCCGGGGTCCCGGGACCACGGCGGAAGGCGTGGGCTATAGCACACGAAAATTTGGGACTTGTGCGGATTTCTAGTTTTATGGCCGTAAAATGCCAAAAAATATAATTTGGTCATGGAATGCCAAAACATATGTTTCCTTAGACCGTATTCGACGTCCCGGAAAATTTTTAGGCGATTCGGGTCCGGGGTCCCGGGCCCACGGCGGAAGGCGTGGGCTATAACACACAAAAAATTGGGACTCGCGCGGAATTCCAGTTTTATGGCCGTAAAATGCCAAAAAATGTAATTTGGTCATGAAGGGGCGGTGAATATGGTTCCTTAGACCGTATTCGACGTCCCGGAAAATTTTTAGGCGATTCGGGTCCGGGGTCCCGGGCCCACGGCGGAAGGCGTGGGCTATAGCACACAAAAATTTGGGACTCGCGCGGAATACCAGTTTTATGGCCGTAAAATGCCAAAAAATGGAATTTGGTCATGGAGGAGCGGTTATTATGGTTCCTTAGGCCGTATTTGACATCCCGAAAAATTTTTAGGCGATCCGGATCCGGGTTTTCGGGACCACGGCGGAAGGCGTGGGCTATAGCACACGAAAATTTGGGACTCGCGCGGATTTCCAGTTTATGGCCGTAAAATGCCAAAAAATGTAATTTGGTCATGGAATGCCAAAACATATGTTTCCTTAGACCGTATTCGATGTCCCGGAAAATTTTTAGGCGATTCGGGTCCGGGGTCCCGGGCCCACGGCGGAAAGCGTGGGCTATAGCACACAAAAAATTGGGACTCGCGCGGAATTCCAGTTTTATGGCCGTAAAATGCCAAAAAATGTAATTTGGTCATAGAGGGGCGGTGAATATGGTTCCTTAGGCCGTATTTGACATCCCGGAAAAATTTTAGGCGATCCGGATCCGGGGTCCCGGGACCACGGCGGAAGGCGTGGGCTATAGCACACGAAAATTTGGGACTCGCGCGGATTTCTAGTTTTATGGCCGTAAAATGCCAAAAAATGTAATTTGGTCATGGAATGCCAAAACATATGTTTCCTTAGACCGTATTCGACGTCCCGAAAAAATTTTAGGCGATTCGGGTCCGGGGTCCCGGGCCCACGGTGGAAGGCGTGGGCTATAGCACACAAAAATTTGGGACTCGCGCGGAATACCAGTTTTATGGCCGTAAAATGCCAAAAAATGTAATTTGGTCATGGAGGGGCGGTGAATATGGTTCCTTAGGCCGTATTTGACATCCCGGAAAAATTTTAGGCGATCCGGATCCGGGGTCCCGGGACCACGGCGGAAGGCGTGGGCTATAGCACACGAAAATTTGGGACTCGCGCGGATTTCTAGTTTTATGGCCGTAAAATGCCAAAAAATGTAATTTGGTCATGGAATGCCAAAACATATGTTTCCTTAGACCGTATTCGACGTCCCGAAAAATTTTTAGGCGATTCGGGTCCGGGGTCCCGGGCCCACGGTGGAAGGCGTGGGCTATAGCACACAAAAATTTGGGACTCGCGCGGAATACCAGTTTTATGGCCGTAAAATGCCAAAAAATGTAATTTGGTCATGGAGGGGCGGTGAATATGGTTCCTTAGGCCGTATTTGACATCCCGGAAAAATTTTAGGCGATCCGGATCCGGGGTCCCGGGACCACGGCGGAAGGCGTGGGCTATAGCACACGAAAATTTGGGACTCGTGCGGATTTCTAGTTTATGGCCGTAAAATGCCAAAAAATATAATTTGGTCATGGAATGCCAAAACATATGTTTCCTAAGACTGTATTCGACGTCCCGGAAAATTTTTAGGCGATTCGGGTCCGGGGTCCCGGGCCCACGGCGGAAGGCGTGGGCTATAGCACACAAAAAATTGGGACTCGCGCGGAATTCCAGTTTTATGGCCGTAAAATGCCAAAAAATGTAATTTGGTCATGGAGGGGCGGTGAATATGGTTCCTTAGACCGTATTCGACGTCCCGGAAAATTTTTAGGCGATTCGGGTCCGGGGTCCCGGGCCCACGGCGGAAGGCGTGGGCTATAGCACACAAAAATTTGGGACTCGCGCGGAATACCAGTTTTATGGCCGTAAAATGCCAAAAAATGGAATTTGGTCATGGAGGAGCGGTTATTATGGTTCCTTAGGCCGTATTTGACATCCCGAAAAATTTTTAGGCGATCCGGATCCGGGTTTTCGGGACCACGGCGGAAGGCGTGGGCTATAGCACACGAAAATTTGGGACTCGCGCGGATTTCCAGTTTATGGCCATAAAATGCCAAAAAATGTAATTTGGTCATGGAATGCCAAAACATATGTTTCCTTAGACCGTATTCGACGTCCCGGAAAATTTTTAGGCGATTCGGGTCCGGGGTCCCGGGCCCACGGCGGAAGGCGTGGGCTATAGCACACAAAAAATTGGGACTCGCGCGGAATTCCAGTTTTATGGCCGTAAAATGCCAAAAAATGTAATTTGGTCATGGAGGGGCGGTGAATATGGTTCCTTAGACCGTATTCGACGTCCCGGAAAATTTTTAGGCGATTCGGGTCCGGGGTCCCGGGCCCACGGCGGAAGGCGTGGGCTATAGCACACAAAAATTTGGGACTCGCGCGGAATACCAGTTTTATGGCCGTAAAATGCCAAAAAATGGAATTTGGTCATGGAGGAGCGGTTATTATGGTTCCTTAGGCCGTATTTGACATCCCAAAAAATTTTTAGGCGATCCGGATCCGGGTTTTCGGGACCACGGCGGAAGGCGTGGGCTATAGCACACGAAAATTTGGGACTCGCGCGGATTTCCAGTTTATGGCCGTAAAATGCCAAAAAATGTAATTTGGTCATGGAATTCCAAAACATATGTTTCCTTAGACCGTATTCGACGTCCCGGAAAATTTTTAGGCGATTCGGGTCCGGGGTCCCGGGCCCACGGCGGAAGGCGTGGGCTATAGCACACAAAAAATTGGGACTCGCGCGGAATTCCAGTTTTATGGCCGTAAAATGCCAAAAAATGAAATTTGGTCATGGACGGGAGGTGAATATGGTTCCTTAGGCCGTATTTGACATCCCGGAAAAAATTTTAGGCGATCCGGATCCGGGGTCCCGGGACCACGGCTGAAGGCGTGGGCTATAGCACACGAAAATTTGGGACTCGCGCGGATTTCTAGTTTTATGGCCATAAAATGCCAAAAAATATAATTTGGTCATGGAATGCCAAAACATATGTTTCCTAAGACTGTATTCGACGTCCCGAAAAATTTTTAGGCGATTCGGGTCCAGGGTCCCGGGCCCACGGCGGAAGGCGTGGGCTATAGCACACAAAAATTTGGGACTCGCGCGCAATTCCAGTTTTATGGCCGTAAAATGCCAAAAAATGTAATTTGGTCATGGAGGGGCGGTGAATATGGTTCCTTAGGCCGTATTTGACATCCCAGAAAAATTTTAGGCGATCCGGATCCGGGGTCCCGGGACCACGGCGGAAGGCGTGGGCTATAGCACACGAAAATTTGGGACTCGCGCGGATTTCTAGTTTTATGGCCGTAAAATGCCAAAAAATGTAATTTGGTCATGGAATGCCAAAACATATGTTTCCTTAGACCGTATTCGACGTCCCGAAAAAATTTTAGGCGATTCGGGTCCGGGGTCCCGGGCCCACGGTGGAAGGCGTGGGCTATAGCACACAAAAATTTGGGACTCGCGCGGAATACCAGTTTTATGGCCGTAAAATGCCAAAAAATGTAATTTGGTCATGGAGGGGCGGTGAATATGGTTCCTTAGGCCGTATTTGACATCCCGGAAAAATTTTAGGCGATCCGGATCCGGGGTCCCGGGACCACGGCGGAAGGCGTGGGCTATAGCACACGAAAATTTGGGACTCGTGCGGATTTCTAGTTTATGGCCGTAAAATGCCAAAAAATATAATTTGGTCATGGAATGCCAAAACATATGTTTCCTAAGACTGTATTCGACGTCCCGGAAAATTTTTAGGCGATTCGGGTCCGGGGTCCCGGGCCCACGGCGGAAGGCGTGGGCTATAGCACACAAAAAATTGGGACTCGCGCGGAATTCCTGTTTTATGGCCGTAAAATGCCAAAAAATGTAATTTGGTCATGGAGGGGCGGTGAATATGGTTCCTTAGACCGTATTCGACGTCCCGGAAAATTTTTAGGCGATTCGGGTCCGGGGTCCCGGGCCCACGGCGGAAGGCGTGGGCTATAGCACACAAAAATTTGGGACTCGCGCGGAATACCAGTTTTATGGCCGTAAAATGCCAAAAAATGGAATTTGGTCATGGAGGAGCGGTTATTATGGTTCCTTAGGCCGTATTTGACATCCCGAAAAATTTTTAGGCGATCCGGATCCGGGTTTTCGGGACCACGGCGAAAGGCGTGGGCTATAGCACACGAAAATTTGGGACTCGCGCGGATTTCCAGTTTATGGCCGTAAAATGCCAAAAAATGTAATTTGGTCATGGAATGCCAAAAAATATGTTTCCTTAGACCGTATTCGACGTCCCGGAAAATTTTTAGGCGATTCGGGTCCGGGGTCCCGGGCCCACGGCGGAAGGCGTGGGCTATAGCACACAAAAAATTGGGACTCGCGCGGAATTCCAGTTTTATGGCCGTAAAATGCCAAAAAATGTAATTTGGTCATGGAGGGGCGGTGAATATGGTTCCTTAGGCCGTATTTGACATCCCGAAAAAATTTTAGGCGATCCGGATCCGGGGTCCCGGGACCACGGCGGAAGGCGTGGGCTATAGCACACGAAAATTTGGGACTCGCGCGGATTTCTAGTTTTATGGCCGTAAAATGCCAAAAAATATAATTTGGTCATGGAATGCCAAAACATATGTTTCCTAAGACTGTATTCGACGTCCCGGAAAATTTTTAGGCGATTCGGGTCCGGGGTCCCGGGCCCACGGCGGAAGGCGTGGGCTATAGCACACAAAAATTTGGGACTCGCGCGGAATACCAGTTTTATGGCCGTAAAATGCCAAAAAATGGAATTTGGTCATGTAGGAGCGGTTAATATGGTTCCTTAGGCCGTATTTGACATCCCGAAAAATTTTTAGGCGATCCGGATCCGGGTTTTCGGGACCACGGCGGAAGGCGTGGGCTATAGCACACGAAAATTTGGGACTCGCGCGTATTTCCAGTTTATGGCCGTAAAATGCCAAAAAATGTAATTTGGTCATGGAATGCCAAAACATATGTTTCCTTAGACCGTATTCGATGTCCCGGAAAATTTTTAGGCGATTCTAGTCCGGGGTCCCGGGCCCACGGCGGAAAGCGTGGGCTATAACACACAAAAAATTGGGACTCGCGCGGAATTCCAGTTTTATGGCCGTAAAATGCCAAAAAATGTAATTTGGTCATGGAGGGGCGGTGAATATGGTTCCTTAGGCCGTATTTGACATCCCGGAAAAATTTTAGGCGATCCGGATCCGGGGTCCCGGGACCACGGCGGAAGGCGTGGGCTATAGCACACAAAAAATTGGGACTCGCGCGGAATTCCAGTTTTATGGCCGTAAAATGCCAAAAAATGTAATTTGGTCATGGAGGGGAGGTGAATATGGTTCCTTAGGCCGTATTTGACATCCCGGAAAAATTTTAGGCGATCCGGATCCGGGGTCCCGGGACCACGGCGGAAGGCGTGGGCTATAGCACACGAAAATTTGGGACTCGCGCGGATTTCTAGTTTTATGGCCATAAAATGCCAAAAAATATAATTTGGTCATGGAATGCCAAAACATATGTTTCCTAAGACTGTATTCGAAGTCCCGAAAAATTTTTAGGCGATTCGGGTCCAGGGTCCCGGGCCCACGGCGGAAGGCGTGGGCTATAGCACACAAAAATTTTGGACTCGCGCGCAATTCCAGTTTTATGGCCGTAAAATGCCAAAAAATGTAATTTGGTCATGGAGGGGCGGTGAATATGGTTCCTTAGGCCGTATTTGACATCCCGGAAAAATTTTAGGCGATCCGGATCCGGGGTCCCGGGACCACGGCGGAAGGCGTGGGCTATAGCACACGAAAATTTGGGACTCGCGCGGATTTCTAGTTTTATGGCCGTAAAATGCCAAAAAATGTAATTTGGTCATGGAATGCCAAAACATATGATTCCTTAGACCGTATTCGACGTCCCGAAAAAATTTTAGGCGATTCGGGTCCGGGGTCCCGGGCCCACGATGGAAGGCGTGGGCTATAGCACACAAAAATTTGGGACTCGCGCGGAATACCAGTTTTATGGGCGTAAAATGCCAAAAAATGTAATTTGGTCATGGAGGGGCGGTGAATATGGTTCCTTAGGCCGTATTTGACATCCCGGAAAAATTTTAGGCGATCCGGATCCGGGGTCCCGGGACCACGGCGGAAGGCGTGGGCTATAGCACACGAAAATTTGGGACTCGCGCGGATTTCTAGTTTTATGGCCGTAAAATGCCAAAAAATATAATTTGGTCATGGAATACCAAAACATATGTTTCCTAAGACTGTATTCGACGTCCCGGAAAATTTTTAGGCGATTCGGGTCCGGGGT
Source organism: Nicotiana tabacum (assembly GCF_000715075.1). Classification (NCBI taxonomy): domain Eukaryota; kingdom Viridiplantae; phylum Streptophyta; class Magnoliopsida; order Solanales; family Solanaceae; genus Nicotiana; species Nicotiana tabacum. The sequence continues at coordinate 312,304 of NC_134087.1, read as the reverse complement.
CCCGGGCCCACGGCGGAAGCCGTGGGCTATAGCACACAAAAAATTGGGACTCGCGCGGAATTCCAGTTTTATGGCCGTAAAATGCCAAAAAATGTAATTTGGTCATGGAGGGGTGGTGAATATGGTTCCTTAGACCGTATTCGACGTCCCAGAAAATTTTTAGGCGATTCGGGTCCGGGGTCCCGGGCCCACGGCGGAAGGCGTGGGCTATAGCACACAAAAATTTGGGACTCGCGCGGAATACCAGTTTTATGGCCGTAAAATGCCAAAAAACGGAATTTGGTCAAGGAGGAGCGGTTATTATGGTTCCTTAGGCCGTATTTGACATCCCGAAAAATTTTTAGGCGATCCGGATCCGGGTTTTCGGGACCACGGCGGAAGGCGTGGGCTATAGCACACGAAAATTTGGGACTCGCGCGGATTTCCAGTTTATGGCCGTAAAATGCCAAAAAATGTAATTTGGTCATGGAATGCCAAAACATATGTTTCCTTAGACCGTATTCGACGTCCCGGAAAATTTTTAGGCGATTCGGGTCCCGGGTCCCGGGTCCCGGGCCCACGGCAGAAGGCGTGGGCTATAGCACACAAAAAATTGGGACTCGCGCGGAATTCCAGTTTTATGGCCGTAAAATGCCAAAAAATGTAATTTGGTCATGGAGGGGCGGTGAATATGGTTCCTTAGACCGTATTCGACGTCCCGGAAAATTTTTAGGCGATTCGGGTCCGGGGTCCCGGGCCCACGGCGGAAGGCGTGGGCTATAGCACACAAAAATTTGGGACTCGCGCGGAATACCAGTTTTATGGCCGTAAAATGCCAAAAAATGGAATTTGGTCATGGAGGAGCGGTTATTATGGTTCCTTAGGCCGTATTTGACATCCCAAAAAAATTTTAGGCGATCCGGATCCGGGTTTTCGGGACCACGGCGGAAGGCGTGGGCTATAGCACACGAAAATTTGGGACTCGCGCGGATTTTTAGTTTTATGGCCGTAAAATGCCAAAAAATATAATTTGGTCATGGAATGCCAAAACATATGTTTCCTTAGACCGTATTCGACGTCCCGGAAAATTTTTAGGCGATTCGGGTCCGGGGTCCCGGGCCCACGGCAGAAGGCGTGGGCTATAGCACACAAAAAATTGGGACTCGCGCGGAATTCCAGTTTTATGGCCGTAAAATGCCAAAAAATGTAATTTGTTCATGGAGGGGCGGTGAATATGGTTCCTTAGACCGTATTCGACGTCCCGGAAAATTTTTAGGCGATTCGGGTCCGGGGTCCGGGGCCCACGGCGGAAGGCGTGGGCTATAGCACACAAAAATTTGGGACTCGCGCGGAATACCAGTTTTTTGGCCGTAAAATGCCAAAAAATGGAATTTGGTCATGGAGGAGCGGTTATTATGGTTCCTTAGGCCGTATTTGACATCCCAAAAAATTTTTAGGCGATCCGGATCCGGGTTTTCGGGACCACGGCGGAAGGCGTGGGCTATAGCACACGAAAATTTGGGACTCGCGCGGATTTCCAGTTTTATGGCCGTAAAATGCCAAAAAATGTAATTTGGTCATGGAATGCCAAAACATATGTTTCCTTAGACCGTATTCGACGTCCCGGATAATTTTTAGGCGATTCGGGTCCGAGGTCCCGGGCCCACGGCGGAAGGCGTGGGCTATAGCACACAAAAAATTGGGACTCGCGCGGAATTCCAGTTTTATGGCCGTAAAATGCCAAAAAATGTAATTTGGTCATGGAGGGGCGGTGAATATGGTTCCTTAGGCCGTATTTGACATCCCGGAAAAATTTTAGGCGATCCGGATCCGGGGTCCCGGGACCACGGCGGAAGGCGTGGGCTATAGCACACGAAAAATTGGGACTCGCGCGGAATTCCAGTTTTATGGCCGTAAAATGCCAAAAAATGTAATTTGGTCATGGAATGCCAAAACATATGTTTCCTTAGACCGTATTCGACGTCCCGGAAAATTTTTAGGCGATCCGGATCCGGGGTCCCGGGCCCACGGCAGAAGGCGTGGGCTATAGCACACAAAAAATTGGGACTCGCGCGGAATTCCAGTTTTATGGCCGTAAAATGCCAAAAAATGTAATTTGTTCATGGAGGGGCGGTGAATATGGTTCCTTAGGCCGTATTTGACATCCCGGAAAAATTTTAGGCGATCCGGATCCGGGGTCCCGGGACCACGGCGGAAGGCGTGGGCTATAGCACACGAAAATTTGGGACTCGCGCGGATTTCTAGTTTTATGGCCATAAAATGCCAAAAAATATAATTTGGTCATGGAATGCCAAAACATATGTTTCCTAAGACTGTATTCGAAGTCCCGAAAAATTTTTAGGCGATTCGGGTCCAGGGTCCCGGGCCCACGGCGGAAGGCGTGGGCTATAGCACACAAAAATTTTGGACTCGCGCGCAATTCCAGTTTTATGGCCGTAAAATGCCAAAAAATGTAATTTGGTCATGGAGGGGCGGTGAATATGGTTCCTTAGGCCGTATTTGACATCCCGGAAAAATTTTAGGCGATCCGGATCCGGGGTCCCGGGACCACGGCGGAAGGCGTGGGCTATAGCACACGAAAATTTGGGACTCGCGCGGATTTCTAGTTTTATGGCCGTAAAATGCCAAAAAATGTAATTTGGTCATGGAATGCCAAAACATATGATTCCTTAGACCGTATTCGACGTCCCGAAAAAATTTTAGGCGATTCGGGTCCGGGGTCCCGGGCCCACGATGGAAGGCGTGGGCTATAGCACACAAAAATTTGGGACTCGCGCGGAATACCAGTTTTATGGGCGTAAAATGCCAAAAAATGTAATTTGGTCATGGAGGGGCGGTGAATATGGTTCCTTAGGCCGTATTTGACATCCCGGAAAAATTTTAGGCGATCCGGATCCGGGGTCCCGGGACCACGGCGGAAGGCGTGGGCTATAGCACACGAAAATTTGGGACTCGCGCGGATTTCTAGTTTTATGGCCGTAAAATGCCAAAAAATATAATTTGGTCATGGAATACCAAAACATATGTTTCCTAAGACTGTATTCGACGTCCCGGAAAATTTTTAGGCGATTCGGGTCCGGGGTCCCGGGCCCACGGCGGAAGCCGTGGGCTATAGCACACAAAAAATTGGGACTCGCGCGGAATTCCAGTTTTATGGCCGTAAAATGCCAAAAAATGTAATTTGGTCATGGAGGGGTGGTGAATATGGTTCCTTAGACCGTATTCGACGTCCCAGAAAATTTTTAGGCGATTCGGGTCCGGGGTCCCGGGCCCACGGCGGAAGGCGTGGGCTATAGCACACAAAAATTTGGGACTCGCGCGGAATACCAGTTTTATGGCCGTAAAATGCCAAAAAACGGAATTTGGTCAAGGAGGAGTGGTTATTATGGTTCCTTAGGCCGTATTTGACATCCCGAAAAATTTTTAGGCGATCCGGATCCGGGTTTTCGGGACCACGGCGGAAGGCGTGGGCTATAGCACACGAAAATTTGGGACTCGCGCGGATTTCCAGTTTATGGCCGTAAAATGCCAAAAAATGTAATTTGGTCATGGAATGCCAAAACATATGTTTCCTTAGACCGTATTCGACGTCCCGGAAAATTTTTAGGCGATTCGGGTCCCGGGTCCCGGGTCCCGGGCCCACGGCAGAAGGCGTGGGCTATAGCACACAAAAAATTGGGACTCGCGCGGAATTCCAGTTTTATGGCCGTAAAATGCCAAAAAATGTAATTTGGTCATGGAGGGGCGGTGAATATGGTTCCTTAGACCGTATTCGACGTCCCGGAAAATTTTTAGGCGATTCGGGTCCGGGGTCCCGGGCCCACGGCGGAAGGCGTGGGCTATAGCACACAAAAATTTGGGACTCGCGCGGAATACCAGTTTTATGGCCGTAAAATGCCAAAAAATGGAATTTGGTCATGGAGGAGCGGTTATTATGGTTCCTTAGGCCGTATTTGACATCCCAAAAAATTTTAGGCGATCCGGATCCGGGTTTTCGGGACCACGGCGGAAGGCGTGGGCTATAGCACACGAAAATTTGGGACTCGCGCGGATTTCTAGTTTTATGGCCGTAAAATGCCAAAAAATATAATTTGGTCATGGAATGCCAAAACATATGTTTCCTTAGACCGTATTCGACGTCCCGGAAAATTTTTAGGCGATTCGGGTCCGGGGTCCCGGGCCCACGGCAGAAGGCGTGGGCTATAGCACACAAAAAATTGGGACTCGCGCGGAATTCCAGTTTTATGGCCGTAAAATGCCAAAAAATGTAATTTGTTCATGGAGGGGCGGTGAATATGGTTCCTTAGACCGTATTCGACGTCCCGGAAAATTTTTAGGCGATTCGGGTCCGGGGTCCGGGGCCCACGGCGGAAGGCGTGGGCTATAGCACACAAAAATTTGGGACTCGCGCGGAATACCAGTTTTTTGGCCGTAAAATGCCAAAAAATGGAATTTGGTCATGGAGGAGCGGTTATTATGGTTCCTTAGGCCGTATTTGACATCCCAAAAAATTTTTAGGCGATCCGGATCCGGGTTTTCGGGACCACGGCGGAAGGCGTGGGCTATAGCACACGAAAATTTGGGACTCGCGCGGATTTCCAGTTTATGGCCGTAAAATGCCAAAAAATGTAATTTGGTCATGGAATGCCAAAACATATGTTTCCTTAGACCGTATTCGACGTCCCGGATAATTTTTAGGCGATTCGGGTCCGAGGTCCCGGGCCCACGGCGGAAGGCGTGGGCTATAGCACACAAAAAATTGGGACTCGCGCGGAATTCCAGTTTTATGGCCGTAAAATGCCAAAAAATGTAATTTGGTCATGGAGGGGCGGTGAATATGGTTCCTTAGGCCGTATTTGACATCCCGGAAAAATTTTAGGCGATCCGGATCCGGGGTCCCGGGACCACGGCGGAAGGCGTGGGCTATAGCACACGAAAAATTGGGACTCGCGCGGAATTCCAGTTTTATGGCCGTAAAATGCCAAAAAATGTAATTTGGTCATGGAATGCCAAAACATATGTTTCCTTAGACCGTATTCGACGTCCCGGAAAATTTTTAGGCGATCCGGATCCGGGGTCCCGGGCCCACGGCAGAAGGCGTGGGCTATAGCACACAAAAAATTGGGACTCGCGCGGAATTCCAGTTTTATGGCCGTAAAATGCCAAAAAATGTAATTTGTTCATGGAGGGGCGGTGAATATGGTTCCTTAGACCGTATTCGACGTCCCGGAAAATTTTTAGGCGATTCGGGTCCGGGGTCCCGGGCCCACGGCGGAAGGCGTGGGCTATAGCACACAAAAATTTGGGACTCGCGCGGAATACCAGTTTTTTGGCCGTAAAATGCCAAAAAATGGAATTTGGTCATGGAGGAGCGGTTATTATGGTTCCTTAGGCCGTATTTGACATCCCAAAAAATTTTTAGGCGATCCGGATCCGGGTTTTCGGGACCACGGCGGAAGGCGTGGGCTATAGCACACGAAAATTTGGGACTCGCGCGGATTTCCAGTTTATGGCCGTAAAATGCCAAAAAATGTAATTTGGTCATGGAATGCCAAAACATATGTTTCCTTAGACCGTATTCGACGTCCTGGATAATTTTTAGGCGATTCGGGTCCGAGGTCCCGGGCCCACGGCGGAAGGCGTGGGCTATAGCACACAAAAAATTGGGACTCGCGCGGAATTCCAGTTTTATGGCCGTAAAATGCCAAAAAATGTAATTTGGTCATGGAGGGGCGGTGAATATGGTTCCTTAGGCCGTATTTGACATCCCGGAAAAATTTTAGGCGATCCGGATCCGGGGTCCCGGGACCACGGCGGAAGGCGTGGGCTATAGCACACGAAAAATTGGGACTCGCGCGGAATTCCAGTTTTATGGCCGTAAAATGCCAAAAAATGTAATTTGGTCATGGAATGCCAAAACATATGTTTCCTTAGACCGTATTCGACGTCCCGGAAAATTTTTAGGCGATCCGGATCCGGGGTCCCGGGCCCACGGCAGAAGGCGTGGGCTATAGCACACAAAAAATTGGGACTCGCGCGGAATTCCAGTTTTATGGCCGTAAAATGCCAAAAAATGTAATTTGTTCATGGAGGGGCGGTGAATATGGTTCCTTAGACCGTATTCGACGTCCCGGAAAATTTTTAGGCGATTCGGGTCCGGGGTCCCGGGCCCACGGCGGAAGGCGTGGGCTATAGCACACAAAAATTTGGGACTCGCGCGGAATACCAGTTTTTTGGCCGTAAAATGCCAAAAAATGGAATTTGGTCATGGAGGAGCGGTTATTATGGTTCCTTAGGCCGTATTTGACATCCCAAAAAATTTTTAGGCGATCCGGATCCGGGTTTTCGGGACCACGGCGGAAGGCGTGGGCTATAGCACACGAAAATTTGGGACTCGTGCGGATTTCCAGTTTATGGCCGTAAAATGCCAAAAAATGTAATTTGGTCATGGAATGCCAAAACATATGTTTCCTTAGACCGTATTCGACGTCCCGGATAATTTTTAGGCGATTCGGGTCCGAGGTCCCGGGCCCACGGCGGAAGGCGTGGGCTATAGCACACAAAAAATTGGGACTCGCGCGGAATTCCAGTTTTATGGCCGTAAAATGCCAAAAAATGTAATTTGGTCATGGAGGGGCGGTGAATATGGTTCCTTAGGCCGTATTTGACATCCCGGAAAAATTTTAGGCGATCCGGATCCGGGGTCCCGGGACCACGGCGGAAGGCGTGGGCTATAGCACACGAAAATTTGGGACTCGCGCGGATTTCTAGTTTTATGGCCATAAAATGCCAAAAAATATAATTTGGTCATGGAATGCCAAAACATATGTTTCCTAAGACTGTATTCGACGTCCCGAAAAAATTTTAGGCGATTCGGGTCCAGGGTCCCGGGCCCACGGCGGAAGGCGTGGGCTATAGCACACAAAAATTTGGGACTCGCGCGCAATTCCAGTTTTATGGCCGTAAAATGCCAAAAAATGTAATTTGGTCAGGGAGGGGCGGTGAATATGGTTCCTTAGGCCGTATTTGACATCCCGTAAAAATTTTAGGCGATCCGGATCCGGGGTCCCGGGACCACGGCGGAAGGTGTGGGCTATAGCACACGAAAATTTGGGACTCGCGCGGATTTCTAGTTTTATGGCCATAAAATTCCAAAAAATATAATTTGGTCATGGAATGCCAAAACATATGTTTCCTAAGACTGTATTCGATGTCCCGAAAAAATTTTAGGCGATTCGGGTCCAGGGTCCCGGGCCCACGGCGGAAGGCGTGGGCTATAGCACACAAAAATTTGGGACTCGCGCGCAATTCCAGTTTTATGGCCGTAAAATGCCAAAAAATGTAATTTGGTCATGGAGGGGCGGTGAATATGGTTCCTTAGGCCGTATTTTACATCCCGGAAAAATTTTAGGCGATCCGGATCCGGGGTCCCGGGACCACGGCGGAAGGCGTGGGCTATAGCACACGAAAATTTGGGACTCGCGCGGATTTCTAGTTTTATGGCCGTAAAATGCCAAAAAATGTAATTTGGTCATGGAATGCCAAAACATATGTTTCCTTAGACCGTATTCGACGTCCCGAAAAAATTTTAGGCGATTCGGGTCCGGGGTCCCGGGCCCACGGTGGAAGGCGTGGGCTATAGCACACAAAAATTTGGGACTCGCGCGGAATACCAGTTTTATGGGCGTAAAATGCCAAAAAATGTAATTTGGTCATGGAGGGGCGGTGAATATGGTTCCTTAGGCCGTATTTGACATCCCGGAAAAATTTTAGGCGATCCGGATCCGGGGTCCCGGGACCACGGCGGAAGGCGTGGGCTATAGCACACGAAAATTTGGGACTCGCGCGGATTTCTAGTTTTATGGCTGTAAAATGCCAAAAAATATAATTTGGTCATGGAATGCCAAAACATATGTTTCCTAAGACTGTATTCGACGTCCCGGAAAATTTTTAGGCGATTCGGGTCCGGGGTCCCGGGCCCACGGCGGAAGGCGTGGGCTATAGCACACAAAAAATTGGGACTCGCGCGGAATTCCAGTTTTATGGCCGTAAAATGCCAAAAAATGTAATTTGGTCATGGAGGGGCGGTGAATATGGTTCCTTAGACCGTATTCGACGTCCCGGAAAATTTTTAGGCGATTCGGGTCCGGGGTCCCGGGCCCACGGCGGAAGGCGTGGGCTATAGCACACAAAAATTTGGGACTCGCGCGGAATACCAGTTTTATGGCCGTAAAATGCCAAAAAACGGAATTTGGTCATGGAGGAGCGGTTATTATGGTTCCTTAGGCCGTATTTGACATCCCGAAAAATTTTTAGGCGATCCGGATCCGGGTTTTCGGGACCACGGCGGAAGGTGTGGGCTATAGCACACGAAAATTTGGGACTCGCGCGGATTTCCAGTTTATGGCCGTAAAATGCCAAAAAATGTAATTTGGTCATGGAATGCCAAAACATATGTTTCCTTAGACCGTATTCGACGTCCCGGAAAATTTTTAGGCGATTCGGGTCCGGGGTCCCGGGCCCACGGCGGAAGGCGTGGGCTATAGCACACAAAAAATTGGGACTCGCGCGGAATTCCAGTTTTATGGCCGTAAAATGCCAAAAAATGTAATTTGGTCATGGAGGGGCGGTGAATATGGTTCCTTAGGCCGTATTTGACATCCCGGAAAAATTTTAGGCGATCCGGATCCGGGGTCCCGGGACCACGGCGGAAGGCGTGGGCTATAGCACACGAAAATTTGGGACTCGCGCGGATTTCCAGTTTATGGCCGTAAAATGCCAAAAAATGTAATTTGGTCATGGAATGCCAAAACATATGTTTCCTTAGACTGTATTCGACGTCCCGAAAAAATTTTAGGCGATTCGGGTCCGGGGTCCCGGGCCCACGGCGAAAGGCGTGGGCTATAGCACACAAAAATTAGGGACTCGGGCGGAATTCCAGTTTTATGGCCGTAAAATGCCAAAAAATGTAATTTGGTCATAGAGGGGTGCTAAATATGGTTACTTAGGCCGTATTTAACATCCCGGAAAAATTTTAGGCGATCTGGATCCGGGGTCCCGGGACCACGGCGGAAGGCGTGGGCTATAGCACACTAAAATTTGGGACTCGCGCGGATTTCTAGTTTTATGGCCATAAAATGCCAAAAAATGTAATTTGGTCATGGAGGGGCGGTGAATATGGTTACTTAGGCCGTATTTGACATCCCGGAAAAATTTTAGGCGATCCGGATCCGGGGTCCCGGGACCACGACGGAAGGCGTGGGCTATAGCACACGAAAATTTGGGACTCGCGCGGAATTCCAGTTTTATGGCCGTAAAATGCCAAAAAATGTAATTTGGTCATGGAATGCCAAAACATATGTTTCCTTAGACCGTATTCGACGTCCCGGAAAATTTTTAGGCGATCCAGATCCGGGGTCCCGGGCCCACGGCAGAAGGCGTGGGCTATAGCACACAAAAAATTGGGACTCGCGCGGAATTCCAGTTTTATGGCCGTAAAATGCCAAAAAATGTAATTTGTTCATGGAGGGGCGGTGAATATGGTTCCTTAGACCGTATTCGACATCCCGGAAAAATTTTAGGCGATCCGGATCCGGGGTCCCGGGACCACGGCGGAAGGCGTGGGCTATAGCACACGAAAAATTGGGACTCGCGCGGAATTCCAGTTTTATGGCCGTAAAATGCCAAAAAATGTAATTTGGTCATGGAATGCCAAAACATATGTTTCCTTAGACCGTATTCGACGTCCCGGAAAATTTTTAGGCGATCCGGATCCGGGGTCCCGGGCCCACGGCAGAAGGCGTGGGCTATAGCACACAAAAAATTGGGACTCGCGCGGAATTCCAGTTTTATGGCCGTAAAATGCCAAAAAATGTAATTTGTTCATGGAGGGGCGGTGAATATGGTTCCTTAGACCGTATTCGACATCCCGGAAAAATTTTAGGCGATCCGGATCCGGGGTCCCGGGACCACGGCGGAAGGCGTGGGCTATAGCACACGAAAAATTGGGACTCGCGCGGAATTCCAGTTTTATGGCCGTAAAATGCCAAAAAATGTAATTTGGTCATGGAATGCCAAAACATATGTTTCCTTAGACCGTATTCGACGTCCCGGAAAATTTTTAGGCGATCCGGATCCGGGGTCCCGGGCCCACGGCAGAAGGCGTGGGCTATAGCACACAAAAAATTGGGACTCGCGCGGAATTCCAGTTTTATGGCCGTAAAATGCCAAAAAATGTAATTTGTTCATGGAGGGGCGGTGAATATGTTTCCTTAGACCGTATTCGACGTCCCGGATAATTTTTAGGCGATTCGGGTCCGAGGTCCCGGGCCCACGGCGGAAGGCGTGGGCTATAGCACACAAAAAATTGGGACTCGCGCGGAATTCCAGTTTTATGGCCGTAAAATGCCAAAAAATGTAATTTGGTCATGGAGGGGCGGTGAATATGGTTCCTTAGGCCGTATTTGACATCCCGGAAAAATTTTAGGCGATCCGGATCCGGGGTCCCGGGACCACGGCGGAAGGCGTGGGCTATAGCACACGAAAATTTGGGACTCGCGCGGATTTCTAGTTTTATGGCCATAAAATGCCAAAAAATATAATTTGGTCATGGAATGCCAAAACATATGTTTCCTAAGACTGTATTCGACGTCCCGAAAAAATTTTAGGCGATTCGGGTCCAGGGTCCCGGGCCCACGGCGGAAGGCGTGGGCTATAGCACACAAAAATTTGGGACTCGCGCGCAATTCCAGTTTTATGGCCGTAAAATGCCAAAAAAATGTAATTTGGTCAGGGAGGGGCGGTGAATATGGTTCCTTAGGTCGTATTTGACATCCCGTAAAAATTTTAGGCGATCCGGATCCGGGGTCCCGGGACCACGGCGGAAGGTGTGGGCTATAGCACACGAAAATTTGGGACTCGCGCGGATTTCTAGTTTTATGGCCGTAAAATGCCAAAAATATAATTTGGTCATGGAATGCCAAAACATATGTTTCCTAAGACTGTATTCGACGTCCCGAAAAAATTTTAGGCGATTCGGGTCCAGGGTCCCGGGCCCACGGCGGAAGGCGTGGGCTATAGCACACAAAAATTTGGGACTCGCGCGCAATTCCAGTTTTATGGCCGTAAAATGCCAAAAAATGTAATTTGGTCATGGAGGGGCGGTGAATATGGTTCCTTAGGCCGTATTTTACATCCCGGAAAAATTTTAGGCGATCCGGATCCGGGGTCCCGGGACCACGGCGGAAGGCGTGGGCTATAGCACACGAAAATTTGGGACTCGCGCGGATTTCTAGTTTTATGGCCGTAAAATGCCAAAAAATGTAATTTGGTCATGGAATGCCAAAACATATGTTTCCTTAGACCGTATTCGACGTCCCGAAAAAATTTTAGGCGATTCGGGTCCGGGGTCCCGGGCCCACGGTGGAAGGCGTGGGCTATAGCACACAAAAATTTGGGACTCGCGCGGAATACCAGTTTTATGGGCGTAAAATGCCAAAAAATGTAATTTGGTCATGGAGGGGCGGTGAATATGGTTCCTTAGGCCGTATTTGACATCCCGGAAAAATTTTAGACGATCCGGATCCGGGGTCCCGGGACCACGGCGGAAGGCGTGGGCTATAGCACACGAAAATTTGGGACTCGCGCGGATTTCTAGTTTTATGGCTGTAAAATGCCAAAAAATATAATTTGGTCATGGAATGCCAAAACATATGTTTCCTAAGACTGTATTCGACGTCCCGGAAAATTTTTAGGCGATTCGGGTCCGGGGTCCCGGGCCCACGGCGGAAGGCGTGGGCTATAGCACACAAAAAATTGGGACTCGCGCGGAATTCCAGTTTTATGGCCGTAAAATGCCAAAAAATGTAATTTGGTCATGGAGGGGCGGTGAATATGGTTCCTTAGACCGTATTCGACGTCCCGGAAAATTTTTAGGCGATTCGGGTCCGGGGTCCCGGGCCCACGGCGGAAGGCGTGGGCTATAGCACACAAAAATTTGGGACTCGCGCGGAATACCAGTTTTATGGCCGTAAAATGCCAAAAAACGGAATTTGGTCATGGAGGAGCGGTTATTATGGTTCCTTAGGCCGTATTTGACATCCCGAAAAATTTTTAGGCGATCCGGATCCGGGTTTTCGGGACCACGGCGGAAGGTGTGGGCTATAGCACACGAAAATTTGGGACTCGCGCGGATTTCCAGTTTATGGCCGTAAAATGCCAAAAAATGTAATTTGGTCATGGAATGCCAAAACATATGTTTCCTTAGACCGTATTCGACGTCCCGGAAAATTTTTAGGCGATTCGGGTCCGGGGTCCCGGGCCCACGGCGGAAGGCGTGGGCTATAGCACACAAAAAATTGGGACTCGCGCGGAATTCCAGTTTTATGGCCGTAAAATGCCAAAAAATGTAATTTGGTCATGGAAGGGCGGTGAATATGGTTCCTTAGACCGTATTCGACGTCCCGGAAAATTTTTAGGCGATTCGGGTCCGGGGTCCCGGGACCACTGCGGAAGGCGTGGGCTATAGCACACGAAAATTTGGGACTCGCGCGGATTTCTAGTTTTATGCCCGTAAAATGCCAAAAAATGTAATTTGGTCATGGAGGGGCGGTGAATATGGTTCCTTAGGCCGTATTTGACATCCCGGAAAAATTTTAGGCGATCCGGATCCGGGGTCCCGGGACCACGGCGGAAGGCGTGGGCTATAGCACACGAAAATTTGGGACTCGCGCGGAATTCCAGTTTTATGGCCGTAAAATGCCAAAAAATGTAATTTGGTCATGGAATGCCAAAACATATGTTTCCTTAGACCGTATTCGACGTCCCGGAAAATTTTTAGGCGATCCGGATCCGGGGTCCCGGGCCCACGGCAGAAGGCGTGGGCTATAGCACACAAAAAATTGGGACTCGCGCGGAATTCCAGTTATATGGCCGTAAAATGCCAAAAAATGTAATTTGTTCATGGAGGGGCGGTGAATATGGTTCCTTAGACCGTATTCGACATCCCGGAAAAATTTTAGGCGATCCGGATCCGGGGTCCCGGGACCACGGCGGAAGGCGTGGGCTATAGCACACGAAAAATTGGGACTCGCGCGGAATTCCAGTTTTATGGCCGTAAAATGCCAAAAAATGTAATTTGGTCATGGAATGCCAAAACATATGTTTCCTTAGACCGTATTCGACGTCCCGGAAAATTTTTAGGCGATCCGGATCCGGGGTCCCGGGCCCACGGCAGAAGGCGTGGGCTATAGCACACAAAAAATTGGGACTCGCGCGGATTTCCAGTTTATGGCCGTAAAATGCCAAAAAATGTAATTTGGTCATGGAATGCCAAAACATATGTTTCGTTAGACCGTATTCGACGTCCCAGATAATTTTTAGGCGATTCGGGTCCGAGGTCCCGGGCCCACGGCGGAAGGCGTGGGCTATAGCACACAAAAAATTGGGACTCGCGCGGAATTCCAGTTTTATGGCCGTAAAATGCCAAAAAATGTAATTTGGTCATGGAGGGGCGGTGAATATGGTTCCTTAGGCCGTATTTGACATCCCGGAAAAATTTTAGGCGATCCGGATCCGGGGTCCCGGGACCACGGCGGAAGGCGTGGGCTATAGCACACGAAAATTTGGGACTCGCGCGGATTTCTAGTTTTATGGCCATAAAATGCCAAAAAATATAATTTGGTCATGGAATGCCAAAACATATGTTTCCTAAGACTGTATTCGACGTCCCGAAAAAATTTTAGGCGATTCGGGTCCAGGGTCCCGGGCCCACGGCGGAAGGCGTGGGCTATAGCACACAAAAATTTGGGACTCGCGCGCAATTCCAGTTTTATGGCCGTAAAATGCCAAAAAATGTAATTTGGTCAGGGAGGGGCGGTGAATATGGTTCCTTAGGCCGTATTTGACATCCCGTAAAAATTTTAGGCGATCCGGATCCGGGGTCCCGGGACCACGGCGGAAGGTGTGGGCTATAGCACACGAAAATTTGGGACTCGCGCGGATTTCTAGTTTTATGGCCATAAAATTCCAAAAAATATAATTTGGTCATGGAATGCCAAAACATATGTTTCCTAAGACTGTATTCGACGTCCCGAAAAAATTTTAGGCGATTCGGGTCCAGGGTCCCGGGCCCACGGCGGAAGGCGTGGGCTATAGCACACGAAAATTTGGGACTCGCGCGGATTTCTAGTTTTATGGCCATAAAATTCCAAAAATATAATTTGGTCATGGAATGCCAAAACATATGTTTCCTAAGACTGTATTCGACGTCCCGAAAAAATTTTAGGCGATTCGGGTCCAGGGTCCCGGGCCCACGGCGGAAGGCGTGGGCTATAGCACACAAAAATTTGGGACTCGCGCGCAATTCCAGTTTTATGGCCGTAAAATGCCAAAAAATGTAATTTGGTCATGGAGGGGTGCTAAATATGGTTACTTAGGCCGTATTTAACATCCCGGAAAAATTTTAGGCGATCTGGATCCGGGGTCCCGGGACCACGGCGGAAGGCGTGGGCTATAGCACACTAAAATTTGGGACTCGCGCGGATTTCTAGTTTTATGGCCATAAAATGCCAAAAAATGTAATTTGGTCATGGAGGGGCGGTGAATATGGTTACTTAGGCCGTATTTGACATCCCGGAAAAATTTTAGGCGATCCGGATCCGGGGTCCCGGGACCACGGCGGAAGGCGTGGGCTATAGCACACGAAAATTTGGGACTCGCGCGGATTTCCAGTTTATGGCTGTAAAATGCCAAAAAATATAATTTGGTCATGGAATGCCAAAACATATGTTTCCTAAGACTGTATTCGACGTCCCGGAAAATTTTTAGGCGATTCGGGTCCGGGGTCCCGGGCCCACGGCGGAAGGCGTGGGCTATAGCACACAAAAAATTGGGACTCGCGCGGAATTCCAGTTTTATGGCCGTAAAATGCCAAAAAATGTAATTTGGTCATGGAGGGGCGGTGAATATGGTTCCTTAGACCGTATTCGACGTCCCGGAAAATTTTTAGGCGATTCGGGTCCGGGGTCCCGGGACCACTGCGGAAGGCGTGGGCTATAGCACACGAAAATTTGGGACTCGCGCGGATTTCTAGTTTTATGCCCGTAAAATGCCAAAAAATGTAATTTGGTCATGGAGGGGCGGTGAATATGGTTCCTTAGGCCGTATTTGACATCCCGGAAAAATTTTAGGCGATCCGGATCCGGGGTCCCGGGACCACGGCGGAAGGCGTGGGCTATAGCACACGAAAATTTGGGACTCGCGCGGAATTCCAGTTTTATGGCCGTAAAATGCCAAAAAATGTAATTTGGTCATGGAATGCCAAAACATATGTTTCCTTAGACCGTATTCGACGTCCCGGAAAATTTTTAGGCGATCCGGATCCGGGGTCCCGGGCCCACGGCAGAAGGCGTGGGCTATAGCACACAAAAAATTGGGACTCGCGCGGAATTCCAGTTATATGGCCGTAAAATGCCAAAAAATGTAATTTGTTCATGGAGGGGCGGTGAATATGGTTCCTTAGACCGTATTCGACATCCCGGAAAAATTTTAGGCGATCCGGATCCGGGGTCCCGGGACCACGGCGGAAGGCGTGGGCTATAGCACACGAAAAATTGGGACTCGCGCGGAATTCCAGTTTTATGGCCGTAAAATGCCAAAAAATGTAATTTGGTCATGGAATGCCAAAACATATGTTTCCTTAGACCGTATTCGACGTCCCGGAAAATTTTTAGGCGATCCGGATCCGGGGTCCCGGGCCCACGGCAGAAGGCGTGGGCTATAGCACACAAAAAATTGGGACTCGCGCGGATTTCCAGTTTATGGCCGTAAAATGCCAAAAAATGTAATTTGGTCATGGAATGCCAAAACATATGTTTCGTTAGACCGTATTCGACGTCCCAGATAATTTTTAGGCGATTCGGGTCCGAGGTCCCGGGCCCACGGCGGAAGGCGTGGGCTATAGCACACAAAAAATTGGGACTCGCGCGGAATTCCAGTTTTATGGCCGTAAAATGCCAAAAAATGTAATTTGGTCATGGAGGGGCGGTGAATATGGTTCCTTAGGCCGTATTTGACATCCCGGAAAAATTTTAGGCGATCCGGATCCGGGGTCCCGGGACCACGGCGGAAGGCGTGGGCTATAGCACACGAAAATTTGGGACTCGCGCGGATTTCTAGTTTTATGGCCATAAAATGCCAAAAAATATAATTTGGTCATGGAATGCCAAAACATATGTTTCCTAAGACTGTATTCGACGTCCCGAAAAAATTTTAGGCGATTCGGGTCCAGGGTCCCGGGCCCACGGCGGAAGGCGTGGGCTATAGCACACAAAAATTTGGGACTCGCGCGCAATTCCAGTTTTATGGCCGTAAAATGCCAAAAAATGTAATTTGGTCAGGGAGGGGCGGTGAATATGGTTCCTTAGGCCGTATTTGACATCCCGTAAAAATTTTAGGCGATCCGGATCCGGGGTCCCGGGACCACGGCGGAAGGTGTGGGCTATAGCACACGAAAATTTGGGACTCGCGCGGATTTCTAGTTTTATGGCCATAAAATTCCAAAAAATATAATTTGGTCATGGAATGCCAAAACATATGTTTCCTAAGACTGTATTCGACGTCCCGAAAAAATTTTAGGCGATTCGGGTCCAGGGTCCCGGGCCCACGGCGGAAGGCGTGGGCTATAGCACACGAAAATTTGGGACTCGCGCGGATTTCTAGTTTTATGGCCATAAAATTCCAAAAAATATAATTTGGTCATGGAATGCCAAAACATATGTTTCCTAAGACTGTATTCGACGTCCCGAAAAAATTTTAGGCGATTCGGGTCCAGGGTCCCGGGCCCACGGCGGAAGGCGTGGGCTATAGCACACGAAAATTTGGGACTCGCGCGCAATTCCAGTTTTATGGCCGTAAAATGCCAAAAAATGTAATTTGGTCATGGAGGGGTGCTAAATATGGTTACTTAGGCCGTATTTAACATCCCGGAAAAATTTTAGGCGATCTGGATCCGGGGTCCCGGGACCACGGCGGAAGGCGTGGGCTATAGCACACTAAAATTTGGGACTCGCGCGGATTTCTAGTTTTATGGCCATAAAATGCCAAAAAATGTAATTTGGTCATGGAGGGGCGGTGAATATGGTTACTTAGGCCGTATTTGACATCCCGGAAAAATTTTAGGCGATCCGGATCCGGGGTCCCGGGACCACGGCGGAAGGCGTGGGCTATAGCACACGAAAATTTGGGACTCGCGCGGATTTCCAGTTTATGGCTGTAAAATGCCAAAAAATATAATTTGGTCATGGAATGCCAAAACATATGTTTCCTAAGACTGTATTCGACGTCCCGGAAAATTTTTAGGCGATTCGGGTCCGGGGTCCCGGGCCCACGGCGGAAGGCGTGGGCTATAGCACACAAAAAATTGGGACTCGCGCGGAATTCCAGTTTTATGGCCGTAAAATGCCAAAAAATGTAATTTGGTCATGGAGGGGCGGTGAATATGGTTCCTTAGACCGTATTCGACGTCCCGGAAAATTTTTAGGCGATTCGGGTCCGGGGTCCCGGGACCACTGCGGAAGGCGTGGGCTATAGCACACGAAAATTTGGGACTCGCGCGGATTTCTAGTTTTATGCCCGTAAAATGCCAAAAAATGTAATTTGGTCATGGAGGGGCGGTGAATATGGTTCCTTAGGCCGTATTTGACATCCCGGAAAAATTTTAGGCGATCCGGATCCGGGGTCCCGGGACCACGGCGGAAGGCGTGGGCTATAGCACACGAAAATTTGGGACTCGCGCGGAATTCCAGTTTTATGGCCGTAAAATGCCAAAAAATGTAATTTGGTCATGGAATGCCAAAACATATGTTTCCTTAGACCGTATTCGACGTCCCGGAAAATTTTTAGGCGATCCGGATCCGGGGTCCCGGGCCCACGGCAGAAGGCGTGGGCTATAGCACACAAAAAATTGGGACTCGCGCGGAATTCCAGTTATATGGCCGTAAAATGCCAAAAAATGTAATTTGTTCATGGAGGGGCGGTGAATATGGTTCCTTAGACCGTATTCGACATCCCGGAAAAATTTTAGGCGATCCGGATCCGGGGTCCCGGGACCACGGCGGAAGGCGTGGGCTATAGCACACGAAAAATTGGGACTCGCGCGGAATTCCAGTTTTATGGCCGTAAAATGCCAAAAAATGTAATTTGGTCATGGAATGCCAAAACATATGTTTCCTTAGACCGTATTCGACGTCCCGGAAAATTTTTAGGCGATCCGGATCCGGGGTCCCGGGCCCACGGCAGAAGGCGTGGGCTATAGCACACAAAAAATTGGGACTCGCGCGGATTTCCAGTTTATGGCCGTAAAATGCCAAAAAATGTAATTTGGTCATGGAATGCCAAAACATATGTTTCGTTAGACCGTATTCGACGTCCCAGATAATTTTTAGGCGATTCGGGTCCGAGGTCCCGGGCCCACGGCGGAAGGCGTGGGCTATAGCACACAAAAAATTGGGACTCGCGCGGAATTCCAGTTTTATGGCCGTAAAATGCCAAAAAATGTAATTTGGTCATGGAGGGGCGGTGAATATGGTTCCTTAGGCCGTATTTGACATCCCGGAAAAATTTTAGGCGATCCGGATCCGGGGTCCCGGGACCACGGCGGAAGGCGTGGGCTATAGCACACGAAAATTTGGGACTCGCGCGGATTTCTAGTTTTATGGCCATAAAATGCCAAAAAATATAATTTGGTCATGGAATGCCAAAACATATGTTTCCTAAGACTGTATTCGACGTCCCGAAAAAATTTTAGGCGATTCGGGTCCAGGGTCCCGGGCCCACGGCGGAAGGCGTGGGCTATAGCACACAAAAATTTGGGACTCGCGCGCAATTCCAGTTTTATGGCCGTAAAATGCCAAAAAATGTAATTTGGTCAGGGAGGGGCGGTGAATATGGTTCCTTAGGCCGTATTTGACATCCCGTAAAAATTTTAGGCGATCCGGATCCGGGGTCCCGGGACCACGGCGGAAGGTGTGGGCTATAGCACACGAAAATTTGGGACTCGCGCGGATTTCTAGTTTTATGGCCATAAAATTCCAAAAAATATAATTTGGTCATGGAATGCCAAAACATATGTTTCCTAAGACTGTATTCGACGTCCCGAAAAAATTTTAGGCGATTCGGGTCCAGGGTCCCGGGCCCACGGCGGAAGGCGTGGGCTATAGCACACGAAAATTTGGGACTCGCGCGGATTTCTAGTTTTATGGCCATAAAATTCCAAAAATATAATTTGGTCATGGAATGCCAAAACATATGTTTCCTAAGACTGTATTCGACGTCCCGAAAAAATTTTAGGCGATTCGGGTCCAGGGTCCCGGGCCCACGGCGGAAGGCGTGGGCTATAGCACACAAAAATTTGGGACTCGCGCGCAATTCCAGTTTTATGGCCGTAAAATGCCAAAAAATGTAATTTGGTCATGGAGGGGTGCTAAATATGGTTACTTAGGCCGTATTTAACATCCCGGAAAAATTTTAGGCGATCTGGATCCGGGGTCCCGGGACCACGGCGGAAGGCGTGGGCTATAGCACACTAAAATTTGGGACTCGCGCGGATTTCTAGTTTTATGGCCATAAAATGCCAAAAAATGTAATTTGGTCATGGAGGGGCGGTGAATATGGTTACTTAGGCCGTATTTGACATCCCGGAAAAATTTTAGGCGATCCGGATCCGGGGTCCCGGGACCACGGCGGAAGGCGTGGGCTATAGCACACGAAAATTTGGGACTCGCGCGGATTTCCAGTTTATGGCTGTAAAATGCCAAAAAATATAATTTGGTCATGGAATGCCAAAACATATGTTTCCTAAGACTGTATTCGACGTCCCGGAAAATTTTTAGGCGATTCGGGTCCGGGGTCCCGGGCCCACGGCGGAAGGCGTGGGCTATAGCACACAAAAAATTGGGACTCGCGCGGAATTCCAGTTTTATGGCCGTAAAATGCCAAAAAATGTAATTTGGTCATGGAGGGGCGGTGAATATGGTTCCTTAGACCGTATTCGACGTCCCGGAAAATTTTTAGGCGATTCGGGTCCGGGGTCCCGGGCCCACGGCGGAAGGCGTGGGCTATAGCACACAAAAATTTGGGACTCGCGCGGAATACCAGTTTTATGGCCGTAAAATGCCAAAAAACGGAATTTGGTCATGGAGGAGCGGTTATTATGGTTCCTTAGGCCGTATTTGACATCCCGAAAAATTTTTAGGCGATCCGGATCCGGGTTTTCGGGACCACGGCGGAAGGTGTGGGCTATAGCACACGAAAATTTGGGACTCGCGCGGATTTCCAGTTTATGGCCGTAAAATGCCAAAAAATGTAATTTGGTCATGGAATGCCAAAACATATGTTTCCTTAGACCGTATTCGACGTCCCGGAAAATTTTTAGGCGATTCGGGTCCGGGGTCCCGGGCCCACGGCGGAAGGCGTGGGCTATAGCACACAAAAAATTGGGACTCGCGCGGAATTCCAGTTTTATGGCCGTAAAATGCCAAAAAATGTAATTTGGTCATGGAAGGGCGGTGAATATGGTTCCTTAGACCGTATTCGACGTCCCGGAAAATTTTTAGGCGATTCGGGTCCGGGGTCCCGGGACCACTGCGGAAGGCGTGGGCTATAGCACACGAAAATTTGGGACTCGCGCGGATTTCTAGTTTTATGCCCGTAAAATGCCAAAAAATGTAATTTGGTCATGGAGGGGCGGTGAATATGGTTCCTTAGGCCGTATTTGACATCCCGGAAAAATTTTAGGCGATCCGGATCCGGGGTCCCGGGACCACGGCGGAAGGCGTGGGCTATAGCACACGAAAATTTGGGACTCGCGCGGATTTCCAGTTTATGGCCGTAAAATGCCAAAAAATGTAATTTGGTCATGGAATGCCAAAACATATGTTTCCTTAAACTGTATTCGACGTCCCGAAAAAATTTTAGGCGATTCGGGTCCGGGGTCCCGAGCCCACGGCGAAAGGCGTGGGCTATAGCACACAAAAATTAGGGACTCGGGCAGAATTCCAGTTTTATGGCCGTAAAATGCCAAAAAATGTAATTTGGTCATAGAGGGGTGCTAAATATGGTTACTTAGGCCGTATTTAACATCCCGGAAAAATTTTAGGCGATCTGGATCCGGGGTCCCGGGACCACGGCGGAAGGCGTGGGCTATAGCACACTAAAATTTGGGACTCGCGCGGATTTCTAGTTTTATGGCCATAAAATGCCAAAAAATGTAATTTGGTCATGGAGGGGCGGTGAATATGGTTACTTAGGCCGTATTTGACATCCCGGAAAAATTTTAGGCGATCCGGATCCGGGGTCCCGGGACCACGGCGGAAGGCGTGGGCTATAGCACACGAAAATTTGGGACTCGCGCGGAATACCAGTTTTATGGCCGTAAAATGCCAAAAAATGGAATTTGGTCATGGAGGGGCGGTGAATATGGTTCCTTAGGCCGTATTTGACATCCCGGAAAAATTTTAGGCGATCCGGATCCGGGGTCCCGGGACCACGGCGGAAGGCGTGGGCTATAGCACACGAAAATTTGGGACTCGCGCGGATTTCCAGTTTATGGCCGTAAAATGCCAAAAAATGTAATTTGGTCATGGAATGCCAAAACATATGTTTCCTTAGACTGTATTCGACGTCCCGAAAAAATTTTAGGCGATTCGGGTCCGGGGTCCGGGGTCCCGGGCCCACGGCGAAAGGCGTGGGCTATAGCACACAAAAATTAGGGACTCGGGCGGAATTCCAGTTTTATGGCCGTAAAATGCCAAAAAATGGAATTTGGTCATGGAGGGGCGGTGAATATGGTTCCTTAGGCCGTATTTGACATCCCGGAAAAATTTTAGGCGATCCGGATCCGGGGTCCCGGGACCACGGCGGAAGGCGTGGGCTATAGCACACGAAAATTTGGGACTCGCGCGGATTTCCAGTTTATGGCCGTAAAATGCCAAAAAATGTAATTTGGTCATGTAATGCCAAAACATATGTTTCCTTAGACTGTATTCGACGTCCCGAAAAAATTTTAGGCGATTCGGGTCCGGGGTCCGGGGTCCCGGGCCCACGGCGAAAGGCGTGGGCTATAGCACACAAAAATTAGGGACTCGGGCGGAATTCCAGTTTTATGGCCGTAAAATGCCAAAAAATGTAATTTGGTCATAGAGGGGTGCTAAATATGGTTACTTAGGCCGTATTTGACATCCCTGAAAAATTTTAGGCGATCTGGATCCGGGGTCCCGGGACCACGGCGGAAGGCGTGGGCTATAGCACACTAAAATTTGGGATTCGCGCGGATTTCTAGTTTTATGGCCATAAAATGCCAAAAAATGTAATTTGGTCATGGAGGGGCGGTGAATATGGTTCCTTAGGCCGTATTTGACATCCCGGAAAAATTTTAGGCGATCTGGATCCGGGGTCCCGGGACCACGGCGGAAGGCGTGGGCTATAGCACACTAAAATTTGGGACTCGCGCGGATTTCTAGTTTTATGGCCATAAAATGCCAAAAAATGTAATTTGGTCATGGAGGGGCGGTGAATATGGTTACTTAGGCCGTATTTGACATCCCGGAAAAATTTTAGGCGATCCGGATCCGGGGTCCCGGGACCACGGCGGAAGGCGTGGGCTATAGCACACGAAAATTTGGGACTCGCGCGGAATACCAGTTTTATGGCCGTAAAATGCCAAAAAATGGAATTTGGTCATGGAGGGGCGGTGAATATGGTTCCTTAGGCTGTATTTGACATCCCGGAAAAATTTTAGGCGATCCGGATCCGGGGTCCCGGGACCACGGCGGAAGGCGTGGGCTATAGCACACGAAAATTTGGGACTCGCGCGGATTTCCAGTTTATGGCCGTAAAATGCCAAAAAATGTAATTTGGTCATGGAATGCCAAAACATATGTTTCCTTAGACTGTATTCGACGTCCCGAAAAAATTTTAGGCGATTCGGGTCCGGGGTCCGGGGTCCCGGGCCCACGGCGAAAGGCGTGGGCTATAGCACACAAAAATTAGGGACTCGGGCGGAATTCCAGTTTTATGGCCGTAAAATGCCAAAAAATGTAATTTGGTCATAGAGGGGTGCTAAATATGGTTACTTAGGCCGTATTTGACATCCCGGAAAAATTTTAGGCGATCTGGATCCGGGGTCCCGGGACCACGGCGGAAGGCGTGGGCTATAGCACACTAAAATTTGGGATTCGCGCGGATTTCTAGTTTTATGGCCATAAAATGCCAAAAAATTTAATTTGGTCATGGAGGGGCGGTGAATATGGTTCCTTAGGCCGTATTTGACATCCCGGAAAAATTTTAGGCGATCCGGATCCGGGGTCCCGGGACCACGGCGGAAGGCGTGGGCTATAGCACACGAAAATTTGGGACTCGCGCGGAATACCAGTTTTATGGCCGTAAAATGCCAAAAAATGTAATTTGGTCATAGAGGGGTGCTAAATATGGTTACTTAGGCCGTATTTGACATCCCGGAAAAATTTTAGGCGATCTGGATCCGGGGTCCCGGGACCACGGCGGAAGGCGTGGGCTATAGCACACTAAAATTTGGGACTCGCGCGGATTTCTAGTTTTATGGCCATAAAATGCCAAAAAATGTAATTTGGTCATGGAGGGGCGGTGAATATGGTTACTTAGGCCGTATTTGACATCCCGGAAAAATTTTAGGCGATCCGGATCCGGGGTCCCGGGACCACGGCGGAAGGCGTGGGCTATAGCACACGAAAATTTGGGACTCGCGCGGAATACCAGTTTTATGGCCGTAAAATGCCAAAAAATGGAATTTGGTCATGGAGGGGCGGTGAATATGGTTCCTTAGGCCGTATTTGACATCCCGGAAAAATTTTAGGCGATCCGGATCCGGGGTCCCGGGACCACGGCGGAAGGCGTGGGCTATAGCACACGAAAATTTGGGACTCGCGCGGATTTCCAGTTTATGGCCGTAAAATGCCAAAAAATGTAATTTGGTCATGGAATGCCAAAACATATGTTTCCTTAGACTGTATTCGACGTCCCGAAAAAATTTTAGGCGATTCGGGTCCGGGGTCCGGGGTCCCGGGCCCACGGCGAAAGGCGTGGGCTATAGCACACAAAAATTAGGGACTCGGGCGGAATTCCAGTTTTATGGCCGTAAAATGCCAAAAAATGGAATTTGGTCATGGAGGGGCGGTGAATATGGTTCCTTAGGCCGTATTTGACATCCCGGAAAAATTTTAGGCGATCCGGATCCGGGGTCCCGGGACCACGGCGGAAGGCGTGGGCTATAGCACACGAAAATTTGGGACTCGCGCGGATTTCCAGTTTATGGCCGTAAAATGCCAAAAAATGTAATTTGGTCATGTAATGCCAAAACATATGTTTCCTTAGACTGTATTCGACGTCCCGAAAAAATTTTAGGCGATTCGGGTCCGGGGTCCGGGGTCCCGGGCCCACGGCGAAAGGCGTGGGCTATAGCACACAAAAATTAGGGACTCGGGCGGAATTCCAGTTTTATGGCCGTAAAATGCCAAAAAATGTAATTTGGTCATAGAGGGGTGCTAAATATGGTTACTTAGGCCGTATTTGACATCCCTGAAAAATTTTAGGCGATCTGGATCCGGGGTCCCGGGACCACGGCGGAAGGCGTGGGCTATAGCACACTAAAATTTGGGATTCGCGCGGATTTCTAGTTTTATGGCCATAAAATGCCAAAAAATGTAATTTGGTCATGGAGGGGCGGTGAATATGGTTCCTTAGGCCGTATTTGACATCCCGGAAAAATTTTAGGCGATCTGGATCCGGGGTCCCGGGACCACGGCGGAAGGCGTGGGCTATAGCACACTAAAATTTGGGACTCGCGCGGATTTCTAGTTTTATGGCCATAAAATGCCAAAAAATGTAATTTGGTCATGGAGGGGCGGTGAATATGGTTACTTAGGCCGTATTTGACATCCCGGAAAAATTTTAGGCGATCCGGATCCGGGGTCCCGGGACCACGGCGGAAGGCGTGGGCTATAGCACACGAAAATTTGGGACTCGCGCGGAATACCAGTTTTATGGCCGTAAAATGCCAAAAAATGGAATTTGGTCATGGAGGGGCGGTGAATATGGTTCCTTAGGCTGTATTTGACATCCCGGAAAAATTTTAGGCGATCCGGATCCGGGGTCCCGGGACCACGGCGGAAGGCGTGGGCTATAGCACACGAAAATTTGGGACTCGCGCGGATTTCCAGTTTATGGCCGTAAAATGCCAAAAAATGTAATTTGGTCATGGAATGCCAAAACATATGTTTCCTTAGACTGTATTCGACGTCCCGAAAAAATTTTAGGCGATTCGGGTCCGGGGTCCGGGGTCCCGGGCCCACGGCGAAAGGCGTGGGCTATAGCACACAAAAATTAGGGACTCGGGCGGAATTCCAGTTTTATGGCCGTAAAATGCCAAAAAATGTAATTTGGTCATAGAGGGGTGCTAAATATGGTTACTTAGGCCGTATTTGACATCCCGGAAAAATTTTAGGCGATCTGGATCCGGGGTCCCGGGACCACGGCGGAAGGCGTGGGCTATAGCACACTAAAATTTGGGATTCGCGCGGATTTCTAGTTTTATGGCCATAAAATGCCAAAAAATTTAATTTGGTCATGGAGGGGCGGTGAATATGGTTCCTTAGGCCGTATTTGACATCCCGGAAAAATTTTAGGCGATCCGGATCCGGGGTCCCGGGACCACGGCGGAAGGCGTGGGCTATAGCACACGAAAATTTGGGACTCGCGCGGAATACCAGTTTTATGGCCGTAAAATGCCAAAAAATGTAATTTGGTCATAGAGGGGTGCTAAATATGGTTACTTAGGCCGTATTTGACATCCCGGAAAAATTTTAGGCGATCTGGATCCGGGGTCCCGGGACCACGGCGGAAGGCGTGGGCTATAGCACACTAAAATTTGGGATTCGCGCGGATTTCTAGTTTTATGGCCATAAAATGCCAAAAAATGTAATTTGGTCATGGAGGGGCAGTGAATATGGTTCCTTAGGTCGTATTTGACATCCCGGAAAAATTTTAGGCGATCTGGATCCGGGGTCCCGGGACCACGGCGGAAGGCGTGGGCTATAGCACACGAAAATTTGGGACTCGCGCGGAATACCAGTTTTATGGCCGTAAAATGCCAAAAAATGAAATTTGGTCATGGAGGGGCGGTGAATATGGTTCCTTAGGCCGTATTTGACATCCCGGAAAAATTTTAGGCGATCCGGATCCGGGGTCCCGGGACCACGGCGGAAGGCGTGGGCTATAGCACACGAAAATTTGGGACTCGCGCGGATTTCCAGTTTATGGCCGTAAAATGCCAAAAAATGTAATTTGGTCATGGAATGCCAAAACATATGTTTCCTTAGACCGTATTCGACGTCCCGGAAAATTTTTAGGCGATTCGGGTCCGGGGTCCCGGGCCCACGGCGGAAGGCGTGGGCTATAGCACACAAAAAATTGGGACTCGCGCGGAATTCCAGTTTTATGGCCGTAAAATGCCAAAAAATGTAATTTGGTCATAGAGGGGTGCTAAATATGGTTACTTAGGCCGTATTTGACATCCCGGAAAAATTTTAGGCGATCTGGATCCGGGGTCCCGGGACCACGGCGGAAGGCGTGGGCTATAGCACACTAAAATTTGGGATTCGCGCGGATTTCTAGTTTTATGGCCATAAAATGCCAAAAAATTTAATTTGGTCATGGAGGGGCGGTGAATATGGTTCCTTAGGCCGTATTTGACATCCCGGAAAAATTTTAGGCGATCCGGATCCGGGGTCCCGGGACCACGGCGGAAGGCGTGGGCTATAGCACACGAAAATTTGGGACTCGCGCGGAATACCAGTTTTATGGCCGTAAAATGCCAAAAAATGTAATTTGGTCATAGAGGGGTGCTAAATATGGTTACTTAGGCCGTATTTGACATCCCGGAAAAATTTTAGGCGATCTGGATCCGGGGTCCCGGGACCACGGCGGAAGGCGTGGGCTATAGCACACTAAAATTTGGGATTCGCGCGGATTTCTAGTTTTATGGCCATAAAATGCCAAAAAATGTAATTTGGTCATGGAGGGGCAGTGAATATGGTTCCTTAGGTCGTATTTGACATCCCGGAAAAATTTTAGGCGATCTGGATCCGGGGTCCCGGGACCACGGCGGAAGGCGTGGGCTATAGCACACGAAAATTTGGGACTCGCGCGGAATACCAGTTTTATGGCCGTAAAATGCCAAAAAATGAAATTTGGTCATGGAGGGGCGGTGAATATGGTTCCTTAGGCCGTATTTGACATCCCGGAAAAATTTTAGGCGATCCGGATCCGGGGTCCCGGGACCACGGCGGAAGGCGTGGGCTATAGCACACGAAAATTTGGGACTCGCGCGGATTTCCAGTTTATGGCCGTAAAATGCCAAAAAATGTAATTTGGTCATGGAATGCCAAAACATATGTTTCCTTAGACCGTATTCGACGTCCCGGAAAATTTTTAGGCGATTCGGGTCCGGGGTCCCGGGCCCACGGCGGAAGGCGTGGGCTATAGCACACAAAAAATTGGGACTCGCGCGGAATTCCAGTTTTATGGCCGTAAAATGCCAAAAAATGTAATTTGGTCATGGAATGCCAAAACATATGTTTCCTTAGACTGTATTCGACGTCCCGAAAAAATTTTAGGCGATTCGGGTCCGGGGTCCGGGGTCCCGGGCCCACGGCGAAAGGCGTGGGCTATAGCACACAAAAATTAGGGACTCGGGCGGAATTCCAGTTTTATGGCCGTAAAATGCCAAAAAATGTAATTTGGTCATAGAGGGGTGCTAAATATGGTTACTTAGGCCGTATTTGACATCCCGGAAAAATTTTAGGCGATCTGGATCCGGGGTCCCGGGACCACGGCGGAAGGCGTGGGCTATAGCACACTAAAATTTGGGATTCGCGCGGATTTCTAGTTTTATGGCCATAAAATGCCAAAAAATTTAATTTGGTCATGGAGGGGCGGTGAATATGGTTCCTTAGGCCGTATTTGACATCCCGGAAAAATTTTAGGCGATCCGGATCCGGGGTCCCGGGACCACGGCGGAAGGCGTGGGCTATAGCACACGAAAATTTGGGACTCGCGCGGAATACCAGTTTTATGGCCGTAAAATGCCAAAAAATGTAATTTGGTCATAGAGGGGTGCTAAATATGGTTACTTAGGCCGTATTTGACATCCCGGAAAAATTTTAGGCGATCTGGATCCGGGGTCCCGGGACCACGGCGGAAGGCGTGGGCTATAGCACACTAAAATTTGGGATTCGCGCGGATTTCTAGTTTTATGGCCATAAAATGCCAAAAAATGTAATTTGGTCATGGAGGGGCGGTGAATATGGTTCCTTAGGCCGTATTTGACATCCCGGAAAAATTTTAGGCGATCTGGATCCGGGGTCCCGGGACCACGGCGGAAGGCGTGGGCTATAGCACACGAAAATTTGGGACTCGCGCGGAATACCAGTTTTATGGCCGTAAAATGCCAAAAAATGAAATTTGGTCATGGAGGGGCGGTGAATATGGTTCCTTAGGCCGTATTTGACATCCCGGAAAAATTTTAGGCGATCCGGATCCGGGGTCCCGGGACCACGGCGGAAGGCGTGGGCTATAGCACACGAAAATTTGGGACTCGCGCGGATTTCCAGTTTATGGCCGTAAAATGCCAAAAAATGTAATTTGGTCATGGAATGCCAAAACATATGTTTCCTTAGACCGTATTCGACGTCCCGGAAAATTTTTAGGCGATTCGGGTCCGGGGTCCCGGGCCCACGGCGGAAGGCGTGGGCTATAGCACACAAAAAATTGGGACTCGCGCGGAATTCCAGTTTTATGGCCGTAAAATGCCAAAAAATGTAATTTGGTCATGGAGGGGCGGTGAATATGGTTCCTTAGGCCGTATTTGACATCCCGGAAAAATTTTAGGCGATCCGGATCCGGGGTCCCGGGACCACGGCGGAAGGCGTGGGCTATAGCACACGAAAATTTGGGACTCGCGCGGATTTCCAGTTTATGGCCGTAAAATGCCAAAAAAGGTAATTTGGTCATGGAATGCCAAAACATATGTTTCCTTAGACTGTATTCGACGTCCCGAAAAAATTTTAGGCGATTCGGGTCCGGGGTTCCGGGCCCACGGCGAAAGGCGTGGGCTATAGCACACAAAAATTAGGGACTCGCGCGGATTTCCAGTTTATGGCCGTAAAATGCCAAAAAATGTAATTTGGTCATGGAATGCCAAAACTTATGTTTCCTTAGACTGTATTCGACGTCCCGAAAAAATTTTAGGCGATTCGGGTCCGGGGTCCGGGGTCCCGGGCCCACGGCGAAAGGCGTGGGCTATAGCACACAAAAATTAGGGACTCGGGCGGAATTCCAGTTTTATGGCCGTAAAATGCCAAAAAATGGAATTTGGTCATGGAGGGGCGGTGAATATGGTTCCTTAGGCCGTATTTGACATCCCGGAAAAATTTTAGGCGATCCGGATCCGGGGTCCCGGGACCACGGCGGAAGGCGTGGGCTATAGCACACGAAAATTTGGGACTCGCGCGGAATACAAGTTTTATGGCCGTAAAATGCCAAAAAATGAAATTTGGTCATGGAGGGGCGGTGAATATGGTTCCTTAGGCCGTATTTGACATCCCGGAAAAATTTTAGGCGATCCGGATCCGGGGTCCCGGGACCACGGCGGAAGGCGTGGGCTATAGCACACGAAAATTTGGGACTCGCGCGGATTTCCAGTTTATGGCCGTAAAATGCCAAAAAATGTAATTTGGTCATGGAATGCCAAAACATATGTTTCCTTAGACCGTATTCGACGTCCCGGAAAATTTTTAGGCGATTCGGGTCCGGGGTCCCGGGCCCACGGCGGAAGGCGTGGGCTATAGCACACAAAAAATTGGGACTCGCGCGGAATTCCAGTTTTATGGCCGTAAAATGCCAAAAAATGTAATTTGGTCATGGAGGGGCGGTGAATATGGTTCCTTAGGCCGTATTTGACATCCCGGAAAAATTTTAGGCGATCCGGATCCGGGGTCCCGGGACCACGGCGGAAGGCGTGGGCTATAGCACACGAAAATTTGGGACTCGCGCGGATTTCCAGTTTATGGCCGTAAAATGCCAAAAAAGGTAATTTGGTCATGGAATGCCAAAACATATGTTTCCTTAGACTGTATTCGACGTCCCGAAAAAATTTTAGGCGATTCGGGTCCGGGGTTCCGGGCCCACGGCGAAAGGCGTGGGCTATAGCACACAAAAATTAGGGACTCGCGCGGATTTCCAGTTTATGGCCGTAAAATGCCAAAAAATGTAATTTGGTCATGGAATGCCAAAACTTATGTTTCCTTAGACTGTATTCGACGTCCCGAAAAAATTTTAGGCGATTCGGGTCCGGGGTCCGGGGTCCCGGGCCCACGGCGAAAGGCGTGGGCTATAGCACACAAAAATTAGGGACTCGGGCGGAATTCCAGTTTTATGGCCGTAAAATGCCAAAAAATGGAATTTGGTCATGGAGGGGCGGTGAATATGGTTCCTTAGGCCGTATTTGACATCCCGGAAAAATTTTAGGCGATCCGGATCCGGGGTCCCGGGACCACGGCGGAAGGCGTGGGCTATAGCACACGAAAATTTGGGACTCGCGCGGATTTCCAGTTTATGGCCGTAAAATGCCAAAAAATGTAATTTGGTCATGGAATGCCAAAACATATGTTTCCTTAGACCGTATTCTACGTCCCGGAAAATTTTTAGGCGATTCGGGTCCGGGGTCCCGGGCCCACGGCGGAAGGCGTGGGCTATAGCACACAAAAAATTGGGACTCGCGCGGAATTCCAGTTTTATGGCCGTAAAATGCCAAAAAATGTAATTTGGTCATGGAATGCCAAAACTTATGTTTCCTTAGACTGTATTCGACGTCCCGAAAAAATTTTAGGCGATTCGGGTCCGGGGTCCGGGGTCCCGGGCCCACGGCGAAAGGCGTGGGCTATAGCACACAAAAATTAGGGACTCGGGCGGAATTCCAGTTTTATGGCCGTAAAATGCCAAAAAATGGAATTTGGTCATGGAGGGGCGGTGAATATGGTTCCTTAGGCCGTATTTGACATCCCGGAAAAATTTTAGGCGATCCGGATCCGGGGTCCCGGGACCACGGCGGAAGGCGTGGGCTATAGCACACGAAAATTTGGGACTCGCGCGGATTTCCAGTTTATGGCCGTAAAATGCCAAAAAATGTAATTTGGTCATGGAATGCCAAAACATATGTTTCCTTAGACCGTATTCGACGTCCCGGAAAATTTTTAGGCGATTCGGGTCCGGGGTCCCGGGCCCACGGCGGAAGGCGTGGGCTATAGCACACAAAAAATTGGGACTCGCGCGGAATTCCAGTTTTATGGCCGTAAAATGCCAAAAAATGTAATTTGGTCATGGAGGGGCGGTGAATATGGTTCCTTAGGCCGTATTTGACATCCCGGAAAAATTTTAGGCGATCCGGATCCGGGGTCCCGGGACCACGGCGGAAGGCGTGGGCTATAGCACACGAAAATTTGGGACTCGCGCGGATTTCCAGTTTATGGCCGTAAAATGCCAAAAAATGTAATTTGGTCATGGAATGCCAAAACATATGTTTCCTTAGACTGTATTCGACGTCCCGAAAAAATTTTAGGCGATTCGGGTCCGGGGTCCCGGGCCCACGGCGAAAGGCGTGGGCTATAGCACACAAAAATTAGGGACTCGCGCGGATTTCCAGTTTATGGCCGTAAAATGCCAAAAAATGTAATTTGGTCATGGAATGCCAAAACATATGTTTCCTTAGACTGTATTCGACGTCCCGAAAAAATTTTAGGCGATTCGGGTCCGGGGTCCGGGGTCCCGGGCCCACGGCGAAAGGCGTGGGCTATAGCACACAAAAATTAGGGACTCGGGCGGAATTCCAGTTTTATGGCCGTAAAATGCCAAAAAATGGAATTTGGTCATGGAGGGGCGGTGAATATGGTTCCTTAGGCCGTATTTGACATCCCGGAAAATTTTTAGGCGATCCGGATCCGGGGTCCCGGGACCACGGCGGAAGGCGTGGGCTATAGCACACGAAAATTTGGGACTCGCGCGGATTTCCAGTTTATGGCCGTAAAATGCCAAAAAATGTAATTTGGTCATGTAATGCCAAAACATATGTTTCCTTAGACTGTATTCGACGTCCCGAAAAAATTTTAGGCGATTCGGGTCCGGGGTCCGGGGTCCCGGGCCCACGGCGAAAGGCGTGGGCTATAGCACACAAAAATTAGGGACTCGGGCGGAATTCCAGTTTTATGGCCGTAAAATGCCAAAAAATGTAATTTGGTCATAGAGGGGTGCTAAATATGGTTACTTAGGCCGTATTTGACATCCCGGAAAAATTTTAGGCGATCTGGATCCGGGGTCCCGGGACCACGGCGGAAGGCGTGGGCTATAGCACACTAAAATTTGGGATTCGCGCGGATTTCTAGTTTTATGGCCATAAAATGCCAAAAAATGTAATTTGGTCATGGAGGGGCGGTGAATATGGTTCCTTAGGCCGTATTTGACATCCCGGAAAAATTTTAGGCGATCCGGATCCGGGGTCCCGGGACCACGGCGGAAGGCGTGGGCTATAGCACACGAAAATTTGGGACTCGCGCGGATTTCTAGTTTTATGGCCGTAAAATGCCAAAAAATATAATTTGGTCATGGAATGCCAAAACATATGTTTCCTAAGACTGTATTCGACGTCCCGAAAAAATTTTAGGCGATTCGGGTCCAGGGTCCCGGGCCCACGGCGGAAGGCGTGGGCTATAGCACACAAAAATTTGGGACTCGCGTGCAATTCCAGTTTTATGGCCGTAAAATGCCAAAAAATGTAATTTGGTCATGGAGGGGCGGTGAATATGGTTCCTTAGGCCGTATTTGACATCCCGGAAAAATTTTAGGCGATCCGGATCCGGGGTCCCGGGACCACGGCGGAAGGCGTGGGCTATAGCACACGAAAATTTGGGACTCGCGCGGATTTCCAGTTTATGGCCGTAAAATGCCAAAAAATGTAATTTGGTCATGGAATGCCAAAACATATGTTTCCTTAGACTGTATTCGACGTCCCGAAAAAATTTTAGGCGATTCGGGTCCGGGGTCCGGGGTCCCGGGCCCACGGCGAAAGGCGTGGGCTATAGCACACAAAAATTAGGGACTCGGGCGGAATTCTAGTTTTATGGCCGTAAAATGCCAAAAAATGGAATTTGGTCATGGAGGGGCGGTGAATATGGTTCCTTAGGCCGTATTTGACATCCCGGAAAATTTTTAGGCGATCCGGATCCGGGGTCCCGGGACCACGGCGGAAGGCGTGGGCTATAGCACACGAAAATTTGGGACTCGCGCGGATTTCCAGTTTATGGCCGTAAAATGCCAAAAAATGTAATTTGGTCATGTAATGCCAAAACATATGTTTCCTTAGACTGTATTCGACGTCCCGAAAAAATTTTAGGCGATTCGGGTCCGGGGTCCGGGGTCCCGGGCCCACGGCGAAAGGCGTGGGCTATAGCACACAAAAATTAGGGACTCGGGCGGAATTCCAGTTTTATGGCCGTAAAATGCCAAAAAATGTAATTTGGTCATAGAGGGGTGCTAAATATGGTTACTTAGGCCGTATTTGACATCCCGGAAAAATTTTAGGCGATCTGGATCCGGGGTCCCGGGACCACGGCGGAAGGCGTGGGCTATAGCACACTAAAATTTGGGATTCGCGCGGATTTCTAGTTTTATGGCCATAAAATGCCAAAAAATGTAATTTGGTCATGGAGGGGCGGTGAATATGGTTCCTTAGGCCGTATTTGACATCCCGGAAAAATTTTAGGCGATCCGGATCCGGGGTCCCGGGACCACGGCGGAAGGCGTGGGCTATAGCACACGAAAATTTGGGACTCGCGCGGATTTCTAGTTTTATGGCCGTAAAATGCCAAAAAATATAATTTGGTCATGGAATGCCAAAACATATGTTTCCTAAGACTGTATTCGACGTCCCGAAAAAATTTTAGGCGATTCGGGTCCAGGGTCCCGGGCCCACGGCGGAAGGCGTGGGCTATAGCACACAAAAATTTGGGACTCGCGTGCAATTCCAGTTTTATGGCCGTAAAATGCCAAAAAATGTAATTTGGTCATGGAGGGGCGGTGAATATGGTTCCTTAGGCCGTATTTGACATCCCGGAAAAATTTTAGGCGATCCGGATCCGGGGTCCCGGGACCACGGCGGAAGGCGTGGGCTATAGCACACGAAAATTTGGGACTCGCGCGGATTTCCAGTTTATGGCCGTAAAATGCCAAAAAATGTAATTTGGTCATGGAATGCCAAAACATATGTTTCCTTAGACTGTATTCGACGTCCCGAAAAAATTTTAGGCGATTCGGGTCCGGGGTCCCGGGCCCACGGCGAAAGGCGTGGGCTATAGCACACAAAAATTAGGGACTCGGGCGGAATTCCAGTTTTATGGCCGTAAAATGCCAAAAAATGTAATTTTGTCATAGAGGGGTGCTAAATATGGTTACTTAAGCCGTATTTGACATCCCGGAAAAATTTTAGGCGATCTGGATCCGGGGTCCCGGGACCACGGCGGAAGGCGTGAGCTATAGCACACTAAAATTTGGGATTCGCGCGGATTTCTAGTTTTATGGCCATAAAATGCCAAAAAATGTAATTTGGTCATGGAGGGGCGGTGAATATGGTTCCTTAGGCCGTATTTGACATCCCGGAAAAATTTTAGGCGATCCGGATCCGGGGTCCCGGGACCACGGCGGAAGGCGTGGGCTATAGCACACGAAAATTTGGGACTCGCGCGGAATACCAGTTTTATGGCCGTAAAATGCCAAAAAATGGAATTTGGTCATGGAGGGGCAGTGAATATGGTTCCTTAGGCCGTATTTGACATCCCGGAAAAATTTTAGGCGATCCGGATCCGGGGTCCCGGGACCACGGCGGAAGGCGTGGGCTATAGCACACGAAAATTTGGGACTCGCGCGGATTTCCAGTTTATGGCCGTAAAATGCCAAAAAATGTAATTTGGTCATGGAATGCCAAAACATATGTTTCCTTAGACCGTATTCGACGTCCCGGAAAATTTTTAGGCGATTCGGGTCCGGGGTCCCGGGCCCACGGCGGAAGGCGTGGGCTATAGCACACAAAAAATTGGGACTCGCGCGGAATTCCAGTTTTATGGCCGTAAAATGCCAAAAAATGTAATTTGGTCATGGAGGGGCGGTGAATATGGTTCCTTAGGCCGTATTTGACATCCCGAAAAAATTTTAGGCGATCCGGATCCGGGGTCCCGGGACCACGGCGGAAGGCGTGGGCTATAGCACACGAAAATTTGGGACTCGCGCGGATTTCTAGTTTTATGGCCGTAAAATGCCAAAAAATATAATTTGGTCATGGAATGCCAAAACATATGTTTCCTAAGACTGTATTCGACATCCCGAAAAAATTTTAGGCGATTCGGGTCCAGGGTCCCGGGCCCACGGCGGAAGGCGTGGGCTATAGCACACAAAAATTTGGGACTCGCGCGGAATACAAGTTTTATGGCCGTAAAATGCCAAAAAATGAAATTTGGTCATGGAGGGGCGGTGAATATGGTTCCTTAGGCCGTATTTGACATCCCGGAAAAATTTTAGGCGATCCGGATCCGGGGTCCCGGGACCACGGCGGAAGGCGTGAGCTATAGCACACTAAAATTTGGGATTCGCGCGGATTTCTAGTTTTATGGCCATAAAATGCCAAAAAATGTAATTTGGTCATGGAGGGGCGGTGAATATGGTTCCTTAGGCCGTATTTGACATCCCGGAAAAATTTTAGGCGATCCGGATCCGGGGTCCCGGGACCACGGCGGAAGGCGTGGGCTATAGCACACGAAAATTTGGGACTCGCGCGGAATACAAGTTTTATGGCCGTAAAATGCCAAAAAATGAAATTTGGTCATGGAGGGGCGGTGAATATGGTTCCTTAGGCCGTATTTGACATCCCGGAAAAATTTTAGGCGATCCGGATCCGGGGTCCCGGGACCACGGCGGAAGGCGTGGGCTATAGCACACGAAAATTTGGGACTCGCGCGGATTTCCAGTTTATGGCCGTAAAATGCCAAAAAATGTAATTTGGTCATGGAATGCCAAAACATATGTTTCCTTAGACCGTATTCGACGTCCCGGAAAATTTTTAGGCGATTCGGGTCCGGGGTCCCGGGCCCACGGCGGAAGGCGTGGGCTATAGCACACAAAAAATTGGGACTCGCGCGGAATTCCAGTTTTATGGCCGTAAAATGCCAAAAAATGTAATTTGGTCATGGAGGGGCGGTGAATATGGTTCCTTAGGCCGTATTTGACATCCCGGAAAAATTTTAGGCGATCCGGATCCGGGGTCCCGGGACCACGGCGGAAGGCGTGGGCTATAGCACACGAAAATTTGGGACTCGCGCGGATTTCCAGTTTATGGCCGTAAAATGCCAAAAAAGGTAATTTGGTCATGGAATGCCAAAACATATGTTTCCTTAGACTGTATTCGACGTCCCGAAAAAATTTTAGGCGATTCGGGTCCGGGGTTCCGGGCCCACGGCGAAAGGCGTGGGCTATAGCACACAAAAATTAGGGACTCGCGCGGATTTCCAGTTTATGGCCGTAAAATGCCAAAAAATGTAATTTGGTCATGGAATGCCAAAACTTATGTTTCCTTAGACTGTATTCGACGTCCCGAAAAAATTTTAGGCGATTCGGGTCCGGGGTCCGGGGTCCCGGGCCCACGGCGAAAGGCGTGGGCTATAGCACACAAAAATTAGGGACTCGGGCGGAATTCCAGTTTTATGGCCGTAAAATGCCAAAAAATGGAATTTGGTCATGGAGGGGCGGTGAATATGGTTCCTTAGGCCGTATTTGACATCCCGGAAAAATTTTAGGCGATCCGGATCCGGGGTCCCGGGACCACGGCGGAAGGCGTGGGCTATAGCACACGAAAATTTGGGACTCGCGCGGATTTCCAGTTTATGGCCGTAAAATGCCAAAAAATGTAATTTGGTCATGGAATGCCAAAACATATGTTTCCTTAGACCGTATTCTACGTCCCGGAAAATTTTTAGGCGATTCGGGTCCGGGGTCCCGGGCCCACGGCGGAAGGCGTGGGCTATAGCACACAAAAAATTGGGACTCGCGCGGAATTCCAGTTTTATGGCCGTAAAATGCCAAAAAATGTAATTTGGTCATGGAATGCCAAAACTTATGTTTCCTTAGACTGTATTCGACGTCCCGAAAAAATTTTAGGCGATTCGGGTCCGGGGTCCGGGGTCCCGGGCCCACGGCGAAAGGCGTGGGCTATAGCACACAAAAATTAGGGACTCGGGCGGAATTCCAGTTTTATGGCCGTAAAATGCCAAAAAATGGAATTTGGTCATGGAGGGGCGGTGAATATGGTTCCTTAGGCCGTATTTGACATCCCGGAAAAATTTTAGGCGATCCGGATCCGGGGTCCCGGGACCACGGCGGAAGGCGTGGGCTATAGCACACGAAAATTTGGGACTCGCGCGGATTTCCAGTTTATGGCCGTAAAATGCCAAAAAATGTAATTTGGTCATGGAATGCCAAAACATATGTTTCCTTAGACCGTATTCGACGTCCCGGAAAATTTTTAGGCGATTCGGGTCCGGGGTCCCGGGCCCACGGCGGAAGGCGTGGGCTATAGCACACAAAAAATTGGGACTCGCGCGGAATTCCAGTTTTATGGCCGTAAAATGCCAAAAAATGTAATTTGGTCATGGAGGGGCGGTGAATATGGTTCCTTAGGCCGTATTTGACATCCCGGAAAAATTTTAGGCGATCCGGATCCGGGGTCCCGGGACCACGGCGGAAGGCGTGGGCTATAGCACACGAAAATTTGGGACTCGCGCGGATTTCCAGTTTATGGCCGTAAAATGCCAAAAAATGTAATTTGGTCATGGAATGCCAAAACATATGTTTCCTTAGACTGTATTCGACGTCCCGAAAAAATTTTAGGCGATTCGGGTCCGGGGTCCCGGGCCCACGGCGAAAGGCGTGGGCTATAGCACACAAAAATTAGGGACTCGCGCGGATTTCCAGTTTATGGCCGTAAAATGCCAAAAAATGTAATTTGGTCATGGAATGCCAAAACATATGTTTCCTTAGACTGTATTCGACGTCCCGAAAAAATTTTAGGCGATTCGGGTCCGGGGTCCGGGGTCCCGGGCCCACGGCGAAAGGCGTGGGCTATAGCACACAAAAATTAGGGACTCGGGCGGAATTCCAGTTTTATGGCCGTAAAATGCCAAAAAATGGAATTTGGTCATGGAGGGGCGGTGAATATGGTTCCTTAGGCCGTATTTGACATCCCGGAAAATTTTTAGGCGATCCGGATCCGGGGTCCCGGGACCACGGCGGAAGGCGTGGGCTATAGCACACGAAAATTTGGGACTCGCGCGGATTTCCAGTTTATGGCCGTAAAATGCCAAAAAATGTAATTTGGTCATGTAATGCCAAAACATATGTTTCCTTAGACTGTATTCGACGTCCCGAAAAAATTTTAGGCGATTCGGGTCCGGGGTCCGGGGTCCCGGGCCCACGGCGAAAGGCGTGGGCTATAGCACACAAAAATTAGGGACTCGGGCGGAATTCCAGTTTTATGGCCGTAAAATGCCAAAAAATGTAATTTGGTCATAGAGGGGTGCTAAATATGGTTACTTAGGCCGTATTTGACATCCCGGAAAAATTTTAGGCGATCTGGATCCGGGGTCCCGGGACCACGGCGGAAGGCGTGGGCTATAGCACACTAAAATTTGGGATTCGCGCGGATTTCTAGTTTTATGGCCATAAAATGCCAAAAAATGTAATTTGGTCATGGAGGGGCGGTGAATATGGTTCCTTAGGCCGTATTTGACATCCCGGAAAAATTTTAGGCGATCCGGATCCGGGGTCCCGGGACCACGGCGGAAGGCGTGGGCTATAGCACACGAAAATTTGGGACTCGCGCGGATTTCTAGTTTTATGGCCGTAAAATGCCAAAAAATATAATTTGGTCATGGAATGCCAAAACATATGTTTCCTAAGACTGTATTCGACGTCCCGAAAAAATTTTAGGCGATTCGGGTCCAGGGTCCCGGGCCCACGGCGGAAGGCGTGGGCTATAGCACACAAAAATTTGGGACTCGCGTGCAATTCCAGTTTTATGGCCGTAAAATGCCAAAAAATGTAATTTGGTCATGGAGGGGCGGTGAATATGGTTCCTTAGGCCGTATTTGACATCCCGGAAAAATTTTAGGCGATCCGGATCCGGGGTCCCGGGACCACGGCGGAAGGCGTGGGCTATAGCACACGAAAATTTGGGACTCGCGCGGATTTCCAGTTTATGGCCGTAAAATGCCAAAAAATGTAATTTGGTCATGGAATGCCAAAACATATGTTTCCTTAGACTGTATTCGACGTCCCGAAAAAATTTTAGGCGATTCGGGTCCGGGGTCCGGGGTCCCGGGCCCACGGCGAAAGGCGTGGGCTATAGCACACAAAAATTAGGGACTCGGGCGGAATTCTAGTTTTATGGCCGTAAAATGCCAAAAAATGGAATTTGGTCATGGAGGGGCGGTGAATATGGTTCCTTAGGCCGTATTTGACATCCCGGAAAATTTTTAGGCGATCCGGATCCGGGGTCCCGGGACCACGGCGGAAGGCGTGGGCTATAGCACACGAAAATTTGGGACTCGCGCGGATTTCCAGTTTATGGCCGTAAAATGCCAAAAAATGTAATTTGGTCATGTAATGCCAAAACATATGTTTCCTTAGACTGTATTCGACGTCCCGAAAAAATTTTAGGCGATTCGGGTCCGGGGTCCGGGGTCCCGGGCCCACGGCGAAAGGCGTGGGCTATAGCACACAAAAATTAGGGACTCGGGCGGAATTCCAGTTTTATGGCCGTAAAATGCCAAAAAATGTAATTTGGTCATAGAGGGGTGCTAAATATGGTTACTTAGGCCGTATTTGACATCCCGGAAAAATTTTAGGCGATCTGGATCCGGGGTCCCGGGACCACGGCGGAAGGCGTGGGCTATAGCACACTAAAATTTGGGATTCGCGCGGATTTCTAGTTTTATGGCCATAAAATGCCAAAAAATGTAATTTGGTCATGGAGGGGCGGTGAATATGGTTCCTTAGGCCGTATTTGACATCCCGGAAAAATTTTAGGCGATCCGGATCCGGGGTCCCGGGACCACGGCGGAAGGCGTGGGCTATAGCACACGAAAATTTGGGACTCGCGCGGATTTCTAGTTTTATGGCCGTAAAATGCCAAAAAATATAATTTGGTCATGGAATGCCAAAACATATGTTTCCTAAGACTGTATTCGACGTCCCGAAAAAATTTTAGGCGATTCGGGTCCAGGGTCCCGGGCCCACGGCGGAAGGCGTGGGCTATAGCACACAAAAATTTGGGACTCGCGTGCAATTCCAGTTTTATGGCCGTAAAATGCCAAAAAATGTAATTTGGTCATGGAGGGGCGGTGAATATGGTTCCTTAGGCCGTATTTGACATCCCGGAAAAATTTTAGGCGATCCGGATCCGGGGTCCCGGGACCACGGCGGAAGGCGTGGGCTATAGCACACGAAAATTTGGGACTCGCGCGGATTTCCAGTTTATGGCCGTAAAATGCCAAAAAATGTAATTTGGTCATGGAATGCCAAAACATATGTTTCCTTAGACTGTATTCGACGTCCCGAAAAAATTTTAGGCGATTCGGGTCCGGGGTCCCGGGCCCACGGCGAAAGGCGTGGGCTATAGCACACAAAAATTAGGGACTCGGGCGGAATTCCAGTTTTATGGCCGTAAAATGCCAAAAAATGTAATTTTGTCATAGAGGGGTGCTAAATATGGTTACTTAAGCCGTATTTGACATCCCGGAAAAATTTTAGGCGATCTGGATCCGGGGTCCCGGGACCACGGCGGAAGGCGTGAGCTATAGCACACTAAAATTTGGGATTCGCGCGGATTTCTAGTTTTATGGCCATAAAATGCCAAAAAATGTAATTTGGTCATGGAGGGGCGGTGAATATGGTTCCTTAGGCCGTATTTGACATCCCGGAAAAATTTTAGGCGATCCGGATCCGGGGTCCCGGGACCACGGCGGAAGGCGTGGGCTATAGCACACGAAAATTTGGGACTCGCGCGGAATACCAGTTTTATGGCCGTAAAATGCCAAAAAATGGAATTTGGTCATGGAGGGGCAGTGAATATGGTTCCTTAGGCCGTATTTGACATCCCGGAAAAATTTTAGGCGATCCGGATCCGGGGTCCCGGGACCACGGCGGAAGGCGTGGGCTATAGCACACGAAAATTTGGGACTCGCGCGGATTTCCAGTTTATGGCCGTAAAATGCCAAAAAATGTAATTTGGTCATGGAATGCCAAAACATATGTTTCCTTAGACCGTATTCGACGTCCCGGAAAATTTTTAGGCGATTCGGGTCCGGGGTCCCGGGCCCACGGCGGAAGGCGTGGGCTATAGCACACAAAAAATTGGGACTCGCGCGGAATTCCAGTTTTATGGCCGTAAAATGCCAAAAAATGTAATTTGGTCATGGAGGGGCGGTGAATATGGTTCCTTAGGCCGTATTTGACATCCCGAAAAAATTTTAGGCGATCCGGATCCGGGGTCCCGGGACCACGGCGGAAGGCGTGGGCTATAGCACACGAAAATTTGGGACTCGCGCGGATTTCTAGTTTTATGGCCGTAAAATGCCAAAAAATATAATTTGGTCATGGAATGCCAAAACATATGTTTCCTAAGACTGTATTCGACATCCCGAAAAAATTTTAGGCGATTCGGGTCCAGGGTCCCGGGCCCACGGCGGAAGGCGTGGGCTATAGCACACAAAAATTTGGGACTCGCGCGCAATTCCAGTTTTATGGCCGTAAAATGCCAAAAAATGTAATTTGGTCATGGAGGGGCGGTGAATATGGTTCCTTAGGCCGTATTTGACATCCCGGAAAAATTTTAGGCGATCCGGATCCGGGGTCCCGGGACCACGGCGGAAGGCGTGGGCTATAGCACACGAAAATTTGGGACTCGCGCGGATTTCCAGTTTATGGCCGTAAAATGCCAAAAAATGTAATTTGGTCATGGAATGCCAAAACATATGTTTCCTTAGACTGTATTCGACGTCCCGAAAAAATTTTAGGCGATTCGGGTCCGGGGTCCCGGGCCCACGACGAAAGGCGTGGGCTATAGCACACAAAAATTAGGGACTCGGGCGGAATTCCAGTTTTATGGCCGTAAAATGCCAAAAAATGTAATTTGGTCATAGAGGGGTGCTAAATATGGTTACTTAGGCCGTATTTGACATCCCGGAAAAATTTTAGGCGATCTGGATCCGGGGTCCCGGGACCACGGCGGAAGGCGTGGGCTATAGCACACTAAAATTTGGGATTCGCGCGGATTTCTAGTTTTATGGCCATAAATTGCCAAAAAATGTAATTTGGTCATGGAGGGGCGGTGAATATGGTTCCTTAGGCCGTATTTGACATCCCGGAAAAATTTTAGACGATCCGGATCCGGGGTCCCGGGACCACGGCGGAAGGCGTGGGCTATAGCACACGAAAATTTGGGACTCGCGCGGAATACCAGTTTTATGGCCGTAAAATGCCAAAAAATGGAATTTGGTCATGGAGGGGCGGTGAATATGGTTCCTTAGGCCGTATTTGACATCCCGGAAAAATTTTAGGCGATCCGGATCCGGGGTCCCGGGACCACGGCGGAAGGCGTGGGCTATAGCACACGAAAATTTGGGACTCGCGCGGATTTCCAGTTTATGGCCGTAAAATGCCAAAAAATGTAATTTGGTCATGGAATGCCAAAACATATGTTTCCTTAGACCGTATTCGACGTCCCGGAAAATTTTTAGGCGATTCGGGTCCGGGGTCCCGGGCCCACGGCGGAAGGCGTGGGCTATAGCACACAAAAAATTGGGACTCGCGCGGAATTCCAGTTTTATGGCCGTAAAATGCCAAAAAATGTAATTTGGTCATGGAGGGGCGGTGAATATGGTTCCTTAGGCCGTATTTGACATCCCGGAAAAATTTTAGGCGATCCGGATCCGGGGTCCCGGGACCACGGCGGAAGGCGTGGGCTATAGCACACGAAAATTTGGGACTCGCGCGGATTTCTAGTTTTATGGCCGTAAAATGCCAAAAAATATAATTTGGTCATGGAATGCCAAAACATATGTTTCCTAAGACTGTATTCGACGTCCCGAAAAAATTTTAGGCGATTCGGGTCCAGGGTCCCGGGCCCACGGCGGAAGGCGTGGGCTATAGCACACAAAAATTTGGGACTCGCGCGCAATTCCAGTTTTATGGCCGTAAAATGCCAAAAAATGTAATTTGGTCATGGAGGGGCGGTGAATATGGTTCCTTATGCCGTATTTGACATCCCGGAAAAATTTTAGGCGATCCGGATCCGGGGTCCCGGGACCACGGCGGAAGGCGTAGGCTATAGCACACGAAAATTTGGGACTCGCGCGGAATTCCAGTTTTATGGCCGTAAAATGCCAAAAAATGTAATTTGGTCATGGAGGGGCGGTGAATATGGTTCCTTAGGCCGTATTTGACATCCCGAAAAAATTTTAGGCGATCCGGATCCGGGGTCCCGGGACCACGGCGGAAGGCGTGGGCTATAGCACACGAAAATTTGGGACTCGCGCGGATTTCTAGTTTTATGGCCGTAAAATGCCAAAAAATATAATTTGGTCATGGAGGGGCGGTGAATATGGTTCCTTAGGCCGTATTTGACATCCCGGAAAAATTTTAGGCGATCCGGATCCGGGGTCCCGGGACCACGGCGGAAGGCGTGGGCTATAGCACACGAAAATTTGGGACTCGCGCGGATTTCCAGTTTATGGCCGTAAAATGCCAAAAAATGTAATTTGGTCATGGAATGCCAAAACATATGTTTCCTTAGACCGTATTCGACGTCCCGAAAAATTTTTAGGCGATTCGGGTCCGGGGTCCCGGGCCCACGGCGGAAGGCGTGGGCTATAGCACACAAAAAATTGGGACTCGCGCGGAATTCCAGTTTTATGGCCGTAAAATGCCAAAAAATGTAATTTGGTCATGGAGGGGCGGTGAATATGGTTCCTTAGGCCGTATTTGACATCCCGGAAAAATTTTAGGCGATCCGGATCCGGGGTCCCGGGACCACGGCGGAAGGCGTGGGCTATAGCACACGAAAATTTGGGACTCGCGCGGATTTCTAGTTTTATGGCCGTAAAATGCCAAAAAATATAATTTGGTCATGGAATGCCAAAACATATGTTTCCTAAGACTGTATTCGACGTCCCGAAAAAATTTTAGGCGATTCGGGTCCAGGGTCCCGGG
This sequence comes from Nicotiana tabacum, assembly GCF_000715075.1. Taxonomy (NCBI): domain Eukaryota; kingdom Viridiplantae; phylum Streptophyta; class Magnoliopsida; order Solanales; family Solanaceae; genus Nicotiana; species Nicotiana tabacum. Next base: position 267,856 of record NC_134087.1, on the reverse strand, counting down.
CCCACGGCGGAAGGCGTGGGCTATAGCACACAAAAATTTGGGACTCGCGCGCAATTCCAGTTTTATGGCCGTAAAATGCCAAAAAATGTAATTTGGTCATGGAGGGGCGGTGAATATGGTTCCTTATGCCGTATTTGACATCCCGGAAAAATTTTAGGCGATCCGGATCCGGGGTCCCGGGACCACGGCGGAAGGCGTAGGCTATAGCACACGAAAATTTGGGACTCGCGCGGATTTCTAGTTTTATGGCCGTAAAATGCCAAAAAATATAATTTGGTCATGGAATGCCAAAACATATGTTTCCTTAGACCGTATTCGACGTCCCGGAAAATTTTTAGGCGATTCGGGTCCGGGGTCCCGGGCCCACGGCGAAAGGCGTGGGCTATAGCACACAAAAATTAGGGACTCGGGCGGAATTCCAGTTTTATGGCCGTAATATGCCAAAAAATGTAATTTGGTCATGGAGGGGCGGTGAATATGGTTCCTTAGGCCGTATTTGACATCCCGGAAAAATTTTAGGCGATCTGGATCCGGGGTCCCGGGACCACGGCGGAAGGCGTGGGCTATAGCACACTAAAATTTGGGATTCGCGCGGATTTCTAGTTTTATGGCCATAAATTGCCAAAAAATGTAATTTGGTCATGGAGGGGCGGTGAATATGGTTCCTTAGGCCGTATTTGACATCCCGGAAAAATTTTAGACGATCCGGATCCGGGGTCCCGGGACCACGGCGGAAGGCGTGGGCTATAGCACACGAAAATTTGGGACTCGCGCGGAATACCAGTTTTATGGCCGTAAAATGCCAAAAAATGGAATTTGGTCATGGAGGGGCGGTGAATATGGTTCCTTAGGCCGTATTTGACATCCCGGAAAAATTTTAGGCGATCCGGATCCGGGGTCCCGGGACCACGGCGGAAGGCGTGGGCTATAGCACACGAAAATTTGGGACTCGCGCGGATTTCCAGTTTATGGCCGTAAAATGCCAAAAAATGTAATTTGGTCATGGAATGCCAAAACATATGTTTCCTTAGACCGTATTCGATGTCCCGGAAAATTTTTAGGCGATTCGGGTCCGGGGTCCCGGGCCCACGGCGAAAGGCGTGGGCTATAGCACACAAAAATTAGGGACTCGGGCGGAATTCCAGTTTTATGGCCGTAATATGCCAAAAAATGTAATTTGGTCATGGAGGGGCGGTGAATATGGTTCCTTAGGCCGTATTTGACATCCCGGAAAAATTTTAGGCGATCTGGATCCGGGGTCCCGGGACCACGGCGGAAGGCGTGGGCTATAGCACACTAAAATTTGGGATTCGCGCGGATTTCTAGTTTTATGGCCATAAATTGCCAAAAAATGTAATTTGGTCATGGAGGGGCGGTGAATATGGTTCCTTAGGCCGTATTTGACATCCCGGAAAAATTTTAGACGATCCGGATCCGGGGTCCCGGGACCACGGCGGAAGGCGTGGGCTATAGCACACGAAAATTTGGGACTCGCGCGGAATACCAGTTTTATGGCCGTAAAATGCCAAAAAATGGAATTTGGTCATGGAGGGGCGGTGAATATGGTTCCTTAGGCCGTATTTGACATCCCGGAAAAATTTTAGGCGATCCGGATCCGGGGTCCCGGGACCACGGCGGAAGGCGTGGGCTATAGCACACTAAAATTTGGGATTCGCGCGGATTTCTAGTTTTATGGCCATAAATTGCCAAAAAATGTAATTTGGTCATGGAGGGGCGGTGAATATGGTTCCTTAGGCCGTATTTGACATCCCGGAAAAATTTTAGACGATCCGGATCCGGGGTCCCGGGACCACGGCGGAAGGCGTGGGCTATAGCACACGAAAATTTGGGACTCGCGCGGAATACCAGTTTTATGGCCGTAAAATGCCAAAAAATGGAATTTGGTCATGGAGGGGCGGTGAATATGGTTCCTTAGGCCGTATTTGACATCCCGGAAAAATTTTAGGCGATCCGGATCCGGGGTCCCGGGACCACGGCGGAAGGCGTGGGCTATAGCACACGAAAATTTGGGACTCGCGCGGATTTCTAGTTTTATGGCCGTAAAATGCCAAAAAATATAATTTGGTCATGGAATGCCAAAACATATGTTTCCTAAGACTGTATTCGACGTCCCGAAAAAATTTTAGGCGATTCGGGTCCAGGGTCCCGGGCCCACGGCGGAAGGCGTGGGCTATAGCACACAAAAATTTGGGACTCGCGCGCAATTCCAGTTTTATGGCCGTAAAATGCCAAAAAATGTAATTTGGTCATGGAGGGGCGGTGAATATGGTTCCTTATGCCGTATTTGACATCCCGGAAAAATTTTAGGCGATCCGGATCCGGGGTCCCGGGACCACGGCGGAAGGCGTAGGCTATAGCACACGAAAATTTGGGACTCGCGCGGATTTCTAGTTTTATGGCCGTAAAATGCCAAAAAATATAATTTGGTCATGGAATGCCAAAACATATGTTTCCTTAGACCGTATTCGACGTCCCGGAAAATTTTTAGGCGATTCGGGTCCGGGGTCCCGGGCCCACGGCGAAAGGCGTGGGCTATAGCACACAAAAATTAGGGACTCGGGCGGAATTCCAGTTTTATGGCCGTAATATGCCAAAAAATGTAATTTGGTCATGGAGGGGCGGTGAATATGGTTCCTTAGGCCGTATTTGACATCCCGGAAAAATTTTAGGCGATCTGGATCCGGGGTCCCGGGACCACGGCGGAAGGCGTGGGCTATAGCACACTAAAATTTGGGATTCGCGCGGATTTCTAGTTTTATGGCCATAAATTGCCAAAAAATGTAATTTGGTCATGGAGGGGCGGTGAATATGGTTCCTTAGGCCGTATTTGACATCCCGGAAAAATTTTAGACGATCCGGATCCGGGGTCCCGGGACCACGGCGGAAGGCGTGGGCTATAGCACACGAAAATTTGGGACTCGCGCGGAATACCAGTTTTATGGCCGTAAAATGCCAAAAAATGGAATTTGGTCATGGAGGGGCGGTGAATATGGTTCCTTAGGCCGTATTTGACATCCCGGAAAAATTTTAGGCGATCCGGATCCGGGGTCCCGGGACCACGGCGGAAGGCGTGGGCTATAGCACACGAAAATTTGGGACTCGCGCGGATTTCCAGTTTATGGCCGTAAAATGCCAAAAAATGTAATTTGGTCATGGAATGCCAAAACATATGTTTCCTTAGACCGTATTCGACGTCCCGGAAAATTTTTAGGCGATTCGGGTCCGGGGTCCCGGGCCCACGGCGGAAGGCGTGGGCTATAGCACACAAAAAATTGGGACTCGCGCGGAATTCCAGTTTTATGGCCGTAAAATGCCAAAAAATGTAATTTGGTCATGGAGGGGCGGTGAATATGGTTCCTTAGGCCGTATTTGACATCCCGGAAAAATTTTAGGCGATCCGGATCCGGGGTCCCGGGACCACGGCGGAAGGCGTGGGCTATAGCACACGAAAATTTGGGACTCGCGCGGATTTCTAGTTTTATGGCCGTAAAATGCCAAAAAATATAATTTGGTCATGGAATGCCAAAACATATGTTTCCTAAGACTGTATTCGACGTCCCGAAAAAATTTTAGGCGATTCGGGTCCAGGGTCCCGGGCCCACGGCGGAAGGCGTGGGCTATAGCACACAAAAATTTGGGACTCGCGCGCAATTCCAGTTTTATGGCCGTAAAATGCCAAAAAATGTAATTTGGTCATGGAGGGGCGGTGAATATGGTTCCTTATGCCGTATTTGACATCCCGGAAAAATTTTAGGCGATCCGGATCCGGGGTCCCGGGACCACGGCGGAAGGCGTAGGCTATAGCACACGAAAATTTGGGACTCGCGCGGATTTCTAGTTTTATGGCCGTAAAATGCCAAAAAATATAATTTGGTCATGGAATGCCAAAACATATGTTTCCTTAGACTGTATTCGACGTCCCGAAAAAATTTTAGGCGATTCGGGTCCGGGGTTCCGGGCCCACGGCGAAAGGCGTGGGCTATAGCACACAAAAATTAGGGACTCGGGCGGAATTCCAGTTTTATGGCCGTAAAATGCCAAAAAATGTAATTTGGTCATAGAGGGGTGCTAAATATGGTTACTTAGGCCGTATTTGACATCCCGGAAAAATTTTAGGCGATCTGGATCCGGGGTCCCGGGACCACGGCGGAAGGCGTGGGCTATAGCACACGAAAATTTGGGACTCGCGCGGATTTCTAGTTTTATGGCCGTAAAATGCCAAAAAATATAATTTGGTCATGGAATGCCAAAACATATGTTTCCTAAGACTGTATTCGATGTCCCGAAAAAATTTTAGGCGATTCGGGTCCAGGGTCCCGGGCCCACGGCGGAAGGCGTGGGCTATAGCACACAAAAATTTGGGACTCGCGCGCAATTCCAGTTTTATGGCCGTAAAATGCCAAAAAATGTAATTTGGTCATGGAGGGGCGGTGAATATGGTTCCTTATGCCGTATTTGACATCCCGGAAAAATTTTAGGCGATCCGGATCCGGGGTCCCGGGACCACGGCGGAAGGCGTGGGCTATAGCACACGAAAATTTGGGACTCGCGCGGATTTCCAGTTTATGGCCGTAAAATGCCAAAAAATGTAATTTGGTCATGGAATGCCAAAACATATGTTTCCTTAGACCGTATTCGACGTCCCGGAAAATTTTTAGGCGATTCGGGTCCGGGGTCCCGGGCCCACGGCGGAAGGCGTGGGCTATAGCACACAAAAAATTGGGACTCGCGCGGAATTCCAGTTTTATGGCCGTAAAATGCCAAAAAATGTAATTTGGTCATGGAGGGGCAGTGAATATGGTTCCTTAGGCCGTATTTGACATCCCGGAAAAATTTTAGGCGATCCGGATCCGGGGTCCCGGGACCACGGCGGAAGGCGTGGGCTATAGCACACGAAAATTTGGGACTCGCGCGGATTTCTAGTTTTATGGCCGTAAAATGCCAAAAATATAATTTGGTCATGGAATGCCAAAACATATGTTTCCTAAGACTGTATTCGACGTCCCGAAAAAATTTTAGGCGATTCGGGTCCAGGGTCCCGGGCCCACGGCGGAAGGCGTGGGCTATAGCACACAAAAATTTGGGACTCGCGCGCAATTCCAGTTTTATGGCCGTAAAATGCCAAAAAATGTAATTTGGTCATGGAGGGGCGGTGAATATGGTTCCTTATGCCGTATTTGACATCCCGGAAAAATTTTAGGCGATCCGGATCCGGGGTCCCGGGACCACGGCGGAAGGCGTAGGCTATACCACACGAAAATTTGGGACTCGCGCGGATTTCTAGTTTTATGGCCGTAAAATGCCAAAAAATATAATTTGGTCATGGAATGCCAAAACATATGTTTCCTTAGACTGTATTCGACGTCCCGAAAAAATTTTAGGCGATTCGGGTCCGGGGTTCCGGGCCCACGGCGAAAGGCGTGGGCTATAGCACACAAAAATTAGGGACTCGGGCGGAATTCCAGTTTTATGGCCGTAAAATGCCAAAAAATGTAATTTGGTCATAGAGGGGTGCTAAATATGGTTACTTAGGCCGTATTTGACATCCCGGAAAAATTTTAGGCGATCTGGATCCGGGGTCCCGGGACCACGGCGGAAGGCGTGGGCTATAGCACACTAAAATTTGGGATTCGCGCGGATTTCTAGTTTTATGGCCATAAATTGCCAAAAAATGTAATTTGGTCATGGAGGGGCGGTGAATATGGTTCCTTAGGCCGTATTTGACATCCCGGAAAAATTTTAGACGATCCGGATCCGGGGTCCCGGGACCACGGCGGAAGGCGTGGGCTATAGCACACGAAAATTTGGGACTCGCGCGGAATACCAGTTTTATGGCCGTAAAATGCCAAAAAATGGAATTTGGTCATGGAGGGGCGGTGAATATGGTTCCTTAGGCCGTATTTGACATCCCGGAAAAATTTTAGGCGATCCGGATCCGGGGTCCCGGGACCACGGCGGAAGGCGTGGGCTATAGCACACGAAAATTTGGGACTCGCGCGGATTTCCAGTTTATGGCCGTAAAATGCCAAAAAATGTAATTTGGTCATGGAATGCCAAAACATATGTTTCCTTAGACTGTATTCGACGTCCCGGAAAATTTTTAGGCGATTCGGGTCCGGGGTCCCGGGCCCACGGCGGAAGGCGTGGGCTATAGCACACAAAAAATTGGGACTCGCGCGGAATTCCAGTTTTATGGCCGTAAAATGCCAAAAAATGTAATTTGGTCATGGAGGGGCGGTGAATATGGTTCCTTAGGCCGTATTTGACATCCCGGAAAAATTTTAGGCGATCCGGATCCGGGGTCCCGGGACCACGGCGGAAGGCGTGGGCTATAGCACACGAAAATTTGGGACTCGCGCGGATTTCTAGTTTTATGGCCGTAAAATGCCAAAAAATATAATTTGGTCATGGAATGCCAAAACATATGTTTCCTAAGACTGTATTCGACGTCCCGAAAAAATTTTAGGCGATTCGGGTCCAGGGTCCCGGGCCCACGGCGGAAGGCGTGGGCTATAGCACACAAAAATTTGGGACTCGCGCGCAATTCCAGTTTTATGGCCGTAAAATGCCAAAAAATGTAATTTGGTCATGGAGGGGCGGTGAATATGGTTCCTTATGCCGTATTTGACATCCCGGAAAAATTTTAGGCGATCCGGATCCGGGGTCCCGGGACCACGGCGGAAGGCGTAGGCTATAGCACACGAAAATTTGGGACTCGCGCGGATTTCTAGTTTTATGGCCGTAAAATGCCAAAAAATATAATTTGGTCATGGAATGCCAAAACATATGTTTCCTTAGACTGTATTCGACGTCCCGAAAAAATTTTAGGCGATTCGGGTCCGGGGTTCCGGGCCCACGGCGAAAGGCGTGGGCTATAGCACACAAAAATTAGGGACTCGGGCGGAATTCCAGTTTTATGGCCGTAAAATGCCAAAAAATGTAATTTGGTCATAGAGGGGTGCTAAATATGGTTACTTAGGCCGTATTTGACATCCCGGAAAAATTTTAGGCGATCCGGATCCGGGGTCCCGGGACCACGGCGAAAGGCGTAGGCTATAGCACACGAAAATTTGGGACTCGCGTGGATTTCTAGTTTTATGGCCGTAAAATGCCAAAAAATATAATTTGGTCATGGAATGCCAAAACATATGTTTCCTTAGACTGTATTCGACGTCCCGAAAAAATTTTAGGCGATTCGGGTCCGGGGTTCCGGGCCCACGGCGAAAGGCGTGGGCTATAGCACACAAAAATTAGGGACTCGGGCGGAATTCCAGTTTTATGGCCGTAAAATGCCAAAAAATGTAATTTGGTCATAGAGGGGTGCTAAATATGGTTACTTAGGCCGTATTTGACATCCCGGAAAAATTTTAGGCGATCTGGATCCGGGGTCCCGGGCCCACGGCGGAAGGCGTGGGCTATAGCACACAAAAATTGGGACTCGCGCGGAATTCCAGTTTTATGGCCGTAAAATGCCAAAAAATGTAATTTGGTCATGGAGGGGCGGTGAATATGGTTCCTTAGGCCGTATTTGACATCCCGGAAAAATTTTAGGCGATCCGGATCCGGGGTCCCGGGACCACGGCGGAAGGCGTGGGCTATAGCACACGAAAATTTGGGACTCGCGCGGATTTCTAGTTTTATGGCCGTAAAATGCCAAAAATATAATTTGGTCATGGAATGCCAAAACATATGTTTCCTAAGACTGTATTCGACGTCCCGAAAAAATTTTAGGCGATTCGGGTCCAGGGTCCCGGGCCCACGGCGGAAGGCGTGGGCTATAGCACACAAAAATTTGGGACTCGCGCGCAATTCCAGTTTTATGGCCGTAAAATGCCAAAAAATGTAATTTGGTCATGGAGGGGCGGTGAATATGGTTCCTTATGCCGTATTTGACATCCCGGAAAAATTTTAGGCGATCCGGATCCGGGGTCCCGGGACCACGGCGGAAGGCGTAGGCTATACCACACGAAAATTTGGGACTCGCGCGGATTTCTAGTTTTATGGCCGTAAAATGCCAAAAAATATAATTTGGTCATGGAATGCCAAAACATATGTTTCCTTAGACCGTATTCGACGTCCCGAAAAAATTTTAGGCGATTCGGGTCCGGGGTCCCGGGCCCACGGCGAAAGGCGTGGGCTATAGCACACAAAAATTAGGGACTCGGGCGGAATTCCAGTTTTATGGCCGTAATATGCCAAAAAATGTAATTTGGTCATGGAGGGGCGGTGAATATGGTTCCTTAGGCCGTATTTGACATCCCGGAAAAATTTTAGGCGATCTGGATCCGGGGTCCCGGGACCACGGCGGAAGGCGTGGGCTATAGCACACTAAAATTTGGGATTCGCGCGGATTTCTAGTTTTATGGCCATAAATTGCCAAAAAATGTAATTTGGTCATGGAGGGGCGGTGAATATGGTTCCTTAGGCCGTATTTGACATCCCGGAAAAATTTTAGACGATCCGGATCCGGGGTCCCGGGACCACGGCGGAAGGCGTGGGCTATAGCACACGAAAATTTGGGACTCGCGCGGAATACCAGTTTTATGGCCGTAAAATGCCAAAAAATGGAATTTGGTCATGGAGGGGCGGTGAATATGGTTCCTTAGGCCGTATTTGACATCCCGGAAAAATTTTAGGCGATCCGGATCCGGGGTCCCGGGACCACGGCGGAAGGCGTGGGCTATAGCACACGAAAATTTGGGACTCGCGCGGATTTCCAGTTTATGGCCGTAAAATGCCAAAAAATGTAATTTGGTCATGGAATGCCAAAACATATGTTTCCTTAGACCGTATTCGACGTCCCGGAAAATTTTTAGGCGATTCGGGTCCGGGGTCCCGGGCCCACGGCGGAAGGCGTGGGCTATAGCACACAAAAAATTGGGACTCGCGCGGAATTCCAGTTTTATGGCCGTAAAATGCCAAAAAATGTAATTTGGTCATGGAGGGGCGGTGAATATGGTTCCTTAGGCCGTATTTGACATCCCGGAAAAATTTTAGGCGATCCGGATCCGGGGTCCCGGGACCACGGCGGAAGGCGTGGGCTATAGCACACGAAAATTTGGGACTCGCGCGGATTTCTAGTTTTATGGCCGTAAAATGCCAAAAAATATAATTTGGTCATGGAATGCCAAAACATATGTTTCCTAAGACTGTATTCGACGTCCCGAAAAAATTTTAGGCGATTCGGGTCCAGGGTCCCGGGCCCACGGCGGAAGGCGTGGGCTATAGCACACAAAAATTTGGGACTCGCGCGCAATTCCAGTTTTATGGCCGTAAAATGCCAAAAAATGTAATTTGGTCATGGAGGGGCGGTGAATATGGTTCCTTATGCCGTATTTGACATCCCGGAAAAATTTTAGGCGATCCGGATCCGGGGTCCCGGGACCACGGCGGAAGGCGTAGGCTATAGCACACGAAAATTTGGGACTCGCGCGGATTTCTAGTTTTATGGCCGTAAAATGCCAAAAAATATAATTTGGTCATGGAATGCCAAAACATATGTTTCCTTAGACTGTATTCGACGCCCCGAAAAAATTTTAGGCGATTCGGGTCCGGGGTTCCGGGCCCACGGCGATGGGCGTAAAATGCCAAAAAATGTAATTTGGTCATGGAGGGGCGGTGAATATGGTTCCTTAGGCCGTATTTGACATCCCGGAAAAATTTTAGGCGATCCGGATCCGGGGTCCCGGGACCACGGCGGAAGGCGTGGGCTATAGCACACGAAAATTTGGGACTCGCGCGGATTTCCAGTTTATGGCCGTAAAATGCCAAAAAATGTAATTTGGTCATGGAATGCCAAAACATATGTTTCCTTAGACCGTATTCGACGTCCCGGAAAATTTTTAGGCGATTCGGGTCCGGGGTCCCGGGCCCACGGCGGAAGGCGTGGGCTATAGCACACAAAAATTTGGGACTCGCGCGCAATTCCAGTTTTATGGCCGTAAAATGCCAAAAAATGTAATTTGGTCATGGAGGGGCGGTGAATATGGTTCCTTATGCCGTATTTGACATCCCGGAAAAATTTTAGGCGATCCGGATCCGGGGTCCCGGGCCCACGGCGGAAGGCGTGGGCTATAGCACACAAAAATTAGGGACTCGGGCGGAATTCCAGTTTTATGGCCGTAAAATGCCAAAAAATGTAATTTGGTCATAGAGGGGTGCTAAATATGGTTACTTAGGCCGTATTTGACATCCCGGAAAAATTTTAGGCGATCTGGATCCGGGGTCCCGGGCCCACGGCGGAAGGCGTGGGCTATAGCACACAAAAAATTGGGACTCGCGCGGAATTCCAGTTTTATGGCCGTAAAATGCCAAAAAATGTAATTTGGTCATGGAGGGGCGGTGAATATGGTTCCTTAGGCCGTATTTGACATCCCGGAAAAATTTTAGGCGATCCGGATCCGGGGTCCCGGGACCACGGCGGAAGGCGTGGGCTATAGCACACGAAAATTTGGGACTCGCGCGGATTTCTAGTTTTATGGCCGTAAAATGCCAAAAATATAATTTGGTCATGGAATGCCAAAACATATGTTTCCTAAGACTGTATTCGACGTCCCGAAAAAATTTTAGGCGATTCGGGTCCAGGGTCCCGGGCCCACGGCGGAAGGCGTGGGCTATAGCACACAAAAATTTGGGACTCGCGCGCAATTCCAGTTTTATGGCCGTAAAATGCCAAAAAATGTAATTTGGTCATGGAGGGGCGGTGAATATGGTTCCTTATGCCGTATTTGACATCCCGGAAAAATTTTAGGCGATCCGGATCCGGGGTCCCGGGACCACGGCGGAAGGCGTAGGCTATACCACACGAAAATTTGGGACTCGCGCGGATTTCTAGTTTTATGGCCGTAAAATGCCAAAAAATATAATTTGGTCATGGAATGCCAAAACATATGTTTCCTTAGACCGTATTCGACGTCCCGAAAAAATTTTAGGCGATTCGGGTCCGGGGTCCCGGGCCCACGGCGAAAGGCGTGGGCTATAGCACACAAAAATTAGGGACTCGGGCGGAATTCCAGTTTTATGGCCGTAATATGCCAAAAAATGTAATTTGGTCATGGAGGGGCGGTGAATATGGTTCCTTAGGCCGTATTTGACATCCCGGAAAAATTTTAGGCGATCTGGATCCGGGGTCCCGGGACCACGGCGGAAGGCGTGGGCTATAGCACACTAAAATTTGGGATTCGCGCGGATTTCTAGTTTTATGGCCATAAATTGCCAAAAAATGTAATTTGGTCATGGAGGGGCGGTGAATATGGTTCCTTAGGCCGTATTTGACATCCCGGAAAAATTTTAGACGATCCGGATCCGGGGTCCCGGGACCACGGCGGAAGGCGTGGGCTATAGCACACGAAAATTTGGGACTCGCTTGGAATACCAGTTTTATGGCCGTAAAATGCCAAAAAATGGAATTTGGTCATGGAGGGGCGGTGAATATGGTTCCTTAGGCCGTATTTGACATCCCGGAAAAATTTTAGGCGATCCGGATCCGGGGTCCCGGGACCACGGCGGAAGGCGTGGGCTATAGCACACGAAAATTTGGGACTCGCGCGGATTTCCAGTTTATGGCCGTAAAATGCCAAAAAATGTAATTTGGTCATGGAATGCCAAAACATATGTTTCCTTAGACCGTATTCGACGTCCCGGAAAATTTTTAGGCGATTCGGGTCCGGGGTCCCGGGCCCACGGCGGAAGGCGTGGGCTATAGCACACAAAAAATTGGGACTCGCGCGGAATTCCAGTTTTATGGCCGTAAAATGCCAAAAAATGTAATTTGGTCATGGAGGGGCGGTGAATATGGTTCCTTAGGCCGTATTTGACATCCCGGAAAAATTTTAGGCGATCCGGATCCGGGGTCCCGGGACCACGGCGGAAGGCGTGGGCTATAGCACACGAAAATTTGGGACTCGCGCGGATTTCTAGTTTTATGGCCGTAAAATGCCAAAAAATATAATTTGGTCATGGAATGCCAAAACATATGTTTCCTAAGACTGTATTCGACGTCCCGAAAAAATTTTAGGCGATTCGGGTCCAGGGTCCCGGGCCCACGGCGGAAGGCGTGGGCTATAGCACACAAAAATTTGGGACTCGCGCGCAATTCCAGTTTTATGGCCGTAAAATGCCAAAAAATGTAATTTGGTCATGGAGGGGCGGTGAATATGGTTCCTTATGCCGTATTTGACATCCCGGAAAAATTTTAGGCGATCCGGATCCGGGGTCCCGGGACCACGGCGGAAGGCGTAGGCTATAGCACACGAAAATTTGGGACTCGCGCGGATTTCTAGTTTTATGGCCGTAAAATGCCAAAAAATATAATTTGGTCATGGAATGCCAAAACATATGTTTCCTTAGACTGTATTCGACGTCCCGAAAAAATTTTAGGCGATTCGGGTCCGGGGTTCCGGGCCCACGGCGAAAGGCGTGGGCTATAGCACACAAAAATTAGGGACTCGGGCAGGGGCGGTGAATATGGTTCCTTAGGCCGTATTTGACATCCCGGAAAAATTTTAGGCGATCCGGATCCGGGGTCCCGGGACCACGGCGGAAGGCGTGGGCTATAGCACACGAAAATTTGGGACTCGCGCGGATTTCCAGTTTATGGCCGTAAAATGCCAAAAAATGTAATTTGGTCATGGAATGCCAAAACATATGTTTCCTTAGACCGTATTCGACGTCCCGGAAAATTTTTAGGCGATTCGGGTCCGGGGTCCCGGGCCCACGGCGGAAGGCGTGGGCTATAGCACACAAAAATTTGGGACTCGCGCGCAATTCCAGTTTTATGGCCGTAAAATGCCAAAAAATGTAATTTGGTCATGGAGGGGCGGTGAATATGGTTCCTTATGCCGTATTTGACATCCCGGAAAAATTTTAGGCGATCCGGATCCGGGGTCCCGGGACCACGGCGGAAGGCGTGGGCTATAGCACACGAAAATTTGGGACTCGCGCGGATTTCCAGTTTATGGCCGTAAAATGCCAAAAAATGTAATTTGGTCATGGAATGCCAAAACATATGTTTCCTTAGACCGTATTCGACGTCCCGGAAAATTTTTAGGCGATTCGGGTCCGGGGTCCCGGGCCCACGGCGGAAGGCGTGGGCTATAGCACACAAAAAATTGGGACTCGCGCGGAATTCCAGTTTTATGGCCGTAAAATGCCAAAAAATGTAATTTGGTCATGGAGGGGCGGTGAATATGGTTCCTTAGGCCGTATTTGACATCCCGGAAAAATTTTAGGCGATCCGGATCCGGGGTCCCGGGACCACGGCGGAAGGCGTGGGCTATAGCACACGAAAATTTGGGACTCGCGCGGATTTCTAGTTTTATGGCCGTAAAATGCCAAAAAATATAATTTGGTCATGGAATGCCAAAACATATGTTTCCTAAGACTGTATTCGACGTCCCGAAAAAATTTTAGGCGATTCGGGTCCAGGGTCCCGGGCCCACGGCGGAAGGCGTGGGCTATAGCACACAAAAATTTGGGACTCGCGCGCAATTCCAGTTTTATGGCCGTAAAATGCCAAAAAATGTAATTTGGTCATGGAGGGGCGGTGAATATGGTTCCTTATGCCGTATTTGACATCCCGGAAAAATTTTAGGCGATCCGGATCCGGGGTCCCGGGACCACGGCGGAAGGCGTAGGCTATAGCACACGAAAATTTGGGACTCGCGCGGATTTCTAGTTTTATGGCCGTAAAATGCCAAAAAATATAATTTGGTCATGGAATGCCAAAACATATGTTTCCTTAGACCGTATTCGACGTCCCGGAAAATTTTTAGGCGATTCGGGTCCGGGGTCCCGGGCCCACGGCGAAAGGCGTGGGCTATAGCACACAAAAATTAGGGACTCGGGCGGAATTCCAGTTTTATGGCCGTAATATGCCAAAAAATGTAATTTGGTCATGGAGGGGCGGTGAATATGGTTCCTTAGGCCGTATTTGACATCCCGGAAAAATTTTAGGCGATCCGGATCCGGGGTCCCGGGACCACGGCGGAAGGCGTGGGCTATAGCACACGAAAATTTGGGACTCGCGCGGATTTCCAGTTTATGGCCGTAAAATGCCAAAAAATGTAATTTGGTCATGGAATGCCAAAACATATGTTTCCTTAGACCGTATTCGACGTCCCGAAAAATTTTTAGGCGATTCGGGTCCGGGGTCCCGGGCCCACGGCGGAAGGCGTGGGCTATAGCACACAAAAAATTGGGACTCGCGCGGAATTCCAGTTTTATGGCCGTAAAATGCCAAAAAATGTAATTTGGTCATGGAGGGGCGGTGAATATGGTTCCTTAGGCCGTATTTGACATCCCGGAAAAATTTTAGGCGATCCGGATCCGGGGTCCCGGGACCACGGCGGAAGGCGTGGGCTATAGCACACGAAAATTTGGGACTCGCGCGGATTTCTAGTTTTATGGCCGTAAAATGCCAAAAAATATAATTTGGTCATGGAATGCCAAAACATATGTTTCCTAAGACTGTATTCGACGTCCCGAAAAAATTTTAGGCGATTCGGGTCCAGGGTCCCGGGCCCACGGCGGAAGGCGTGGGCTATAGCACACAAAAATTTGGGACTCGCGCGCAATTCCAGTTTTATGGCCGTAAAATGCCAAAAAATGTAATTTGGTCATGGAGGGGCGGTGAATATGGTTCCTTATGCCGTATTTGACATCCCGGAAAAATTTTAGGCGATCCGGATCCGGGGTCCCGGGACCACGGCGGAAGGCGTAGGCTATAGCACACGAAAATTTGGGACTCGCGCGGATTTCTAGTTTTATGGCCGTAAAATGCCAAAAAATATAATTTGGTCATGGAATGCCAAAACATATGTTTCCTTAGACCGTATTCGACGTCCCGGAAAATTTTTAGGCGATTCGGGTCCGGGGTCCCGGGCCCACGGCGAAAGGCGTGGGCTATAGCACACAAAAATTAGGGACTCGGGCGGAATTCCAGTTTTATGGCCGTAATATGCCAAAAATTGTAATTTGGTCATGGAGGGGCGGTGAATATGGTTCCTTAGGCCGTATTTGACATCCCGGAAAAATTTTAGGCGATCCGGATCCGGGGTCCCGGGACCACGGCGGAAGGCGTGGGCTATAGCACACGAAAATTTGGGACTCGCGCGGATTTCCAGTTTATGGCCGTAAAATGCCAAAAAATGTAATTTGGTCATGGAATGCCAAAACATATGTTTCCTTAGACCGTATTCGACGTCCCGGAAAATTTTTAGGCGATTCGGGTCCGGGGTCCCGGGACCACGGCGGAAGGCGTGGGCTATAGCACACAAAAAATTGGGACTCGCGCGGAATTCCAGTTTTATGGCCGTAAAATGCCAAAAAATGTAATTTGGTCATGGAGGGGCGGTGAATATGGTTCCTTAGGCCGTATTTGTCATCCCGGAAAAATTTTAGGCGATCCGGATCCGGGGTCCCGGGACCACGGCGGAAGGCGTGGGCTATAGCACACGAAAATTTGGGACTCGCGCGGATTTCTAGTTTTATGGCCGTAAAATGCCAAAAAATATAATTTGGTCATGGAATGCCAAAACATATGTTTCCTAAGACTGTATTCGACGTCCCGGAAAAATTTTAGGCGATTCGGGTCCAGGGTCCCGGGCCCACGGCGGAAGGCGTGGGCTATAGCACACAAAAATTTGGGACTCGCGCGGAATTCCAGTTTTATGGCCGTAAAATGCCAAAAAATGTAATTTGGTCATGGAGGGGCGGTGAATATGGTTCCTTATGCCGTATTTGACATCCCGGAAAAATTTTAGGCGATCCGGATCCGGGGTCCCGGGACCACGGCGGAAGGCGTAGGCTATAGCACACGAAAATTTGGGACTCGCGCGGATTTCTAGTTTTATGGCCGTAAAATGCCAAAAAATATAATTTGGTCATGGAATGCCAAAACATATGTTTCCTTAGACCGTATTCGACGTCCCGGAAAATTTTTAGGCGATTCGGGTCCGGGGTCCCGGGCCCACGGCGAAAGGCGTGGGCTATAGCACACAAAAATTAGGGACTCGGGCGGAATTCCAGTTTTATGGCCGTAATATGCCAAAAATTGTAATTTGGTCATGGAGGGGCGGTGAATATGGTTCCTTAGGCCGTATTTGACATCCCGGAAAAATTTTAGGCGATCCGGATCCGGGGTCCCGGGACCACGGCGGAAGGCGTGGGCTATAGCACACGAAAATTTGGGACTCGCGCGGATTTCTAGTTTTATGGCCGTAAAATGCCAAAAAATATAATTTGGTCATGGAATGCCAAAACATATGTTTCCTAAGACTGTATTCGACGTCCCGAAAAAATTTTAGGCGATTCGGGTCCAGGGTCCCGGGCCCACGGCGGAAGGCGTGGGCTATAGCACACAAAAATTTGGGACTCGCGCGCAATTCCAGTTTTATGGCCGTAAAATGCCAAAAAATGTAATTTGGTCATGGAGGGGCGGTGAATATGGTTCCTTATGCCGTATTTGACATCCCGGAAAAATTTTAGGCGATCCGGATCCGGGGTTCCGGGCCCACGGCGAAAGGCGTGGGCTATAGCACACAAAAATTAGGGACTCGGGCGGAATTCCAGTTTTATGGCCGTAAAATGCCAAAAAATGTAATTTGGTCATAGAGGGGTGCTAAATATGGTTACTTAGGCCGTATTTGACATCCCGGAAAAATTTTAGGCGATCTGGATCCGGGGTCCCGGGCCCACGGCGGAAGGCGTGGGCTATAGCACACAAAAAATTGGGACTCGCGCGGAATTCCAGTTTTATGGCCGTAAAATGCCAAAAAATGTAATTTGGTCATGGAGGGGCGGTGAATATGGTTCCTTAGGCCGTATTTGACATCCCGGAAAAATTTTAGGCGATCCGGATCCGGGGTCCCGGGACCACGGCGGAAGGCGTGGGCTATAGCACACGAAAATTTGGGACTCGCGCGGATTTCTAGTTTTATGGCCGTAAAATGCCAAAAATATAATTTGGTCATGGAATGCCAAAACATATGTTTCCTAAGACTGTATTCGACGTCCCGAAAAAATTTTAGGCGATTCGGGTCCAGGGTCCCGGGCCCACGGCGGAAGGCGTGGGCTATAGCACACAAAAATTTGGGACTCGCGCGCAATTCCAGTTTTATGGCCGTAAAATGCCAAAAAATGTAATTTGGTCATGGAGGGGCGGTGAATATGGTTCCTTATGCCGTATTTGACATCCCGGAAAAATTTTAGGCGATCCGGATCCGGGGTCCCGGGACCACGGCGGAAGGCGTAGGCTATACCACACGAAAATTTGGGACTCGCGCGGATTTCTAGTTTTATGGCCGTAAAATGCCAAAAAATATAATTTGGTCATGGAATGCCAAAACATATGTTTCCTTAGACCGTATTCGACGTCCCGAAAAAATTTTAGGCGATTCGGGTCCGGGGTCCCGGGCCCACGGCGAAAGGCGTGGGCTATAGCACACAAAAATTAGGGACTCGGGCGGAATTCCAGTTTTATGGCCGTAATATGCCAAAAAATGTAATTTGGTCATGGAGGGGCGGTGAATATGGTTCCTTAGGCCGTATTTGACATCCCGGAAAAATTTTAGGCGATCTGGATCCGGGGTCCCGGGACCACGGCGGAAGGCGTGGGCTATAGCACACTAAAATTTGGGATTCGCGCGGATTTCTAGTTTTATGGCCATAAATTGCCAAAAAATGTAATTTGGTCATGGAGGGGCGGTGAATATGGTTCCTTAGGCCGTATTTGACATCCCGGAAAAATTTTAGACGATCCGGATCCGGGGTCCCGGGACCACGGCGGAAGGCGTGGGCTATAGCACACGAAAATTTGGGACTCGCGCGGAATACCAGTTTTATGGCCGTAAAATGCCAAAAAATGGAATTTGGTCATGGAGGGGCGGTGAATATGGTTCCTTAGGCCGTATTTGACATCCCGGAAAAATTTTAGGCGATCCGGATCCGGGGTCCCGGGACCACGGCGGAAGGCGTGGGCTATAGCACACGAAAATTTGGGACTCGCGCGGATTTCCAGTTTATGGCCGTAAAATGCCAAAAAATGTAATTTGGTCATGGAATGCCAAAACATATGTTTCCTTAGACCGTATTCGACGTCCCGGAAAATTTTTAGGCGATTCGGGTCCGGGGTCCCGGGCCCACGGCGGAAGGCGTGGGCTATAGCACACAAAAATTTGGGACTCGCGCGCAATTCCAGTTTTATGGCCGTAAAATGCCAAAAAATGTAATTTGGTCATGGAGGGGCGGTGAATATGGTTCCTTATGCCGTATTTGACATCCCGGAAAAATTTTAGGCGATCCGGATCCGGGGTCCCGGGACCACGGCGGAAGGCGTGGGCTATAGCACACGAAAATTTGGGACTCGCGCGGATTTCCAGTTTATGGCCGTAAAATGCCAAAAAATGTAATTTGGTCATGGAATGCCAAAACATATGTTTCCTTAGACCGTATTCGACGTCCCGGAAAATTTTTAGGCGATTCGGGTCCGGGGTCCCGGGCCCACGGCGGAAGGCGTGGGCTATAGCACACAAAAATTTGGGACTCGCGCGCAATTCCAGTTTTATGGCCGTAAAATGCCAAAAAATGTAATTTGGTCATGGAGGGGCGGTGAATATGGTTCCTTATGCCGTATTTGACATCCCGGAAAAATTTTAGGCGATCCGGATCCGGGGTCCCGGGACCACGGCGGAAGGCGTGGGCTATAGCACACGAAAATTTGGGACTCGCGCGGATTTCCAGTTTATGGCCGTAAAATGCCAAAAAATGTAATTTGGTCATGGAATGCCAAAACATATGTTTCCTTAGACCGTATTCGACGTCCCGGAAAATTTTTAGGCGATTCGGGTCCGGGGTCCCGGGCCCACGGCGGAAGGCGTGGGCTATAGCACACAAAAAATTGGGACTCGCGCGGAATTCCAGTTTTATGGCCGTAAAATGCCAAAAAATGTAATTTGGTCATGGAGGGGCGGTGAATATGGTTCCTTATGCCGTATTTGACATCCCGGAAAAATTTTAGGCGATCCGGATCCGGGGTCCCGGGACCACGGCGGAAGGCGTGGGCTATAGCACACGAAAATTTGGGACTCGCGCGGATTTCTAGTTTTATGGCCGTAAAATGCCAAAAAATATAATTTGGTCATGGAATGCCAAAACATATGTTTCCTTAGACCGTATTCGACGTCCCGGAAAATTTTTAGGCGATTCGGGTCCGGGGTCCCGGGCCCACGGCGAAAGGCGTGGGCTATAGCACACAAAAATTAGGGACTCGGGCGGAATTCCAGTTTTATGGCCGTAATATGCCAAAAAATGTAATTTGGTCATGGAGGGGCGGTGAATATGGTTCCTTAGGCCGTATTTGACATCCCGGAAAAATTTTAGGCGATCCGGATCCGGGGTCCCGGGACCACGGCGGAAGGCGTGGGCTATAGCACACGAAAATTTGGGACTCGCGCGGATTTCCAGTTTATGGCCGTAAAATGCCAAAAAATGTAATTTGGTCCTGGAATGCCAAAACATATGTTTCCTTAGACCGTATTCGACGTCCCGAAAAATTTTTAGGCGATTCGGGTCCGGGGTCCCGGGCCCACGGCGGAAGGCGTGGGCTATAGCACACAAAAAATTGGGACTCGCGCGGAATTCCAGTTTTATGGCCGTAAAATGCCAAAAAATGTAATTTGGTCATGGAGGGGCGGTGAATATGGTTCCTTAGGCCGTATTTGACATCCCGGAAAAATTTTAGGCGATCCGGATCCGGGGTCCCGGGACCACGGCGGAAGGCGTGGGCTATAGCACACGAAAATTTGGGACTCGCGCGGATTTCTAGTTTTATGGCCGTAAAATGCCAAAAAATATAATTTGGTCATGGAATGCCAAAACATATGTTTCCTAAGACTGTATTCGACGTCCCGAAAAAATTTTAGGCGATTCGGGTCCAGGGTCCCGGGCCCACGGCGGAAGGCGTGGGCTATAGCACACAAAAATTTGGGACTCGCGCGCAATTCCAGTTTTATGGCCGTAAAATGCCAAAAAATGTAATTTGGTCATGGAGGGGCGGTGAATATGGTTCCTTATGCCGTATTTGACATCCCGGAAAAATTTTAGGCGATCCGGATCCGGGGTCCCGGGACCACGGCGGAAGGCGTAGGCTATAGCACACGAAAATTTGGGACTCGCGCGGATTTCTAGTTTTATGGCCGTAAAATGCCAAAAAATATAATTTGGTCATGGAATGCCAAAACATATGTTTCCTTAGACCGTATTCGACGTCCCGGAAAATTTTTAGGCGATTCGGGTCCGGGGTCCCGGGCCCACGGCGAAAGGCGTGGGCTATAGCACACAAAAATTAGGGACTCGGGCGGAATTCCAGTTTTATGGCCGTAATATGCCAAAAATTGTAATTTGGTCATGGAGGGGCGGTGAATATGGTTCCTTAGGCCGTATTTGACATCCCGGAAAAATTTTAGGCGATCCGGATCCGGGGTCCCGGGACCACGGCGGAAGGCGTGGGCTATAGCACACGAAAATTTGGGACTCGCGCGGATTTCCAGTTTATGGCCGTAAAATGCCAAAAAATGTAATTTGGTCATGGAGGGGCGGTGAATATGGTTCCTTAGGCCGTATTTGACATCCCGGAAAAATTTTAGGCGATCCGGATCCGGGGTCCCGGGACCACGGCGGAAGGCGTGGGCTATAGCACACGAAAATTTGGGACTCGCGCGGATTTCTAGTTTTATGGCCGTAAAATGCCAAAAAATGTAATTTGGTCATGGAGGAGCGGTTATTATGGTTCCTTAGGCCGTATTTGACATCCCGAAAAATTTTTAGGCGATCCGGATCCGGGTTTTCGGGACCACGGCGGAAGGCGTGGGCTATAGCACACGAAAATTTGGGACTCGCACGGATTTCCAGTTTATGGCCGTAAAATGCCAAAAAATGTAATTTGGTCATGGAATGCGAAAACATATGTTTCCTTAGACCGTATTCGACGTCCCGGAAAATTTTTAGGCGATTCGGGTCCGGGGTCCCGGGCCCACGGCGGAAGGCGTGGGCTATAGCACACAAAAATTTGGGACTCGCGCGGAATACCAGTTTTATGGCCGTAAAATGCCAAAAAATGGAATTTGGTCATGGAGGGGCGGTGAATATGGTTCCTTAGGCCGTATTTGACATCCCGGAAAAATTTTAGGCGATCCGGATCCGGGGTCCCGGGACCACGGCGGAAGGCGTGGGCTATAGCACACGAAAATTTGGGACTCGCGCGGAATTCCAGTTTTATGGCCGTAAAATGCCAAAAAATGTAATTTGGTCATGGAGGGGCGGTGAATATGGTTCCTTATGCCGTATTTGACATCCCGGAAAAATTTTAGGCGATCCGGATCCGGGGTCCCGGGACCACGGCGGAAGGCGTAGGCTATAGCACACGAAAATTTGGGACTCGCGCGGATTTCTAGTTTTATGGCCGTAAAATGCCAAAAAATATAATTTGGTCATGGAATGCCAAAACATATGTTTCCTTAGACCGTATTCGACGTCCCGGAAAATTTTTAGGCGATTCGGGTCCGGGGTCCCGGGCCCACGGCGAAAGGCGTGGGCTATAGCACACAAAAATTAGGGACTCGGGCGGAATTCCAGTTTTATGGCCGTAATATGCCAAAAATTGTAATTTGGTCATGGAGGGGCGGTGAATATGGTTCCTTAGGCCGTATTTGACATCCCGGAAAAATTTTAGGCGATCCGGATCCGGGGTCCCGGGACCACGGCGGAAGGCGTGGGCTATAGCACACGAAAATTTGGGACTCGCGCGGATTTCTAGTTTTATGGCCGTAAAATGCCAAAAAATATAATTTGGTCATGGAATGCCAAAACATATGTTTCCTAAGACTGTATTCGACGTCCCGAAAAAATTTTAGGCGATTCGGGTCCAGGGTCCCGGGCCCACGGCGGAAGGCGTGGGCTATAGCACACAAAAATTTGGGACTCGCGCGCAATTCCAGTTTTATGGCCGTAAAATGCCAAAAAATGTAATTTGGTCATGGAGGGGCGGTGAATATGGTTCCTTATGCCGTATTTGACATCCCGGAAAAATTTTAGGCGATCCGGATCCGGGGTTCCGGGCCCACGGCGAAAGGCGTGGGCTATAGCACACAAAAATTAGGGACTCGGGCGGAATTCCAGTTTTATGGCCGTAAAATGCCAAAAAATGTAATTTGGTCATAGAGGGGTGCTAAATATGGTTACTTAGGCCGTATTTGACATCCCGGAAAAATTTTAGGCGATCTGGATCCGGGGTCCCGGGCCCACGGCGGAAGGCGTGGGCTATAGCACACAAAAAATTGGGACTCGCGCGGAATTCCAGTTTTATGGCCGTAAAATGCCAAAAAATGTAATTTGGTCATGGAGGGGCGGTGAATATGGTTCCTTAGGCCGTATTTGACATCCCGGAAAAATTTTAGGCGATCCGGATCCGGGGTCCCGGGACCACGGCGGAAGGCGTGGGCTATAGCACACGAAAATTTGGGACTCGCGCGGATTTCTAGTTTTATGGCCGTAAAATGCCAAAAATATAATTTGGTCATGGAATGCCAAAACATATGTTTCCTAAGACTGTATTCGACGTCCCGAAAAAATTTTAGGCGATTCGGGTCCAGGGTCCCGGGCCCACGGCGGAAGGCGTGGGCTATAGCACACAAAAATTTGGGACTCGCGCGCAATTCCAGTTTTATGGCCGTAAAATGCCAAAAAATGTAATTTGGTCATGGAGGGGCGGTGAATATGGTTCCTTATGCCGTATTTGACATCCCGGAAAAATTTTAGGCGATCCGGATCCGGGGTCCCGGGACCACGGCGGAAGGCGTAGGCTATACCACACGAAAATTTGGGACTCGCGCGGATTTCTAGTTTTATGGCCGTAAAATGCCAAAAAATATAATTTGGTCATGGAATGCCAAAACATATGTTTCCTTAGACCGTATTCGACGTCCCGAAAAAATTTTAGGCGATTCGGGTCCGGGGTCCCGGGCCCACGGCGAAAGGCGTGGGCTATAGCACACAAAAATTAGGGACTCGGGCGGAATTCCAGTTTTATGGCCGTAATATGCCAAAAAATGTAATTTGGTCATGGAGGGGCGGTGAATATGGTTCCTTAGGCCGTATTTGACATCCCGGAAAAATTTTAGGCGATCTGGATCCGGGGTCCCGGGACCACGGCGGAAGGCGTGGGCTATAGCACACTAAAATTTGGGATTCGCGCGGATTTCTAGTTTTATGGCCATAAATTGCCAAAAAATGTAATTTGGTCATGGAGGGGCGGTGAATATGGTTCCTTAGGCCGTATTTGACATCCCGGAAAAATTTTAGACGATCCGGATCCGGGGTCCCGGGACCACGGCGGAAGGCGTGGGCTATAGCACACGAAAATTTGGGACTCGCGCGGAATACCAGTTTTATGGCCGTAAAATGCCAAAAAATGGAATTTGGTCATGGAGGGGCGGTGAATATGGTTCCTTAGGCCGTATTTGACATCCCGGAAAAATTTTAGGCGATCCGGATCCGGGGTCCCGGGACCACGGCGGAAGGCGTGGGCTATAGCACACGAAAATTTGGGACTCGCGCGGATTTCCAGTTTATGGCCGTAAAATGCCAAAAAATGTAATTTGGTCATGGAATGCCAAAACATATGTTTCCTTAGACCGTATTCGACGTCCCGGAAAATTTTTAGGCGATTCGGGTCCGGGGTCCCGGGCCCACGGCGGAAGGCGTGGGCTATAGCACACAAAAATTTGGGACTCGCGCGCAATTCCAGTTTTATGGCCGTAAAATGCCAAAAAATGTAATTTGGTCATGGAGGGGCGGTGAATATGGTTCCTTATGCCGTATTTGACATCCCGGAAAAATTTTAGGCGATCCGGATCCGGGGTCCCGGGACCACGGCGGAAGGCGTGGGCTATAGCACACGAAAATTTGGGACTCGCGCGGATTTCCAGTTTATGGCCGTAAAATGCCAAAAAATGTAATTTGGTCATGGAATGCCAAAACATATGTTTCCTTAGACCGTATTCGACGTCCCGGAAAATTTTTAGGCGATTCGGGTCCGGGGTCCCGGGCCCACGGCGGAAGGCGTGGGCTATAGCACACAAAAATTTGGGACTCGCGCGCAATTCCAGTTTTATGGCCGTAAAATGCCAAAAAATGTAATTTGGTCATGGAGGGGCGGTGAATATGGTTCCTTATGCCGTATTTGACATCCCGGAAAAATTTTAGGCGATCCGGATCCGGGGTCCCGGGACCACGGCGGAAGGCGTGGGCTATAGCACACGAAAATTTGGGACTCGCGCGGATTTCCAGTTTATGGCCGTAAAATGCCAAAAAATGTAATTTGGTCATGGAATGCCAAAACATATGTTTCCTTAGACCGTATTCGACGTCCCGGAAAATTTTTAGGCGATTCGGGTCCGGGGTCCCGGGCCCACGGCGGAAGGCGTGGGCTATAGCACACAAAAAATTGGGACTCGCGCGGAATTCCAGTTTTATGGCCGTAAAATGCCAAAAAATGTAATTTGGTCATGGAGGGGCGGTGAATATGGTTCCTTATGCCGTATTTGACATCCCGGAAAAATTTTAGGCGATCCGGATCCGGGGTCCCGGGACCACGGCGGAAGGCGTGGGCTATAGCACACGAAAATTTGGGACTCGCGCGGATTTCTAGTTTTATGGCCGTAAAATGCCAAAAAATATAATTTGGTCATGGAATGCCAAAACATATGTTTCCTTAGACCGTATTCGACGTCCCGGAAAATTTTTAGGCGATTCGGGTCCGGGGTCCCGGGCCCACGGCGAAAGGCGTGGGCTATAGCACACAAAAATTAGGGACTCGGGCGGAATTCCAGTTTTATGGCCGTAATATGCCAAAAAATGTAATTTGGTCATGGAGGGGCGGTGAATATGGTTCCTTAGGCCGTATTTGACATCCCGGAAAAATTTTAGGCGATCCGGATCCGGGGTCCCGGGACCACGGCGGAAGGCGTGGGCTATAGCACACGAAAATTTGGGACTCGCGCGGATTTCCAGTTTATGGCCGTAAAATGCCAAAAAATGTAATTTGGTCCTGGAATGCCAAAACATATGTTTCCTTAGACCGTATTCGACGTCCCGAAAAATTTTTAGGCGATTCGGGTCCGGGGTCCCGGGCCCACGGCGGAAGGCGTGGGCTATAGCACACAAAAAATTGGGACTCGCGCGGAATTCCAGTTTTATGGCCGTAAAATGCCAAAAAATGTAATTTGGTCATGGAGGGGCGGTGAATATGGTTCCTTAGGCCGTATTTGACATCCCGGAAAAATTTTAGGCGATCCGGATCCGGGGTCCCGGGACCACGGCGGAAGGCGTGGGCTATAGCACACGAAAATTTGGGACTCGCGCGGATTTCTAGTTTTATGGCCGTAAAATGCCAAAAAATATAATTTGGTCATGGAATGCCAAAACATATGTTTCCTAAGACTGTATTCGACGTCCCGAAAAAATTTTAGGCGATTCGGGTCCAGGGTCCCGGGCCCACGGCGGAAGGCGTGGGCTATAGCACACAAAAATTTGGGACTCGCGCGCAATTCCAGTTTTATGGCCGTAAAATGCCAAAAAATGTAATTTGGTCATGGAGGGGCGGTGAATATGGTTCCTTATGCCGTATTTGACATCCCGGAAAAATTTTAGGCGATCCGGATCCGGGGTCCCGGGACCACGGCGGAAGGCGTAGGCTATAGCACACGAAAATTTGGGACTCGCGCGGATTTCTAGTTTTATGGCCGTAAAATGCCAAAAAATATAATTTGGTCATGGAATGCCAAAACATATGTTTCCTTAGACCGTATTCGACGTCCCGGAAAATTTTTAGGCGATTCGGGTCCGGGGTCCCGGGCCCACGGCGAAAGGCGTGGGCTATAGCACACAAAAATTAGGGACTCGGGCGGAATTCCAGTTTTATGGCCGTAATATGCCAAAAATTGTAATTTGGTCATGGAGGGGCGGTGAATATGGTTCCTTAGGCCGTATTTGACATCCCGGAAAAATTTTAGGCGATCCGGATCCGGGGTCCCGGGACCACGGCGGAAGGCGTGGGCTATAGCACACGAAAATTTGGGACTCGCGCGGATTTCCAGTTTATGGCCGTAAAATGCCAAAAAATGTAATTTGGTCATGGAGGGGCGGTGAATATGGTTCCTTAGGCCGTATTTGACATCCCGGAAAAATTTTAGGCGATCCGGATCCGGGGTCCCGGGACCACGGCGGAAGGCGTGGGCTATAGCACACGAAAATTTGGGACTCGCGCGGATTTCTAGTTTTATGGCCGTAAAATGCCAAAAAATGTAATTTGGTCATGGAGGAGCGGTTATTATGGTTCCTTAGGCCGTATTTGACATCCCGAAAAATTTTTAGGCGATCCGGATCCGGGTTTTCGGGACCACGGCGGAAGGCGTGGGCTATAGCACACGAAAATTTGGGACTCGCACGGATTTCCAGTTTATGGCCGTAAAATGCCAAAAAATGTAATTTGGTCATGGAATGCGAAAACATATGTTTCCTTAGACCGTATTCGACGTCCCGGAAAATTTTTAGGCGATTCGGGTCCGGGGTCCCGGGCCCACGGCGGAAGGCGTGGGCTATAGCACACAAAAATTTGGGACTCGCGCGGAATACCAGTTTTATGGCCGTAAAATGCCAAAAAATGGAATTTGGTCATGGAGGGGCGGTGAATATGGTTCCTTAGGCCGTATTTGACATCCCGGAAAAATTTTAGGCGATCCGGATCCGGGGTCCCGGGACCACGGCGGAAGGCGTGGGCTATAGCACACGAAAATTTGGGACTCGCGCGGATTTCTAGTTTTATGGCCGTAAAATGCCAAAAAATATAATTTGGTCATGGAATGCCAAAACATATGTTTCCTAAGACTGTATTCGACGTCCCGAAAAAATTTTAGGCGATTCGGGTCCAGGGTCCCGGGCCCACGGCGGAAGGCGTGGGCTATAGCACACAAAAATTTGGGACTCGCGCGCAATTCCAGTTTTATGGCCGTAAAATGCCAAAAAATGTAATTTGGTCATGGAGGGGCGGTGAATATGGTTCCTTATGCCGTATTTGACATCCCGGAAAAATTTTAGGCGATCCGGATCCGGGGTCCCGGGACCACGGCGGAAGGCGTAGGCTATAGCACACGAAAATTTGGGACTCGCGCGGATTTCTAGTTTTATGGCCGTAAAATGCCAAAAAATATAATTTGGTCATGGAATGCCAAAACATATGTTTCCTTAGACCGTATTCGACGTCCCGGAAAATTTTTAGGCGATTCGGGTCCGGGGTCCCGGGCCCACGGCGAAAGGCGTGGGCTATAGCACACAAAAATTAGGGACTCGGGCGGAATTCCAGTTTTATGGCCGTAAAATGCCAAAAAATGTAATTTGGTCATGGAGGGGCGGTGAATATGGTTCCTTAGTCCGTATTTGACATCCCGGAAAAATTTTAGGCGATCCGGATCCGGGGTCCCGGGACCACGGCGGAAGGCGTGGGCTATAGCACACGAAAATTTGGGACTCGCGCGGATTTCCAGTTTATGGCCGTAAAATGCCAAAAAATGTAATTTGGTCATGGAATGCCAAAACATATGTTTCCTTAGACCGTATTCGACGTCCCGGAAAATTTTTAGGCGATTCGGGTCCGGGGTCCCGGGCCCACGGCGGAAGGCGTGGGCTATAGCACACAAAAAATTGGGACTCGCGCGGAATTCCAGTTTTATGGCCGTAAAATGCCAAAAAATGTAATTTGGTCATGGAGGGGCGGTGAATATGGTTCCTTAGGCCGTATTTGACATCCCGGAAAAATTTTAGGCGATCCGGATCCGGGGTCCCGGGACCACGGCGGAAGGCGTGGGCTATAGCACACGAAAATTTGGGACTCGCGCGGATTTCTAGTTTTATGGCCGTAAAATGCCAAAAAATATAATTTGGTCATGGAATGCCAAAACATATGTTTCCTAAGACTGTATTCGACGTCCCGAAAAAATTTTAGGCGATTCGGGTCCAGGGTCCCGCGCCCACGGCGGAAGGCGTGGGCTATAGCACACAAAAATTTGGGACTCGCGCGCAATTCCAGTTTTATGGCCGTAAAATGCCAAAAAATGTAATTTGGTCATGGAGGGGCGGTGAATATGGTTCCTTATGCCGTATTTGACATCCCGGAAAAATTTTAGGCGATCCGGATCCGGGGTCCCGGGACCACGGCGGAAGGCGTAGGCTATAGCACACGAAAATTTGGGACTCGCGCGGATTTCTAGTTTTATGGCCGTAAAATGCCAAAAAATATAATTTGGTCATGGAATGCCAAAACATATGTTTCCTTAGACCGTATTCGACGTCCCGGAAAATTTTTAGGCGATTCGGGTCCGGGGTCCCGGGCCCACGGCGAAAGGCGTGGGCTATAGCACACAAAAATTAGGGACTCGGGCGGAATTCCAGTTTTATGGCCGTAATATGCCAAAAAATGTAATTTGGTCATGGAGGGGCGGTGAATATGGTTCCTTAGGCCGTATTTGACATCCCGGAAAAATTTTAGGCGATCCGGATCCGGGGTCCCGGGACCACGGCGGAAGGCGTGGGCTATAGCACACGAAAATTTGGGACTCGCGCGGATTTCCAGTTTATGGCCGTAAAATGCCAAAAAATGTAATTTGGTCATGGAATGCCAAAACATATGTTTCCTTAGACCGTATTCGACGTCCCGGAAAATTTTTAGGCGATTCGGGTCCGGGGTCCCGGGACCACGGCGGAAGGCGTGGGCTATAGCACACAAAAAATTGGGACTCGCGCGGAATTCCAGTTTTATGGCCGTAAAATGCCAAAAAATGTAATTTGGTCATGGAGGGGTGGTGAATATGGTTCCTTAGGCCGTATTTGACATCCCGGAAAAATTTTAGGCGATCCGGATCCGGGGTCCCGGGACCACGGCGGAAGGCGTGGGCTATAGCACACGAAAATTTGGGACTCGCGCGGATTTCTAGTTTTATGGCCGTAAAATGCCAAAAAATATAATTTGGTCATGGAATGCCAAAACATATGTTTCCTTAGACCGTATTCGACGTCCCGGAAAATTTTTAGGCGATTCGGGTCCGGGGTCCCGGGCCCACGGCGAAAGGCGTGGGCTATAGCACACAAAAATTAGGGACTCGGGCGGAATTCCAGTTTTATGGCCGTAATATGCCAAAAATTGTAATTTGGTCATGGAGGGGCGGTGAATATGGTTCCTTAGGCCGTATTTGACATCCCGGAAAAATTTTAGGCGATCCGGATCCGGGGTCCCGGGACCACGGCGGAAGGCGTGGGCTATAGCACACGAAAATTTGGGACTCGCGCGGATTTCTAGTTTTATGGCCGTAAAATGCCAAAAAATATAATTTGGTCATGGAATGCCAAAACATATGTTTCCTAAGACTGTATTCGACGTCCCGAAAAAATTTTAGGCGATTCGGGTCCAGGGTCCCGGGCCCACGGCGGAAGGCGTGGGCTATAGCACACAAAAATTTGGGACTCGCGCGCAATTCCAGTTTTATGGCCGTAAAATGCCAAAAAATGTAATTTGGTCATGGAGGGGCGGTGAATATGGTTCCTTATGCCGTATTTGACATCCCGGAAAAATTTTAGGCGATCCGGATCCGGGGTTCCGGGCCCACGGCGAAAGGCGTGGGCTATAGCACACAAAAATTAGGGACTCGGGCGGAATTCCAGTTTTATGGCCGTAAAATGCCAAAAAATGTAATTTGGTCATAGAGGGGTGCTAAATATGGTTACTTAGACCGTATTTGACATCCCGGAAAAATTTTAGGCGATCCGGATCCGGGGTCCCGGGACCACGGCGGAAGGCGTGGGCTATAGCACACGAAAATTTGGGACTCGCGCGGATTTCTAGTTTTATGGCCGTAAAATGCCAAAAAATATAATTTGGTCATGGAATGCCAAAACATATGTTTCCTTAGACCGTATTCGACGTCCCGGAAAATTTTTAGGCGATTCGGGTCCGGGGTCCCGGGCCCACGGCGAAAGGCGTGGGCTATAGCACACAAAAATTAGGGACTCGGGCGGAATTCCAGTTTTATGGCCGTAATATGCCAAAAATTGTAATTTGGTCATGGAGGGGCGGTGAATATGGTTCCTTAGGCCGTATTTGACATCCCGGAAAAATTTTAGGCGATCCGGATCCGGGGTCCCGGGACCACGGCGGAAGGCGTGGGCTATAGCACACGAAAATTTGGGACTCGCGCGGATTTCTAGTTTTATGGCCGTAAAATGCCAAAAAATATAATTTGGTCATGGAATGCCAAAACATATGTTTCCTAAGACTGTATTCGACGTCCCGAAAAAATTTTAGGCGATTCGGGTCCAGGGTCCCGGGCCCACGGCGGAAGGCGTGGGCTATAGCACACAAAAATTTGGGACTCGCGCGCAATTCCAGTTTTATGGCCGTAAAATGCCAAAAAATGTAATTTGGTCATGGAGGGGCGGTGAATATGGTTCCTTATGCCGTATTTGACATCCCGGAAAAATTTTAGGCGATCCGGATCCGGGGTTCCGGGCCCACGGCGAAAGGCGTGGGCTATAGCACACAAAAATTAGGGACTCGGGCGGAATTCCAGTTTTATGGCCGTAAAATGCCAAAAAATGTAATTTGGTCATAGAGGGGTGCTAAATATGGTTACTTAGACCGTATTTGACATCCCGGAAAAATTTTAGGCGATCCGGATCCGGGGTCCCGGGACCACGGCGGAAGGCGTGGGCTATAGCACACGAAAATTTGGGACTCGCGCGGATTTCTAGTTTTATGGCCGTAAAATGCCAAAAAATATAATTTGGTCATGGAATGCCAAAACATATGTTTCCTAAGACTGTATTCGACGTCCCGAAAAAATTTTAGGCGATTCGGGTCCAGGGTCCCGGGCCCACGTCGGAAGGCGTGGGCTATAGCACACAAAAATTTGGGACTCGCGCGCAATTCCAGTTTTATGGCCGTAAAATGCCAAAAAATGTAATTTGGTCATGGAGGGGCGGTGAATATGGTTCCTTAGGCCGTATTTGACATCCCGGAAAAATTTTAGGCGATCCGGATCCGGGGTCCCGGGACCACGGCGGAAGGCGTAAGCTATAGCACACGAAAATTTGGGACTCGCGCGGATTTCTAGTTTTATCGCCGTAAAATGCCAAAAAATATAATTTGGTCATGGAATGCCAAAAAATATGTTTCCTAAGACTGTATTCGACGTCCCGAAATTTTTTTAGGCGATTCGGGTCCGGGGTCCCGGGCCCACGGCGGAAGGCGTGGGCTATAGCACACAAAAAATTGGGACTCGCGCGGAATTCCAGTTTTATGGCCGTAAAATGCCAAAAAATGTAATTTGGTCATGGAGGGGCGGTGAATATGGTTCCTTAGGCCGTATTTGACATCCCGGAAAAATTTTAGGCGATCCGGATCCGGGGTCCCGGGACCACGGCGGAAGGCGTGGGCTATAGCACACGAAAATTTGGGACTCGCGCGGATTTCTAGTTTTATCGCCGTAAAATGCCAAAAAATATAATTTGGTCATGGAATGCCAAAAAATATGTTTCCTAAGACTGTATTCGACGTCCCGAAATTTTTTAGGCGATTCGGGTCCAGGGTCCCGGGCCCACGGCGGAAGGCGTGGGCTATAGCACACAAAAAATTGGGACTCGCGCGGAATTCCAGTTTTATGGCCGTAAAATGCCAAAAAATGTAATTTGGTCATGGAGGGGCGGTGAATATGGTTCCTTAGGCCGTATTTGACATCCCGGAAAAATTTTAGGCGATCCGGATCCGGTGTCCCGGGACCACGGCGGAAGGCGTGGGCTATAGCACACGAAAATTTGGGACTCGCGCGGAATACCAGTTTTATGGCCGTAAAATGCCAAAAAATGGAATTTGGTCATGGAATGCCAAAACATATGTTTCCTTAGACTGTATTCGACGTCCCGAAAAAATTTTAGGCGATTCGGGTCCGGGGTCCCGGGCCCACGGCGAAAGGCGTGGGCTATAACACACAAAAATTAGGGACTCGGGCGGAATTCCAGTTTTATGGCCGTAAAATGCCAAAAAATGTAATTTGGTCATAGAGGGGTGCTAAATATGGTTACTTAGGCCGTATTTGACATCCCGGAAAAATTTTAGGCGATCTGGATCCGGGGTCCCGGGACCACGGCGGAAGGCGTGGGCTATAGCACACGAAAATTTGGGACTCGCGCGGATTTCTAGTTTTATGGCCGTAAAATGCCAAAAAATGTAATTTGGTCATGGAGGGGCGGTGAATATGGTTCCTTAGGCCGTATTTGACATCCCGGAAAAATTTTAGGCGATCCGGATCCGGGGTCCCGGGACCACGGCGGAAGGCGTGGGCTATAGCACACAAAAATTTGGGACTCGCGCGGAATACCAGTTTTATGTCCGTAAAATGCCAAAAAATGTAATTTGGTCATGGAGGGGCGGTGAATATCGTTCCTTAGGCCGTATTTGACATCCCGGAAAAATTTTAGGCGATCCGGATCCGGGGTCCCGGGACCACGGCGGAAGGCGTGGGCTATAGCACACGAAAATTTAGGACTCGCGCGGATTTCTAGTTTTATGGCCGTAAAATGCCAAAAAATATAATTTGGTCATGGAATGCCAAAACATATGTTTCCTTAGACCGTATTCGACGTCCCGGAAAATTTTTAGGCGATTCGGGTCCGGGGTCCCGGGCCCACGGCGAAAGGCGTGGGCTATAGCACACAAAAATTAGGGACTCGCGCGGAATTCCAGTTTTATGGCCGTAAAATGCCAAAAAATGTAATTTGGTCATATAGGGGTGCTAAATATGGTTACTTAGGCCGTATTTGACATCCCGGAAAAATTTTAGGCGATCTGGATCCGGGGTCCCGGGACCACGGCGGAAGGCGTGGGCTATAGCACACGAAAATTTGGGACTCGCGCGGATTTCTAGTTTTATCGCCGTAAAATGCCAAAAAATATAATTTGGTCATGGAATGCCAAAACATATGTTTCCTAAGACTGTATTCGACGTCCCGAAATTTTTTTAGGCGATTCGGGTCCAGGGTCCCGGGCCCACGGCGGAAGGCGTGGGCTATAGCACACAAAAAATTGGGACTCGCGCGGAATTCCAGTTTTATGGCCGTAAAATGCCAAAAAATGTAATTTGGTCATGGAGGGGCGGTGAATATGGTTCCTTAGACCGTATTCGACGTCCTGGAAAATTTTTAGGCGATTCAGGTCCGGGGTCCCGGGCCCACGGCGGAAGGCGTGGGCTATAGCACACAAAAATTTGGGACTCGCGCGGAATACCAGTTTTATGGCCGTAAAATGCCAAAAAATGGAATTTGGTCATGGAGGAGCGGTTATTATGGTTCCTTAGGCCGTATTTGACATCCCGGAAAAATTTTAGGCGATCCGGATCCGGGGTCACGGGACCACGGCGGAAGGCGTGGGCTATAGCACACGAAAATTTGGGACTCGCGCGGATTTCTAGTTTTATCGCCGTAAAATGCCAAAAAATATAATTTGGTCATGGAATGCCAAAACATATGTTTCCTAAGACTGTATTCGATGTCCCGAAAATTTTTTAGGCGATTCGGGTCCAGGGTCCCGGGCCCACGGCGGAAGGTGTGGGCTATAGCACACAAAAAATTGGGACTCGCGCGGAATTCCAGTTTTATGGCCGTAAAATGCCAAAAAATGTAATTTGGTCATGGAGGGGCGGTGAATATGGTTCCTTAGGCCGTATTTGACATCCCGGAAAAATTTTAGGCGATCCGGATCCGGGGTCCCGGGACCACGGCGGAAGGCGTGGGCTATAGCACACGAAAATTTGGGACTCGCGCGGATTTCTAGTTTTATGGCCGTAAAATGCCAAAAAATATAATTTGGTCATGGAATGCCAAAACATATGTTTCCTAAGACTGTATTCGACGTCCCGAAAAAATTTTAGGCGATTCGGGTCCAGGGTCCCGGGCCCACGGCGGAAGGCGTGGGCTATAGCACACAAAAAATTGGGACTCGCGCGGAATTCCAGTTTTATGGCCGTAAAATGCCAAAAAATGTAATTTGGTCATGGAGGGGCGGTGAATATGTTCCTTAGGCCGTATTTGACATCCCGGAAAAATTTTAGGCGATCCGGATCCGGGGTCCCGGGACCACGGCGGAAGGCGTGGGCTATAGCACACAAAAAATTGGGACTCGCGCAGAAATACAGTTTTATGGCCGTAAAATGCCAAAAAATGTAATTTGGTCATGGAGGGGCGGTGAATATGGTTCCTTAGGCCGTATTTGACATCCCGGAAAAATTTTAGGCGATCCGGATCCGGGGTCCCGGGACCACGGCGGAAGGCGTGGGCTATAGCACACGAAAATTTGGGACTCGCGCGGATTTCTAGTTTTATCGCCGTAAAATGCCAAAAAATATAATTTGGTCATGGAATGCCAAAAAATATGTTTCCTAAGACTGTATTCGACGTCCCGAAATTTTTTTAGGCGATTCGGGTCCGGGGTCCCGGGCCCACGGCGGAAGGCGTGGGCTATAGCACACAAAAAATTGGGACTCGCGCGGAATTCCAGTTTTATGGCCGTAAAATGCCAAAAAATGTAATTTGGTCATGGAGGGGCGGTGAATATGGTTCCTTAGGCCGTATTTGACATCCCGGAAAAATTTTAGGCGATCCGGATCCGGGGTCCCGGGACCACGGCGGAAGGCGTGGGCTATAGCACACGAAAATTTGGGACTCGCGCGGATTTCTAGTTTTATCGCCGTAAAATGCCAAAAAATGTAATTTGGTCATGGAGGGGCGGTGAATATGGTTCCTTAGGCCGTATTTGACATCCCGGAAAAATTTTAGGCGATCCGGATCCGGGGTCCCGGGACCACGGCGGAAGGCGTGGGCTATAGCACACGAAAATTTGGGACTCGCGCGGATTTCTAGTTTTATGGCCGTAAAATGCCAAAAAATATAATTTGGTCATGGAATGCCAAAACATATGTTTCCTAAGACTGTATTCGACGTCCCGAAAAAATTTTAGGCGATTCGGGTCCAGGGTCCCGGGCCCACGGCGGAAGGCGTGGGCTATAGCACACAAAAAATTGGGACTCGCGCGGAATTCCAGTTTTATGGCCGTAAAATGCCAAAAAATGTAATTTGGTCATGGAGGGGCGGTGAATATGTTCCTTAGGCCGTATTTGACATCCCGGAAAAATTTTAGGCGATCCGGATCCGGGGTCCCGGGACCACGGCGGAAGGCGTGGGCTATAGCACACAAAAAATTGGGACTCGCGCGGAAATACAGTTTTATGGCCGTAAAATGCCAAAAAATGTAATTTGGTCATGGAGGGGCGGTGAATATGGTTCCTTAGGCCGTATTTGACATCCCGGAAAAATTTTAGGCGATCCGGATCCGGGGTCCCGGGACCACGGCGGAAGGCGTGGGCTATAGCACACGAAAATTTGGGACTCGCGCGGATTTCTAGTTTTATCGCCGTAAAATGCCAAAAAATATAATTTGGTCATGGAATGCCAAAAAATATGTTTCCTAAGACTGTATTCGACGTCCCGAAATTTTTTTAGGCGATTCGGGTCCGGGGTCCCGGGCCCACGGCGGAAGGCGTGGGCTATAGCACACAAAAAATTGGGACTCGCGCGGAATTCCAGTTTTATGGCCGTAAAATGCCAAAAAATGTAATTTGGTCATGGAGGGGCGGTGAATATGGTTCCTTAGGCCGTATTTGACATCCCGGAAAAATTTTAGGCGATCCGGATCCGGGGTCCCGGGACCACGGCGGAAGGCGTGGGCTATAGCACACAAAAATTTGGGACTCGCGCGGAATACCAGTTTTATGTCCGTAAAATGCCAAAAAATGTAATTTGGTCATGGAGGGGCGGTGAATATCGTTCCTTAGGCCGTATTTGACATCCCGGAAAAATTTTAGGCGATCCGGATCCGGGGTCCCGGGACCACGGCGGAAGGCGTGGGCTATAGCACACGAAAATTTAGGACTCGCGCGGATTTCTAGTTTTATGGCCGTAAAATGCCAAAAAATATAATTTGGTCATGGAATGCCAAAACATATGTTTCCTTAGACCGTATTCGACGTCCCGGAAAATTTTTAGGCGATTCGGGTCCGGGGTCCCGGGCCCACGGCGAAAGGCGTGGGCTATAGCACACAAAAATTAGGGACTCGCGCGGAATTCCAGTTTTATGGCCGTAAAATGCCAAAAAATGTAATTTGGTCATATAGGGGTGCTAAATATGGTTACTTAGGCCGTATTTGACATCCCGGAAAAATTTTAGGCGATCTGGATCCGGGGTCCCGGGACCACGGCGGAAGGCGTGGGCTATAGCACACGAAAATTTGGGACTCGCGCGGATTTCTAGTTTTATCGCCGTAAAATGCCAAAAAATATAATTTGGTCATGGAATGCCAAAACATATGTTTCCTAAGACTGTATTCGACGTCCCGAAATTTTTTTAGGCGATTCGGGTCCAGGGTCCCGGGCCCACGGCGGAAGGCGTGGGCTATAGCACACAAAAAATTGGGACTCGCGCGGAATTCCAGTTTTATGGCCGTAAAATGCCAAAAAATGTAATTTGGTCATGGAGGGGCGGTGAATATGGTTCCTTAGACCGTATTCGACGTCCTGGAAAATTTTTAGGCGATTCAGGTCCGGGGTCCCGGGCCCACGGCGGAAGGCGTGGGCTATAGCACACAAAAATTTGGGACTCGCGCGGAATACCAGTTTTATGGCCGTAAAATGCCAAAAAATGGAATTTGGTCATGGAGGAGCGGTTATTATGGTTCCTTAGGCCGTATTTGACATCCCGGAAAAATTTTAGGCGATCCGG
Organism: Nicotiana tabacum; assembly: GCF_000715075.1. Taxonomy (NCBI): domain Eukaryota; kingdom Viridiplantae; phylum Streptophyta; class Magnoliopsida; order Solanales; family Solanaceae; genus Nicotiana; species Nicotiana tabacum. The sequence goes on along the minus strand of NC_134087.1, from coordinate 230,907 downwards.
ATCCGGGGTCACGGGACCACGGCGGAAGGCGTGGGCTATAGCACACGAAAATTTGGGACTCGCGCGGATTTCTAGTTTTATCGCCGTAAAATGCCAAAAAATATAATTTGGTCATGGAATGCCAAAACATATGTTTCCTAAGACTGTATTCGATGTCCCGAAAATTTTTTAGGCGATTCGGGTCCAGGGTCCCGGGCCCACGGCGGAAGGTGTGGGCTATAGCACACAAAAAATTGGGACTCGCGCGGAATTCCAGTTTTATGGCCGTAAAATGCCAAAAAATGTAATTTGGTCATGGAGGGGCGGTGAATATGGTTCCTTAGGCCGTATTTGACATCCCGGAAAAATTTTAGGCGATCCGGATCCGGGGTCCCGGGACCACGGCGGAAGGCGTGGGCTATAGCACACGAAAATTTGGGACTCGCGCGGATTTCTAGTTTTATGGCCGTAAAATGCCAAAAAATATAATTTGGTCATGGAATGCCAAAACATATGTTTCCTAAGACTGTATTCGACGTCCCGAAAAAATTTTAGGCGATTCGGGTCCAGGGTCCCGGGCCCACGGCGGAAGGCGTGGGCTATAGCACACAAAAAATTGGGACTCGCGCGGAATTCCAGTTTTATGGCCGTAAAATGCCAAAAAATGTAATTTGGTCATGGAGGGGCGGTGAATATGTTCCTTAGGCCGTATTTGACATCCCGGAAAAATTTTAGGCGATCCGGATCCGGGGTCCCGGGACCACGGCGGAAGGCGTGGGCTATAGCACACAAAAAATTGGGACTCGCGCAGAAATACAGTTTTATGGCCGTAAAATGCCAAAAAATGTAATTTGGTCATGGAGGGGCGGTGAATATGGTTCCTTAGGCCGTATTTGACATCCCGGAAAAATTTTAGGCGATCCGGATCCGGGGTCCCGGGACCACGGCGGAAGGCGTGGGCTATAGCACACGAAAATTTGGGACTCGCGCGGATTTCTAGTTTTATCGCCGTAAAATGCCAAAAAATATAATTTGGTCATGGAATGCCAAAAAATATGTTTCCTAAGACTGTATTCGACGTCCCGAAATTTTTTTAGGCGATTCGGGTCCGGGGTCCCGGGCCCACGGCGGAAGGCGTGGGCTATAGCACACAAAAAATTGGGACTCGCGCGGAATTCCAGTTTTATGGCCGTAAAATGCCAAAAAATGTAATTTGGTCATGGAGGGGCGGTGAATATGGTTCCTTAGGCCGTATTTGACATCCCGGAAAAATTTTAGGCGATCCGGATCCGGGGTCCCGGGACCACGGCGGAAGGCGTGGGCTATAGCACACGAAAATTTGGGACTCGCGCGGATTTCTAGTTTTATCGCCGTAAAATGCCAAAAAATGTAATTTGGTCATGGAGGGGCGGTGAATATGGTTCCTTAGGCCGTATTTGACATCCCGGAAAAATTTTAGGCGATCCGGATCCGGGGTCCCGGGACCACGGCGGAAGGCGTGGGCTATAGCACACGAAAATTTGGGACTCGCGCGGATTTCTAGTTTTATGGCCGTAAAATGCCAAAAAATATAATTTGGTCATGGAATGCCAAAACATATGTTTCCTAAGACTGTATTCGACGTCCCGAAAAAATTTTAGGCGATTCGGGTCCAGGGTCCCGGGCCCACGGCGGAAGGCGTGGGCTATAGCACACAAAAAATTGGGACTCGCGCGGAATTCCAGTTTTATGGCCGTAAAATGCCAAAAAATGTAATTTGGTCATGGAGGGGCGGTGAATATGTTCCTTAGGCCGTATTTGACATCCCGGAAAAATTTTAGGCGATCCGGATCCGGGGTCCCGGGACCACGGCGGAAGGCGTGGGCTATAGCACACAAAAAATTGGGACTCGCGCGGAAATACAGTTTTATGGCCGTAAAATGCCAAAAAATGTAATTTGGTCATGGAGGGGCGGTGAATATGGTTCCTTAGGCCGTATTTGACATCCCGGAAAAATTTTAGGCGATCCGGATCCGGGGTCCCGGGACCACGGCGGAAGGCGTGGGCTATAGCACACGAAAATTTGGGACTCGCGCGGATTTCTAGTTTTATCGCCGTAAAATGCCAAAAAATATAATTTGGTCATGGAATGCCAAAAAATATGTTTCCTAAGACTGTATTCGACGTCCCGAAATTTTTTTAGGCGATTCGGGTCCGGGGTCCCGGGCCCACGGCGGAAGGCGTGGGCTATAGCACACAAAAAATTGGGACTCGCGCGGAATTCCAGTTTTATGGCCGTAAAATGCCAAAAAATGTAATTTGGTCATGGAGGGGCGGTGAATATGGTTCCTTAGGCCGTATTTGACATCCCGGAAAAATTTTAGGCGATCCGGATCCGGGGTCCCGGGACCACGGCGGAAGGCGTGGGCTATAGCACACGAAAATTTGGGACTCGCGCGGATTTCTAGTTTTATCGCCGTAAAATGCCAAAAAATGTAATTTGGTCATGGAGGGGCGGTGAATATGGTTCCTTAGGCCGTATTTGACATCCCGGAAAAATTTTAGGCGATCCGGATCCGGGGTCCCGGGACCACGGCGGAAGGCGTGGGCTATAGCACACGAAAATTTGGGACTCGCGCGGATTTCTAGTTTTATGGCCGTAAAATGCCAAAAAATGTAATTTGGTCATGGAATGCCAAAACATATGTTTCCTTAGACCGTATTCGACGTCCCGGAAAATTTTTAGGCGATTCGGGTCCGGGGTCCCGGGCCCACGGTGGAAGGCATGGGCTATAGTACACAAAAATTTGGGACTCGCGCGGAATACCAGTTTTATGTCCGTAAAATGCCAAAAATGTAATTTGGTCATGGAGGGGCGGTGAATATCGTTCCTTAGGCCGTATTTGACATCCCGGAAAAATTTTAGGCGATCCGGATCCGGGGTCCCGGGACCACGGCGGAAGGCGTGGGCTATAGCACACGAAAATTTGGGACTCGCGCGGATTTCTAGTTTTATGGCCGTAAAATGCCAAAAAATATAATTTGGTCATGGAATGCCAAAACATATGTTTCCAAAGACTGTATTCGACGTCCCGGAAAATTTTTAGGCGATTCGGGTCCGGGGTCCCGGGCCCACGGCGGAAGGCGTGGGCTATAGCACACAAAAAATTGGGACTCGCGCGAAATTCCAGTTTTATGGCCGTAAAATGCCAAAAAATGTAATTTGGTCATGGAGGGGCGGTGAATATGGTTCCTTAGACCGTATTCGACGTCCCGGAAAATTTTTAGGCAATTCGGGTCCGGGGTCCCGGGCCCACGGTGGAAGGCGTGGGCTATAGCACACAAAAATTTGGGACTCGCGCGGAATACCAGTTTTATGGCCGTAAAATGCCAAAAAATGTAATTTGGTTATGGAGGGGCGGTGAATATGGTTCCTTAGGCCGTATTTGACATAACGGAAAAATTTTAGGCGATCCGGATCCGGGGTCCCGGGACCACGGCGGAAGGCGTGGGCTATAGCACACGAAAATTTAGGACTCGCGCGGATTTCTAGTTTTATGGCCGTAAAATGCCAAAAAATATAATTTGGTCATGGAATGCCAAAACATATGTTTCCAAAGACTGTATTCGACGTCCCGGAAAATTTTTAGGCGATTCGGGTCCGGGGTCCCGGGCCCACGGCGGAAGGCGTGGGCTATAGCACACAAAAAATTGGGACTCGCGCGAAATTCCAGTTTTATGGCCGTAAAATGCCAAAAAATGTAATTTGGTCATGGAGGGGCGGTGAATATGGTTCCTTAGACCGTATTCGACGTCCCGGAAAATTTTTAGGCAATTCGGGTCCGGGGTCCCGGGCCCACGGTGGAAGGCGTGGGCTATAGCACACAAAAATTTGGGACTCGCGCGGAATTCCAGTTTTATGGCCGTAAAATGCCAAAAAATGTAATTTGGTCATGGAGGGGCGGTGAATATGGTTCCTTAGGCCGTATTTGACATCCCGGAAAAATTTTAGGCGATCCGGATCCGGGGTCCCGGGACCACGGCGGAAGGTGTGGGCTATAGCACACGAAAATTTAGGACTCGCGCGGATTTCTAGTTTTATGGCCGTAAAATGCCAAAAAATATAATTTGGTCATGGAATGCCAAAACATATGTTTCCTTAGACCGTATTCGACGTCCCGGAAAATTTTTAGGCGATTCGGGTCCGGGGTCCCGGGCCCACGGCGAAAGGCGTGGGCTATAGCACACAAAAATTAGGGACTCGGGCGGAATTCCAGTTTTATGGCCGTAAAATGCCAAAAAATGTAATTTGGTCATAGAGGGGTGCTAAATATGGTTACTTAGGCCGTATTTGACATCCCGGAAAAATTTTAGGCGATCTGGATCCGGGGTCCCGGGACCACGGCGGAAGGCGTGGGCTATAGCACACGAAAATTTGGGACTCGCGCGGATTTCTAGTTTTATGGCCGTAAAATGCCAAAAAATGTAATTTGGTCATGGAGGGGCGGTGAATATGGTTCCTTAGGCCGTATTTGACATCCCGGAAAAATTTTAGGCGATCCGGATCCGGGGTCCCGGGCCCACGGCGGAAGGCGTGGGCTATAGCACACAAAAAATTGGGACTCGCGCGGAATTCCAGTTTTATGGCCGTAAAATGCCAAAAATGTAATTTGGTCATGGAGGGGCGGTGAATATGGTTCCTTAGACCGTATTCGACGTCCCGGAAAATTTTTAGGCGATTCGGGTCCGCGGTCCCGGGCCCACGGTGGAAGGCGTGGGCTATAGCACACAAAAATTTGGGACTCGCGCGGAATACCAGTTTTATGGCCGTAAAATGCCAAAAAATGTAATTTGGTCATGGAGGGGCGGTGAATATGGTTCCTTAGGCCGTATTTGACATAACGGAAAAATTTTAGGCGATCCGGATCCGGGGTCCCGGGACCACGGCGGAAGGCGTGGGCTATAGCACACGAAAATTTGGGACTCGCGCGGATTTCTAGTTTTATGGCCGTAAAATGCCAAAAAATGTAATTTGGTCATGGAATGCCAAAACATATGTTTCCTTAGACCGTATTCGACGTCCCGAAAAAATTTTAGGCGATTCGGGTCCGGGGTCCCGGGCCCACGGTGGAAGGCGTGGGCTATAGCACACAAAAATTTGGGACTCGCGCGGAATACCAGTTTTATGGCCGTAAAATGCCAAAAAATGTAATTTGGTCATGGAGGGGCGGTGAATATGTTCCTTAGGCCGTATTTGACATCCCGGAAAAATTTTAGGCGATCCGGATCCGGGGTCCCGGGACCACGGCGGAAGGCGTGGGCTATAGCACACGAAAATTTGGGACTCGCGCGGATTTCTAGTTTTATGGCCGTAAAATGCCAAAAAATATAATTTGGTCATGGAATGCCAAAACATATGTTTACAAAGACTGTATTCGACGTCCCGGAAAATTTTTAGGCGATTCGGGTCCGGGGTCCCGGGCCCACGGCGGAAGGCGTGGGCTATAGCACACAAAAAATTGGGACTCGCGCGGAATTCCAGTTTTATGGCCGTAAAATGCCAAAAAATGTAATTTGGTCATGGAGGGGCGGTGAATATGGTTCCTTAGACCATATTCGACGTCCCGGAAAATTTTTAGGCGATTCGGGTCCGGGGTCCCGGGCCCACGGTGGAAGGCGTGGGCTATAGCACACAAAAATTTGGGACTCGCGCGGAATACCAGTTTTATGGCCGTAAAATGCCAAAAAATGTAATTTGGTCATGGAGGGGCGGTGAATATGGTTCCTTAGGCCGTATTTGACATCCCGGAAAAATTTTAGGCGATCCGGATCCGGGGTCCCGGGACCACGGCGGAAGGCGTGGGCTATAGCACACGAAAATTTGGGACTCGCGCGGATTTCTAGTTTTATCGCCGTAAAATGCCAAAAAATATAATTTGGTCATGGAATGCCAAAAAATATGTTTCCTAAGACTGTATTCGACGTCCCGAAATTTTTTTAGGCGATTCGGGTCCGGGGTCCCGGGCCCACGGCGGAAGGCGTGGGCTATAGCACACAAAAAATTGGGACTCGCGCGGAATTCCAGTTTTATGGCCGTAAAATGCCAAAAAATGTAATTTGGTCATGGAGGGGCGGTGAATATGGTTCCTTAGGCCGTATTTGACATCCCGGAAAAATTTTAGGCGATCCGGATCCGGGGTCCCGGGACCACGGCGGAAGGCGTGGGCTATAGCACACGAAAATTTGGGACTCGCGCGGATTTCTAGTTTTATCGCCGTAAAATGCCAAAAAATGTAATTTGGTCATGGAGGGGCGGTGAATATGGTTCCTTAGGCCGTATTTGACATCCCGGAAAAATTTTAGGCGATCCGGATCCGGGGTCCCGGGACCACGGCGGAAGGCGTGGGCTATAGCACACGAAAATTTGGGACTCGCGCGGATTTCTAGTTTTATGGCCGTAAAATGCCAAAAAATATAATTTGGTCATGGAATGCCAAAACATATGTTTCCTAAGACTGTATTCGACGTCCCGAAAAAATTTTAGGCGATTCGGGTCCAGGGTCCCGGGCCCACGGCGGAAGGCGTGGGCTATAGCACACAAAAAATTGGGACTCGCGCGGAATTCCAGTTTTATGGCCGTAAAATGCCAAAAAATGTAATTTGGTCATGGAGGGGCGGTGAATATGTTCCTTAGGCCGTATTTGACATCCCGGAAAAATTTTAGGCGATCCGGATCCGGGGTCCCGGGACCACGGCGGAAGGCGTGGGCTATAGCACACAAAAAATTGGGACTCGCGCGGAAATACAGTTTTATGGCCGTAAAATGCCAAAAAATGTAATTTGGTCATGGAGGGGCGGTGAATATGGTTCCTTAGGCCGTATTTGACATCCCGGAAAAATTTTAGGCGATCCGGATCCGGGGTCCCGGGACCACGGCGGAAGGCGTGGGCTATAGCACACGAAAATTTGGGACTCGCGCGGATTTCTAGTTTTATCGCCGTAAAATGCCAAAAAATATAATTTGGTCATGGAATGCCAAAAAATATGTTTCCTAAGACTGTATTCGACGTCCCGAAATTTTTTTAGGCGATTCGGGTCCGGGGTCCCGGGCCCACGGCGGAAGGCGTGGGCTATAGCACACAAAAAATTGGGACTCGCGCGGAATTCCAGTTTTATGGCCGTAAAATGCCAAAAAATGTAATTTGGTCATGGAGGGGCGGTGAATATGGTTCCTTAGGCCGTATTTGACATCCCGGAAAAATTTTAGGCGATCCGGATCCGGGGTCCCGGGACCACGGCGGAAGGCGTGGGCTATAGCACACGAAAATTTGGGACTCGCGCGGATTTCTAGTTTTATCGCCGTAAAATGCCAAAAAATGTAATTTGGTCATGGAGGGGCGGTGAATATGGTTCCTTAGGCCGTATTTGACATCCCGGAAAAATTTTAGGCGATCCGGATCCGGGGTCCCGGGACCACGGCGGAAGGCGTGGGCTATAGCACACGAAAATTTGGGACTCGCGCGGATTTCTAGTTTTATGGCCGTAAAATGCCAAAAAATGTAATTTGGTCATGGAATGCCAAAACATATGTTTCCTTAGACCGTATTCGACGTCCCGGAAAATTTTTAGGCGATTCGGGTCCGGGGTCCCGGGCCCACGGTGGAAGGCATGGGCTATAGTACACAAAAATTTGGGACTCGCGCGGAATACCAGTTTTATGTCCGTAAAATGCCAAAAATGTAATTTGGTCATGGAGGGGCGGTGAATATCGTTCCTTAGGCCGTATTTGACATCCCGGAAAAATTTTAGGCGATCCGGATCCGGGGTCCCGGGACCACGGCGGAAGGCGTGGGCTATAGCACACGAAAATTTGGGACTCGCGCGGATTTCTAGTTTTATGGCCGTAAAATGCCAAAAAATATAATTTGGTCATGGAATGCCAAAACATATGTTTCCAAAGACTGTATTCGACGTCCCGGAAAATTTTTAGGCGATTCGGGTCCGGGGTCCCGGGCCCACGGCGGAAGGCGTGGGCTATAGCACACAAAAAATTGGGACTCGCGCGAAATTCCAGTTTTATGGCCGTAAAATGCCAAAAAATGTAATTTGGTCATGGAGGGGCGGTGAATATGGTTCCTTAGACCGTATTCGACGTCCCGGAAAATTTTTAGGCAATTCGGGTCCGGGGTCCCGGGCCCACGGTGGAAGGCGTGGGCTATAGCACACAAAAATTTGGGACTCGCGCGGAATACCAGTTTTATGGCCGTAAAATGCCAAAAAATGTAATTTGGTTATGGAGGGGCGGTGAATATGGTTCCTTAGGCCGTATTTGACATAACGGAAAAATTTTAGGCGATCCGGATCCGGGGTCCCGGGACCACGGCGGAAGGCGTGGGCTATAGCACACGAAAATTTAGGACTCGCGCGGATTTCTAGTTTTATGGCCGTAAAATGCCAAAAAATATAATTTGGTCATGGAATGCCAAAACATATGTTTCCAAAGACTGTATTCGACGTCCCGGAAAATTTTTAGGCGATTCGGGTCCGGGGTCCCGGGCCCACGGCGGAAGGCGTGGGCTATAGCACACAAAAAATTGGGACTCGCGCGAAATTCCAGTTTTATGGCCGTAAAATGCCAAAAAATGTAATTTGGTCATGGAGGGGCGGTGAATATGGTTCCTTAGACCGTATTCGACGTCCCGGAAAATTTTTAGGCAATTCGGGTCCGGGGTCCCGGGCCCACGGTGGAAGGCGTGGGCTATAGCACACAAAAATTTGGGACTCGCGCGGAATTCCAGTTTTATGGCCGTAAAATGCCAAAAAATGTAATTTGGTCATGGAGGGGCGGTGAATATGGTTCCTTAGGCCGTATTTGACATCCCGGAAAAATTTTAGGCGATCCGGATCCGGGGTCCCGGGACCACGGCGGAAGGTGTGGGCTATAGCACACGAAAATTTAGGACTCGCGCGGATTTCTAGTTTTATGGCCGTAAAATGCCAAAAAATATAATTTGGTCATGGAATGCCAAAACATATGTTTCCTTAGACCGTATTCGACGTCCCGGAAAATTTTTAGGCGATTCGGGTCCGGGGTCCCGGGCCCACGGCGAAAGGCGTGGGCTATAGCACACAAAAATTAGGGACTCGGGCGGAATTCCAGTTTTATGGCCGTAAAATGCCAAAAAATGTAATTTGGTCATAGAGGGGTGCTAAATATGGTTACTTAGGCCGTATTTGACATCCCGGAAAAATTTTAGGCGATCTGGATCCGGGGTCCCGGGACCACGGCGGAAGGCGTGGGCTATAGCACACGAAAATTTGGGACTCGCGCGGATTTCTAGTTTTATGGCCGTAAAATGCCAAAAAATGTAATTTGGTCATGGAGGGGCGGTGAATATGGTTCCTTAGGCCGTATTTGACATCCCGGAAAAATTTTAGGCGATCCGGATCCGGGGTCCCGGGCCCACGGCGGAAGGCGTGGGCTATAGCACACAAAAAATTGGGACTCGCGCGGAATTCCAGTTTTATGGCCGTAAAATGCCAAAAATGTAATTTGGTCATGGAGGGGCGGTGAATATGGTTCCTTAGACCGTATTCGACGTCCCGGAAAATTTTTAGGCGATTCGGGTCCGCGGTCCCGGGCCCACGGTGGAAGGCGTGGGCTATAGCACACAAAAATTTGGGACTCGCGCGGAATACCAGTTTTATGGCCGTAAAATGCCAAAAAATGTAATTTGGTCATGGAGGGGCGGTGAATATGGTTCCTTAGGCCGTATTTGACATAACGGAAAAATTTTAGGCGATCCGGATCCGGGGTCCCGGGACCACGGCGGAAGGCGTGGGCTATAGCACACGAAAATTTGGGACTCGCGCGGATTTCTAGTTTTATGGCCGTAAAATGCCAAAAAATGTAATTTGGTCATGGAATGCCAAAACATATGTTTCCTTAGACCGTATTCGACGTCCCGAAAAAATTTTAGGCGATTCGGGTCCGGGGTCCCGGGCCCACGGTGGAAGGCGTGGGCTATAGCACACAAAAATTTGGGACTCGCGCGGAATACCAGTTTTATGGCCGTAAAATGCCAAAAAATGTAATTTGGTCATGGAGGGGCGGTGAATATGTTCCTTAGGCCGTATTTGACATCCCGGAAAAATTTTAGGCGATCCGGATCCGGGGTCCCGGGACCACGGCGGAAGGCGTGGGCTATAGCACACGAAAATTTGGGACTCGCGCGGATTTCTAGTTTTATGGCCGTAAAATGCCAAAAAATATAATTTGGTCATGGAATGCCAAAACATATGTTTACAAAGACTGTATTCGACGTCCCGGAAAATTTTTAGGCGATTCGGGTCCGGGGTCCCGGGCCCACGGCGGAAGGCGTGGGCTATAGCACACAAAAAATTGGGACTCGCGCGGAATTCCAGTTTTATGGCCGTAAAATGCCAAAAAATGTAATTTGGTCATGGAGGGGCGGTGAATATGGTTCCTTAGACCATATTCGACGTCCCGGAAAATTTTTAGGCGATTCGGGTCCGGGGTCCCGGGCCCACGGTGGAAGGCGTGGGCTATAGCACACAAAAATTTGGGACTCGCGCGGAATACCAGTTTTATGGCCGTAAAATGCCAAAAAATGTAATTTGGTCATGGAGGGGCGGTGAATATGGTTCCTTAGGCCGTATTTGACATCCCGGAAAAATTTTAGGCGATCCGGATCCGGGGTCCCGGGACCACGGCGGAAGGCGTGGGCTATAGCACACGAAAATTTAGGACTCGCGCGGATTTCTAGTTTTATGGCCGTAAAATGCCAAAAAATATAATTTGGTCATGGAATGCCAAAACATATGTTTCCTTAGACCGTATTCGACGTCCCGGAAAATTTTTAGGCGATTCGGGTCCGGGGTCCCGGGCCCACGGCGAAAGGCGTGGGCTATAGCACACAAAAATTAGGGACTCGGGCGGAATTCCAGTTTTATGGCCGTAAAATGCCAAAAAATGTAATTTGGTCATAGAGGGGTGCTAAATATGGTTACTTAGGCCGTATTTGACATCCCGGAAAAATTTTAGGCGATCTGGATCCGGGGTCCCGGGACCACGGCGGAAGGCGTGGGCTATAGCACACGAAAATTTGGGACTCGCGTGGATTTCTAGTTTTATGGCCGTAAAATGCCAAAAAATGTAATTTGGTCATGGAGGGGCGGTGAATATGGTTCCTTAGGCCGTATTTGACATCCCGGAAAAATTTTAGGCGATCCGGATCCGGGGTCCCGGGACCACGGCGGAAGGCGTGGGCTATAGCACACGAAAATTTGGGACTCGCGCGGATTTCTAGTTTTATGGCCGTAAAATGCCAAAAAATGTAATTTGGTCATGGAATGCCAAAACATATGTTTCCTCAGACCGTATTCGACGTCCCGAAAAATTTTAGGCGATTCGGGTCCGGGGTCCCGGGCCCACGGTGGAAGGCGTGGGCTATAGCACACAAAAATTTGGGACTCGCGCGGAATACCAGTTTTATGGCCGTAAAATGCAAAAAAATGTAATTTGGTCATGGAGGGGCGGTGAATATGGTTCCTTAGGCCGTATTTGACATCCCGGAAAAATTTTAGGCGATCCGGATCCGGGGTCCCGGGACCACGGCGGAAGGCGTGGGCTATAGCACACGAAAATTTAGGACTCGCGCGGATTTCTAGTTTTATGGCCGTAAAATGCCAAAAAATATAATTTGGTCATGGAATGCCAAAACATATGTTTCCTTAGACCGTATTCGACGTCCCGGAAAATTTTTAGGCGATTCGGGTCCGGGGTCCCGGGCCCACGGCGAAAGGCGTGGGCTATAGCACACAAAAATTAGGGACTCGGGCGGAATTCCAGTTTTATGGCCGTAAAATGCCAAAAAATGTAATTTGGTCATATAGGGGTGCTAAATATGGTTACTTAGGCCGTATTTGACATCCCGGAAAAATTTTAGGCGATCTGGATCCGGGGTCCCGGGACCACGGCGGAAGGCGTGGGCTATAGCACACGAAAATTTGGGACTCGCGCGGATTTCTAGTTTTATGGCCGTAAAATGCCAAAAAATGTAATTTGGTCATGGAGGGGCGGTGAATATGGTTCCTTAGGCCGTATTTGACATCCCGGAAAAATTTTAGGCGATCCGGATCCGGGGTCCCGGGCCCACGGCGGAAGGCGTGGGCTATAGCACACAAAAAATTGGGACTCGCGCGGAATTCCAGTTTTATGGCCGTAAAATGCCAAAAATGTAATTTGGTCATGGAGGGGCGGTGAATATGGTTCCTTAGACCGTATTCGACGTCCCGGAAAATTTTTAGGCGATTCGGGTCCGCGGTCCCGGGCCCACGGTGGAAGGCGTGGGCTATAGCACACAAAAATTTGGGACTCGCGCGGAATACCAGTTTTATGGCCGTAAAATGCCAAAAAATGTAATTTGGTCATGGAGGGGCGGTGAATATGGTTCCTTAGGCCGTATTTGACATAACGGAAAAATTTTAGGCGATCCGGATCCGGGGTCCCGGGACCACGGCGGAAGGCGTGGGCTATAGCACACGAAAATTTGGGACTCGCGCGGATTTCTAGTTTTATGGCCGTAAAATGCCAAAAAATGTAATTTGGTCATGGAATGCCAAAACATATGTTTCCTTAGACCGTATTCGACGTCCCGAAAAAATTTTAGGCGATTCGGGTCCGGGGTCCCGGGCCCACGGTGGAAGGCGTGGGCTATAGCACACAAAAATTTGGGACTCGCGCGGAATACCAGTTTTATGGCCGTAAAATGCCAAAAAATGTAATTTGGTCATGGAGGGGCGGTGAATATGTTCCTTAGGCCGTATTTGACATCCCGGAAAAATTTTAGGCGATCCGGATCCGGGGTCCCGGGACCACGGCGGAAGGCGTGGGCTATAGCACACGAAAATTTGGGACTCGCGCGGATTTCTAGTTTTATGGCCGTAAAATGCCAAAAAATATAATTTGGTCATGGAATGCCAAAACATATGTTTACAAAGACTGTATTCGACGTCCCGGAAAATTTTTAGGCGATTCGGGTCCGGGGTCCCGGGCCCACGGCGGAAGGCGTGGGCTATAGCACACAAAAAATTGGGACTCGCGCGGAATTCCAGTTTTATGGCCGTAAAATGCCAAAAAATGTAATTTGGTCATGGAGGGGCGGTGAATATGGTTCCTTAGACCATATTCGACGTCCCGGAAAATTTTTAGGCGATTCGGGTCCGGGGTCCCGGGCCCACGGTGGAAGGCGTGGGCTATAGCACACAAAAATTTGGGACTCGCGCGGAATACCAGTTTTATGGCCGTAAAATGCCAAAAAATGTAATTTGGTCATGGAGGGGCGGTGAATATGGTTCCTTAGGCCGTATTTGACATCCCGGAAAAATTTTAGGCGATCCGGATCCGGGGTCCCGGGACCACGGCGGAAGGCGTGGGCTATAGCACACGAAAATTTAGGACTCGCGCGGATTTCTAGTTTTATGGCCGTAAAATGCCAAAAAATATAATTTGGTCATGGAATGCCAAAACATATGTTTCCTTAGACCGTATTCGACGTCCCGGAAAATTTTTAGGCGATTCGGGTCCGGGGTCCCGGGCCCACGGCGAAAGGCGTGGGCTATAGCACACAAAAATTAGGGACTCGGGCGGAATTCCAGTTTTATGGCCGTAAAATGCCAAAAAATGTAATTTGGTCATAGAGGGGTGCTAAATATGGTTACTTAGGCCGTATTTGACATCCCGGAAAAATTTTAGGCGATCTGGATCCGGGGTCCCGGGACCACGGCGGAAGGCGTGGGCTATAGCACACGAAAATTTGGGACTCGCGTGGATTTCTAGTTTTATGGCCGTAAAATGCCAAAAAATGTAATTTGGTCATGGAGGGGCGGTGAATATGGTTCCTTAGGCCGTATTTGACATCCCGGAAAAATTTTAGGCGATCCGGATCCGGGGTCCCGGGACCACGGCGGAAGGCGTGGGCTATAGCACACGAAAATTTGGGACTCGCGCGGATTTCTAGTTTTATGGCCGTAAAATGCCAAAAAATGTAATTTGGTCATGGAATGCCAAAACATATGTTTCCTCAGACCGTATTCGACGTCCCGAAAAATTTTAGGCGATTCGGGTCCGGGGTCCCGGGCCCACGGTGGAAGGCGTGGGCTATAGCACACAAAAATTTGGGACTCGCGCGGAATACCAGTTTTATGGCCGTAAAATGCAAAAAAATGTAATTTGGTCATGGAGGGGCGGTGAATATGGTTCCTTAGGCCGTATTTGACATCCCGGAAAAATTTTAGGCGATCCGGATCCGGGGTCCCGGGACCACGGCGGAAGGCGTGGGCTATAGCACACGAAAATTTAGGACTCGCGCGGATTTCTAGTTTTATGGCCGTAAAATGCCAAAAAATATAATTTGGTCATGGAATGCCAAAACATATGTTTCCTTAGACCGTATTCGACGTCCCGGAAAATTTTTAGGCGATTCGGGTCCGGGGTCCCGGGCCCACGGCGAAAGGCGTGGGCTATAGCACACAAAAATTAGGGACTCGGGCGGAATTCCAGTTTTATGGCCGTAAAATGCCAAAAAATGTAATTTGGTCATATAGGGGTGCTAAATATGGTTACTTAGGCCGTATTTGACATCCCGGAAAAATTTTAGGCGATCTGGATCCGGGGTCCCGGGACCACGGCGGAAGGCGTGGGCTATAGCACACGAAAATTTGGGACTCGCGCGGATTTCTAGTTTTATGGCCGTAAAATGCCAAAAAATGTAATTTGGTCATGGAATGCCAAAACATATGTTTCCTTAGACCGTATTCGACATCCCGAAAAAATTTTAGGCGATTCGGGTCCGGGGTCCCGGGCCCACGGTGGAAGGCGTGGGCTATAGCACACAAAAATTTGGGACTCGCGCGGAATACCAGTTTTATGGCCGTAAAATGCCAAAAAATGTAATTTGGTCATGGAGTGGCGGTGAATATGGTTCCTTAGGCCGTATTTGACATCCCGGAAAAATTTTAGGCGATCCGGATCCGGGGTCCCGGGACCACGGCGGAAGGCGTGGGCTATAGCACACGAAAATTTGGGACTCGCGCGGATTTCTAGTTTTATGGCCGTAAAATGCCAAAAAATGTAATTTGGTCATGGAATGCCAAAACATATGTTTCCTTAGACCGTATTCGACATCCCGAAAAAATTTTAGGCGATTCGGGTCCGGGGTCCCGGGCCCACGGTGGAAGGCGTGGGCTATAGCACACAAAAATTTGGGACTCGCGCGGAATACCAGTTTTATAGCCGTAAAATGCCAAAAAATGTAATTTGGTCATGGAGGGGCGGTGAATATGGTTCCTTAGGCCGTATTTGACATCCCGGAAAAATTTTAGGCGATCCGGATCCGGGGTCCCGGGACCACGGCGGAAGGCGTGGGCTATAGCACACGAAAATTTGGGACTCGCGCGGATTTCTAGTTTTATGGCCGTAAAATGCCAAAAAATATAATTTGGTCATGGAATGCCAAAACATATGTTTCCTTAGACCGTATTCGACGTCCCGGAAAATTTTTAGGCGATTCGGGTCCGGGGTCCCGGGCCCACGGCGAAAGGCGTGGGCTATAGCACACAAAAATTAGGGACTCGGGCGGAATTCCAGTTTTATGGCCGTAAAATGCCAAAAAATGTAATTTGGTCATATAGGGGTGCTAAATATGGTTACTTAGGCCGTATTTGACATCCCGGAAAAATTTTAGGCGATCTGGATCCGGGGTCCCGGGACCACGGCGGAAGGCGTGGGCTATAGCACACGAAAATTTGGGACTCGCGCGGATTTCTAGTTTTATGGCCGTAAAATGCCAAAAAATATAATTTGGTCATGGAATGCCAAAACATATGTTTACAAAGACTGTATTCGACGTCCCGGAAAATTTTTAGGCGATTCGGGTCCGGGGTCCCGGGCCCACGGTGGAAGGCGTGGGCTATAGCACACAAAAATTTGGGACTCGCGCGGAATACCAGTTTTATGGCCGTAAAATGCCAAAAAATGTAATTTGGTCATGGAGTGGCGGTGAATATGGTTCCTTAGGCCGTATTTGACATCCCGGAAAAATTTTAGGCGATCCGGATCCGGGGTCCCGGGACCACGGCGGAAGGCGTGGGCTATAGCACACGAAAATTTGGGACTCGCGCGGATTTCTAGTTTTATGGCCGTAAAATGCCAAAAAATGTAATTTGGTCATGGAATTCCAAAACATATGTTTCCTTAGACCGTATTCGACATCCCGAAAAAATTTTAGGCGATTCGGGTCCGGGGTCCCGGGCCCACGGTGGAAGGCGTGGGCTATAGCACACAAAAATTTGGGACTCGCGCGGAATACCAGTTTTATAGCCGTAAAATGCCAAAAAATGTAATTTGGTCATGGAGGGGCGGTGAATATGGTTCCTTAGGCCGTATTTGACATCCCGGAAAAATTTTATGCGATCCGGATCCGGGGTCCCGGGACCACGGCGGAAGGCGTGGGCTATAGCACACGAAAATTTAGGACTCGCGCGGATTTCTAGTTTTATGGCCGTAAAATGCCAAAAAATATAATTTGGTCATGGAATGCCAAAACATATGTTTCCTTAGACTGTATTCGACGTCCCGAAAAAATTTTAGGCGATTCGGGTCCGAGGTCCCGGGCCCACGGCGAAAGGCGTGGGCTATAGCACACAAATATTAGGGACTCGGGCGGAATTCCAGTTTTATGGCCGTAAAATGCCAAAAAATGTAATTTGGTCATAGAGGGGTGCTAAATATGGTTACTTAGGCCGTATTTGACATCCCGGAAAAATTTTAGGCGATCTGGATCCGGGGTCCCGGGACCACGGCGGAAGGCGTGGGCTATAGCACACGAAAATTTGGGACTCGCGCGGATTTCTAGTTTTATGGCCGTAAAATGCCAAAAAATGTAATTTGGTCATGGAATGCCAAAACATATGTTTCCTTAGACCGTATTCGACATCCCGAAAAAATTTTAGGCGATTCGGGTCCGGGGTCCCGGGCCCACGGTGGAAGGCGTGGGCTATAGCACACAAAAATTTGGGACTCGCGCGGAATACCAGTTTTATGGCCGTAAAATGCCAAAAAATGTAATTTGGTCATGGAGTGGCGGTGAATATGGTTCCTTAGGCCGTATTTGACATCCCGGAAAAATTTTAGGCGATCCGGATCCGGGGTCCCGGGACCACGGCGGAAGGCGTGGGCTATAGCACACGAAAATTTGGGACTCGCGCGGATTTCTAGTTTTATGGCCGTAAAATGCCAAAAAATATAATTTGGTCATGGAATGACAAAACATATGTTTCCTAAGACTGTATTCGACGTCCCGGAAAATTTTTAGGCGATTCGGGTCCGGGGTCCCGGGCCCACGGCGGAAGGCGTGGGCTATAGCACACAAAAAATTGGGACTCGCGCGGAATTCCAGTTTTATGGCCGTAAAATGCCAAAAAATGTAATTTGGTCATGGAGGGGCGGTGAATATGGTTCCTTAGACCGTATTCGACGTCCCGGAAAATTTTTAGGCGATTCGGGTCCGGGGTCCCGGGCCCACGGTGGAAGGCGTGGGCTATAGCACACAAAAATTTGGGACTCGCGCGGAATACCAGTTTTATGGCCGTAAAATGCCAAAAAATATAATTTGGTCATGGAATGCCAAAACATATGTTTCCTAAGACTGTATTCGACGTCCCGGAAAATTTTTAGGCGATTCGGGTCCGGGGTCCCGGGACCACGGCGGAAGGCGTGGGCTATAGCACACGAAAATTTAGGACTCGCGCGGATTTCTAGTTTTATGGCCGTAAAATGCCAAAAAATATAATTTGGTCATGGAATGCCAAAACATATGTTTCCTTAGACTGTATTCGACGTCCCGAAAAAATTTTAGGCGATTCGGGTCCGAGGTCCCGGGCCCACGGCGAAAGGCGTGGGCTATAGCACACAAATATTAGGGACTCGGGCGGAATTCCAGTTTTATGGCCGTAAAATGCCAAAAAATGTAATTTGGTCATAGAGGGGTGCTAAATATGGTTACTTAGGCCGTATTTGACATCCCGGAAAAATTTTAGGCGATCTGGATCCGGGGTCCCGGGACCACGGCGGAAGGCGTGGGCTATAGCACACGAAAATTTGGGACTCGCGCGGATTTCTAGTTTTATGGCCGTAAAATGCCAAAAAATGTAATTTGGTCATGGAATGCCAAAACATATGTTTCCTTAGACCGTATTCGACATCCCGAAAAAATTTTAGGCGATTCGGGTCCGGGGTCCCGGGCCCACGGTGGAAGGCGTGGGCTATAGCACACAAAAATTTGGGACTCGCGCGGAATACCAGTTTTATGGCCGTAAAATGCCAAAAAATGTAATTTGGTCATGGAGTGGCGGTGAATATGGTTCCTTAGGCCGTATTTGACATCCCGGAAAAATTTTAGGCGATCCGGATCCGGGGTCCCGGGACCACGGCGGAAGGCGTGGGCTATAGCACACGAAAATTTGGGACTCGCGCGGATTTCTAGTTTTATGGCCGTAAAATGCCAAAAAATATAATTTGGTCATGGAATGACAAAACATATGTTTCCTAAGACTGTATTCGACGTCCCGGAAAATTTTTAGGCGATTCGGGTCCGGGGTCCCGGGCCCACGGCGGAAGGCGTGGGCTATAGCACACAAAAAATTGGGACTCGCGCGGAATTCCAGTTTTATGGCCGTAAAATGCCAAAAAATGTAATTTGGTCATGGAGGGGCGGTGAATATGGTTCCTTAGACCGTATTCGACGTCCCGGAAAATTTTTAGGCGATTCGGGTCCGGGGTCCCGGGCCCACGGTGGAAGGCGTGGGCTATAGCACACAAAAATTTGGGACTCGCGCGGAATACCAGTTTTATGGCCGTAAAATGCCAAAAAATATAATTTGGTCATGGAATGCCAAAACATATGTTTACAAAGACTGTATTCGACGTCCCGGAAAATTTTTAGGCGATTCGGGTCCGGGGTCCCGGGCCCACGGTGGAAGGCGTGGGCTATAGCACACAAAAATTTGGGACTCGCGCGGAATACCAGTTTTATGGCCGTAAAATGCCAAAAAATGTAATTTGGTCATGGAGTGGCGGTGAATATGGTTCCTTAGGCCGTATTTGACATCCCGGAAAAATTTTAGGCGATCCGGATCCGGGGTCCCGGGACCACGGCGGAAGGCGTGGGCTATAGCACACGAAAATTTGGGACTCGCGCGGATTTCTAGTTTTATGGCCGTAAAATGCCAAAAAATGTAATTTGGTCATGGAATGCCAAAACATATGTTTCCTTAGACCGTATTCGACATCCCGAAAAAATTTTAGGCGATTCGGGTCCGGGGTCCCGGGCCCACGGTGGAAGGCGTGGGCTATAGCACACAAAAATTTGGGACTCGCGCGGAATACCAGTTTTATAGCCGTAAAATGCCAAAAAATGTTATTTGGTCATGGAGGGGCGGTGAATATGGTTCCTTAGGCCGTATTTGACATCCCGGAAAAATTTTAGGCGATCCGGATCCGGGGTCCCGGGACCACGGCGGAAGGCGTGGGCTATAGCACACGAAAATTTAGGACTCGCGCGGATTTCTAGTTTTATGGCCGTAAAATGCCAAAAAATATAATTTGGTCATGGAATGCCAAAACATATGTTTCCTTAGACTGTATTCGACGTCCCGAAAAAATTTTAGGCGATTCGGGTCCGAGGTCCCGGGCCCACGGCGAAAGGCGTGGGCTATAGCACACAAATATTAGGGACTCGGGCGGAATTCCAGTTTTATGGCCGTAAAATGCCAAAAAATGTAATTTGGTCATAGAGGGGTGCTAAATATGGTTACTTAGGCCGTATTTGACATCCCGGAAAAATTTTAGGCGATCTGGATCCGGGGTCCCGGGACCACGGCGGAAGGCGTGGGCTATAGCACACGAAAATTTGGGACTCGCGCGGATTTCTAGTTTTATGGCCGTAAAATGCCAAAAAATGTAATTTGGTCATGGAATGCCAAAACATATGTTTCCTTAGACCGTATTCGACATCCAGAAAAAATTTTAGGCGATTCGGGTCCGGGGTCCCGGGCCCACGGTGGAAGGCGTGGGCTATAGCACACAAAAATTTGGGACTCGCGCGGAATACCAGTTTTATGGCCGTAAAATGCCAAAAAATGTAATTTGGTCATGGAGTGGCGGTGAATATGGTTCCTTAGGCCGTATTTGACATCCCGGAAAAATTTTAGGCGATCCGGATCCGGGGTCCCGGGACCACGGCGGAAGGCGTGGGCTATAGCACACGAAAATTTGGGACTCGCGCGGATTTCTAGTTTTATGGCCGTAAAATGCCAAAAAATATAATTTGGTCATGGAATGACAAAACATATGTTTCCTAAGACTGTATTCGACGTCCCGGAAAATTTTTAGGCGATTCGGGTCCGGGGTCCCGGGCCCACGGCGGAAGGCGTGGGCTATAGCACACAAAAAATTGGGACTCGCGCGGAATTCCAGTTTTATGGCCGTAAAATGCCAAAAAATGTAATTTGGTCATGGAGGGGCGGTGAATATGGTTCCTTAGACCGTATTCGACGTCCCGGAAAATTTTTAGGCGATTCGGGTCCGGGGTCCCGGGCCCACGGTGGAAGGCGTGGGCTATAGCACACAAAAATTTGGGACTCGCGCGGAATACCAGTTTTATGGCCGTAAAATGCCAAAAAATATAATTTGGTCATGGAATGCCAAAACATATGTTTCCTAAGACTGTATTCGACGTCCCGGAAAATTTTTAGGCGATTCGGGTCCGGGGTCCCGGGACCACGGCGGAAGGCGTGGGCTATAGCACACGAAAATTTAGGACTCGCGCGGATTTCTAGTTTTATGGCCGTAAAATGCCAAAAAATATAATTTGGTCATGGAATGCCAAAACATATGTTTCCTTAGACTGTATTCGACGTCCCGAAAAAATTTTAGGCGATTCGGGTCCGAGGTCCCGGGCCCACGGCGAAAGGCGTGGGCTATAGCACACAAATATTAGGGACTCGGGCGGAATTCCAGTTTTATGGCCGTAAAATGCCAAAAAATGTAATTTGGTCATAGAGGGGTGCTAAATATGGTTACTTAGGCCGTATTTGACATCCCGGAAAAATTTTAGGCGATCTGGATCCGGGGTCCCGGGACCACGGCGGAAGGCGTGGGCTATAGCACACGAAAATTTGGGACTCGCGCGGATTTCTAGTTTTATGGCCGTAAAATGCCAAAAAATGTAATTTGGTCATGGAATGCCAAAACATATGTTTCCTTAGACCGTATTCGACATCCCGAAAAAATTTTAGGCGATTCGGGTCCGGGGTCCCGGGCCCACGGTGGAAGGCGTGGGCTATAGCACACAAAAATTTGGGACTCGCGCGGAATACCAGTTTTATGGCCGTAAAATGCCAAAAAATGTAATTTGGTCATGGAGTGGCGGTGAATATGGTTCCTTAGGCCGTATTTGACATCCCGGAAAAATTTTAGGCGATCCGGATCCGGGGTCCCGGGACCACGGCGGAAGGCGTGGGCTATAGCACACGAAAATTTGGGACTCGCGCGGATTTCTAGTTTTATGGCCGTAAAATGCCAAAAAATATAATTTGGTCATGGAATGACAAAACATATGTTTCCTAAGACTGTATTCGACGTCCCGGAAAATTTTTAGGCGATTCGGGTCCGGGGTCCCGGGCCCACGGCGGAAGGCGTGGGCTATAGCACACAAAAAATTGGGACTCGCGCGGAATTCCAGTTTTATGGCCGTAAAATGCCAAAAAATGTAATTTGGTCATGGAGGGGCGGTGAATATGGTTCCTTAGACCGTATTCGACGTCCCGGAAAATTTTTAGGCGATTCGGGTCCGGGGTCCCGGGCCCACGGTGGAAGGCGTGGGCTATAGCACACAAAAATTTGGGACTCGCGCGGAATACCAGTTTTATGGCCGTAAAATGCCAAAAAATATAATTTGGTCATGGAATGCCAAAACATATGTTTCCTAAGACTGTATTCGACGTCCCGGAAAATTTTTAGGCGATTCGGGTCCGGGGTCCCGGGACCACGGCGGAAGGCGTGGGCTATAGCACACGAAAATTTAGGACTCGCGCGGATTTCTAGTTTTATGGCCGTAAAATGCCAAAAAATATAATTTGGTCATGGAATGCCAAAACATATGTTTCCTTAGACTGTATTCGACGTCCCGAAAAAATTTTAGGCGATTCGGGTCCGAGGTCCCGGGCCCACGGCGAAAGGCGTGGGCTATAGCACACAAATATTAGGGACTCGGGCGGAATTCCAGTTTTATGGCCGTAAAATGCCAAAAAATGTAATTTGGTCATAGAGGGGTGCTAAATATGGTTACTTAGGCCGTATTTGACATCCCGGAAAAATTTTAGGCGATCTGGATCCGGGGTCCCGGGACCACGGCGGAAGGCGTGGGCTATAGCACACGAAAATTTGGGACTCGCGCGGATTTCTAGTTTTATGGCCGTAAAATGCCAAAAAATGTAATTTGGTCATGGAATGCCAAAACATATGTTTCCTTAGACCGTATTCGACATCCCGAAAAAATTTTAGGCGATTCGGGTCCGGGGTCCCGGGCCCACGGTGGAAGGCGTGGGCTATAGCACACAAAAATTTGGGACTCGCGCGGAATACCAGTTTTATGGCCGTAAAATGCCAAAAAATGTAATTTGGTCATGGAGTGGCGGTGAATATGGTTCCTTAGGCCGTATTTGACATCCCGGAAAAATTTTAGGCGATCCGGATCCGGGGTCCCGGGACCACGGCGGAAGGCGTGGGCTATAGCACACGAAAATTTGGGACTCGCGCGGATTTCTAGTTTTATGGCCGTAAAATGCCAAAAAATATAATTTGGTCATGGAATGACAAAACATATGTTTCCTAAGACTGTATTCGACGTCCCGGAAAATTTTTAGGCGATTCGGGTCCGGGGTCCCGGGCCCACGGCGGAAGGCGTGGGCTATAGCACACAAAAAATTGGGACTCGCGCGGAATTCCAGTTTTATGGCCGTAAAATGCCAAAAAATGTAATTTGGTCATGGAGGGGCGGTGAATATGGTTCCTTAGACCGTATTCGACGTCCCGGAAAATTTTTAGGCGATTCGGGTCCGGGGTCCCGGGCCCACGGTGGAAGGCGTGGGCTATAGCACACAAAAATTTGGGACTCGCGCGGAATACCAGTTTTATGGCCGTAAAATGCCAAAAAATATAATTTGGTCATGGAATGCCAAAACATATGTTTACAAAGACTGTATTCGACGTCCCGGAAAATTTTTAGGCGATTCGGGTCCGGGGTCCCGGGCCCACGGTGGAAGGCGTGGGCTATAGCACACAAAAATTTGGGACTCGCGCGGAATACCAGTTTTATGGCCGTAAAATGCCAAAAAATGTAATTTGGTCATGGAGTGGCGGTGAATATGGTTCCTTAGGCCGTATTTGACATCCCGGAAAAATTTTAGGCGATCTGGATCCGGGGTCCCGGGACCACGGCGGAAGGCGTGGGCTATAGCACACGAAAATTTAGGACTCGCGCGGATTTCTAGTTTTATGGCCGTAAAATGCCAAAAAATATAATTTGGTCATGGAATGCCAAAACATATGTTTCCTTAGACCGTATTCGACGTCCCGGAAAATTTTTAGGCGATTCGGGTCCGGGGTCCCGGGCCCACGGCGAAAGGCGTGTGCTATAGCACACAAAAATTAGGGACTCGGGCGGAATTCCAGTTTTATGGCCGTAAAATGCCAAAAAATGTAATTTGGTCATAGAGGGGTGCTAAATATGGTTACTTAGGCCGTATTTGACATCCCGGAAAAATTTTAGGCGATCTGGATCCGGGGTCCCGGGACCACGGCGGAAGGCGTGGGCTATAGCACACGAAAATTTGGGACTCGCGCGGATTTCTAGTTTTATGGCCGTAAAATGCCAAAAAATGTAATTTGGTCATGGAGGGGCGGTGAATATGGTTCCTTAGGCCGTATTTGACATCCCGGAAAAATTTTAGGCGATCCGGATCCGGGGTCCCGGGACCACGGCGGAAGGCGTGGGCTATAGCACACGAAAATTTAGGACTCGCGCGGATTTCTAGTTTTATGGCCGTAAAATGCCAAAAAATATAATTTGGTCATGGAATGCCAAAACATATGTTTCCTTAGACTGTATTCGACGTCCCGAAAAAATTTTAGGCGATTCGGGTCCGAGGTCCCGGGCCCACGGCGAAAGGCGTGGGCTATAGCACACAAATATTAGGGACTCGGACGGAATTCCAGTTTTATGGCCGTAAAATGCCAAAAAATGTAATTTGGTCATAGAGGGGTGCTAAATATGGTTACTTAGGCCATATTTGACATCCCGGAAAAATTTTAGGCGATCTGGATCCGGGGTCCCGGGACCACGGCGGAAGGCGTGGGCTATAGCACACAAAAATTTGGGATTCGCGCGGAATACCAGTTTTATGGCCGTAAAATGCCAAAAAATATAATTTGGTCATGGAATGCCAAAACATATGTTTCCTAAGACTGTATTCGACGTCCCGGAAAATTTTTAGGCGATTCGGGTCCGGGGTCCCGGGACCACGGCGGAAGGCGTGGGCTATAGCACACGAAAATTTAGGACTCGCGCGGATTTCTAGTTTTATGGCCGTAAAATGCCAAAAAATATAATTTGGTCATGGAATGCCAAAACATATGTTTCCTTAGACCGTATTCGACGTCCCGGAAAATTTTTAGGCGATTCGGGTCCGGGGTCCCGGGCCCACGGCGAAAGGCGTGTGCTATAGCACACAAAAATTAGGGACTCGGGCGGAATTCCAGTTTTATGGCCGTAAAATGCCAAAAAATGTAATTTGGTCATAGAGGGGTGCTAAATATGGTTACTTAGGCCGTATTTGACATCCCGGAAAAATTTTAGGCGATCTGGATCCGGGGTCCCGGGACCACGGCGGAAGGCGTGGGCTATAGCACACGAAAATTTGGGACTCGCGCGGATTTCTAGTTTTATGGCCGTAAAATGCCAAAAAATGTAATTTGGTCATGGAGGGGCGGTGAATATGGTTCCTTAGGCCGTATTTGACATCCCGGAAAAATTTTAGGCGATCCGGATCCGGGGTCCCGGGACCACGGCGGAAGGCGTGGTCTATAGCACACGAAAATTTAGGACTCGCGCGGATTTCTAGTTTTATGGCCGTAAAATGCCAAAAAATATAATTTGGTCATGGAATGCCAAAACATATGTTTCCTTAGACTGTATTCGACGTCCCGAAAAAATTTTAGGCGATTCGGGTCCGAGGTCCCGGGCCCACGGCGAAAGGCGTGGGCTATAGCACACAAATATTAGGGACTCGGACGGAATTCCAGTTTTATGGCCGTAAAATGCCAAAAAATGTAATTTGGTCATAGAGGGGTGCTAAATATGGTTACTTAGGCCGTATTTGACATCCCGGAAAAATTTTAGGCGATCTGGATCCGGGGTCCCGGGACCACGGCGGAAGGCGTGGGCTATAGCACACAAAAATTTGGGATTCGCGCGGAATACCAGTTTTATGGCCGTAAAATGCCAAAAAATGGAATTTGGTCATGGAGGAGCGATTATTATGGTTCCTTAGGCCGTATTTGACATCCCGAAAAATTTTTAGGCGATCCGGATCTGGGTTTTCGGGACCACGGCGGAAGGCGTGGGCTATAGCACACGAAAATTTGGGACTCGCGCGGAATTCCAGTTTTATGGCCGTAAAATGCCAAAAAATGTAATTTGGTCATGGAGGGGCGGTGAATATGGTTCCTTAGGCCGTATTTGACATCCCGGAAAAATTTTAGTCGATCCGGATCCGGGGTCCAGGGACCACGGCGGAAGGCGTGGGCTATAGCACACGAAAATTTAGGACTCGCGCGGATTTCTAGTTTTATGGCCGTAAAATGCCAAAAAATATAATTTGGTCATGGAATGCCAAAACATATGTTTCCTTAGACTGTATTCGACGTCCCGAAAAAATTTTAGGCGATTCGGGTCCGAGGTCCCGGGCCCACGGCGAAAGGCGTGGGCTATAGCACACAAATATTAGGGACTCGGGCGGAATTCCAGTTTTATGGCCGTAAAATGCCAAAAAATGTAATTTGGTCATAGAGGGGTGCTAAATATGGTTACTTAGGCCGTATTTGACATCCCGGAAAAATTTTAGGCGATCTGGATCCGGGGTCCCGGGACCACGGCGGAAGGCGTGGGCTATAGCACACGAAAATTTGGGACTCGCGCGGATTTCTAGTTTTATGGCCGTAAAATGCCAAAAAATGTAATTTGGTCATGGAGGGGCGGTGAATATGGTTCCTTAGGCCGTATTTGACATCCCGGAAAAATTTTAGGCGATCCGGATCCGGGGTCCCGGGACCACGGCGGAAGGCGTGGGCTATAGCACACGAAAATTTGGGACTCGCGCGGATTTCTAGTTTTATGGCCGTAAAATGCCAAAACATGTAATTTGGTCATGGAATGCCAAAACATATGTTTCCTTAGACCGTATTCGACGTCCCGGAAAATTTTTAGGCGATTCGGGTCCGGGGTCCCGGGCCCACGGCGGAAGGCGTGGGCTATAGCACACAAAAAATTGGGACTCGCGCGGAATTCCAGTTTTATGGCCGTAAAATGCCAAAAAATGTAATTTGGTCATGGAGGGGCGGTGAATATGGTTCCTTAGGCCGTATTTGACATCCCGGAAAAATTTTAGGCGATCCGGATCCGGGGTCCCGGGACCACGGCGGAAGGCGTGGGCTATAGCACACGAAAATTTAGGACTCGCGCGGATTTCTAGTTTTATGGCCGTAAAATGCCAAAAAATATAATTTGGTCATGGAATGCCAAAACATATGTTTCCTTAGACTGTATTCGACGTCCCGAAAATTTTTTAGGCGATTCGGGTCCGAGGTCCCGGGCCCACGGCGAAAGGCGTGGGCTATAGCACACAAATATTAGGGACTCGGGCGGAATTCCAGTTTTATGGCCGTAAAATGCCAAAAAATGTAATTTGGTCATAGAGGGGTGCTAAATATGGTTACTTAGGCCGTATTTGACATCCCGGAAAAATTTTAGGCGATCTGGATCCGGGGTCCCGGGACCACGGCGGAAGGCGTGGGCTATAGCACACGAAAATTTGGGACTCGCGCGGATTTCTAGTTTTATGGCCGTAAAATGCCAAAAAATGTAATTTGGTCATGGAGGGGCGGTGAATATGGTTCCTTAGGCCGTATTTGACATCCCGGAAAAATTTTAGGCGATCCGGATCCGGGGTCCCGGGACCACGGCGGAAGGCGTGGGCTATAGCACACGAAAATTTGGGACTCGCGCGGATTTCTAGTTTTATGGCCGTAAAATGCCAAAAAATGTAATTTGGTCATGGAATGCCAAAACATATGTTTCCTTAGACCGTATTCGACGTCCCGGAAAATTTTTAGGCGATTCGGGTCCGGGGTCCCGGGACCACGGCGGAAGGCGTGGGCTATAGCACACGAAAATTTGGGACTCGCGCGGATTTCTAGTTTTATGGCCGTAAAATGCCAAAAAATGTAATTTGGTCATGGAGGGGCGGTGAATATGGTTCCTTAGGCCGTATTTGACATCCCGGAAAAATTTTAGGCGATCCGGATCCGGGGTCCCGGGACCACGGCGGAAGGCGTGGGCTATAGCACACGAAAATTTAGGACTCGCGCGGATTTCTAGTTTTATGGCCGTAAAATGCCAAAAAATATAATTTGGTCATGGAATGCCAAAACATATGTTTCCTTAGACTGTATTCGACGTCCCGAAAATTTTTTAGGCGATTCGGGTCCGAGGTCCCGGGCCCACGGCGAAAGGCGTGGGCTATAGCACACAAATATTAGGGACTCGGGCGGAATTCCAGTTTTATGGCCGTAAAATGCCAAAAAATGTAATTTGGTCATAGAGGGGTGCTAAATATGGTTACTTAGGCCGTATTTGACATCCCGGAAAAATTTTAGGCGATCTGGATCCGGGGTCCCGGGACCACGGCGGAAGGCGTGGGCTATAGCACACGAAAATTTGGGACTCGCGCGGATTTCTAGTTTTATGGCCGTAAAATGCCAAAAAATGTAATTTGGTCATGGAGGGGCTGTGAATATGGTTCCTTAGGCCGTATTTGACATCCCGGAAAAATTTTAGGCGATCCGGATCCGGGGTCCCGGGACCACGGCGGAAGGCGTGGGCTATAGCACACGAAAATTTGGGACTCGCGCGGATTTCTAGTTTTATGGCCGTAAAATGCCAAAAAATGTAATTTGGTCATGGAATGCCAAAACATATGTTTCCTTAGACCGTATTCGACGTCCCGGAAAATTTTTAGGCGATTTGGGTCCGGGGTCCCGGGCCCCGGCGGAAGGCGTGGGCTATAGCACACAAAAAATTGGGACTCGCGCGGAATTCCAGTTTTATGGCCGTAAAATGCCAAAAAATGTAATTTGGTCATGGAGGGGCGGTGAATATGGTTCCTTAGGCCGTATTTGACATCCCGGAAAAATTTTAGGCGATCCGGATCCGGGGTCCCGGGACCACGGCGGAAGGCGTGGGCTATAGCACACGAAAATTTAGGACTCGCGCGGATTTCTAGTTTTATGGCCGTAAAATGCCAAAAAATATAATTTGGTCATGGAATGCCAAAACATATGTTTCCTTAGACTGTATTCGACGTCCCGAAAATTTTTTAGGCGATTCGGGTCCGAGGTCCCGGGCCCACGGCGAAAGGCGTGGGCTATTGCACACAAATATTAGGGACTCGGGCGGAATTCCAGTTTTATGGCCGTAAAATGCCAAAAAATGTAATTTGGTCATAGAGGGGTGCTAAATATGGTTACTTAGGCCGTATTTGACATCCCGGAAAAATTTTAGGCGATCTGGATCCGGGGTCCCGGGACCACGGCGGAAGGCGTGGGCTATAGCACACGAAAATTTGGGACTCGCGCGGATTTCTAGTTTTATGGCCGTAAAATGCCAAAAAATGTAATTTGGTCATGGAGGGGCGGTGAATATGGTTCCTTAGGCCGTATTTGACATCCCGGAAAAATTTTAGGCGATCCGGATCCGGGGTCCCGGGACCACGGCGGAAGGCGTGGGCTATAGCACACGAAAATTTGGGACTCGCGCGGATTTCTAGTTTTATGGCCGTAAAATGCCAAAAAATGTAATTTGGTCATGGAATGCCAAAACATATGTTTCCTTAGACCGTATTCGACGTCCCGGAAAATTTTTAGGCGATTCGGGTCCGGGGTCCCGGGACCACGGCGGAAGGCGTGGGCTATAGCACACGAAAATTTGGGACTCGCGCGGATTTCTAGTTTTATGGCCGTAAAATGCCAAAAAATGTAATTTGGTCATGGAGGGGCGGTGAATATGGTTCCTTAGGCCGTATTTGACATCCCGGAAAAATTTTAGGCGATCCGGATCCGGGGTCCCGGGACCACGGCGGAAGGCGTGGGCTATAGCACACGAAAATTTAGGACTCGCGCGGATTTCTAGTTTTATGGCCGTAAAATGCCAAAAAATATAATTTGGTCATGGAATGCCAAAACATATGTTTCCTTAGACTGTATTCGACGTCCCGAAAATTTTTTAGGCGATTCGGGTCCGAGGTCCCGGGCCCACGGCGAAAGGCGTGGGCTATAGCACACAAATATTAGGGACTCGGGCGGAATTCCAGTTTTATGGCCGTAAA
This sequence comes from Nicotiana tabacum, assembly GCF_000715075.1. NCBI lineage: Eukaryota > Viridiplantae > Streptophyta > Magnoliopsida > Solanales > Solanaceae > Nicotiana > Nicotiana tabacum. The sequence continues at coordinate 201,147 of NC_134087.1, read as the reverse complement.
ATGCCAAAAAATGTAATTTGGTCATAGAGGGGTGCTAAATATGGTTACTTAGGCCGTATTTGACATCCCGGAAAAATTTTAGGCGATCTGGATCCGGGGTCCCGGGACCACGGCGGAAGGCGTGGGCTATAGCACACGAAAATTTGGGACTCGCGCGGATTTCTAGTTTTATGGCCGTAAAATGCCAAAAAATGTAATTTGGTCATGGAGGGGCTGTGAATATGGTTCCTTAGGCCGTATTTGACATCCCGGAAAAATTTTAGGCGATCCGGATCCGGGGTCCCGGGACCACGGCGGAAGGCGTGGGCTATAGCACACGAAAATTTGGGACTCGCGCGGATTTCTAGTTTTATGGCCGTAAAATGCCAAAAAATGTAATTTGGTCATGGAATGCCAAAACATATGTTTCCTTAGACCGTATTCGACGTCCCGGAAAATTTTTAGGCGATTTGGGTCCGGGGTCCCGGGCCCCGGCGGAAGGCGTGGGCTATAGCACACAAAAAATTGGGACTCGCGCGGAATTCCAGTTTTATGGCCGTAAAATGCCAAAAAATGTAATTTGGTCATGGAGGGGCGGTGAATATGGTTCCTTAGGCCGTATTTGACATCCCGGAAAAATTTTAGGCGATCCGGATCCGGGGTCCCGGGACCACGGCGGAAGGCGTGGGCTATAGCACACGAAAATTTAGGACTCGCGCGGATTTCTAGTTTTATGGCCGTAAAATGCCAAAAAATATAATTTGGTCATGGAATGCCAAAACATATGTTTCCTTAGACTGTATTCGACGTCCCGAAAATTTTTTAGGCGATTCGGGTCCGAGGTCCCGGGCCCACGGCGAAAGGCGTGGGCTATTGCACACAAATATTAGGGACTCGGGCGGAATTCCAGTTTTATGGCCGTAAAATGCCAAAAAATGTAATTTGGTCATAGAGGGGTGCTAAATATGGTTACTTAGGCCGTATTTGACATCCCGGAAAAATTTTAGGCGATCTGGATCCGGGGTCCCGGGACCACGGCGGAAGGCGTGGGCTATAGCACACGAAAATTTGGGACTCGCGCGGATTTCTAGTTTTATGGCCGTAAAATGCCAAAAAATGTAATTTGGTCATGGAGGGGCGGTGAATATGGTTCCTTAGGCCGTATTTGACATCCCGGAAAAATTTTAGGCGATCCGGATCCGGGGTCCCGGGACCACGGCGGAAGGCGTGGGCTATAGCACACGAAAATTTGGGACTCGCGCGGATTTCTAGTTTTATGGCCGTAAAATGCCAAAAAATGTAATTTGGTCATGGAATGCCAAAACATATGTTTCCTTAGACCGTATTCGACGTCCCGGAAAATTTTTAGGCGATTCGGGTCCGGGGTCCCGGGACCACGGCGGAAGGCGTGGGCTATAGCACACGAAAATTTGGGACTCGCGCGGATTTCTAGTTTTATGGCCGTAAAATGCCAAAAAATGTAATTTGGTCATGGAGGGGCGGTGAATATGGTTCCTTAGGCCGTATTTGACATCCCGGAAAAATTTTAGGCGATCCGGATCCGGGGTCCCGGGACCACGGCGGAAGGCGTGGGCTATAGCACACGAAAATTTAGGACTCGCGCGGATTTCTAGTTTTATGGCCGTAAAATGCCAAAAAATATAATTTGGTCATGGAATGCCAAAACATATGTTTCCTTAGACTGTATTCGACGTCCCGAAAATTTTTTAGGCGATTCGGGTCCGAGGTCCCGGGCCCACGGCGAAAGGCGTGGGCTATAGCACACAAATATTAGGGACTCGGGCGGAATTCCAGTTTTATGGCCGTAAAATGCCAAAAAATGTAATTTGGTCATAGAGGGGTGCTAAATATGGTTACTTAGGCCGTATTTGACATCCCGGAAAAATTTTAGGCGATCTGGATCCGGGGTCCCGGGACCACGGCGGAAGGCGTGGGCTATAGCACACGAAAATTTGGGACTCGCGCGGATTTCTAGTTTTATGGCCGTAAAATGCCAAAAAATGTAATTTGGTCATGGAGGGGCTGTGAATATGGTTCCTTAGGCCGTATTTGACATCCCGGAAAAATTTTAGGCGATCCGGATCCGGGGTCCCGGGACCACGGCGGAAGGCGTGGGCTATAGCACACGAAAATTTGGGACTCGCGCGGATTTCTAGTTTTATGGCCGTAAAATGCCAAAAAATGTAATTTGGTCATGGAATGCCAAAACATATGTTTCCTTAGACCGTATTCGACGTCCCGGAAAATTTTTAGGCGATTCGGGTCCGGGGTCCCGGGCCCCGGCGGAAGGCGTGGGCTATAGCACACAAAAAATTGGGACTCGCGCGGAATTCCAGTTTTATGGCCGTAAAATGCCAAAAAATGTAATTTGGTCATGGAGGGGCGGTGAATATGGTTCCTTAGGCCGTATTTGACATCCCGGAAAAATTTTAGGCGATCCGGATCCGGGGTCCCGGGACCACGGCGGAAGGCGTGGGCTATAGCACACGAAAATTTAGGACTCGCGCGGATTTCTAGTTTTATGGCCGTAAAATGCCAAAAAATATAATTTGGTCATGGAATGCCAAAACATATGTTTCCTTAGACTGTATTCGACGTCCCGAAAATTTTTTAGGCGATTCGGGTCCGAGGTCCCGGGCCCACGGCGAAAGGCGTGGGCTATAGCACACAAATATTAGGGACTCGGGCGGAATTCCAGTTTTATGGCCGTAAAATGCCAAAAAATGTAATTTGGTCATAGAGGGGTGCTAAATATGGTTACTTAGGCCGTATTTGACATCCCGGAAAAATTTTAGGCGATCTGGATCCGGGGTCCCGGGACCACGGCGGAAGGCGTGGGCTATAGCACACGAAAATTTGGGACTCGCGCGGATTTCTAGTTTTATGGCCGTAAAATGCCAAAAAATGTAATTTGGTCATGGAGGGGCTGTGAATATGGTTCCTTAGGCCGTATTTGACATCCCGGAAAAATTTTAGGCGATCCGGATCCGGGGTCCCGGGACCACGGCGGAAGGCGTGGGCTATAGCACACGAAAATTTGGGACTCGCGCGGATTTCTAGTTTTATGGCCGTAAAATGCCAAAAAATGTAATTTGGTCATGGAATGCCAAAACATATGTTTCCTTAGACCGTATTCGACGTCCCGGAAAATTTTTAGGCGATTTGGGTCCGGGGTCCCGGGCCCCGGCGGAAGGCGTGGGCTATAGCACACAAAAAATTGGGACTCGCGCGGAATTCCAGTTTTATGGCCGTAAAATGCCAAAAAATGTAATTTGGTCATGGAGGGGCGGTGAATATGGTTCCTTAGGCCGTATTTGACATCCCGGAAAAATTTTAGGCGATCCGGATCCGGGGTCCCGGGACCACGGCGGAAGGCGTGGGCTATAGCACACGAAAATTTAGGACTCGCGCGGATTTCTAGTTTTATGGCCGTAAAATGCCAAAAAATATAATTTGGTCATGGAATGCCAAAACATATGTTTCCTTAGACTGTATTCGACGTCCCGAAAAAATTTTAGGCGATTCGGGTCCGAGGTCCCGGGCCCACGGCGAAAGGCGTGGGCTATAGCACACAAATATTAGGGACTCGGGCGGAATTCCAGTTTTATGGCCGTAAAATGCCAAAAAATGTAATTTGGTCATAGATGGGTGCTAAATATGGTTACTTAGGCCGTATTTGACATCCCGGAAAAATTTTAGGCGATCTGGATCCGGGGTCCCGGGCCCACGGCGGAAGGCGTGGGCTATAGCACACGAAAATTTGGGACTCGCGCGGATTTCTAGTTTTATGGCCGTAAAATGCCAAAAAATATAATTTGGTCATGGAATGACAAAACATATGTTTCCTAAGACTGTATTCGACGTCCCGGAAAATTTTTAGGCGATTCGGGTCCGGGGTCCCGGGCCCACGGCGGAAGGCGTGGGCTATAGCACACAAAAAATTGGGACTCGCGCGGAATTCCAGTTTTATGGCCGTAAAATGCCAAAAAATGTAATTTGGTCATGGAGGGGCGGTGAATATGGTTCCTTAGACCGTATTCGACGTCCCGGAAAATTTTTAGGCGATTCGGGTCCGGGGTCCCGGGCCCACGGTGGAAGGCGTGGGCTATAGCACACAAAAATTTGGGACTCGCGCGGAATACCAGTTTTATGGCCGTAAAATGCCAAAAAATATAATTTGGTCATGGAATGCCAAAACATATGTTTACAAAGACTGTATTCGACGTCCCGGAAAATTTTTAGGCGATTCGGGTCCGGGGTCCCGGGCCCACGGTGGAAGGCGTGGGCTATAGCACACAAAAATTTGGGACTCGCGCGGAATACCAGTTTTATGGCCGTAAAATGCCAAAAAATGTAATTTGGTCATGGAGTGGCGGTGAATATGGTTCCTTAGGCCGTATTTGACATCCCGGAAAAATTTTAGGCGATCTGGATCCGGGGTCCCGGGACCACGGCGGAAGGCGTGGGCTATAGCACACGAAAATTTAGGACTCGCGCGGATTTCTAGTTTTATGGCCGTAAAATGCCAAAAAATATAATTTGGTCATGGAATGCCAAAACATATGTTTCCTTAGACCGTATTCGACGTCCCGGAAAATTTTTAGGCGATTCGGGTCCGGGGTCCCGGGCCCACGGCGAAAGGCGTGTGCTATAGCACACAAAAATTAGGGACTCGGGCGGAATTCCAGTTTTATGGCCGTAAAATGCCAAAAAATGTAATTTGGTCATAGAGGGGTGCTAAATATGGTTACTTAGGCCGTATTTGACATCCCGGAAAAATTTTAGGCGATCTGGATCCGGGGTCCCGGGACCACGGCGGAAGGCGTGGGCTATAGCACACGAAAATTTGGGACTCGCGCGGATTTCTAGTTTTATGGCCGTAAAATGCCAAAAAATGTAATTTGGTCATGGAGGGGCGGTGAATATGGTTCCTTAGGCCGTATTTGACATCCCGGAAAAATTTTAGGCGATCCGGATCCGGGGTCCCGGGACCACGGCGGAAGGCGTGGGCTATAGCACACGAAAATTTAGGACTCGCGCGGATTTCTAGTTTTATGGCCGTAAAATGCCAAAAAATATAATTTGGTCATGGAATGCCAAAACATATGTTTCCTTAGACTGTATTCGACGTCCCGAAAAAATTTTAGGCGATTCGGGTCCGAGGTCCCGGGCCCACGGCGAAAGGCGTGGGCTATAGCACACAAATATTAGGGACTCGGACGGAATTCCAGTTTTATGGCCGTAAAATGCCAAAAAATGTAATTTGGTCATAGAGGGGTGCTAAATATGGTTACTTAGGCCATATTTGACATCCCGGAAAAATTTTAGGCGATCTGGATCCGGGGTCCCGGGACCACGGCGGAAGGCGTGGGCTATAGCACACAAAAATTTGGGATTCGCGCGGAATACCAGTTTTATGGCCGTAAAATGCCAAAAAATATAATTTGGTCATGGAATGCCAAAACATATGTTTCCTAAGACTGTATTCGACGTCCCGGAAAATTTTTAGGCGATTCGGGTCCGGGGTCCCGGGACCACGGCGGAAGGCGTGGGCTATAGCACACGAAAATTTAGGACTCGCGCGGATTTCTAGTTTTATGGCCGTAAAATGCCAAAAAATATAATTTGGTCATGGAATGCCAAAACATATGTTTCCTTAGACCGTATTCGACGTCCCGGAAAATTTTTAGGCGATTCGGGTCCGGGGTCCCGGGCCCACGGCGAAAGGCGTGTGCTATAGCACACAAAAATTAGGGACTCGGGCGGAATTCCAGTTTTATGGCCGTAAAATGCCAAAAAATGTAATTTGGTCATAGAGGGGTGCTAAATATGGTTACTTAGGCCGTATTTGACATCCCGGAAAAATTTTAGGCGATCTGGATCCGGGGTCCCGGGACCACGGCGGAAGGCGTGGGCTATAGCACACGAAAATTTGGGACTCGCGCGGATTTCTAGTTTTATGGCCGTAAAATGCCAAAAAATGTAATTTGGTCATGGAGGGGCGGTGAATATGGTTCCTTAGGCCGTATTTGACATCCCGGAAAAATTTTAGGCGATCCGGATCCGGGGTCCCGGGACCACGGCGGAAGGCGTGGTCTATAGCACACGAAAATTTAGGACTCGCGCGGATTTCTAGTTTTATGGCCGTAAAATGCCAAAAAATATAATTTGGTCATGGAATGCCAAAACATATGTTTCCTTAGACTGTATTCGACGTCCCGAAAAAATTTTAGGCGATTCGGGTCCGAGGTCCCGGGCCCACGGCGAAAGGCGTGGGCTATAGCACACAAATATTAGGGACTCGGACGGAATTCCAGTTTTATGGCCGTAAAATGCCAAAAAATGTAATTTGGTCATAGAGGGGTGCTAAATATGGTTACTTAGGCCGTATTTGACATCCCGGAAAAATTTTAGGCGATCTGGATCCGGGGTCCCGGGACCACGGCGGAAGGCGTGGGCTATAGCACACAAAAATTTGGGATTCGCGCGGAATACCAGTTTTATGGCCGTAAAATGCCAAAAAATGGAATTTGGTCATGGAGGAGCGATTATTATGGTTCCTTAGGCCGTATTTGACATCCCGAAAAATTTTTAGGCGATCCGGATCTGGGTTTTCGGGACCACGGCGGAAGGCGTGGGCTATAGCACACGAAAATTTGGGACTCGCGCGGAATTCCAGTTTTATGGCCGTAAAATGCCAAAAAATGTAATTTGGTCATGGAGGGGCGGTGAATATGGTTCCTTAGGCCGTATTTGACATCCCGGAAAAATTTTAGTCGATCCGGATCCGGGGTCCAGGGACCACGGCGGAAGGCGTGGGCTATAGCACACGAAAATTTAGGACTCGCGCGGATTTCTAGTTTTATGGCCGTAAAATGCCAAAAAATATAATTTGGTCATGGAATGCCAAAACATATGTTTCCTTAGACTGTATTCGACGTCCCGAAAAAATTTTAGGCGATTCGGGTCCGAGGTCCCGGGCCCACGGCGAAAGGCGTGGGCTATAGCACACAAATATTAGGGACTCGGGCGGAATTCCAGTTTTATGGCCGTAAAATGCCAAAAAATGTAATTTGGTCATAGAGGGGTGCTAAATATGGTTACTTAGGCCGTATTTGACATCCCGGAAAAATTTTAGGCGATCTGGATCCGGGGTCCCGGGACCACGGCGGAAGGCGTGGGCTATAGCACACGAAAATTTGGGACTCGCGCGGATTTCTAGTTTTATGGCCGTAAAATGCCAAAAAATGTAATTTGGTCATGGAGGGGCGGTGAATATGGTTCCTTAGGCCGTATTTGACATCCCGGAAAAATTTTAGGCGATCCGGATCCGGGGTCCCGGGACCACGGCGGAAGGCGTGGGCTATAGCACACGAAAATTTGGGACTCGCGCGGATTTCTAGTTTTATGGCCGTAAAATGCCAAAACATGTAATTTGGTCATGGAATGCCAAAACATATGTTTCCTTAGACCGTATTCGACGTCCCGGAAAATTTTTAGGCGATTCGGGTCCGGGGTCCCGGGCCCACGGCGGAAGGCGTGGGCTATAGCACACAAAAAATTGGGACTCGCGCGGAATTCCAGTTTTATGGCCGTAAAATGCCAAAAAATGTAATTTGGTCATGGAGGGGCGGTGAATATGGTTCCTTAGGCCGTATTTGACATCCCGGAAAAATTTTAGGCGATCCGGATCCGGGGTCCCGGGACCACGGCGGAAGGCGTGGGCTATAGCACACGAAAATTTAGGACTCGCGCGGATTTCTAGTTTTATGGCCGTAAAATGCCAAAAAATATAATTTGGTCATGGAATGCCAAAACATATGTTTCCTTAGACTGTATTCGACGTCCCGAAAATTTTTTAGGCGATTCGGGTCCGAGGTCCCGGGCCCACGGCGAAAGGCGTGGGCTATAGCACACAAATATTAGGGACTCGGGCGGAATTCCAGTTTTATGGCCGTAAAATGCCAAAAAATGTAATTTGGTCATAGAGGGGTGCTAAATATGGTTACTTAGGCCGTATTCGACATCCCGAAAAAATTTTAGGCGATTCGGGTCCGGGGTCCCGGGACCACGGCGGAAGGCGTGGGCTATAGCACACGAAAATTTGGGACTCGCGCGGATTTCTAGTTTTATGGCCGTAAAATGCCAAAAAATGTAATTTGGTCATGGAGGGGCGGTGAATATGGTTCCTTAGGCCGTATTTGACATCCCGGAAAAATTTTAGGCGATCCGGATCCGGGGTCCCGGGACCATGGCGGAAGGCGTGGGCTATAGCACACGAAAATTTGGGACTCGCGCGGATTTCTAGTTTTATGGCCGTAAAATGCCAAAAAATGTAATTTGGTCATGGAATGCCAAAACATATGTTTCCTTAGACCGTATTCGACGTCCCGGAAAATTTTTAGGCGATTCGGGTCCGGGGTCCCGGGACCACGGCGGAAGGCGTGGGCTATAGCACACGAAAATTTGGGACTCGCGCGGATTTCTAGTTTTATGGCCGTAAAATGCCAAAAAATGTAATTTGGTCATGGAGGGGCGGTGAATATGGTTCCTTAGGCCGTATTTGACATCCCGGAAAAATTTTAGGCGATCCGGATCCGGGGTCCCGGGACCACGGCGGAAGGCGTGGGCTATAGCACACGAAAATTTAGGACTCGCGCGGATTTCTAGTTTTATGGCCGTAAAATGCCAAAAAATATAATTTGGTCATGGAATGCCAAAACATATGTTTCCTTAGACTGTATTCGACGTCCCGAAAATTTTTTAGGCGATTCGGGTCCGAGGTCCCGGGCCCACGGCGAAAGGCGTGGGCTATAGCACACAAATATTAGGGACTCGGGCGGAATTCCAGTTTTATGGCCGTAAAATGCCAAAAAATGTAATTTGGTCATAGAGGGGTGCTAAATATGGTTACTTAGGCCGTATTTGACATCCCGGAAAAATTTTAGGCGATCTGGATCCGGGGTCCCGGGACCACGGCGGAAGGCGTGGGCTATAGCACACGAAAATTTGGGACTCGCGCGGATTTCTAGTTTTATGGCCGTAAAATGCCAAAAAATGTAATTTGGTCATGGAGGGGCTGTGAATATGGTTCCTTAGGCCGTATTTGACATCCCGGAAAAATTTTAGGCGATCCGGATCCGGGGTCCCGGGACCACGGCGGAAGGCGTGGGCTATAGCACACGAAAATTTGGGACTCGCGCGGATTTCTAGTTTTATGGCCGTAAAATGCCAAAAAATGTAATTTGGTCATGGAATGCCAAAACATATGTTTCCTTAGACCGTATTCGACGTCCCGGAAAATTTTTAGGCGATTTGGGTCCGGGGTCCCGGGCCCCGGCGGAAGGCGTGGGCTATAGCACACAAAAAATTGGGACTCGCGCGGAATTCCAGTTTTATGGCCGTAAAATGCCAAAAAATGTAATTTGGTCATGGAGGGGCGGTGAATATGGTTCCTTAGGCCGTATTTGACATCCCGGAAAAATTTTAGGCGATCCGGATCCGGGGTCCCGGGACCACGGCGGAAGGCGTGGGCTATAGCACACGAAAATTTAGGACTCGCGCGGATTTCTAGTTTTATGGCCGTAAAATGCCAAAAAATATAATTTGGTCATGGAATGCCAAAACATATGTTTCCTTAGACTGTATTCGACGTCCCGAAAAAATTTTAGGCGATTCGGGTCCGAGGTCCCGGGCCCACGGCGAAAGGCGTGGGCTATAGCACACAAATATTAGGGACTCGGGCGGAATTCCAGTTTTATGGCCGTAAAATGCCAAAAAATGTAATTTGGTCATAGATGGGTGCTAAATATGGTTACTTAGGCCGTATTTGACATCCCGGAAAAATTTTAGGCGATCTGGATCCGGGGTCCCGGGCCCACGGCGGAAGGCGTGGGCTATAGCACACGAAAATTTGGGACTCGCGCGGATTTCTAGTTTTATGGCCGTAAAATGCCAAAAAATGTAATTTGGTCATGGAGGGGCGGTGAATATGGTTCCTTAGGCCGTATTTGACATCCCGGAAAAATTTTAGGCGATCCGGATCCGGGGTCCCGGGACCACGGCGGAAGGCGTGGGCTATAGCACACGAAAATTTAGGACTCGCGCGGATTTCTAGTTTTATGGCCGTAAAATGCCAAAAAATATAATTTGGTCATGGAATGCCAAAACATATGTTTCCTTAGACTGTATTCGACGTCCCGAAAATTTTTTAGGCGATTCGGGTCCGAGGTCCCGGGCCCACGGCGAAAGGCGTGGGCTATAGCACACAAATATTAGGGACTCGGGCGGAATTCCAGTTTTATGGCCGTAAAATGCCAAAAAATGTAATTTGGTCATAGAGGGGTGCTAAATATGGTTACTTAGGCCGTATTTGACATCCCGGAAAAATTTTAGGCGATCTGGATCCGGGGTCCCGGGACCACGGCGGAAGGCGTGGGCTATAGCACACGAAAATTTGGGACTCGCGCGGATTTCTAGTTTTATGGCCGTAAAATGCCAAAAAATGTAATTTGGTCATGGAGGGGCGGTGAATATGGTTCCTTAGGCCGTATTTGACATCCCGGAAAAATTTTAGGCGATCCGGATCCGGGGTCCCGGGACCACGGCGGAAGGCGTGGGCTATAGCACACGAAAATTTAGGACTCGCGCGGATTTCTAGTTTTATGGCCGTAAAATGCCAAAAAATATAATTTGGTCATGGAATGCCAAAACATATGTTTCCTTAGACTGTATTCGACGTCCCGAAAATTTTTTAGGCGATTCGGGTCCGAGGTCCCGGGCCCACGGCGAAAGGCGTGGGCTATAGCACACAAATATTAGGGACTCGGGCGGAATTCCAGTTTTATGGCCGTAAAATGCCAAAAAATGTAATTTGGTCATAGAGGGGTGCTAAATATGGTTACTTAGGCCGTATTTGACATCCCGGAAAAATTTTAGGCGATCTGGATCCGGGGTCCCGGGACCACGGCGGAAGGCGTGGGCTATAGCACACGAAAATTTGGGACTCGCGCGGATTTCTAGTTTTATGGCCGTAAAATGCCAAAAAATGTAATTTGGTCATGGAGGGGCGGTGAATATGGTTCCTTAGGCCGTATTTGACATCCCGGAAAAATTTTAGGCGATCCGGATCCGGGGTCCCGGGACCACGGCGGAAGGCGTGGGCTATAGCACACGAAAATTTGGGACTCGCGCGGATTTCTAGTTTTATGGTCGTAAAATGCCAAAAAATGTAATTTGGTCATGGAATGCCAAAACATATGTTTCCTTAGACCGTATTCGACGTCCCGGAAAATTTTTAGGCGATTTGGGTCCGGGGTCCCGGGCCCCGGCGGAAGGCGTGGGCTATAGCACACAAAAAATTGGGACTCGCGCGGAATTCCAGTTTTATGGCCGTAAAATGCCAAAAAATGTAATTTGGTCATGGAGGGGCGGTGAATATGGTTCCTTAGGCCGTATTTGACATCCCGGAAAAATTTTAGGCGATCCGGATCCGGGGTCCCGGGACCACGGCGGAAGGCGTGGGCTATAGCACACGAAAATTTAGGACTCGCGCGGATTTCTAGTTTTATGGCCGTAAAATGCCAAAAAATATAATTTGGTCATGGAATGCCAAAACATATGTTTCCTTAGACTGTATTCGACGTCCCGAAAAAATTTTAGGCGATTCGGGTCCGAGGTCCCGGGCCCACGGCGAAAGGCGTGGGCTATAGCACACAAATATTAGGGACTCGGGCGGAATTCCAGTTTTATGGCCGTAAAATGCCAAAAAATGTAATTTGGTCATAGATGGGTGCTAAATATGGTTACTTAGGCCGTATTTGACATCCCGGAAAAATTTTAGGCGATCTGGATCCGGGGTCCCGGGCCCACGGCGGAAGGCGTGGGCTATAGCACACAAAAATTTGGGACTCGCGCGGAATACCAGTTTTATGGCCGTAAAATGCCAAAAAATGTAATTTGGTCATGAGGGGCGGTGAATATGGTTCCTTAGACCGTATTCGACGTCCCGGAAAATTTTTAGGCGATTCGGGTCCGGGGTCCCGGGCCCACGGCGGAAGGCGTGGGCTATAGCACACGAAAATTTGGGACTCGCGCGGAATTCCAGTTTTATGGCCGTAAAATGCCAAAAATGTAATTTGGTCATGGAGGGGCGGTGAATATGGTTCCTTAGGCCGTATTTGACATCCCGGAAAAATTTTAGTCGATGCGGATCCGGGGTCCAGGGACCACGGCGGAAGGCGTGGGCTATAGCACACGAAAATTTAGGACTCGCGCGGATTTCTAGTTTTATGGCCGTAAAATGCCAAAAAATATAATTTGGTCATGGAATGCCAAAACATATGTTTCCTTAGACTGTATTCGACGTCCCGAAAAAATTTTAGGCGATTCGGGTCCGAGGTCCCGGGCCCACGGCGAAAGGCGTGGGCTATAGCACACAAATATTAGGGACTCGGGCGGAATTCCAGTTTTATGGCCGTAAAATGCCAAAAAATGTAATTTGGTCATAGAGGGGTGCTAAATATGGTTACTTAGGCCGTATTTGACATCCCGGAAAAATTTTAGGCGATCTGGATCCGGGGTCCCGGGACCACGGCGGAAGGCGTGGGCTATAGCACACGAAAATTTGGGACTCGCGCGGATTTCTAGTTTTATGGCCGTAAAATGCCAAAAAATGTAATTTGGTCATGGAGGGGCGGTGAATATGGTTACTTAGGCCGTATTTGACATCCCGGAAAAATTTTAGGCGATCTGGATCCGGGGTCCCGGGCCCACGGCGGAAGGCGTGGGCTATAGCACACGAAAATTTGGGACTCGCGCGGATTTCTAGTTTTATGGCCGTAAAATGCCAAAAAATGTAATTTGGTCATGGAGGGGCGGTGAATATGGTTCCTTAGGCCGTATTTGACATCCCGGAAAAATTTTAGGCGATCCGGATCCGGGGTCCCGGGACCACGGCGGAAGGCGTGGGCTATAGCACACGAAAATTTAGGACTCGCGCGGATTTCTAGTTTTATGGCCGTAAAATGCCAAAAAATATAATTTGGTCATGGAATGCCAAAACATATGTTTCCTTAGACTGTATTCGACGTCCCGAAAATTTTTTAGGCGATTCGGGTCCGAGGTCCCGGGCCCACGGCGAAAGGCGTGGGCTATAGCACACAAATATTAGGGACTCGGGCGGAATTCCAGTTTTATGGCCGTAAAATGCCAAAAAATGTAATTTGGTCATAGAGGGGTGCTAAATATGGTTACTTAGGCCGTATTTGACATCCCGGAAAAATTTTAGGCGATCTGGATCCGGGGTCCCGGGACCACGGCGGAAGGCGTGGGCTATAGCACACGAAAATTTGGGACTCGCGCGGATTTCTAGTTTTATGGCCGTAAAATGCCAAAAAATGTAATTTGGTCATGGAGGGGCGGTGAATATGGTTCCTTAGGCCGTATTTGACATCCCGGAAAAATTTTAGGCGATCCGGATCCGGGGTCCCGGGACCACGGCGGAAGGCGTGGGCTATAGCACACGAAAATTTAGGACTCGCGCGGATTTCTAGTTTTATGGCCGTAAAATGCCAAAAAATATAATTTGGTCATGGAATGCCAAAACATATGTTTCCTTAGACTGTATTCGACGTCCCGAAAATTTTTTAGGCGATTCGGGTCCGAGGTCCCGGGCCCACGGCGAAAGGCGTGGGCTATAGCACACAAATATTAGGGACTCGGGCGGAATTCCAGTTTTATGGCCGTAAAATGCCAAAAAATGTAATTTGGTCATAGAGGGGTGCTAAATATGGTTACTTAGGCCGTATTTGACATCCCGGAAAAATTTTAGGCGATCTGGATCCGGGGTCCCGGGACCACGGCGGAAGGCGTGGGCTATAGCACACGAAAATTTGGGACTCGCGCGGATTTCTAGTTTTATGGCCGTAAAATGCCAAAAAATGTAATTTGGTCATGGAGGGGCGGTGAATATGGTTCCTTAGGCCGTATTTGACATCCCGGAAAAATTTTAGGCGATCCGGATCCGGGGTCCCGGGACCACGGCGGAAGGCGTGGGCTATAGCACACGAAAATTTGGGACTCGCGCGGATTTCTAGTTTTATGGTCGTAAAATGCCAAAAAATGTAATTTGGTCATGGAATGCCAAAACATATGTTTCCTTAGACCGTATTCGACGTCCCGGAAAATTTTTAGGCGATTTGGGTCCGGGGTCCCGGGCCCCGGCGGAAGGCGTGGGCTATAGCACACAAAAAATTGGGACTCGCGCGGAATTCCAGTTTTATGGCCGTAAAATGCCAAAAAATGTAATTTGGTCATGGAGGGGCGGTGAATATGGTTCCTTAGGCCGTATTTGACATCCCGGAAAAATTTTAGGCGATCCGGATCCGGGGTCCCGGGACCACGGCGGAAGGCGTGGGCTATAGCACACGAAAATTTAGGACTCGCGCGGATTTCTAGTTTTATGGCCGTAAAATGCCAAAAAATATAATTTGGTCATGGAATGCCAAAACATATGTTTCCTTAGACTGTATTCGACGTCCCGAAAAAATTTTAGGCGATTCGGGTCCGAGGTCCCGGGCCCACGGCGAAAGGCGTGGGCTATAGCACACAAATATTAGGGACTCGGGCGGAATTCCAGTTTTATGGCCGTAAAATGCCAAAAAATGTAATTTGGTCATAGATGGGTGCTAAATATGGTTACTTAGGCCGTATTTGACATCCCGGAAAAATTTTAGGCGATCTGGATCCGGGGTCCCGGGCCCACGGCGGAAGGCGTGGGCTATAGCACACAAAAATTTGGGACTCGCGCGGAATACCAGTTTTATGGCCGTAAAATGCCAAAAAATGTAATTTGGTCATGAGGGGCGGTGAATATGGTTCCTTAGACCGTATTCGACGTCCCGGAAAATTTTTAGGCGATTCGGGTCCGGGGTCCCGGGCCCACGGCGGAAGGCGTGGGCTATAGCACACGAAAATTTGGGACTCGCGCGGAATTCCAGTTTTATGGCCGTAAAATGCCAAAAATGTAATTTGGTCATGGAGGGGCGGTGAATATGGTTCCTTAGGCCGTATTTGACATCCCGGAAAAATTTTAGTCGATGCGGATCCGGGGTCCAGGGACCACGGCGGAAGGCGTGGGCTATAGCACACGAAAATTTAGGACTCGCGCGGATTTCTAGTTTTATGGCCGTAAAATGCCAAAAAATATAATTTGGTCATGGAATGCCAAAACATATGTTTCCTTAGACTGTATTCGACGTCCCGAAAAAATTTTAGGCGATTCGGGTCCGAGGTCCCGGGCCCACGGCGAAAGGCGTGGGCTATAGCACACAAATATTAGGGACTCGGGCGGAATTCCAGTTTTATGGCCGTAAAATGCCAAAAAATGTAATTTGGTCATAGAGGGGTGCTAAATATGGTTACTTAGGCCGTATTTGACATCCCGGAAAAATTTTAGGCGATCTGGATCCGGGGTCCCGGGACCACGGCGGAAGGCGTGGGCTATAGCACACGAAAATTTGGGACTCGCGCGGATTTCTAGTTTTATGGCCGTAAAATGCCAAAAAATGTAATTTGGTCATGGAGGGGCGGTGAATATGGTTACTTAGGCCGTATTTGACATCCCGGAAAAATTTTAGGCGATCTGGATCCGGGGTCCCGGGCCCACGGCGGAAGGCGTGGGCTATAGCACACGAAAATTTGGGACTCGCGCGGATTTCTAGTTTTATGGCCGTAAAATGCCAAAAAATGTAATTTGGTCATGGAGGGGCGGTGAATATGGTTCCTTAGGCCGTATTTGACATCCCGGAAAAATTTTAGGCGATCCGGATCCGGGGTCCCGGGACCACGGCGGAAGGCGTGGGCTATAGCACACGAAAATTTAGGACTCGCGCGGATTTCTAGTTTTATGGCCGTAAAATGCCAAAAAATATAATTTGGTCATGGAATGCCAAAACATATGTTTCCTTAGACTGTATTCGACGTCCCGAAAATTTTTTAGGCGATTCGGGTCCGAGGTCCCGGGCCCACGGCGAAAGGCGTGGGCTATAGCACACAAATATTAGGGACTCGGGCGGAATTCCAGTTTTATGGCCGTAAAATGCCAAAAAATGTAATTTGGTCATAGAGGGGTGCTAAATATGGTTACTTAGGCCGTATTTGACATCCCGGAAAAATTTTAGGCGATCTGGATCCGGGGTCCCGGGACCACGGCGGAAGGCGTGGGCTATAGCACACGAAAATTTGGGACTCGCGCGGATTTCTAGTTTTATGGCCGTAAAATGCCAAAAAATGTAATTTGGTCATGGAGGGGCGGTGAATATGGTTCCTTAGGCCGTATTTGACATCCCGGAAAAATTTTAGGCGATCCGGATCCGGGGTCCCGGGACCACGGCGGAAGGCGTGGGCTATAGCACACGAAAATTTAGGACTCGCGCGGATTTCTAGTTTTATGGCCGTAAAATGCCAAAAAATATAATTTGGTCATGGAATGCCAAAACATATGTTTCCTTAGACTGTATTCGACGTCCCGAAAATTTTTTAGGCGATTCGGGTCCGAGGTCCCGGGCCCACGGCGAAAGGCGTGGGCTATAGCACACAAATATTAGGGACTCGGGCGGAATTCCAGTTTTATGGCCGTAAAATGCCAAAAAATGTAATTTGGTCATAGAGGGGTGCTAAATATGGTTACTTAGGCCGTATTTGACATCCCGGAAAAATTTTAGGCGATCTGGATCCGGGGTCCCGGGACCACGGCGGAAGGCGTGGGCTATAGCACACGAAAATTTGGGACTCGCGCGGATTTCTAGTTTTATGGCCGTAAAATGCCAAAAAATGTAATTTGGTCATGGAGGGGCGGTGAATATGGTTCCTTAGGCCGTATTTGACATCCCGGAAAAATTTTAGGCGATCCGGATCCGGGGTCCCGGGACCACGGCGGAAGGCGTGGGCTATAGCACACGAAAATTTGGGACTCGCGCGGATTTCTAGTTTTATGGTCGTAAAATGCCAAAAAATGTAATTTGGTCATGGAATGCCAAAACATATGTTTCCTTAGACCGTATTCGACGTCCCGGAAAATTTTTAGGCGATTTGGGTCCGGGGTCCCGGGCCCCGGCGGAAGGCGTGGGCTATAGCACACAAAAAATTGGGACTCGCGCGGAATTCCAGTTTTATGGCCGTAAAATGCCAAAAAATGTAATTTGGTCATGGAGGGGCGGTGAATATGGTTCCTTAGGCCGTATTTGACATCCCGGAAAAATTTTAGGCGATCCGGATCCGGGGTCCCGGGACCACGGCGGAAGGCGTGGGCTATAGCACACGAAAATTTAGGACTCGCGCGGATTTCTAGTTTTATGGCCGTAAAATGCCAAAAAATATAATTTGGTCATGGAATGCCAAAACATATGTTTCCTTAGACTGTATTCGACGTCCCGAAAAAATTTTAGGCGATTCGGGTCCGAGGTCCCGGGCCCACGGCGAAAGGCGTGGGCTATAGCACACAAATATTAGGGACTCGGGCGGAATTCCAGTTTTATGGCCGTAAAATGCCAAAAAATGTAATTTGGTCATAGATGGGTGCTAAATATGGTTACTTAGGCCGTATTTGACATCCCGGAAAAATTTTAGGCGATCTGGATCCGGGGTCCCGGGCCCACGGCGGAAGGCGTGGGCTATAGCACACAAAAATTTGGGACTCGCGCGGAATACCAGTTTTATGGCCGTAAAATGCCAAAAAATGTAATTTGGTCATGAGGGGCGGTGAATATGGTTCCTTAGACCGTATTCGACGTCCCGGAAAATTTTTAGGCGATTCGGGTCCGGGGTCCCGGGCCCACGGCGGAAGGCGTGGGCTATAGCACACGAAAATTTGGGACTCGCGCGGAATTCCAGTTTTATGGCCGTAAAATGCCAAAAATGTAATTTGGTCATGGAGGGGCGGTGAATATGGTTCCTTAGGCCGTATTTGACATCCCGGAAAAATTTTAGTCGATGCGGATCCGGGGTCCAGGGACCACGGCGGAAGGCGTGGGCTATAGCACACGAAAATTTAGGACTCGCGCGGATTTCTAGTTTTATGGCCGTAAAATGCCAAAAAATATAATTTGGTCATGGAATGCCAAAACATATGTTTCCTTAGACTGTATTCGACGTCCCGAAAAAATTTTAGGCGATTCGGGTCCGAGGTCCCGGGCCCACGGCGAAAGGCGTGGGCTATAGCACACAAATATTAGGGACTCGGGCGGAATTCCAGTTTTATGGCCGTAAAATGCCAAAAAATGTAATTTGGTCATAGAGGGGTGCTAAATATGGTTACTTAGGCCGTATTTGACATCCCGGAAAAATTTTAGGCGATCTGGATCCGGGGTCCCGGGACCACGGCGGAAGGCGTGGGCTATAGCACACGAAAATTTGGGACTCGCGCGGATTTCTAGTTTTATGGCCGTAAAATGCCAAAAAATGTAATTTGGTCATGGAGGGGCGGTGAATATGGTTCCTTAGGCCGTATTTGACATCCCGGAAAAATTTTAGGCGATCCGGATCCGGGGTCCCGGGACCACGGCGGAAGGCGTGGGCTATAGCACACGAAAATTTGGGACTCGCGCGGATTTCTAGTTTTATGGCCGTAAAATGCCAAAACATGTAATTTGGTCATGGAATGCCAAAACATATGTTTCCTTAGACCGTATTCGACGTCCCGGAAAATTTTTAGGCGATTCGGGTCCGGGGTCCCGGGCCCACGGCGGAAGGCGTGGGCTATAGCACACAAAAAATTGGGACTCGCGCGGAATTCTAGTTTTATGGCCGTAAAATGCCAAAAAATGTAATTTGGTCATGGAGGAGCGGTTATTATGGTTCCTTAGGCCGTATTTGACATCCCGGAAAAATTTTAGGCGATCCGGATCCGGGGTCCCGGGACCACGGCGGAAGGCGTGGGCTATAGCACACGAAAATTTGGGACTCGCGCGGATTTCTAGTTTTATGGCCGTAAAATGCCAAAACATGTAATTTGGTCATGGAATGCCAAAACATATGTTTCCTTAGACCGTATTCGACGTCCCGGAAAATTTTTAGGCGATTCGGGTCCGGGGTCCCGGGCCCACGGCGGAAGGCGTGGGCTATAGCACACAAAAAATTGGGACTCGCGCGGAATTCCAGTTTTATGGCCGTAAAATGCCAAAAAATGTAATTTGGTCATGGAGGGGCGGTGAATATGGTTCCTTAGGCCGTATTTGACATCCCGGAAAAATTTTAGGCGATCCGGATCCGGGGTCCCGGGACCACGGCGGAAGGCGTGGGCTATAGCACACGAAAATTTAGGACTCGCGCGGATTTCTAGTTTTATGGCCGTAAAATGCCAAAAAATATAATTTGGTCATGGAATGCCAAAACATATGTTTCCTTAGACTGTATTCGACGTCCCGAAAATTTTTTAGGCGATTCGGGTCCGAGGTCCCGGGCCCACGGCGAAAGGCGTGGGCTATAGCACACAAATATTAGGGACTCGGGCGGAATTCCAGTTTTATGGCCGTAAAATGCCAAAAAATGTAATTTGGTCATAGAGGGGTGCTAAATATGGTTACTTAGGCCGTATTTGACATCCCAGAAAAATTTTAGGCGATCTGGATCCGGGGTCCCGGGACCACGGCGGAAGGCGTGGGCTATAGCACACGAAAATTTGGGACTCGCGCGGATTTCTAGTTTTATGGCCGTAAAATGCCAAAAAATGTAATTTGGTCATGGAGGGGCGGTGAATATGGTTCCTTAGGCCGTATTTGACATCCCGGAAAAATTTTAGGCGATCCGGATCCGGGGTCCCGGGACCACGGCGGAAGGCGTGGGCTATAGCACACGAAAATTTGGGACTCGCGCGGATTTCTAGTTTTATGGCCGTAAAATGCCAAAAAATATAATTTGGTCATGGAATGCCAAAACATATGTTTCCTTAGACTGTATTCGACGTCCCGAAAAAATTTTAGGCGATTCGGGTCCGAGGTCCCGGGCCCACGGCGAAAGGCGTGGGCTATAGCACACAAATATTAGGGACTCGGGCGGAATTCCAGTTTTATGGCCGTAAAATGCCAAAAAATGTAATTTGGTCATAGATGGGTGCTAAATATGGTTACTTAGGCCGTATTTGACATCCCGGAAAAATTTTAGGCGATCCGGATCCGGGGTCCCGGGACCACGGCGGAAGGCGTGGGCTATAGCACACGAAAATTTGGGACTCGCGCGGATTTCTAGTTTTATGGCCGTAAAATGCCAAAACATGTAATTTGGTCATGGAATGCCAAAACATATGTTTCCTTAGACCGTATTCGACGTCCCGGAAAATTTTTAGGCGATTCGGGTCCGGGGTCCCGGGCCCACGGCGGAAGGCGTGGGCTATAGCACACAAAAAATTGGGACTCGCGCGGAATTCCAGTTTTATGGCCGTAAAATGCCAAAAAATGTAATTTGGTCATGGAGGGGCGGTGAATATGGTTCCTTAGGCCGTATTTGACATCCCGGAAAAATTTTAGGCGATCCGGATCCGGGGTCCCGGGACCACGGCGGAAGGCGTGGGCTATAGCACACGAAAATTTAGGACTCGCGCGGATTTCTAGTTTTATGGCCGTAAAATGCCAAAAAATATAATTTGGTCATGGAGGGGCGGTGAATATGGTTCCTTAGGCCGTATTTGACATCCCGGAAAAATTTTAGGCGATCCGGATCCGGGGTCCCGGGACCACGGCGGAAGGCGTGGGCTATAGCACACGAAAATTTGGGACTCGCGCGGATTTCTAGTTTTATGGCCGTAAAATGCCAAAAAATGTAATTTGGTCATGGAATGCCAAAACATATGTTTCCTTAGACCGTATTCGACGTCCCGAAAAAATTTTAGGCGATTCGGGTCCGGGGTCCCGGGCCCACGGTGGAAGGCGTGGGCTATAGCACACAAAAATTTGGGACTCGCGCGGAATACCAGTTTTATGGCCGTAAAATGCCAAAAAATGTAATTTGGTCATGGAGGGGCGGTGAATATGGTTCCTTAGGCCGTATTTGACATCCCGGAAAAATTTTAGGCGATCCGGATCCGGGGTCCCGGGACCACGGCGGAAGGCGTGGGCTATAGCACACGAAAATTTGGGACTCGCGCGGATTTCTAGTTTTATGGCCGTAAAATGCCAAAAAATATAATTTGGTCATGGAATGCCAAAACATATGTTTCCTAAGACTGTATTCGACGTCCCGGAAAATTTTTAGGCGATTCGGGTCCGGGGTCCCGGGCCCACGGCGGAAGGCGTGGGCTATAGCACACAAAAAATTGGGACTCGCGCGGAATTCCAGTTTTATGGCCGTAAAATGCCAAAAAATGTAATTTGGTCATGGAGGGGCGGTGAATATGGTTCCTTAGGCCGTATTTGACATCCCGGAAAAATTTTAGGCGATCCGGATCCGGGGTCCCGGGACCACGGCGGAAGGCGTGGGCTATAGCACACGAAAATTTAGGACTCGCGCGGATTTCTAGTTTTATGGCCGTAAAATGCCAAAAAATATAATTTGGTCATGGAATGCCAAAACATATGTTTCCTTAGACTGTATTCGACGTCCCGAAAATTTTTTAGGCGATTCGGGTCCGAGGTCCCGGGCCCACGGCGAAAGGCGTGGGCTATAGCACACAAATATTAGGGACTCGGGCGGAATTCCAGTTTTATGGCCGTAAAATGCCAAAAAATGTAATTTGGTCATAGAGGGGTGCTAAATATGGTTACTTAGGCCGTATTTGACATCCCAGAAAAATTTTAGGCGATCTGGATCCGGGGTCCCGGGACCACGGCGGAAGGCGTGGGCTATAGCACACGAAAATTTGGGACTCGCGCGGATTTCTAGTTTTATGGCCGTAAAATGCCAAAAAATGTAATTTGGTCATGGAGGGGCGGTGAATATGGTTCCTTAGGCCGTATTTGACATCCCGGAAAAATTTTAGGCGATCCGGATCCGGGGTCCCGGGACCACGGCGGAAGGCGTGGGCTATAGCACACGAAAATTTGGGACTCGCGCGGATTTCTAGTTTTATGGCCGTAAAATGCCAAAAAATGTAATTTGGTCATGGAATGCCAAAACATATGTTTCCTTAGACCGTATTCGACGTCCCGAAAAAATTTTAGGCGATTCGGGTCCGGGGTCCCGGGCCCAAGGTGGAAGGCGTGGGCTATAGCACACAAAAATTTGGGACTCGCGCGGAATACCAGTTTTATGGCCGTAAAATGCCAAAAAATGTAATTTGGTCATGGAGGGGCGGTGAATATGGTTCCTTAGGCCGTATTTGACATCCCGGAAAAATTTTAGGCGATCCGGATCCGGGGTCCCGGGACCACGGCGGAAGGCGTGGGCTATAGCACACGAAAATTTGGGACTCGCGCGGATTTCTAGTTTTATGGCCGTAAAATGCCAAAAAATATAATTTGGTCATGGAATGCCAAAACATATGTTTCCTAAGACTGTATTCGACGTCCCGGAAAATTTTTAGGCGATTCGGGTCCGGGGTCCCGGGCCCACGGCGGAAGGCGTGGGCTATAGCACACAAAAAATTGGGACTCGCGCGGAATTCCAGTTTTATGGCCGTAAAATGCCAAAAAATGTAATTTGGTCATGGAGGGGCGGTGAATATGGTTCCTTAGACCGTATTCGACGTCCCGGAAAATTTTTAGGCGATTCGGGTCCGGGGTCCCGGGCCCACGGCGGAAGGCGTGGGCTATAGCACACAAAAATTTGGGACTCGCGCGGAATACCAGTTTTATGGCCGTAAAATGCCAAAAAATGGAATTTGGTCATGGAGGAGCGGTTATTATGGTTCCTTAGGCCGTATTTGACATCCCGAAAAATTTTTAGGCGATCCGGATCCGGGTTTTCGGGACCACGGCGGAAGGCGTGGGCTATAGCACACAAAAAATTGGGACTCGCGCGGAATTCCAGTTTTATGGCCGTAAAATGCCAAAAAATATAATTTGGTCATGGAATGCCAAAACATATGTTTCCTAAGACCGTATTCAACGTCCCGAAAAAATTTTAGGCGATTCGGGTCCAGGGTCCCGGGCCCACGGCGGAAGGCGTGGGCTATAGCACACAAAAATTTGGGACTCGCGCGCAATTCCAGTTTATGGCCGTAAAATGCCAAAAAATGTAATTTGGTCATGGAGGGGCGGTGAATATGGTTACTTAGGCCGTATTTGACATCCCGGAAAAATTTTAGGCGATCTGGATCCGGGGTCCCGGGACCACGGCGGAAGGCGTGGGCTATAGCACACGAAAATTTGGGACTCGCGCGGATTTCTTGTTTTATGGCCGTAAAATGCCAAAAAATGTAATTTGGTCATGGAGGGGCGGTGAATATGGTTCCTTAGGCCGTATTTGACATCCCGGAAAAATTTTAGGCGATCCGGATCCGGGGTCCCGGGACCACGGCGGAAGGCGTGGGCTATAGCACACGAAAATTTGGGACTCGCGCGGATTTCTAGTTTTATGGCCGTAAAATGCCAAAAAATGTAATTTGGTCATGGAATGCCAAAACATATGTTTCCTTAGACCGTATTCGACGTCCCGAAAAAATTTTAGGCGATTCGGGTCCGGGGTCCCGGGCCCAAGGTGGAAGGCGTGGGCTATAGCACACAAAAATTTGGGACTCGCGCGGAATACCAGTTTTATGGCCGTAAAATGCCAAAAAATGTAATTTGGTCATGGAGGGGCGGTGAATATGGTTCCTTAGGCCGTATTTGACATCCCGGAAAAATTTTAGGCGATCCGGATCCGGGGTCCCGGGACCACGGCGGAAGGCGTGGGCTATAGCACACGAAAATTTGGGACTCGCGCGGATTTCTAGTTTTATGGCCGTAAAATGCCAAAAAATATAATTTGGTCATGGAATGCCAAAACATATGTTTCCTAAGACTGTATTCGACGTCCCGGAAAATTTTTAGGCGATTCGGGTCCGGGGTCCCGGGCCCACGGCGGAAGGCGTGGGCTATAGCACACAAAAAATTGGGACTCGCGCGGAATTCCAGTTTTATGGCCGTAAAATGCCAAAAAATGTAATTTGGTCATGGAGGGGCGGTGAATATGGTTCCTTAGACCGTATTCGACGTCCCGGAAAATTTTTAGGCGATTCGGGTCCGGGGTCCCGGGCCCACGGCGGAAGGCGTGGGCTATAGCACACAAAAATTTGGGACTCGCGCGGAATACCAGTTTTATGGCCGTAAAATGCCAAAAAATGGAATTTGGTCATGGAGGAGCGGTTATTATGGTTCCTTAGGCCGTATTTGACATCCCGAAAAATTTTTAGGCGATCCGGATCCGGGTTTTCGGGACCACGGCGGAAGGCGTGGGCTATAGCACACGAAAATTTGGGAGTCGCGCGGATTTCCAGTTTATGGCCGTAAAATGCCAAAAAATGTAATTTGGTCATGGAATGCCAAAACATATGTTTCCTTAGACCGTATTCGACGTCCCGGAAAATTTTTAGGCGATTCGGGTCCGGGGTCCCGGGCCCACGGCGGAAGGCGTGGGCTATAGCACACAAAAAATTGGGACTCGCGCGCAATTCCAGTTTTATGGCCGTAAAATGCCAAAAAATGTAATTTGGTCATGGAGGGGCGGTGAATATGGTTACTTAGGCCGTATTTGACATCCCGGAAAAATTTTAGGCGATCTGGATCCGGGGTCCCGGGACCACGGCGGAAGGCGTGGGCTATAGCACACGAAAATTTGGGACTCGCGCGGATTTCTTGTTTTATGGCCGTAAAATGCCAAAAAATGTAATTTGGTCATGGAGGGGCGGTGAATATGGTTCCTTAGGCCGTATTTGACATCCCGGAAAAATTTTAGGCGATCCGGATCCGGGGTCCCGGGACCACGGCGGAAGGCGTGGGCTATAGCACACGAAAATTTGGGACTCGCGCGGATTTCTAGTTTTATGGCCGTAAAATGCCAAAAAATGGAATTTGGTCATGGAATGCCAAAACATATGTTTCCTTAGACCGTATTCGACGTCCCGAAAAAATTTTAGGCGATTCGGGTCCGGGGTCCCGGGCCCACGGTGGAAGGCGTGGGCTATAGCACACAAAAATTTGGGACTCGCGCGGAATACCAGTTTTATGGCCGTAAAATGCCAAAAAATGTAATTTGGTCATGGAGGGGCGGTGAATATGGTTCCTTAGGCCGTATTTGACATCCCGGAAAAATTTTAGGCGATCCGGATCCGGGGTCCCGGGACCACGGCGGAAGGCGTGGGCTATAGCACACGAAAATTTGGGACTCGCGCGGATTTCTAGTTTTATGGCCGTAAAATGCCAAAAAATATAATTTGGTCATGGAATGCCAAAACATATGTTTCCTAAGACTGTATTCGACGTCCCGGAAAATTTTTAGGCGATTCGGGTCCGGGGTCCCGGGCCCACGGCGGAAGGCGTGGGCTATAGCACACAAAAAATTGGGACTCGCGCGGAATTCCAGTTTTATGGCCGTAAAATGCCAAAAAATGTAATTTGGTCATGGAGGGGCGGTGAATATGGTTCCTTAGACCGTATTCGACGTCCCGGAAAATTTTTAGGCGATTCGGGTCCGGGGTCCCGGGCCCACGGCGGAAGGCGTGGGCTATAGCACACAAAAATTTGGGACTCGCGCGGAATACCAGTTTTATGGCCGTAAAATGCCAAAAAATGGAATTTGGTCATGGAGGAGCGGTTATTATGGTTCCTTAGGCCGTATTTGACATCCCGAAAAATTTTTAGGCGATCCGGATCCGGGTTTTCGGGACCACGGCGGAAGGCGTGGGCTATAGCACACGAAAATTTGGGAGTCGCGCGGATTTCCAGTTTATGGCCGTAAAATGCCAAAAAATGTAATTTGGTCATGGAATGCCAAAACATATGTTTCCTTAGACCGTATTCGACGTCCCGGAAAATTTTTAGGCGATTCGGGTCCGGGGTCCCGGGCCCACGGCGGAAGGCGTGGGCTATAGCACACAAAAAATTGGGACTCGCGCGGAATTCCAGTTTTATGGCCGTAAAATGCCAAAAAATGTAATTTGGTCATGGAGGGGCGGTGAATATGGTTCCTTAGACCGTATTCGACGTCCCGGAAAATTTTTAGGCGATTCGGGTCCGGTGTCCCGGGCCCACGGCGGAAGGCGTGGGCTATAGCACACAAAAAATTGGGACTCGCGCGGAATTCCAGTTTTATGGCCGTAAAATGCCAAAAAATGTAATTTGGTCATGGAGGGGCGGTGAATATGGTTCCTTAGACCGTATTCGACGTCCCGGATAATTTTTAGGCGATTCGGGTCCGGGGTCCCGGGCCCACGGCGGAAGGCGTGGGCTATAGCACACAAAAATTTGGGACTCGCGCGGAATACCAGTTTTATGGCCGTAATATGCCAAAAAATGGAATTTGGTCATGGATGAGCGGTTATTATGGTTCCTTAGGCCGTATTTGACATCCCAAAAAATTTTTAGGCGATCCGGATCCGGGTTTTCGGGACCACGGCGGAAGGCGTGGGCTATAGCACACGAAAATTTGGGACTCGCGCGGATTTCCTGTTTATGGCCGTAAAATGCCAAAAAATGTAATTTGGTCATGGAATGACAAAACATATGTTTCCTTAGACCGTATTCGACGTCCTGGAAAATTTTTAGGCAATTCGGGTCCGGGGTCCCGGGCCCACGGTGGAAGGCGTGGGCTATAGCACACAAAAATTTGGGACTCGCGCGGAATACCAGTTTTATGGCCGTAAAATGCCAAAAAATGTAATTTGGTCATGAGGGGCGGTGAATATGGTTCCTTAGACCGTATTCGACGTCCCGGAAAATTTTTAGGCGATTCGGGTCCGGGGTCCCGGGCCCACGGCGGAAGGCGTGGGCTATAGCACACAAAAATTTGGGACTCGCGCGGAATTCCAGTTTTATGGCCGTAAAATGCCAAAAAATGTAATTTGGTCATGGAGGGGCGGTGAATATGGTTCCTTAGGCCGTATTTGACATCCCGGAAAAATTTTAGGCGATCCGGATCCGGGGTCCCGGGACCACGGCGGAAGGCGTGGGCTATAGCACACGAAAATTTGGGACTCGCGCGGATTTCTAGTTTTATGGCCGTAAAATGCCAAAAAATATAATTTGGTCATGGAATGCCAAAACATATGTTTCCTAAGACCGTATTCAACGTCCCGAAAAAATTTTAGGCGATTCGGGTCCAGGGTCCCGGGCCCACGGCGGAAGGCGTGGGCTATAGCACACAAAAATTTGGGACTCGCGCGCAATTCCCGTTTTATGGCCGTAAAATGCCAAAAAATGTAATTTGGTCATGGAGGGGCGGTGAATATGGTTACTTAGGCCGTATTTGACATCCCGGAAAAATTTTAGGCGATCTGGATCTGGGGTCCCGGGACCACGGCGGAAGGCGTGGGCTATAGCACACGAAAATTTGGGACTCGCGCGGATTTCTAGTTTTATGGCCGTAAAATGCCAAAAAATTTAATTTGGTCATGGAGGGGCGGTGAATATGGTTCCTTAGGCCGTATTTGACATCCCGGAAAAATTTTAGGCGATCCGGATCCGGGGTCCCGGGACCACGGCGGAAGGCGTGGGCTATAGCACACGAAAATTTGGGACTCGCGCGGATTTCTAGTTTTATGGCCGTAAAATGCCAAAAAATGTAATTTGGTCATGGAATGCCAAAACATATGTTTCCTTAGACCGTATTCGACGTCCCGAAAAAATTTTAGGCGATTCGGGTCCGGGGTCCCGGGCCCACGGTGGAAGGCGTGGGCTATAGCACACAAAAATTTGGGACTCGCGCGGAATACCAGTTTTATGGCCGTAAAATGCCAAAAAATGTAATTTGGTCATGGAGGGGCGGTGAATATGGTTCCTTAGGCCGTATTTGACATCCCGGAAAAATTTTAGGCGATCCGGATCCGGGGTCCCGGGACCACGGCGGAAGGCGTGGGCTATAGCACACGAAAATTTGGGACTCGCGCGGATTTCTAGTTTTATGGCCGTAAAATGCCAAAAAATTTAATTTGGTCATGGAGGGGCGGTGAATATGGTTCCTTAGGCCGTATTTGACATCCCGGAAAAATTTTAGGCGATCCGGATCCGGGGTCCCGGGACCACGGCGGAAGGCGTGGGCTATAGCACACGAAAATTTGGGACTCGCGCGGAATACCAGTTTTATGGCCGTAAAATGCCAAAAAATGTAATTTGGTCATGGAGGGGCGGTGAATATGGTTCCTTAGGCCGTATTTGACATCCCGGAAAAATTTTAGGCGATCCGGATCCGGGGTCCCGGGACCACGGCGGAAGGCGTGGGCTATAGCACACGAAAATTTAGGACTCGCGCGGATTTCTAGTTTTATGGCCGTAAAATGCCAAAAAATGTAATTTGGTCATGGAATGCCAAAACATATGTTTCCTTAGACCGTATTTGACATCCCGAAAAATTTTTAGGTGATCCGGATCCGGGTTTTCGGGACCACGGCGGAAGGCGTGGGCTATAGCACACGAAAATTTGGGAGTCGCGCGGATTTCCAGTTTATGGCCGTAAAATGCCAAAAAATGTAATTTGGTCATGGAATGCCAAAACATATGTTTCCTTAGACTGTATTCGACGTCCCGAAAAATTTTTAGGCGATTCGGGTCCGGGGTCCCGGGCCCACGGCGGAAGGCGTGGGCTATAGCACACAAAAAATTGGGACTCGCGCGGAATTCCAGTTTTATGGCCGTAAAATGCCAAAAAATGTAATTTGGTCATGGAGGGGCGGTGAATATGGTTCCTTAGGCCGTATTTGATATCCCGGAAAAATTTTAGGCGATCCGGATCCGGGGTCCCGGGACCACGGCGGAAGGCGTGGGCTATAGCACACAAAAATTTAGGACTCGCGCGGATTTCTAGTTTTATGGCCGTAAAATGCCAAAAAATATAATTTGGTCATGGAATGCCAAAACATATGTTTCCTTAGACTGTACTCGACGTCCCGAAAAAATTTTAGGCGATTCGTGTCCGAGGTCCCGGGCCCACGGCGAAAGGCGTGGGCTATAGCACACAAATATTAGGGACTCGGGCGGAATTCCAGTTTTATGGCCGTAAAATGCCAAAAAATGTAATTTGGTCATAGAGGGGTGCTAAATATGGTTACTTAGGCCGTATTTGACATCCCGGAAAAATTTTAGGCGATCTGGATCCGGGGTCCCGGGACCACGGCGGAAGGCGTGGGCTATAGCACACGAAAATTTGGGACTCGCGCGGATTTCTAGTTTTATGGCCGTAAAATGCCAAAAAATGTAATTTGGTCATGGAATGACAAAACATATGTTTCCTTAGACCGTATTCGACATCCCGAAAAAATTTTAGGCGATTCGGGTCCGGGGTCCCGGGCCCACGGTGGAAGGCGTGGGCTATAGCACACAAAAATTTGGGACTCGCGCGGAATACCAGTTTTATGGCCGTAAAATGCCAAAAAATGTAATTTGGTCATGGAGGGGCGGTGAATATGGTTCCTTAGGCCGTATTTGACATCCCGGAAAAATTTTAGGCGATCCGGATCCGGGGTCCCGGGACCACGGCGGAAGGCGTGGGCTATAGCACACGAAAATTTGGGACTCGCGCGGATTTCTAGTTTTATGGCCGTAAAATGCCAAAAAATATAATTTGGTCATGGAATGCCAAAAAATATGTTTCCTAAGACTGTATTCGACGTCCAGGAAAATTTTTAGGCGATTCGGGTCCGGGGTCCCGGGCCCACGGCGGAAGGCGTGGGCTATAGCACACAAAAAATTGGGACTCGCGCGGAATTCCAGTTTTATGGCCGTAAAATGCCAAAAAATATAATTTGGTCATGGAATGCCAAAACATATGTTTCCTAAGACTGTATTCGACGTCCCGGAAAATTTTTAGGCGATTCGGGTCCGGGGTCCCGGGCCCACGGCGGAAGGCGTGGGCTATAGCACACAAAAAATTGGGACTCGCGCGGAATTCCAGTTTTATGGCCGTAAAATGCCAAAATATGTAATTTGGTCATGGAGGGGCGGTGAATATGGTTCCTTAGACCGTATTCGATGTCCCGGAAAATTTTTAGGCGATTCGGGTCAGGGGTCCCGAGCCCACGGCGGAAGGCGTGGGCTATAGCACACAAAAATTTGGGACTCGCGCGGAATACCAATTTTATGGCCGTAAAATGCCAAAAAATGGAATTTGGTCATGGAGGAGCGGTTATTATGGTTCCTTAGGCCGTATTTGACATCCCGAAAAATTTTTAGGCGATCCGGATCCGGGTTTTCGGGACCACGGCGGAAGGCGTGGGCTATAGCACACGAAAATTTGGGAGTCGCGCGGATTTCCAGTTTATGGCCGTAAAATGCCAAAAAATGTAATTTGGTCATGGAATGCCAAAACATATGTTTCCTTAGACCGTATTCGACGTCCCGGAAAATTTTTAGGCGATTCGGGTCCGGGGTCCCGGGCCCACGGCGGAAGGCGTGGGCTATAGCACACAAAAAATTGGGACTCGCGCGGAATTCCAGTTTTATGGCCGTAAAATGCCAAAAAATGTAATTTGGTCATGGAGGGGCGGTGAATATGGTTCCTTAGACCGTATTCGATGTCCCGGAAAATTTTTAGGCGATTCGGGTCCGGTGTCCCGGGCCCACGGCGGAAGGCGTGGGCTATAGCACACAAAAAATTGGGACTCGCGCGGAATTCCAGTTTTATGGCCGTAAAATGCCAAAAAATGTAATTTGGTCATGGAGGGGCGGTGAATATGGTTCCTTAGACCGTATTCGATGTCCCGGATAATTTTTAGGCGATTCGGGTCCGGGGTCCCGGGCCCACGGCGGAAGGCGTGGGCTATAGCACACAAAAATTTGGGACTCGCGCGGAATACCAGTTTTATGGCCGTAATATGCCAAAAAATGGAATTTGGTCATGGATGAGCGGTTATTATGGTTCCTTAGGCCGTATTTGACATCCCAAAAAATTTTTAGGCGATCCGGATCCGGGTTTTCGGGACCACGGCGGAAGGCGTGGGCTATAGCACACGAAAATTTGGGACTCGCGCGGATTTCCAGTTTATGGCCGTAAAATGCCAAAAAATGTAATTTGGTCATGGAATGACAAAACATATGTTTCCTTAGACCGTATTCGACGTCCCGGAAAATTTTTAGGCGATTCGGGTCCGGGGTCCCGGGCCCACGGCGGAAGGCGTGGGCTATAGCAAACAAAAAATTGGGACTCGCGCGGAATTCCAGTTTTATGGCCGTAAAATGCCAAAAAATGTAATTTGGTCATGGAGGGGCGGTGAATATGGTTCCTTAGGCCGTATTTGACATCCCGGAAAAATTTTAAGCGATCCAGATCCGGGGTCCCGGGACCACGGCGGAAGGCGTGGGCTATAGCACACGAAAATTTGGGACTCGCGCGGATTTCTAGTTTTATGGCCGTAAAATGCCAAAAAATATAATTTGGTCATGGAATGCCAAAACATATGTTTCCTAAGACCGTATTCAACGTCCCGAAAAAATTTTAGGCGATTCGGGTCCGGGGTCCCGGGCCCACGGCGGAAGGCGTGGGCTATAGCACACAAAAATTTGGGACTCGCGCGCAATTCCAGTTTTATGGCCGTAAAATGCCAAAAAATGTAATTTGGTCATGGAGGGGCGGTGAATATGGTTACTTAGGCCGTATTTGACATCCCGGAAAAATTTTAGGCGATCTGGATCCGGGGTCCCGGGACCACGGCGGAAGGCGTGGGCTATAGCACACGAAAATTTGGGACTCGCGCGGATTTCTAGTTTTATGGCCGTAAAATGCCAAAAAATTTAATTTGGTCATGGAGTGGCGGTGAATATGGTTCCTTAGGCCGTATTTGACATCCCGGAAAAATTTTAGGCGATCCGGATCCGGGGTCCCGGGACCACGGCGGAAGGCGTGGGCTATAGCACACGAAAATTTGGGACTCGCGCGGATTTCTAGTTTTATGGCCGTAAAATGCCAAAAAATGTAATTTGGTCATGGAATTCCAAAACATATGTTTCCTTAGACCGTATTCGACGTCCCTAAAAAATTTTAGGCGATTCGGGTCCGGGGTCCCGGGCCCACGGTGGAAGGCGTGGGCTATAGCACACAAAAATTTGGGACTCGCGCGGAATACCAGTTTTATGGCCGTAAAATGCCAAAAAATGTAATTTGGTCATGGAGGGGCGGTGAATATGGTTCCTTAGGCCGTATTTGACATCCAGGAAAAATTTTAGGCGATCCGGATCCGGGGTCCCGGGACCACGGCGGAAGGCGTGGGCTATAGCACACGAAAATTTAGGACTCGCGCGGATTTCTAGTTTTATGGCCGTAAAATGCCAAAAAATGTAATTTGGTCATGGAATGCCAAAACATATGTTTCCTTAGACCGTATTTGACATCCCGAAAAATTTTTAGGTGATCCGGATCCGGGTTTTCGGGACCACGGCGGAAGGCGTGGGCTATAGCACACGAAAATTTGGGAGTCGCGCGGATTTCCAGTTTATGGCCGTAAAATGCCAAAAAATGTAATTTGGTCATGGAATGCCAAAACATATGTTTCCTTAGACCGTATTCGACGTCCCGGAAAATTTTTAGGCGATTCGGGTCCGGGGTCCCGGGCCCACGGCGGAAGGCGTGGGCTATAGCACACAAAAAATTGGGACTCGCGCGGAATTCCAGTTTTATGGCCGTAAAATGCCAAAAAATGTAATTTGGTCATGGAGGGGCGGTGAATATGGTTCCTTAGGCCGTATTTGATATCCCGGAAAAATTTTAGGCGATCCGGATCCGGGGTCCCGGGACCACGGCGGAAGGCGTGGGCTATAGCACACAAAAATTTAGGACTCGCGCGGATTTCTAGTTTTATGGCCGTAAAATGCCAAAAAATATAATTTGGTCATGGAATGCCAAAACATATGTTTCCTTAGACTGTACTCGACGTCCCGAAAAAATTTTAGGCGATTCGGGTCCGAGGTCCCGGGCCCACGGCGAAAGGCGTGGGCTATAGCACACAAATATTAGGGACTCGGGCGGAATTCCAGTTTTATGGCCGTAAAATGCCAAAAAATGTAATTTGGTCATAGAGGGGTGCTAAATATGGTTACTTAGGCCGTATTTGACATCCCGGAAAAATTTTAGGCGATCTGGATCCGGGGTCCCGGGACCACGGCGGAAGGCGTGGGCTATAGCACACGAAAATTTGGGACTCGCGCGGATTTCTAGTTTTATGGCCGTAAAATGCCAAAAAATGTAATTTGGTCAAGGAATGACAAAACATATGTTTCCTTAGACCGTATTCGACATCCCGAAAAAATTTTAGGCGATTCGGGTCCGGGGTCCCGGGCCCACGGTGGAAGGCGTGGGCTATAGCACACAAAAATTTGGGACTCGCGCGGAATACCAGTTTTATGGCCGTAAAATGCCAAAAAATGTAATTTGGTCATGGAGGGGCGGTGAATATGGTTCCTTAGGCCGTATTTGACATCCCGGAAAAATTTTAGGCGATCCGGATCCGGGGTCCCGGGACCACGGCGGAAGGCGTGGGCTATAGCACACGAAAATTTGGGACTCGCGCGGATTTCTAGTTTTATGGCCGTAAAATGCCAAAAAATATAATTTGGTCATGGAATGCCAAAAAATATGTTTCCTAAGACTGTATTCGACGTCCAGGAAAATTTTTAGGCGATTCGGGTCCGGGGTCCCGGGCCCACGGCGGAAGGCGTGGGCTATAGCACACAAAAAATTGGGACTCGCGCGGAATTCCAGTTTTATGGCCGTAAAATGCCAAAAAATATAATTTGGTCATGGAATGCCAAAACATATGTTTCCTAAGACTGTATTCGACGTCCCGGAAAATTTTTAGGCGATTCGGGTCCGGGGTCCCGGGCCCACGGCGGAAGGCGTGGGCTATAGCACACAAAAAATTGGGACTCGCGCGGAATTCCAGTTTTATGGCCGTAAAATGCCAAAATATGTAATTTGGTCATGGAGGGGCGGTGAATATGGTTCCTTAGACCGTATTCGACGTCCCGGAAAATTTTTAGGCGATTCGGGTCCGGGGTCCCGGGCCCACGGCGGAAGGCGTGGGCTATAGCACACAAAAATTTGGGACTCGCGCGGAATACCAATTTTATGGCCGTAAAATGCCAAAAAATGGAATTTGGTCATGGAGGAGCGGTTATTATGGTTCCTTAGGCCGTATTTGACATCCCGAAAAATTTTTAGGCGATCCGGATCCGGGTTTTCGGGACCACGGCGGAAGGCGTGGGCTATAGCACACGAAAATTTGGGAGTCGCGCGGATTTCCAGTTTATGGCCGTAAAATGCCAAAAAATGTAATTTGGTCATGGAATGCCAAAACATATGTTTCCTTAGACCGTATTCGACGTCCCGGAAAATTTTTAGGCGATTCGGGTCCGGGGTCCCGGGCCCACGGCGGAAGGCGTGGGCTATAGCACACAAAAAATTGGGACTCGCGCGGAATTCCAGTTTTATGGCCGTAAAATGCCAAAAAATGTAATTTGGTCATGGAGGGGCGGTGAATATGGTTCCTTAGACCGTATTCGATGTCCCGGAAAATTTTTAGGCGATTCGGGTCCGGTGTCCCGGGCCCACGGCGGAAGGCGTGGGCTATAGCACACAAAAAATTGGGACTCGCGCGGAATTCCAGTTTTATGGCCGTAAAATGCCAAAAAATGTAATTTGGTCATGGAGGGGCGGTGAATATGGTTCCTTAGGCCGTATTTGATATCCCGGAAAAATTTTAGGCGATCCGGATCCGGGGTCCCGGGACCACGGCGGAAGGCGTGGGCTATAGCACACAAAAATTTAGGACTCGCGCGGATTTCTAGTTTTATGGCCGTAAAATGCCAAAAAATATAATTTGGTCATGGAATGCCAAAACATATGTTTCCTTAGACTGTACTCGACGTCCCGAAAAAATTTTAGGCGATTCGGGTCCGAGGTCCCGGGCCCACGGCGAAAGGCGTGGGCTATAGCACACAAATATTAGGGACTCGGGCGGAATTCCAGTTTTATGGCCGTAAAATGCCAAAAAATGTAATTTGGTCATAGAGGGGTGCTAAATATGGTTACTTAGGCCGTATTTGACATCCCGGAAAAATTTTAGGCGATCTGGATCCGGGGTCCCGGGACCACGGCGGAAGGCGTGGGCTATAGCACACGAAAATTTGGGACTCGCGCGGATTTCTAGTTTTATGGCCGTAAAATGCCAAAAAATGTAATTTGGTCAAGGAATGACAAAACATATGTTTCCTTAGACCGTATTCGACATCCCGAAAAAATTTTAGGCGATTCGGGTCCGGGGTCCCGGGCCCACGGTGGAAGGCGTGGGCTATAGCACACAAAAATTTGGGACTCGCGCGGAATACCAGTTTTATGGCCGTAAAATGCCAAAAAATGTAATTTGGTCATGGAGGGGCGGTGAATATGGTTCCTTAGGCCGTATTTGACATCCCGGAAAAATTTTAGGCGATCCGGATCCGGGGTCCCGGGACCACGGCGGAAGGCGTGGGCTATAGCACACGAAAATTTGGGACTCGCGCGGATTTCTAGTTTTATGGCCGTAAAATGCCAAAAAATATAATTTGGTCATGGAATGCCAAAAAATATGTTTCCTAAGACTGTATTCGACGTCCAGGAAAATTTTTAGGCGATTCGGGTCCGGGGTCCCGGGCCCACGGCGGAAGGCGTGGGCTATAGCACACAAAAAATTGGGACTCGCGCGGAATTCCAGTTTTATGGCCGTAAAATGCCAAAAAATATAATTTGGTCATGGAATGCCAAAACATATGTTTCCTAAGACTGTATTCGACGTCCCGGAAAATTTTTAGGCGATTCGGGTCCGGGGTCCCGGGCCCACGGCGGAAGGCGTGGGCTATAGCACACAAAAAATTGGGACTCGCGCGGAATTCCAGTTTTATGGCCGTAAAATGCCAAAATATGTAATTTGGTCATGGAGGGGCGGTGAATATGGTTCCTTAGACCGTATTCGACGTCCCGGAAAATTTTTAGGCGATTCGGGTCCGGGGTCCCGGGCCCACGGCGGAAGGCGTGGGCTATAGCACACAAAAATTTGGGACTCGCGCGGAATACCAATTTTATGGCCGTAAAATGCCAAAAAATGGAATTTGGTCATGGAGGAGCGGTTATTATGGTTCCTTAGGCCGTATTTGACATCCCGAAAAATTTTTAGGCGATCCGGATCCGGGTTTTCGGGACCACGGCGGAAGGCGTGGGCTATAGCACACGAAAATTTGGGAGTCGCGCGGATTTCCAGTTTATGGCCGTAAAATGCCAAAAAATGTAATTTGGTCATGGAATGCCAAAACATATGTTTCCTTAGACCGTATTCGACGTCCCGGAAAATTTTTAGGCGATTCGGGTCCGGGGTCCCGGGCCCACGGCGGAAGGCGTGGGCTATAGCACACAAAAAATTGGGACTCGCGTGGAATTCCAGTTTTATGGCCGTAAAATGCCAAAAAATGTAATTTGGTCATGGAGGGGCGGTGAATATGGTTCCTTAGACCGTATTCGATGTCCCGGAAAATTTTTAGGCGATTCGGGTCCGGTGTCCCGGGCCCACGGCGGAAGGCGTGGGCTATAGCACACAAAAAATTGGGACTCGCGCGGAATTCCAGTTTTATGGCCGTAAAATGCCAAAAAATGTAATTTGGTCATGGAGGGGCGGTGAATATGGTTCCTTAGGCCGTATTTGATATCCCGGAAAAATTTTAGGCGATCCGGATCCGGGGTCCCGGGACCACGGCGGAAGGCGTGGGCTATAGCACACAAAAATTTAGGACTCGCGCGGATTTCTAGTTTTATGGCCGTAAAATGCCAAAAAATATAATTTGGTCATGGAATGCCAAAACATATGTTTCCTTAGACTGTACTCGACGTCCCGAAAAAATTTTAGGCGATTCGGGTCCGAGGTCCCGGGCCCACGGCGAAAGGCGTGGGCTATAGCACACAAATATTAGGGACTCGGGCGGAATTCCAGTTTTATGGCCGTAAAATGCCAAAAAATGTAATTTGGTCATAGAGGGGTGCTAAATATGGTTACTTAGGCCGTATTTGACATCCCAGAAAAATTTTAGGCGATCTGGATCCGGGGTCCCGGGACCACGGCGGAAGGCGTGGGCTATAGCACACGAAAATTTGGGACTCGCGCGGATTTCTAGTTTTATGGCCGTAAAATGCCAAAAAATGTAATTTGGTCATGGAATGACAAAACATATGTTTCCTTAGACCGTATTCGACATCCCGAAAAAATTTTAGGCGATTCGGGTCCGGGGTCCCGGGCCCACGGTGGAAGGCGTGGGCTATAGCACACAAAAATTTGGGACTCGCGCGGAATACCAGTTTTATGGCCGTAAAATGCCAAAAAATGTAATTTGGTCATGGAGGGGCGGTGAATATGGTTCCTTAGGCCGTATTTGACATCCCGGAAAAATTTTAGGCGATCCGGATCCGGGGTCCCGGGACCACGGCGGAAGGCGTGGGCTATAGCACACGAAAATTTGGGACTCGCGCGGATTTCTAGTTTTATGGCCGTAAAATGCCAAAAAATGTAATTTGGTCATGGAATGACAAAACATATGTTTCCTTAGACCGTATTCGACATCCCGAAAAAATTTTAGGCGATTCGGGTCCGGGGTCCCGGGCCCACGGTGGAAGGCGTGGGCTATAGCACACAAAAATTTGGGACTCGCGCGGAATACCAGTTTTATGGCCGTAAAATGCCAAAAAATGTAATTTGGTCATGGAGGGGCGGTGAATATGGTTCCTTAGGCCGTATTTGACATCCCGGAAAAATTTTAGGCGATCCGGATCCGGGGTCCCGGGACCACGGCGGAAGGCGTGGGCTATAGCACACGAAAATTTGGGACTCGCGCGGATTTCTAGTTTTATGGCCGTAAAATGCCAAAAAATATAATTTGGTCATGGAATGCCAAAAAATATGTTTCCTAAGACTGTATTCGACGTCCAGGAAAATTTTTAGGCGATTCGGGTCCGGGGTCCCGGGCCCACGGCGGAAGGCGTGGGCTATAGCACACAAAAAATTGGGACTCGCGCGGAATTCCAGTTTTATAGCCGTAAAATGCCAAAAAATATAATTTGGTCATGGAATGCCAAAACATATGTTTCCTAAGACTGTATTCGACGTCCCGGAAAATTTTTAGGCGATTCGGGTCCGGGGTCCCGGGCCCACGGCGGAAGGCGTGGGCTATAGCACACAAAAAATTGGGACTCGCGCGGAATTCCAGTTTTATGGCCGTAAAATGCCAAAATATGTAATTTGGTCATGGAGGGGCGGTGAATATGGTTCCTTAGACCGTATTCGACGTCCCGGAAAATTTTTAGGCGATTCGGGTCCGGGGTCCCGGGCCCACGGCGGAAGGCGTGGGCTATAGCACACAAAAATTTGGGACTCGCGCGGAATACCAATTTTATGGCCGTAAAATGCCAAAAAATGGAATTTGGTCATGGAGGAGCGGTTATTATGGTTCCTTAGGCCGTATTTGACATCCCGAAAAATTTTTAGGCGATCCGGATCCGGGTTTTCGGGACCACGGCGGAAGGCGTGGGCTATAGCACACGAAAATTTGGGAGTCGCGCGGATTTCCAGTTTATGGCCGTAAAATGCCAAAAAATGTAATTTGGTCATGGAATGCCAAAACATATGTTTCCTTAGACCGTATTCGACGTCCCGGAAAATTTTTAGGCGATTCGGGTCCGGGGTCCCGGGCCCACGGCGGAAGGCGTGGGCTATAGCACACAAAAAATTGGGACTCGCGCGGAATTCCAGTTTTATGGCCGTAAAATGCCAAAAAATGTAATTTGGTCATGGAGGGGCGGTGAATATGGTTCCTTAGACCGTATTCGATGTCCCGGAAAATTTTTAGGCGATTCGGGTCCGGTGTCCCGGGCCCACGGCGGAAGGCGTGGGCTATAGCACACAAAAAATTGGGACTCGCGCGGAATTCCAGTTTTATGGCCGTAAAATGCCAAAAAATGTAATTTGGTCATGGAGGGGCGGTGAATATGGTTCCTTAGGCCGTATTTGATATCCCGGAAAAATTTTAGGCGATCCGGATCCGGGGTCCCGGGACCACGGCGGAAGGCGTGGGCTATAGCACACAAAAATTTAGGACTCGCGCGGATTTCTAGTTTTATGGCCGTAAAATGCCAAAAAATATAATTTGGTCATGGAATGCCAAAACATATGTTTCCTTAGACTGTACTCGACGTCCCGAAAAAATTTTAGGCGATTCGGGTCCGAGGTCCCGGGCCCACGGCGAAAGGCGTGGGCTATAGCACACAAATATTAGGGACTCGGGCGGAATTCCAGTTTTATGGCCGTAAAATGCCAAAAAATGTAATTTGGTCATAGAGGGGTGCTAAATATGGTTACTTAGGCCGTATTTGACATCCCAGAAAAATTTTAGGCGATCTGGATCCGGGGTCCCGGGACCACGGCGGAAGGCGTGGGCTATAGCACACGAAAATTTGGGACTCGCGCGGATTTCTAGTTTTATGGCCGTAAAATGCCAAAAAATGTAATTTGGTCATGGAATGACAAAACATATGTTTCCTTAGACCGTATTCGACATCCCGAAAAAATTTTAGGCGATTCGGGTCCGGGGTCCCGGGCCCACGGTGGAAGGCGTGGGCTATAGCACACAAAAATTTGGGACTCGCGCGGAATACCAGTTTTATGGCCGTAAAATGCCAAAAAATGTAATTTGGTCATGGAGGGGCGGTGAATATGGTTCCTTAGGCCGTATTTGACATCCCGGAAAAATTTTAGGCGATCCGGATCCGGGGTCCCGGGACCACGGCGGAAGGCGTGGGCTATAGCACACGAAAATTTGGGACTCGCGCGGATTTCTAGTTTTATGGCCGTAAAATGCCAAAAAATGTAATTTGGTCATGGAATGACAAAACATATGTTTCCTTAGACCGTATTCGACATCCCGAAAAAATTTTAGGCGATTCGGGTCCGGGGTCCCGGGCCCACGGTGGAAGGC
This sequence comes from Nicotiana tabacum, assembly GCF_000715075.1. NCBI lineage: Eukaryota > Viridiplantae > Streptophyta > Magnoliopsida > Solanales > Solanaceae > Nicotiana > Nicotiana tabacum. The sequence goes on along the minus strand of NC_134087.1, from coordinate 161,050 downwards.
GTGGGCTATAGCACACAAAAATTTGGGACTCGCGCGGAATACCAGTTTTATGGCCGTAAAATGCCAAAAAATGTAATTTGGTCATGGAGGGGCGGTGAATATGGTTCCTTAGGCCGTATTTGACATCCCGGAAAAATTTTAGGCGATCCGGATCCGGGGTCCCGGGACCACGGCGGAAGGCGTGGGCTATAGCACACGAAAATTTGGGACTCGCGCGGATTTCTAGTTTTATGGCCGTAAAATGCCAAAAAATATAATTTGGTCATGGAATGCCAAAAAATATGTTTCCTAAGACTGTATTCGACGTCCAGGAAAATTTTTAGGCGATTCGGGTCCGGGGTCCCGGGCCCACGGCGGAAGGCGTGGGCTATAGCACACAAAAAATTGGGACTCGCGCGGAATTCCAGTTTTATAGCCGTAAAATGCCAAAAAATATAATTTGGTCATGGAATGCCAAAACATATGTTTCCTAAGACTGTATTCGACGTCCCGGAAAATTTTTAGGCGATTCGGGTCCGGGGTCCCGGGCCCACGGCGGAAGGCGTGGGCTATAGCACACAAAAAATTGGGACTCGCGCGGAATTCCAGTTTTATGGCCGTAAAATGCCAAAATATGTAATTTGGTCATGGAGGGGCGGTGAATATGGTTCCTTAGACCGTATTCGACGTCCCGGAAAATTTTTAGGCGATTCGGGTCCGGGGTCCCGGGCCCACGGCGGAAGGCGTGGGCTATAGCACACAAAAATTTGGGACTCGCGCGGAATACCAATTTTATGGCCGTAAAATGCCAAAAAATGGAATTTGGTCATGGAGGAGCGGTTATTATGGTTCCTTAGGCCGTATTTGACATCCCGAAAAATTTTTAGGCGATCCGGATCCGGGTTTTCGGGACCACGGCGGAAGGCGTGGGCTATAGCACACGAAAATTTGGGAGTCGCGCGGATTTCCAGTTTATGGCCGTAAAATGCCAAAAAATGTAATTTGGTCATGGAATGCCAAAACATATGTTTCCTTAGACCGTATTCGACGTCCCGGAAAATTTTTAGGCGATTCGGGTCCGGGGTCCCGGGCCCACGGCGGAAGGCGTGGGCTATAGCACACAAAAAATTGGGACTCGCGCGGAATTCCAGTTTTATGGCCGTAAAATGCCAAAAAATGTAATTTGGTCATGGAGGGGCGGTGAATATGGTTCCTTAGACCGTATTCGATGTCCCGGAAAATTTTTAGGCGATTCGGGTCCGGTGTCCCGGGCCCACGGCGGAAGGCGTGGGCTATAGCACACAAAAAATTGGGACTCGCGCGGAATTCCAGTTTTATGGCCGTAAAATGCCAAAAAATGTAATTTGGTCATGGAGGGGCGGTGAATATGGTTCCTTAGACCGTATTCGACGTCCCGGATAATTTTTAGGCGATTCGGGTCCGGGGTCCCGGGCCCACGGCGGAAGGCGTGGGCTATAGCACACAAAAATTTGGGACTCGCGCGGAATACCAGTTTTATGGCCGTAATATGCCAAAAAATGGAATTTGGTCATGGATGAGCGGTTATTATGGTTCCTTAGGCCGTATTTGACATCCCAAAAAATTTTTAGGCGATCCGGATCCGGGTTTTCGGGACCACGGCGGAAGGCGTGGGCTATAGCACACGAAAATTTGGGACTCGCGCGGATTTCCAGTTTATGGCCGTAAAATGCCAAAAAATGTAATTTGGTCATGGAATGACAAAACATATGTTTCCTTAGACCGTATTCGACGTCCCGGAAAATTTTTAGGCGATTCGGGTCCGGGGTCCCGGGCCCACGGCGGAAGGCGTGGGCTATAGCACACAAAAAATTGGGACTCGCGCGGAATTCCAGTTTTATGGCCGTAAAATGCCAAAAAATGTAATTTGGTCATGGAGGGGCGGTGAATATGGTTCCTTAGGCCGTATTTGACATCCCGGAAAAATTTTAGGCGATCCGGATCCGGGGTCCCGGGACCACGGCGGAAGGCGTGGGCTATAGCACACAAAAAATTGGGACTCGCGCGGAATTCCAGTTTTATGGCCGTAAAATGCCAAAAAATGTAATTTGGTCATGGAGGGGCGGTGAATATGGTTCCTTAGACCGTATTCGACGTCCCGGATAATTTTTAGGCGATTCGGGTCCGGGGTCCCGGGCCCACGGCGGAAGGCGTGGGCTATAGCACACAAAAATTTGGGACTCGCGCGCAATTCCAGTTTTATGGCCGTAAAATGCCAAAAAATGTAATTTGGTCATGGAGGGGCGGTGAATATGGTTACTTAGGCCGTATTTGACATCCCGGAAAAATTTTAGGCGATCTGGATCCGGGGTCCCGGGACCACGGCGGAAGGCGTGGGCTATAGCACACGAAAATTTGGGACTCGCGCGGATTTCTAGTTTTATGGCCGTAAAATGCCAAAAAATTTAATTTGGTCATGGAGTGGCGGTGAATATGGTTCCTTAGGCCGTATTTGACATCCCGGAAAAATTTTAGGCGATCCGGATCCGGGGTCCCGGGACCACGGCGGAAGGCGTGGGCTATAGCACACGAAAATTTAGGACTCGCGCGGATTTCTAGTTTTATGGCCGTAAAATGCCAAAAAATGTAATTTGGTCATGGAATTCCAAAACATATGTTTCCTTAGACCGTATTCGACGTCCCTAAAAAATTTTAGGCGATTCGGGTCCGGGGTCCCGGGCCCACGGTGGAAGGCGTGGGCTATAGCACACAAAAATTTGGGACTCGCGCGGAATACCAGTTTTATGGCCGTAAAATGCCAAAAAATGTAATTTGGTCATGGAGGGGCGGTGAATATGGTTCCTTAGGCCGTATTTGACATCCCGGAAAAATTTTAGGCGATCCGGATCCGGGGTCCCGGGACCACGGCGGAAGGCGTGGGCTATAGCACACGAAAATTTAGGACTCGCGCGGATTTCTAGTTTTATGGTCGTAAAATGCCAAAAAATGTAATTTGGTCATGGAATGCCAAAACATATGTTTCCTTAGACCGTATTTGACATCCCGAAAAATTTTTAGGTGATCCGGATCCGGGTTTTCGGGACCACGGCGGAAGGCGTGGGCTATAGCACACGAAAATTTGGGAGTCGCGCGGATTTCCAGTTTATGGCCGTAAAATGCCAAAAAATGTAATTTGGTCATGGAATGCCAAAACATATGTTTCCTTAGACCGTATTCGACGTCCCGGAAAATTTTTAGGCGATTCGGGTCCGGGGTCCCGGGCCCACGGCGGAAGGCGTGGGCTATAGCACACAAAAAATTGGGACTCGCGCGGAATTCCAGTTTTATGGCCGTAAAATGCCAAAAAATGTAATTTGGTCATGGAGGGGCGGTGAATATGGTTCCTTAGGCCGTATTTGACATCCCGGAAAAATTTTAGGCGATTCGGGTCCAGGGTCCCGGGCCCACGGCGGAAGGCGTGGGCTATAGCACACAAAAAATTGGGACTCGCGCGGAATTCCAGTTTTATGGCCGTAAAATGCCAAAAAATGTAATTTGGTCATGGAGGGGCGGTGAATATGGTTCCTTAGGCCGTATTTGACATCCCGGAAAAATTTTAAGCGATCCGGATCCGGGGTCCCGGGACCACGGCGGAAGGCGTGGGCTATAGCACACGAAAATTTGGGACTCGCGCGGATTTCTAGTTTTATGGCCGTAAAATGCCAAAAAATATAATTTGGTCATGGAATGCCAAAACATATGTTTCCTAAGACCGTATTCAACGTCCCGAAAAAATTTTAGGCGATTCGGGTCCAGGGTCCCGGGCCCACGGCGGAAGGCGTGGGCTATAGCACACAAAAATTTGGGACTCGCGCGCAATTCCAGTTTTATGGCCGTAAAATGCCAAAAAATGTAATTTGGTCATGGAGGGGCGGTGAATATGGTTACTTAGGCCGTATTTGACATCCCGGAAAAATTTTAGGCGATCTGGATCCGGGGTCCCGGGACCACGGCGGAAGGCGTGGGCTATAGCACACGAAAATTTGGGACTCGCGCGGATTTCTAGTTTTATGGCCGTAAAATGCCAAAAAATTTAATTTGGTCATGGAGTGGCGGTGAATATGGTTCCTTAGGCCGTATTTGACATCCCGGAAAAATTTTAGGCGATCCGGATCCGGGGTCCCGGGACCACGGCGGAAGGCGTGGGCTATAGCACACGAAAATTTAGGACTCGCGCGGATTTCTAGTTTTATGGCCGTAAAATGCCAAAAAATGTAATTTGGTCATGGAATTCCAAAACATATGTTTCCTTAGACCGTATTCGACGTCCCTAAAAAATTTTAGGCGATTCGGGTCCGGGGTCCCGGGCCCACGGTGGAAGGCGTGGGCTATAGCACACAAAAATTTGGGACTCGCGCGGAATACCAGTTTTATGGCCGTAAAATGCCAAAAAATGTAATTTGGTCATGGAGGGGCGGTGAATATGGTTCCTTAGGCCGTATTTGACATCCCGGAAAAATTTTAGGCGATCCGGATCCGGGGTCCCGGGACCACGGCGGAAGGCGTGGGCTATAGCACACGAAAATTTAGGACTCGCGCGGATTTCTAGTTTTATGGTCGTAAAATGCCAAAAAATGTAATTTGGTCATGGAATGCCAAAACATATGTTTCCTTAGACCGTATTTGACATCCCGAAAAATTTTTAGGTGATCCGGATCCGGGTTTTCGGGACCACGGCGGAAGGCGTGGGCTATAGCACACGAAAATTTGGGAGTCGCGCGGATTTCCAGTTTATGGCCGTAAAATGCCAAAAAATGTAATTTGGTCATGGAATGCCAAAACATATGTTTCCTTAGACCGTATTCGACGTCCCGGAAAATTTTTAGGCGATTCGGGTCCGGGGTCCCGGGCCCACGGCGGAAGGCGTGGGCTATAGCACACAAAAAATTGGGACTCGCGCGGAATTCCAGTTTTATGGCCGTAAAATGCCAAAAAATGTAATTTGGTCATGGAGGGGCGGTGAATATGGTTCCTTAGGCCGTATTTGACATCCCGGAAAAATTTTAGGCGATCCGGATCCGGGGTCCCGGGACCACGGCGGAAGGCGTGGGCTATAGCACACAAAAATTTAGGACTCGCGCGGATTTCTAGTTTTATGGCCGTAAAATGCCAAAAAATATAATTTGTCATGGAATGCCAAAACATATGTTTCCTTTGACTGTACTCGACGTCCCGAAAAAATTTTAGGCGATTCGGGTCCGAGGTCCCGGGCCCACGGCGAAAGGCGTGGGCTATAGCACACAAATATTAGGGACTCGGGCGGAATTCCAGTTTTATGGCCGTAAAATGCCAAAAAATGTAATTTGGTCATAGAGGGGTGCTAAATATGGTTACTTAGGCCGTATTTGACATCCCGGAAAAATTTTAGGCGATCTGGATCCGGGGTCCCGGGACCACGGCGGAAGGCGTGGGCTATAGCACACGAAAATTTGGGACTCGCGCGGATTTCTAGTTTTATGGCCGTAAAATGCCAAAAAATGTAATTTGGTCATGGAATGCCAAAACATATGTTTCCTTAGACCGTATTCGACGTCCCGGAAAATTTTTAGGCGATTCGGGTCCGGGGTCCCGGGCCCACGGCGAAAGGCGTGGGCTATAGCACACAAAAATTAGGGACTCGGGCGGAATTCCAGTTTTATGGCCGTAAAATGCCAAAAAATGTAATTTGGTCATAGAGGGGTGCTAAATATGGTTACTTAGGCCGTATTTGACATCCCGGAAAAATTTTAGGCGATCTGGATCCGGGGTCCCGGGACCACGGCGGAAGGCGTGGGCTATAGCACACGAAAATTTGGGACTCGCGCGGATTTCTAGTTTTATGGCCGTAAAATGCCAAAAAATGTAATTTGGTCATGGAGGGGCGGTGAATATGGTTCCTTAGGCCGTATTTGACATCCCGGAAAAATTTTAGGCGATCCGGATCCGGGGTCCTGGGACCACGGCGGAAGGCGTGGGCTATAGCACACGAAAATTTGGGACTCGCGCGGATTTCTAGTTTTATGGCCGTAAAATGCCAAAAAATGTAATTTGGTCATGGAATGCCAAAACATATGTTTCCTTAGACCGTATTCGACGTCCCGAAAAAATTTTAGGCGATTCGGGTCCGGGGTCCCGGGCCCACGGTGGAAGGCGTGGGCTATAGCACACAAAAATTTGGGACTCGCGCGGAATACCAGTTTTATGGCCGTAAAATGCCAAAACATGTAATTTGGTCATGGAATGCCAAAACATATGTTTCCTTAGACCGTATTCGACGTCCCGGAAAATTTTTAGGCGATTCGGGTCCGGGGTCCCGGGCCCACGGCGGAAGGCGTGGGCTATAGCACACAAAATATTGGGACTCGCGCGGAATTCCAGTTTTATGGCCGTAAAATGCCAAAAAATGGAATTTGGTCATGGAGGAGCGGTTATTATGGTTCCTTAGGCCGTATTTGACATCCCGAAAAATTTTTAGGCGATCCGGATCTGGGTTTTCGGGACCACGGCGTAAGGCGTGGGCTATAGCACACGAAAATTTGGGAGTCGCGCGGATTTCCAGTTTATGGCCGTAAAATGCCAAAACATGTAATTTGGTCATGGAATGCCAAAACATATGTTTCCTTAGACCGTATTCGACGTCCCGGAAAATTTTTAGGCGATTCGGGTCCGGGGTCCCGGGCCCACGGCGGAAGGCGTGGGCTATAGCACACAAAATATTGGGACTCGCGCGGAATTCCAGTTTTATGGCCGTAAAATGCCAAAAAATGTAATTTGGTCATGGAGGGGCGGTGAATATGGTTCCTTAGGCCGTATTTGACATCCCGGAAAAATTTTAGGCGATCCGGATCCGGGGTCCCGGGACCACGGCGGAAGGCGTGGGCTATAGCACACGAAAATTTAGGACTCGCGCGGATTTCTAGTTTTATGGTCGTAAAATGCCAAAAAATGTAATTTGGTCATGGAATGCCAAAACATATGTTTCCTTAGACCGTATTTGACATCCCGAAAAATTTTTAGGTGATCCGGATCCGGGTTTTCGGGACCACGGCGGAAGGCGTGGGCTATAGCACACGAAAATTTGGGAGTCGCGCGGATTTCCAGTTTATGGCCGTAAAATGCCAAAAAATGTAATTTGGTCATGGAATGCCAAAACATATGTTTCCTTAGACCGTATTCGACGTCCCGGAAAATTTTTAGGCGATTCGGGTCCGGGGTCCCGGGCCCACGGCGGAAGGCGTGGGCTACAGCACACAAAAAATTGGGACTCGCGCGGAATTCCAGTTTTATGGCCGTAAAATGCCAAAAAATGTAATTTGGTCATGGAGGGGCGGTGAATATGGTTCCTTAGGCCGTATTTGACATCCCGGAAAAATTTTAGGCGATCCGGATCCGGGGTCCCGGGACCACGGCGGAAGGCGTGGGCTATAGCACACAAAAATTTAGGACTCGCGCGGATTTCTAGTTTTATGGCCGTAAAATGCCAAAAAATATAATTTGTCATGGAATGCCAAAACATATGTTTCCTTTGACTGTACTCGACGTCCCGAAAAAATTTTAGGCGATTCGGGTCCGAGGTCCCGGGCCCACGGCGAAAGGCGTGGGCTATAGCACACAAATATTAGGGACTCGGGCGGAATTCCAGTTTTATGGCCGTAAAATGCCAAAAAATGTAATTTGGTCATAGAGGGGTGCTAAATATGGTTACTTAGGCCGTATTTGACATCCCGGAAAAATTTTAGGCGATCTGGATCCGGGGTCCCGGGACCACGGCGGAAGGCGTGGGCTATAGCACACGAAAATTTGGGACTCGCGCGGATTTCTAGTTTTATGGCCGTAAAATGCCAAAAAATGTAATTTGGTCATGGAATGCCAAAACATATGTTTCCTTAGACCGTATTCGACGTCCCGGAAAATTTTTAGGCGATTCGGGTCCGGGGTCCCGGGCCCACGGCGAAAGGCGTGGGCTATAGCACACAAAAATTAGGGACTCGGGCGGAATTCCAGTTTTATGGCCGTAAAATGCCAAAAAATGTAATTTGGTCATAGAGGGGTGCTAAATATGGTTACTTAGGCCGTATTTGACATCCCGGAAAAATTTTAGGCGATCTGGATCCGGGGTCCCGGGACCACGGCGGAAGGCGTGGGCTATAGCACACGAAAATTTGGGACTCGCGCGGATTTCTAGTTTTATGGCCGTAAAATGCCAAAAAATGTAATTTGGTCATGGAGGGGCGGTGAATATGGTTCCTTAGGCCGTATTTGACATCCCGGAAAAATTTTAGGCGATCCGGATCCGGGGTCCTGGGACCACGGCGGAAGGCGTGGGCTATAGCACACGAAAATTTGGGACTCGCGCGGATTTCTAGTTTTATGGCCGTAAAATGCCAAAAAATGTAATTTGGTCATGGAATGCCAAAACATATGTTTCCTTAGACCGTATTCGACGTCCCGAAAAAATTTTAGGCGATTCGGGTCCGGGGTCCCGGGCCCACGGTGGAAGGCGTGGGCTATAGCACACAAAAATTTGGGACTCGCGCGGAATACCAGTTTTATGGCCGTAAAATGCCAAAACATGTAATTTGGTCATGGAATGCCAAAACATATGTTTCCTTAGACCGTATTCGACGTCCCGGAAAATTTTTAGGCGATTCGGGTCCGGGGTCCCGGGCCCACGGCGGAAGGCGTGGGCTATAGCACACAAAATATTGGGACTCGCGCGGAATTCCAGTTTTATGGCCGTAAAATGCCAAAAAATGGAATTTGGTCATGGAGGAGCGGTTATTATGGTTCCTTAGGCCGTATTTGACATCCCGAAAAATTTTTAGGCGATCCGGATCTGGGTTTTCGGGACCACGGCGTAAGGCGTGGGCTATAGCACACGAAAATTTGGGAGTCGCGCGGATTTCCAGTTTATGGCCGTAAAATGCCAAAACATGTAATTTGGTCATGGAATGCCAAAACATATGTTTCCTTAGACCGTATTCGACGTCCCGGAAAATTTTTAGGCGATTCGGGTCCGGGGTCCCGGGCCCACGGCGGAAGGCGTGGGCTATAGCACACAAAATATTGGGACTCGCGCGGAATTCCAGTTTTATGGCCGTAAAATGCCAAAAAATGTAATTTGGTCATGGAGGGGCGGTGAATATGGTTCCTTAGGCCGTATTTGACATCCCGGAAAAATTTTAGGCGATCCGGATCCGGGGTCCCGGGACCACGGCGGAAGGCGTGGGCTATAGCACACGAAAATTTAGGACTCGCGCGGATTTCTAGTTTTATGGTCGTAAAATGCCAAAAAATGTAATTTGGTCATGGAATGCCAAAACATATGTTTCCTTAGACCGTATTTGACATCCCGAAAAATTTTTAGGTGATCCGGATCCGGGTTTTCGGGACCACGGCGGAAGGCGTGGGCTATAGCACACGAAAATTTGGGAGTCGCGCGGATTTCCAGTTTATGGCCGTAAAATGCCAAAAAATGTAATTTGGTCATGGAATGCCAAAACATATGTTTCCTTAGACCGTATTCGACGTCCCGGAAAATTTTTAGGCGATTCGGGTCCGGGGTCCCGGGCCCACGGCGGAAGGCGTGGGCTACAGCACACAAAAAATTGGGACTCGCGCGGAATTCCAGTTTTATGGCCGTAAAATGCCAAAAAATGTAATTTGGTCATGGAGGGGCGGTGAATATGGTTCCTTAGGCCGTATTTGACATCCCGGAAAAATTTTAGGCGATCCGGATCCGGGGTCCCGGGACCACGGCGGAAGGCGTGGGCTATAGCACACAAAAATTTAGGACTCGCGCGGATTTCTAGTTTTATGGCCGTAAAATGCCAAAAAATATAATTTGTCATGGAATGCCAAAACATATGTTTCCTTTGACTGTACTCGACGTCCCGAAAAAATTTTAGGCGATTCGGGTCCGAGGTCCCGGGCCCACGGCGAAAGGCGTGGGCTATAGCACACAAATATTAGGGACTCGGGCGGAATTCCAGTTTTATGGCCGTAAAATGCCAAAAAATGTAATTTGGTCATAGAGGGGTGCTAAATATGGTTACTTAGGCCGTATTTGACATCCCGGAAAAATTTTAGGCGATCTGGATCCGGGGTCCCGGGACCACGGCGGAAGGCGTGGGCTATAGCACACGAAAATTTGGGACTCGCGCGGATTTCTAGTTTTATGGCCGTAAAATGCCAAAAAATGTAATTTGGTCATGGAATGCCAAAACATATGTTTCCTTAGACCGTATTCGACGTCCCGGAAAATTTTTAGGCGATTCGGGTCCGGGGTCCCGGGCCCACGGCGAAAGGCGTGGGCTATAGCACACAAAAATTAGGGACTCGGGCGGAATTCCAGTTTTATGGCCGTAAAATGCCAAAAAATGTAATTTGGTCATAGAGGGGTGCTAAATATGGTTACTTAGGCCGTATTTGACATCCCGGAAAAATTTTAGGCGATCTGGATCCGGGGTCCCGGGACCACGGCGGAAGGCGTGGGCTATAGCACACGAAAATTTGGGACTCGCGCGGATTTCTAGTTTTATGGCCGTAAAATGCCAAAAAATGTAATTTGGTCATGGAGGGGCGGTGAATATGGTTCCTTAGGCCGTATTTGACATCCCGGAAAAATTTTAGGCGATCCGGATCCGGGGTCCTGGGACCACGGCGGAAGGCGTGGGCTATAGCACACGAAAATTTGGGACTCGCGCGGATTTCTAGTTTTATGGCCGTAAAATGCCAAAAAATGTAATTTGGTCATGGAATGCCAAAACATATGTTTCCTTAGACCGTATTCGACGTCCCGAAAAAATTTTAGGCGATTCGGGTCCGGGGTCCCGGGCCCACGGTGGAAGGCGTGGGCTATAGCACACAAAAATTTGGGACTCGCGCGGAATACCAGTTTTATGGCCGTAAAATGCCAAAACATGTAATTTGGTCATGGAATGCCAAAACATATGTTTCCTTAGACCGTATTCGACGTCCCGGAAAATTTTTAGGCGATTCGGGTCCGGGGTCCCGGGCCCACGGCGGAAGGCGTGGGCTATAGCACACAAAATATTGGGACTCGCGCGGAATTCCAGTTTTATGGCCGTAAAATGCCAAAAAATGGAATTTGGTCATGGAGGAGCGGTTATTATGGTTCCTTAGGCCGTATTTGACATCCCGAAAAATTTTTAGGCGATCCGGATCTGGGTTTTCGGGACCACGGCGTAAGGCGTGGGCTATAGCACACGAAAATTTGGGAGTCGCGCGGATTTCCAGTTTATGGCCGTAAAATGCCAAAACATGTAATTTGGTCATGGAATGCCAAAACATATGTTTCCTTAGACCGTATTCGACGTCCCGGAAAATTTTTAGGCGATTCGGGTCCGGGGTCCCGGGCCCACGGCGGAAGGCGTGGGCTATAGCACACAAAATATTGGGACTCGCGCGGAATTCCAGTTTTATGGCCGTAAAATGCCAAAAAATGTAATTTGGTCATGGAGGGGCGGTGAATATGGTTCCTTAGGCCGTATTTGACATCCCGGAAAAATTTTAGGCGATCCGGATCCGGGGTCCCGGGACCACGGCGGAAGGCGTGGGCTATAGCACACGAAAATTTAGGACTCGCGCGGATTTCTAGTTTTATGGTCGTAAAATGCCAAAAAATGTAATTTGGTCATGGAATGCCAAAACATATGTTTCCTTAGACCGTATTTGACATCCCGAAAAATTTTTAGGTGATCCGGATCCGGGTTTTCGGGACCACGGCGGAAGGCGTGGGCTATAGCACACGAAAATTTGGGAGTCGCGCGGATTTCCAGTTTATGGCCGTAAAATGCCAAAAAATGTAATTTGGTCATGGAATGCCAAAACATATGTTTCCTTAGACCGTATTCGACGTCCCGGAAAATTTTTAGGCGATTCGGGTCCGGGGTCCCGGGCCCACGGCGGAAGGCGTGGGCTACAGCACACAAAAAATTGGGACTCGCGCGGAATTCCAGTTTTATGGCCGTAAAATGCCAAAAAATGTAATTTGGTCATGGAGGGGCGGTGAATATGGTTCCTTAGGCCGTATTTGACATCCCGGAAAAATTTTAGGCGATCCGGATCCGGGGTCCCGGGACCACGGCGGAAGGCGTGGGCTATAGCACACAAAAATTTAGGACTCGCGCGGATTTCTAGTTTTATGGCCGTAAAATGCCAAAAAATATAATTTGTCATGGAATGCCAAAACATATGTTTCCTTTGACTGTACTCGACGTCCCGAAAAAATTTTAGGCGATTCGGGTCCGAGGTCCCGGGCCCACGGCGAAAGGCGTGGGCTATAGCACACAAATATTAGGGACTCGGGCGGAATTCCAGTTTTATGGCCGTAAAATGCCAAAAAATGTAATTTGGTCATAGAGGGGTGCTAAATATGGTTACTTAGGCCGTATTTGACATCCCGGAAAAATTTTAGGCGATCTGGATCCGGGGTCCCGGGACCACGGCGGAAGGCGTGGGCTATAGCACACGAAAATTTGGGACTCGCGCGGATTTCTAGTTTTATGGCCGTAAAATGCCAAAAAATGTAATTTGGTCATGGAATGCCAAAACATATGTTTCCTTAGACCGTATTCGACGTCCCGGAAAATTTTTAGGCGATTCGGGTCCGGGGTCCCGGGCCCACGGCGAAAGGCGTGGGCTATAGCACACAAAAATTAGGGACTCGGGCGGAATTCCAGTTTTATGGCCGTAAAATGCCAAAAAATGTAATTTGGTCATAGAGGGGTGCTAAATATGGTTACTTAGGCCGTATTTGACATCCCGGAAAAATTTTAGGCGATCTGGATCCGGGGTCCCGGGACCACGGCGGAAGGCGTGGGCTATAGCACACGAAAATTTGGGACTCGCGCGGATTTCTAGTTTTATGGCCGTAAAATGCCAAAAAATGTAATTTGGTCATGGAGGGGCGGTGAATATGGTTCCTTAGGCCGTATTTGACATCCCGGAAAAATTTTAGGCGATCCGGATCCGGGGTCCTGGGACCACGGCGGAAGGCGTGGGCTATAGCACACGAAAATTTGGGACTCGCGCGGATTTCTAGTTTTATGGCCGTAAAATGCCAAAAAATGTAATTTGGTCATGGAATGCCAAAACATATGTTTCCTTAGACCGTATTCGACGTCCCGAAAAAATTTTAGGCGATTCGGGTCCGGGGTCCCGGGCCCACGGTGGAAGGCGTGGGCTATAGCACACAAAAATTTGGGACTCGCGCGGAATACCAGTTTTATGGCCGTAAAATGCCAAAACATGTAATTTGGTCATGGAATGCCAAAACATATGTTTCCTTAGACCGTATTCGACGTCCCGGAAAATTTTTAGGCGATTCGGGTCCGGGGTCCCGGGCCCACGGCGGAAGGCGTGGGCTATAGCACACAAAATATTGGGACTCGCGCGGAATTCCAGTTTTATGGCCGTAAAATGCCAAAAAATGGAATTTGGTCATGGAGGAGCGGTTATTATGGTTCCTTAGGCCGTATTTGACATCCCGAAAAATTTTTAGGCGATCCGGATCTGGGTTTTCGGGACCACGGCGTAAGGCGTGGGCTATAGCACACGAAAATTTGGGAGTCGCGCGGATTTCCAGTTTATGGCCGTAAAATGCCAAAACATGTAATTTGGTCATGGAATGCCAAAACATATGTTTCCTTAGACCGTATTCGACGTCCCGGAAAATTTTTAGGCGATTCGGGTCCGGGGTCCCGGGCCCACGGCGGAAGGCGTGGGCTATAGCACACAAAATATTGGGACTCGCGCGGAATTCCAGTTTTATGGCCGTAAAATGCCAAAAAATGTAATTTGGTCATGGAGGGGCGGTGAATATGGTTCCTTAGGCCGTATTTGACATCCCGGAAAAATTTTAGGCGATCCGGATCCGGGGTCCCGGGACCACGGCGGAAGGCGTGGGCTATAGCACACGAAAATTTAGGACTCGCGCGGATTTCTAGTTTTATGGCCGTAAAATGCCAAAAAATGTAATTTGGTCATGGAATGCCAAAACATATGTTTCCTTAGACCGTATTCGACGTCCCGAAAAAATTTTAGGCGATTCAGGTCCGGGGTCCCGGGCCCACGGTGGAAGGCGTGGGCTATAGCACACAAAAATTTGGGACTCGCGCGGAATACCAGTTTTATGGCCGTAAAATGCCAAAAAATGTAATTTGGTCATGGAGGGGCGGTGAATATGGTTCCTTAGGCCGTATTTGACATCCCGGAAAAATTTTAGGCGATCCGGATCCGGGGTCCCGGGACCACGGCGGAAGGCGTGGGCTATAGCACACGAAAATTTGGGACTCGCGCGGATTTCTAGTTTTATGGCCGTAAAATGCCAAAAAATATAATTTGGTCATGGAATGCCAAAACATATGTTTCCTAAGACTGTATTCGACGTCCCGGAAAATTTTTAGGCGATTCGGGTCCGGGGTCCCGGGCCCACGGCGGAAGGCGTGGGCTATAGCACACAAACAATTGGGACTCGCGCGGAATTCCAGTTTTATGGCCGTAAAATGCCAAAAAATGTAATTTGGTCATGGAGGGGCGGTGAATATGGTTCCTTAGACCGTATTCGACGTCCCGGAAAATTTTTAGGCGATTCGGGTCCGGGGTCCCGGGCCCACGGCGGAAGGCGTGGGCTATAGCACACAAAATATTGGGACTCGCGCGGAATTCCAGTTTTATGGCCGTAAAATGCCAAAAAATGGAATTTGGTCATGGAGGAGCGGTTATTATGGTTCCTTAGGCCGTATTTGACATCCCGAAAAATTTTTAGGCGATCCGGATCTGGGTTTTCGGGACCACGGCGTAAGGCGTGGGCTATAGCACACGAAAATTTGGGAGTCGCGCGGATTTCCAGTTTATGGCCGTAAAATGCCAAAACATGTAATTTGGTCATGGAATGCCAAAACATATGTTTCCTTAGACCGTATTCGACGTCCCGGAAAATTTTTAGGCGATTCGGGTCCGGGGTCCCGGGCCCACGGCGGAAGGCGTGGGCTATAGCACACAAAATATTGGGACTCGCGCGGAATTCCAGTTTTATGGCCGTAAAATGCCAAAAAATGAAATTTGGTCATGGAGGGGCGGTGAATATGGTTCCTTAGGCCGTATTTGACATCCCGGAAAAATTTTAGGCGATCCGGATCCGGGGTCCCGGGACCACGGCGGAAGGCGTGGGCTATAGCACACGAAAATTTAGGACTCGCGCGGATTTCTAGTTTTATGGCCGTAAAATGCCAAAAAATGTAATTTGGTCATGGAATGCCAAAACATATGTTTCCTTAGACCGTATTCGACGTCCCGAAAAAATTTTAGGCGATTCGGGTCCGGGGTCCCGGGCCCACGGTGGAAGGCGTGGGCTATAGCACACAAAAATTTGGGACTCGCGCGGAATACCAGTTTTATGGCCGTAAAATGCCAAAAAATGTAATTTGGTCATGGAGGGGCGGTGAATATGGTTCCTTAGGCCGTATTTGACATCCCGAAAAATTTTTAGGCGATCCGGATCTGGGTTTTCGGGACCACGGCGTAAGGCGTGGGCTATAGCACACGAAAATTTGGGAGTCGCGCGGATTTCCAGTTTATGGCCGTAAAATGCCAAAACATGTAATTTGGTCATGGAATGCCAAAACATATGTTTCCTTAGACCGTATTCGACGTCCCGGAAAATTTTTAGGCGATTCGGGTCCGGGGTCCCGGGCCCACGGCGGAAGGCGTGGGCTATAGCACACAAAATATTGGGACTCGCGCGGAATTCCAGTTTTATGGCCGTAAAATGCCAAAAAATGTAATTTGGTCATGGAGGGGCGGTGAATATGGTTCCTTAGGCCGTATTTGACATCCCGGAAAAATTTTAGGCGATCCGGATCCGGGGTCCCGGGACCACGGCGGAAGGCGTGGGCTATAGCACACGAAAATTTAGGACTCGCGCGGATTTCTAGTTTTATGGCCGTAAAATGCCAAAAAATGTAATTTGGTCATGGAATGCCAAAACATATGTTTCCTTAGACCGTATTCGACGTCCCGAAAAAATTTTAGGCGATTCAGGTCCGGGGTCCCGGGCCCACGGTGGAAGGCGTGGGCTATAGCACACAAAAATTTGGGACTCGCGCGGAATACCAGTTTTATGGCCGTAAAATGCCAAAAAATGTAATTTGGTCATGGAGGGGCGGTGAATATGGTTCCTTAGGCCGTATTTGACATCCCGGAAAAATTTTAGGCGATCCGGATCCGGGGTCCCGGGACCACGGCGGAAGGCGTGGGCTATAGCACACGAAAATTTGGGACTCGCGCGGATTTCTAGTTTTATGGCCGTAAAATGCCAAAAAATATAATTTGGTCATGGAATGCCAAAACATATGTTTCCTTAGACCGTATTCGACGTCCCGGAAAATTTTTAGGCGATTCGGGTCCGGGGTCCCGGGCCCACGGCGAAAGGCGTGGGCTATAGCACACAAAAATTAGGGACTCGGGCGGAATTCCAGTTTTATGGCCGTAAAATGCCAAAAAATGTAATTTGGTCATAGAGGGGTGCTAAATATGGTTACTTAGGCCGTATTTGACATCCCGGAAAAATTTTAGGCGATCTGGATCCGGGGTCCCGGGACCACGGCGGAAGGCGTGGGCTATAGCACACGAAAATTTGGGACTCGCGCGGATTTCTAGTTTTATGGCCGTAAAATGCCAAAAAATGTAATTTGGTCATGGAGGGGTGGTGAATATGGTTCCTTAGGCCGTATTTGACATCCCGGAAAAATTTTAGGCGATCCGGATCCGGGGTCCCGGGACCACGGCGGAAGGCGTGGGCTATAGCACACGAAAATTTGGGACTCGCGCGGATTTCTAGTTTTATGGCCGTAAAATGCCAAAAAATGTAATTTGGTCATGGAATGCCAAAACATATGTTTCCTTAGACCGTATTCGACGTCCCGAAAAAATTTTAGGCGATTCGGGTCCGGGGTCCCGGGCCCACGGTGGAAGGCGTGGGCTATAGCACACAAAAATTTGGGACTCGCGCGGAATACCAGTTTTATGGCCGTAAAATGCCAAAAAATGTAATTTGGTCATGGAGGGGCGGTGAATATGGTTCCTTAGGCCGTATTTGACATCCCGGAAAAATTTTAGGCGATCCGGATCCGGGGTCCCGGGACCACGGCGGAAGGCGTGGGCTATAGCACACGAAAATTTGGGACTCGCGCGGATTTCTAGTTTTATGGCCGTAAAATGCCAAAAAATATAATTTGGTCATGGAATGCCAAAACATATGTTTCCTAAGACTGTATTCGACGTCCCGGAAAATTTTTAGGCGATTCGGGTCCGGGGTCCCGGGCCCACGGCGGAAGGCGTGGGCTATAGCACACAAACAATTGGGACTCGCGCGGAATTCCAGTTTTATGGCCGTAAAATGCCAAAAAATGTAATTTGGTCATGGAGGGGCGGTGAATATGGTTCCTTAGACCGTATTCGACGTCCCGAAAAATTTTTAGGCGATTCGGGTCCGGGGTCCCGGGCCCACGGCGGAAGGCGTGGGCTATAGCACACAAAAATTTGGGACTCGCGCGGAATACCAGTTTTATGGCCGTAAAATGCCAAAAAATGGAATTTGGTCATGGAGGAGCGGTTATTATGGTTCCTTAGGCCGTATTTGACATCCCGAAAAATTTTTAGGCGATCCGGATCTGGGTTTTCGGGACCACGGCGTAAGGCGTGGGCTATAGCACACGAAAATTTGGGAGTCGCGCGGATTTCCAGTTTATGGCCGTAAAATGCCAAAACATGTAATTTGGTCATGGAATGCCAAAACATATGTTTCCTTAGACCGTATTCGACGTCCCGGAAAATTTTTAGGCGATTCGGGTCCGGGGTCCCGGGCCCACGGCGGAAGGCGTGGGCTATAGCACACAAAATATTGGGACTCGCGCGGAATTCCAGTTTTATGGCCGTAAAATGCCAAAAAATGTAATTTGGTCATGGAGGGGCGGTGAATATGGTTCCTTAGGCCGTATTTGACATCCCGGAAAAATTTTAGGCGATCCGGATCCGGGGTCCCGGGACCACGGCGGAAGGCGTGGGCTATAGCACACGAAAATTTAGGACTCGCGCGGATTTCTAGTTTTATGGCCGTAAAATGCCAAAAAATATAATTTGGTCATGGAATGCCAAAACATATGTTTCCTTAGACTGTATTCGACGTCCCGAAAAAATTTTAGGCGATTCGGGTCCGAGGTCCCGAGCCCACGGCGAAAGGCGTGGGCTATAGCACACAAATATTAGGGACTCGGGCGGAATTCCAGTTTTATGGCCGTAAAATGCCAAAAAATGTAATTTGGTAATAGAGGGGTGCTAAATATGGTTACTTAGGCCGTATTTGACATCCCGGAAAAATTTTAGGCGATCTGGATCCGGGGTCCCGGGACCACGGCGGAAGGCGTGGGCTATAGCACACGAAAATTTGGGACTCGCGCGGATTTCTAGTTTTATGGCCGTAAAATGCCAAAAAATGTAATTTGGTCATGGAGGGGCGGTGAATATGGTTCCTTAGGCCGTATTTGACATCCCGGAAAAATTTTAGGCAATCCGGATCCGGGGTCCCAGGACCACGGCGGAAGGCGTGGGCTATAGCACACGAAAATTTGGGACTCGCGCGGATTTCTAGTTTTATGGCCGTAAAATGCCAAAACATGTAATTTGGTCATGGAATGCCAAAACATATGTTTCCTTAGACCGTATTCGACGTCCCGGAAAATTTTTAGGCGATTCGGGTCCGGGGTCCCGGGCCCACGGCGGAAGGCGTGGGCTATAGCACACAAAAAATTGGGACTCGCGCGGAATTCCAGTTTTATGGCCGTAAAATGCCAAAAAATGTAATTTGGTCATGGAGGGGCGGTGAATATGGTTCCTTAGGCCGTATTTGACATCCCGGAAAAATTTTAGGCGATCTGGATCCGGGGTCCCGGGACCACGGCGGAAGGCGTGGGCTATAGCACACGAAAATTTGGGACTCGCGCGGATTTCTAGTTTTATGGCCGTAAAATGCCAAAAAATATAATTTGGTCATGGAATGCCAAAACATATGTTTCCTTATACTGTATTCGACGTCCCGAAAAAATTTTAGGCGATTCGGGTCCGAGGTCCCGAGCCCACGGCGAAAGGCGTGGGCTATAGCACACAAATATTAGGGACTCGGGCGGAATTCCAGTTTTATGGCCGTAAAATGCCAAAAAATGTAATTTGGTCATAGAGGGATGCTAAATATGGTTACTTAGGCCGTATTTGACATCCCGGAAAAATTTTAGGCGATCTGGATCCGGGGTCCCGGGACCACGGCGGAAGGCGTGGGCTATAGCACACGAAAATTTGGGACTCGCGCGGATTTCTAGTTTTATGGCCGTAAAATGCCAAAAATGTAATTTGGTCATGGAGGGGCGGTGAATATGGTTCCTTAGGCCGTATTTGACATCCCGGAAAAATTTTAGGCGATCCGGATCCGGGGTCCCGGGACCACGGCGGAAGGCGTGGGCTATAGCACACGAAAATTTGGGACTCGCGCGGATTTCTAGTTTTATGGCCGTAAAATGCCAAAAAATGTAATTTGGTCATGGAATGCCAAAACATATGTTTCCTTAGACCGTATTCGACGTCCCGAAAAAATTTTAGGCGATTCGGGTCCAGGGTCCCGGGCCCACGGTGGAAGGCGTGGGCTATAGCACACAAAAATTTGGGACTCGCGCGGAATACCAGTTTTATGGCCGTAAAATGCCAAAAAATGTAATTTGGTCATGGAGGGGCGGTGAATATGGTTCCTTAGGCCGTATTTGACATCCCGGAAAAATTTTAGGCGATCCGGATCCGGGGTCCCGGGACCACGGCGGAAGGCGTGGGCTATAGCACACGAAAATTTGGGACTCGCGCGGATTTCTAGTTTTATGGCCGTAAAATGCCAAAAAATATAATTTGGTCATGGAATGCCAAAACATATGTTTCCTAAGACTGTATTCGACGTCCCGGAAAATTTTTAGGCGATTCGGGTCCGGGGTCCCGGGCCCACGGCGGAAGGCGTGGGCTATAGCACACAAAAAATTGGGACTCGCGCGGAATTCCAGTTTTATGGCCGTAAAATGCCAAAAAATGTAATTTGGTCATTGAGGGGCGGTGAATATGGTTCCTTAGGCCGTATTTGACATCCCGGAAAAATTTTAGGCGATCCGGATCCGGGGTCCCGGGACCACGGCGGAAGGCGTGGGCTATAGCACACGAAAATTTGGGACTCGCGCGGATTTCTAGTTTTATGGCCGTAAAATGCCAAAAAATATAATTTGGTCATGGAATGCCAAAACATATGTTTCCTAAGACCGTATTCAACGTCCCGAAAAAATTTTAGGCGATTCGGGTCCAGGGTCCCGGGCCCACGGCGGAAGGCGTGGGCTATAGCACACAAAAATTTGGGACTCGCGCACAATTCCAGTTTTATGGCCGTAAAATGCCAAAAAATGTAATTTGGTCATGGAGGGGCGGTGAATATGGTTCCTTAGGCCGTATTTGACATCCCGGAAAAATTTTAGGCGATCCGGATCCGGGGTCCCGGGACCACGGCGGAAGGCGTGGGCTATAGCACACGAAAATTTGGGACTCGCGCGGATTTCTAGTTTTATGGCCGTAAAATGCCAAAAAATATAATTTGGTCATGGAATGCCAAAACATATGTTTCCTAAGACGGTATTCGACGTCCCGGAAAATTTTTAGGCGATTCGGGTCCGGGGTCCCGGGCCCACGGCGGAAGGCGTGGGCTATAGCACACAAAAAATTGGGACTCGCGCGGAATTCAAGTTTTATGGCCGTAAAATGCCAAAAAATGTAATTTGGTCATGGAGGGGCGGTGAATATGGTTCCTTAGGCCGTATTTGACATCCCGGAAAAATTTTAGGCGATCCGGATCCGGGGTCCCGGGACCACGGCGGAAGGCGTGGGCTATAGCACACGAAAATTTGGGACTCGCGCGGATTTCTAGTTTTATGGCCGTAAAATGCCAAAAAATATAATTTGGTCATGGAATACCAAAACATATGTTTCCTTAGACTGTATTCGACGTCCCGAAAAAATTTTAGGCGATTCGGGTCCGGGGTCCCGGGCCCACGGCGAAAGGCGTGGGCTATAGCACACAAAAATTAGGGACTCGGGCGGAATTCCAGTTTTATGGCTGTAAAATGCCAAAAAATGTAATTTGGTCATAGAGGGGTGCTAAATATGGTTACTTAGGCCGTATTTGACATCCCGGAAAAATTTTAGGCGATCTGGATCCGGGGTCCCGGGACCACGGCGGAAGGCGTGGGCTATAGCACACGAAAATTTGGGACTCGCGCGGATTTCTAGTTTTATGGCCGTAAAATGCCAAAAAATGTAATTTGGTCATGGAGGGGCGGTGAATATGGTTCCTTAGGCCGTATTTGACATCCCGGAAAAATTTTAGGCGATCCGGATCCGGGGTCCCGGGACCACGGCGGAAGGCGTGGGCTATAGCACACGAAAATTTGGGACTCGCGCGGATTTCTAGTTTTATGGCCGTAAAATGCCAAAAAATGTAATTTGGTCATGGAATGCCAAAGCATATGTTTCCTTAGACCGTATTCGACGTCCCGAAAAAATTTTAGGCGATTCGGGTCCGGGGTCCCGGGCCCACGGTGGAAGGCGTGGGCTATAGAACACAAAAATTTGGGACTCGCGCGGAATACCAGTTTTATGGCCGTAAAATGCCAAAAAATGTAATTTGGTCATGGAGGGGCGGTGAATATGGTTCCTTAGGCCGTATTTGACATCCCGGAAAAACTTTAGGCGATCCGGATCCGGGGTCCCAGGACCACGGCGGAAGGCGTGGGCTATAGCACACGAAAATTTGGGACTCGCGCGGATTTCTAGTTTTATGGCCGTAAAATGCCAAAACATGTAATTTGGTCATGGAATGCCAAAACATATGTTTCCTTAGACCGTATTCGACGTCCCGGAAAATTTTTAGGCGATTCGGGTCCGGGGTCCCGGGCCCACGGCGGAAGGCGTGGGCTATAGCACACAAAAAATTGGGACTCGCGCGGAATTCCAGTTTTATGGCCGTAAAATGCCAAAAAATGTAATTTGGTCATGGAGGGGCGGTGAATATGGTTCCTTAGGCCGTATTTGACATCCCGGAAAAATTTTAGGCGATCCGGATCCGGGGTCCCGGGACCACGGCGGAAGGCGTGGGCTATAGCACACGAAAATTTAGGACTCGCGCGGATTTCTAGTTTTATGGCCGTAAAATGCCAAAAAATATAATTTGGTCATGGAATGCCAAAACATATGTTTCCTTATACTGTATTCGACGTCCCGAAAAAATTTTAGGCGATTCGGGTCCGAGGTCCCGAGCCCACGGCGAAAGGCGTGGGCTATAGCACACAAATATTAGGGACTCGGGCGGAATTCCAGTTTTATGGCCGTAAAATGCCAAAAAATGTAATTTGGTCATAGAGGGATGCTAAATATGGTTACTTAGGCCGTATTTGACATCCCGGAAAAATTTTAGGCGATCTGGATCCGGGGTCCCGGGACCACGGCGGAAGGCGTGGGCTATAGCACACGAAAATTTGGGACTCGCGCGGATTTCTAGTTTTATGGCCGTAAAATGCCAAAAAAGTAATTTGGTCATGGAGGGGCGGTGAATATGGTTCCTTAGGCCGTATTTGACATCCCGGAAAAATTTTAGGCGATCCGGATCCGGGGTCCCGGGACCACGGCGGAAGGCGTGGGCTATAGCACACGAAAATTTGGGACTCGCGCGGATTTCTAGTTTTATGGCCGTAAAATGCCAAAAAATATAATTTGGTCATGGAATACCAAAACATATGTTTCCTTAGACTGTATTCGACGTCCCGAAAAAATTTTAGGCGATTCGGGTCCGGGGTCCCGGGCCCACGGCGAAAGGCGTGGGCTATAGCACACAAAAATTAGGGACTCGGGCGGAATTCCAGTTTTATGGCTGTAAAATGCCAAAAAATGTAATTTGGTCATAGAGGGGTGCTAAATATGGTTACTTAGGCCGTATTTGACATCCCGGAAAAATTTTAGGCGATCTGGATCCGGGGTCCCGGGACCACGGCGGAAGGCGTGGGCTATAGCACACGAAAATTTGGGACTCGCGCGGATTTCTAGTTTTATGGCCGTAAAATGCCAAAAAATGTAATTTGGTCATGGAGGGGCGGTGAATATGGTTCCTTAGGCCGTATTTGACATCCCGGAAAAATTTTAGGCGATCCGGATCCGGGGTCCCGGGACCACGGCGGAAGGCGTGGGCTATAGCACACGAAAATTTGGGACTCGCGCGGATTTCTAGTTTTATGGCCGTAAAATGCCAAAAAATGTAATTTGGTCATGGAATGCCAAAACATATGTTTCCTTAGACCGTATTCGACGTCCCGAAAAAATTTTAGGCGATTCGGGTCCGGGGTCCCGGGCCCACGGTGGAAGGCGTGGGCTATAGAACACAAAAATTTGGGACTCGCGCGGAATACCAGTTTTATGGCCGTAAAATGCCAAAAAATGTAATTTGGTCATGGAGGGGCGGTGAATATGGTTCCTTAGGCCGTATTTGACATCCCGGAAAAATTTTAGGCGATCCGGATCCGGGGTCCCAGGACCACGGCGGAAGGCGTGGGCTATAGCACACGAAAATTTGGGACTCGCGCGGATTTCTAGTTTTATGGCCGTAAAATGCCAAAACATGTAATTTGGTCATGGAATGCCAAAACATATGTTTCCTTAGACCGTATTCGACGTCCCGGAAAATTTTTAGGCGATTCGGGTCCGGGGTCCCGGGCCCACGGCGGAAGGCGTGGGCTATAGCACACAAAAAATTGGGACTCGCGCGGAATTCCAGTTTTATGGCCGTAAAATGCCAAAAAATGTAATTTGGTCATGGAGGGGCGGTGAATATGGTTCCTTAGGCCGTATTTGACATCCCGGAAAAATTTTAGGCGATCCGGATCCGGGGTCCCGGGACCACGGCGGAAGGCGTGATCTATAGCACACGAAAATTTAGGACTCGCGCGGATTTCTAGTTTTATGGCCGTAAAATGCCAAAAAATATAATTTGGTCATGGAATGCCAAAACATATGTTTCCTTATACTGTATTCGACGTCCCGAAAAAATTTTAGGCGATTCGGGTCCGAGGTCCCGAGCCCACGGCGAAAGGCGTGGGCTATAGCACACAAATATTAGGGACTCGGGCGGAATTCCAGTTTTATGGCCGTAAAATGCCAAAAAATGTAATTTGGTCATAGAGGGATGCTAAATATGGTTACTTAGGCCGTATTTGACATCCCGGAAAAATTTTAGGCGATCTGGATCCGGGGTCCCGGGACCACGGCGGAAGGCGTGGGCTATAGCACACGAAAATTTGGGACTCGCGCGGATTTCTAGTTTTATGGCCGTAAAATGCCAAAAAAGTAATTTGGTCATGGAGGGGCGGTGAATATGGTTCCTTAGGCCGTATTTGACATCCCGGAAAAATTTTAGGCGATCCGGATCCGGGGTCCCGGGACCACGGCGGAAGGCGTGGGCTATAGCACACGAAAATTTGGGACTCGCGCGGATTTCTAGTTTTATGGCCGTAAAATGCCAAAAAATGTAATTTGGTCATGGAATGCCAAAACATATGTTTCCTTAGACCGTATTCGACGTCCCGAAAAAATTTTAGGCGATTCGGGTCCAGGGTCCCGGGCCCACGGTGGAAGGCGTGGGCTATAGCACACAAAAATTTGGGACTCGCGCGGAATACCAGTTTTATGGCCGTAAAATGCCAAAAAATGTAATTTGGTCATGGAGGGGCGGTGAATATGGTTCCTTAGGCCGTATTTGACATCCCGGAAAAATTTTAGGCGATCCGGATCCGGGGTCCCGGGACCACGGCGGAAGGCGTGGGCTATAGCACACGAAAATTTGGGACTCGCGCGGATTTCTAGTTTTATGGCCGTAAAATGCCAAAAAATATAATTTGGTCATGGAATGCCAAAACATATGTTTCCTAAGACTGTATTCGACGTCCCGGAAAATTTTTAGGCGATTCGGGTCCGGGGTCCCGGGCCCACGGCGGAAGGCGTGGGCTATAGCACACAAAAAATTGGGACTCGCGCGGAATTCCAGTTTTATGGCCGTAAAATGCCAAAAAATGTAATTTGGTCATGGAGGGGCGGTGAATATGGTTCCTTAGGCCGTATTAGACATCCCGGAAAAATTTTAGGCGATCCGGATCCGGGGTCCCGGGACCACGGCGGAAGGCGTGGGCTATAGCACACGAAAATTTGGGACTCGCGCGGATTTCTAGTTTTATGGCCGTAAAATGCCAAAAAATATAATTTGGTCATGGAATACCAAAACATATGTTTCCTTAGACTGTATTCGACGTCCCGAAAAAATTTTAGGCGATTCGGGTCCGGGGTCCCGGGCCCACGGCGAAAGGCGTGGGCTATAGCACACAAAAATTAGGGACTCGGGCGGAATTCCAGTTTTATGGCTGTAAAATGCCAAAAAATGTAATTTGGTCATAGAGGGGTGCTAAATATGGTTACTTAGGCCGTATTTGACATCCCGGAAAAATTTTAGGCGATCTGGATCCGGGGTCCCGGGACCACGGCGGAAGGCGTGGGCTATAGCACACGAAAATTTGGGACTCGCGCGGATTTCTAGTTTTATGGCCGTAAAATGCCAAAAAATGTAATTTGGTCATGGAGGGGCGGTGAATATGGTTCCTTAGGCCGTATTTGACATCCCGGAAAAATTTTAGGCGATCCGGATCCGGGGTCCCGGGACCACGGCGGAAGGCGTGGGCTATAGCACACGAAAATTTGGGACTCGCGCGGATTTCTAGTTTTATGGCCGTAAAATGCCAAAAAATGTAATTTGGTCATGGAATGCCAAAACATATGTTTCCTTAGACCGTATTCGACGTCCCGAAAAAATTTTAGGCGATTCGGGTCCGGGGTCCCGGGCCCACGGTGGAAGGCGTGGGCTATAGAACACAAAAATTTGGGACTCGCGCGGAATACCAGTTTTATGGCCGTAAAATGCCAAAAAATGTAATTTGGTCATGGAGGGGCGGTGAATATGGTTCCTTAGGCCGTATTTGACATCCCGGAAAAATTTTAGGCGATCCGGATCCGGGGTCCCAGGACCACGGCGGAAGGCGTGGGCTATAGCACACGAAAATTTGGGACTCGCGCGGATTTCTAGTTTTATGGCCGTAAAATGCCAAAACATGTAATTTGGTCATGGAATGCCAAAACATATGTTTCCTTAGACCGTATTCGACGTCCCGGAAAATTTTTAGGCGATTCGGGTCCGGGGTCCCGGGCCCACGGCGGAAGGCGTGGGCTATAGCACACAAAAAATTGGGACTCGCGCGGAATTCCAGTTTTATGGCCGTAAAATGCCAAAAAATGTAATTTGGTCATGGAGGGGCGGTGAATATGGTTCCTTAGGCCGTATTTGACATCCCGGAAAAATTTTAGGCGATCCGGATCCGGGGTCCCGGGACCACGGCGGAAGGCGTGGGCTATAGCACACGAAAATTTAGGACTCGCGCGGATTTCTAGTTTTATGGCCGTAAAATGCCAAAAAATATAATTTGGTCATGGAATGCCAAAACATATGTTTCCTTATACTGTATTCGACGTCCCGAAAAAATTTTAGGCGATTCGGGTCCGAGGTCCCGAGCCCACGGCGAAAGGCGTGGGCTATAGCACACAAATATTAGGGACTCGGGCGGAATTCCAGTTTTATGGCCGTAAAATGCCAAAAAATGTAATTTGGTCATAGAGGGATGCTAAATATGGTTACTTAGGCCGTATTTGACATCCCGGAAAAATTTTAGGCGATCTGGATCCGGGGTCCCGGGACCACGGCGGAAGGCGTGGGCTATAGCACACGAAAATTTGGGACTCGCGCGGATTTCTAGTTTTATGGCCGTAAAATGCCAAAAATGTAATTTGGTCATGGAGGGGCGGTGAATATGGTTCCTTAGGCCGTATTTGACATCCCGGAAAAATTTTAGGCGATCCGGATCCGGGGTCCCGGGACCACGGCGGAAGGCGTGGGCTATAGCACACGAAAATTTGGGACTCGCGCGGATTTCTAGTTTTATGGCCGTAAAATGCCAAAAAATGTAATTTGGTCATGGAATGCCAAAACATATGTTTCCTTAGACCGTATTCGACGTCCCGAAAAAATTTTAGGCGATTCGGGTCCAGGGTCCCGGGCCCACGGCGGAAGGCGTGGGCTATAGCACACAAAAATTTGGGACTCGCGCGGAATACCAGTTTTATGGCCGTAAAATGCCAAAAAATGTAATTTGGTCATGGAGGGGCGGTGAATATGGTTCCTTAGGCCGTATTTGACATCCCGGAAAAATTTTAGGCGATCCGGATCCGGGGTCCCGGGACCACGGCGGAAGGCGTGGGCTATAGCACACGAAAATTTGGGACTCGCGCGGATTTCTAGTTTTATGGCCGTAAAATGCCAAAAAATATAATTTGGTCATGGAATGCCAAAACATATGTTTCCTTATACTGTATTCGACGTCCCGAAAAAATTTTAGGCGATTCGGGTCCGAGGTCCCGAGCCCACGGCGAAAGGCGTGGGCTATAGCACACAAATATTAGGGACTCGGGCGGAATTCCAGTTTTATGGCCGTAAAATGCCAAAAAATGTAATTTGGTCATAGAGGGATGCTAAATATGGTTACTTAGGCCGTATTTGACATCCCGGAAAAATTTTAGGCGATCTGGATCCGGGGTCCCGGGACCACGGCGGAAGGCGTGGGCTATAGCACACGAAAATTTGGGACTCGCGCGGATTTCTAGTTTTATGGCCGTAAAATGCCAAAAATGTAATTTGGTCATGGAGGGGCGGTGAATATGGTTCCTTAGGCCGTATTTGACATCCCGGAAAAATTTTAGGCGATCCGGATCCGGGGTCCCGGGACCACGGCGGAAGGCGTGGGCTATAGCACACGAAAATTTGGGACTCGCGCGGATTTCTAGTTTTATGGCCGTAAAATGCCAAAAAATGTAATTTGGTCATGGAATGCCAAAACATATGTTTCCTTAGACCGTATTCGACGTCCCGAAAAAATTTTAGGCGATTCGGGTCCAGGGTCCCGGGCCCACGGTGGAAGGCGTGGGCTATAGCACACAAAAATTTGGGACTCGCGCGGAATACCAGTTTTATGGCCGTAAAATGCCAAAAAATGTAATTTGGTCATGGAGGGGCGGTGAATATGGTTCCTTAGGCCGTATTTGACATCCCGGAAAAATTTTAGGCGATCCGGATCCGGGGTCCCGGGACCACGGCGGAAGGCGTGGGCTATAGCACACGAAAATTTGGGACTCGCGCGGATTTCTAGTTTTATGGCCGTAAAATGCCAAAAAATATAATTTGGTCATGGAATGCCAAAACATATGTTTCCTTATACTGTATTCGACGTCCCGAAAAAATTTTAGGCGATTCGGGTCTGAGGTCCCGAGCCCACGGCGAAAGGCGTGGGCTATAGCACACAAATATTAGGGACTCGGGCGGAATTCCAGTTTTATGGCCGTAAAATGCCAAAAAATGTAATTTGGTCATAGAGGGATGCTAAATATGGTTACTTAGGCCGTATTTGACATCCCGGAAAAATTTTAGGCGATCTGGATCCGGGGTCCCGGGACCACGGCGGAAGGCGTGGGCTATAGCACACGAAAATTTGGGACTCGCGCGGATTTCTAGTTTTATGGCCGTAAAATGCCAAAAATGTAATTTGGTCATGGAGGGGCGGTGAATATGGTTCCTTAGGCCGTATTTGACATCCCGGAAAAATTTTAGGCGATCCGGATCCGGGGTCCCGGGACCACGGCGGAAGGCGTGGGCTATAGCACACGAAAATTTGGGACTCGCGCGGATTTCTAGTTTTATGGCCGTAAAATGCCAAAAAATGTAATTTGGTCATGGAATGCCAAAACATATGTTTCCTTAGACCGTATTCGACGTCCCGAAAAAATTTTAGGCGATTCGGGTCCAGGGTCCCGGGCCCACGGTGGAAGGCGTGGGCTATAGCACACAAAAATTTGGGACTCGCGCGGAATACCAGTTTTATGGCCGTAAAATGCCAAAAAATGTAATTTGGTCATGGAGGGGCGGTGAATATGGTTCCTTAGGCCGTATTTGACATCCCGGAAAAATTTTAGGCGATCCGGATCCGGGGTCCCGGGACCACGGCGGAAGGCGTGGGCTATAGCACACGAAAATTTGGGACTCGCGCGGATTTCTAGTTTTATGGCCGTAAAATGCCAAAAAATATAATTTGGTCATGGAATGCCAAAACATATGTTTCCTAAGACTGTATTCGACGTCCCGGAAAATTTTTAGGCGATTCGGGTCCGGGGTCCCGGGCCCACGGCGGAAGGCGTGGGCTATAGCACACAAAAAATTGGGACTCGCGCGGAATTCCAGTTTTATGGCCGTAAAATGCCAAAAAATGTAATTTGGTCATGGAGGGGCGGTGAATATGGTTCCTTAGACCGTATTCGACGTCCCGGAAAATTTTTAGGCGATTCGGGTCCGGGGTCCCGGGCCCACGGCGGAAGGCGTGGGCTATAGCACACAAAAATTTGGGACTCGCGCGGAATACCAGTTTTATGGCCGTAAAATGCCAAAAAATGGAATTTGGTCATGGAGGAGAGGTTATTATGGTTCCTTAGGCCGTATTTGACATCCCGAAAAATTTTTAGGCGATCCGGATCCGGGTTTTCGGGACCACGGCGGAAGGCGTGGGCTATAACACACGAAAATTTGGGACTCGCGCGGATTTCCAGTTTATGGCCGTAAAATGCCAAAAAATGTAATTTGGTCATGGAATGACAAAACATATGTTTCCTTAGACCGTATTCGATGTCCCGGAAAATTTTTAGGCGATTCGGGTCCGGGGTCCCGGGCCCACGGCGGAAGGCGTGGGCTATAGCACACAAAAAATTGGGACTCGCGCGGAATTCCAGTTTTATGGCCGTAAAATGCCAAAAAATGTAATTTGGTCATTGAGGGGCGGTGAATATGGTTCCTTAGGCCGTATTTGACATCCCGGAAAAATTTTAGGCGATCCGGATCCGGGGTCCCGGGACCACGGCGGAAGGCGTGGGCTATAGCACACGAAAATTTGGGACTCGCGCGGATTTCTAGTTTTATGGCGTAAAATGCCAAAAAATATAATTTGGTCATGGAATGCCAAAACATATGTTTCCTAAGACCGTATTCAACGTCCCGAAAAAATTTTAGGCGATTCGGGTCCAGGGTCCCGGGCCCACGGCGGAAGGCGTGGGCTATAGCACACAAAAATTTGGGACTCGCGCACAATTCCAGTTTTATGGCCGTAAAATGCCAAAAAATGTAATTTGGTCATGGAGGGGCAGTGAATATGGTTCCTTAGGCCGTATTTGACATCCCGGAAAAATTTTAGGCGATCCGGATCCGGGGTCCCGGGACCACGGCGGAAGGCGTGGGCTATAGCACACGAAAATTTGGGACTCGCGCGGATTTCTAGTTTTATGGCCGTAAAATGCCAAAAAATATAATTTGGTCATGGAATGCCAAAACATATGTTTCCTAAGACGGTATTCGACGTCCCGGAAAATTTTTAGGCGATTCGGGTCCGGGGTCCCGGGCCCACGGCGGAAGGCGTGGGCTATAGCACACAAAAAATTGGGACTCGCGCGGAATTCCAGTTTTATGGCCGTAAAATGCCAAAAAATGTAATTTGGTCATGGAGGGGCGGTGAATATGGTTCCTTAGGCCGTATTTGACATCCCGGAAAAATTTTAGGCGATCCGGATCCGGGGTCCCGGGACCACGGCGGAAGGCGTGGGCTATAGCACACGAAAATTTGGGACTCGCGCGGATTTCTAGTTTTTTGGCCGTAAAATGCCAAAAAATATAATTTGGTCATGGAATACCAAAACATATGTTTCCTTAGACTGTATTCGACGTCCCGAAAAAATTTTAGGCGATTCGGGTCCGGGGTCCCGGGCCCACGGCGAAAGGCGTGGGCTATAGCACACAAAAATTAGGGACTCGGGCGGAATTCCAGTTTTATGGCTGTAAAATGCCAAAAAATGTAATTTGGTCATAGAGGGGTGCTAAATATGGTTACTTAGGCCGTATTTGACATCCCGGAAAAATTTTAGGCGATCTGGATCCGGGGTCCCGGGACCACGGCGGAAGGCGTGGGCTATAGCACACGAAAATTTGGGACTCGCGCGGATTTCTAGTTTTATGGCCGTAAAATGCCAAAAAATGTAATTTGGTCATGGAGGGGCGGTGAATATGGTTCCTTAGGCCGTATTTGACATCCCGGAAAAATTTTAGGCGATCCGGATCCGGGGTCCCGGGACCACGGCGGAAGGCGTGGGCTATAGCACACGAAAATTTGGGACTCGCGCGGATTTCTAGTTTTATGGCCGTAAAATGCCAAAAAATGTAATTTGGTCATGGAATGCCAAAACATATGTTTCCTTAGACCGTATTCGACGTCCCGAAAAAATTTTAGGCGATTCGGGTCCGGGGTCCCGGGCCCACGGCGGAAGGCGTGGGCTATAGCACACAAAAAATTGGGACTCGCGCGGAATTCCAGTTTTATGGCCGTAAAATGCCAAAAAATGTAATTTGGTCATTGAGGGGCGGTGAATATGGTTCCTTAGGCCGTATTTGACATCCCGGAAAAATTTTAGGCGATCCGGATCCGGGGTCCCGGGACCACGGCGGAAGGCGTGGGCTATAGCACACGAAAATTTGGGACTCGCGCGGATTTCTAGTTTTATGGCGTAAAATGCCAAAAAATATAATTTGGTCATGGAATGCCAAAACATATGTTTCCTAAGACCGTATTCAACGTCCCGAAAAAATTTTAGGCGATTCGGGTCCAGGGTCCCGGGCCCACGGCGGAAGGCGTGGGCTATAGCACACAAAAATTTGGGACTCGCGCACAATTCCAGTTTTATGGCCGTAAAATGCCAAAAAATGTAATTTGGTCATGGAGGGGCAGTGAATATGGTTCCTTAGGCCGTATTTGACATCCCGGAAAAATTTTAGGCGATCCGGATCCGGGGTCCCGGGACCACGGCGGAAGGCGTGGGCTATAGCACACGAAAATTTGGGACTCGCGCGGATTTCTAGTTTTATGGCCGTAAAATGCCAAAAAATATAATTTGGTCATGGAATGCCAAAACATATGTTTCCTAAGACGGTATTCGACGTCCCGGAAAATTTTTAGGCGATTCGGGTCCGGGGTCCCGGGCCCACGGCGGAAGGCGTGGGCTATAGCACACAAAAAATTGGGACTCGCGCGGAATTCCAGTTTTATGGCCGTAAAATGCCAAAAAATGTAATTTGGTCATGGAGGGGCGGTGAATATGGTTCCTTAGGCCGTATTTGACATCCCAGAAAAATTTTAGGCGATCCGGATCCGGGGTCCCGGGACCACGGCGGAAGGCGTGGGCTATAGCACACGAAAATTTGGGACTCGCGCGGATTTCTAGTTTTTTGGCCGTAAAATGCCAAAAAATATAATTTGGTCATGGAATACCAAAACATATGTTTCCTTAGACTGTATTCGACGTCCCGAAAAAATTTTAGGCGATTCGGGTCCGGGGTCCCGGGCCCACGGCGAAAGGCGTGGGCTATAGCACACAAAAATTAGGGACTCGGGCGGAATTCCAGTTTTATGGCTGTAAAATGCCAAAAAATGTAATTTGGTCATAGAGGGGTGCTAAATATGGTTACTTAGGCCGTATTTGACATCCCGGAAAAATTTTAGGCGATCTGGATCCGGGGTCCCGGGACCACGGCGGAAGGCGTGGGCTATAGCACACGAAAATTTGGGACTCGCGCGGATTTCTAGTTTTATGGCCGTAAAATGCCAAAAAATGTAATTTGGTCATGGAGGGGCGGTGAATATGGTTCCTTAGGCCGTATTTGACATCCCGGAAAAATTTTAGGCGATCCGGATCCGGGGTCCCGGGACCACGGCGGAAGGCGTGGGCTATAGCACACGAAAATTTGGGACTCGCGCGGATTTCTAGTTTTATGGCCGTAAAATGCCAAAAAATGTAATTTGGTCATGGAATGCCAAAACATATGTTTCCTTAGACCGTATTCGACGTCCCGAAAAAATTTTAGGCGATTCGGGTCCGGGGTCCCGGGCCCACGGTGGAAGGCGTGGGCTATAGAACACAAAAATTTGGGACTCGCGCGGAATACCAGTTTTATGGCCGTAAAATGCCAAAAAATGTAATTTGGTCATGGAGGGGCGGTGAATATGGTTCCTTAGGCCGTATTTGACATCCCGGAAAAATTTTAGGCGATCCGGATCCGGGGTCCCGGGACCACGGCGGAAGGCGTGGGCTATAGCACACGAAAATTTGGGACTCGCGCGGATTTCTAGTTTTATGGCCGTAAAATGCCAAAAAATATAATTTGGTCATGGAATGCCAAAACATATGTTTCCTAAGACGGTATTCGACGTCCCGGAAAATTTTTAGGCGATTCGGGTCCGGGGTCCCGGGCCCACGGCGGAAGGCGTGGGCTATAGCACACAAAAAATTGGGACTCGCGCGGAATTCCAGTTTTATGGCCGTAAAATGCCAAAAAATGTAATTTGGTCATGGAGGGGCGGTGAATATGGTTCCTTAGACCGTATTCGACGTCCCGGAAAATTTTTAGGCGATTCGGGTCCGGGGTCCCGGGCCCACGGCGGAAGGCGTGGGCTATAGCACACAAAAATTTGGGACTCGCGCGGAATACCAGTTTTATGGCCGTAAAATGCCAAAAAATGGAATTTGGTCATGGAGGAGCGGTTATTATGGTTCCTTAGGCCGTATTTGACATCCCGAAAAATTTTTAGGCGATCCGGATCCGGGTTTTCGGGACCACGGCGGAAGGCGTGGGCTATAGCACACGAAAATTTGGGAGTCGCGCGGATTTCCAGTTTATGGCCGTAAAATGCCAAAAAATGTAATTTGGTCATGGAATGCCAAAACATATGTTTCCTTAGACCGTATTCGACGTCCCGGAAAATTTTTAGGCGATTCGGGTCCGGGGTCCCGGGCCCACGGCGGAAGGCGTGGGCTATAGCACACAAAAAATTGGGACTCGCGCGGAATTCCAGTTTTATGGCCGTAAAATGCCAAAAAATGTAATTTGGTCATGGAGGGGCGGTGAATATGGTTCCTTAGACCGTATTCGACGTCCCGGAAAATTTTTAGGCGATTCGGGTCCGGTGTCCCGGGCCCACGGCGGAAGGCGTGGGCTATAGCACATAAAAAATTGGGACTCGCGCGGAATTCCAGTTTTATGGCCGTAAAATGCCAAAAAATGTAATTTGGTCATGGAGGGGCGGTGAATATGGTTCCTTAGACCGTATTCGACGTCCCGGATAATTTTTAGGCGATTCAGGTCCGGGGTCCCGGGCCCACGGCGGAAGGCGTGGGCTATAGCACACAAAAATTTGGGACTCGCGCGGAATACCAGTTTTATGGCCGTAAAATGCCAAAAAATGGAATTTGGTCATGGAGGAGCGGTTATTATGGTTCCTTAGGCCGTATTTGACATCCCAAAAAATTTTTAGGCGATCCAGATCCGGGTTTTCGGGACCACGGCGGAAGGCGTGGGCTATAGCACACGAAAATTTGGGACTCGCGCGGATTTCCAGTTTATGGCCGTAAAATGCCAAAAAATGTAATTTGGTCATGGAATGACAAAACATATGTTTCCTTAGACCGTATTCGACGTCCCGGAAAATTTTTAGGCGATTCGGGTCCGGGGTCCCGGGCCCACGGCGGAAGGCGTGGGCTATAGCACACAAAAAATTGGGACTCGCGCGGAATTCCAGTTTTATGGCCGTAAAATGCCAAAAAATATAATTTGGTCATGGAGGGGCGGTGAATATGGTTCCTTAGGCCGTATTTGACGTCCCGGAAAAATTTTAGGCGATCCGGATCCGGGGTCCCGGGACCACGGCGGAAGGCGTGGGCTATAGCACACGAAAATTTGGGACTCGCGCGGATTTCTAGTTTTATGGCCGTAAAATGCCAAAAAATATAATTTGGTCATGGAATGCCAAAACATATGTTTCCTAAGACCGTATTCAACGTCCCGAAAAAATTTTAGGCGATTCGGGTCCAGGGTCCCGGGCCCACGGCGGAAGGCGTGAGCTATAGCACACAAAAATTTGGGACTCGCGCGCAATTCCAGTTTTATGGCCGTAAAATGCCAAAAAATGTAATTTGGTCATGGAGGGGCGGTGAATATGGTTCCTTAGGCCGTATTTGACATCCCGGAAAAATTTTAGGCGATCCGGATCCGGGGTCCCGGGACCACGGCGGAAGGCGTGGGCTATAGCACACGAAAATTTGGGACTCGCGCGGATTTCTAGTTTTATGGCCGTAAAATGCCAAAAAATATAATTTGGTCATGGAATGCCAAAAAATATGTTTCCTTAGACTGTATTCGACGTCCCGAAAAAATTTTAGGCGATTCGGGTCCGGGGTCCCGGGCCCACGGCGAAAGGCGTGGGCTATAGCACACAAAAATTAGGGACTCGGGCGGAATTCCAGTTTTATGGCCGTAAAATGCCAAAAAATGTAATTTGGTCATAGAGGGGTGCTAAATATGGTTACTTAGGCCGTATTTGACATCCCGGAAAAATTTTAGGCGATCTGGATCCGGGGTCCCGGGACCACGGCGGAAGGCGTGGGCTATAGCACACGAAAATTTGGGACTCGCGCGGATTTCTAGTTTTATGGCCGTAAAATGCCAAAAAATGTAATTTGGTCATGGAGGGGCGGTGAATATGGTTCCTTAGGCCGTATTTGACATCCCAGAAAAATTTTAGGCGATCCGGATCCGGGGTCCCGGGACCACGGCGGAAGGCGTGGGCTATAGCACACGAAAATTTGGGACTCGCGCGGATTTCTAGTTTTATGGCCGTAAAATGCCAAAAAATGTAATTTGGTCATGGAATGCCAAAACATATGTTTCCTTAGACCGTATTCGACGTCCCGAAAAAATTTTAGGCGATTCGGGTCCGGGGTCCCGGGCCCACGGTGGAAGGCGTGGGCTATAGCACACAAAAATTTGGGACTCGCGCGGAATACCAGTTTTATGGCCGTAAAATGCCAAAAAATGTAATTTGGTCATGGAGGGGCGGTGAATATGGTTCCTTAGGCCGTATTTGACATCCCGGAAAAATTTTAGGCGATCCGGATCCGGGGTCCCGGGACCACGGCGGAAGGCGTGGGCTATAGCACACGAAAATTTAGGACTCGCGCGGATTTCTAGTTTTATGGCCGTAAAATGCCAAAAAATATAATTTGGTCATGGAATGCCAAAACATATGTTTTCTTAGACTGTATTCGACGTCCCGAAAAAATTTTAGGCGATTCGGGTCCGGGGTCCCGGGCCCACGGCGAAAGGCGTGGGCTATAGCACACAAAAATTAGGGACTCGGGCGGAATTCCAGTTTTATGGCCGTAAAATGCCAAAAAATGTAATTTGGTCATAGAGGGGTGCTAAATATGGTTACTTAGGCCGTATTTGACATCCCGGAAAAATTTTAGGCGATCTGGATCCGGGGTCCCGGGACCACGGCGGAAGGCGTGGGCTATAACACACGAAAATTTGGGACTCGCGCGGATTTCTAGTTTTATGGCCGTAAAATGCCAAAAAATGTAATTTGGTCATGGAGGGGCGGTGAATATGGTTCCTTAGGCCGTATTTGACATCCCGGAAAAATTTTAAGCGATCCGGATCCGGGGTCCCGGGACCACGGCGGAAGGCGTGGGCTATAGCACACGAAAATTTGGGACTCGCGCGGATTTCTAGTTTTATGGCCGTAAAATGCCAAAAAATGTAATTTGGTCATGGAATGCCAAAACATATGTTTCCTTAGACCGTATTCGACGTCCCGAAAAATTTTAGGCGATTCGGGTCCGGGGTCCCGGGCCCACGGTGGAAGGCGTGGGCTATAGCACACAAAAATTTGGGACTCGCGCGGAATACCAGTTTTATGGCCGTAAAATGCCAAAAAATGTAATTTGGTCATGGAGGGGCGGTGAATATGGTTCCTTAGGCCGTATTTGACATCCCGGAAAAATTTTAGGCGATCCGGATCCGGGGTCCCGGGACCACGGCGGAAGGCGTGGGCTATAGCACACGAAAATTTAGGACTCGCGCGGATTTCTAGTTTTATGGCCGTAAAATGCCAAAAAATATAATTTGGTCATGGAATGCCAAAACATATGTTTTCTTAGACTGTATTCGACGTCCCGAAAAAATTTTAGGCGATTCGGGTCCGGGGTCCCGGGCCCACGGCGAAAGGCGTGGGCTATAGCACACAAAAATTAGGGACTCGGGCGGAATTCCAGTTTTATGGCCGTAAAATGCCAAAAAATGTAATTTGGTCATAGAGGGGTGCTAAATATGGTTACTTAGGCCGTATTTGACATCCCGGAAAAAAATTTTAGGCGATCTGGATCCGGGGTCCCGGGACCACGGCGGAAGGCGTGGGCTATAACACACGAAAATTTGGGACTCGCGCGGATTTCTAGTTTTATGGCCGTAAAATGCCAAAAAATGTAATTTGGTCATGGAGGGGCGGTGAATATGGTTCCTTAGGCCGTATTTGACATCCCGGAAAAATTTTAAGCGATCCGGATCCGGGGTCCCGGGACCACGGCGGAAGGCGTGGGCTATAGCACACGAAAATTTGGGACTCGCGCGGATTTCTAGTTTTATGGCCGTAAAATGCCAAAAAATATAATTTGGTCATGGAATGCCAAAACATATGTTTCCTAAGACCGTATTCAACGTCCCGAAAAAATTTTAGGCGATTCGGGTCCAGGGTCCCGGGCCCACGGCGGAAG
Organism: Nicotiana tabacum; assembly: GCF_000715075.1. Classification (NCBI taxonomy): domain Eukaryota; kingdom Viridiplantae; phylum Streptophyta; class Magnoliopsida; order Solanales; family Solanaceae; genus Nicotiana; species Nicotiana tabacum. The sequence continues at coordinate 123,070 of NC_134087.1, read as the reverse complement.
GCGTGGGCTATAGCACACAAAAATTTGGGACTCGCGCGCAATTCCAGTTTTATGGCCGTAAAATGCCAAAAAATGTAATTTGGTCATGGAGGGGCGGTGAATATGGTTACTTAGGCCGTATTTGACATCCCGGAAAAATTTTAGGCGATCTGGATCCGGGGTCCCGGGACCACGGCGGAAGGCGTGGGCTATAGCACACGAAAATTTGGGACTCGCGCGGATTTCTAGTTTTATGGCCGTAAAATGCCAAAAAATTTAATTTGGTCATGGAGGGGCGGTGAATATGGTTCCTTAGGCCGTATTTGACATCCCGGAAAAATTTTAGGCGATCCGGATCCGGGGTCCCGGGACCACGGCGGAAGGCGTGGGCTATAGCACACGAAAATTTGGGACTCGCGCGGATTTCTAGTTTTATGGCCGTAAAATGCCAAAAAATGTAATTTGGTCATGGAATTCCAAAACATATGTTTCCTTAGACCGTATTCGACGTCCCTAAAAAATTTTAGGCGATTCGGGTCCGGGGTCCCGGGCCCACGGTGGAAGGCGTGGGCTATAGCACACAAAAATTTGGGACTCGCGCGGAATACCAGTTTTATGGCCGTAAAATGCCAAAAAATGTAATTTGGTCATGGAGGGGCGGTGAATATGGTTCCTTAGGCCGTATTTGACATCCCGGAAAAATTTTAGGCGATCCGGATCCGGGGTCCCGGGACCACGGCGGAAGGCGTGGGCTATAGCACACGAAAATTTAGGACTCGCGCGGATTTCTAGTTTTATGGCCGTAAAATGCCAAAAAATGTAATTTGGTCATGGAATGCCAAAACATATGTTTCCTTAGACCGTATTTGACATCCCGAAAAATTTTTAGGTGATCCGGATCCGGGTTTTCGGGACCACGGCGGAAGGCGTGGGCTATAGCACACGAAAATTTGGGAGTCGCGCGGATTTCCAGTTTATGGCCGTAAAATGCCAAAAAATGTAATTTGGTCATGGAATGCCAAAACATATGTTTCCTTAGACCGTATTCGACGTCCCGGAAAATTTTTAGGCGATTCGGGTCCGGGGTCCCGGGCCCACGGCGGAAGGCGTGGGCTATAGCACACAAAAAATTGGGACTCGCGCGGAATTCCAGTTTTATGGCCGTAAAATGCCAAAAAATGTAATTTGGTCATGGAGGGGCGGTGAATATGGTTCCTTAGGCCGTATTTGACATCCCGGAAAAATTTTAGGCGATCCGGATCCGGGGTCCCGGGACCACGGCGGAAGGCGTGGGCTATAGCACACAAAAATTTAGGACTCGCGCGGATTTCTAGTTTTATGGCCGTAAAATGCCAAAAAATATAATTTGGTCATGGAATGCCAAAACATATGTTTCCTTAGACTGTACTCGACGTCCCGAAAAAATTTTAGGCGATTCGGGTCCGAGGTCCCGGGCCCACGGCGAAAGGCGTGGGCTATAGCACACAAATATTAGGGACTCGGGCGGAATTCCAGTTTTATGGCCGTAAAATGCCAAAAAATGTAATTTGGTCATAGAGGGGTGCTAAATATGGTTACTTAGGCCGTATTTGACATCCCGGAAAAATTTTAGGCGATCTGGATCCGGGGTCCCGGGACCACGGCGGAAGGCGTGGGCTATAGCACACGAAAATTTGGGACTCGCGCGGATTTCTAGTTTTATGGCCATAAAATGCCAAAAAATGTAATTTGGTCATGGAATGACAAAACATATGTTTCCTTAGACCGTATTCGACATCCCGAAAAAATTTTAGGCGATTCGGGTCCGGGGTCCCGGGCCCACGGTGGAAGGCGTGGGCTATAGCACACAAAAATTTGGGACTCGCGCGGAATACCAGTTTTATGGCCGTAAAATGCCAAAAAATGTAATTTGGTCATGGAGGGGCGGTGAATATGGTTCCTTAGGCCGTATTTGGCATCCCGGAAAAATTTTAGGCGATCCGGATCCGGGGTCCCGGGACCACGGCGGAAGGCGTGGGCTATAGCACACGAAAATTTGGGACTCGCACGGATTTCTAGTTTTATGGCCGTAAAATGCCAAAAAATATAATTTGGTCATGGAATGCCAAAAAATATGTTTCCTAAGACTGTATTCGACGTCCAGGAAAATTTTTAGGCGATTCGGGTCCGGGGTCCCGGGCCCACGGCGGAAGGCGTGGGCTATAGCACACAAAAAATTGGGACTCGCGCGGAATTCCAGTTTTATGGCCGTAAAATGCCAAAAAATGTAATTTGGTCATGGAGGGGCGGTGAATATGGTTCCTTAGACCGTATTCGACGTCCCGGAAAATTTTTAGGCGATTCGGGTCCGGGGTCCCGGGCCCACGGTGGAAGGCGTGGGCTATAGCACACAAAAATTTGGGACTCGCGCGGAATACCAGTTTTATGGCCGTAAAATGCCAAAAAATGTAATTTGGTCATGGAGGGGCGGTGAATATGGTTCCTTAGGCCGTATTTGACATCCCGGAAAAATTTTAGGCGATCCGGATCCGGGGTCCCGGGACCACGGCGGAAGGCGTGGGCTATAGCACACGAAAATTTAGGACTCGCGCGGATTTCTAGTTTTATGGCCGTAAAATGCCAAAAAATATAATTTGGTCATGGAATGCCAAAAAATATGTTTCCTAAGACTGTATTCGACGTCCAGGAAAATTTTTAGGCGATTCGGGTCGGGGGTCCCGGGCCCACGGCGGAAGGCGTGGGCTATAGCACACAAAAAATTGGGACTCGCGCGGAATTCCAGTTTTATGGCCGTAAAATGCCAAAAAATGTAATTTGGTCATGGAGGGGCGGTGAATATGGTTCCTTAGACCGTATTCGACGTCCCGGAAAATTTTTAGGCGATTCGGGTCCGGGGTCCCGGGCCCACGGTGGAAGGCGTGGGCTATAGCACACAAAAATTTGGGACTCGCGCGGAATACCAGTTTTATGGCCGTAAAATGCCAAAAAATGTAATTTGGTCATGGAGGGGCGGTGAATATGGTTCCTTAGGCCGTATTTGACATCCCGGAAAAATTTTAGGCGATCCGGATCCGGGGTCCCGGGACCACGGCGGAAGGCGTGGGCTATAGCACACGAAAATTTAGGACTCGCGCGGATTTCTAGTTTTATGGCCGTAAAATGCCAAAAAATATAATTTGGTCATGGAATGCCAAAACATATGTTTCCTTAGACCGTATTCGACGTCCCGGAAAATTTTTAGGCGATTCGGGTCCGGGGTCCCGGGCCCACGGCGAAAGGCGTGGGCTATAGCACACAAAAATTAGGGACTCGGGCGGAATTCCAGTTTTATGGCCGTAAAATGCCAAAAAATGTAATTTGGTCATAGAGGGGTGCTAAATATGGTTACTTAGGCCGTATTTGACATCCCGGAAAAATTTTAGGCGATCTGGATCCGGGGTCCCGGGACCACGGCGGAAGGCGTGGGCTATAGCACACGAAAATTTGGGACTCGCGCGGATTTCTAGTTTTATGGCCGTAAAATGCCAAAAAATGTAATTTGGTCATGGAGGGGCGGTGAATATGGTTCCTTAGACCGTATTTGACATCCCGGAAAAATTTTAGGCGATCCGGATCCGGGGTCCCGGGACCACGGCGGAAGGCGTGGGCTATAGCACACGAAAATTTGGGACTCGCGCGGATTTCTAGTTTTATGGCCGTAAAATGCCAAAAAATGTAATTTGGTCATGGAATGCCAAAACATATGTTTCCTTAGACCGTATTCGAAGTCCCGAAAAAATTTTAGGCGATTCGGGTCCGGGGTCCCGGGCCCACGGTGGAAGGCGTGGGCTATAGCACACAAAAATTTGGGACTCGCGCGGAATACCAGTTTTATGGCCGTAAAATGCCAAAAAATGTAATTTGGTCATGGAGGGGCGGTGAATATGGTTCCTTAGGCCGTATTTGACATCCCGGAAAAATTTTAGGCGATCCGGATCCGGGGTCCCGGGACCACGGCGGAAGGCGTGGGCTATAGCACACGAAAATTTGGGACTCGCGCGGATTTCTAGTTTTATGGCCGTAAAATGCCAAAAAATATAATTTGGTCATGGAATGCCAAAACATATGTTTCCTAAGACTGTATTCGACGTCCCGGAAAATTTTTAGGCGATTCGGGTCCGGGGTCCCGGGCCCACGGCGGAAGGCGTGGGCTATAGCACACAAAAAATTGGGACTCGCGCGGAATTCCAGTTTTATGGCCGTAAAATGCCAAAAAATGTAATTTGGTCATGGAGGGGCGGTGAATATGGTTCCTTAGACCGTATTCGACGTCCCGGAAAATTTTTAGGCGATTCGGGTCCGGGGTCCCGGGCCCACGGCGGAAGGCGTGGGCTATAGCACACAAAAATTTGGGACTCGCGCGGAATACCAGTTTTATGGCCGTAAAATGCCAAAAAATGGAATTTGGTCATGGAGGAGCGGTTATTATGGTTCCTTAGGCCGTATTTGACATCCCGAAAAATTTTTAGGCGATCCGGATCTGGGTTTTCGGGACCACGGCGTAAGGCGTGGGCTATAGCACACGAAAATTTGGGAGTCGCGCGGATTTCCAGTTTATGGCCGTAAAATGCCAAAACATGTAATTTGGTCATGGAATGCCAAAACATATGTTTCCTTAGACCGTATTCGACGTCCCGGAAAATTTTTAGGCGATTCGGGTCCGGGGTCCCGGGCCCACGGCGGAAGGCGTGGGCTATAGCACACAAAATATTGGGACTCGCGCGGAATTCCAGTTTTATGGCCGTAAAATGCCAAAAAATGTAATTTGGTCATGGAGGGGCGGTGAATATGGTTCCTTAGGCCGTATTTGACATCCCGGAAAAATTTTAGGCGATCCGGATCCGGGGTCCCGGGACCACGGCGGAAGGCGTGGGCTATAGCACACGAAAATTTAGGACTCGCGCGGATTTCTAGTTTTATGGCCGTAAAATGCCAAAAAATATAATTTGGTCATGGAGGGGCGGTGAATATGGTTCCTTAGGCCGTATTTGACATCCCGGAAAAATTTTAGGCGATCCGGATCCGGGGTCCCGGGACCACGGCGGAAGGCGTGGGCTATAGCACACGAAAATTTAGGACTCGCGCGGATTTCTAGTTTTATGGCCGTAAAATGCCAAAAAATATAATTTGGTCATGGAATGCCAAAACATATGTTTCCTTAGACCGTATTCGACGTCCCGGAAAATTTTTAGGCGATTCGGGTCCGGGGTCCCGGGCCCACGGCGAAAGGCGTGGGCTATAGCACACAAAAATTAGGGACTCGGGCGGAATTCCAGTTTTATGGCCGTAAAATGCCAAAAAATGTAATTTGGTCATAGAGGGGTGCTAAATATGGTTACTTAGGCCGTATTTGACATCCCGGAAAAATTTTAGGCGATCTGGATCCGGGGTCCCGGGACCACGGCGGAAGGCGTGGGCTATAGCACACGAAAATTTGGGACTCGCGCGGATTTCTAGTTTTATGGCCGTAAAATGCCAAAAAATGTAATTTGGTCATGGAGGGGCGGTGAATATGGTTCCTTAGACCGTATTTGACATCCCGGAAAAATTTTAGGCGATCCGGATCCGGGGTCCCGGGACCACGGCGGAAGGCGTGGGCTATAGCACACGAAAATTTGGGACTCGCGCGGATTTCTAGTTTTATGGCCGTAAAATGCCAAAAAATGTAATTTGGTCATGGAATGCCAAAACATATGTTTCCTTAGACCGTATTCGAAGTCCCGAAAAAATTTTAGGCGATTCGGGTCCGGGGTCCCGGGCCCACGGTGGAAGGCGTGGGCTATAGCACACAAAAATTTGGGACTCGCGCGGAATACCAGTTTTATGGCCGTAAAATGCCAAAAAATGTAATTTGGTCATGGAGGGGCGGTGAATATGGTTCCTTAGGCCGTATTTGACATCCCGGAAAAATTTTAGGCGATCCGGATCCGGGGTCCCGGGACCACGGCGGAAGGCGTGGGCTATAGCACACGAAAATTTGGGACTCGCGCGGATTTCTAGTTTTATGGCCGTAAAATGCCAAAAAATATAATTTGGTCATGGAATGCCAAAACATATGTTTCCTAAGACTGTATTCGACGTCCCGGAAAATTTTTAGGCGATTCGGGTCCGGGGTCCCGGGCCCACGGCGGAAGGCGTGGGCTATAGCACACAAAAAATTGGGACTCGCGCGGAATTCCAGTTTTATGGCCGTAAAATGCCAAAAAATGTAATTTGGTCATGGAGGGGCGGTGAATATGGTTCCTTAGACCGTATTCGACGTCCCGGAAAATTTTTAGGCGATTCGGGTCCGGGGTCCCGGGCCCACGGCGGAAGGCGTGGGCTATAGCACACAAAAATTTGGGACTCGCGCGGAATACCAGTTTTATGGCCGTAAAATGCCAAAAAATGGAATTTGGTCATGGAGGAGCGGTTATTATGGTTCCTTAGGCCGTATTTGACATCCCGAAAAATTTTTAGGCGATCCGGATCTGGGTTTTCGGGACCACGGCGTAAGGCGTGGGCTATAGCACACGAAAATTTGGGAGTCGCGCGGATTTCCAGTTTATGGCCGTAAAATGCCAAAACATGTAATTTGGTCATGGAATGCCAAAACATATGTTTCCTTAGACCGTATTCGACGTCCCGGAAAATTTTTAGGCGATTCGGGTCCGGGGTCCCGGGCCCACGGCGGAAGGCGTGGGCTATAGCACACAAAATATTGGGACTCGCGCGGAATTCCAGTTTTATGGCCGTAAAATGCCAAAAAATGTAATTTGGTCATGGAGGGGCGGTGAATATGGTTCCTTAGGCCGTATTTGACATCCCGGAAAAATTTTAGGCGATCCGGATCCGGGGTCCCGGGACCACGGCGGAAGGCGTGGGCTATAGCACACGAAAATTTAGGACTCGCGCGGATTTCTAGTTTTATGGCCGTAAAATGCCAAAAAATATAATTTGGTCATGGAGGGGCGGTGAATATGGTTCCTTAGGCCGTATTTGACATCCCGGAAAAATTTTAGGCGATCCGGATCCGGGGTCCCGGGACCACGGCGGAAGGCGTGGGCTATAGCACACGAAAATTTAGGACTCGCGCGGATTTCTAGTTTTATGGCCGTAAAATGCCAAAAAATATAATTTGGTCATGGAATGCCAAAACATATGTTTCCTTAGACCGTATTCGACGTCCCGGAAAATTTTTAGGCGATTCGGGTCCGGGGTCCCGGGCCCACGGCGAAAGGCGTGGGCTATAGCACACAAAAATTAGGGACTCGGGCGGAATTCCAGTTTTATGGCCGTAAAATGCCAAAAAATGTAATTTGGTCATAGAGGGGTGCTAAATATGGTTACTTAGGCCGTATTTGACATCCCGGAAAAATTTTAGGCGATCTGGATCCGGGGTCCCGGGACCACGGCGGAAGGCGTGGGCTATAGCACACGAAAATTTGGGACTCGCGCGGATTTCTAGTTTTATGGCCGTAAAATGCCAAAAAATGTAATTTGGTCATGGAGGGGCGGTGAATATGGTTCCTTAGACCGTATTTGACATCCCGGAAAAATTTTAGGCGATCCGGATCCGGGGTCCCGGGACCACGGCGGAAGGCGTGGGCTATAGCACACGAAAATTTGGGACTCGCGCGGATTTCTAGTTTTATGGCCGTAAAATGCCAAAAAATGTAATTTGGTCATGGAATGCCAAAACATATGTTTCCTTAGACCGTATTCGAAGTCCCGAAAAAATTTTAGGCGATTCGGGTCCGGGGTCCCGGGCCCACGGTGGAAGGCGTGGGCTATAGCACACAAAAATTTGGGACTCGCGCGGAATACCAGTTTTATGGCCGTAAAATGCCAAAAAATGTAATTTGGTCATGGAGGGGCGGTGAATATGGTTCCTTAGGCCGTATTTGACATCCCGGAAAAATTTTAGGCGATCCGGATCCGGGGTCCCGGGACCACGGCGGAAGGCGTGGGCTATAGCACACGAAAATTTGGGACTCGCGCGGATTTCTAGTTTTATGGCCGTAAAATGCCAAAAAATATAATTTGGTCATGGAATGCCAAAACATATGTTTCCTAAGACTGTATTCGACGTCCCGGAAAATTTTTAGGCGATTCGGGTCCGGGGTCCCGGGCCCACGGCGGAAGGCGTGGGCTATAGCACACAAAAAATTGGGACTCGCGCGGAATTCCAGTTTTATGGCCGTAAAATGCCAAAAAATGTAATTTGGTCATGGAGGGGCGGTGAATATGGTTCCTTAGACCGTATTCGACGTCCCGGAAAATTTTTAGGCGATTCGGGTCCGGGGTCCCGGGCCCACGGCGGAAGGCGTGGGCTATAGCACACAAAAATTTGGGACTCGCGCGGAATACCAGTTTTATGGCCGTAAAATGCCAAAAAATGGAATTTGGTCATGGAGGAGCGGTTATTATGGTTCCTTAGGCCGTATTTGACATCCCGAAAAATTTTTAGGCGATCCGGATCTGGGTTTTCGGGACCACGGCGTAAGGCGTGGGCTATAGCACACGAAAATTTGGGAGTCGCGCGGATTTCCAGTTTATGGCCGTAAAATGCCAAAACATGTAATTTGGTCATGGAATGCCAAAACATATGTTTCCTTAGACCGTATTCGACGTCCCGGAAAATTTTTAGGCGATTCGGGTCCGGGGTCCCGGGCCCACGGCGGAAGGCGTGGGCTATAGCACACAAAATATTGGGACTCGCGCGGAATTCCAGTTTTATGGCCGTAAAATGCCAAAAAATGTAATTTGGTCATGGAGGGGCGGTGAATATGGTTCCTTAGGCCGTATTTGACATCCCGGAAAAATTTTAGGCGATCCGGATCCGGGGTCCCGGGACCACGGCGGAAGGCGTGGGCTATAGCACACGAAAATTTAGGACTCGCGCGGATTTCTAGTTTTATGGCCGTAAAATGCCAAAAAATATAATTTGGTCATGGAGGGGCGGTGAATATGGTTCCTTAGGCCGTATTTGACATCCCGGAAAAATTTTAGGCGATCCGGATCCGGGGTCCCGGGACCACGGCGGAAGGCGTGGGCTATAGCACACGAAAATTTAGGACTCGCGCGGATTTCTAGTTTTATGGCCGTAAAATGCCAAAAAATATAATTTGGTCATGGAATGCCAAAACATATGTTTCCTTAGACCGTATTCGACGTCCCGGAAAATTTTTAGGCGATTCGGGTCCGGGGTCCCGGGCCCACGGCGAAAGGCGTGGGCTATAGCACACAAAAATTAGGGACTCGGGCGGAATTCCAGTTTTATGGCCGTAAAATGCCAAAAAATGTAATTTGGTCATAGAGGGGTGCTAAATATGGTTACTTAGGCCGTATTTGACATCCCGGAAAAATTTTAGGCGATCTGGATCCGGGGTCCCGGGACCACGGCGGAAGGCGTGGGCTATAGCACACGAAAATTTGGGACTCGCGCGGATTTCTAGTTTTATGGCCGTAAAATGCCAAAAAATGTAATTTGGTCATGGAGGGGCGGTGAATATGGTTCCTTAGACCGTATTTGACATCCCGGAAAAATTTTAGGCGATCCGGATCCGGGGTCCCGGGACCACGGCGGAAGGCGTGGGCTATAGCACACGAAAATTTGGGACTCGCGCGGATTTCTAGTTTTATGGCCGTAAAATGCCAAAAAATGTAATTTGGTCATGGAATGCCAAAACATATGTTTCCTTAGACCGTATTCGAAGTCCCGAAAAAATTTTAGGCGATTCGGGTCCGGGGTCCCGGGCCCACGGTGGAAGGCGTGGGCTATAGCACACAAAAATTTGGGACTCGCGCGGAATACCAGTTTTATGGCCGTAAAATGCCAAAAAATGTAATTTGGTCATGGAGGGGCGGTGAATATGGTTCCTTAGGCCGTATTTGACATCCCGGAAAAATTTTAGGCGATCCGGATCCGGGGTCCCGGGACCACGGCGGAAGGCGTGGGCTATAGCACACGAAAATTTGGGACTCGCGCGGATTTCTAGTTTTATGGCCGTAAAATGCCAAAAAATATAATTTGGTCATGGAATGCCAAAACATATGTTTCCTAAGACTGTATTCGACGTCCCGGAAAATTTTTAGGCGATTCGGGTCCGGGGTCCCGGGCCCACGGCGGAAGGCGTGGGCTATAGCACACAAAAAATTGGGACTCGCGCGGAATTCCAGTTTTATGGCCGTAAAATGCCAAAAAATGTAATTTGGTCATGGAGGGGCGGTGAATATGGTTCCTTAGACCGTATTCGACGTCCCGGAAAATTTTTAGGCGATTCGGGTCCGGGGTCCCGGGCCCACGGCGGAAGGCGTGGGCTATAGCACACAAAAATTTGGGACTCGCGCGGAATACCAGTTTTATGGCCGTAAAATGCCAAAAAATGGAATTTGGTCATGGAGGAGCGGTTATTATGGTTCCTTAGGCCGTATTTGACATCCCGAAAAATTTTTAGGCGATCCGGATCTGGGTTTTCGGGACCACGGCGTAAGGCGTGGGCTATAGCACACGAAAATTTGGGAGTCGCGCGGATTTCCAGTTTATGGCCGTAAAATGCCAAAACATGTAATTTGGTCATGGAATGCCAAAACATATGTTTCCTTAGACCGTATTCGACGTCCCGGAAAATTTTTAGGCGATTCGGGTCCGGGGTCCCGGGCCCACGGCGGAAGGCGTGGGCTATAGCACACAAAATATTGGGACTCGCGCGGAATTCCAGTTTTATGGCCGTAAAATGCCAAAAAATGTAATTTGGTCATGGAGGGGCGGTGAATATGGTTCCTTAGGCCGTATTTGACATCCCGGAAAAATTTTAGGCGATCCGGATCCGGGGTCCCGGGACCACGGCGGAAGGCGTGGGCTATAGCACACGAAAATTTAGGACTCGCGCGGATTTCTAGTTTTATGGCCGTAAAATGCCAAAAAATATAATTTGGTCATGGAGGGGCGGTGAATATGGTTCCTTAGGCCGTATTTGACATCCCGGAAAAATTTTAGGCGATCCGGATCCGGGGTCCCGGGACCACGGCGGAAGGCGTGGGCTATAGCACACGAAAATTTAGGACTCGCGCGGATTTCTAGTTTTATGGCCGTAAAATGCCAAAAAATATAATTTGGTCATGGAATGCCAAAACATATGTTTCCTTAGACCGTATTCGACGTCCCGGAAAATTTTTAGGCGATTCGGGTCCGGGGTCCCGGGCCCACGGCGAAAGGCGTGGGCTATAGCACACAAAAATTAGGGACTCGGGCGGAATTCCAGTTTTATGGCCGTAAAATGCCAAAAAATGTAATTTGGTCATAGAGGGGTGCTAAATATGGTTACTTAGGCCGTATTTGACATCCCGGAAAAATTTTAGGCGATCTGGATCCGGGGTCCCGGGACCACGGCGGAAGGCGTGGGCTATAGCACACGAAAATTTGGGACTCGCGCGGATTTCTAGTTTTATGGCCGTAAAATGCCAAAAAATGTAATTTGGTCATGGAGGGGCGGTGAATATGGTTCCTTAGACCGTATTTGACATCCCGGAAAAATTTTAGGCGATCCGGATCCGGGGTCCCGGGACCACGGCGGAAGGCGTGGGCTATAGCACACGAAAATTTGGGACTCGCGCGGATTTCTAGTTTTATGGCCGTAAAATGCCAAAAAATGTAATTTGGTCATGGAATGCCAAAACATATGTTTCCTTAGACCGTATTCGAAGTCCCGAAAAAATTTTAGGCGATTCGGGTCCGGGGTCCCGGGCCCACGGTGGAAGGCGTGGGCTATAGCACACAAAAATTTGGGACTCGCGCGGAATACCAGTTTTATGGCCGTAAAATGCCAAAAAATGTAATTTGGTCATGGAGGGGCGGTGAATATGGTTCCTTAGGCCGTATTTGACATCCCGGAAAAATTTTAGGCGATCCGGATCCGGGGTCCCGGGACCACGGCGGAAGGCGTGGGCTATAGCACACGAAAATTTGGGACTCGCGCGGATTTCTAGTTTTATGGCCGTAAAATGCCAAAAAATATAATTTGGTCATGGAATGCCAAAACATATGTTTCCTAAGACTGTATTCGACGTCCCGGAAAATTTTTAGGCGATTCGGGTCCGGGGTCCCGGGCCCACGGCGGAAGGCGTGGGCTATAGCACACAAAAAATTGGGACTCGCGCGGAATTCCAGTTTTATGGCCGTAAAATGCCAAAAAATGTAATTTGGTCATGGAGGGGCGGTGAATATGGTTCCTTAGACCGTATTCGACGTCCCGGAAAATTTTTAGGCGATTCGGGTCCGGGGTCCCGGGCCCACGGCGGAAGGCGTGGGCTATAGCACACAAAAATTTGGGACTCGCGCGGAATACCAGTTTTATGGCCGTAAAATGCCAAAAAATGGAATTTGGTCATGGAGGAGCGGTTATTATGGTTCCTTAGGCCGTATTTGACATCCCGAAAAATTTTTAGGCGATCCGGATCTGGGTTTTCGGGACCACGGCGTAAGGCGTGGGCTATAGCACACGAAAATTTGGGAGTCGCGCGGATTTCCAGTTTATGGCCGTAAAATGCCAAAACATGTAATTTGGTCATGGAATGCCAAAACATATGTTTCCTTAGACCGTATTCGACGTCCCGGAAAATTTTTAGGCGATTCGGGTCCGGGGTCCCGGGCCCACGGCGGAAGGCGTGGGCTATAGCACACAAAATATTGGGACTCGCGCGGAATTCCAGTTTTATGGCCGTAAAATGCCAAAAAATGTAATTTGGTCATGGAGGGGCGGTGAATATGGTTCCTTAGGCCGTATTTGACATCCCGGAAAAATTTTAGGCGATCCGGATCCGGGGTCCCGGGACCACGGCGGAAGGCGTGGGCTATAGCACACGAAAATTTAGGACTCGCGCGGATTTCTAGTTTTATGGCCGTAAAATGCCAAAAAATATAATTTGGTCATGGAGGGGCGGTGAATATGGTTCCTTAGGCCGTATTTGACATCCCGGAAAAATTTTAGGCGATCCGGATCCGGGGTCCCGGGACCACGGCGGAAGGCGTGGGCTATAGCACACGAAAATTTAGGACTCGCGCGGATTTCTAGTTTTATGGCCGTAAAATGCCAAAAAATATAATTTGGTCATGGAATGCCAAAACATATGTTTCCTTAGACCGTATTCGACGTCCCGGAAAATTTTTAGGCGATTCGGGTCCGGGGTCCCGGGCCCACGGCGAAAGGCGTGGGCTATAGCACACAAAAATTAGGGACTCGGGCGGAATTCCAGTTTTATGGCCGTAAAATGCCAAAAAATGTAATTTGGTCATAGAGGGGTGCTAAATATGGTTACTTAGGCCGTATTTGACATCCCGGAAAAATTTTAGGCGATCTGGATCCGGGGTCCCGGGACCACGGCGGAAGGCGTGGGCTATAGCACACGAAAATTTGGGACTCGCGCGGATTTCTAGTTTTATGGCCGTAAAATGCCAAAAAATGTAATTTGGTCATGGAGGGGCGGTGAATATGGTTCCTTAGACCGTATTTGACATCCCGGAAAAATTTTAGGCGATCCGGATCCGGGGTCCCGGGACCACGGCGGAAGGCGTGGGCTATAGCACACGAAAATTTGGGACTCGCGCGGATTTCTAGTTTTATGGCCGTAAAATGCCAAAAAATGTAATTTGGTCATGGAATGCCAAAACATATGTTTCCTTAGACCGTATTCGAAGTCCCGAAAAAATTTTAGGCGATTCGGGTCCGGGGTCCCGGGCCCACGGTGGAAGGCGTGGGCTATAGCACACAAAAATTTGGGACTCGCGCGGAATACCAGTTTTATGGCCGTAAAATGCCAAAAAATGTAATTTGGTCATGGAGGGGCGGTGAATATGGTTCCTTAGGCCGTATTTGACATCCCGGAAAAATTTTAGGCGATCCGGATCCGGGGTCCCGGGACCACGGCGGAAGGCGTGGGCTATAGCACACGAAAATTTGGGACTCGCGCGGATTTCTAGTTTTATGGCCGTAAAATGCCAAAAAATATAATTTGGTCATGGAATGCCAAAACATATGTTTCCTAAGACTGTATTCGACGTCCCGGAAAATTTTTAGGCGATTCGGGTCCGGGGTCCCGGGCCCACGGCGGAAGGCGTGGGCTATAGCACACAAAAAATTGGGACTCGCGCGGAATTCCAGTTTTATGGCCGTAAAATGCCAAAAAATGTAATTTGGTCATGGAGGGGCGGTGAATATGGTTCCTTAGACCGTATTCGACGTCCCGGAAAATTTTTAGGCGATTCGGGTCCGGGGTCCCGGGCCCACGGCGGAAGGCGTGGGCTATAGCACACAAAAATTTGGGACTCGCGCGGAATACCAGTTTTATGGCCGTAAAATGCCAAAAAATGGAATTTGGTCATGGAGGAGCGGTTATTATGGTTCCTTAGGCCGTATTTGACATCCCGAAAAATTTTTAGGCGATCCGGATCTGGGTTTTCGGGACCACGGCGTAAGGCGTGGGCTATAGCACACGAAAATTTGGGAGTCGCGCGGATTTCCAGTTTATGGCCGTAAAATGCCAAAACATGTAATTTGGTCATGGAATGCCAAAACATATGTTTCCTTAGACCGTATTCGACGTCCCGGAAAATTTTTAGGCGATTCGGGTCGGGGGTCCCGGGCCCACGGCGGAAGGCGTGGGCTATAGCACACAAAAAATTGGGACTCGCGCGGAATTCCAGTTTTATGGCCGTAAAATGCCAAAAAATGTAATTTGGTCATGGAGGGGCGGTGAATATGGTTCCTTAGGCCGTATTTGACATCCCGGAAAAATTTTAGGCGATCCGGATCCGGGGTCCCGGGACCACGGCGGAAGGCGTGGGCTATAGCACACGAAAATTTAGGACTCGCGCGGATTTCTAGTTTTATGGCCGTAAAATGCCAAAAAATATAATTTGGTCATGGAATGCCAAAACATATGTTTCCTTAGACTGTATTCGACGTCCCGAAAAAATTTTAGGCGATTCGGGTCCGAGGTCCCGAGCCCACGGCGAAAGGCGTGGGCTATAGCACACAAATATTAGGGACTCGGGCGGAATTCCAGTTTTATGGCCGTAAAATGCCAAAAAATGTAATTTGGTAATAGAGGGGTGCTAAATATGGTTACTTAGGCCGTATTTGACATCCCGGAAAAATTTTAGGCGATCTGGATCCGGGGTCCCGGGACCACGGCGGAAGGCGTGGGCTATAGCACACGAAAATTTGGGACTCGCGCGGATTTCTAGTTTTATGGCCGTAAAATGCCAAAAAATGTAATTTGGTCATGGAGGGGCGGTGAATATGGTTCCTTAGACCGTATTCGACGTCCCGGATAATTTTTAGGCGATTCGGGTCCGGGGTCCCGGGCCCACGGCGGAAGGCGTGGGCTATAGCACACAAAAATTTGGGACTCGCGCGGAATACCAGTTTTATGGCCGTAAAATGCCAAAAAATGGAATTTGGTCATGGAGGAGCGGTTATTATGGTTCCTTAGGCCGTATTTGACATCCCAAAAAATTTTTAGGCGATCCGGATCCGGGTTTTCGGGACCACGGCGGAAGGCGTGGGCTATAGCACATGAAAATTTGGGACTCGCGCGGATTTCCAGTTTATGGCCGTAAAATGCCAAAAAATGTAATTTGGTCATGGAATGACAAAACATATGTTTCCTTAGACCGTATTCGATGTCCCGGAAAATTTTTAGGCGATTCGGGTCCGGGGTCCCGGGCCCACGGCGGAAGGCGTGGGCTATAGCACACAAAAAATTGGGACTCGCGCGGAATTCCAGTTTTATGGCCGTAAAATGCCAAAAAATGTAATTTGGTCATTGAGGGGCGGTGAATATGGTTCCTTAGGCCGTATTTGACATCCCGGAAAAATTTTAGGCGATCCGGATCCGGGGTCCCGGGACCACGGCGGAAGGCGTGGGCTATAGCACACGAAAATTTGGGACTCGCGCGGATTTCTAGTTTTATGGCCGTAAAATGCCAAAAAATATAATTTGGTCATGGAATGCCAAAACATATGTTTCCTAAGACCGTATTCAACGTCCCGAAAAAATTTTAGGCGATTCGGGTCCAGGGTCCCGGGTCCACGGCGGAAGGCGTGGGCTATAGCACACAAAAATTTGGGACTCGCGCACAATTCCAGTTTTATGGCCGTAAAATGCCAAAAAATGTAATTTGGTCATGGAGGGGCGGTGAATATGGTTCCTTAGGCCGTATTTGACATCCCGGAAAAATTTTAGGCGATCCGGATCCGGGGTCCCGGGACCACGGCGGAAGGCGTGGGCTATAGCACACGAAAATTTGGGACTCGCGCGGATTTCTAGTTTTATGGCCGTAAAATGCCAAAAAATATAATTTGGTCATGGAATGCCAAAACATATGTTTCCTAAGACGGTATTCGACGTCCCGGAAAATTTTTAGGCGATTCGGGTCCGGGGTCCCGGGCCCACGGCGGAAGGCGTGGGCTATAGCACACAAAAAATTGGGACTCGCGCACAATTCCAGTTTTATGGCCGTAAAATGCCAAAAAATGTAATTTGGTCATGGAGGGGCGGTGAATATGGTTCCTTAGGCCATATTTGACATCCCGGAAAAATTTTAGGCGATCCGGATCCGGGGTCCCGGGACCACGGCGGAAGGCGTGGGCTATAGCACACGAAAATTTGGGACTCGCGCGGATTTCTAGTTTTATGGCCGTAAAATGCCAAAAAATATAATTTGGTCATGGAATGCCAAAACATATGTTTCCTAAGACGGTATTCGACGTCCCGGAAAATTTTTAGGCGATTCGGGTCCGGGGTCCCGGGCCCACGGCGGAAGGCGTGGGCTATAGCACACAAAAATTAGGGACTCGGGCGGAATTCCAGTTTTATGGCCGTAAAATGCCAAAAAATGTAATTTGGTCATAGAGGGGTGCTAAATATGGTTACTTAGGCCGTATTTGACATCCCGGAAAAATTTTAGGCGATCTGGATCCGGGGTCCCGGGACCACGGCGGAAGGCGTGGGCTATAGCACACGAAAATTTGGGACTCGCGCGGATTTCTAGTTTTATGGCCGTAAAATGCCAAAAAATGTAATTTGGTCATGGAGGGGCGGTGAATATGGTTCCTTAGGCCGTATTTGACATCCCGGAAAAATTTTAGGCGATCCGGATCCGGGGTCCCGGGACCACGGCGGAAGGCGTGGGCTATAGCACACGAAAATTTGGGACTCGCGCGGATTTCTAGTTTTATGGCCGTAAAATGCCAAAAAATGTAATTTGGTCATGGAATGCCAAAACATATGTTTCCTTAGACCGTATTCGACGTCCCGAAAAAATTTTAGGCGATTCGGGTCCGGGGTCCCGGGCCCACGGTGGAAGGCGTGGGCTATAGCACACAAAAATTTGGGACTCGCGCGGAATACCAGTTTTATGGCCGTAAAATGCCAAAAAATGTAATTTGGTCATGGAGGGGCGGTGAATATGGTTCCTTAGGCCGTATTTGACATCCCGGAAAAATTTTAGGCGATCCGGATCCGGGGTCCCGGGACCACGGCGGAAGGCGTGGGCTATAGCACACGAAAATTTGGGACTCGCGCGGATTTCTAGTTTTATGGCCGTAAAATGCCAAAAAATATAATTTGGTCATGGAATGCCAAAACATATGTTTCCTAAGACGGTATTCGACGTCCCGGAAAATTTTTAGGCGATTCGGGTCCGGGGTCCCGGGCCCACGGCGGAAGGCGTGGGCTATAGCACACAAAAAATTGGGACTCGCGCACAATTCCAGTTTTATGGCCGTAAAATGCCAAAAAATGTAATTTGGTCATGGAGGGGCGGTGAATATGGTTCCTTAGGCCATATTTGACATCCCGGAAAAATTTTAGGCGATCCGGATCCGGGGTCCCGGGACCACGGCGGAAGGCGTGGGCTATAGCACACGAAAATTTGGGACTCGCGCGGATTTCTAGTTTTATGGCCGTAAAATGCCAAAAAATATAATTTGGTCATGGAATGCCAAAACATATGTTTCCTTAGACTGTATTCGACGTCCCGAAAAAATTTTAGGCGATTCGGGTCCGGGGTCCCGAGCCCACGGCGGAAGGCGTGGGCTATAGCACACAAAAATTAGGGACTCGCGCGGAATTCCAGTTTTATGGCCGTAAAATGCCAAAAAATGTAATTTGGTCATGGAGGGGCGGTGAATATGGTTCCTTAGACCGTATTCGACGTCCCGGAAAATTTTTAGGCGATTCGGGTCCGGTGTCCCGGGCCCACGGCGGAAGGCGTGGGCTATAGCACATACAAAATTGGGACTCGCGCGGAATTCCAGTTTTATGGCCGTAAAATGCCAAAAAATGTAATTTGGTCATGGAGGGGCGGTGAATATGGTTCCTTAGACCGTATTCGACGTCCCGGATAATTTTTAGGCGATTCGGGTCCGGGGTCCCGGGCCCACGGCGGAAGGCGTGGGCTATAGCACACAAAAATTTGGGACTCGCGCGGAATACCAGTTTTATGGCCGTAAAATGCCAAAAAATGGAATTTGGTCATGGAGGAGCGGTTATTATGGTTCCTTAGGCCGTATTTGACATCCCAAAAAATTTTTAGGCGATCCAGATCCGGGTTTTCGGGACCACGGCGGAAGGCGTGGGCTATAGCACACGAAAATTTGGGACTCGCGCGGATTTCCAGTTTATGGCCGTAAAATGCCAAAAAATGTAATTTGGTCATGGAATGACAAAACATATGTTTCCTTAGACCGTATTCGACGTCCCGGAAAATTTTTAGGCGATTCGGGTCCGGGGTCCCGGGCCCACGGCGGAAGGCGTGGGCTATAGCACACAAAAAATTGGGACTCGCGCGGAATTCCAGTTTTATGGCCGTAAAATGCCAAAAAATGTAATTTGGTCATGGAGGGGCGGTGAATATGGTTCCTTAGGCCGTATTTGACGTCCCGGAAAAATTTTAGGCGATCCGGATCCGGGGTCCCGGGACCACGGCGGAAGGCGTGGGCTATAGCACACGAAAATTTGGGACTCGCGCGGATTTCTAGTTTTATGGCCGTAAAATGCCAAAAAATATAATTTGGTCATGGAATGCCAAAACATATGTTTCCTAAGACCGTATTCAACGTCCCGAAAAAATTTTAGGCGATTCGGGTCCAGGGTCCCGGGCCCACGGCGGAAGGCGTGAGCTATAGCACACAAAAATTTGGGACTCGCGCGCAATTCCAGTTTTATGGCCGTAAAATGCCAAAAAATGTAATTTGGTCATGGAGGGGCGGTGAATATGGTTCCTTAGGCCGTATTTGACATCCCGGAAAAATTTTAGGCGATCCGGATCCGGGGTCCCGGGACCACGGCGGAAGGCGTGGGCTATAGCACACGAAAATTTGGGACTCGCGCGGATTTCTAGTTTTATGGCCGTAAAATGCCAAAAAATATAATTTGGTCATGGAATGCCAAAAAATATGTTTCCTTAGACTGTATTCGACGTCCCGAAAAAATTTTAGGCGATTCGGGTCCGGGGTCCCGGGCCCACGGCGAAAGGCGTGGGCTATAGCACACAAAAATTAGGGACTCGGGCGGAATTCCAGTTTTATGGCCGTAAAATGCCAAAAAATGTAATTTGGTCATAGAGGGGTGCTAAATATGGTTACTTAGGCCGTATTTGACATCCCGGAAAAATTTTAGGCGATCTGGATCCGGGGTCCCGGGACCACGGCGGAAGGCGTGGGCTATAGCACACGAAAATTTGGGACTCGCGCGGATTTCTAGTTTTATGGCCGTAAAATGCCAAAAAATGTAATTTGGTCATGGAGGGGCGGTGAATATGGTTCCTTAGGCCGTATTTGACATCCCAGAAAAATTTTAGGCGATCCGGATCCGGGGTCCCGGGACCACGGCGGAAGGCGTGGGCTATAGCACACGAAAATTTGGGACTCGCGCGGATTTCTAGTTTTATGGCCGTAAAATGCCAAAAAATGTAATTTGGTCATGGAATGCCAAAACATATGTTTCCTTAGACCGTATTCGACGTCCCGAAAAAATTTTAGGCGATTCGGGTCGGGGGTCCCGGGCCCACGGTGGAAGGCGTGGGCTATAGCACACAAAAATTTGGGACTCGCGCGGAATACCAGTTTTATGGCCGTAAAATGCCAAAAAATGTAATTTGGTCATGGAGGGGCGGTGAATATGGTTCCTTAGGCCGTATTTGACATCCCGGAAAAATTTTAGGCGATCCGGATCCGGGGTCCCGGGACCACGGCGGAAGGCGTGGGCTATAGCACACGAAAATTTAGGACTCGCGCGGATTTCTAGTTTTATGGCCGTAAAATGCCAAAAAATATAATTTGGTCATGGAATGCCAAAACATATGTTTTCTTAGACTGTATTCGACGTCCCGAAAAAATTTTAGGCGATTCGGGTCCGGGGTCCCGGGCCCACGGCGAAAGGCGTGGGCTATAGCACACAAAAATTAGGGACTCGGGCGGAATTCCAGTTTTATGGCCGTAAAATGCCAAAAAATGTAATTTGGTCATAGAGGGGTGCTAAATATGGTTACTTAGGCCGTATTTGACATCCCGGAAAAATTTTAGGCGATCTGGATCCGGGGTCCCGGGACCACGGCGGAAGGCGTGGGCTATAACACACGAAAATTTGGGACTCGCGCGGATTTCTAGTTTTATGGCCGTAAAATGCCAAAAAATGTAATTTGGTCATGGAGGGGCGGTGAATATGGTTCCTTAGGCCGTATTTGACATCCCGGAAAAATTTTAGGCGATCCGGATCCGGGGTCCCGGGACCACGGCGGAAGGCGTGGGCTATAGCACACGAAAATTTGGGACTCGCGCGGATTTCTAGTTTTATGGCCGTAAAATGCCAAAAAATGTAATTTGGTCATGGAATGCCAAAACATATGTTTCCTTAGACCGTATTCGACGTCCCGAAAAAATTTTAGGCGATTCGGGTCCGGGGTCCCGGGCCCACGGTGGAAGGCGTGGGCTATAGCACACAAAAATTTGGGACTCGCGCGGAATACCAGTTTTATGGCCGTAAAATGCCAAAAAATGTAATTTGGTCATGGAGGGGCGGTGAATATGGTTCCTTAGGCCGTATTTGACATCCCGGAAAAATTTTAGGCGATCCGGATCCGGGGTCCCGGGACCACGGCGGAAGGCGTGGGCTATAGCACACGAAAATTTAGGACTCGCGCGGATTTCTAGTTTTATGGCCGTAAAATGCCAAAAAATATAATTTGGTCATGGAATGCCAAAACATATGTTTTCTTAGACTGTATTCGACGTCCCGAAAAAATTTTAGGCGATTCGGGTCCGGGGTCCCGGGCCCACGGCGAAAGGCGTGGGCTATAGCACACAAAAATTAGGGACTCGGGCGGAATTCCAGTTTTATGGCCGTAAAATGCCAAAAAATGTAATTTGGTCATAGAGGGGTGCTAAATATGGTTACTTAGGCCGTATTTGACATCCCGGAAAAATTTTAGGCGATCTGGATCCGGGGTCCCGGGACCACGGCGGAAGGCGTGGGCTATAACACACGAAAATTTGGGACTCGCGCGGAATACCAGTTTTATGGCCGTAAAATGCCAAAAAATGGAATTTGGTCATGGAATGCCAAAACATATGTTTTCTTAGACTGTATTCGACGTCCCGAAAAAATTTTAGGCGATTCGGGTCCGGGGTCCCGGGCCCACGGCGAAAGGCGTGGGCTATAGCACACAAAAATTAGGGACTCGGGCGGAATTCCAGTTTTATGGCCGTAAAATGCCAAAAAATGTAATTTGGTCATAGAGGGGTGCTAAATATGGTTACTTAGGCCGTATTTGACATCCCGGAAAAATTTTAGGCGATCTGGATCCGGGGTCCCGGGACCACGGCGGAAGGCGTGGGCTATAACACACGAAAATTTGGGACTCGCGCGGATTTCTAGTTTTATGGCCGTAAAATGCCAAAAAATGTAATTTGGTCATGGAGGGGCGGTGAATATGGTTCCTTAGGCCGTATTTGACATCCCGGAAAAATTTTAGGCGATCCGGATCCGGGGTCCCGGGACCACGGCGGAAGGCGTGGGCTATAGCACACGAAAATTTGGGACTCGCGCGGATTTCTAGTTTTATGGCCGTAAAATGCCAAAAAATGTAATTTGGTCATGGAATGCCAAAACATATGTTTCCTTAGACCGTATTCGACGTCCCGAAAAAATTTTAGGCGATTCGGGTCCGGGGTCCCGGGCCCACGGTGGAAGGCGTGGGCTATAGCACACAAAAATTTGGGACTCGCGCGGAATACCAGTTTTATGGCCGTAAAATGCCAAAAAATGTAATTTGGTCATGGAGGGGCGGTGAATATGGTTCCTTAGGCCGTATTTGACATCCCGGAAAAATTTTAGGCGATCCGGATCCGGGGTCCCGGGACCACGGCGGAAGGCGTGGGCTATAGCACACGAAAATTTGGGACTCGCGCGGATTTCTAGTTTTATGGCCGTAAAATGCCAAAAAATATAATTTGGTCATGGAATGCCAAAACATATGTTTCCTAAGACCGTATTCAACGTCCCGAAAAAATTTTAGGCGATTCGGGTCCAGGGTCCCGGGCCCACGGCGGAAGGCGTGAGCTATAGCACACAAAAATTTGGGACTCGCGCGCAATTCCAGTTTTATGGCCGTAAAATGCCAAAAAATGTAATTTGGTCATGGAATGACAAAACATATGTTTCCTTAGACCGTATTCGACGTCCCGGAAAATTTTTAGGCGATTCGGGTCCGGGGTCCCGGGCCCACGGCGGAAGGCGTGGGCTATAGCACACAAAAAATTGGGACTCGCGCGGAATTCCAGTTTTATGGCCGTAAAATGCCAAAAAATGTAATTTGGTCATGGAGGGGCGGTGAATATGGTTCCTTAGGCCGTATTTGACGTCCCGGAAAAATTTTAGGCGATCCGGATCCGGGGTCCCGGGACCACGGCGGAAGGCGTGGGCTATAGCACACGAAAATTTGGGACTCGCGCGGATTTCTAGTTTTATGGCCGTAAAATGCCAAAAAATATAATTTGGTCATGGAATGCCAAAACATATGTTTCCTAAGACCGTATTCAACGTCCCGAAAAAATTTTAGGCGATTCGGGTCCAGGGTCCCGGGCCCACGGCGGAAGGCGTGAGCTATAGCACACAAAAATTTGGGACTCGCGCGCAATTCCAGTTTTATGGCCGTAAAATGCCAAAAAATGTAATTTGGTCATGGAGGGGCGGTGAATATGGTTCCTTAGGCCGTATTTGACATCCCGGAAAAATTTTAGGCGATCCGGATCCGGGGTCCCGGGACCACGGCGGAAGGCGTGGGCTATAGCACACGAAAATTTGGGACTCGCGCGGATTTCTAGTTTTATGGCCGTAAAATGCCAAAAAATATAATTTGGTCATGGAATGCCAAAAAATATGTTTCCTTAGACTGTATTCGACGTCCCGAAAAAATTTTAGGCGATTCGGGTCCGGGGTCCCGGGCCCACGGCGAAAGGCGTGGGCTATAGCACACAAAAATTAGGGACTCGGGCGGAATTCCAGTTTTATGGCCGTAAAATGCCAAAAAATGTAATTTGGTCATAGAGGGGTGCTAAATATGGTTACTTAGGCCGTATTTGACATCCCGGAAAAATTTTAGGCGATCTGGATCCGGGGTCCCGGGACCACGGCGGAAGGCGTGGGCTATAGCACACGAAAATTTGGGACTCGCGCGGATTTCTAGTTTTATGGCCGTAAAATGCCAAAAAATGTAATTTGGTCATGGAGGGGCGGTGAATATGGTTCCTTAGGCCGTATTTGACATCCCGGAAAAATTTTAGGCGATCCGGATCCGGGGTCCCGGGACCACGGCGGAAGGCGTGGGCTATAGCACACGAAAATTTGGGACTCGCGCGGATTTCTAGTTTTATGGCCGTAAAATGCCAAAAATGTAATTTGGTCATGGAATGCCAAAACATATGTTTCCTTAGACCGTATTCGACGTCCCGAAAAAATTTTAGGCGATTCGGGTCGGGGGTCCCGGGCCCACGGTGGAAGGCGTGGGCTATAGCACACAAAAATTTGGGACTCGCGCGGAATACCAGTTTTATGGCCGTAAAATGCCAAAAAATGTAATTTGGTCATGGAGGGGCGGTGAATATGGTTCCTTAGGCCGTATTTGACATCCCGGAAAAATTTTAGGCGATCCGGATCCGGGGTCCCGGGACCACGGCGGAAGGCGTGGGCTATAGCACACGAAAATTTAGGACTCGCGCGGATTTCTAGTTTTATGGCCGTAAAATGCCAAAAAATATAATTTGGTCATGGAATGCCAAAACATATGTTTTCTTAGACTGTATTCGACGTCCCGAAAAAATTTTAGGCGATTCGGGTCCGGGGTCCCGGGCCCACGGCGAAAGGCGTGGGCTATAGCACACAAAAATTAGGGACTCGGGCGGAATTCCAGTTTTATGGCCGTAAAATGCCAAAAAATGTAATTTGGTCATAGAGGGGTGCTAAATATGGTTACTTAGGCCGTATTTGACATCCCGGAAAAATTTTAGGCGATCTGGATCCGGGGTCCCGGGACCACGGCGGAAGGCGTGGGCTATAACACACGAAAATTTGGGACTCGCGCGGATTTCTAGTTTTATGGCCGTAAAATGCCAAAAAATGTAATTTGGTCATGGAGGGGCGGTGAATATGGTTCCTTAGGCCGTATTTGACATCCCGGAAAAATTTTAGGCGATCCGGATCCGGGGTCCCGGGACCACGGCGGAAGGCGTGGGCTATAGCACACGAAAATTTGGGACTCGCGCGGATTTCTAGTTTTATGGCCGTAAAATGCCAAAAAATGTAATTTGGTCATGGAATGCCAAAACATATGTTTCCTTAGACCGTATTCGACGTCCCGAAAAAATTTTAGGCGATTCGGGTCCGGGGTCCCGGGCCCACGGTGGAAGGCGTGGGCTATAGCACACAAAAATTTGGGACTCGCGCGGAATACCAGTTTTATGGCCGTAAAATGCCAAAAAATGTAATTTGGTCATGGAGGGGCGGTGAATATGGTTCCTTAGGCCGTATTTGACATCCCGGAAAAATTTTAGGCGATCCGGATCCGGGGTCCCGGGACCACGGCGGAAGGCGTGGGCTATAGCACACGAAAATTTGGGACTCGCGCGGATTTCTAGTTTTATGGCCGTAAAATGCCAAAAAATATAATTTGGTCATGGAATGCCAAAACATATGTTTCCTAAGACCGTATTCAACGTCCCGAAAAAATTTTAGGCGATTCGGGTCCAGGGTCCCGGGCCCACGGCGGAAGGCGTGAGCTATAGCACACAAAAATTTGGGACTCGCGCGCAATTCCAGTTTTATGGCCGTAAAATGCCAAAAAATGTAATTTGGTCATGGAATGACAAAACATATGTTTCCTTAGACCGTATTCGACGTCCCGGAAAATTTTTAGGCGATTCGGGTCCGGGGTCCCGGGCCCACGGCGGAAGGCGTGGGCTATAGCACACAAAAAATTGGGACTCGCGCGGAATTCCAGTTTTATGGCCGTAAAATGCCAAAAAATGTAATTTGGTCATGGAGGGGCGGTGAATATGGTTCCTTAGGCCGTATTTGACGTCCCGGAAAAATTTTAGGCGATCCGGATCCGGGGTCCCGGGACCACGGCGGAAGGCGTGGGCTATAGCACACGAAAATTTGGGACTCGCGCGGATTTCTAGTTTTATGGCCGTAAAATGCCAAAAAATATAATTTGGTCATGGAATGCCAAAACATATGTTTCCTAAGACCGTATTCAACGTCCCGAAAAAATTTTAGGCGATTCGGGTCCAGGGTCCCGGGCCCACGGCGGAAGGCGTGAGCTATAGCACACAAAAATTTGGGACTCGCGCGCAATTCCAGTTTTATGGCCGTAAAATGCCAAAAAATGTAATTTGGTCATGGAGGGGCGGTGAATATGGTTCCTTAGGCCGTATTTGACATCCCGGAAAAATTTTAGACGATCCGGATCCGGGGTCCCGGGACCACGGCGGAAGGCGTGGGCTATAGCACACGAAAATTTGGGACTCGCGCGGATTTCTAGTTTTATGGCCGTAAAATGCCAAAAAATATAATTTGGTCATGGAATGCCAAAAAATATGTTTCCTTAGACTGTATTCGACGTCCCGAAAAAATTTTAGGCGATTCGGGTCCGGGGTCCCGGGCCCACGGCGAAAGGCGTGGGCTATAGCACACAAAAATTAGGGACTCGGGCGGAATTCCAGTTTTATGGCCGTAAAATGCCAAAAAATGTAATTTGGTCATAGAGGGGTGCTAAATATGGTTACTTAGGCCGTATTTGACATCCCGAAAAATTTTTAGGCGATCCGGATCCGGGTTTTCGGGACCACGGCGGAAGGCGTGGGCTATAGCACACGAAAATTTGGGAGTCGCGCGGATTTCCAGTTTATGGCCGTAAAATGCCAAAAAATGTAATTTGGTCATGGAATGCCAAAACATATGTTTCCTTAGACCGTATTCGACGTCCCAGAAAATTTTTAGGCGATTCGGGTCCGGGGGTCCCGGGCCCACGGCGGAAGGCGTGGGCTATAGCACACAAAAAATTGGGACTCGCGCGGAATTCCAGTTTTATGGCCGTAAAATGCCAAAAAATGTAATTTGGTCATGGAGGGGCGGTGAATATGGTTCCTTAGACCGTATTCGACGTCCCGGAAAATTTTTAGGCGATTCGGGTCCGGGGTCCCGGGCCCACGGCGGAAGGCGTGGGCTATAGCACACAAAAATTTGGGACTCGCGCGGAATACCAGTTTTATGGCCGTAAAATGCCAAAAAATGTAATTTGGTCATAGAGGGGTGCTAAATATGGTTACTTAGGCCGTATTTGACATCCCAAAAAATTTTTAGGCGATCCGGATCCGGGTTTTCGGGACCACGGCGGAAGGCGTGGGCTATAGCACACGAAAATTTGGGACTCGCGCGGATTTCCAGTTTATGGCCGTAAAATGCCAAAAAATGTAATTTGGTCATGGAATGCCAAAACATATGTTTCCTTAGACCGTATTCGACGTCCCGGAAAATTTTTAGGCGATTCGGGTCCGGGGTCCCGGGCCCACGGCGGAAGGCGTGGGCTATAGCACACGAAAATTTGGGAGTCGCGCGGATTTCCAGTTTATGGCCGTAAAATGCCAAAAAATGTAATTTGGTCATGGAATGCCAAAACATATGTTTCCTTAGACCGTATTCGACGTCCCGGAAAATTTTTAGGCGATTCGGGTCCGGGGTCCCGGGCCCACGGCGGAAGGCGTGGGCTATAGCACACAAAAAATTGGGACTCGCGCGGAATTCCAGTTTTATGGCCGTAAAATGCCAAAAAATGTAATTTGGTCATGGAGGGGCGGTGAATATGGTTCCTTAGGCCGTATTTGACATCCCGGAAAAATTTTAGGCGATCCGGATCCGGGGTCCCGGGACCACGGCGGAAGGCGTGGGCTATAGCACACGAAAATTTGGGACTCGCGCGGATTTCTAGTTTTATGACCGTAAAATGCCAAAAAATGTAATTTGGTCATGGAATGCCAAAACATATGTTTCCTTAGACCGTATTCGACGTCCCGAAAAAATTTTAGGCGATTCGGGTCCGGGGTCCCGGGCCCACGGTGGAAGGCGTGGGCTATAGCACACAAAAATTTGGGACTCGCGCGGAATACCAGTTTTATGGCCGTAAAATGACAAAAAATGTAATTTGGTCATGGAGGGGCGGTGAATATGGTTCCTTAGGCCGTATTTGACATCCCGGAAAAATTTTAGGCGATCCGGATCCGGGGTCCCGGGACCACGGCGGAAGGCGTGGGCTATAGCACACGAAAATTTAGGACTCGCGCGGATTTCTAGTTTTATGGCCGTAAAATGCCAAAAAATATAATTTGGTCATGGAATGCCAAAACATATGTTTCCTTAGACTGTATTCGACGTCCCGAAAAAATTTTAGGCGATTCGGGTCCGAGGTCCCGGGCCCACGGCGAAAGGCGTGGGCTATAGCACACAAATATTAGGGACTCGGGCGGAATTCCAGTTTTATGGCCGTAAAATGCCAAAAAATGTAATTTGGTCATAGAGGGGTGCTAAATATGGTTACTTAGGCCGTATTTGACATCCCGGAAAAATTTTAGGCGATCTGGATCCGGGGTCCCGGGCCCACGGCGGAAGGCGTGGGCTATAGCACACAAAAATTTGGGACTCGCGCGGAATACCGG
This sequence comes from Nicotiana tabacum, assembly GCF_000715075.1. Classification (NCBI taxonomy): domain Eukaryota; kingdom Viridiplantae; phylum Streptophyta; class Magnoliopsida; order Solanales; family Solanaceae; genus Nicotiana; species Nicotiana tabacum. The sequence goes on along the minus strand of NC_134087.1, from coordinate 94,799 downwards.
TTTTATGGCCGTAAAATGCCAAAAAATGGAATTTGGTCATGGAGGAGCGGTTATTATGGTTCCTTAGGCCGTATTTGACATCCCGAAAAATTTTTAGGCGATCCGGATCCGGGTTTTCGGGACCACGGCGGAAGGCGTGGGCTATAGCACACGAAAATTTGGGAGTCGCGCGGATTTCCAGTTTATGGCCGTAAAATGCCAAAAAATGTAATTTGGTCATGGAATGCCAAAACATATGTTTCCTTAGACCGTATTCGACGTCCCGGAAAATTTTTAGGCGATTCGGGTCCGGGGTCCCGGGCCCACGGCGGAAGGCGTGGGCTATAGCACACAAAAAATTGGGACTCGCGCGGAATTCCAGTTTTATGGCCGTAAAATGCCAAAAAATGTAATTTGGTCATGAAGGGGCGGTGAATATGGTTCCTTAGACCGTATTCGACGTCCCGGAAAATTTTTAGGCGATTCGGGTCCGGGGTCCCGGGCCCACGGCGGAAGGCGTGGGCTATAGCACACAAAAATTTGGGACTCGCGCGGAATACCAGTTTTATGGCCGTAAAATGCCAAAAAATGTAATTTGGTCATAGAGGGGTGCTAAATATGGTTACTTAGGCCGTATTTGACATCCCAAAAAATTTTTAGGCGATCCGGATCCGGGTTTTCGGGACCACGGCGGAAGGCGTGGGCTATAGCACACAAAAAATTGGGACTCGCGCGGAATTCCAGTTTTATGGCCGTAAAATGCCAAAAAATGTAATTTGGTCATGGAGGGGCGGTGAATATGGTTCCTTAGGCCGTATTTGACATCCCAGAAAAATTTTAGGCGATCCGGATCCGGGGTCCCGGGACCACGGCAGAAGGCGTGGGCTATAGCACACGAAAATTTGGGACTCGCGCGGATTTCTAGTTTTATGGCCGTAAAATGCCAAAAAATATAATTTGGTCATGGAATGCCAAAACATATGTTTCCTTAGACCGTATTCGACGTCCCGAAAAAATTTTAGGCGATTCGGGTCCGGGGTCCCGGGCCCACGGTGGAAGGCGTGGGCTATAGCACACAAAAATTTGGGACTCGCGCGGAATACCAGTTTTATGGCCGTAAAATGCCAAAAAATGTAATTTGGTCATGGAGGGGCGGTGAATATGGTTCCTTAGGCCGTATTTGACATCCCGGAAAAATTTTAGGCGATCCGGATCCGGGGTCCCGGGACCACGGCGGAAGGCGTGGGCTATAGCACACAAAAATTTGGGACTCGCGCGGAATACCAGTTTTATGGCCGTAAAATGCCAAAAAATGTAATTTGGTCATAGAGGGGTGCTAAATATGGTTACTTAGGCCGTATTTGACATCCCAAAAAATTTTTAGGCGATCCGGATCCGGGTTTTCGGGCCCACGGCGGAAGGCGTGGGCTATAGCACACGAAAATTTGGGAGTCGCGCGGATTTCCAGTTTATGGCCGTAAAATGCCAAAAAATGTAATTTGGTCATGGAATGCCAAAACATATGTTTCCTTAGACCGTATTCGACGTCCCGGAAAATTTTTAGGCGATTCGGGTCCGGGGTCCCGGGCCCACGGCGGAAGGCGTGGGCTATAGCACACAAAAAATTGGGACTCGCGCGGAATTCCAGTTTTATGGCCGTAAAATGCCAAAAAATGTAATTTGGTCATGGAGGGGCGGTGAATATGGTTCCTTAGGCCGTATTTGACATCCCGGAAAAATTTTAGGTGATCCGGATCCGGGGTCCCGGGACCACGGCGGAAGGCGTGGGCTATAGCACACGAAAATTTGGGACTCGCGCGGATTTCTAGTTTTATGGCCGTAAAATGCCAAAAAATGTAATTTGGTCATGGAATGCCAAAACATATGTTTCCTTAGACTGTATTCGACGTCCCGAAAAAATTTTAGGCGATTCGGGTCCGGGGTCCCGGGCCCACGGTGGAAGGCGTGGGCTATAGCACACAAAAATTTGGGACTCGCGCGGAATACCAGTTTTATGGCCGTAAAATGCCAAAAAATGTAATTTGGTCATGGAGGGGCGGTGAATATGGTTCCTTAGGCCGTATTTGACATCCCGGAAAAATTTTAGGCGATCCGGATCCGGGGTCCCGGGACCACGGCGGAAGGCGTGGGCTATAGCACACGAAAATTAAGGACTCGCGCGGATTTCTAGTTTTATGGCCGTAAAATGCCAAAAAATATAATTTGGTCATGGAATGCCAAAACATATGTTTCCTTAGACTGTATTCGACGTCCCGAAAAAATTTTAGGCGATTCGGGTCCGAGGTCCCGGGCCCACGGCGAAAGGCGTGGGCTATAGCACACAAATATTAGGGACTCGGGCGGAATTCCAGTTTTATGGCCGTAAAATGCCAAAAAATGTAATTTGGTCATAGAGGGGTGCTAAATATGGTTACTTAGGCCGTATTTGACATCCCGGAAAAATTTTAGGCGATCTGGATCCGGGGTCCCGGGCCCACGGCGGAAGGCGTGGGCTATAGCACACAAAAATTTGGGACTCGCGCGGAATACCGGTTTTATGGCCGTAAAATGCCAAAAAATGGAATTTGGTCATGGAGGAGCGGTTATTATGGTTCCTTAGGCCGTATTTGACATCCCGAAAAATTTTTAGGCGATCCGGATCCGGGTTTTCGGGACCACGGCGGAAGGCGTGGGCTATAGCACACGAAAATTTGGGAGTCGCGCGGATTTCCAGTTTATGGCCGTAAAATGCCAAAAAATGTAATTTGGTCATGGAATGCCAAAACATATGTTTCCTTAGACCGTATTCGACGTCCCGGAAAATTTTTAGGCGATTCGGGTCCGGGGTCCCGGGCCCACGGCGGAAGGCGTGGGCTATAGCACACAAAATATTGGGACTCGCGCGGAATTCCAGTTTTATGGCCGTAAAATGCCAAAAAATGTAATTTGGTCATGGAGGGGCGGTGAATATGGTTCCTTAGACCGTATTCGACGTCCCGGAAAATTTTTAGGCGATTCGGGTCCGGGGTCCCGGGCCCACGGCGGAAGGCGTGGGCTATAGCACACAAAAATTTGGGACTCACGCGGAATACCAGTTTTATGGCCGTAAAATGCCAAAAAATGTAATTTGGTCATAGAGGGGTGCTAAATATGGTTACTTAGGCCGTATTTTACATCCCAAAAAATTTTTAGGCGATCCGGATCCGGGTTTTCGGGACCACGGCGGAAGGCGTGGGCTATAGCACACAAAAAATTGGGACTCGCGCGGAATTCCAGTTTTATGGCCGTAAAATGCCAAAAAATGTAATTTGGTCATGGAGGGGCGGTGAATATGGTTCCTTAGGCCGTATTTGACATCCCAGAAAAATTTTAGGCGATCCGGATCCGGGGTCCCGGGACCACGGCAGAAGGCGTGGGCTATAGCACACGAAAATTTGGGACTCGCGCGGATTTCTAGTTTTATGGCCGTAAAATGCCAAAAAATATAATTTGGTCATGGAATGCCAAAACATATGTTTCCTTAGACCGTATTCGACGTCCCGAAAAAATTTTAGGCGATTCGGGTCCGGGGTCCCGGGCCCACGGTGGAAGGCGTGGGCTATAGCACACAAAAATTTGGGACTCGCGCGGAATACCAGTTTTATGGCCGTAAAATGCCAAAAAATGTAATTTGGTCATGGAGGGGCGGTGAATATGGTTCCTTAGGCCGTATTTGACATCCCGGAAAAATTTTAGGCGATCCGGATCCGGGGTCCCGGGACCACGGCGGAAGGCGTGGGCTATAGCACACGAAAATTTAGGACTCGCGCGGATTTCTAGTTTTATGGCCGTAAAATGCCAAAAAATATAATTTGGTCATGGAATGCCAAAACATATGTTTCCTTAGACTGTATTCGACGTCCCGAAAAAATTTTAGGCGATTCGGGTCCGAGGTCCCGGGCCCACGGCGAAAGGCGTGGGCTATAGCACACAAATATTAGGGACTCGGGCGGAATTCCAGTTTTATGGCCGTAAAATGCCAAAAAATGTAATTTGGTCATAGAGGGGTGCTAAATATGGTTACTTAGGCCGTATTTGACATCCCGGAAAAATTTTAGGCGATCTGGATCCGGGGTCCCGGGCCCACGGCGGAAGGCGTGGGCTATAGCACACAAAAATTTGGGACTCGCGCGGAATACCAGTTTTATGGCCGTAAAATGCCAAAAAATGGAATTTGGTCATGGAGGAGCGGTTATTATGGTTCCTTAGGCCGTATTTGACATCCCGAAAAATTTTTAGGCGATCCGGATCCGGGTTTTCGGGACCACGGCGGAAGGCATGGGCTATAGCACACGAAAATTTGGGAGTCGCGCGGATTTCCAGTTTATGGCCGTAAAATGCCAAAAAATGTAATTTGGTCATGGAATGCCAAAACATATGTTTCCTTAGACCGTATTCGACGTCCCGGAAAATTTTTAGGCGATTCGGGTCAGGGGTCCCGGGCCCACGGCGGAAGGCGTGGGCTATAGCACACAAAAAATTGGGACTCGCGCGGAATTCCAGTTTTATGGCCGTAAAATGCCAAAAAATGTAATTTGGTCATGGAGGGGCGGTGAATATGGTTCCTTAGATCGTATTCGACGTCCCGGAAAATTTTTAGGCGATTCGGGTCCGGGGTCCCGGGCCCACGGCGGAAGGCGTGGGCTATAGCACACAAAAATTTGGGACTCGCGCGGAATACTAGTTTTATGGCCGTAAAATGCCAAAAAATGTAATTTGGTCATAGAGGGGTGCTAAATATGGTTACTTAGGCCGTATTTGACATCCCAAAAAATTTTTAGGCGATCCGGATCCGGGTTTTCGGGACCACGGCGGAAGGCGTGGGCTATAGCACACGAAAATTTGGGACTCGCGCGGATTTCCAGTTTATGGCCGTAAAATGCCAAAAAATGTAATTTGGTCATGGAATGCCAAAACATATGTTTCCTTAGACCGTATTCGACGTCCCGGAAAATTTTTAGGCGATTCGGGTCCGGGGTCCCGGGCCCACGGCGGAAGGCGTGGGCTATAGCACACGAAAATTTGGGAGTCGCGCGGATTTCCAGTTTATGGCCGTAAAATGCCAAAAAATGTAATTTGGTCATGGAATGCCAAAACATATGTTTCCTTAGACCGTATTCGACGTCCCGGAAAATTTTTAGGCGATTCGGGTCCGGGATCCCGGGCCCACGGCGGAAGGCGTGGGCTATAGCACACAAAAAATTGGGACTCGCGCGGAATTCCAGTTTTATGGCCGTAAAATGCCAAAAAATGTAATTTGGTCATGGAGGGGCGGTGAATATGGTTCCTTAGGCTGTATTTGACATCCCGGAAAAATTTTAGGCGATCCGGATCCGGGGTCCCGGGACCACGGCGGAAGGCGTGGGCTATAGCACACGAAAATTTGGGACTCGCGCGGATTTCTAGTTTTATGGCCGTAAAATGCCAAAAAATGTAATTTGGTCATGGAATGCCAAAACATATGTTTCCTTAGACCGTATTCGACGTCCCGAAAAATTTTTAGGCGATTCGGGTCCGGGGTCCCGGGCCCACGGTGGAAGGCGTGGGCTATAGCACACAAAAATTTGGGACTCGCGCGGAATACCAGTTTTATGGCCGTAAAATGCCAAAAAATGTAATTTGGTCATGGAGGGGCGGTGAATATGGTTCCTTAGGACGTATTTGACATCCCGGAAAAATTTTAGGCGATCCGGATCCGGGGTCCCGGGACCACGGCGGAAGGCGTGGGCTATAGCACATGAAAATTTAGGACTCGCGCGGATTTCTAGTTTTATGGCCGTAAAATGCCAAAAAATATAATTTGGTCATGGAATGCCAAAACATATGTTTCCTTAGACTGTATTCGACGTCCCGAAAAAATTTTAGGCGATTCGGGTCCGAGGTCCCGGGCCCACGGCGAAAGGCGTGGGCTATAGCACACAAATATTAGGGACTCGGGCGGAATTCCAGTTTTATGGCCGTAAAATGCCAAAAAATGTAATTTGGTCATAGAGGGGTGCTAAATATGGTTACTTAGGCCGTATTTGACATCCCGGAAAAATTTTAGGCGATCTGGATCCGGGGTCCCGGGCCCACGGCGGAAGGCCTGGGCTATAGCACACAAAAATTTGGGACTCGCGCGGAATACCGGTTTTATGGCCGTAAAATGCCAAAAATGGAATTTGGTCATGGAGGAGCGGTTATTATGGTTCCTTAGGCCGTATTTGACATCCCGAAAAATTTTTAGGCGATCCGGATCCGGGTTTTCGGGACCACGGCGGAAGGCGTGGGCTATAGCACACGAAAATTTGGGACTCGCGCGGATTTCCAGTTTATGGCCGTAAAATGCCAAAAAATGTAATTTGGTCATGGAGGGGCGGTGAATATGGTTCCTTAGGCCGTATTTGACATCCCAGAAAAATTTTAGGCGATACGGATCCGGGGTCCCGGGACCACGGCAGAAGGCGTGGGCTATAGCACACGAAAATTTGGGACTCGCGCGGATTTCTAGTTTTATGGCCGTAAAATGCCAAAAAATATAATTTGGTCATGGAATGCCAAAACATATGTTTCCTTAGACCGTATTCGACGTCCCGAAAAAATTTTAGGCGATTCGGGTCCGGGGTCCCGGGCCCACGGTGGAAGGCGTGGGCTATAGCACACAAAAATTTGGGACTCGCGCGGAATACCAGTTTTATGGCCGTAAAATGCCAAAAAATGTAATTTGGTCATGGAGGGGCGGTGAATATGGTTCCTTAGGCCGTATTTGACATCCCGGAAAAATTTTAGGCGATCCGGATCCGGGGTCCCGGGACCACGGCGGAAGGCGTGGGCTATAGCACACGAAAATTTAGGACTCGCGCGGATTTCTAGTTTTATGGCCGTAAAATGCCAAAAAATATAATTTGGTCATGGAATGCCAAAACATATGTTTCCTTAGACCGTATTCGACGTCCCGAAAAAATTTTAGGCGATTCGGGTCCGGGGTTTCGGGCCCACGGTGGAAGGCGTGGGCTATAGCACACGAAAATTTGGGAGTCGCGCGGATTTCCAGTTTATGGCCGTAAAATGCCAAAAAATGTAATTTGGTCATGGAATGCCAAAACATATGTTTCCTTAGACCGTATTCGACGTCCCGGAAAATTTTTAGGCGATTCGGGTCCGGGGTCCCGGGCCCACGGCGGAAGGCGTGGGCTAATGCACACAAAATATTGGGACTCGCGCGGAATTCCAGTTTTATGGCCGTAAAATGCCAAAAAATGTAATTTGGTCATGGAGGGGCGGTGAATATGGTTCCTTAGACCGTATTCGACGTCCCGGAAAATTTTTAGGCGATTCGGGTCCGGGGTCCCGGGCCCACGGCGGAAGGCGTGGGCTATAGCACACAAAAATTTGGGACTCGCGCGGAATACCAGTTTTATGGCCGTAAAATGCCAAAAAATGTAATTTGGTCATAGAGGGGTGCTAAATATAGTTACTTAGGCCGTATTTGAGATCCCAAAAAAATTTTAGGCGATCCGGATCCGGGTTTTCGGGACCACGGCGGAAGGCGTGGGCTATAGCACACGAAAATTTGGGACTCGCGCGGATTTCCAGTTTATGGCCGTAAAATGCCAAAAAATGTAATTTGGTCATGGAATGCCAAAACATATGTTTCCTTAGACCGTATTCGACGTCCCGAAAAATTTTTAGGCGATTCGGGTCCGGGGTCCCGGGCCCACGGCGAAAGGCGTGGGCTATAGCACACAAATATTAGGGACTCGGGCGGAATTCCAGTTTTATGGCCGTAAAATGCCAAAAAATGTAATTTGGTCATAGAGGGGTGCTAAATATGGTTACTTAGGCCGTATTTGACATCCCGGAAAAATTTTAGGCGATCTGGATCCGGGGTCCCGGGCCCACGGCGGAAGGCGTGGGCTATAGCACACAAAAATTTGGGACTCGCGCGGAATACCGGTTTTATGGCCGTAAAATGCCAAAAAATGGAATTTGGTCATGGAGGAGCGGTTATTATGGTTCCTTAGGCCGTATTTGACATCCCGAAAAATTTTTAGGCGATCCGGATCCGGGTTTTCGGGACCACGGCGGAAGGCGTGGGCTATAGCACACGAAAATTTGGGACTCGCGCGGATTTCCAGTTTATGGCCGTAAAATGCCAAAAAATGTAATTTGGTCATGGAGGGGCGGTGAATATGGTTCCTTAGGCCGTATTTGACATCCCAGAAAAATTTTAGGCGATACGGATCCGGGGTCCCGGGACCACGGCAGAAGGCGTGGGCTATAGCACACGAAAATTTGGGACTCGCGCGGATTTCTAGTTTTATGGCCGTAAAATGCCAAAAAATATAATTTGGTCATGGAATGCCAAAACATATGTTTCCTTAGACCGTATTCGACGTCCCGAAAAAATTTTAGGCGATTCGGGTCCGGGGTCCCGGGCCCACGGTGGAAGGCGTGGGCTATAGCACACAAAAATTTGGGACTCGCGCGGAATACCAGTTTTATGGCCGTAAAATGCCAAAAAATGTAATTTGGTCATGGAGGGGCGGTGAATATGGTTCCTTAGGCCGTATTTGACATCCCGGAAAAATTTTAGGCGATCCGGATCCGGGGTCCCGGGACCACGGCGGAAGGCGTGGGCTATAGCACACGAAAATTTAGGACTCGCGCGGATTTCTAGTTTTATGGCCGTAAAATGCCAAAAAATATAATTTGGTCATGGAATGCCAAAACATATGTTTCCTTAGACCGTATTCGACGTCCCGAAAAAATTTTAGGCGATTCGGGTCCGGGGTTTCGGGCCCACGGTGGAAGGCGTGGGCTATAGCACACGAAAATTTGGGAGTCGCGCGGATTTCCAGTTTATGGCCGTAAAATGCCAAAAAATGTAATTTGGTCATGGAATGCCAAAACATATGTTTCCTTAGACCGTATTCGACGTCCCGGAAAATTTTTAGGCGATTCGGGTCCGGGGTCCCGGGCCCACGGCGGAAGGCGTGGGCTAATGCACACAAAATATTGGGACTCGCGCGGAATTCCAGTTTTATGGCCGTAAAATGCCAAAAAATGTAATTTGGTCATGGAGGTGCCAAAACATATGTTTCCTTAGACCGTATTCGACGTCCCGAAAAAATTTTAGGCGATTCGGGTCCGGGGTCCCGGGCCCACGGCGGAAGGCGTGGGCTATAGCACACAAAAATTTGGGACTCGCGCGGAATACCAGTTTTATGGCCGTAAAATGCCAAAAAATGTAATTTGGTCATAGAGGGGTGCTAAATATAGTTACTTAGGCCGTATTTGAGATCCCAAAAAAATTTTAGGCGATCCGGATCCGGGTTTTCGGGACCACGGCGGAAGGCGTGGGCTATAGCACACGAAAATTTGGGACTCGCGCGGATTTCCAGTTTATGGCCGTAAAATGCCAAAAAATGTAATTTGGTCATGGAATGCCAAAACATATGTTTCCTTAGACCGTATTCGACGTCCCGAAAAATTTTTAGGCGATTCGGGTCCGGGGTCCCGGGCCCACGGCGAAAGGCGTGGGCTATAGCACACAAATATTAGGGACTCGGGCGGAATTCCAGTTTTATGGCCGTAAAATGCCAAAAAATGTAATTTGGTCATAGAGGGGTGCTAAATATGGTTACTTAGGCCGTATTTGACATCCCGGAAAAATTTTAGGCGATCTGGATCCGGGGTCCCGGGCCCACGGCGGAAGGCGTGGGCTATAGCACACAAAAATTTGGGACTCGCGCGGAATACCGGTTTTATGGCCGTAAAATGCCAAAAAATGGAATTTGGTCATGGAGGAGCGGTTATTATGGTTCCTTAGGCCGTATTTGACATCCCGAAAAATTTTTAGGCGATCCGGATCCGGGTTTTCGGGACCACGGCGGAAGGCGTGGGCTATAGCACACGAAAATTTGGGACTCGCGCGGATTTCCAGTTTATGGCCGTAAAATGCCAAAAAATGTAATTTGGTCATGGAGGGGCGGTGAATATGGTTCCTTAGGCCGTATTTGACATCCCAGAAAAATTTTAGGCGATACGGATCCGGGGTCCCGGGACCACGGCAGAAGGCGTGGGCTATAGCACACGAAAATTTGGGACTCGCGCGGATTTCTAGTTTTATGGCCGTAAAATGCCAAAAAATATAATTTGGTCATGGAATGCCAAAACATATGTTTCCTTAGACCGTATTCGACGTCCCGAAAAAATTTTAGGCGATTCGGGTCCGGGGTCCCGGGCCCACGGTGGAAGGCGTGGGCTATAGCACACAAAAATTTGGGACTCGCGCGGAATACCAGTTTTATGGCCGTAAAATGCCAAAAAATGTAATTTGGTCATGGAGGGGCGGTGAATATGGTTCCTTAGGCCGTATTTGACATCCCGGAAAAATTTTAGGCGATCCGGATCCGGGGTCCCGGGACCACGGCGGAAGGCGTGGGCTATAGCACACGAAAATTTAGGACTCGCGCGGATTTCTAGTTTTATGGCCGTAAAATGCCAAAAAATATAATTTGGTCATGGAATGCCAAAACATATGTTTCCTTAGACCGTATTCGACGTCCCGAAAAAATTTTAGGCGATTCGGGTCCGGGGTTTCGGGCCCACGGTGGAAGGCGTGGGCTATAGCACACGAAAATTTGGGAGTCGCGCGGATTTCCAGTTTATGGCCGTAAAATGCCAAAAAATGTAATTTGGTCATGGAATGCCAAAACATATGTTTCCTTAGACCGTATTCGACGTCCCGGAAAATTTTTAGGCGATTCGGGTCCGGGGTCCCGGGCCCACGGCGGAAGGCGTGGGCTAATGCACACAAAATATTGGGACTCGCGCGGAATTCCAGTTTTATGGCCGTAAAATGCCAAAAAATGTAATTTGGTCATGGAGGGGCGGTGAATATGGTTCCTTAGACCGTATTCGACGTCCCGGAAAATTTTTAGGCGATTCGGGTCCGGGGTCCCGGGCCCACGGCGGAAGGCGTGGGCTATAGCACACAAAAATTTGGGACTCGCGCGGAATACCAGTTTTATGGCCGTAAAATGCCAAAAAATGTAATTTGGTCATAGAGGGGTGCTAAATATAGTTACTTAGGCCGTATTTGAGATCCCAAAAAAATTTTAGGCGATCCGGATCCGGGTTTTCGGGACCACGGCGGAAGGCGTGGGCTATAGCACACGAAAATTTGGGACTCGCGCGGATTTCCAGTTTATGGCCGTAAAATGCCAAAAAATGTAATTTGGTCATGGAATGCCAAAACATATGTTTCCTTAGACCGTATTCGACGTCCCGAAAAATTTTTAGGCGATTCGGGTCCGGGGTCCCGGGCCCACGGCGAAAGGCGTGGGCTATAGCACACAAATATTAGGGACTCGGGCGGAATTCCAGTTTTATGGCCGTAAAATGCCAAAAAATGTAATTTGGTCATAGAGGGGTGCTAAATATGGTTACTTAGGCCGTATTTGACATCCCGGAAAAATTTTAGGCGATCTGGATCCGGGGTCCCGGGCCCACGGCGGAAGGCGTGGGCTATAGCACACAAAAATTTGGGACTCGCGCGGAATACCGGTTTTATGGCCGTAAAATGCCAAAAAATGGAATTTGGTCATGGAGGAGCGGTTATTATGGTTCCTTAGGCCGTATTTGACATCCCGAAAAATTTTTAGGCGATCCGGATCCGGGTTTTCGGGACCACGGCGGAAGGCGTGGGCTATAGCACACGAAAATTTGGGAGTCGCGCGGATTTCCAGTTTATGGCCGTAAAATGCCAAAAAATGTAATTTGGTCATGGAATGCCAAAACATATGTTTCCTTAGACCGTATTCGACGTCCCGGAAAATTTTTAGGCGATTCGGGTCCGGGGTCCCGGGCCCACGGCGGAAGGCGTGGGCTATAGCACACAAAATATTGGGACTCGCGCGGAATTCCAGTTTTATGGCCGTAAAATGCCAAAAAATGTAATTTGGTCATGGAGGGGCGGTGAATATGGTTCCTTAGACCGTATTCGACGTCCCGGAAAATTTTTAGGCGATTCGGGTCCGGGGTCCCGGGCCCACGGCGGAAGGCGTGGGCTATAGCACACAAAAATTTGGGACTCGCGCGGAATACCAGTTTTATGGCCGTAAAATGCCAAAAAATGTAATTTGGTCATAGAGGGGTGCTAAATATGGTTACTTAGGCCGTATTTTACATCCCAAAAAATTTTTAGGCGATCCGGATCCGGGTTTTCGGGACCACGGCGGAAGGCGTGGGCTATAGCACACAAAAAATTGGGACTCGCGCGGAATTCCAGTTTTATGGCCGTAAAATGCCAAAAAATGTAATTTGGTCATGGAGGGGCGGTGAATATGGTTCCTTAGGCCGTATTTGACATCCCAGAAAAATTTTAGGCGATCCGGATCCGGGGTCCCGGGACCACGGCAGAAGGCGTGGGCTATAGCACACGAAAATTTGGGACTCGCGCGGATTTCTAGTTTTATGGCCGTAAAATGCCAAAAAATATAATTTGGTCATGGAATGCCAAAACATATGTTTCCTTAGACCGTATTCGACGTCCCGAAAAAATTTTAGGCGATTCGGGTCCGGGGTCCCGGGCCCACGGTGGAAGGCGTGGGCTATAGCACACAAAAATTTGGGACTCGCGCGGAATACCAGTTTTATGGCCGTAAAATGCCAAAAAATGTAATTTGGTCATGGAGGGGCGGTGAATATGGTTCCTTAGGCCGTATTTGACATCCCGGAAAAATTTTAGGCGATCCGGATCCGGGGTCCCGGGACCACGGCGGAAGGCGTGGGCTATAGCACACGAAAATTTAGGACTCGCGCGGATTTCTAGTTTTATGGCCGTAAAATGCCAAAAAATATAATTTGGTCATGGAATGCCAAAACATATGTTTCCTTAGACCGTATTCGACGTCCCGAAAAAATTTTAGGCGATTCGGGTCCGGGGTTTCGGGCCCACGGTGGAAGGCGTGGGCTATAGCACACGAAAATTTGGGAGTCGCGCGGATTTCCAGTTTATGGCCGTAAAATGCCAAAAAATGTAATTTGGTCATGGAATGCCAAAACATATGTTTCCTTAGACCGTATTCGACGTCCCGGAAAATTTTTAGGCGATTCGGGTCCGGGGTCCCGGGCCCACGGCGGAAGGCGTGGGCTAATGCACACAAAATATTGGGACTCGCGCGGAATTCCAGTTTTATGGCCGTAAAATGCCAAAAAATGTAATTTGGTCATGGAGGTGCCAAAACATATGTTTCCTTAGACCGTATTCGACGTCCCGAAAAAATTTTAGGCGATTCGGGTCCGGGGTCCCGGGCCCACGGCGGAAGGCGTGGGCTATAGCACACAAAAATTTGGGACTCGCGCGGAATACCAGTTTTATGGCCGTAAAATGCCAAAAAATGTAATTTGGTCATAGAGGGGTGCTAAATATAGTTACTTAGGCCGTATTTGAGATCCCAAAAAAATTTTAGGCGATCCGGATCCGGGTTTTCGGGACCACGGCGGAAGGCGTGGGCTATAGCACACGAAAATTTGGGACTCGCGCGGATTTCCAGTTTATGGCCGTAAAATGCCAAAAAATGTAATTTGGTCATGGAATGCCAAAACATATGTTTCCTTAGACCGTATTCGACGTCCCGAAAAATTTTTAGGCGATTCGGGTCCGGGGTCCCGGGCCCACGGCGAAAGGCGTGGGCTATAGCACACAAATATTAGGGACTCGGGCGGAATTCCAGTTTTATGGCCGTAAAATGCCAAAAAATGTAATTTGGTCATAGAGGGGTGCTAAATATGGTTACTTAGGCCGTATTTGACATCCCGGAAAAATTTTAGGCGATCTGGATCCGGGGTCCCGGGCCCACGGCGGAAGGCGTGGGCTATAGCACACAAAAATTTGGGACTCGCGCGGAATACCGGTTTTATGGCCGTAAAATGCCAAAAAATGGAATTTGGTCATGGAGGAGCGGTTATTATGGTTCCTTAGGCCGTATTTGACATCCCGAAAAATTTTTAGGCGATCCGGATCCGGGTTTTCGGGACCACGGCGGAAGGCGTGGGCTATAGCACACGAAAATTTGGGAGTCGCGCGGATTTCCAGTTTATGGCCGTAAAATGCCAAAAAATGTAATTTGGTCATGGAATGCCAAAACATATGTTTCCTTAGACCGTATTCGACGTCCCGGAAAATTTTTAGGCGATTCGGGTCCGGGGTCCCGGGCCCACGGCGGAAGGCGTGGGCTATAGCACACAAAATATTGGGACTCGCGCGGAATTCCAGTTTTATGGCCGTAAAATGCCAAAAAATGTAATTTGGTCATGGAGGGGCGGTGAATATGGTTCCTTAGACCGTATTCGACGTCCCGGAAAATTTTTAGGCGATTCGGGTCCGGGGTCCCGGGCCCACGGCGGAAGGCGTGGGCTATAGCACACAAAAATTTGGGACTCACGCGGAATACCAGTTTTATGGCCGTAAAATGCCAAAAAATGTAATTTGGTCATAGAGGGGTGCTAAATATGGTTACTTAGGCCGTATTTACATCCCAAAAAATTTTTAGGCGATCCGGATCCGGGTTTTCGGGACCACGGCGGAAGGCGTGGGCTATAGCACACAAAAAATTGGGACTCGCGCGGAATTCCAGTTTTATGGCCGTAAAATGCCAAAAAATGTAATTTGGTCATGGAGGGGCGGTGAATATGGTTCCTTAGGCCGTATTTGACATCCCAGAAAAATTTTAGGCGATCCGGATCCGGGGTCCCGGGACCACGGCAGAAGGCGTGGGCTATAGCACACGAAAATTTGGGACTCGCGCGGATTTCTAGTTTTATGGCCGTAAAATGCCAAAAAATATAATTTGGTCATGGAATGCCAAAACATATGTTTCCTTAGACCGTATTCGACGTCCCGAAAAAATTTTAGGCGATTCGGGTCCGGGGTCCCGGGCCCACGGTGGAAGGCGTGGGCTATAGCACACAAAAATTTGGGACTCGCGCGGAATACCAGTTTTATGGCCGTAAAATGCCAAAAAATGTAATTTGGTCATGGAGGGGCGGTGAATATGGTTCCTTAGGCCGTATTTGACATCCCGGAAAAATTTTAGGCGATCCGGATCCGGGGTCCCGGGACCACGGCGGAAGGCGTGGGCTATAGCACACGAAAATTTAGGACTCGCGCGGATTTCTAGTTTTATGGCCGTAAAATGCCAAAAAATATAATTTGGTCATGGAATGCCAAAACATATGTTTCCTTAGACCGTATTCGACGTCCCGAAAAAATTTTAGGCGATTCGGGTCCGGGGTTTCGGGCCCACGGTGGAAGGCGTGGGCTATAGCACACGAAAATTTGGGAGTCGCGCGGATTTCCAGTTTATGGCCGTAAAATGCCAAAAAATGTAATTTGGTCATAGAGGGGTGCTAAATATGGTTACTTAGGCCGTATTTGACATCCCGGAAAAATTTTAGGCGATCTGGATCCGGGGTCCCGGGCCCACGGCGGAAGGCGTGGGCTATAGCACACAAAAATTTGGGACTCGCGCGGAATACCAGTTTTATGGCCGTAAAATGCCAAAAAATGGAATTTGGTCATGGAGGAGCGGTTATTATGGTTCCTTAGGCCGTATTTGACATCCCGAAAAATTTTTAGGCGATCCGGATCCGGGTTTTCGGGACCACGGCGGAAGGCATGGGCTATAGCACACGAAAATTTGGGAGTCGCGCGGATTTCCAGTTTATGGCCGTAAAATGCCAAAAAATGTAATTTGGTCATGGAATGCCAAAACATATGTTTCCTTAGACCGTATTCGACGTCCCGGAAAATTTTTAGGCGATTCGGGTCAGGGGTCCCGGGCCCACGGCGGAAGGCGTGGGCTATAGCACACAAAAAATTGGGACTCGCGCGGAATTCCAGTTTTATGGCCGTAAAATGCCAAAAAATGTAATTTGGTCATGGAGGGGCGGTGAATATGGTTCCTTAGATCGTATTCGACGTCCCGGAAAATTTTTAGGCGATTCGGGTCCGGGGTCCCGGGCCCACGGCGGAAGGCGTGGGCTATAGCACACAAAAATTTGGGACTCGCGCGGAATACCAGTTTTATGGCCGTAAAATGCCAAAAAATGTAATTTGGTCATAGAGGGGTGCTAAATATGGTTACTTAGGCCGTATTTGACATCCCAAAAAATTTTTAGGCGATCCGGATCCGGGTTTTCGGGACCACGGCGGAAGGCGTGGGCTATAGCACACGAAAATTTGGGACTCGCGCGGATTTCCAGTTTATGGCCGTAAAATGCCAAAAAATGTAATTTGGTCATGGAATGCCAAAACATATGTTTCCTTAGACCGTATTCGACGTCCCGGAAAATTTTTAGGCGATTCGGGTCCGGGGTCCCGGGCCCACGGCGGAAGGCGTGGGCTATAGCACACGAAAATTTGGGAGTCGCGCGGATTTCCAGTTTATGGCCGTAAAATGCCAAAAAATGTAATTTGGTCATGGAATGCCAAAACATATGTTTCCTTAGACCGTATTCGACGTCCCGGAAAATTTTTAGGCGATTCGGGTCCGGGGTCCCGGGCCCACGGCGGAAGGCGTGGGCTATAGCACACAAAAAATTGGGACTCGCGCGGAATTCCAGTTTTATGGCCGTAAAATGCCAAAAAATGTAATTTGGTCATGGAGGGGCGGTGAATATGGTTCCTTAGGCTGTATTTGACATCCCGGAAAAATTTTAGGCGATCCGGATCCGGGGTCCCGGGACCACGGCGGAATGCGTGGGCTATAGCACACGAAAATTTGGGACTCGCGCGGATTTCTAGTTTTATGGCCGTAAAATGCCAAAAAATGTAATTTGGTCATGGAATGCCAAAACATATGTTTCCTTAGACCGTATTCGACGTCCCGAAAAATTTTTAGGCGATTCGGGTCCGGGGTCCCGGGCCCACGGTGGAAGGCGTGGGCTATAGCACACAAAAATTTGGGACTCGCGCGGAATACCAGTTTTATGGCCGTAAAATGCCAAAAAATGTAATTTGGTCATGGAGGGGCGGTGAATATGGTTCCTTAGGACGTATTTGACATCCCGGAAAAATTTTAGGCGATCCGGATCCGGGGTCCCGGGACCACGGCGGAAGGCGTGGGCTATAGCACATGAAAATTTAGGACTCGCGCGGATTTCTAGTTTTATGGCCGTAAAATGCCAAAAAATATAATTTGGTCATGGAATGCCAAAACATATGTTTCCTTAGACTGTATTCGACGTCCCGAAAAAATTTTAGGCGATTCGGGTCCGAGGTCCCGGGCCCACGGCGAAAGGCGTGGGCTATAGCACACAAATATTAGGGACTCGGGCGGAATTCCAGTTTTATGGCCGTAAAATGCCAAAAAATGTAATTTGGTCATAGAGGGGTGCTAAATATGGTTACTTAGGCCGTATTTGACATCCCGGAAAAATTTTAGGCGATCTGGATCCGGGGTCCCGGGCCCACGGCGGAAGGCGTGGGCTATAGCACACAAAAATTTGGGACTCGCGCGGAATACCGGTTTTATGGCCGTAAAATGCCAAAAAATGGAATTTGGTCATGGAGGAGCGGTTATTATGGTTCCTTAGGCCGTATTTGACATCCCGAAAAATTTTTAGGCGATCCGGATCCGGGTTTTCGGGACCACGGCGGAAGGCGTGGGCTATAGCACACGAAAATTTGGGACTCGCGCGGATTTCCAGTTTATGGCCGTAAAATGCCAAAAAATGTAATTTGGTCATGGAGGGGCGGTGAATATGGTTCCTTAGGCCGTATTTGACATCCCAGAAAAATTTTAGGCGATCCGGATCCGGGGTCCCGGGACCACGGCAGAAGGCGTGGGCTATAGCACACGAAAATTTGGGACTCGCGCGGATTTCTAGTTTTATGGCCGTAAAATGCCAAAAAATATAATTTGGTCATGGAATGCCAAAACATATGTTTCCTTAGACCGTATTCGACGTCCCGAAAAAATTTTAGGCGATTCGGGTCCGGGGTCCCGGGCCCACGGTGGAAGGCGTGGGCTATAGCACACAAAAATTTGGGACTCGCGCGGAATACCAGTTTTATGGCCGTAAAATGCCAAAAAATGTAATTTGGTCATGGAGGGGCGGTGAATATGGTTCCTTAGGCCGTATTTGACATCCCGGAAAAATTTTAGGCGATCCGGATCCGGGGTCCCGGGACCACGGCGGAAGGCGTGGGCTATAGCACACGAAAATTTAGGACTCGCGCGGATTTCTAGTTTTATGGCCGTAAAATGCCAAAAAATATAATTTGGTCATGGAATGCCAAAACATATGTTTCCTTAGACCGTATTCGACGTCCCGAAAAAATTTTAGGCGATTCGGGTCCGGGGTTTCGGGCCCACGGTGGAAGGCGTGGGCTATAGCACACGAAAATTTGGGAGTCGCGCGGATTTCCAGTTTATGGCCGTAAAATGCCAAAAAATGTAATTTGGTCATGGAATGCCAAAACATATGTTTCCTTAGACCGTATTCGACGTCCCGGAAAATTTTTAGGCGATTCGGGTCCGGGGTCCCGGGCCCACGGCGGAAGGCGTGGGCTATAGCACACAAAATATTGGGACTCGCGCGGAATTCCAGTTTTATGGCCGTAAAATGCCAAAAAATGTAATTTGGTCATGGAGGGGCGGTGAATATGGTTCCTTAGACCGTATTCGACGTCCCGGAAAATTTTTAGGCGATTCGGGTCCGGGGTCCCGGGCCCACGGCGGAAGGCGTGGGCTATAGCACACAAAAATTTGGGACTCGCGCGGAATACCAGTTTTATGGCCGTAAAATGCCAAAAAATGTAATTTGGTCATAGAGGGGTGCTAAATATAGTTACTTAGGCCGTATTTGAGATCCCAAAAAAATTTTAGGCGATCCGGATCCGGGTTTTCGGGACCACGGCGGAAGGCGTGGGCTATAGCACACGAAAATTTGGGACTCGCGCGGATTTCCAGTTTATGGCCGTAAAATGCCAAAAAATGTAATTTGGTCATGGAATGCCAAAACATATGTTTCCTTAGACCGTATTCGACGTCCCGAAAAAATTTTAGGCGATTCGGGTCCGGGGTCCCGGGCCCACGGTGGAAGGCGTGGGCTATAGCACACAAAAATTTGGGACTCGCGCGGAATACCAGTTTTATGGCCGTAAAATGCCAAAAAATGTAATTTGGTCATGGAGGGGCGGTGAATATGGTTCCTTAGGCCGTATTTGACATCCCGGAAAATTTTTAGGCGATCCGGATCCGGGGTCCCGGGACCACGGCGGAAGGCGTGGGCTATAGCACACGAAAATTTAGGACTCGCGCGGATTTCTAGTTTTATGGCCGTAAAATGCCAAAAAATATAATTTGGTCATGGAATGCCAAAACATATGTTTCCTTAGACTGTATTCGACGTCCCGAAAAAATTTTAGGCGATTCGGGTCCGAGGTCCCGGGCCCACGGCGAAAGGCGTGGGCTATAGCACACAAATATTAGGGACTCGGGCGGAATTCCAGTTTTATGGCCGTAAAATGCCAAAAAATGTAATTTGGTCATAGAGGGGTGCTAAATATGGTTACTTAGGCCGTATTTGACATCCCGGAAAAATTTTAGGCGATCTGGATCCGGGGTCCCGGGCCCACGGCGGAAGGCGTGGGCTATAGCACACAAAAATTTGGGACTCGCGCGGAATACCGGTTTTATGGCCGTAAAATGCCAAAAAATGGAATTTGGTCATGGAGGAGCGGTTATTATGGTTCCTTAGGCCGTATTTGACATCCCGAAAAATTTTTAGGCGATCCGGATCCGGGTTTTCGGGACCACGGCGGAAGGCGTGGGCTATAGCACACGAAAATTTGGGAGTCGCGCGGATTTCCAGTTTATGGCCGTAAAATGCCAAAAAATGTAATTTGGTCATGGAATGCCAAAACATATGTTTCCTTAGACCGTATTCGACGTCCCGGAAAATTTTTAGGCGATTCGGGTCCGGGGTCCCGGGCCCACGGCGGAAGGCGTGGGCTATAGCACACAAAAAATTGGGACTCGCGCGGAATTCCAGTTTTATGGCCGTAAAATGCCAAAAAATGTAATTTGGTCATGGAGGGGCGGTGAATATGGTTCCTTAGACCGTATTCGACGTCCCGGAAAATTTTTAGGCGATTCGGGTCCGGGGTCCCGGGCCCACGGCGGAAGGCGTGGGCTATAGCACACAAAAATTTGGGACTCGCGCGGAATACCAGTTTTATGGCCGTAAAATGCCAAAAAATGTAATTTGGTCATAGAGGGGTGCTAAATATGGTTACTTAGGCCGTATTTGACATCCCAAAAAAATTTTAGGCGATCCGGATCCGGATTTTCGGGACCACGGCGGAAGGCGTGGGCTATAGCACACGAAAATTTGGGACTCGCGCGGATTTCCAGTTTATGGCCGTAAAATGCCAAAAAATGTAATTTGGTCATGGAATGCCAAAACATATGTTTCCTTAGACCGTATTCGACGTCCCGGAAAATTTTTAGGCGATTCGGGTCCGGGGTCCCGGGCCCACGGCGGAAGGCGTGGGCTATAGCACACGAAAATTTGGGAGTCGCGCGGATTTCCAGTTTATGGCCGTAAAATGCAAAAAAATGTAATTTGGTCATGGAATGCCAAAACATATGTTTCCTTAGACCGTATTCGACGTCCCGGAAAATTTTTAGGCGATTCGGGTCCGGGGTCCCGGGCCCACGGCGGAAGGCGTGGGCTATAGCACACAAAAAATTGGGACTCGCGCGGAATTCCAGTTTTATGGCCGTAAAATGCCAAAAAATGTAATTTGGTCATGGAGGGGCGGTGAATATGGTTCCTTAGGCCGTATTTGACATCCCGGAAAAATTTTAGGCGATCCGGATCCGGGGTCCCGGGACCACGGCGGAAGGCGTGGGCCATAGCACACGAAAATTTGGGACTCGCGCGGATTTCTAGTTTTATGGCCGTAAAATGCCAAAAAATGTAATTTGGTCATGGAATGCCAAAACATATGTTTCCTTAGACCGTATTCGACGTCCCGAAAAAATTTTAGGCGATTCGGGTCCGGGGTTTCGGGCCCACGGTGGAAGGCGTGGGCTATAGCACACAAAAATTTGGGACTCGCGCGGAATACCAGTTTTATGGCCGTAAAATGACAAAAAATGTAATTTGGTCATGGAGGGGCGGTGAATATGGTTCCTTAGGCCGTATTTGACATCCCGGAAAAATTTTAGGCGATCCGGATCCGGGGTCCCGGGACCACGGCGGAAGGCGTGGGCTATAGCACACGAAAATTTAGGACTCGCGCGGATTTCTAGTTTTATGGCCGTAAAATGCCAAAAAATATAATTTGGTCATGGAATGCCAAAACATATGTTTCCTTAGACTGTATTCGACGTCCCAAAAAAATTTTAGGCGATTCGGGTCCGAGGTCCCGGGCCCACGGCGAAAGGCGTGGGCTATAGCACACAAATATTAGGGACTCGGGCGGAATTCCAGTTTTATGGCCGTAAAATGCCAAAAAATGTAATTTGGTCATAGAGGGGTGCTAAATATGGTTACTTAGGCCGTATTTGACATCCCGGAAAAATTTTAGGCGATCTGGATCCGGGGTCCCGGGCCCACGGCGGAAGGCGTGGGCTATAGCACACAAAAATTTGGGACTCGCGCGGAATACCGGTTTTATGGCCGTAAAATGCCAAAAAATGGAATTTGGTCATGGAGGAGCGGTTATTATGGTTCCTTAGGCCGTATTTGACATCCCGAAAAATTTTTAGGCGATCCGGATCCGGGTTTTCGGGACCACGGCGGAAGGCGTGGGCTATAGCACACGAAAATTTGGGAGTCGCGCGGATTTCCAGTTTATGGCCGTAAAATGCCAAAAAATGTAATTTGGTCATGGAATGCCAAAACATATGTTTCCTTAGACCGTATTCGACGTCCCGGAAAATTTTTAGGCGATTCGGGTCCGGGGTCCCGGGCCCACGGCGGAAGGCGTGGGCTATAGCACACAAAAAATTGGGACTCGCGCGGAATTCCAATTTTATGGCCGTAAAATGCCAAAAAATGTAATTTGGTCATGGAGGGGCGGTGAATATGGTTCCTTAGACCGTATTCGACGTCCCGGAAAATTTTTAGGCGATTCGGGTCCGGGGTCCCGGGCCCACGGCGGAAGGCGTGGGCTATAGCACACAAAAATTTGGGACTCACGCGGAATACCAGTTTTATGGCCGTAAAATGCCAAAAAATGTAATTTGGTCATAGAGGGGTGCTAAATATGGTTACTTAGGCCGTATTTTACATCCCAAAAAATTTTTAGGCGATCCGGATCCGGGTTTTCGGGACCACGGCGGAAGGCGTGGGCTATAGCACACAAAAAATTGGGACTCGCGCGGAATTCCAGTTTTATGGCCGTAAAATGCCAAAAAATGTAATTTGGTCATGGAGGGGCGGTGAATATGGTTCCTTAGGCCGTATTTGACATCCCAGAAAAATTTTAGGCGATCCGGATCCGGGGTCCCGGGACCACGGCAGAAGGCGTGGGCTATAGCACACGAAAATTTGGGACTCGCGCGGATTTCTAGTTTTATGGCCGTAAAATGCCAAAAAATATAATTTGGTCATGGAATGCCAAAACATATGTTTCCTTAGACCGTATTCGACGTCCCGAAAAAATTTTAGGCGATTCGGGTCCGGGGTCCCGGGCCCACGGTGGAAGGCGTGGGCTATAGCACACAAAAATTTGGGACTCGCGCGGAATACCAGTTTTATGGCCGTAAAATGCCAAAAAATGTAATTTGGTCATGGAGGGGCGGTGAATATGGTTCCTTAGGCCGTATTTGACATCCCGGAAAAATTTTAGGCGATCCGGATCCGGGGTCCCGGGACCACGGCGGAAGGCGTGGGCTATAGCACACGAAAATTTAGGACTCGCGCGGATTTCTAGTTTTATGGCCGTAAAATGCCAAAAAATATAATTTGGTCATGGAATGCCAAAACATATGTTTCCTTAGACTGTATTCGACGTCCCGAAAAAATTTTAGGCGATTCGGGTCCGAGGTCCCGGGCCCACGGCGAAAGGCGTGGGCTATAGCACACAAATATTAGGGACTCGGGCGGAATTCCAGTTTTATGGCCGTAAAATGCCAAAAAATGTAATTTGGTCATAGAGGGGTGCTAAATATGGTTACTTAGGCCGTATTTGACATCCCGGAAAAATTTTAGGCGATCTGGATCCGGGGTCCCGGGCCCACGGCGGAAGGCGTGGGCTATAGCACACAAAAATTTGGGACTCGCGCGGAATACCAGTTTTATGGCCGTAAAATGCCAAAAAATGGAATTTGGTCATGGAGGAGCGGTTATTATGGTTCCTTAGGCCGTATTTGACATCCCGAAAAATTTTTAGGCGATCCGGATCCGGGTTTTCGGGACCACGGCGGAAGGCGTGGGCTATAGCACACGAAAATTTGGGAGTCGCGCGGATTTCCAGTTTATGGCCGTAAAATGCCAAAAAATGTAATTTGGTCATGGAATGCCAAAACATATGTTTCCTTAGACCGTATTCGACGTCCCGGAAAATTTTTAGGCGATTCGGGTCCGGGGTCCCGGGCCCACGGCGGAAGGCGTGGGCTATAGCACACAAAAAATTGGGACTCGCGCGGAATTCCAGTTTTATGGCCGTAAAATGCCAAAAAATGTAATTTGGTCATGGAGGGGCGGTGAATATGGTTCCTTAGATCGTATTCGACGTCCCGGAAAATTTTTAGGCGATTCGGGTCCGTGGTCCCGGGCCCACGGCGGAAGGCGTGGGCTATAGCGCACAAAAATTTGGGACTCGCGCGGAATACCAGTTTTATGGCCGTAAAATGCCAAAAAATGTAATTTGGTCATAGAGGGGTGATAAATATGGTTACTTAGGCCGTATTTGACATCCCAAAAAATTTTTAGGCGATCCGGATCCGGGTTTTCGGGACCACGGCGGAAGGCGTGGGCTATAGCACACGAAAATTTGGGACTCGCGCGGATTTCCAGTTTATGGCCGTAAAATGCCAAAAAATGTAATTTGGTCATGGAATGCCAAAACATATGTTTCCTTAGACCGTATTCGACGTCCCGGAAAATTTTTAGGCGATTCGGGTCCGGGGTCCCGGGCCCACGGCGGAAGGCGTGGGCTATAGCACACGAAAATTTGGGAGTCGCGCGGATTTCCAGTTTATGGCCGTAAAATGCCAAAAAATGTAATTTGGTCATGGAATGCCAAAACATATGTTTCCTTAGACCGTATTCGACGTCCCGGAAAATTTTTAGGCGATTCGGGTCCGGGGTCCCGGGCCCACGGCGGAAGGCGTGGGCTATTGCACACAAAAAATTGGGACTCGCGCGGAATTCCAGTTTTATGGCTGTAAAATGCCAAAAAATGTAATTTGGTCATGGAGGGGCGGTGAATATGGTTCCTTAGGCCGTATTTGACATCCCGGAAAAATTTTAGGCGATCCGGATCCGGGTTTTCGGGACCACGGCGGAAGGCGTGGGCTATAGCACACGAAAATTTGGGAGTCGCGCGGATTTCCAGTTTATGGCCGTAAAATGCCAAAAAATGTAATTTGGTCATGGAATGCCAAAACATATGTTTCCTTAGACCGTATTCGACGTCCCGGAAAATTTTTAGGCGATTCGGGTCCGGGGTCCCGGGCCCACGGCGGAAGGCGTGGGCTATAGCACACAAAAAATTGGGACTCGCGCGGAATTCCAGTTTTATGGCCGTAAAATGCCAAAAAATGTAATTTGGTCATGGAGGGGCGGTGAATATGGTTCCTTAGATCGTATTCGACGTCCCGGAAAATTTTTAGGCGATTCGGGTCCGGGGTCCCGGGCCCACGGCGGAAGGCGTGGGCTATAGCACACAAAAATTTGGGACTCGCGCGGAATACCAGTTTTATGGCCGTAAAATGCCAGAAAATGTAATTTGGTCATAGAGGGGTGATAAATATGGTTACTTAGGCCGTATTTGACATCCCAAAAAATTTTTAGGCGATCCGGATCCGGGTTTTCGGGACCACGGCGGAAGGCGTGGGCTATAGCACACGAAAATTTGGGACTCGCGCGGATTTCCAGTTTATGGCCGTAAAATGCCAAAAAATGTAATTTGGTCATGGAATGCCAAAACATATGTTTCCTTAGACCGTATTCGACGTCCCGGAAAATTTTTAGGCGATTCGGGTCCGGGGTCCCGGGCCCACGGCGGAAGGCGTGGGCTATAGCACACGAAAATTTGGGAGTCGCGCGGATTTCCAGTTTATGGCCGTAAAATGCCAAAAAATGTAATTTGGTCATGGAATGCCAAAACATATGTTTCCTTAGACCGTATTCGACGTCCCGGAAAATTTTTAGGCGATTCGGGTCCGGGGTCCCGGGCCCACGGCGGAAGGCGTGGGCTATAGCACACAAAAAATTGGGACTCGCGCGGAATTCCAGTTTTATGGCCGTAAAATGCCAAAAAATGTAATTTGGTCATGGAGGGGCGGTGAATATGGTTCCTTAGGCCGTATTTGACATCCCGGAAAAATTTTAGGCGATCCGGATCCGGGGTCCCGGGACCACGGCGGAAGGCGTGGGCTATAGCACACGAAAATTTGGGACTCGCGCGGATTTCTAGTTTTATGGCCGTAAAATGCCAAAAAATGTAATTTGGTCATGGAATGCCAAAACATATGTTTCCTTAGACCGTATTCGACGTCCCGAAAAAATTTTAGGCGATTCGGGTCCGGGGTCCCGGGCCCACGGTGGAAGGCGTGGGCTATAGCACACAAAAATTTGGGACTCGCGCGGAATACCAGTTTTATGGCCGTAAAATGCCAAAAAATGTAATTTGGTCATGGAGGGGCGGTGAATATGGTTCCTTAGGACGTATTTGACATCCCGGAAAAATTTTAGGCGATCCGGATCCGGGGTCCCGGGACCACGGCGGAAGGCGTGGGCTATAGCACACGAAAATTTAGGACTCGCGCGGATTTCTAGTTTTATGGCCGTAAAATGCCAAAAAATATAATTTGGTCATGGAATGCCAAAACATATGTTTCCTTAGACTGTATTCGACGTCCCGAAAAAATTTTAGGCGATTCGGGTCCGAGGTCCCGGGCCCACGGCGAAAGGCGTGGGCTATAGCACACAAATATTAGGGACTCGGGCGGAATTCCAGTTTTATGGCCGTAAAATGCCAAAAAATGTAATTTGGTCATAGAGGGGTGCTAAATATGGTTACTTAGGCCGTATTTGACATCCCGGAAAAATTTTAGGCGATCTGGATCCGGGGTCCCGGGCCCACGGCGGAAGGCGTGGGCTATAGCACACAAAAATTTGGGACTCGCGCGGAATACCGGTTTTATGGCCGTAAAATGCCAAAAATGGAATTTGGTCATGGAGGAGCGGTTATTATGGTTCCTTAGGCCGTATTTGACATCCCGAAAAATTTTTAGGCGATCCGGATCCGGGTTTTCGGGACCACGGCGGAAGGCGTGGGCTATAGCACACGAAAATTTGGGAGTCGCGCGGATTTCCAGTTTATGGCCGTAAAATGCCAAAAAATGTAATTTGGTCATGGAATGCCAAAACATATGTTTCCTTAGACCGTATTCGACGTCCCGGAAAATTTTTAGGCGATTCGGGTCCGGGGTCCCGGGCCCACGGCGGAAGGCGTGGGCTATAGCACACAAAAAATTGGGACTCGCGCGGAATTCCAGTTTTATGGCCGTAAAATGCCAAAAAATGTAATTTGGTCATGGAGGGGCGGTGAATATGGTTCCTTAGACCGTATTCGACGTCCCGGAAAATTTTTAGGCGATTCGGGTCCGGGGTCCCGGGCCCACGGCAGAAGGCGTGGGCTATAGCACACAAAAATTTGGGTCTCGCGCGGAATACCAGTTTTATTGCCGTAAAATGCCAAAAAATGTAATTTGGTCATAGAGGGGTGCTAAATATGGTTACTTAGGCCGTATTTGACATCCCAAAAAATTTTTAGGCGATCCGGATCCGGGTTTTCGGGCCCACGGCGGAAGGCGTGGGCTATAGCACACGAAAATTTGGGAGTCGCGCGGATTTCCAGTTTATGGCCGTAAAATGCCAAAAAATGTAATTTGGTCATGGAATGCCAAAACATATGTTTCCTTAGACCGTATTCGACGTCCCGGAAAATTTTTAGGCGATTCGGGTCCGGGGTCCCGGGCCCACGGCGGAAGGCGTGGGCTATAGCACACAAAAAATTGGGACTCGCGCGGAATTCCAGTTTTATGGCCGTAAAATGCCAAAAAATGTAATTTGGTCATGGAGGGGCGGTGAATATGGTTCCTTAGACCGTATTCGACGTCCCGGAAAATTTTTAGGCGATTCGGGTCCGGGGTCCCGGGCCCACGGCAGAAGGCGTGGGCTATAGCACACAAAAATTTGGGTCTCGCGCGGAATACCAGTTTTATTGCCGTAAAATGCCAAAAAATGTAATTTGGTCATAGAGGGGTGCTAAATATGGTTACTTAGGCCGTATTTGACATCCCAAAAAATTTTTAGGCGATCCGGATCCGGGTTTTCGGGCCCACGGCGGAAGGCGTGGGCTATAGCACACGAAAATTTGGGAGTCGCGCGGATTTCCAGTTTATGGCCGTAAAATGCCAAAAAATGTAATTTGGTCATGGAATGCCAAAACATATGTTTCCTTAGACCGTATTCGACTTCCCGGAAAATTTTTAGGCGATTCGGGTCCGGGGTCCCGGGCCCACGGCGGAAGGCGTGGGCTATAGCACACAAAAAATTGGGACTCGCGCGGAATTCCAGTTTTATGGCCGTAAAATGCCAAAAAATGTAATTTGGTCATGGAGGGGCGGTGAATATGGTTCCTTAGATCATATTCGACGTCCCGGAAAATTTTTAGGCGATTCGGGTCCGGGGTCCCGGGCCCACGGCGGAAGGCGTGGGCTATAGCACACAAAAATTTGGGACTCGCGCGGAATACCAGTTTTATGGCCGTAAAATGCCAAAAAATGTAATTTGGTCATAGAGGGGTGATAAATATGGTTACTTAGGCCGTATTTGACATCCCAAAAAATTTTTAGGCGATCCGGATCCGGGTTTTCGGGACCACGGCGGAAGGCGTGGGCTATAGCACACGAAAATTTGGGACTCGCGCGGATTTCCAGTTTATGGCCGTAAAATGCCAAAAAATGTAATTTGGTCATGGAATGCCAAAACATATGTTTCCTTAGACCGTATTCGACGTCCCGGAAAATTTTTAGGCGATTCGGGTCCGGGGTCCCGGGCCCACGGCGGAAGGCGTGGGCTATAGCACACAAAAAATTGGGACTCGCGCGGAATTCCAGTTTTATGGCCGTAAAATGCCAAAAAATGTAATTTGGTCATGGAGGGGCGGTGAATATGGTTCCTTAGGCCGTATTTGACATCCCGGAAAAATTTTAGGCGATCCGGATCCGGGGTCCCGGGACCACGGCGGAAGGCGTGGGCTATAGCACACGAAAATTTGGGACTCGCGCGGATTTCTAGTTTTATGGCCGTAAAATGCCAAAAAATGTAATTTGGTCATGGAATGCCAAAACATATGTTTCCTTAGACCGTATTCGACGTCCCGAAAAAATTTTAGGCGATTCGGGTCCGGGGTCCCGGGCCCACGGTGGAAGGCGTGGGCTATAGCACACAAAAATTTGGGACTCGCGCGGAATACCAGTTTTATGGCCGTAAAATGCCAAAAAATGTAATTTGGTCATGGAGGGGCGGTGAATATGGTTCCTTAGGACGTATTTGACATCCCGGAAAAATTTTAGGCGATCCGGATCCGGGGTCCCGGGACCACGGCGGAAGGCGTGGGCTATAGCACACGAAAATTTAGGACTCGCGCGGATTTCTAGTTTTATGGCCGTAAAATGCCAAAAAATATAATTTGGTCATGGAATGCCAAAACATATGTTTCCTTAGACTGTATTCGACGTCCCGAAAAAATTTTAGGCGATTCGGGTCCGAGGTCCCGGGCCCACGGCGAAAGGCGTGGGCTATAGCACACAAATATTAGGGACTCGGGCGGAATTCCAGTTTTATGGCCGTAAAATGCCAAAAAATGTAATTTGGTCATAGAGGGGTGCTAAATATGGTTACTTAGGCCGTATTTGACATCCCGGAAAAATTTTAGGCGATCTGGATCCGGGGTCCCGGGCCCACGGCGGAAGGCGTGGGCTATAGCACACAAAAATTTGGGACTCGCGCGGAATACCGGTTTTATGGCCGTAAAATGCCAAAAATGGAATTTGGTCATGGAGGAGCGGTTATTATGGTTCCTTAGGCCGTATTTGACATCCCGAAAAATTTTTAGGCGATCCGGATCCGGGTTTTCGGGACCACGGCGGAAGGCGTGGGCTATAGCACACGAAAATTTGGGAGTCGCGCGGATTTCCAGTTTATGGCCGTAAAATGCCAAAAAATGTAATTTGGTCATGGAATGCCAAAACATATGTTTCCTTAGACCGTATTCGACGTCCCGGAAAATTTTTAGGCGATTCGGGTCCGGGGTCCCGGGCCCACGGCGGAAGGCGTGGGCTATAGCACACAAAAAATTGGGACTCGCGCGGAATTCCAGTTTTATGGCCGTAAAATGCCAAAAAATGTAATTTGGTCATGGAGGGGCGGTGAATATGGTTCCTTAGGCCGTATTTGACATCCCGGAAAAATTTTAGGCGATCCGGATCCGGGGTCCCGGGACCACGGCGGAAGGCGTGGGCTATAGCACACGAAAATTTGGGACTCGCGCGGATTTCTAGTTTTATGGCCGTAAAATGCCAAAAAATGTAATTTGGTCATGGAATGCCAAAACATATGTTTCCTTAGACCGTATTCGACGTCCCGAAAAAATTTTAGGCGATTCGGGTCCGGGGTCCCGGGCCCACGGTGGAAGGCGTGGGCTATAGCACACAAAAATTTGGGACTCGCGCGGAATACCAGTTTTATGGCCGTAAAATGCCAAAAAATGTAATTTGGTCATGGAGGGGCGGTGAATATGGTTCCTTAGGACGTATTTGACATCCCGGAAAAATTTTAGGCGATCCGGATCCGGGGTCCCGGGACCACGGCGGAAGGCGTGGGCTATAGCACACGAAAATTTAGGACTCGCGCGGATTTCTAGTTTTATGGCCGTAAAATGCCAAAAAATATAATTTGGTCATGGAATGCCAAAACATATGTTTCCTTAGACTGTATTCGACGTCCCGAAAAAATTTTAGGCGATTCGGGTCCGAGGTCCCGGGCCCACGACGAAAGGCGTGGGCTATAGCACACAAATATTAGGGACTCGGGCGGAATTCCAGTTTTATGGCCGTAAAATGCCAAAAAATGTAATTTGGTCATAGAGGGGTGCTAAATATGGTTACTTAGGCCGTATTTGACATCCCGGAAAAATTTTAGGCGATCTGGATCCGGGGTCCCGGGCCCACGGCGGAAGGCGTGGGCTATAGCACACAAAAATTTGGGACTCGCGCGGAATACCGGTTTTATGGCCGTAAAATGCCAAAAATGGAATTTGGTCATGGAGGAGCGGTTATTATGGTTCCTTAGGCCGTATTTGACATCCCGAAAAATTTTTAGGCGATCCGGATCCGGGTTTTCGGGACCACGGCGGAAGGCGTGGGCTATAGCACACGAAAATTTGGGAGTCGCGCGGATTTCCAGTTTATGGCCGTAAAATGCCAAAAAATGTAATTTGGTCATGGAATGCCAAAACATATGTTTCCTTAGACCGTATTCGACGTCCCGGAAAATTTTTAGGCGATTCGGGTCCGGGGTCCCGGGCCCACGGCGGAAGGCGTGGGCTATAGCACACAAAAATTTGGGACTCGCGCGGAATACCAGTTTTATGGCCGTAAAATGCCAAAAAATGTAATTTGGTCATGGAGGGGCGGTGAATATGGTTCCTTAGATCATATTCGACGTCCCGGAAAATTTTTAGGCGATTCGGGTCCGGGGTCCCGGGCCCACGGCGGAAGGCGTGGGCTATAGCACACAAAAATTTGGGACTCGCGCGGAATACCAGTTTTATGGCCGTAAAATGCCAAAAAATGTAATTTGGTCATAGAGGGGTGATAAATATGGTTACTTAGGCCGTATTTGACATCCCAAAAAATTTTTAGGCGATCCGGATCCGGGTTTTCGGGACCACGGCGGAAGGCGTGGGCTATAGCACACGAAAATTTGGGACTCGCGCGGATTTCCAGTTTATGGCCGTAAAATGCCAAAAAATGTAATTTGGTCATGGAATGCCAAAACATATGTTTCCTTAGACCGTATTCGACGTCCCGGAAAATTTTTAGGCGATTCGGGTCCGGGGTCCCGGGCCCACGGCGGAAGGCGTGGGCTATAGCACACAAAAAATTGGGACTCGCGCGGAATTCCAGTTTTATGGCCGTAAAATGCCAAAAAATGTAATTTGGTCATGGAGGGGCGGTGAATATGGTTCCTTAGGCCGTATTTGACATCCCGGAAAAATTTTAGGCGATCCGGATCCGGGGTCCCGGGACCACGGCGGAAGGCGTGGGCTATAGCACACGAAAATTTGGGACTCGCGCGGATTTCTAGTTTTATGGCCGTAAAATGCCAAAAAATGTAATTTGGTCATGGAATGCCAAAACATATGTTTCCTTAGACCGTATTCGACGTCCCGAAAAAATTTTAGGCGATTCGGGTCCGGGGTCCCGGGCCCACGGTGGAAGGCGTGGGCTATAGCACACAAAAATTTGGGACTCGCGCGGAATACCAGTTTTATGGCCGTAAAATGCCAAAAAATGTAATTTGGTCATGGAGGGGCGGTGAATATGGTTCCTTAGGACGTATTTGACATCCCGGAAAAATTTTAGGCGATCCGGATCCGGGGTCCCGGGACCACGGCGGAAGGCGTGGGCTATAGCACACGAAAATTTAGGACTCGCGCGGATTTCTAGTTTTATGGCCGTAAAATGCCAAAAAATATAATTTGGTCATGGAATGCCAAAACATATGTTTCCTTAGACTGTATTCGACGTCCCGAAAAAATTTTAGGCGATTCGGGTCCGAGGTCCCGGGCCCACGGCGAAAGGCGTGGGCTATAGCACACAAATATTAGGGACTCGGGCGGAATTCCAGTTTTATGGCCGTAAAATGCCAAAAAATGTAATTTGGTCATAGAGGGGTGCTAAATATGGTTACTTAGGCCGTATTTGACATCCCGGAAAAATTTTAGGCGATCTGGATCCGGGGTCCCGGGCCCACGGCGGAAGGCGTGGGCTATAGCACACAAAAATTTGGGACTCGCGCGGAATACCGGTTTTATGGCCGTAAAATGCCAAAAATGGAATTTGGTCATGGAGGAGCGGTTATTATGGTTCCTTAGGCCGTATTTGACATCCCGAAAAATTTTTAGGCGATCCGGATCCGGGTTTTCGGGACCACGGCGGAAGGCGTGGGCTATAGCACACGAAAATTTGGGAGTCGCGCGGATTTCCAGTTTATGGCCGTAAAATGCCAAAAAATGTAATTTGGTCATGGAATGCCAAAACATATGTTTCCTTAGACCGTATTCGACGTCCCGGAAAATTTTTAGGCGATTCGGGTCCGGGGTCCCGGGCCCACGGCGGAAGGCGTGGGCTATAGCACACAAAAAATTGGGACTCGCGCGGAATTCCAGTTTTATGGCCGTAAAATGCCAAAAAATGTAATTTGGTCATGGAGGGGCGGTGAATATGGTTCCTTAGGCCGTATTTGACATCCCGGAAAAATTTTAGGCGATCCGGATCCGGGGTCCCGGGACCACGGCGGAAGGCGTGGGCTATAGCACACGAAAATTTGGGACTCGCGCGGATTTCTAGTTTTATGGCCGTAAAATGCCAAAAAATGTAATTTGGTCATGGAATGCCAAAACATATGTTTCCTTAGACCGTATTCGACGTCCCGAAAAAATTTTAGGCGATTCGGGTCCGGGGTCCCGGGCCCACGGTGGAAGGCGTGGGCTATAGCACACAAAAATTTGGGACTCGCGCGGAATACCAGTTTTATGGCCGTAAAATGCCAAAAAATGTAATTTGGTCATGGAGGGGCGGTGAATATGGTTCCTTAGGACGTATTTGACATCCCGGAAAAATTTTAGGCGATCCGGATCCGGGGTCCCGGGACCACGGCGGAAGGCGTGGGCTATAGCACACGAAAATTTAGGACTCGCGCGGATTTCTAGTTTTATGGCCGTAAAATGCCAAAAAATATAATTTGGTCATGGAATGCCAAAACATATGTTTCCTTAGACTGTATTCGACGTCCCGAAAAAATTTTAGGCGATTCGGGTCCGAGGTCCCGGGCCCACGACGAAAGGCGTGGGCTATAGCACACAAATATTAGGGACTCGGGCGGAATTCCAGTTTTATGGCCGTAAAATGCCAAAAAATGTAATTTGGTCATAGAGGGGTGCTAAATATGGTTACTTAGGCCGTATTTGACATCCCGGAAAAATTTTAGGCGATCTGGATCCGGGGTCCCGGGCCCACGGCGGAAGGCGTGGGCTATAGCACACAAAAATTTGGGACTCGCGCGGAATACCGGTTTTATGGCCGTAAAATGCCAAAAATGGAATTTGGTCATGGAGGAGCGGTTATTATGGTTCCTTAGGCCGTATTTGACATCCCGAAAAATTTTTAGGCGATCCGGATCCGGGTTTTCGGGACCACGGCGGAAGGCGTGGGCTATAGCACACGAAAATTTGGGAGTCGCGCGGATTTCCAGTTTATGGCCGTAAAATGCCAAAAAATGTAATTTGGTCATGGAATGCCAAAACATATGTTTCCTTAGACCGTATTCGACGTCCCGGAAAATTTTTAGGCGATTCGGGTCCGGGGTCCCGGGCCCACGGCGGAAGGCGTGGGCTATAGCACACAAAAAATTGGGACTCGCGCGGAATTCCAGTTTTATGGCCGTAAAATGCCAAAAAATGTAATTTGGTCATGGAGGGGCGGTGAATATGGTTCCTTAGACCGTATTCGACGTCCCGGAAAATTTTTAGGCGATTCGGGTCCGGGGTCCCGGGCCCACGGCAGAAGGCGTGGGCTATAGCACACAAAAATTTGGGTCTCGCGCGGAATACCAGTTTTATTGCCGTAAAATGCCAAAAAATGTAATTTGGTCATAGAGGGGTGCTAAATATGGTTACTTAGGCCGTATTTGACATCCCAAAAAATTTTTAGGCGATCCGGATCCGGGTTTTCGGGCCCACGGCGGAAGGCGTGGGCTATAGCACACGAAAATTTGGGAGTCGCGCGGATTTCCAGTTTATGGCCGTAAAATGCCAAAAAATGTAATTTGGTCATGGAATGCCAAAACATATGTTTCCTTAGACCGTATTCGACGTCCCGGAAAATTTTTAGGCGATTCGGGTCCGGGGTCCCGGGCCCACGGCGGAAGGCGTGGGCTATAGCACACAAAAAATTGGGACTCGCGCGGAATTCCAGTTTTATGGCCGTAAAATGCCAAAAAATGTAATTTGGTCATGGAGGGGCGGTGAATATGGTTCCTTAGACCGTATTCGACGTCCCGGAAAATTTTTAGGCGATTCGGGTCCGGGGTCCCGGGCCCACGGCAGAAGGCGTGGGCTATAGCACACAAAAATTTGGGTCTCGCGCGGAATACCAGTTTTATTGCCGTAAAATGCCAAAAAATGTAATTTGGTCATAGAGGGGTGCTAAATATGGTTACTTAGGCCGTATTTGACATCCCAAAAAATTTTTAGGCGATCCGGATCCGGGTTTTCGGGCCCACGGCGGAAGGCGTGGGCTATAGCACACGAAAATTTGGGAGTCGCGCGGATTTCCAGTTTATGGCCGTAAAATGCCAAAAAATGTAATTTGGTCATGGAATGCCAAAACATATGTTTCCTTAGACCGTATTCGACTTCCCGGAAAATTTTTAGGCGATTCGGGTCCGGGGTCCCGGGCCCACGGCGGAAGGCGTGGGCTATAGCACACAAAAAATTGGGACTCGCGCGGAATTCCAGTTTTATGGCCGTAAAATGCCAAAAAATGTAATTTGGTCATGGAGGGGCGGTGAATATGGTTCCTTAGATCATATTCGACGTCCCGGAAAATTTTTAGGCGATTCGGGTCCGGGGTCCCGGGCCCACGGCGGAAGGCGTGGGCTATAGCACACAAAAATTTGGGACTCGCGCGGAATACCAGTTTTATGGCCGTAAAATGCCAAAAAATGTAATTTGGTCATAGAGGGGTGATAAATATGGTTACTTAGGCCGTATTTGACATCCCAAAAAATTTTTAGGCGATCCGGATCCGGGTTTTCGGGACCACGGCGGAAGGCGTGGGCTATAGCACACGAAAATTTGGGACTCGCGCGGATTTCCAGTTTATGGCCGTAAAATGCCAAAAAATGTAATTTGGTCATGGAATGCCAAAACATATGTTTCCTTAGACCGTATTCGACGTCCCGGAAAATTTTTAGGCGATTCGGGTCCGGGGTCCCGGGCCCACGGCGGAAGGCGTGGGCTATAGCACACAAAAAATTGGGACTCGCGCGGAATTCCAGTTTTATGGCCGTAAAATGCCAAAAAATGTAATTTGGTCATGGAGGGGCGGTGAATATGGTTCCTTAGGCCGTATTTGACATCCCGGAAAAATTTTAGGCGATCCGGATCCGGGGTCCCGGGACCACGGCGGAAGGCGTGGGCTATAGCACACGAAAATTTGGGACTCGCGCGGATTTCTAGTTTTATGGCCGTAAAATGCCAAAAAATGTAATTTGGTCATGGAATGCCAAAACATATGTTTCCTTAGACCGTATTCGACGTCCCGAAAAAATTTTAGGCGATTCGGGTCCGGGGTCCCGGGCCCACGGTGGAAGGCGTGGGCTATAGCACACAAAAATTTGGGACTCGCGCGGAATACCAGTTTTATGGCCGTAAAATGCCAAAAAATGTAATTTGGTCATGGAGGGGCGGTGAATATGGTTCCTTAGGACGTATTTGACATCCCGGAAAAATTTTAGGCGATCCGGATCCGGGGTCCCGGGACCACGGCGGAAGGCGTGGGCTATAGCACACGAAAATTTAGGACTCGCGCGGATTTCTAGTTTTATGGCCGTAAAATGCCAAAAAATATAATTTGGTCATGGAATGCCAAAACATATGTTTCCTTAGACTGTATTCGACGTCCCGAAAAAATTTTAGGCGATTCGGGTCCGAGGTCCCGGGCCCACGGCGAAAGGCGTGGGCTATAGCACACAAATATTAGGGACTCGGGCGGAATTCCAGTTTTATGGCCGTAAAATGCCAAAAAATGTAATTTGGTCATAGAGGGGTGCTAAATATGGTTACTTAGGCCGTATTTGACATCCCGGAAAAATTTTAGGCGATCTGGATCCGGGGTCCCGGGCCCACGGCGGAAGGCGTGGGCTATAGCACACAAAAATTTGGGACTCGCGCGGAATACCGGTTTTATGGCCGTAAAATGCCAAAAATGGAATTTGGTCATGGAGGAGCGGTTATTATGGTTCCTTAGGCCGTATTTGACATCCCGAAAAATTTTTAGGCGATCCGGATCCGGGTTTTCGGGACCACGGCGGAAGGCGTGGGCTATAGCACACGAAAATTTGGGAGTCGCGCGGATTTCCAGTTTATGGCCGTAAAATGCCAAAAAATGTAATTTGGTCATGGAATGCCAAAACATATGTTTCCTTAGACCGTATTCGACGTCCCGGAAAATTTTTAGGCGATTCGGGTCCGGGGTCCCGGGCCCACGGCGGAAGGCGTGGGCTATAGCACACAAAAAATTGGGACTCGCGCGGAATTCCAGTTTTATGGCCGTAAAATGCCAAAAAATGTAATTTGGTCATGGAGGGGCGGTGAATATGGTTCCTTAGACCGTATTCGACGTCCCGGAAAATTTTTAGGCGATTCGGGTCCGGGGTCCCGGGCCCACGGCAGAAGGCGTGGGCTATAGCACACAAAAATTTGGGTCTCGCGCGGAATACCAGTTTTATTGCCGTAAAATGCCAAAAAATGTAATTTGGTCATAGAGGGGTGCTAAATATGGTTACTTAGGCCGTATTTGACATCCCAAAAAATTTTTAGGCGATCCGGATCCGGGTTTTCGGGCCCACGGCGGAAGGCGTGGGCTATAGCACACGAAAATTTGGGAGTCGCGCGGATTTCCAGTTTATGGCCGTAAAATGCCAAAAAATGTAATTTGGTCATGGAATGCCAAAACATATGTTTCCTTAGACCGTATTCGACGTCCCGGAAAATTTTTAGGCGATTCGGGTCCGGGGTCCCGGGCCCACGGCGGAAGGCGTGGGCTATAGCACACAAAAAATTGGGACTCGCGCGGAATTCCAGTTTTATGGCCGTAAAATGCCAAAAATGTAATTTGGTCATGGAGGGGCGGTGAATATGGTTCCTTAGATCGTATTCGACGTCCCGAAAAAATTTTAGGCGATTCGGGTCCGGGGTCCCGGGCCCACGGCGGAAGGCGTGGGCTATAGCACACAAAAATTTGGGACTCGCGCGGAATACCAGTTTTATGGCCGTAAAATGCCAAAAAATGTAATTTGGTCATAGAGGGGTGATAAATATGGTTACTTAGGCCGTATTTGACATCCCAAAAAATTTTTAGGCGATCCGGATCCGGGTTTTCGGGACCACGGCGGAAGGCGTGGGCTATAGCACACGAAAATTTGGGACTCGCGCGGATTTCCAGTTTATGGCCGTAAAATGCCAAAAAATGTAATTTGGTCATGGAATGCCAAAACATATGTTTCCTTAGACCGTATTCGACGTCCCGGAAAATTTTTAGGCGATTCGGGTCCGGGGTCCCGGGCCCACGGCGGAAGGCGTGGGCTATAGCACACGAAAATTTGGGAGTCGCGCGGATTTCCAGTTTATGGCCGTAAAATGCCAAAAAATGTAATTTGGTCATGGAATGCCAAAACATATGTTTCCTTAGACCGTATTCGACGTCCCGGAAAATTTTTAGGCGATTCGGGTCCGGGGTCCCGGGCCCACGGCGGAAGGCGTGGGCTATAGCACACAAAAAATTGGGACTCGCGCGGAATTCCAGTTTTATGGCCGTAAAATGCCAAAAAATGTAATTTGGTCATGGAGGGGCGGTGAATATGGTTCCTTAGGCCGTATTTGACATCCCGGAAAAATTTTAGGCGATCCGGATCCGGGGTCCCGGGACCACGGCGGAAGGCGTGGGCTATAGCACACGAAAATTTGGGACTCGCGCGGATTTCTAGTTTTATGGCCGTAAAATGCCAAAAAATGTAATTTGGTCATGGAATGCCAAAACATATGTTTCCTTAGACCGTATTCGACGTCCCGAAAAAATTTTAGGCGATTCGGGTCCGGGGTCCCGGGCCCACGGTGGAAGGCGTGGGCTATAGCACACAAAAATTTGGGACTCGCGCGGAATACCAGTTTTATGGCCGTAAAATGCCAAAAAATGTAATTTGGTCATGGAGGGGCGGTGAATATGGTTCCTTAGGACGTATTTGACATCCCGGAAAAATTTTAGGCGATCCGGATCCGGGGTCCCGGGACCACGGCGGAAGGCGTGGGCTATAGCACACGAAAATTTAGGACTCGCGCGGATTTCTAGTTTTATGGCCGTAAAATGCCAAAAAATATAATTTGGTCATGGAATGCCAAAACATATGTTTCCTTAGACTGTATTCGACGTCCCGAAAAAATTTTAGGCGATTCGGGTCCGAGGTCCCGGGCCCACGGCGAAAGGCGTGGGCTATAGCACACAAATATTAGGGACTCGGGCGGAATTCCAGTTTTATGGCCGTAAAATGCCAAAAAATGTAATTTGGTCATAGAGGGGTGCTAAATATGGTTACTTAGGCCGTATTTGACATCCCGGAAAAATTTTAGGCGATCTGGATCCGGGGTCCCGGGCCCACGGCGGAAGGCGTGGGCTATAGCACACAAAAATTTGGGACTCGCGCGGAATACCGGTTTTATGGCCGTAAAATGCCAAAAATGGAATTTGGTCATGGAGGAGCGGTTATTATGGTTCCTTAGGCCGTATTTGACATCCCGAAAAATTTTTAGGCGATCCGGATCCGGGTTTTCGGGACCACGGCGGAAGGCGTGGGCTATAGCACACGAAAATTTGGGAGTCGCGCGGATTTCCAGTTTATGGCCGTAAAATGCCAAAAAATGTAATTTGGTCATGGAATGCCAAAACATATGTTTCCTTAGACCGTATTCGACGTCCCGGAAAATTTTTAGGCGATTCGGGTCCGGGGTCCCGGGCCCACGGCGGAAGGCGTGGGCTATAGCACACAAAAAATTGGGACTCGCGCGGAATTCCAGTTTTATGGCCGTAAAATGCCAAAAAATGTAATTTGGTCATGGAGGGGCGGTGAATATGGTTCCTTAGACCGTATTCGACGTCCCGGAAAATTTTTAGGCGATTCGGGTCCGGGGTCCCGGGCCCACGGCAGAAGGCGTGGGCTATAGCACACAAAAATTTGGGTCTCGCGCGGAATACCAGTTTTATTGCCGTAAAATGCCAAAAAATGTAATTTGGTCATAGAGGGGTGCTAAATATGGTTACTTAGGCCGTATTTGACATCCCAAAAAATTTTTAGGCGATCCGGATCCGGGTTTTCGGGCCCACGGCGGAAGGCGTGGGCTATAGCACACGAAAATTTGGGAGTCGCGCGGATTTCCAGTTTATGGCCGTAAAATGCCAAAAAATGTAATTTGGTCATGGAATGCCAAAACATATGTTTCCTTAGACCGTATTCGACGTCCCGGAAAATTTTTAGGCGATTCGGGTCCGGGGTCCCGGGCCCACGGCGGAAGGCGTGGGCTATAGCACACGAAAATTTGGGAGTCGCGCGGATTTCCAGTTTATGGCCGTAAAATGCCAAAAAATGTAATTTGGTCATGGAATGCCAAAACATATGTTTCCTTAGACCGTATTCGACGTCCCGGAAAATTTTTAGGCGATTCGGGTCCGGGGTCCCGGGCCCACGGCGGAAGGCGTGGGCTATAGCACACAAAAAATTGGGACTCGCGCGGAATTCCAGTTTTATGGCCGTAAAATGCCAAAAAATGTAATTTGGTCATGGAGGGGCGGTGAATATGGTTCCTTAGGCCGTATTTGACATCCCGGAAAAATTTTAGGCGATCCGGATCCGGGGTCCCGGGACCACGGCGGAAGGCGTGGGCTATAGCACACGAAAATTTGGGACTCGCGCGGATTTCTAGTTTTATGGCCGTAAAATGCCAAAAAATGTAATTTGGTCATGGAATGCCAAAACATATGTTTCCTTAGACCGTATTCGACGTCCCGAAAAAATTTTAGGCGATTCGGGTCCGGGGTCCCGGGCCCACGGTGGAAGGCGTGGGCTATAGCACACAAAAATTTGGGACTCGCGCGGAATACCAGTTTTATGGCCGTAAAATGCCAAAAAATGTAATTTGGTCATGGAGGGGCGGTGAATATGGTTCCTTAGGACGTATTTGACATCCCGGAAAAATTTTAGGCGATCCGGATCCGGGGTCCCGGGACCACGGCGGAAGGCGTGGGCTATAGCACACGAAAATTTAGGACTCGCGCGGATTTCTAGTTTTATGGCCGTAAAATGCCAAAAAATATAATTTGGTCATGGAATGCCAAAACATATGTTTCCTTAGACTGTATTCGACGTCCCGAAAAAATTTTAGGCGATTCGGGTCCGAGGTCCCGGGCCCACGGCGAAAGGCGTGGGCTATAGCACACAAATATTAGGGACTCGGGCGGAATTCCAGTTTTATGGCCGTAAAATGCCAAAAAATGTAATTTGGTCATAGAGGGGTGCTAAATATGGTTACTTAGGCCGTATTTGACATCCCGGAAAAATTTTAGGCGATCTGGATCCGGGGTCCCGGGCCCACGGCGGAAGGCGTGGGCTATAGCACACAAAAATTTGGGACTCGCGCGGAATACCGGTTTTATGGCCGTAAAATGCCAAAAATGGAATTTGGTCATGGAGGAGCGGTTATTATGGTTCCTTAGGCCGTATTTGACATCCCGAAAAATTTTTAGGCGATCCGGATCCGGGTTTTCGGGACCACGGCGGAAGGCGTGGGCTATAGCACACGAAAATTTGGGAGTCGCGCGGATTTCCAGTTTATGGCCGTAAAATGCCAAAAAATGTAATTTGGTCATGGAATGCCAAAACATATGTTTCCTTAGACCGTATTCGACGTCCCGGAAAATTTTTAGGCGATTCGGGTCCGGGGTCCCGGGCCCACGGCGGAAGGCGTGGGCTATAGCACACAAAAAATTGGGACTCGCGCGGAATTCCAGTTTTATGGCCGTAAAATGCCAAAAAATGTAATTTGGTCATGGAGGGGCGGTGAATATGGTTCCTTAGACCGTATTCGACGTCCCGGAAAATTTTTAGGCGATTCGGGTCCGGGGTCCCGGGCCCACGGCAGAAGGCGTGGGCTATAGCACACAAAAATTTGGGTCTCGCGCGGAATACCAGTTTTATTGCCGTAAAATGCCAAAAAATGTAATTTGGTCATAGAGGGGTGCTAAATATGGTTACTTAGGCCGTATTTGACATCCCAAAAAATTTTTAGGCGATCCGGATCCGGGTTTTCGGGCCCACGGCGGAAGGCGTGGGCTATAGCACACGAAAATTTGGGAGTCGCGCGGATTTCCAGTTTATGGCCGTAAAATGCCAAAAAATGTAATTTGGTCATGGAATGCCAAAACATATGTTTCCTTAGACCGTATTCGACGTCCCGGAAAATTTTTAGGCGATTCGGGTCCGGGGTCCCGGGCCCACGGCGGAAGGCGTGGGCTATAGCACACGAAAATTTGGGAGTCGCGCGGATTTCCAGTTTATGGCCGTAAAATGCCAAAAAATGTAATTTGGTCATGGAATGCCAAAACATATGTTTCCTTAGACCGTATTCGACGTCCCGGAAAATTTTTAGGCGATTCGGGTCCGGGGTCCCGGGCCCACGGCGGAAGGCGTGGGCTATAGCACACAAAAAATTGGGACTCGCGCGGAATTCCAGTTTTATGGCCGTAAAATGCCAAAAAATGTAATTTGGTCATGGAGGGGCGGTGAATATGGTTCCTTAGGCCGTATTTGACATCCCGGAAAAATTTTAGGCGATCCGGATCCGGGGTCCCGGGACCACGGCGGAAGGCGTGGGCTATAGCACACGAAAATTTGGGACTCGCGCGGATTTCTAGTTTTATGGCCGTAAAATGCCAAAAAATGTAATTTGGTCATGGAATGCCAAAACATATGTTTCCTTAGACCGTATTCGACGTCCCGAAAAAATTTTAGGCGATTCGGGTCCGGGGTCCCGGGCCCACGGTGGAAGGCGTGGGCTATAGCACACAAAAATTTGGGACTCGCGCGGAATACCAGTTTTATGGCCGTAAAATGCCAAAAAATGTAATTTGGTCATGGAGGGGCGGTGAATATGGTTCCTTAGGACGTATTTGACATCCCGGAAAAATTTTAGGCGATCCGGATCCGGGGTCCCGGGACCACGGCGGAAGGCGTGGGCTATAGCACACGAAAATTTAGGACTCGCGCGGATTTCTAGTTTTATGGCCGTAAAATGCCAAAAAATATAATTTGGTCATGGAATGCCAAAACATATGTTTCCTTAGACTGTATTCGACGTCCCGAAAAAATTTTAGGCGATTCGGGTCCGAGGTCCCGGGCCCACGGCGAAAGGCGTGGGCTATAGCACACAAATATTAGGGACTCGGGCGGAATTCCAGTTTTATGGCCGTAAAATGCCAAAAAATGTAATTTGGTCATAGAGGGGTGCTAAATATGGTTACTTAGGCCGTATTTGACATCCCGGAAAAATTTTAGGCGATCTGGATCCGGGGTCCCGGGCCCACGGCGGAAGGCGTGGGCTATAGCACACAAAAATTTGGGACTCGCGCGGAATACCGGTTTTATGGCCGTAAAATGCCAAAAATGGAATTTGGTCATGGAGGAGCGGTTATTATGGTTCCTTAGGCCGTATTTGACATCCCGAAAAATTTTTAGGCGATCCGGATCCGGGTTTTCGGGACCACGGCGGAAGGCGTGGGCTATAGCACACGAAAATTTGGGAGTCGCGCGGATTTCCAGTTTATGGCCGTAAAATGCCAAAAAATGTAATTTGGTCATGGAATGCCAAAACATATGTTTCCTTAGACCGTATTCGACGTCCCGGAAAATTTTTAGGCGATTCGGGTCCGGGGTCCCGGGCCCACGGCGGAAGGCGTGGGCTATAGCACACAAAAAATTGGGACTCGCGCGGAATTCCAGTTTTATGGCCGTAAAATGCCAAAAAATGTAATTTGGTCATGGAGGGGCGGTGAATATGGTTCCTTAGACCGTATTCGACGTCCCGGAAAATTTTTAGGCTATTCGGGTCCGGGGTCCCGGGCCCACGGCAGAAGGCGTGGGCTATAGCACACAAAAATTTGGGTCTCGCGCGGAATACCAGTTTTATTGCCGTAAAATGCCAAAAAATGTAATTTGGTCATAGAGGGGTGCTAAATATGGTTACTTAGGCCGTATTTGACATCCCAAAAAATTTTTAGGCGATCCGGATCCGGGTTTTCGGGCCCACGGCGGAAGGCGTGGGCTATAGCACACGAAAATTTGGGAGTCGCGCGGATTTCCAGTTTATGGCCGTAAAATGCCAAAAAATGTAATTTGGTCATGGAATGCCAAAACATATGTTTCCTTAGACCGTATTCGACGTCCCGGAAAATTTTTAGGCGATTCGGGTCCGGGGTCCCGGGCCCACGGCGGAAGGCGTGGGCTATAGCACACGAAAATTTGGGAGTCGCGCGGATTTCCAGTTTATGGCCGTAAAATGCCAAAAAATGTAATTTGGTCATGGAATGCCAAAACATATGTTTCCTTAGACCGTATTCGACGTCCCGGAAAATTTTTAGGCGATTCGGGTCCGGGGTCCCGGGCCCACGGCGGAAGGCGTGGGCTATAGCACACAAAAAATTGGGACTCGCGCGGAATTCCAGTTTTATGGCCGTAAAATGCCAAAAAATGTAATTTGGTCATGGAGGGGCGGTGAATATGGTTCCTTAGGCCGTATTTGACATCCCGGAAAAATTTTAGGCGATCCGGATCCGGGGTCCCGGGACCACGGCGGAAGGCGTGGGCTATAGCACACGAAAATTTGGGACTCGCGCGGATTTCTAGTTTTATGGCCGTAAAATGCCAAAAAATGTAATTTGGTCATGGAATGCCAAAACATATGTTTCCTTAGACCGTATTCGACGTCCCGAAAAAATTTTAGGCGATTCGGGTCCGGGGTCCCGGGCCCACGGTGGAAGGCGTGGGCTATAGCACACAAAAATTTGGGACTCGCGCGGAATACCAGTTTTATGGCCGTAAAATGCCAAAAAATGTAATTTGGTCATGGAGGGGCGGTGAATATGGTTCCTTAGGACGTATTTGACATCCCAGAAAAATTTTAGGCGATCCGGATCCGGGGTCCCGGGACCACGGCGGAAGGCGTGGGC
Organism: Nicotiana tabacum; assembly: GCF_000715075.1. Lineage (NCBI taxonomy): Eukaryota > Viridiplantae > Streptophyta > Magnoliopsida > Solanales > Solanaceae > Nicotiana > Nicotiana tabacum. The sequence continues at coordinate 50,202 of NC_134087.1, read as the reverse complement.
TATAGCACACGAAAATTTAGGACTCGCGCGGATTTCTAGTTTTATGGCCGTAAAATGCCAAAAAATATAATTTGGTCATGGAATGCCAAAACATATGTTTCCTTAGACTGTATTCGACGTCCCGAAAAAATTTTAGGCGATTCGGGTCCGAGGTCCCGGGCCCACGGCGAAAGGCGTGGGCTATAGCACACAAATATTAGGGACTCGGGCGGAATTCCAGTTTTATGGCCGTAAAATGCCAAAAAATGTAATTTGGTCATAGAGGGGTGCTAAATATGGTTACTTAGGCCGTATTTGACATCCCGGAAAAATTTTAGGCGATCTGGATCCGGGGTCCCGGGCCCACGGCGGAAGGCGTGGGCTATAGCACACAAAAATTTGGGACTCGCGCGGAATACCGGTTTTATGGCCGTAAAATGCCAAAAATGGAATTTGGTCATGGAGGAGCGGTTATTATGGTTCCTTAGGCCGTATTTGACATCCCGAAAAATTTTTAGGCGATCCGGATCCGGGTTTTCGGGACCACGGCGGAAGGCGTGGGCTATAGCACACGAAAATTTGGGAGTCGCGCGGATTTCCAGTTTATGGCCGTAAAATGCCAAAAAATGTAATTTGGTCATGGAATGCCAAAACATATGTTTCCTTAGACCGTATTCGACGTCCCGGAAAATTTTTAGGCGATTCGGGTCCGGGGTCCCGGGCCCACAGCGGAAGGCGTGGGCTATAGCACACAAAAAATTGGGACTCGCGCGGAATTCCAGTTTTATGGCCGTAAAATGCCAAAAAATGTAATTTGGTCATGGAGGGGCGGTGAATATGGTTCCTTAGACCGTATTCGACGTCCCGGAAAATTTTTAGGCGATTCGGGTCCGGGGTCCCGGGCCCACGGCAGAAGGCGTGGGCTATAGCACACAAAAATTTGGGTCTCGCGCGGAATACCAGTTTTATTGCCGTAAAATGCCAAAAAATGTAATTTGGTCATAGAGGGGTGCTAAATATGGTTACTTAGGCCGTATTTGACATCCCAAAAAATTTTTAGGCGATCCGGATCCGGGTTTTCGGGCCCACGGCGGAAGGCGTGGGCTATAGCACACGAAAATTTGGGAGTCGCGCGGATTTCCAGTTTATGGCCGTAAAATGCCAAAAAATGTAATTTGGTCATGGAATGCCAAAACATATGTTTCCTTAGACCGTATTCGACGTCCCGGAAAATTTTTAGGCGATTCGGGTCCGGGGTCCCGGGCCCACGGCGGAAGGCGTGGGCTATAGCACACGAAAATTTGGGAGTCGCGCGGATTTCCAGTTTATGGCCGTAAAATGCCAAAAAATGTAATTTGGTCATGGAATGCCAAAACATATGTTTCCTTAGACCGTATTCGACGTCCCGGAAAATTTTTAGGCGATTCGGGTCCGGGGTCCCGGGCCCACGGCGGAAGGCGTGGGCTATAGCACACAAAAAATTGGGACTCGCGCGGAATTCCAGTTTTATGGCCGTAAAATGCCAAAAAATGTAATTTGGTCATGGAGGGGCGGTGAATATGGTTCCTTAGGCCGTATTTGACATCCCGGAAAAATTTTAGGCGATCCGGATCCGGGGTCCCGGGACCACGGCGGAAGGCGTGGGCTATAGCACACGAAAATTTGGGACTCGCGCGGATTTCTAGTTTTATGGCCGTAAAATGCCAAAAAATGTAATTTGGTCATGGAATGCCAAAACATATGTTTCCTTAGACCGTATTCGACGTCCCGAAAAAATTTTAGGCGATTCGGGTCCGGGGTCCCGGGCCCACGGTGGAAGGCGTGGGCTATAGCACACAAAAATTTGGGACTCGCGCGGAATACCAGTTTTATGGCCGTAAAATGCCAAAAAATGTAATTTGGTCATGGAGGGGCGGTGAATATGGTTCCTTAGGACGTATTTGACATCCCGGAAAAATTTTTAGGCGATCCGGATCCGGGGTCCCGGGACCACGGCGGAAGGCGTGGGCTATAGCACACGAAAATTTAGGACTCGCGCGGATTTCTAGTTTTATGGCCGTAAAATGCCAAAAAATATAATTTGGTCATGGAATGCCAAAACATATGTTTCCTTAGACTGTATTCGACGTCCCGAAAAAATTTTAGGCGATTCGGGTCCGAGGTCCCGGGCCCACGGCGAAAGGCGTGGGCTATAGCACACAAATATTAGGGACTCGGGCGGAATTCCAGTTTTATGGCCGTAAAATGCCAAAAAATGTAATTTGGTCATAGAGGGGTGCTAAATATGGTTACTTAGGCCGTATTTGACATCCCGGAAAAATTTTAGGCGATCTGGATCCGGGGTCCCGGGCCCACGGCGGAAGGCGTGGGCTATAGCACACAAAAATTTGGGACTCGCGCGGAATACCGGTTTTATGGCCGTAAAATGCCAAAAATGGAATTTGGTCATGGAGGAGCGGTTATTATGGTTCCTTAGGCCGTATTTGACATCCCGAAAAATTTTTAGGCGATCCGGATCCGGGTTTTCGGGACCACGGCGGAAGGCGTGGGCTATAGCACACGAAAATTTGGGAGTCGCGCGGATTTCCAGTTTATGGCCGTAAAATGCCAAAAAATGTAATTTGGTCATGGAATGCCAAAACATATGTTTCCTTAGACCGTATTCGACGTCCCGGAAAATTTTTAGGCGATTCGGGTCCGGGGTCCCGGGCCCACGGCGGAAGGCGTGGGCTATAGCACACAAAAAATTGGGACTCGCGCGGAATTCCAGTTTTATGGCCGTAAAATGCCAAAAAATGTAATTTGGTCATGGAGGGGCGGTGAATATGGTTCCTTAGACCGTATTCGACGTCCCGGAAAATTTTTAGGCTATTCGGGTCCGGGGTCCCGGGCCCACGGCAGAAGGCGTGGGCTATAGCACACAAAAATTTGGGTCTCGCGCGGAATACCAGTTTTATTGCCGTAAAATGCCAAAAAATGTAATTTGGTCATAGAGGGGTGCTAAATATGGTTACTTAGGCCGTATTTGACATCCCAAAAAATTTTTAGGCGATCCGGATCCGGGTTTTCGGGCCCACGGCGGAAGGCGTGGGCTATAGCACACGAAAATTTGGGAGTCGCGCGGATTTCCAGTTTATGGCCGTAAAATGCCAAAAAATGTAATTTGGTCATGGAATGCCAAAACATATGTTTCCTTAGACCGTATTCGACGTCCCGGAAAATTTTTAGGCGATTCGGGTCCGGGGTCCCGGGCCCACGGCGGAAGGCGTGGGCTATAGCACACGAAAATTTGGGAGTCGCGCGGATTTCCAGTTTATGGCCGTAAAATGCCAAAAAATGTAATTTGGTCATGGAATGCCAAAACATATGTTTCCTTAGACCGTATTCGACGTCCCGGAAAATTTTTAGGCGATTCGGGTCCGGGGTCCCGGGCCCACGGCGGAAGGCGTGGGCTATAGCACACAAAAAATTGGGACTCGCGCGGAATTCCAGTTTTATGGCCGTAAAATGCCAAAAAATGTAATTTGGTCATGGAGGGGCGGTGAATATGGTTCCTTAGGCCGTATTTGACATCCCGGAAAAATTTTAGGCGATCCGGATCCGGGGTCCCGGGACCACGGCGGAAGGCGTGGGCTATAGCACACGAAAATTTGGGACTCGCGCGGATTTCTAGTTTTATGGCCGTAAAATGCCAAAAAATGTAATTTGGTCATGGAATGCCAAAACATATGTTTCCTTAGACCGTATTCGACGTCCCGAAAAAATTTTAGGCGATTCGGGTCCGGGGTCCCGGGCCCACGGTGGAAGGCGTGGGCTATAGCACACAAAAATTTGGGACTCGCGCGGAATACCAGTTTTATGGCCGTAAAATGCCAAAAAATGTAATTTGGTCATGGAGGGGCGGTGAATATGGTTCCTTAGGACGTATTTGACATCCCAGAAAAATTTTAGGCGATCCGGATCCGGGGTCCCGGGACCACGGCGGAAGGCGTGGGCTATAGCACACGAAAATTTAGGACTCGCGCGGATTTCTAGTTTTATGGCCGTAAAATGCCAAAAAATATAATTTGGTCATGGAATGCCAAAACATATGTTTCCTTAGACTGTATTCGACGTCCCGAAAAAATTTTAGGCGATTCGGGTCCGAGGTCCCGGGCCCACGGCGAAAGGCGTGGGCTATAGCACACAAATATTAGGGACTCGGGCGGAATTCCAGTTTTATGGCCGTAAAATGCCAAAAAATGTAATTTGGTCATAGAGGGGTGCTAAATATGGTTACTTAGGCCGTATTTGACATCCCGGAAAAATTTTAGGCGATCTGGATCCGGGGTCCCGGGCCCACGGCGGAAGGCGTGGGCTATAGCACACAAAAATTTGGGACTCGCGCGGAATACCGGTTTTATGGCCGTAAAATGCCAAAAATGGAATTTGGTCATGGAGGAGCGGTTATTATGGTTCCTTAGGCCGTATTTGACATCCCGAAAAATTTTTAGGCGATCCGGATCCGGGTTTTCGGGACCACGGCGGAAGGCGTGGGCTATAGCACACGAAAATTTGGGAGTCGCGCGGATTTCCAGTTTATGGCCGTAAAATGCCAAAAAATGTAATTTGGTCATGGAATGCCAAAACATATGTTTCCTTAGACCGTATTCGACGTCCCGGAAAATTTTTAGGCGATTCGGGTCCGGGGTCCCGGGCCCACGGCGGAAGGCGTGGGCTATAGCACACAAAAAATTGGGACTCGCGCGGAATTCCAGTTTTATGGCCGTAAAATGCCAAAAAATGTAATTTGGTCATGGAGGGGCGGTGAATATGGTTCCTTAGACCGTATTCGACGTCCCGGAAAATTTTAGGCGATTCGGGTCCGGGGTCCCGGGCCCACGGCAGAAGGCGTGGGCTATAGCACACAAAAATTTGGGTCTCGCGCGGAATACCAGTTTTATTGCCGTAAAATGCCAAAAAATGTAATTTGGTCATAGAGGGGTGCTAAATATGGTTACTTAGGCCGTATTTGACATCCCAAAAAATTTTTAGGCGATCCGGATCCGGGTTTTCGGGCCCACGGCGGAAGGCGTGGGCTATAGCACACGAAAATTTGGGAGTCGCGCGGATTTCCAGTTTATGGCCGTAAAATGCCAAAAAATGTAATTTGGTCATGGAATGCCAAAACATATGTTTCCTTAGACCGTATTCGACGTCCCGGAAAATTTTTAGGCGATTCGGGTCCGGGGTCCCGGGCCCACGGCGGAAGGCGTGGGCTATAGCACACGAAAATTTGGGAGTCGCGCGGATTTCCAGTTTATGGCCGTAAAATGCCAAAAAATGTAATTTGGTCATGGAATGCCAAAACATATGTTTCCTTAGACCGTATTCGACGTCCCGGAAAATTTTTAGGCGATTCGGGTCCGGGGTCCCGGGCCCACGGCGGAAGGCGTGGGCTATAGCACACAAAAAATTGGGACTCGCGCGGAATTCCAGTTTTATGGCCGTAAAATGCCAAAAAATGTAATTTGGTCATGGAGGGGCGGTGAATATGGTTCCTTAGGCCGTATTTGACATCCCGGAAAAATTTTAGGCGATCCGGATCCGGGGTCCCGGGACCACGGCGGAAGGCGTGGGCTATAGCACACGAAAATTTGGGACTCGCGCGGATTTCTAGTTTTATGGCCGTAAAATGCCAAAAAATGTAATTTGGTCATGGAATGCCAAAACATATGTTTCCTTAGACCGTATTCGACGTCCCGAAAAAATTTTAGGCGATTCGGGTCCGGGGTCCCGGGCCCACGGTGGAAGGCGTGGGCTATAGCACACAAAAATTTGGGACTCGCGCGGAATACCAGTTTTATGGCCGTAAAATGCCAAAAAATGTAATTTGGTCATGGAGGGGCGGTGAATATGGTTCCTTAGGACGTATTTGACATCCCAGAAAAATTTTAGGCGATCCGGATCCGGGGTCCCGGGACCACGGCGGAAGGCGTGGGCTATAGCACACGAAAATTTAGGACTCGCGCGGATTTCTAGTTTTATGGCCGTAAAATGCCAAAAAATATAATTTGGTCATGGAATGCCAAAACATATGTTTCCTTAGACTGTATTCGACGTCCCGAAAAAATTTTAGGCGATTCGGGTCCGAGGTCCCGGGCCCACGGCGAAAGGCGTGGGCTATAGCACACAAATATTAGGGACTCGGGCGGAATTCCAGTTTTATGGCCGTAAAATGCCAAAAAATGTAATTTGGTCATAGAGGGGTGCTAAATATGGTTACTTAGGCCGTATTTGACATCCCGGAAAAATTTTAGGCGATCTGGATCCGGGGTCCCGGGCCCACGGCGGAAGGCGTGGGCTATAGCACACAAAAATTTGGGACTCGCGCGGAATACCGGTTTTATGGCCGTAAAATGCCAAAAATGGAATTTGGTCATGGAGGAGCGGTTATTATGGTTCCTTAGGCCGTATTTGACATCCCGAAAAATTTTTAGGCGATCCGGATCCGGGTTTTCGGGACCACGGCGGAAGGCGTGGGCTATAGCACACGAAAATTTGGGAGTCGCGCGGATTTCCAGTTTATGGCCGTAAAATGCCAAAAAATGTAATTTGGTCATGGAATGCCAAAACATATGTTTCCTTAGACCGTATTCGACGTCCCGGAAAATTTTTAGGCGATTCGGGTCCGGGGTCCCGGGCCCACGGCGGAAGGCGTGGGCTATAGCACACAAAAAATTGGGACTCGCGCGGAATTCCAGTTTTATGGCCGTAAAATGCCAAAAAATGTAATTTGGTCATGGAGGGGCGGTGAATATGGTTCCTTAGACCGTATTCGACGTCCCGGAAAATTTTTAGGCGATTCGGGTCCGGGGTCCCGGGCCCACGGCAGAAGGCGTGGGCTATAGCACACAAAAATTTGGGACTCGCGCGGAATACCAGTTTTATTGCCGTAAAATGCCAAAAAATGTAATTTGGTCATAGAGGGGTGCTAAATATGGTTACTTAGGCCGTATTTGACATCCCAAAAAATTTTTAGGCGATCCGGATCCGGGTTTTCGGGCCCACGGCGGAAGGCGTGGGCTATAGCACACGAAAATTTGGGAGTCGCGCGGATTTCCAGTTTATGGCCGTAAAATGCCAAAAAATGTAATTTGGTCATGGAATGCCAAAACATATGTTTCCTTAGACCGTATTCGACGTCCCGGAAAATTTTTAGGCGATTCGGGTCTGGGGTCCCGGGCCCACGGCGGAAGGCGTGGGCTATAGCACACAAAAAATTGGGACTCGCGCGGAATTCCAGTTTTATGGCCGTAAAATGCCAAAAAATGTAATTTGGTCATGGAGGGGCGGTGAATATGGTTCCTTAGGCCGTATTTGACATCCCAGAAAAATTTTAGGCGATCTGGATCCGGGGTCCCGGGACCACGGCGGAAGGCGTGGGCTATAGCACACGAAAATTTAGGACTCGCGCGGATTTCTAGTTTTATGGCCGTAAAATGCCAAAAAATATAATTTGGTCATGGAATGCCAAAACATATGTTTCCTTAGACTGTATTCGACGTCCCGAAAAAATTTTAGGCGATTCGGGTCCGAGGTCCCGGGCCCACGGCGAAAGGCGTGGGCTATAGCACACAAATATTAGGGACTCGGGCGGAATTCCAGTTTTATGGCCGTAAAATGCCAAAAAATATAATTTGGTCATGGAATGCCAAAACATATGTTTCCTTAGACCGTATTCGACGTCCCGAAAAAATTTTAGGCGATTCGGGTCCGGGGTCCCGGGCCCACGGTGGAAGGCGTGGGCTATAGCACACAAAAATTTGGGACTCGCGCGGAATACCAGTTTTATGGCCGTAAAATGCCAAAAAATGTAATTTGGTCATGGAGGGGCGGTGAATATGGTTCCTTAGGCCGTATTTGACATCCCGGAAAAATTTTAGGCGATCCGGATCCGGGGTCCCGGGACCACGGCGGAAGGCGTGGGCTATAGCACACGAAAATTTAGGACTCGCGCGGATTTCTAGTTTTATGGCCGTAAAATGCCAAAAAATATAATTTGGTCATGGAATGCCAAAACATATGTTTCCTTAGACTGTATTCGACGTCCCGAAAAAATTTTAGGCGATTCGGGTCCGAGGTCCCGGGCCCACGGCGAAAGGCGTGGGCTATAGCACACAAATATTAGGGACTCGGGCGGAATTCCAGTTTTATGGCCGTAAAATGCCAAAAAATGTAATTTGGTCATAGAGGGGTGCTAAATATGGTTACTTAGGCCGTATTTGACATCCCGGAAAAATTTTAGGCGATCTGGATCCGGGGTCCCGGGCCCACGGCGGAAGGCGTGGGCTATAGCACACAAAAATTTGGGACTCGCGCGGAATACCAGTTTTATGGCCGTAAAATGCCAAAAAATGGAATTTGGTCATGGAGGAGCGGTTATTATGGTTCCTTAGGCCGTATTTGACATCCCGAAAAATTTTTAGGCGATCCGGATCCGGGTTTTCGGGACCACGGCGGAAGGCGTGGGCTATAGCACACGAAAATTTGGGAGTCGCGCGGATTTCCAGTTTATGGCCGTAAAATGCCAAAAAATGTAATTTGGTCATGGAATGCCAAAACATATGTTTCCTTAGACCGTATTCGACGTCCCGGAAAATTTTTAGGCGATTCGGGTCCGGGGTCCCGGGCCCACGGCGGAAGGCGTGGGCTATAGCACACAAAAAATTGGGACTCGCGCGGAATTCCAGTTTTATGGCCGTAAAATGCCAAAAAATGTAATTTGGTCATGGAGGGGCGGTGAATATGGTTCCTTAGACCGTATTCGACGTCCCGGAAAATTTTTAGGCGATTCGGGTCCGGGGTCCCGGGCCCACGGCAGAAGGCGTGGGCTATAGCACACAAAAATTTGGGACTCGCGCGGAATACCAGTTTTATTGCCGTAAAATGCCAAAAAATGTAATTTGGTCATAGAGGGGTGCTAAATATGGTTACTTAGGCCGTATTTGACATCCCAAAAAATTTTTAGGCGATCCGGATCCGGGTTTTCGGGCCCACGGCGGAAGGCGTGGGCTATAGCACACGAAAATTTGGGAGTCGCGCGGATTTCCAGTTTATGGCCGTAAAATGCCAAAAAATGTAATTTGGTCATGGAATGCCAAAACATATGTTTCCTTAGACCGTATTCGACGTCCCGGAAAATTTTTAGGCGATTCGGGTCTGGGGTCCCGGGCCCACGGCGGAAGGCGTGGGCTATAGCACACAAAAAATTGGGACTCGCGCGGAATTCCAGTTTTATGGCCGTAAAATGCCAAAAAATGTAATTTGGTCATGGAGGGGCGGTGAATATGGTTCCTTAGGCCGTATTTGACATCCCAGAAAAATTTTAGGCGATCTGGATCCGGGGTCCCGGGACCACGGCGGAAGGCGTGGGCTATAGCACACGAAAATTTAGGACTCGCGCGGATTTCTAGTTTTATGGCCGTAAAATGCCAAAAAATATAATTTGGTCATGGAATGCCAAAACATATGTTTCCTTAGACTGTATTCGACGTCCCGAAAAAATTTTAGGCGATTCGGGTCCGAGGTCCCGGGCCCACGGCGAAAGGCGTGGGCTATAGCACACAAATATTAGGGACTCGGGCGGAATTCCAGTTTTATGGCCGTAAAATGCCAAAAAATATAATTTGGTCATGGAATGCCAAAACATATGTTTCCTTAGACCGTATTTCGACGTCCCGAAAAAATTTTAGGCGATTCGGGTCCGGGGTCCCGGGCCCACGGTGGAAGGCGTGGGCTATAGCACACAAAAATTTGGGACTCGCGCGGAATACCAGTTTTATGGCCGTAAAATGCCAAAAAATGTAATTTGGTCATGGAGGGGCGGTGAATATGGTTCCTTAGGCCGTATTTGACATCCCGGAAAAATTTTAGGCGATCCGGATCCGGGGTCCCGGGACCACGGCGGAAGGCGTGGGCTATAGCACACGAAAATTTAGGACTCGCGCGGATTTCTAGTTTTATGGCCGTAAAATGCCAAAAAATATAATTTGGTCATGGAATGCCAAAACATATGTTTCCTTAGACTGTATTCGACGTCCCGAAAAAATTTTAGGCGATTCGGGTCCGAGGTCCCGGGCCCACGGCGAAAGGCGTGGGCTATAGCACACAAATATTAGGGACTCGGGCGGAATTCCAGTTTTATGGCCGTAAAATGCCAAAAAATGTAATTTGGTCATAGAGGGGTGCTAAATATGGTTACTTAGGCCGTATTTGACATCCCGGAAAAATTTTAGGCGATCTGGATCCGGGGTCCCGGGCCCACGGCGGAAGGCGTGGGCTATAGCACACAAAAATTTGGGACTCGCGCGGAATACCAGTTTTATGGCCGTAAAATGCCAAAAAATGGAATTTGGTCATGGAGGAGCGGTTATTATGGTTCCTTAGGCCGTATTTGACATCCCGAAAAATTTTTAGGCGATCCGGATCCGGGTTTTCGGGACCACGGCGGAAGGCGTGGGCTATAGCACACGAAAATTTGGGAGTCGCGCGGATTTCCAGTTTATGGCCGTAAAATGCCAAAAAATGTAATTTGGTCATGGAATGCCAAAACATATGTTTCCTTAGACCGTATTCGACGTCCCGGAAAATTTTTAGGCGATTCGGGTCCGGGGTCCCGGGCCCACGGCGGAAGGCGTGGGCTATAGCACACAAAAAATTGGGACTCGCGCGGAATTCCAGTTTTATGGCCGTAAAATGCCAAAAAATGTAATTTGGTCATGGAGGGGCGGTGAATATGGTTCCTTAGACCGTATTCGACGTCCCGGAAAATTTTAGGCGATTCGGGTCCGGGGTCCCGGGCCCACGGCGGAAGGCGTGGGCTATAGCACACAAAAATTTGGGTCTCGCGCGGAATACCAGTTTTATTGCCGTAAAATGCCAAAAAATGTAATTTGGTCATAGAGGGGTGCTAAATATGGTTACTTAGGCCGTATTTGACATCCCAAAAAATTTTTAGGCGATCCGGATCCGGGTTTTCGGGCCCACGGCGGAAGGCGTGGGCTATAGCACACGAAAATTTGGGAGTCGCGCGGATTTCCAGTTTATGGCCGTAAAATGCCAAAAAATGTAATTTGGTCATGGAATGCCAAAACATATGTTTCCTTAGACCGTATTCGACGTCCCGGAAAATTTTTAGGCGATTCGGGTCTGGGGTCCCGGGCCCACGGCGGAAGGCGTGGGCTATAGCACACGAAAATTTGGGACTCGCGCGGAATTCCAGTTTTATGGCCGTAAAATGCCAAAAAATGTAATTTGGTCATGGAGGGGCGGTGAATATGGTTCCTTAGGCCGTATTTGACATCCCAGAAAAATTTTAGGCGATCTGGATCCGGGGTCCCGGGACCACGGCGGAAGGCGTGGGCTATAGCACACGAAAATTTAGGACTCGCGCGGATTTCTAGTTTTATGGCCGTAAAATGCCAAAAAATATAATTTGGTCATGGAATGCCAAAACATATGTTTCCTTAGACTGTATTCGACGTCCCGAAAAAATTTTAGGCGATTCGGGTCCGAGGTCCCGGGCCCACGGCGAAAGGCGTGGGCTATAGCACACAAATATTAGGGACTCGGGCGGAATTCCAGTTTTATGGCCGTAAAATGCCAAAAAATATAATTTGGTCATGGAATGCCAAAACATATGTTTCCTTAGACCGTATTCGACGTCCCGAAAAAATTTTAGGCGATTCGGGTCCGGGGTCCCGGGCCCACGGTGGAAGGCGTGGGCTATAGCACACAAAAATTTGGGACTCGCGCGGAATACCAGTTTTATGGCCGTAAAATGCCAAAAAATGTAATTTGGTCATGGAGGGGCGGTGAATATGGTTCCTTAGGCCGTATTTGACATCCCGGAAAAATTTTAGGCGATCCGGATCCGGGGTCCCGGGACCACGGCGGAAGGCGTGGGCTATAGCACACGAAAATTTAGGACTCGCGCGGATTTCTAGTTTTATGGCCGTAAAATGCCAAAAAATATAATTTGGTCATGGAATGCCAAAACATATGTTTCCTTAGACTGTATTCGACGTCCCGAAAAAATTTTAGGCGATTCGGGTCCGAGGTCCCGGGCCCACGGCGAAAGGCGTGGGCTATAGCACACAAATATTAGGGACTCGGGCGGAATTCCAGTTTTATGGCCGTAAAATGCCAAAAAATGTAATTTGGTCATAGAGGGGTGCTAAATATGGTTACTTAGGCCGTATTTGACATCCCGGAAAAATTTTAGGCGATCTGGATCCGGGGTCCCGGGCCCACGGCGGAAGGCGTGGGCTATAGCACACAAAAATTTGGGACTCGCGCGGAATACCAGTTTTATGGCCGTAAAATGCCAAAAAATGGAATTTGGTCATGGAGGAGCGGTTATTATGGTTCCTTAGGCCGTATTTGACATCCCGAAAAATTTTTAGGCGATCCGGATCCGGGTTTTCGGGACCACGGCGGAAGGCGTGGGCTATAGCACACGAAAATTTGGGAGTCGCGCGGATTTCCAGTTTATGGCCGTAAAATGCCAAAAAATGTAATTTGGTCATGGAATGCCAAAACATATGTTTCCTTAGACCGTATTCGACGTCCCGGAAAATTTTTAGGCGATTCGGGTCCGGGGTCCCGGGCCCACGGCGGAAGGCGTGGGCTATAGCACACAAAAAATTGGGACTCGCGCGGAATTCTAGTTTTATGGCCGTAAAATGCCAAAAAATGTAATTTGGTCATGGAGGGGCGGTGAATATGGTTCCTTAGATCGTATTCGACGTCCCGGAAAATTTTTAGGCGATTCGGGTCCGGGGTCCCGGGCCCACGGCGGAAGGCGTGGGCTATAGCACACAAAAATTTGGGACTCGCGCGGAATACCAGTTTTATGGCCGTAAAATGCCAAAAAATGTAATTTGGTCATAGAGGGGTGCTAAATATGGTTACTTAGGCCGTATTTGACATCCCAAAAAATTTTTAGGCGATCCGGATCCGGGTTTTCGGGACCACGGCGGAAGGCGTGGGCTATAGCACACGAAAATTTGGGACTCGCGCGGATTTCCAGTTTATGGCCGTAAAATGCCAAAAAATGTAATTTGGTCATGGAATGCCAAAACATATGTTTCCTTAGACCGTATTCGACGTCCCGGAAAATTTTTAGGCGATTCGGGTCCGGGGTCCCGGGCCCACGGCGGAAGGCGTGGGCTATAGCACACGAAAATTTGGGAGTCGCGCGGATTTCCAGTTTATGGCCGTAAAATGCAAAAAAATGTAATTTGGTCATGGAATGCCAAAACATATGTTTCCTTAGACCGTATTCGACGTCCCGGAAAATTTTTAGGCGATTCGGGTCCGGGGTCCCGGGCCCACGGCGGAAGGCGTGGGCTATAGCACACAAAAAATTGGGACTCGCGCGGAATTCCAGTTTTATGGCCGTAAAATGCCAAAAAATGTAATTTGGTCATGGAGGGGCGGTGAATATGGTTCCTTAGGCCGTATTTGACATCCCGGAAAAATTTTAGGCGATCCGGATCCGGGGTCCCGGGACCACGGCGGAAGGCGTGGGCTATAGCACACGAAAATTTGGGACTCGCGCGGATTTCTAGTTTTATGGCCGTAAAATGCCAAAAAATGTAATTTGGTCATGGAATGCCAAAACATATGTTTCCTTAGACCGTATTCGACGTCCCGAAAAATTTTTAGGCGATTCGGGTCCGGGGTCCCGGGCCCACGGTGGAAGGCGTGGGCTATAGCACACAAAAATTTTGGACTCGCGCGGAATACCAGTTTTATGGCCGTAAAATGCCAAAAAATGTAATTTGGTCATGGAGGGGCGGTGAATATGGTTCCTTAGGACGTATTTGACATCCCGGAAAAATTTTAGGCGATCCGGATCCGGGGTCCCGGGACCACGGCGGAAGGCGTGGGCTATAGCACACGAAAATTTAGGACTCGCGCGGATTTCTAGTTTTATGGCCGTAAAATGCCAAAAAATATAATTTGGTCATGGAATGCCAAAACATATGTTTCCTTAGACTGTATTCGACGTCCCGAAAAAATTTTAGGCGATTCGGGTCCGAGGTCCCGGGCCCACGGCGAAAGGCGTGGGCTATAGCACACAAATATTAGGGACTCGGGCGGAATTCCAGTTTTATGGCCGTAAAATGCCAAAAAATGTAATTTGGTCATAGAGGGGTGCTAAATATGGTTACTTAGGCCGTATTTGACATCCCGGAAAAATTTTAGGCGATCTGGATCCGGGGTCCCGGGCCCACGGCGGAAGGCGTGGGCTATAGCACACGAAAATTTGAGACTCGCGCGGAATTCCAGTTTTATGGCCGTAAAATGCCAAAAAATGTAATTTGGTCATGGAGGGGCGGTGAATATGGTTCCTTAGACCGTATTCGACGTCCCGGAAAATTTTTAGGCGATTCGGGTCCGGGGTCCCGGGCCCACGGCAGAAGGCGTGGGCTATAGCACACAAAAATTTGGGACTCGCGCGGAATACCAGTTTTATGGCCGTAAAATGCCAAAAAATGTAATTTGGTCATAGAGGGGTGCTAAATATGGTTACTTAGGCCGTATTTGACATCCCAAAAAAATTTTAGGCGATCCGGATCCGGGTTTTCGGGCCCACGGCGGAAGGCGTGGGCTATAGCACACGAAAATTTGGGAGTCGCGCGGATTTCCAGTTTATGGCCGTAAAATGCCAAAAAATGTAATTTGGTCATGGAATGCCAAAACATATGTTTCCTTAGACCGTATTCGACGTCCCGGAAAATTTTTAGGCGATTCGGGTCCGGGGTCCCGGGCCCACGGCGGAAGGCGTGGGCTATAGCACACAAAAAATTGGGACTCGCGCGGAATTCCAGTTTTATGGCCGTAAAATGCCAAAAAATGTAATTTGGTCATGGAGGGGCGGTGAATATGGTTCCTTAGGCCGTATTTGACATCCCAGAAAAATTTTAGGCGATCTGGATCCGGGGTCCCGGGACCACGGCGGAAGGCGTGGGCTATAGCACACGAAAATTTAGGACTCGCGCGGATTTCTAGTTTTATGGCCGTAAAATGCCAAAAAATATAATTTGGTCATGGAATGCCAAAACATATGTTTCCTTAGACTGTATTCGACGTCCCGAAAAAATTTTAGGCGATTCGGGTCCGAGGTCCCGGGCCCACGGCGAAAGGCGTGGGCTATAGCACACAAATATTAGGGACTCGGGCGGAATTCCAGTTTTATGGCCGTAAAATGCCAAAAAATATAATTTGGTCATGGAATGCCAAAACATATGTTTCCTTAGACCGTATTCGACGTCCCGAAAAAATTTTAGGCGATTCGGGTCCGGGGTCCCGGGCCCACGGTGGAAGGCGTGGGCTATAGCACACAAAAATTTGGGACTCGCGCGGAATACCAGTTTTATGGCCGTAAAATGCCAAAAAATGTAATTTGGTCATGGAGGGGCGGTGAATATGGTTCCTTAGGCCGTATTTGACATCCCGGAAAAATTTTAGGCGATCCGGATCCGGGGTCCCGGGACCACGGCGGAAGGCGTGGGCTATAGCACACGAAAATTTAGGACTCGCGCGGATTTCTAGTTTTATGGCCGTAAAATGCCAAAAAATATAATTTGGTCATGGAATGCCAAAACATATGTTTCCTTAGACTGTATTCGACGTCCCGAAAAAATTTTAGGCGATTCGGGTCCGAGGTCCCGGGCCCACGGCGAAAGGCGTGGGCTATAGCACACAAATATTAGGGACTCGGGCGGAATTCCAGTTTTATGGCCGTAAAATGCCAAAAAATGTAATTTGGTCATAGAGGGGTGCTAAATATGGTTACTTAGGCCGTATTTGACATCCCGGAAAAATTTTAGGCGATCTGGATCCGGGGTCCCGGGCCCACGGCGGAAGGCGTGGGCTATAGCACACAAAAATTTGGGACTCGCGCGGAATACCAGTTTTATGGCCGTAAAATGCCAAAAAATGGAATTTGGTCATGGAGGAGCGGTTATTATGGTTCCTTAGGCCGTATTTGACATCCCGAAAAATTTTTAGGCGATCCGGATCCGGGTTTTCGGGACCACGGCGGAAGGCGTGGGCTATAGCACACGAAAATTTGGGAGTCGCGCGGATTTCCAGTTTATGGCCGTAAAATGCCAAAAAATGTAATTTGGTCATGGAATGCCAAAACATATGTTTCCTTAGACCGTATTCGACGTCCCGGAAAATTTTTAGGCGATTCGGGTCCGGGGTCCCGGGCCCACGGCGGAAGGCGTGGGCTATAGCACACAAAAAATTGGGACTCGCGCGGAATTCTAGTTTTATGGCCGTAAAATGCCAAAAAATGTAATTTGGTCATGGAGGGGCGGTGAATATGGTTCCTTAGATCGTATTCGACGTCCCGGAAAATTTTTAGGCGATTCGGGTCCGGGGTCCCGGGCCCACGGCGGAAGGCGTGGGCTATAGCACACAAAAATTTGGGACTCGCGCGGAATACCAGTTTTATGGCCGTAAAATGCCAAAAAATGTAATTTGGTCATAGAGGGGTGCTAAATATGGTTACTTAGGCCGTATTTGACATCCCAAAAAATTTTTAGGCGATCCGGATCCGGGTTTTCGGGACCACGGCGGAAGGCGTGGGCTATAGCACACGAAAATTTGGGACTCGCGCGGATTTCCAGTTTATGGCCGTAAAATGCCAAAAAATGTAATTTGGTCATGGAATGCCAAAACATATGTTTCCTTAGACCGTATTCGACGTCCCGGAAAATTTTTAGGCGATTCGGGTCCGGGGTCCCGGGCCCACGGCGGAAGGCGTGGGCTATAGCACACGAAAATTTGGGAGTCGCGCGGATTTCCAGTTTATGGCCGTAAAATGCAAAAAAATGTAATTTGGTCATGGAATGCCAAAACATATGTTTCCTTAGACCGTATTCGACGTCCCGGAAAATTTTTAGGCGATTCGGGTCCGGGGTCCCGGGCCCACGGCGGAAGGCGTGGGCTATAGCACACAAAAAATTGGGACTCGCGCGGAATTCCAGTTTTATGGCCGTAAAATGCCAAAAAATGTAATTTGGTCATGGAGGGGCGGTGAATATGGTTCCTTAGGCCGTATTTGACATCCCGGAAAAATTTTAGGCGATCCGGATCCGGGGTCCCGGGACCACGGCGGAAGGCGTGGGCTATAGCACACGAAAATTTGGGACTCGCGCGGATTTCTAGTTTTATGGCCGTAAAATGCCAAAAAATGTAATTTGGTCATGGAATGCCAAAACATATGTTTCCTTAGACCGTATTCGACGTCCCGAAAAATTTTTAGGCGATTCGGGTCCGGGGTCCCGGGCCCACGGTGGAAGGCGTGGGCTATAGCACACAAAAATTTTGGACTCGCGCGGAATACCAGTTTTATGGCCGTAAAATGCCAAAAAATGTAATTTGGTCATGGAGGGGCGGTGAATATGGTTCCTTAGGACGTATTTGACATCCCGGAAAAATTTTAGGCGATCCGGATCCGGGGTCCCGGGACCACGGCGGAAGGCGTGGGCTATAGCACACGAAAATTTAGGACTCGCGCGGATTTCTAGTTTTATGGCCGTAAAATGCCAAAAAATATAATTTGGTCATGGAATGCCAAAACATATGTTTCCTTAGACTGTATTCGACGTCCCGAAAAAATTTTAGGCGATTCGGGTCCGAGGGTCCCGGGCCCACGGCGAAAGGCGTGGGCTATAGCACACAAATATTAGGGACTCGGGCGGAATTCCAGTTTTATGGCCGTAAAATGCCAAAAAATGTAATTTGGTCATAGAGGGGTGCTAAATATGGTTACTTAGGCCGTATTTGACATCCCGGAAAAATTTTAGGCGATCTGGATCCGGGGTCCCGGGCCCACGGCGGAAGGCGTGGGCTATAGCACACGAAAATTTGAGACTCGCGCGGAATTCCAGTTTTATGGCCGTAAAATGCCAAAAAATGTAATTTGGTCATGGAGGGGCGGTGAATATGGTTCCTTAGACCGTATTCGACGTCCCGGAAAATTTTTAGGCGATTCGGGTCCGGGGTCCCGGGCCCACGGCAGAAGGCGTGGGCTATAGCACACAAAAATTTGGGACTCGCGCGGAATACCAGTTTTATGGCCGTAAAATGCCAAAAAATGTAATTTGGTCATAGAGGGGTGCTAAATATGGTTACTTAGGCCGTATTTGACATCCCAAAAAAATTTTAGGCGATCCGGATCCGGGTTTTCGGGCCCACGGCGGAAGGCGTGGGCTATAGCACACGAAAATTTGGGAGTCGCGCGGATTTCCAGTTTATGGCCGTAAAATGCCAAAAAATGTAATTTGGTCATGGAATGCCAAAACATATGTTTCCTTAGACCGTATTCGACGTCCCGGAAAATTTTTAGGCGATTCGGGTCCGGGGTCCCGGGCCCACGGCGGAAGGCGTGGGCTATAGCACACAAAAAATTGGGACTCGCGCGGAATTCCAGTTTTATGGCCGTAAAATGCCAAAAAATGTAATTTGGTCATGGAGGGGCGGTGAATATGGTTCCTTAGGCCGTATTTGACATCCCGGAAAAATTTTAGGCGATCTGGATCCGGGGTCCCGGGACCACGGCGGAAGGCGTGGGCTATAGCACACGAAAATTTAGGACTCGCGCGGATTTCTAGTTTTATGGCCGTAAAATGCCAAAAAATATAATTTGGTCATGGAATGCCAAAACATATGTTTCCTTAGACTGTATTCGACGTCCCGAAAAAATTTTAGGCGATTCGGGTCCGAGGTCCCGGGCCCACGGCGAAAGGCGTGGGCTATAGCACACAAATATTAGGGACTCGGGCGGAATTCCAGTTTTATGGCCGTAAAATGCCAAAAAATATAATTTGGTCATGGAATGCCAAAACATATGTTTCCTTAGACCGTATTCGACGTCCCGAAAAAATTTTAGGCGATTCGGGTCCGGGGTCCCGGGCCCACGGTGGAAGGCGTGGGCTATAGCACACAAAAATTTGGGACTCGCGCGGAATACCAGTTTTATGGCCGTAAAATGCCAAAAAATGTAATTTGGTCATGGAGGGGCGGTGAATATGGTTCCTTAGGCCGTATTTGACATCCCGGAAAAATTTTAGGCGATCCGGATCCGGGGTCCCGGGACCACGGCGGAAGGCGTGGGCTATAGCACACGAAAATTTGGGAGTCGCGCGGATTTCCAGTTTATGGCCGTAAAATGCCAAAAAATGTAATTTGGTCATGGAATGCCAAAACATATGTTTCCTTAGACCGTATTCGACGTCCCGGAAAATTTTTAGGCGATTCGGGTCCGGGGTCCCGGGCCCACGGCGGAAGGCGTGGGCTATAGCACACAAAAAATTGGGACTCGCGCGGAATTCCAGTTTTATGGCCGTAAAATGCCAAAAAATGTAATTTGGTCATGGAGGGGCGGTTGAATATGGTTCCTTAGATCGTATTCGACGTCCCGGAAAATTTTTAGGCGATTCGGGTCCGGGGTCCCGGGCCCACGGCGGAAGGCGTGGGCTATAGCACACAAAAATTTGGGACTCGCGCGGAATACCAGTTTTATGGCCGTAAAATGCCAAAAAATGTAATTTGGTCATAGAGGGGTGCTAAATATGGTTACTTAGGCCGTATTTGACATCCCAAAAAATTTTTAGGCGATCCGGATCCGGGTTTTCGGGACCACGGCGGAAGGCGTGGGCTATAGCACACGAAAATTTGGGACTCGCGCGGATTTCCAGTTTATGGCCGTAAAATGCCAAAAAATGTAATTTGGTCATGGAATGCCAAAACATATGTTTCCTTAGACCGTATTCGACGTCCCGGAAAATTTTTAGGCGATTCGGGTCCGGGGTCCCGGGCCCACGGCGGAAGGCGTGGGCTATAGCACACGAAAATTTGGGAGTCGCGCGGATTTCCAGTTTATGGCCGTAAAATGCCAAAAAATGTAATTTGGTCATGGAATGCCAAAACATATGTTTCCTTAGACCGTATTCGACGTCCCGAAAAATTTTTAGGCGATTCGGGTCCGGGGTCCCGGGCCCACGGTGGAAGGCGTGGGCTATAGCACACAAAAATTTGGGACTCGCGCGGAATACCAGTTTTATGGCCGTAAAATGCCAAAAAATGTAATTTGGTCATGGAGGGGCGGTGAATATGGTTCCTTAGGACGTATTTGACATCCCGGAAAAATTTTAGGCGATCCGGATCCGGGGTCCCGGGACCACGGCGGAAGGCGTGGGCTATAGCACACGAAAATTTAGGACTCGCGCGGATTTCTAGTTTTATGGCCGTAAAATGCCAAAAAATGTAATTTGGTCATGGAATGCCAAAACATATGTTTCCTTAGACCGTATTCGACGTCCCGAAAAAATTTTAGGCGATTCGGGTCCGGGGTCCCGGGCCCACGGTGGAAGGCGTGGGCTATAGCACACAAAAATTTGGGACTCGCGCGGAATACCAGTTTTATGGCCGTAAAATGCCAAAAAATGTAATTTGGTCATAGAGGGGTGCTAAATATGGTTACTTAGGCCGTATTTGACATCCCGGAAAAATTTTAGGCGATCTGGATCCGGGGTCCCGGGCCCACGGCGGAAGGCGTGGGCTATAGCACACAAAAATTTGGGACTCGCGCGGAATACCGGTTTTATGGCCGTAAAATGCCAAAAATGGAATTTGGTCATGGAGGAGCGGTTATTATGGTTCCTTAGGCCGTATTTGACATCCCGAAAAATTTTTAGGCGATCCGGATCCGGGTTTTCGGGACCACGGCGGAAGGCGTGGGCTATAGCACACGAAAATTTGGGAGTCGCGCGGATTTCCAGTTTATGGCCGTAAAATGCCAAAAAATGTAATTTGGTCATGGAATGCCAAAACATATGTTTCCTTAGACCGTATTCGACGTCCCGGAAAATTTTTAGGCGATTCGGGTCCGGGGTCCCGGGCCCACGGCGGAAGGCGTGGGCTATAGCACACAAAAAATTGGGACTCGCGCGGAATTCCAGTTTTATGGCCGTAAAATGCCAAAAAATGTAATTTGGTCATGGAGGGGCGGTGAATATGGTTCCTTAGACCGTATTCGACGTCCCGGAAAATTTTTAGGCGATTCGGGTCCGGGGTCCCGGGCCCACGGCAGAAGGCGTGGGCTATAGCACACAAAAATTTGGGACTCGCGCGGAATACCAGTTTTATGGCCGTAAAATGCCAAAAAATGTAATTTGGTCATAGAGGGGTGCTAAATATGGTTACTTAGGCCGTATTTGACATCCCAAAAAATTTTTAGGCGATCCGGATCCGGGTTTTCGGGCCCACGGCGGAAGGCGTGGGCTATAGCACACGAAAATTTGGGAGTCGCGCGGATTTCCAGTTTATGGCCGTAAAATGCCAAAAAATGTAATTTGGTCATGGAATGCCAAAACATATGTTTCCTTAGACCGTATTCGACGTCCCGGAAAATTTTTAGGCGATTCGGGTCCGGGGTCCCGGGCCCACGGCGGAAGGCGTGGGCTATAGCACACAAAAAATTGGGACTCGCGCGGAATTCCAGTTTTATGGCCGTAAAATGCCAAAAAATGTAATTTGGTCATGGAGGGGCGGTGAATATGGTTCCTTAGGCCGTATTTGACATCCCGGAAAAATTTTAGGCGATCTGGATCCGGGGTCCCGGGACCACGGCGGAAGGCGTGGGCTATAGCACACGAAAATTTAGGACTCGCGCGGATTTCTAGTTTTATGGCCGTAAAATGCCAAAAAATATAATTTGGTCATGGAATGCCAAAACATATGTTTCCTTAGACTGTATTCGACGTCCCGAAAAAATTTTAGGCGATTCGGGTCCGAGGTCCCGGGCCCACGGCGAAAGGCGTGGGCTATAGCACACAAATATTAGGGACTCGGGCGGAATTCCAGTTTTATGGCCGTAAAATGCCAAAAAATGTAATTTGGTCATAGAGGGGTGCTAAATATGGTTACTTAGGCCGTATTTGACATCCCGGAAAAATTTTAGGCGATCTGGATCCGGGGTCCCGGGCCCACGGCGGAAGGCGTGGGCTATAGCACACAAAAATTTGGGACTCGCGCGGAATACCGGTTTTATGGCCGTAAAATGCCAAAAATGGAATTTGGTCATGGAGGAGC
Source organism: Nicotiana tabacum (assembly GCF_000715075.1). Taxonomy (NCBI): domain Eukaryota; kingdom Viridiplantae; phylum Streptophyta; class Magnoliopsida; order Solanales; family Solanaceae; genus Nicotiana; species Nicotiana tabacum. The sequence continues at coordinate 28,065 of NC_134087.1, read as the reverse complement.
GGTTATTATGGTTCCTTAGGCCGTATTTGACATCCCGAAAAATTTTTAGGCGATCCGGATCCGGGTTTTCGGGACCACGGCGGAAGGCGTGGGCTATAGCACACGAAAATTTGGGAGTCGCGCGGATTTCCAGTTTATGGCCGTAAAATGCCAAAAAATGTAATTTGGTCATGGAATGCCAAAACATATGTTTCCTTAGACCGTATTCGACGTCCCGGAAAATTTTTAGGCGATTCGGGTCCGGGGTCCCGGGCCCACGGCGGAAGGCGTGGGCTATAGCACACAAAAAATTGGGACTCGCGCGGAATTCCAGTTTTATGGCCGTAAAATGCCAAAAAATGTAATTTGGTCATGGAGGGGCGGTGAATATGGTTCCTTAGACCGTATTCGACGTCCCGGAAAATTTTTAGGCGATTCGGGTCCGGGGTCCCGGGCCCACGGCAGAAGGCGTGGGCTATAGCACACAAAAATTTGGGTCTCGCGCGGAATACCAGTTTTATTGCCGTAAAATGCCAAAAAATGTAATTTGGTCATAGAGGGGTGCTAAATATGGTTACTTAGGCCGTATTTGACATCCCAAAAAATTTTTAGGCGATCCGGATCCGGGTTTTCGGGCCCACGGCGGAAGGCGTGGGCTATAGCACACGAAAATTTGGGAGTCGCGCGGATTTCCAGTTTATGGCCGTAAAATGCCAAAAAATGTAATTTGGTCATGGAATGCCAAAACATATGTTTCCTTAGACCGTATTCGACGTCCCGGAAAATTTTTAGGCGATTCGGGTCCGGGGTCCCGGGCCCACGGCGGAAGGCGTGGGCTATAGCACACAAAAAATTGGGACTCGCGCGGAATTCCAGTTTTATGGCCGTAAAATGCCAAAAAATGTAATTTGGTCATGGAGGGGCGGTGAATATGGTTCCTTAGGCCGTATTTGACATCCCGGAAAAATTTTAGGCGATCTGGATCCGGGGTCCCGGGACCACGGCGGAAGGCGTGGGCTATAGCACACGAAAATTTAGGACTCGCGCGGATTTCTAGTTTTATGGCCGTAAAATGCCAAAAAATATAATTTGGTCATGGAATGCCAAAACATATGTTTCCTTAGACTGTATTCGACGTCCCGAAAAAATTTTAGGCGATTCGGGTCCGAGGTCCCGGGCCCACGGCGAAAGGCGTGGGCTATAGCACACAAATATTAGGGACTCGGGCGGAATTCCAGTTTTATGGCCGTAAAATGCCAAAAAATGTAATTTGGTCATAGAGGGGTGCTAAATATGGTTACTTAGGCCGTATTTGACATCCCGGAAAAATTTTAGGCGATCTGGATCCGGGGTCCCGGGACCACGGCGGAAGGCGTGGGCTATAGCACACAAAAATTTGGGACTCGCGCGGAATACCGGTTTTATGGCCGTAAAATGCCAAAAATGGAATTTGGTCATGGAGGAGCGGTTATTATGGTTCCTTAGGCCGTATTTGACATCCCGAAAAATTTTTAGGCGATCCGGATCCGGGTTTTCGGGACCACGGCGGAAGGCGTGGGCTATAGCACACGAAAATTTGGGAGTCGCGCGGATTTCCAGTTTATGGCCGTAAAATGCCAAAAAATGTAATTTGGTCATGGAATGCCAAAACATATGTTTCCTTAGACCGTATTCGACGTCCCGGAAAATTTTTAGGCGATTCGGGTCCGGGGTCCCGGGCCCACGGCGGAAGGCGTGGGCTATAGCACACAAAAAATTGGGACTCGCGCGGAATTCCAGTTTTATGGCCGTAAAATGCCAAAAAATGTAATTTGGTCATGGAGGGGCGGTGAATATGGTTCCTTAGACCGTATTCGACGTCCCGGAAAATTTTTAGGCGATTCGGGTCCGGGGTCCCGGGCCCACGGCAGAAGGCGTGGGCTATAGCACACAAAAATTTGGGACTCGCGCGGAATACCAGTTTTATGGCCGTAAAATGCCAAAAAATGTAATTTGGTCATAGAGGGGTGCTAAATATGGTTACTTAGGCCGTATTTGACATCCCAAAAAATTTTTAGGCGATCCGGATCCGGGTTTTCGGGCCCACGGCGGAAGGCGTGGGCTATAGCACACGAAAATTTGGGAGTCGCGCGGATTTCCAGTTTATGGCCGTAAAATGCCAAAAAATGTAATTTGGTCATGGAATGCCAAAACATATGTTTCCTTAGACCGTATTCGACGTCCCGGAAAATTTTTAGGCGATTCGGGTCCGGGGTCCCGGGCCCACGGCGGAAGGCGTGGGCTATAGCACACAAAAAATTGGGACTCGCGCGGAATTCCAGTTTTATGGCCGTAAAATGCCAAAAAATGTAATTTGGTCATGGAGGGGCGGTGAATATGGTTCCTTAGGCCGTATTTGACATCCCGGAAAAATTTTAGGCGATCTGGATCCGGGGTCCCGGGACCACGGCGGAAGGCGTGGGCTATAGCACACGAAAATTTGGGACTCGCGCGGATTTCTAGTTTTATGGCCGTAAAATGCCAAAAAATGTAATTTGGTCATGGAATGCCAAAACATATGTTTCCTTAGACCGTATTCGACGTCCCGAAAAAATTTTAGGCGATTCGGGTCCGAGGTCCCGGGCCCACGGCGAAAGGCGTGGGCTATAGCACACAAATATTAGGGACTCGGGCGGAATTCCAGTTTTATGGCCGTAAAATGCCAAAAAATGTAATTTGGTCATAGAGGGGTGCTAAATATGGTTACTTAGGCCGTATTTGACATCCCGGAAAAATTTTAGGCGATCTGGATCCGGGGTCCCGGGCCCACGGCGGAAGGCGTGGGCTATAGCACACAAAAATTTGGGACTCGCGCGGAATACCGGTTTTATGGCCGTAAAATGCCAAAAATGGAATTTGGTCATGGAGGAGCGGTTATTATGGTTCCTTAGGCCGTATTTGACATCCCGAAAAATTTTTAGGCGATCCGGATCCGGGTTTTCGGGACCACGGCGGAAGGCGTGGGCTATAGCACACGAAAATTTGGGAGTCGCGCGGATTTCCAGTTTATGGCCGTAAAATGCCAAAAAATGTAATTTGGTCATGGAATGCCAAAACATATGTTTCCTTAGACCGTATTCGACGTCCCGGAAAATTTTTAGGCGATTCGGGTCCGGGGTCCCGGGCCCACGGCGGAAGGCGTGGGCTATAGCACACAAAAAATTGGGACTCGCGCGGAATTCCAGTTTTATGGCCGTAAAATGCCAAAAAATGTAATTTGGTCATGGAGGGGCGGTGAATATGGTTCCTTAGACCGTATTCGACGTCCCGGAAAATTTTTAGGCGATTCGGGTCCGGGGTCCCGGGCCCACGGCAGAAGGCGTGGGCTATAGCACACAAAAATTTGGGACTCGCGCGGAATACCAGTTTTATGGCCGTAAAATGCCAAAAAATGTAATTTGGTCATAGAGGGGTGCTAAATATGGTTACTTAGGCCGTATTTGACATCCCAAAAAATTTTTAGGCGATCCGGATCCGGGTTTTCGGGCCCACGGCGGAAGGCGTGGGCTATAGCACACGAAAATTTGGGAGTCGCGCGGATTTCCAGTTTATGGCCGTAAAATGCCAAAAAATGTAATTTGGTCATGGAATGCCAAAACATATGTTTCCTTAGACCGTATTCGACGTCCCGGAAAATTTTTAGGCGATTCGGGTCCGGGGTCCCGGGCCCACGGCGGAAGGCGTGGGCTATAGCACACAAAAAATTGGGACTCGCGCGGAATTCCAGTTTTATGGCCGTAAAATGCCAAAAAATGTAATTTGGTCATGGAGGGGCGGTGAATATGGTTCCTTAGGCCGTATTTGACATCCCGGAAAAATTTTAGGCGATCTGGATCCGGGGTCCCGGGACCACGGCGGAAGGCGTGGGCTATAGCACACGAAAATTTGGGACTCGCGCGGATTTCTAGTTTTATGGCCGTAAAATGCCAAAAAATGTAATTTGGTCATGGAATGCCAAAACATATGTTTCCTTAGACCGTATTCGACGTCCCGAAAAAATTTTAGGCGATTCGGGTCCGGGGTCCCGGGCCCACGGTGGAAGGCGTGGGCTATAGCACACAAAAATTTGGGACTCGCGCGGAATACCAGTTTTATGGCCGTAAAATGCCAAAAAATGTAATTTGGTCATGGAGGGGCGGTGAATATGGTTCCTTAGGCCGTATTTGACATCCCGGAAAAATTTTAGGCGATCCGGATCCGGGGTCCCGGGACCACGGCGGAAGGCGTGGGCTATAGCACACGAAAATTTAGGACTCGCGCGGATTTCTAGTTTTATGGCCGTAAAATGCCAAAAAATGTAATTTGGTCATGGAATGCCAAAACATATGTTTCCTTAGACCGTATTCGACGTCCCGGAAAATTTTTAGGCGATTCGGGTCCGGGGTCCCGGGCCCACGGCGGAAGGCGTGGGCTATAGCACACAAAAAATTGGGACTCGCGCGGAATTCCAGTTTTATGGCCGTAAAATGCCAAAAAATGTAATTTGGTCATGGAGGGGCGGTGAATATGGTTCCTTAGGCCGTATTTGACATCCCGGAAAAATTTTAGGCGATCTGGATCCGGGGTCCCGGGACCACGGCGGAAGGCGTGGGCTATAGCACACGAAAATTTGGGACTCGCGCGGATTTCTAGTTTTATGGCCGTAAAATGCCAAAAAATGTAATTTGGTCATGGAATGCCAAAACATATGTTTCCTTAGACCGTATTCGACGTCCCGAAAAAATTTTAGGCGATTCGGGTCCGAGGTCCCGGGCCCACGGCGAAAGGCGTGGGCTATAGCACACAAATATTAGGGACTCGGGCGGAATTCCAGTTTTATGGCCGTAAAATGCCAAAAAATGTAATTTGGTCATAGAGGGGTGCTAAATATGGTTACTTAGGCCGTATTTGACATCCCGGAAAAATTTTAGGCGATCTGGATCCGGGGTCCCGGGCCCACGGCGGAAGGCGTGGGCTATAGCACACAAAAATTTGGGACTCGCGCGGAATACCGGTTTTATGGCCGTAAAATGCCAAAAATGGAATTTGGTCATGGAGGAGCGGTTATTATGGTTCCTTAGGCCGTATTTGACATCCCGAAAAATTTTTAGGCGATCCGGATCCGGGTTTTCGGGACCACGGCGGAAGGCGTGGGCTATAGCACACGAAAATTTGGGAGTCGCGCGGATTTCCAGTTTATGGCCGTAAAATGCCAAAAAATGTAATTTGGTCATGGAATGCCAAAACATATGTTTCCTTAGACCGTATTCGACGTCCCGGAAAATTTTTAGGCGATTCGGGTCCGGGGTCCCGGGCCCACGGCGGAAGGCGTGGGCTATAGCACACAAAAAATTGGGACTCGCGCGGAATTCCAGTTTTATGGCCGTAAAATGCCAAAAAATGTAATTTGGTCATGGAGGGGCGGTGAATATGGTTCCTTAGACCGTATTCGACGTCCCGGAAAATTTTTAGGCGATTCGGGTCCGGGGTCCCGGGCCCACGGCAGAAGGCGTGGGCTATAGCACACAAAAATTTGGGACTCGCGCGGAATACCAGTTTTATGGCCGTAAAATGCCAAAAAATGTAATTTGGTCATAGAGGGGTGCTAAATATGGTTACTTAGGCCGTATTTGACATCCCAAAAAATTTTTAGGCGATCCGGATCCGGGTTTTCGGGCCCACGGCGGAAGGCGTGGGCTATAGCACACGAAAATTTGGGAGTCGCGCGGATTTCCAGTTTATGGCCGTAAAATGCCAAAAAATGTAATTTGGTCATGGAATGCCAAAACATATGTTTCCTTAGACCGTATTCGACGTCCCGGAAAATTTTTAGGCGATTCGGGTCCGGGGTCCCGGGCCCACGGCGGAAGGCGTGGGCTATAGCACACAAAAAATTGGGACTCGCGCGGAATTCCAGTTTTATGGCCGTAAAATGCCAAAAAATGTAATTTGGTCATGGAGGGGCGGTGAATATGGTTCCTTAGACCGTATTCGACGTCCCGGAAAATTTTTAGGCGATTCGGGTCCGGGGTCCCGGGCCCACGGCAGAAGGCGTGGGCTATAGCACACAAAAATTTGGGACTCGCGCGGAATACCAGTTTTATGGCCGTAAAATGCCAAAAAATGTAATTTGGTCATAGAGGGGTGCTAAATATGGTTACTTAGGCCGTATTTGACATCCCAAAAAATTTTTAGGCGATCCGGATCCGGGTTTTCGGGCCCACGGCGGAAGGCGTGGGCTATAGCACACGAAAATTTGGGAGTCGCGCGGATTTCCAGTTTATGGCCGTAAAATGCCAAAAAATGTAATTTGGTCATGGAATGCCAAAACATATGTTTCCTTAGACCGTATTCGACGTCCCGGAAAATTTTTAGGCGATTCGGGTCCGGGGTCCCGGGCCCACGGCGGAAGGCGTGGGCTATAGCACACAAAAAATTGGGACTCGCGCGGAATTCCAGTTTTATGGCCGTAAAATGCCAAAAAATGTAATTTGGTCATGGAGGGGCGGTGAATATGGTTCCTTAGGCCGTATTTGACATCCCGGAAAAATTTTAGGCGATCTGGATCCGGGGTCCCGGGACCACGGCGGAAGGCGTGGGCTATAGCACACGAAAATTTGGGACTCGCGCGGATTTCTAGTTTTATGGCCGTAAAATGCCAAAAAATGTAATTTGGTCATGGAATGCCAAAACATATGTTTCCTTAGACCGTATTCGACGTCCCGAAAAAATTTTAGGCGATTCGGGTCCGGGGTCCCGGGCCCACGGTGGAAGGCGTGGGCTATAGCACACAAAAATTTGGGACTCGCGCGGAATACCAGTTTTATGGCCGTAAAATGCCAAAAAATGTAATTTGGTCATGGAGGGGCGGTGAATATGGTTCCTTAGGCCGTATTTGACATCCCGGAAAAATTTTAGGCGATCCGGATCCGGGGTCCCGGGACCACGGCGGAAGGCGTGGGCTATAGCACACGAAAATTTAGGACTCGCGCGGATTTCTAGTTTTATGGCCGTAAAATGCCAAAAAATATAATTTGGTCATGGAATGCGAAAACATATGTTTCCTTAGACTGTATTCGACGTCCCGAAAAAATTTTAGGCGATTCGGGTCCGAGGTCCCGGGCCCACGGCGAAAGGCGTGGGCTATAGCACACAAATATTAGGGACTCGGGCGGAATTCCAGTTTTATGGCCGTAAAATGCCAAAAAATGTAATTTGGTCATAGAGGGGTGCTAAATATGGTTACTTAGGCCGTATTTGACATCCCGGAAAAATTTTAGGCGATCTGGATCCGGGGTCCCGGGCCCACGGCGGAAGGCGTGGGCTATAGCACACAAAAATTTGGGACTCGCGCGGAATACCGGTTTTATGGCCGTAAAATGCCAAAAAATGGAATTTGGTCATGGAGGAGCGGTTATTATGGTTCCTTAGGCCGTATTTGACATCCCGAAAAATTTTTAGGCGATCCGGATCCGGGTTTTCGGGACCACGGCGGAAGGCGTGGGCTATAGCACACGAAAATTTGGGAGTCGCGCGGATTTCCAGTTTATGGCCGTAAAATGCCAAAAAATGTAATTTGGTCATGGAATGCCAAAACATATGTTTCCTTAGACCGTATTCGACGTCCCGGAAAATTTTTAGGCGATTCGGGTGCGGGGTCCCGGGCCCACGGCGGAAGGCGTGGGCTATAGCACACAAAAAATTGGGACTCGCGCGGAATTCCAGTTTTATGGCCGTAAAATGCCAAAAAATGTAATTTGGTCATGGAGGGGCGGTGAATATGGTTCCTTAGACCGTATTCGACGTCCCGGAAAATTTTTAGGCGATTCGGGTCCGGGGTCCCGGGCCCACGGCGGAAGGCGTGGGCTATAGCACACAAAAATTTGGGACTCGCGCGGAATACCAGTTTTATGGCCGTAAAATGCCAAAAAATGTAATTTGGTCATAGAGGGGTGCTAAATATGGTTACTTAGGCCGTATTTGACATCCCAAAAAATTTTTAGGCGATCCGGATCCGGGTTTTCGGGACCACGGCGGAAGGCGTGGGCTATAGCACACGAAAATTTGGGACTCGCGCGGATTTCCAGTTTATGGCCGTAAAATGCCAAAAAATGTAATTTGGTCATGGAATGCCAAAACATATGTTTCCTTAGACCGTATTCGACGTCCCGGAAAATTTTTAGGCGATTCGGGTCCGGGGTCCCGGGCCCACGGCGGAAGGCGTGGGCTATAGCACACGAAAATTTGGGAGTCGCGCGGATTTCCAGTTTATGGCCGTAAAATGCCAAAAAATGTAATTTGGTCATGGAATGCCAAAACATATGTTTCCTTAGACCGTATTCGACGTCCCGGAAAATTTTTAGGCGATTCGGGTCCGGGGTCCCGGGCCCACGGCGGAAGGCGTGGGCTATAGCACACAAAAAATTGGGACTCGCGCGGAATTCCAGTTTTATGGCCGTAAAATGCCAAAAAATGTAATTTGGTCATGGAGGGGCGGTGAATTTGGTTCCTTAGGCCGTATTTGACGTCCCGGAAAAATTTTAGGCGATCCGGATCCGGGGTCCCGGGACCACGGCGGAAGGCGTGGGCTATAGCACACGAAAATTTGGGACTCGCGCGGATTTCTAGTTTTATGGCCGTAAAATGCCAAAAAATGTAATTTGGTCATGGAATGCCAAAACATATGTTTCCTTAGACCGTATTCGACGTCCCGAAAAAATTTTAGGCGATTCGGGTCCGGGGTCCCGGGCCCACGGTGGAAGGCGTGGGCTATAGCACACAAAAATTTGGGACTCGCGCGGAATACCAGTTTTATGGCCGTAAAATGCCAAAAAATGTAATTTGGTCATGGAGGGGCGGTGAATATGGTTCCTTAGGCCGTATTTGACATCCCGGAAAAATTTTAGGCGATCCGGATCCGGGGTCCCGGGACCACGGCGGAAGGCGTGGGCTATAGCACACGAAAATTTAGGACTCGCGCGGATTTCTAGTTTTATGGCCGTAAAATGCCAAAAAATATAATTTGGTCATGGAATGCGAAAACATATGTTTCCTTAGACTGTATTCGACGTCCCGAAAAAATTTTAGGCGATTCGGGTCCGAGGTCCCGGGCCCACGGCGAAAGGCGTGGGCTATAGCACACAAATATTAGGGACTCGGGCGGAATTCCAGTTTTATGGCCGTAAAATGCCAAAAAATGTAATTTGGTCATAGAGGGGTGCTAAATATGGTTACTTAGGCCGTATTTGACATCCCGGAAAAATTTTAGGCGATCTGGATCCGGGGTCCCGGGCCCACGGCGGAAGGCGTGGGCTATAGCACACAAAAATTTGGGACTCGCGCGGAATACCGGTTTTATGGCCGTAAAATGCCAAAAAATGGAATTTGGTCATGGAGGAGCGGTTATTATGGTTCCTTAGGCCGTATTTGACATCCCGAAAAATTTTTAGGCGATCCGGATCCGGGTTTTCGGGACCACGGCGGAAGGCGTGGGCTATAGCACACGAAAATTTGGGAGTCGCGCGGATTTCCAGTTTATGGCCGTAAAATGCCAAAAAATGTAATTTGGTCATGGAATGCCAAAACATATGTTTCCTTAGACCGTATTCGACGTCCCGGAAAATTTTTAGGCGATTCGGGTGCGGGGTCCCGGGCCCACGGCGGAAGGCGTGGGCTATAGCACACAAAAAATTGGGACTCGCGCGGAATTCCAGTTTTATGGCCGTAAAATGCCAAAAAATGTAATTTGGTCATGGAGGGGCGGTGAATATGGTTCCTTAGACCGTATTCGATGTCCCGGAAAATTTTTAGGCGATTCGGGTCCGGGGTCCCGGGCCCACGGCGGAAGGCGTGGGCTATAGCACACAAAAATTTGGGACTCGCGCGGAATACCAGTTTTATGGCCGTAAAATGCCAAAAAATGTAATTTGGTCATAGAGGGGTGCTAAATATGGTTACTTAGGCCGTATTTGACATCCCAAAAAATTTTTAGGCGATCCGGATCCGGGTTTTCGGGCCCACGGCGGAAGGCATGGGCTATAGCACACGAAAATTTGGGAGTCGCGCGGATTTCCAGTTTATGGCCGTAAAATGCCAAAAAATGTAATTTGGTCATGGAATGCCAAAACATATGTTTCCTTAGACCGTATTCGACGTCCCGGAAAATTTTTAGGCGATTCGGGTCCGGGGTCCCGGGCCCACGGCGGAAGGCGTGGGCTATAGCACACAAAAAATTGGGACTCGCGCGGAATTCCAGTTTTATGGCCGTAAAATGCCAAAAAATGTAATTTGGTCATGGAGGGGCGGTGAATATGGTTCCTTAGGCCGTATTTGACATCCCGGAAAAATTTTAGGCGATCTGGATCCGGGGTCCTGGGACCACGGCGGAAGGCGTGGGCTATAGCACACGAAAATTTGGGACTCGCGCGGATTTCTAGTTTTATGGCCGTAAAATGCCAAAAAATGTAATTTGGTCATGGAATGCCAAAACATATGTTTCCTTAGACCGTATTCGACGTCCCGAAAAAATTTTAGGCGATTCGGGTCCGGGGTCCCGGGCCCACGGCGGAAGGCGTGGGCTATAGCACACAAAAATTTGGGACTCGCGCGGAATACAAGTTTTATGGCCGTAAAATGCCAAAAAATGTAATTTGGTCATGGAGGGGCGGTGAATATGGTTCCTTAGGCCGTATTTGACATCCCGGAAAAATTTTAGGCGATCCGGATCCGGGGTCCCGGGACCACGGCGGAAGGCGTGGGCTATAGCACACGAAAATTTAGGACTCGCGCGGATTTCTAGTTTTATGGCCGTAAAATGCCAAAAAATATAATTTGGTCATGGAATGCGAAAACATATGTTTCCTTAGACTGTATTCGACGTCCCGAAAAAATTTTAGGCGATTCGGGTCCGAGGTCCCGGGCCCACGGCGAAAGGCGTGGGCTATAGCACACAAATATTAGGGACTCGGGCGGAATTCCAATTTTATGGCCGTAAAATGCCAAAAAATGTAATTTGGTCATGGAGGGGCGGTGAATATGTTTCCTTAGACCGTATTCGACGTCCCGGAAAATTTTTAGGCGATTCGGGTCCGGGGTCCCGGGCCCACGGCGGAAGGCGTGGGCTATAGCACACAAAAATTTGGGACTCGCGCGGAATACCAGTTTTATGGCCGTAAAATGCCAAAAAATGTAATTTGGTCATAGAGGGGTGCTAAATATGGTTACTTAGGCCGTATTTGACATCCCAAAAAATTTTTAGGCGATCCGGATCCGGGGTCCCGCGCCCACGGCGGAAGGCGTGGGCTATAGCACACAAAAATTTGGGACTCGCGCGGAATACCGGTTTTATGGCCGTAAAATGCCAAAAAATGGAATTTGGTCATGGAGGAGCGGTTATTATGGTTCCTTAGGCCGTATTTGACATCCCGAAAAATTTTTAGGCGATCCGGATCCGGGTTTTCGGGACCACGGCGGAAGGCGTGGGCTATAGCACACGAAAATTTGGGAGTCGCGCGGATTTCCAGTTTATGGCCGTAAAATGCCAAAAAATGTAATTTGGTCATGGAATGCCAAAACATATGTTTCCTTAGACCGTATTCGACGTCCCGGAAAATTTTTAGGCGATTCGGGTCCGGGGTCCCGGGCCCACGGCGGAAGGCGTGGGCTATAGCACACAAAAAATTGGGACTCGCGCGGAATTCCAGTTTTATGGCCGTAAAATGCCAAAAAATGTAATTTGGTCATGGAGGGGCGGTAAATATGGTTCCTTAGACCGTATTCGACGTCCCGGAAAATTTTTAGGCGATTCGGGTCCGGGGTCCCGGGCCCACGGCGGAAGGCGTGGGCTATAGCACACAAAAATTTGGGACTCGCGCGGAATACCAGTTTTATGGCCGTAAAATGCCAAAAAATATAATTTGGTCATAGAGGGGTGCTAAATATGGTTACTTAGGCCGTATTTGACATCCCAAAAAATTTTTAGGCGATCCGGATCCGGGTTTTCGGGACCACGGCGGAAGGCGTGGGCTATAGCACACAAAAAATTGGGACTCGCGCGGAATTCCAGTTTTATGGCCGTAAAATGCCAAAAAATGTAATTTGGTCATGGAGGGGCGGTGAATATGGTTCCTTAGGCCGTATTTGACATCCCAGAAAAATTTTAGGCGATCCGGATCCGGGGTCCCGGGACCACGGCAGAAGGCGTGGGCTATAGCACACGAAAATTTGGGACTCGCGCGGATTTCTAGTTTTATGGCCGTAAAATGCCAAAAAATATAATTTGGTCATGGAATGCCAAAACATATGTTTCCTTAGACCGTATTCGACGTCCCGAAAAAATTTTAGGCGATTCGGGTCCGGGGTCCCGGGCCCACGGTGGAAGGCGTGGGCTATAGCACACAAAAATTTGGGACTCGCGCGGAATACCAGTTTTATGGCCGTAAAATGCCAAAAAATGTAATTTGGTCATGGAGGGGCGGTGAATATGGTTCCTTAGGCCGTATTTGACATCCCGGAAAAATTTTAGGCGATCCGGATCCGGGGTCCCGGGACCACGGCGGAAGGCGTGGGCTATAGCACACGAAAATTTGGGACTCGCGCGGATTTCTAGTTTTATGGCCGTAAAATGCCAAAAAATGTAATTTGGTCATGGAGGGGCGGTAAATATGGTTCCTTAGACCGTATTCGACGTCCCGGAAAATTTTTAGGCGATTCGGGTCCGGGGTCCCGGGCCCACGGCGGAAGGCGTGGGCTATAGCACACAAAAATTTGGGACTCGCGCGGAATACCAGTTTTATGGCCGTAAAATGCCAAAAAATATAATTTGGTCATAGAGGGGTGCTAAATATGGTTACTTAGGCCGTATTTGACATCCCAAAAAATTTTTAGGCGATCCGGATCCGGGTTTTCGGGACCACGGCGGAAGGCGTGGGCTATAGCACACAAAAAATTGGGACTCGCGCGGAATTCCAGTTTTATGGCCGTAAAATGCCAAAAAATGTAATTTGGTCATGGAGGGGCGGTGAATATGGTTCCTTAGGCCGTATTTGACATCCCAGAAAAATTTTAGGCGATCCGGATCCGGGGTCCCGGGACCACGGCAGAAGGCGTGGGCTATAGCACACGAAAATTTGGGACTCGCGCGGATTTCTAGTTTTATGGCCGTAAAATGCCAAAAAATATAATTTGGTCATGGAATGCCAAAACATATGTTTCCTTAGACTGTATTCGATGTCCCGAAAAAATTTTAGGCGATTCGGGTCCGAGGTCCCGGGCCCACGGCGAAAGGCGTGGGCTATAGCACACAAATATTAGGGACTCGGGCGGAATTCCAGTTTTATGGCCGTAAAATGCCAAAAAATGTAATTTGGTCATGGAGGGGCGGTGAATATGGTTCCTTAGACCGTATTCGACGTCCCGGAAAATTTTTAGGCGATTCGGGTCCGGGGTCCCGGGCCCACGGCGGAAGGCGTGGGCTATAGCACACAAAAATTTGGGACTCGCGCGGAATACCAGTTTTATGGCCGTAAAATGCCAAAAAATGTAATTTGGTCATAGAGGGGTGCTAAATATGGTTACTTAGGCCGTATTTGACATCCCAAAAAATTTTTAGGCGATCCGGATCCGGGTTTTCGGGACCACGGCGGAAGGCGTGGGCTATAGCACACGAAAATTTGGGACTCGCGCGGATTTCCAGTTTATGGCCGTAAAATGCCAAAAAATGTAATTTGGTCATGGAATGCCAAAACATATGTTTCCTTAGACCGTATTCGACGTCCCGGAAAATTTTTAGGCGATTCGGGTCCGGGGTCCCGGGCCCACGGCGGAAGGCGTGGGCTATAGCACACGAAAATTTGGGAGTCGCGCGGATTTCCAGTTTATGGCCGTAAAATGCCAAAAAATGTAATTTGGTCATGGAATGCCAAAACATATGTTTCCTTAGACCGTATTCGACGTCCCGGAAAATTTTTAGGCGATTCGGGTCCGGGGTCCCGGGCCCACGGCGGAAGGCGTGGGCTATAGCACACAAAAAATTGGGACTCGCGCGGAATTCCAGTTTTATGGCCGTAAAATGCCAAAAAATGTAATTTGGTCATGGAGGGGCGGTGAATATGGTTCCTTAGGCCGTATTTGACATCCCGGAAAAATTTTAGGCGATCCGGATCCGGGGTCCCGGGACCACGGCGGAAGGCGTGGGCTATAGCACACGAAAATTTGGGACTCGCGCGGATTTCTAGTTTTATGGCCGTAAAATGCCAAAAAATGTAATTTGGTCATGGAATGCCAAAACATATGTTTCCTTAGACCGTATTCGACGTCCCGAAAAAATTTTAGGCGATTCGGGTCCGGGGTCCCGGGCCCACGGTGGAAGGCGTGGGCTATAGCACACAAAAATTTGGAACTCGCGCGGAATACCAGTTTTATGGCCGTAAAATGCCAAAAAATGTAATTTGGTCATGGAGGGGCGGTGAATATGGTTCCTTAGGCCGTATTTGACATCCCGGAAAAATTTTAGGCGATCCGGATCCGGGGTCCCGGGACCACGGCGGAAGGCGTGGGCTATAGCACACGAAAATTTAGGACTCGCGCGGATTTCTAGTTTTATGGCCGTAAAATGCCAAAAAATATAATTTGGTCATGGAATGCCAAAACATATGTTTCCTTAGACTGTATTCGACGTCCCGAAAAAATTTTAGGCGATTCGGGTCCGAGGTCCCGGGCCCACGGCGAAAGGCGTGGGCTATAGCACACAAATATTAGGGACTCGGGCGGAATTCCAGTTTTATGGCCGTAAAATGCCAAAAAATGTAATTTGGTCATAGAGGGGTGCTAAATATGGTTACTTAGGCCGTATTTGACATCCCGGAAAAATTTTAGGCGATCTGGATCCGGGGTCCCGGGCCCACGGCGGAAGGCGTGGGCTATAGCACACAAAAATTTGGGACTCGCGCGGAATACCGGTTTTATGGCCGTAAAATGCCAAAAATGGAATTTGGTCATGGAGGAGCGGTTATTATGGTTCCTTAGGCCGTATTTGACATCCCGAAAAATTTTTAGGCGATCCGGATCCGGGTTTTCGGGACCACGGCGGAAGGCGTGGGCTATAGCACACGAAAATTTGGGAGTCGCGCGGATTTCCAGTTTATGGCCGTAAAATGCCAAAAAATGTAATTTGGTCATGGAATGCCAAAACATATGTTTCCTTAGACCGTATTCGACGTCCCGGAAAATTTTTAGGCGATTCGGGTCCGGGGTCCCGGGCCCACGGCGGAAGGCGTGGGCTATAGCACACAAAAAATTGGGACTCGCGCGGAATTCCAGTTTTATGGCCGTAAAATGCCAAAAAATGTAATTTGGTCATGGAGGGGCGGTGAATATGGTTCCTTAGGCCGTATTTGACATCCCGGAAAAATTTTAGGCGATCCGGATCCGGGGTCCCGGGACCACGGCGGAAGGCGTGGGCTATAGCACACGAAAATTTAGGACTCGCGCGGATTTCTAGTTTTATGGCCGTAAAATGCCAAAAAATATAATTTGGTCATGGAATGCCAAAACATATGTTTCCTTAGACTGTATTCGACGTCCCGAAAAAATTTTAGGCGATTCGGGTCCGAGGTCCCGGGCCCACGGCGAAAGGCGTGGGCTATAGCACACAAATATTAGGGACTCGGGCGGAATTCCAGTTTTATGGCCGTAAAATGCCAAAAAATGTAATTTGGTCATAGAGGGGTGCTAAATATGGTTACTTAGTCCGTATTTGACATCCCGGAAAAATTTTAGGCGATCTGGATCCGGGGTCCCGGGCCCACGGCGGAAGGCGTGGGCTATAGCACACAAAAATTTGGGACTCGCGCGGAATACCGGTTTTATGGCCGTAAAATGCCAAAAAATGGAATTTGGTCATGGAGGAGCGGTTATTATGGTTCCTTAGGCCGTATTTGACATCCCGAAAAATTTTTAGGCGATCCGGATCCGGGTTTTCGGGACCACGGCGGAAGGCGTGGGCTATAGCACACGAAAATTTGGGAGTCGCGCGGATTTCCAGTTTATGGCCGTAAAATGCCAAAAAATGTAATTTGGTCATGGAATGCCAAAACATATGTTTCCTTAGACCGTATTCGACGTCCCGGAAAATTTTTAGGCGATTCGGGTCCGGGGTCCCGGGCCCACGGCGGAAGGCGTGGGCTATAGCACACAAAAAATTGGGACTCGCGCGGAATTCCAGTTTTATGGCCGTAAAATGCCAAAAAATGTAATTTGGTCATGGAGGGGCGGTGAATATGGTTCCTTAGGCCGTATTTGACATCCCGGAAAAATTTTAGGCGATCTGGATCCGGGGTCCCGGGACCACGGCGGAAGGCGTGGGCTATAGCACACGAAAATTTGGGACTCGCGCGGATTTCTAGTTTTATGGCCGTAAAATGCCAAAAAATGTAATTTGGTCATGGAATGCCAAAACATATGTTTCCTTAGACCGTATTCGACGTCCCGAAAAAATTTTAGGCGATTCGGGTCCGGGGTCCCGGGCCCACGGTGGAAGGCGTGGGCTATAGCACACAAAAATTTGGGACTCGCGCGGAATACCAGTTTTATGGCCGTAAAATGCCAAAAAATGTAATTTGGTCATGGAGGGGCGGTGAATATGGTTCCTTAGGCCGTATTTGACATCCCGGAAAAATTTTAGGCGATCCGGATCCGGGGTCCCGGGACCACGGCGGAAGGCGTGGGCTATAGCACACGAAAATTTAGGACTCGCGCGGATTTCTAGTTTTATGGCCGTAAAATGCCAAAAAATATAATTTGGTCATGGAATGCCAAAACATATGTTTCCTTAGACTGTATTCGACGTCCCGAAAAAATTTTAGGCGATTCGGGTCCGAGGTCCCGGGCCCACGGCGAAAGGCGTGGGCTATAGCACACAAATATTAGGGACTCGGGCGGAATTCCAGTTTTATGGCCGTAAAATGCCAAAAAATGTAATTTGGTCATAGAGGGGTGCTAAATATGGTTACTTAGTCCGTATTTGACATCCCGGAAAAATTTTAGGCGATCTGGATCCGGGGTCCCGGGCCCACGGCGGAAGGCGTGGGCTATAGCACACAAAAATTTGGGACTCGCGCGGAATACCGGTTTTATGGCCGTAAAATGCCAAAAAATGGAATTTGGTCATGGAGGAGCGGTTATTATGGTTCCTTAGGCCGTATTTGACATCCCGAAAAATTTTTAGGCGATCCGGATCCGGGTTTTCGGGACCACGGCGGAAGGCGTGGGCTATAGCACACGAAAATTTGGGAGTCGCGCGGATTTCCAGTTTATGGCCGTAAAATGCCAAAAAATGTAATTTGGTCATGGAATGCCAAAACATATGTTTCCTTAGACCGTATTCGACGTCCCGGAAAATTTTTAGGCGATTCGGGTCCGGGGTCCCGGGCCCACGGCGGAAGGCGTGGGCTATAGCACACAAAAAATTGGGACTCGCGCGGAATTCCAGTTTTATGGCCGTAAAATGCCAAAAAATGTAATTTAGTCATGGAGGGGCGGTGAATATGGTTCCTTAGACCGTATTCGACGTCCCGGAAAATTTTTAGGCGATTCGGGTCCGGGGTCCCGGGCCCACGGCGGAAGGCGTGGGCTATAGCACACAAAAATTTGGGACTCGCGCGGAATACCAGTTTTATGGCCGTAAAATGCCAAAAAATGTAATTTGGTCATAGAGGGGTGCTAAATATGGTTACTTAGGCCGTATTTGACATCCCAAAAAATTTTTAGGCGATCCGGATCCGGGGTCCCGGGCCCACGGCGGAAGGCGTGGGCTATAGCACACAAAAATTTGGGACTCGCGCGGAATACCGGTTTTATGGCCGTAAAATGCCAAAAAATGGAATTTGGTCATGGAGGAGCGGTTATTATGGTTCCTTAGGCCGTATTTGACATCCCGAAAAATTTTTAGGCGATCCGGATCCGGGTTTTCGGGACCACGGCGGAAGGCGTGGGCTATAGCACACGAAAATTTGGGAGTCGCGCGGATTTCCAGTTTATGGCCGTAAAATGCCAAAAAATGTAATTTGGTCATGGAATGCCAAAACATATGTTTCCTTAGACCGTATTCGACGTCCCGGAAAATTTTTAGGCGATTCGGGTCCGGGGTCCCGGGCCCACGGCGGAAGGCGTGGGCTATAGCACACAAAAAATTGGGACTCGCGCGAAATTCCAGTTTTATGGCCGTAAAATGCCAAAAAATGTAATTTGGTCATGGAGGGGCGGTGAATATGGTTCCTTAGACCTAATTCGACGTCCCGGAAAATTTTTAGGCGATTCGGGTCCGGGGTCCCGGGCCCACGGCGGAAGGCGTGGGCTATAGCACACAAAAAATTGGGACTCGCGCGGAATTCCAGTTTTATGGCCGTAAAATGCCAAAAAATGTAATTTGGTCATGGAGGGGCGGTGAATATGGTTCCTTAGACCGAATTCGACGTCCCGGAAAATTTTTAGGCGATTCGGGTCCGGGGTCCCGGGCCCACGGCGGAAGGCGTGGGCTATAGCACACAAAAATTTGGGACTCGCGCGGAATACCAGTTTTATGGCCGTAAAATGCCAAAAAATGTAATTTGGTCATAGAGGGGTGCTAAATATGGTTACTTAGGCCGTATTTGACATCCCAAAAAATTTTTAGGCGATCCGGATCCGGGTTTTCGGGACCACGGCGGAAGGCGTGGGCTATAGCACACAAAAAATTGGGACTCGCGCGGAATTCCAGTTTTATGGCCGTAAAATGCCAAAAAATGTAATTTGGTCATGGAGGGGCGGTGAATATGGTTCCTTAGGCCGTATTTGACATCCCAGAAAAATTTTAGGCGATCCGGATCCGGGGTCCCGGGACCACGGCAGAAGGCGTGGGCTATAGCACACGAAAATTTGGGACTCGCGCGGATTTCTAGTTTTATGGCCGTAAAATGCCAAAAAATATAATTTGGTCATGGAATGCCAAAACATATGTTTCCTAAGACTGTATTCGACGTCCCGAAAAAATTTTAGGCGATTCGGGTCCAGGGTCCCGGGCCCACGGCGGAAGGCGTGGGCTATAGCACACAAAAATTTGGGACTCGCGCGCAATTCCAGTTTTATGGCCGTAAAATGCCAAAAAATGTAATTTGGTCATGGAGGGGCGGTGAATATGGTTCCTTATGCCGTATTTGACATCCCGGAAAAATTTTAGGCGATCCGGATCCGGGGTCCCGGGACCACGGCGGAAGGCGTGGGCTATAGCACACGAAAATTTGGGACTCGCGCGGAATTCCAGTTTTATGGCCGTAAAATGCCAAAAAATGTAATTTGGTCATGGAGAGGCGGTGAATATGGTTCCTTAGACCGTATTCGACGTCCCGGAAAATTTTTAGGCGATTCGGGTCCGGGGTCCCGGGCCCACGGCGGAAGGCGTGGGCTAAAGCACACAAAAATTTGGGACTCGCGCGGAATACCAGTTTTATGGCCGTAAAATGCCAAAAAATGTAATTTGGTCATAGAGGGGTGCTAAATATGGTTACTTAGGCCGTATTTGACATCCCAAAAAATTTTTAGGCGATCCGGATCCGGGTTTTCGGGACCACGGCGGAAGGCGTGGGCTATAGCACACGAAAATTTGGGACTCGCGGATTTCTAGTTTTATGGCCGTAAAATGCCAAAAAATATAATTTGGTCATGGAATGCCAAAACATATGTTTACTTCGACTGTATTCGACGTCCCGAAAAAATTTTAGGCGATTCGGGTCCGTGGTCCCGGGCCCACGACGAAAGGCGTGGGCTATAGCACACAAAAATTAGGGACTCGGGCGGAATTCCAGTTTTATGGCCGTAAAATGCCAAAAAATGTAATTTGGTCATAGAGGGGTGCTAAATATGGTTACTTAGGCCGTATTTGACATCCCGGAAAAATTTTAGGCGATCTGGATCCGGGGTCCCGGGACCACGGCGGAAGGCGTGGGCTATAGCACACGAAAATTTGGGACTCGCGCGGATTTCTAGTTTTATGGCCGTAAAATGCCAAAAAATATAATTTGGTCATGGAATGCCAAAACATATGTTTCCTTAGACTGTATTCGACGTCCCGAAAAAATTTTAGGCGATTCGTGTCCGAGGTCCCGGGCCCACGGCGAAAGGCGTGGGCTATAGCACACAAATATTAGGGACTCGGGCGGAATTCCAGTTTTATGGCCGTAAAATGCCAAAAAATGTAATTTGGTCATAGAGGGGTGCTAAATATGGTTACTTAGGCCGTATTTGACATCCCGGAAAAATTTTAGGCGATCTGGATCCGGGGTCCCGGGCCCACGGCGGAAGGCGTGGGCTATAGCACACAAAAATTTGGGACTCGCGCGGAATACCGGTTTTATGGCCGTAAAATGCCAAAAAATGGAATTTGGTCATGGAGGAGCGGTTATTATGGTTCCTTAGGCCGTATTTGACATCCCGAAAAATTTTTAGGCGATCCGGATCCGGGTTTTCGGGACCACGGCGGAAGGCGTGGGCTATAGCACACGAAAATTTGGGAGTCGCGCGGATTTCCAGTTTATGGCCGTAAAATGCCAAAAAATGTAATTTGGTCATGGAATGCCAAAACATATGTTTCCTTAGACCGTATTCGACGTCCCGAAAAAATTTTAGGCGATTCGGGTCCGGGGTCCCGGGCCCACGGTGGAAGGCGTGGGCTATAGCACACAAAAATTTGGGACTCGCGCGGAATACCAGTTTTATGGCCGTAAAATGCCAAAAAATGTAATTTGGTCATAGAGGGGCGGTGAATATGGTTCCTTAGGCCGTATTTGACATCCCGGAAAAATTTTAGGCGATCCGGATCCGGGGTCCCGGGACCACGGCGGAAGGCGTGGGCTATAGCACACGAAAATTTAGGACTCGCGCGGATTTCTAGTTTTATGGCCGTAAAATGCCAAAAAATATAATTTGGTCATGGAATGCCAAAACATATGTTTCCTTAGACTGTATTCGACGTCCCGAAAAAATTTTAGGCGATTCGGGTCCGAGGTCCCGGGCCCACGGCGAAAGGCGTGGGCTATAGCACACAAATATTAGGGACTCGGGCGGAATTCCAGTTTTATGGCCGTAAAATGCCAAAAAATGTAATTTGGTCATAGAGGGGTGCTAAATATGGTTACTTAGGCCGTATTTGACATCCCGGAAAAATTTTAGGCGATCTGGATCCGGGGTCCCGGGCCCACGGCGGAAGGCGTGGGCTATAGCACACAAAAATTTGGGACTCGCGCGGAATACCGGTTTTATGGCCGTAAAATGCCAAAAAATGGAATTTGGTCATGGAGGAGCGGTTATTATGGTTCCTTAGGCCGTATTTGACATCCCGAAAAATTTTTAGGCGATCCGGATCCGGGTTTTCGGGACCACGGCGGAAGGCGTGGGCTATAGCACACGAAAATTTGGGAGTCGCGCGGATTTCCAGTTTATGGCCGTAAAATGCCAAAAAATGTAATTTGGTCATGGAATGCCAAAACATATGTTTCCTTAGACCGTATTCGACGTCCCGGAAAATTTTTAGGCGATTCGGGTCCGGGGTCCCGGGCCCACGGCGGAAGGCGTGGGCTATAGCACACAAAAAATTGGGACTCGCGCGGAATTCCAGTTTTATGGCCGTAAAATGCCAAAAAATGTAATTTAGTCATGGAGGGGCGGTGAATATGGTTCCTTAGACCGTATTCGACGTCCCGGAAAATTTTTAGGCGATTCGGGTCCGGGGTCCCGGGCCCACGGCGGAAGGCGTGGGCTATAGCACACAAAAATTTGGGACTCGCGCGGAATACCAGTTTTATGGCCGTAAAATGCCAAAAAATGTAATTTGGTCATAGAGGGGTGCTAAATATGGTTACTTAGGCCGTATTTGACATCCCAAAAAATTTTTAGGCGATCCGGATCCGGGGTCCCGGGCCCACGGCGGAAGGCGTGGGCTATAGCACACAAAAATTTGGGACTCGCGCGGAATACCGGTTTTATGGCCGTAAAATGCCAAAAAATGGAATTTGGTCATGGAGGAGCGGTTATTATGGTTCCTTAGGCCGTATTTGACATCCCGAAAAATTTTTAGGCGATCCGGATCCGGGTTTTCGGGACCACGGCGGAAGGCGTGGGCTATAGCACACGAAAATTTGGGAGTCGCGCGGATTTCCAGTTTATGGCCGTAAAATGCCAAAAAATGTAATTTGGTCATGGAATGCCAAAACATATGTTTCCTTAGACCGTATTCGACGTCCCGGAAAATTTTTAGGCGATTCGGGTCCGGGGTCCCGGGCCCACGGCGGAAGGCGTGGGCTATAGCACACAAAAAATTGGGACTCGCGCGAAATTCCAGTTTTATGGCCGTAAAATGCCAAAAAATGTAATTTGGTCATGGAGGGGCGGTGAATATGGTTCCTTAGACCTAATTCGACGTCCCGGAAAATTTTAGGCGATTCGGGTCCGGGGTCCCGGGCCCACGGCGGAAGGCGTGGGCTATAGCACACAAAAAATTGGGACTCGCGCGGAATTCCAGTTTTATGGCCGTAAAATGCCAAAAAATGTAATTTGGTCATGGAGGGGCGGTGAATATGGTTCCTTAGACCGAATTCGACGTCCCGGAAAATTTTTAGGCGATTCGGGTCCGGGGTCCCGGGCCCACGGCGGAAGGCGTGGGCTATAGCACACAAAAATTTGGGACTCGCGCGGAATACCAGTTTTATGGCCGTAAAATGCCAAAAAATGTAATTTGGTCATAGAGGGGTGCTAAATATGGTTACTTAGGCCGTATTTGACATCCCAAAAAATTTTTAGGCGATCCGGATCCGGGTTTTCGGGACCACGGCGGAAGGCGTGGGCTATAGCACACAAAAAATTGGGACTCGCGCGGAATTCCAGTTTTATGGCCGTAAAATGCCAAAAAATGTAATTTGGTCATGGAGGGGCGGTGAATATGGTTCCTTAGGCCGTATTTGACATCCCAGAAAAATTTTAGGCGATCCGGATCCGGGGTCCCGGGACCACGGCAGAAGGCGTGGGCTATAGCACACGAAAATTTGGGACTCGCGCGGATTTCTAGTTTTATGGCCGTAAAATGCCAAAAAATATAATTTGGTCATGGAATGCCAAAACATATGTTTCCTAAGACTGTATTCGACGTCCCGAAAAAATTTTAGGCGATTCGGGTCCAGGGTCCCGGGCCCACGGCGGAAGGCGTGGGCTATAGCACACAAAAATTTGGGACTCGCGCGCAATTCCAGTTTTATGGCCGTAAAATGCCAAAAAATGTAATTTGGTCATGGAGGGGCGGTGAATATGGTTCCTTATGCCGTATTTGACATCCCGGAAAAATTTTAGGCGATCCGGATCCGGGGTCCCGGGACCACGGCGGAAGGCGTGGGCTATAGCACACGAAAATTTGGGACTCGCGCGGAATTCCAGTTTTATGGCCGTAAAATGCCAAAAAATGTAATTTGGTCATGGAGAGGCGGTGAATATGGTTCCTTAGACCGTATTCGACGTCCCGGAAAATTTTTAGGCGATTCGGGTCCGGGGTCCCGGGCCCACGGCGGAAGGCGTGG
This sequence comes from Nicotiana tabacum, assembly GCF_000715075.1. Taxonomy (NCBI): domain Eukaryota; kingdom Viridiplantae; phylum Streptophyta; class Magnoliopsida; order Solanales; family Solanaceae; genus Nicotiana; species Nicotiana tabacum. The sequence continues at coordinate 4,474 of NC_134087.1, read as the reverse complement.
GCTAAAGCACACAAAAATTTGGGACTCGCGCGGAATACCAGTTTTATGGCCGTAAAATGCCAAAAAATGTAATTTGGTCATAGAGGGGTGCTAAATATGGTTACTTAGGCCGTATTTGACATCCCAAAAAATTTTTAGGCGATCCGGATCCGGGTTTTCGGGACCACGGCGGAAGGCGTGGGCTATAGCACACGAAAATTTGGGACTCGCGGATTTCTAGTTTTATGGCCGTAAAATGCCAAAAAATATAATTTGGTCATGGAATGCCAAAACATATGTTTACTTCGACTGTATTCGACGTCCCGAAAAAATTTTAGGCGATTCGGGTCCGTGGTCCCGGGCCCACGACGAAAGGCGTGGGCTATAGCACACAAAAATTAGGGACTCGGGCGGAATTCCAGTTTTATGGCCGTAAAATGCCAAAAAATGTAATTTGGTCATAGAGGGGTGCTAAATATGGTTACTTAGGCCGTATTTGACATCCCGGAAAAATTTTAGGCGATCTGGATCCGGGGTCCCGGGACCACGGCGGAAGGCGTGGGCTATAGCACACGAAAATTTGGGACTCGCGCGGATTTCTAGTTTTATGGCCGTAAAATGCCAAAAAATATAATTTGGTCATGGAATGCCAAAACATATGTTTCCTTAGACTGTATTCGACGTCCCGAAAAAATTTTAGGCGATTCGTGTCCGAGGTCCCGGGCCCACGGCGAAAGGCGTGGGCTATAGCACACAAATATTAGGGACTCGGGCGGAATTCCAGTTTTATGGCCGTAAAATGCCAAAAAATGTAATTTGGTCATAGAGGGGTGCTAAATATGGTTACTTAGGCCGTATTTGACATCCCGGAAAAATTTTAGGCGATCTGGATCCGGGGTCCCGGGCCCACGGCGGAAGGCGTGGGCTATAGCACACAAAAATTTGGGACTCGCGCGGAATACCGGTTTTATGGCCGTAAAATGCCAAAAAATGGAATTTGGTCATGGAGGAGCGGTTATTATGGTTCCTTAGGCCGTATTTGACATCCCGAAAAATTTTTAGGCGATCCGGATCCGGGTTTTCGGGACCACGGCGGAAGGCGTGGGCTATAGCACACGAAAATTTGGGAGTCGCGCGGATTTCCAGTTTATGGCCGTAAAATGCCAAAAAATGTAATTTGGTCATGGAATGCCAAAACATATGTTTCCTTAGACCGTATTCGACGTCCCGAAAAAATTTTAGGCGATTCGGGTCCGGGGTCCCGGGCCCACGGTGGAAGGCGTGGGCTATAGCACACAAAAATTTGGGACTCGCGCGGAATACCAGTTTTATGGCCGTAAAATGCCAAAAAATGTAATTTGGTCATAGAGGGGCGGTGAATATGGTTCCTTAGGCCGTATTTGACATCCCGGAAAAATTTTAGGCGATCCGGATCCGGGGTCCCGGGACCACGGCGGAAGGCGTGGGCTATAGCACACGAAAATTTAGGACTCGCGCGGATTTCTAGTTTTATGGCCGTAAAATGCCAAAAAATATAATTTGGTCATGGAATGCCAAAACATATGTTTCCTTAGACTGTATTCGACGTCCCGAAAAAATTTTAGGCGATTCGGGTCCGAGGTCCCGGGCCCACGGCGAAAGGCGTGGGCTATAGCACACAAATATTAGGGACTCGGGCGGAATTCCAGTTTTATGGCCGTAAAATGCCAAAAAATGTAATTTGGTCATAGAGGGGTGCTAAATATGGTTACTTAGGCCGTATTTGACATCCCGGAAAAATTTTAGGCGATCTGGATCCGGGGTCCCGGGCCCACGGCGGAAGGCGTGGGCTATAGCACACAAACATTTGGGACTCGCGCGGAATACCGGTTTTATGGCCGTAAAATGCCAAAAATGGAATTTGGTCATGGAGGAGCGGTTATTATGGTTCCTTAGCCCGTATTTGACATCCCGAAAAATTTTTAGGCGATCCGGATCCGGGTTTTCGGGACCACGGCGGAAGGCGTGGGCTATAGCACACGAAAATTTGGGAGTCGCGCGGATTTCCAGTTTATGGCCGTAAAATGCCAAAAAATGTAATTTGGTCATGGAATGCCAAAACATATGTTTCCTTAGACCGTATTCGACGTCCCGGAAAATTTTTAGGCGATTCGGGTCCGAGGTCCCGGGCCCACGGCGGAAGGCGTGGGCTATAGCACACAAAAAATTGGGACTCGCGCGGAATTCCAGTTTTATGGCCGTAAAATGCCAAAAAATGTAATTTGGTCATGGAGGGGCGGTGAATATGGTTCCTTAGACCGAATTCGACGTCCCGGAAAATTTTTAGGCGATTCGGGTCCGGGGTCCCGGGCCCACGGCGGAAGGCGTGGGCTATAGCACACAAAAATTTGGGACTCGCGCGGAATACCAGTTTTATGGCCGTAAAATGCCAAAAAATGTAATTTGGTCATAGAGGGGTGCTAAATATGGTTACTTAGGCCGTATTTGACATCCCAAAAAATTTTTAGGCGATCCGGATCCGGGTTTTCGGGACCACGGCGGAAGGCGTGGGCTATAGCACACAAAAAATTGGGACTCGCGCGGAATTCCAGTTTTATGGCCGTAAAATGCCAAAAAATGTAATTTGGTCATGGAGGGGCGGTGAATATGGTTCCTTAGGCCGTATTTGACATCCCAGAAAAATTTTAGGCGATCCGGATCCGGGGTCCCGGGACCACGGCAGAAGGCGTGGGCTATAGCACACGAAAATTTGGGACTCGCGCGGATTTCTAGTTTTATGGCCGTAAAATGCCAAAAAATATAATTTGGTCATGGAATGCCAAAACATATGTTTCCTAAGACTGTATTTGGCATCCCGAAAAATTTTTAGGCGATTCGGGTCCAGGGTCCCGGGCCCACGGCGGAAGGCGTGGGCTATAGCACACAAAAATTTGGGACTCGCGCGCAATTCCAGTTTTATGGCCGTAAAATGCCAAAAAATGTAATTTGGTCATGGAGGGGCGGTGAATATGGTTCCTTATGCCGTATTTGACATCCCGGAAAAATTTTAGGCGATCCGGATCCGGGGTCCCGGGACCACGGCGGAAGGCGTGGGCTATAGCACACGAAAATTTGGGACTCGCAGATTTCTAGTTTTATGGCCGTAAAATGCCAAAAAATATAATTTGGTCATGGAATGCCAAAACATATGTTTCCTTCGACTGTATTCGACGTCCCGAAAAAATTTTAGGCGATTCGGGTCCGTGGTCCCGGGCCCACGGCGAAAGGCGTGGGCTATAGCACACAAAAATTAGGGACTCGGGCGGAATTCCAGTTTTATGGCCGTAAAATGCCAAAAAATGTAATTTGGTCATAGAGGGGTGCTAAATATGGTTACTTAGGCCGTATTTGACATCCCGGAAAAATTTTAGGCGATCTGGATCCGGGGTCCCGGGACCACGGCGGAAGGCGTGGGCTATAGCACACGAAAATTTGGGACTCGCGCGGATTTCTAGTTTTATGGCCGTAAAATGCCAAAAAATGTAATTTGGTCATGGAGGGGCGGTGAATATGGTTCCTTAGGCCGTATATGACATCCCGGAAAAATTTTAGGCGATCCGGATCCGGGGTCCCGGGACCACGGCGGAAGGCGTGGGCTATAGCACACGAAAATTTGGGACTCGCGCAGATTTCTAGTTTTATGGCCGTAAAATGCCAAAAAATGTAATTTGGTCATGGAATGCAAAAACATATGTTTCCTTAGACCGTATTCGACGTCCCGAAAAAATTTTAGGCGATTCGGGTCCGGGGTCCCGGGCCCACGGTGGAAGGCGTGGGCTATAGCACACAAAAATTTGGGACTCGCGCGGAATACCAGTTATATGGCCGTAAAATGCCAAAAAATGTAATTTGGTCATGGAGGGGCGGTGAATATGGTTCCTTAGGCCGTATTTGACATCCCGGAAAAATTTTAGGCGATCCGGATCCGGGGTCCCGGGACCACGGCGGAAGGCGTGGGCTATAGCACATGAAAATTTGGGACTCGCGCGGATTTCTAGTTTTATGGCCGTAAAATGCCAAAAAATATAATTTGGTCATGGAATTCCAAAACATATGTTTCCTTAGACTGTATTTGATGTCCCGAAAAAATTTTAGGCGATTCGGGTCCGTGGTCCCGGGCCCACGGCGAAAGGCATGGGCTATAGCACACAAAAATTAGGGACTCGGGCGGAATTCCAGTTTTATGGCCGTAAAATGCCAAAAAATGTAATTTGGTCATAGAGGGGTGCTAAATATGGTTACTTAGGCCGTATTTGACATCCCGGAAAAATTTTAGGCGATCTGGATCCGGGGTCCCGGGACCACGGCGGAAGGCGTGGGCTATAGCACACGAAAATTTGGGACTCGCGCGGATTTCTAGTTTTATGGCCGTAAAATGCCAAAAAATGTAATTTGGTCATGGAGGGGCGGTGAATATGGTTCCTTAGGCCGTATATGACATCCCGGAAAAATTTTA